>NC_138736.1:12919723-15319723 GCF_965113295.1 Leuciscus leuciscus | reverse complement strand
AGGATATTAAGATATATTTAATACCTCTTGAGTTAGACTCATGCAAGCTGAGCAAAAAAACACAAGCCTGTATTTAGCCTGTATCAAGCCGTATCTATTTTTACCAGCCTGTAACTTGGCTCCAAATCTCAGGTGAAAATTGTCATTTTAACCCCCCCTCTACAAAATAGTGGATTACTCAGTAAATATACATCCATGACATTTAATATTTTGGCTTTCATCACTATTTATGTTTGTCTTTAGAAAAAATATTAACAAAATCAAAATTTTGAGCCGGGGAAGTTTCCGAAATTTGGTTGATTCGAGACGGACTGAACCTTTAACTAGTTAACATGATCTAAGAATGAACAATACTTTTACAGCATTTATTAATCTTAGTTAATGTGAATTTCAACATTGAACTAACATGAACAAACATTGAACAACTGTATTTTAAGATTAACAAAGACTAATAAATACTGTAACAAATGTATTGCTCGTTTTTAGTTCATGTTAATTAATACATTAACTAACCTATTGTAAAGTGTTACCAATTATTTATAAGTAACCCAGGTTTTTTTTTCCAGTTATTTAAGTTTTTTCACATTTATATTTTTTATAATTTTTCTTCTTCTGAGAATTATGTACTTTTACCGCAGATTACATACAGATTAGATAAAAACATATTAATATTGGTAATAATTTCCTCAGATGTGCTGATTTAAGTATGTTAGTTAGTTATAATATTTGTAAATTATTCATTTGTTAAAAAAAAAAAAATGGGTATCCAGATTGATTTAAATCTTTACCTTGGCATAAAGAAATAGAGAAGATCACAGCCATAGCCAGGAATGCTGCCCCAAAGCCACAGTATAGAGGCCAGAAGGGTTGAGTCGTTTGATTCAGTCCTGAAAGATTAACCATCACAATTATATTCATAATTAATATTTATTGTGTAATGTTCTATAGTGGAGTCCGAGGTTCAATTCTTTGGAATCCTTTATATCGATCTATGTATCTTGCTTGAATTTATGAAAATGTATTATTTTGTTCACATAATAGAGATTACATTTTAATTTGTAGAACAGAATTATTAAACTTATTCTTCTTATTAGGGCTATTCTAATCATTTTTAATCACTTCATCAAGGTTTTGATATATGTTAACACACCAAAGAAAAAAAACGAAAAAAAACATTTGTGTAAATTACCTCTTGAATCTAGACAACCTTTGGTCACACTTTATTTTTAAGGTGTCCTTGTTACAGTGCAATTATACAGTACAATTAAGTTATAATTATTAAATATATAATTAGGGTTAGGGATAAGATTTGGTTTGGGGTTAGTTGCATGTAACTATGCATAATTGACTATTATTACTGTAGTATCTACATGTTAATGTATTACAGGGACACTGTCAATAAAGTGTTACCCAACCTTTTAATGCGACTAATCTAGTCTCCGATTTATTAAAAAACAGAATAAAACGGGGAAATATCACGTAATGTTTGTTCTGATGTTTCTCTGAGACTTATCATTTATACACACCGTATCTCTTCAGAGTTTTGAACATGTTCTTGCCATTATATTCAGCAAAGCATTGGATTTCATCGGTTTCTGCCCACTCATCTACAGAAATAGAGAGATGAGCACGCGTGAATTCTGTGGCTGAATCAGTGGAGTTTGTCCAGGCGGATTCGGTCCATCCAACATGCACTTTCTCTCCAATCCTCCAGAACACCTGCACTTGAGACGGGACAACTCCGGTCACCAGACACTGCAGCGGTACCGATGATGAGCCAGTTTCTGGTGGTGAGTATAAGATGGATAGTTCTGGTTCCACAACAGAGTGATCTACAACACATATCATCACGTCAGAATGTTATCTGTTATAGTGACCGTGACCCATAGAATAGTTGATGAGAATTAACCCCAGATTTACCTGTTACGATCACCCTGCTTCCACTGCCGATAATAGCCATTGAGTTCTGCTGGCCAATGCAGTAGTACAAACCTGAATCATCCTTTGTTACATCTCTTAAAATAATAACGCAAGTTTTATCATCATGTTGAGGTAAATCGGTCTGAGAGCCAGACCTCACCGGTGTGAGTTTACCAGTCCGTAGGTTCAGCTTTTGCCATGTTACAGTACTATAGCAGTAAGAAACTCTATTCTCAAATGTACATCTTAATTGTACAGTGTCACCAACTGAGACGTGTGTGAGGTCCGGTGACTGAGCCAGGAGGAATGAGTAAGTAGCTGAAAACGAGAGAGTAAAAGCAAGTTTAAAACGAATATTCAACATGATGAGATATTAATGAGCTGAGATAAATGTGATGACATTCTGAACTTGCATAAAATACTTACTTTGTAAAGCTGAAATGCAAAAACATAAAATCCCACAGCACATCCAGGTACTCATGTTAACGGGTTCAAGGCTCTGATGCACCTTTAACAGTCACAATCTTAATGCCAAAAGATGCCAGATACCTTTTTACTCGCAAAAAGGTTAAAAATAACCCCTCACAGTGGGTGGAACTTCCTAGCATTTAGAAAAGCAGTTGCAAAGCATACACTGATATACTAGATCTCTTTATGTTGCAAATTACACTCTTATAACGTATAAGGTAACTTATTATACAGGTAATAATGCTTTAATCAAATAAGCTGCAAAGTAACACTTATACTGTGCGTGTGTACCTAATGAAAAACAAGCAGTCTATTTCAACGTACAGTATCATCTACAATTATTGGATTAGTTTTATCAGGATTAGTTAGTATTTGTTTCTCTGTGTAGCAATCAATGCAAGCTGAGAATTTGTTCTTGTCTGTCAACTACTCTTTTTGACAGTCTGCTGTCACAAGTTTTTTATCTAACTACATGGTGTGAGATGAAAAGAGCAGTATGGTGTAAGAACGCCCACACCTTCGCTCACAAGCTGACAATACCGTTTCTCTACACTGCACTTCAGATAGCTATACATATGTGGAATGTCACGCTAGAAAATATACCGAATGAATTATGTAACGTCATGTTAAAATATTCAATTCACATGACTTTCTTTCTTCAGTGGAATGTTTTTGGCCAATTCAATGCTGTTATTGACCTCATATGGATAAAACAGTTGAAATATTCGAAATATCTTCTTTCGTGTTGCACAGCAGAAAGTCAGTCATTCAGAATGGCATGAGAGAAAGAGTAAACGATGTTTGGGTGCCCTTACAAAAAAGTTTATTCAAGTGTGCTATTAGACCTATTCTTGAACTCAACTCAATCTGCATGTACAGATATTCATACAACAAAATATTCTGGGGGCCATGACATTTTTGTGAAAATGATCCAAAAATACTGGCGCTGGCTAGCAAAAAAAAAAAAAAAATGCTGGTGGGGAAAGAGTTAAAAATACAGTTGAAGGTACATTTCAAGTGTAAAAATGAATACCTAAAAAAGAACAGTAGTATACTTATAGTTAACTGTATTATTTTTGCACTTTAAGTGTGATATAAACCTATAAGTTCACTTGATAGTATGGTTGCAGTCCAATGAAAAACTATTTGTAAACTTGTACTCAAAGTTTACTGTTACACTTAAAGGATACTTTATACACTAAAAAGTGGGCCAATTTAGTTCCAAGTAGTATTAAAATAGTACACATACAAGTATACTACTAGTACATATTACATGAAGTATGCTTAATTAAATTTCAAATATATTTTATGAACTTGAACTTGAAGTATACCTATTTTTTTGTAAGGGTGCACTATCCCCTTAAGCTTGACATTTTACCAAGTAAAATGGACAAAATAAAAGTATACTCCTTTAATAGTGTGAAATCAGAAATACAAAAATGTAATGTAATTTCTTAATTCAGAGTTTGCATTATACGATCTGTAAATCTGCATAAAACAAAAGAGGAACACAAATGTTGCTGATGTGATATTCACAACTTTGCTCTCTAATCTGTTGTCATTAAGTATTACATTCAAAAATATATTCACAGTGATTTAATACAGATTTGCAGTCTAATTTGATTTATCCTCAGACCAAGTTAATATGGTAATTTAGGTCATGTATGACAAATGAGAACATTATGTATCAATACAAAGGTGTAAGGTCCAACATAAACAGTTTCAAATCAAGGCTTAAGTAATGTCAGTGGAGTTTCTGCAAAAATGGACAGTACAAGCGGGTGTGCAGTTCATCTCATCTAACATCCTGTTATGCTGCTTATGTCTAACCACAAGCACTTAAATGAGAGTATGAAGGCTACAACAAGAGGACATACATTGTCTTTTTACATGCACTGTGGTTTTTCAACCCATCACAGGAAAATATGCATACGTTATGAACACAATCTCTCAGGCTCATGTTTTACTTTACAAAAAAAGCTATAGAATTACAAAAGACTATAGAATTGGTGCCACTCTCCTAATTTTCATGTCCTTATTTGTAATAGCAGGATGCTATTAAGGTTGTATTTTAAATCAGCCTATTTTCCTTTAGGACAAATATAACTTGCCTAAAATTTCACATCATATGAACTACTCTGGAAAATGGGCTAGAAAGTGTGATGGTCTACAAAGAGCCATGGTTTAACCCAATTTTAAGAGGACAGATTTTTATTAGAGAAAAAAAAGTTGAACAAAAACAAACTTAAAATAACATATACAGGAAAACCTACATTTCCTAACTAATAAATATTCATGATTATAAAACAAGAACAGGTCATCTTATTGTATTAAGACAATATGTTTAATTTTCTAACTTTTATTTCAGTCATTTTTAACATAGGCTACTCCAACATGTCTTTCTCCACTATAGTACCCTATAAAAAAAAAAGAAAGAAAGAAAGAAAATCTCAAAGCCACATGAGAATGATCCTTACAAGGGTTACTATTTGCTGTTGCACACTATTCATATAAAATTTGATTTACCTTTATTCTTTTGATGGACTCGTGTCCTGTCCGTGACTGATGAGATCCCCAGAGAAACACTGGACAAAATGTTAAGATCATAAAATATAGTTATTTAAAGTTAGTACAAATTTTGTTTGGTAAAAAGTTTGCAAAAGCATAGTTTTGTAAGTAAAATATTTTGCTGTTCAAGGTTACGTGGTTTACTGGTAAAAAAACACAAAATAAACCCTACGTACAAAAAGGAGTAGAAATTAGTGAAGACACTAAAAAGACTTCATAAAGTTCCATCACAACCTTTCTTTCTTATTGATTCAAGTTTATTGGTCATTAAACATACATTTTTAACTGCTCAATGCCACAATTGATCAGTCGAAATCAAATGATCTGAGTCATGTAATACATTACAAAAAAAAAATACAAAAAAAAAATTAATTTTTAAAGAATCTGCACACAGCTATTTTCCATTCCACGACATAGTGACCACATCTACCAAGCTCCAATAAAACTTTTACCAATATAACAAATAAGTGCACACACATAGGGCCCTATCTTGCACCCAGTGCAATTGACTTTGTACACCGACGCATGTATCATTCCTATTTTGCACCCGCGCACAGCGGACTTTTCCCTCCACAGACACACGTCGGTAGACTAGCAAATGAACTTTCGCTCCCGGGGGCGGTTCAGCGCAAAGAGGAGGCGTGTTCCGGCGCAAACGTTCCCTGATGCTATTTTACAGGTTTAGAAAACAATTCCGCCACTAACCAAAAAAAACTAGTTTAAAGTCAGTGGCGCGTTGCGCGTGTTATTCATATGCTATTTTAAGGGCGCATGCTTGGCCATAATCAATATAGCGTGTGCACAACGCGCATACACTTTAATTCTCTCATCTACACAGATGGTAGATGCAGGTTTCATTTTTGCAAATCATACATTATTACAATAGATAGATAGATAGATAGATAGATAGATAGATAGATAGATAGATAGATAGATAGATAGATAGATAGATAGATAGATAGATAGATAGATAGATAGATAGATAGAATTTGGGTGTGTTTCTCCATCCCCAATGTCACTTCTCTGTGTTTTACGGCCGTGACGAGAACGTCGGTCTCCTCGGCTGTGAACCGCTGCTGGCGCGCGCCTGGCAAATCCGCCGTTATAATAGGAATTCGCTATAGAACAAGCGTGCCTGCTCTTAAAGGGAATGTGAGATGACGCTCTGATTGGTTTATTTCACGTTACGCCCAAACCACACCTATGAATAATGAAGCTACTTCAGACCAACCCATTTTAGATTCGCGTCGGGGCAAGAGTCATTTATCCCGCCGGTATAATAGCAACAGCGCCCAAGACCCGCCCACAAAGTTACTTGCGTTTTGCGCTTGATACTTTCGTTTCAGATCGTTAAAATAGGGCCCATAATGTCAAAGGAGTTACAGGCAAAAACTATTTTGATCAAATTTCAAAAACCACTTATATAAAAAAAAAAACATTTAATATTAATTTAATATTATCGCAAGCCTTGTTCATATTGTAGAATACATATAGAATTGTCTGTTGATTTTTTTTAAAAAGTGCATTTATGCAACATGAACCTGTTCTCATGTTATAGTCTCATGTAAATAGCACACATTGAATAGTTGTTTTGAAACAGCAAAAACAGTCATTTTCTTCAGAAGACACACATGCAGTAAAAAGTTTAGTTCAGTCTTCACAATTTTCTGTCTCTTACCATAACAGATGAACTCTCTTCTCTCAGTGTGTTCTGTTTGCCTGTTAAAGGGTAAATAATTTTTTTGTGATAAACAAAAATAAAACATTTTGTGTTTGCAGGTTTTTTTGTCTTGACTCTTATTACTTTACAGCTATTATTGCATATATTATATATTAGAATACAGCATACCACATTATAGTTGTAGGTTGGAAAGGAAACATTACCATATGAAATTTTCCGGTGGGCATCTTTTCTTGTGAGCCTAAAATAATAATAAAAATAAAGATAAAAAAAACGTTAGGTTGCTTCAATTACATTCATAAAATAGACTTTTTGAAGTTTATAGGGTAGAAGTTGAAATACTGACCCTCTGTTTTTTTTGTTCGCCAACATATCTGAGAATTTAATGGAAAGAAATTACGAATATATTATAAAAAAATATGCCACAATGTCTCATATATCGAACTATTTAGGACATATATTTAAACATCCTCTAAATCAGAAGCACCAAATTCTCACCTCGGTACAATCCTACAGACATAATGACTGTTAGAAGTATGGTAAGCAGCGCTGCCACGCAGCCGGTGTACAGAAGCCAGGAGTAGATTGGTTGGGTTCCTGAAATATAGCAATGAGCAGAGTAATTAAACTAGATATAGATATGCCTAGGTTAATTAATAACTAGAAGCAAAATGCAGTGGGCAGTGTTCTGTATCTACTGTAAACGGTTATCATCATTTGTTTACATTCAGTTTTTCACTTTTACTCGATTTCTCGAGTTTTCAGAGTTCCAATGCAACTTTCCTCTACAGTAATTATATTTAAAAAATCAACTTGAATAAAATCAATTTAGTCAGTTGACGTTTAAAATTTTTTTTTTTTTTTAAATGGCTGGACAATAATAGGTGTAGCCTGTTATTTTTCCTGATATGTTTCTCTGAGACTTTTATCATTTGGGCTATACGCACCGTATCTCTTCAGAGTTTTGGACATGTTCTTGCCATTATATTCAGCAATGCATTGGATTTCATCGGTTTCTGCCCACTCATCTACAGAAATAGAGAGATGAGCACGCGTGAATTCTGTGGCTGAATCAGTGGAGTTTGTCCAGGCGGATTCGGTCCATCCAACATGCTCTTCCTCTCCAATCCTCCAGAACACCTGCACTTGAAACGGGACAACTCGGGTCACCAGACACTGCAGCGGTACCGATGATGAGCCAGTTTCTGGTGGTGAGTATAAGATGGATAGTTCTGGTTCCACAACAGAGTGATCTACAACACATATCATCACGTCAGAATGTTATCTGTTATAGTGACCGTGACCCATAGAAAAGTTGATGAGATTTAACCCCAGATTTACCTGTTACGATCACCCTGCTTCCACTGCCGATAATAGCCATTGAGTTCTGCTGGCCAATGCAGTAGTACAAACCTGAATCATTCTGTGATACATTTGTTAAAGTAACAACGCAAGTTTTAACATCATGTTGAGGTAAATCGGACTGAGAGCCAGACCTCGCCGGTGTGAGTTTACCAGTCCGTAGGTTCAGCTTTTGCCATGTTACAGTACTATAGCAGTAAGAAACACTACGCTCAAATGTACATCTTAATTGTACAATGCCACCAACTGAGACGTGTGTGAGGTCCGGTGACTGAGCCAGGAGGAATGAGTAAGTAGCTGAAAACGAGAGAATACAAAAATTCTTAATCATTATGACTAGAATATCAAATTAAATTTACTCTTTAAAATTAATAAGGTGAGATACAAAACAGAATGTTCTCAACTGAAATTTCAGGCAAAAATGTCAAATAACTTACTGTGTGAAGCAAGCATGCAAAAACATGACAGTATCCAACAATGCGTCGAGGTGCTCATGTCTGCAGTTCCAAAGAGCTGAAAGAATGTTAGATGTATACCACTTTTAACTAGCCTAAATACGGCAATCTTACAATCAAATGCCACCCAGTTTGACGGAAAATTGCCTGCAAGGAGAAACAAAAGAAGAAAGAAAGAAGTCCTCAGTGGGTGGACCTTATAGCCTAGCCTATACATCACTTGTGCAAAAGATATGATTGTAGATGGAAAGACATTTTTAAATTGTCCATTAAAGTTTTCCCAGTGGTCTGCAGCCCTCAAAGGTGCGTGCTAAATAATCAGTCTAAATAATCTAATCTAACATAAACTAGTTTATGTTTTCTAACAATAAACTAGTTAGAAAACATGTTGCCAAGATAAAATAGCATTTTACTTTTTGCATTTACTTTGGTGTTTCAGGAAATAGGGCCATGGGACCATATCACTTTTCTTAGGCCTCCTAGAACCGAGCTTCTCAAACCTGTTGAGGACCCCCACCATTGCACATATTGGAAGTCTCCCTTATCAGACACACCCAAGTAAAGCTGATGAGTTGAATTAGGTGTGTTAGATGAGATAGACAAACAAAATGTGTAGGTGGGGGGTCCTCAGGACAGGTTTGAGAAGCACTGTCCTAGAATGACTGCTTAATGCAGTTCTCGGTCACTAACTTGGAAATAAACTTAGTCAATGTGTCAGTCCGCAGAGGCCTGTCACTATTCGTTCCTGATGTTTTAGATGCCAATACATGAGGCCAAAAAGGAAGTTGTGCAGATGTGGTATTGCTAACATAGACACATAGACAAGAGCTCAGGTTGGATTTCTTGCAACTATTGCATATTAGTGTGGCTTAGTCTGTATTGCTCAAATCTACAGATTACTATCCTGAAAGGTCAACAGAATGAGCAGGTGTTCTTTTTGTCGGTTGACTCTACTGTGTCTGACAGTCCGCTGTTATTCTGGATGCTGTTACTTGTTTTGATCTAACCTCACGGGTTTGAGATGAAAAGAGCAGTATGGTGAGAGAACAACGCCCACGCCTTCGCTCGCAAACTGAGTCTAAAACATTCCCCCACGCTGCACTTCAAATACCTGTCATATGTGCAACGTCATGTTAAAATCCCGTTCTATAAATATAAAATATTTTTCTTTACATAGAAAAAAATCATTAAATTATACTAAAACAAATCATTTTATTATGCCTGTGTCCTGAGTATTAAGAGTTTTGTGATATGAAATAAAAAAAACATTTGTCAGGGAGAAACTTTCTGAATGTTGATTTTATCAACGATAAGCGAATCACCAACATATACAGATTTTTACAAACCAGCTTGTAAAGTAATTTAAAGGGATAGTTCACTTTGAAATTAAATTTTGGTATGTTTTTGCTTACCTCAAGGGCATCCAAGATGTAGGTGTCTTTTTTTCCGCAGTAGTTTCAATTTTGATATTTTTAGGTCAAACCGTTCTTGTCTGTCAGTCATATAATGCAGGTCTATGGTCACTGTCTCAAAGAGCATGCACAGAGTCCAAATTAAAACAAATCATCGCCCAAACGAAACCGTAGCCAATGCGACATCTAGTGTATATATCTATACCCGCCCGCGCTCTCAGATCACTTGGACGTGGCTGTGTACAAGAGGTAAAAACGATATAAATACTGTTCGTTTTCTCACACAAACCGCTCGTTTCGTGTCTTGGGCCATCAATGTGTACTTACGATGGGGAATTGTTTAATTTGGACGATGGGGAATTTTTTAATTTGGACTCTGTGCATGCTCTTTGAGACAGTGACCATCGACCTGCATTATATGACTGACAGACAAGAACGGTTTGACCTAAAAATATCAAAATTGAAACTACTGCGGAAAAAAAGACACCTACATCTTGGATGCCCTTGAGGTAAGCTAAAACATACCAAAATTTAATTTCAAAGTGAACTATCCCTTTAAGTCTATAAATAAGTAAGTATACAAATAAAAAATGGATCCATATCACACTAGCCTATAATAATTCTGTGTCTATATTTATGGTCAAAAAAATATTATGGTTCATATCATAAGAATTTATAGGGATGGGAGTACATGTATTAAAGCTCCATTTTATTTGGGTAAATATTTTGTTTCAGTAAAATGTTTATATCAGTGTTGTTGTAATGCCATTGGGTCACTGTGAATGGACAGCTGTATGTGAAAGTAAGCAGGTTCAGTTTAGTCTGTTTCATGAGACCCTCGTGTAACATCCTGCTGTGTATTGCACCTCTTTACTTTGGTCTAACCACACGTGTTCAGATGACAGCAGAAAGGCTACAGCAGAAGGCCCACGCATTGTCTTGTTGGGATACAGTGTGGTTTTTCAACCCCTCACAAAAGTATAGCATACATATTCACAAAATCTCAAATATAAAATCTCAGATATCTTTTGATTAATAAGTGTTAACATTGTTTGTTTTAACAATTTTATTAATTTTTTTTGCTAAGAAAGAAAGAAAAAGTGAAATATGTTTAGGGGTTATTGTTGATTTTTTTTTCAGCCTGTTTCTTGACACTGCTTCACACACATCGGATAGTGCAGGCATTATTTTGATTCAGATCAAAATAGTTTATACTGTATGCTGTGACATTGTGTCCCAGAGGCTCATCAGGTCTGTAACTCCTCTCGTCTCTGTGAGGGACTGAAACATTAATTTCACACTGTAGTTTATCCCTGGAGGATCTGGGACTGTTTTGTTTACGACCACTTAAACTATTTGCTTTTTGGATTGTTTTTTATCATTGCATAAACAACTACTTCTTCAGCGCTCTGAAAATGTAGGTGTTTTTATATTTATTTATTTATTTATTTTGGCAACATATTTAATAACTTATTTAACAGTTTATTTACTAACTAAAACTGTTTAAATAAATTTTTTACCAATTCTGATATTATTCATTGCGTTATACATTTTATCTATAATCATTTAATTTAAAATATAGATACGTTTATTTTTATAGAACCCTTGTGTGTGTGTGTGTGTGTGTGTGTGAAAATTTTTTGAAAATGTAAAAAACAGAGAAAGTTTTCTGTGAGGGTAGTGTTTAGGTGTACAGGCAGAATATACAGTTATAGTACAAAATCATTATGTCTATGGAACCCCCACTGCTGTTCAAATACTTATATCACTGACAACAGTAGTCCGGCCAGGATATTGTCATTTAAAAGTGAAGTTGCAGCCCTCAACTGATGTTGATGTTGTCATGTTTTGTTTTGGCCTGAAGCTCCACCCTCCACCTATCTACTAATCACGAAGTCAGTAGTGTTTCGGCATCCGGGTTGCCAGCTCTGCTCTAGTTACCACAGCTGCAGCTACAAACGTGTCGGATAAAAAATGTCTAACGTTACGAAACCTAAAAGACCTCGTTATGAATCCGAAATACGCAAAACATCTCTCATGAAGCATAAACATAATTAAAGGGTAACTAAACCCTAAACCAACTTTTTTTAGTTAATGATCTGTAAGAATGGGGCTTTATTACTGCTGTTCATTGATTCAAGTAGTTCTTTTGACATTTGTGTTTAAAGTGTTTTAATTTTACAAAATATGGTGTAAAAACGTCTGAGTGCTGCCCTCTTCAGGTTGAACAGTGGCTACTGCAGTTGAATTTTCCTATTGGAAGTTGTGGTGCCCTCTGACGTCAGAGGGTACCAGCTAACCACGCCCTTACCTGCAGAGAGATACGTCAGAGATGCACGCCCCCTCTCCACTGGGCTCTGCCTACTTTTCCAGCATTTTTCAAATATTGCCAGTGGGTGGAGTCAGGCTCTGACCAGGGGTTTAGTTACCCTTTAACAGAATAAAAATTACTGTGTAGGACTCGTCACTTGCCATTGGAAGCTCCTTGTAGCAGCCTACGTTCCTACTGGATCCTGCAGCCTAACTGGCAACCTCGAGTCAGGGGGAGGGGGAGGGGATACACGGCTCTACAGTAATTTGAAAGTGATTGCAGTACCAGTTTTGGCCACAATCTTACATACGGTTCCTTTAAATAAATGCACGGAAATATAAAAAAAATCATTAAGCTGTAATTTTTGTGTATTCATAAAGTCAAAGGGTGTTCTAATACTGTTAATATATATAAATGTTGGGGGGGGGGGGTAGGTGGTGCTGCAGCTCCCCCTATAATATCCATAGCACCTGCCCAGCACCCCCAAGAACTATCTGTAATTTTTTATATTTATATTTTAATGTCATGTTTGAATATTCTTTTTCACGTTTTTAAAATAGGAATTCAATAATAATTAAAAATATATATATATTAGTCTAAAATAACATGAGGCCCAAACAGGTGATCTTTGGCCAATGGGCGCAGCGCCCGGCGAACCTTTGACCTTAACGCATTTCAGCTTGTTTTTGATAGTGAGTTTTAGCAAAGTAAAATACACCAAAATGGATCGTTTTTTGCCACCTAAACGTCCACGTTCTGAGTCACATCCTGAAACGAGAAACGAGAAACGAGACTGTGAAGGTGCAGACACAACACTCGTCGTCACAGAGCCCCAGGAACAAGAAAATCCTGGGGATGAACTTGAAGACGGAGGAGAATCGCCGGCGGCGGTTTCCATTGAGGATGCTAACGTTACGGTTTGTGCTGCAGGTGATATTAGCAACCATCCTCAAGAGGGCCCAAGAAGACCAGTCCTTCAAAAATACCCCACACGGCAATTTGGGAATCAGCAGAGAAGTTTTAACAAAAGTTGGATGGATCAGTATTCATGGCTGGAATACAGCGTTGTCAAAGATGCAGCATTTTGTTTTGCGTGTAGGCATTTTCTGAAACGAGGGCACGGATTTCATGTGGAGCCAACATTTACCAGCAGCAGCAACAGATTTAACAACTGGCGGAAAGCATCAGCATCTCTGAAGAGCCATCATGAGAGTATGGGGCACAAATTTGCTATGGAAGGATGGAATGAGTTCAAGCAAAAAGAGACAAGCGGATCTAAAATAGCAAACCTGCTTGATAAGGGACATTCTGCATTAGTTATGGAGAACAGAAAATACATGAAAGCTGTGGTGGAGAGCCTGCGCTTCACAGCCTGCCAGGGGATCACACAGCGAGGTCACAGAGAGGGTGAGGAGTCACACAACTTGGGAAACTTTCGTGAGCTGCTGCATGTTATTGCTAAGTTTGATCCAACAGTGGACAAGAAGTTAGCTACCAACCCATCAAACACTAAATACACTCACCATGATATTCAAAATGAGATATCTGCTGTAATGGCAGAAATGATAAGAAAGAAGATAAGTGATGAGGTAAGAGATACCGAGTGCTTTGCTGTTTCGGTGGATGAGAGTAAAGATATGAGTAAAAAGGAGCAGATTTCTGTTATCGTGCGGTATTTGCAGCCAGAGTCAGGGGAAGTGCATGAGGAGTTTTTGCATTTCACTGCCGCAGATGGATTGGATGCAGACTCTCTGCTAGCCAGCATCAAACACACACTCAGTCAGTGTAATATTGATATAAATCGCTGTGTTGGTCAATGCTACGATGGAGCATCTGTGATGTCAGGATGTAATAATGGTCTGCAGGAAAAACTCAGAAAGGAGGTGCCACAAGCCATCTATATACATTGCCATGCACACAAGCTGAATTTAGTTTTAGTGGACTGTGTACATAATGTCAGCGCTGCAGCAGAGTTTTTTGAGACACTACAAGTTTTTTTCTGGATCTGTGGTGCACGATCTATTCATGAGAAAACAAAAAGAGCTCGACTCGACAGCACAACCAGTGGAACTCAAGAGACTGTGCGATACTCGCTGGGCTTGCCATTATAATGCGATCTGCGCTGTCAAGAAAACTCTCCCCGCTATCCGAGTCACCCTGCGTGATGTCATCACTCAGTCACACACACATCGGAGGGCAGAGGCAAGAGCCATCAGTGCCATCATCGATGAGAAGTTTGTTTTGCATCTCATCATGTTTGAGGATTTATTTAGAACAACAAAGTTCATGTCAGATCAGCTACAGGCCCCCAATTTTGACCTCATTGCGGCAGAGGATTTGGCCCAGTCTGTACTTAATGCTCTATCAGAAAAGCGCACAGACACTAAGTGGAAAGAAATCCAACAACAAGCAGAGACTCTGTGTGCAAACACAGGCACAACACATTCTTCACGCGAGAAAAGGCAGACCCAGAAAACTCGACACCTGGAGGATTTTATTGTGGAGGCCCCGATAGAGAGAACATAGACAGACAATACTGATGACATGAAAACGCACTCTTTCTATCCAGTTATAGACAGGTTGATGGTGGAAATGAAACTGCGCTTTTCAACAGAGGCAAATGATGTACTGAGAGGTGTGCCAACTCTCAGCCCAAAACACACATCGTTTTTGGACAAACAACTTCTGCTGCCCATGGCCCAACACTATGGTGTCAGTGAGGAAAACCTGTCAGCAGAGCTCTACCAGGTGCGGCGGCTTCTACAAAGGAAGGAAGAACAGGGACATGCCATCCACAGCACACAGGAGTTCCTATCCTTAATGCGGCCATATAAAGATGCATTTATGGACCTGTACACTTTAATATGCATAGCCCTGACGCAGTTTTTCTTGCCTGGGCCGTGTAAAAAACTACCTGAGGAACAGCAGTGGAGACGCTAGGACCAGTAATCTGGCACTTTTGGCTATAAACACGGAGAGAACAAGGACCCTTGACTGCGATAACATCATTGATGCCTTCGCACTGAATCACAGCAACAGAAGTATTGTTTTGTTGTGAAGACATCTATGTTAAGTGCTTGATTTCCCCCTCTGTTGGCTGTTAAAAATGTAATTAATTTGGTGGTTGAAGCACAAATCTTGGCCCTTCATAGTTACATATATGATGCTCCAACAATAGGAACACTGCTGATTCATCATTAGACTAGTGTGTTGGTAACTGGCTGTGTGATTTCGTGATCTGAGCATTTTAGGCCGAAGCGTGTGTCTGTTACTGCTGTTTGCTGTTCCGTTGTATTCAGGGCTCGACTGTGACATAATTGTGTGAAATAATATTTTCAGAGGTTTACATTGGCAGGCTTATGTATGTTGTATCTATAGCCCTTGCGTTGAATACTTATATATATATATATATATATATATGCCTATAGTCGCGGAATGAATATAGTTAATGCGGGCGTGTACGCATGTGTATATTTATACCAAGGGTGGTCCAATGCGACTCCATAATGACACTATGACGCCGCAAAATTCAAAGCACCTTCTCTTAAGTGTTGAGCATCCCCATAGCACCTGCAACAGAAAATCTCTGGAGCCGCCACTGGGAGTCTGTGACGTCTTTGATTGTAAAACACCAGGTGACCGGCCTATCTTTTAATTGCTTGATGTTTTCTGAAACAAACTGCATATGCTAATACATAGCAACTACACAGAGAGGGAGGGGAGGGCCTGTGCCCCTGCCATGATGGAAACAATCTTCATTTTCAATTTAGCAAACGGAGAGCAAACATCTTGAATCAAATTCAAGGATCTACAGGTATGATTTTAACCAGTGACAAAAAGACCTCCTAATTTCACCGATGATAAGTTCACTTCAACACATGTTTAAACCTACCTTTAAAATACTTGAAAATGTAACGTCTTATTTCAAACAAAACAAACTATTATTCACTATTTTATGTTTTATTTTTCTATGCAAGTCAGTATTGTGGTGTCCGCATGATGACTCTATATCACTGATGTAATGGATTAAAATACTTATACTTGATCATTTAACATCTTATTTATTTTATTTTATATGTTTTGTTTATCTGAGTAAAACAGTATATTGTGGCGCCCACATGATGACCCTATATCACTGATGTATTAGATTAAAATGCTTATACTTGATAATTTAACATTTCAAATAATATGAACTATTATTCACTATTTTTATGTTTATTTATCTATGCAAGTCAGTATTTTGTTGTGTATTAGATTAAAATACTTATACTTGATCATTTAACATTTTAAATAATATGTACCATTATTCACTATTTTATGTTTATCTAAGTCAGTATTTCGTTGTGTATTAGATTAAAATACTTATACTTGATAATTTAACATCTTGTTTCATATAATCTCTATTGTTTATTTATGGACGTGACTGTGTAATCTGAAAACAATTCATTCTGACATATTTCTTCGGTGCCGAAAAATTCCACGATCGGCTATTTATACACTCCTCAGAGACTATCAGACAGACATTTGTATTCTTAACTCATATAATGTGGTGTTTAAAAGGTTAAAACTTACTTTTAGAAATAGTTATACTTAAATAAATTTCATCTTATTTCATATATCTGTTATTTTACATGTTTTTAATTTGTCAATGCTATTTCTTAATTTCATTCACCCTGTTTTTATTCTCTCCCACAGCCATTATGGACAAAACAGTGAAATCTGAAAAACAAATCCATGACAGATCTCTCCATGTTCATAATTTCACCAATCTGTGGACATTATCCACCAATAATAAAAACATCCCTGAAAAACATTCACTTCCTTGTCACACCAAGCAGCTTACAGTCATAAACACACATCCATAAACCCCCTGGAACCACACAGGGTCAAATTTCACATGGTCTCATAAAACCGCCATATAAGTGTCAGTATTTTGCTTGTCATGTTGTGTTTTGGCCTCTAGAGGTCCTCATGGTGCCCTCATGCCCAGCTTACTCAGCTTGTAATTAATGTTATTAGGTTCACATGTGTCTCGTTCTGCCGTGTATATTTAAGTGACTCTGTCTCATAGCTTCTTTGCTTAGCAATTCTGTTAGCAGTACAGTGGATAGAGGAAATAAGACCATTGAGGGTTATAATATGTTCAGATTCAACTTCATCATTAGTCAGTTTACAGAACAGTCATTCAAACAGCAGAGCCGATATTTTAATAGAAATACAACAAGCATTATATAGAATTCAAATGATGGGCATTGAAGTTATATTTTTGTGGGTGCCAGCACATATTGGAGTCATAGGAAATGAAATGGCAGACAAGGCTGCAAAGGGGTTGAAGGAAAGGTGGCAAAAACAATGGGAGGAAGAGAGGAAAGGACGGTGGTTTTACAAAATTCAGAGGAGAGTGGGAGAAATGAGATGTGCAGGAAGGAGAAGGAGAGAAGAGACAATTATATCGAGACTTAGATTTGGGCACACAGGGTTAAACAGTCATTTATTTAAAATAGGTAAACATAACACCGGCAGATGTGAATATTGTGAGCAACAGGAAACAGTAGAACATGTCATGATACATTGTAAAAAATATGAGGGAGAATAAGTTTTGATTTAGTAGAAATTCTTAGAAAAAACTCAAAAGATAAATGCTATGGAATTGTTTTTCATTATCTTAGAATAATAGATATGATTGAGAGGATTTGAGATTTAATTTAATTTTGTTTATTTTATTTATTATTATTATCATTTATTTATTTTTGTTTAGAATAAAGTAAATAATAGACATTCAGATCCACACTCCATACCAGTCGGTGGCAGTAATGCACCATTACGTTGTGTGCCAACCGCCAAAAAACTCAAGAAGAAGAAGAAGCAGCTTCTTTGCTTGGTGTTTATTTGTTCTGAAGCCAGTTGCCTGAGTAGGTGTTCGCTAACTCTGAGACTTTGTATTTTATTTTTCCTTATCAGTTTTATTTGTTTTGTGGACTTTCTCCTCTGGAGGTTTTGCTTTAAGATTTTTTGAATATTTTCTGGAATACCCTTTTTGGACTTATTTTGTTTGAGAACTACTTTTTGCTGTTTTTTGCTTCAGTTGTGGACTATTGCTTGAACTCTTATTAAAAGACTTTCTGCATCTCAAGTTCTCCATAGTGCGTCTTACTGTTGGGTTCATCATCCTCCAGTGGCTCAAAGTTTGAGAGTCTGACTCTCACACTGGAGACCTGAGTTCAAGTCCTGGTTCTGACAATAAGGACATCATGTCATAAATCAGGGTAATGAATCGTTTTTGACAGTCTAACCCTCATATCAACTACTTCTGGATTTTGTTTTTGAGGTGTAATAGAATAGGCTTTCATGCTTGATTGTTCAAAAAACAATACAGTTCCTGTTTCGATGAAGCCCTTCCTCCCGAAATACAAAATGTGCTGTGATTGGTTAGCTGCCCCAGTGTGCTGTGATTGGCACCGCTTAGCGTGTCTTCGGGAAATGTCATGCCCCTTCATAACATCAAGTTCTGCTCTGGTGTAAATATTAAAGGGTTAGTTCACCCAAAAATGAAAATGATGTCATTAATGACTCACCCTCATGTCGTTCCAAGCACGTAAGACCTCCGTTCATCTTCGGAACACAGTTTAAGATATTTTAACGGAACCGTCTCCCTCAGACTGTAAACGAAGCTCGGGCGCACCAGATAACACGTCAGCAGCGTCTTACGTCAGCAGACAGTAACAGACCCGGAAGAGAATACAATGCTGAATAAAGTCGTAGTTTTTGTTATTTTTGGACCAAAATGTATTTTCGATGCTTCAAAAAATTCTAACGGTTCGTTACACTGATGTCACATGGACTACTTTGATGATGTCGTTATTACCTTTCTGGACATGGACAGTATACCGTACACATTTTCAATGGAGGGACAGAAAGCTCTCGGACTAAATCTAAAATATCTTAAACTGTGTTCCGAAGATGAACGGAGGTCTTACGGGCTTGGAACGACATGAGGGTGAGTCATTAATGACATCATTTTCATTTTTGGGTGAACTAACCCTTTAAGGATGGCAAACAGCCTTACAAAAGCGAGAGCTTACAAAAGCTACAGTAAACACTATATCAACACTAATGTTGGCTATAGCAAGCGAGCGGAGCCAAACAGCTTTGCCCTTTGTTTACATTGTAGGAACAACATAAAACTTATAATTGGAACTGTTAATAGAGAACGCAACTACAAATAATAAGACATACTTACAAGTTGTGATCCACAAACAACAGGTTGTCCCAACAAAGTAGGAACTGCTCCGTTTCAGTTGAAGCTTTTGTGCGTAGCCTGCATTGTACTCTCTTAGGTTCTGGAAGCTGTCCTCCGTAAAATGTGCGGCACACAGATAAACGTTGGGGTTACAATGTTCAGGAACAGTGTTTAAAATAAATTTTAATCACTCTAAGTTCGTCAGCCTTAGGAAGGTCAAACAAATGAGTTTTGGAAAAGGGGTTGAAAAAACAGTGTCTCACATAGCAGCAGCTCAACCAGGCCTCGCACTTTTTTTTCTTTTTTTTTGTTGTTGCTTATTCCGTGGGCGGGGATTATTTGAATGAGTAACATTATAAATCCTGGAGAAAAATACATAGTCCTAAAGAGTCATTCGTTGTAGTTCTACCAGGGAGACTCGGGAGATAGAACAATGTAAACAAAGCATTAATTTATTGACATTATTTTTTATAAAGTTCTTTGGCGTAGGCCCCGTCCGTATAGTGCATAATCCAGTGGTAGCGGATCTGCATTTCCTGCCTGAAGAAGGATGGAGGTAATTGTTTGCGTCAGCGTCTGCGAACTCAAACATGTGTAAGTACCGATCTTTTATACCGCAAGTATTAGGACATGATTTGATAGATGTGAAGGTAATAAGTGACGTAGTAATTGAGTCTTCCTGGCAGAACTTATGCTAAAGCTTCATTTCTTGGAAAGTGAATTCTGTGAAATATCTCCCTTTGGAGTGGACTTTGAGCTTTGCAACCTTGCAGATCTTTGTTATGCTCAAACAGGAACATTACACACTACGAACTAAAGATGAAAAAGTGAAAACGCATAATAGGACTCCTCTAAGTGCACACCGATTGTGTGATGCAATAATTTGTAATGAGGATTTGCATGTTATTACATTTTGTTTTATTTTGCTGATAACTCACACTCACTGTACTGTTTGCTTGTTGCATTTCTTGTCAAAAGTAACTTCTGCAGTACTTTAGAAGAGAACACCATAAGCTATGCTGATTTTCCTGCCGAGGCCAAGGTTCAAGAGTCACGGTTCGCTACTGAAGAGTCATTCAGTACAGCCAGGTATGGCAATTAATTTGGGATTGAGGAGTAATAGCAAGTTGTCATGAGAATGTCAGAAAGTCTCAGATTCGTTGATCTTACTTTTAGAGATTATGAGTAATGTTGTTCAGTGAAGTGTAATTCCTTCAAGCTTTGGCAAACTTCAAATATATCATGTGTTTGAATGATGCAGATTTAACTGCAAAATACAAAACAAGTTTTTCTAAACCATATGCTTTGAACAGAGTGAAATATAAGTCGTTATTCACTGAAAATCTTTAGCTCTCAAATATACAGTAACTTGTGCACATGCATATTCAAAAGAGGTTCCTCAAGAAACTTTGCACCAAAATAAAAGTTCCTAACAAAGGAGTCAAAGGCAGAGGGCAATTTCTGTTCCTAATACATCAAAATGTATTTCCAGCTTTTAATAAGTAAAAATATCTTTATTTGGAACCAAGAGGATACATAAATCAAACAATAATACAGATTATTGTTATAATTTTGACTTAACAACAACTCTACATTAAGGATGTAAATTTCAATATAATTAACTTTCATTTCAATGATTGTCAAGTCAAGTCAAGTTTATTTGTATAGCGCTTTTCACAATACAGATTGTATCAAAGCAGCTTCACAGTATTACATTTAAATAATACAACAAAGTTTGTTTCAAGAGGAATTTATTGATTGATAAAATTAAATTAAATATCCCCAAAATATCCCCAACTGAGCAAGCAAAAGGCAACAGTGGCAAGGAACCGAAAAACTCCATCAAGTGACCTAATGGTGTCCTAAAACTCCATCAGGTTACCTAATGGAGAAAAAAAACCTTGGGAGAACCCAGGCTCAGTCGGGGGCCAGTTCTCCTCTGGCATTTATGAGCTAGAGGCCGGATTGTAGTTTGAACTGTAGGATTATATGAATGCCTGGCTGAAGAGATGCGACTTTAATCTAGTTTTAAACTGGGAGAGCGAGTCTGAGCAACGAACAGTATCAGGAAGACTATTCCAGAGTTTTGGAGCCAAATGTGAAAATGCTCTCCCTCCTTTGGTGGTTCTGAATATCCTAGGTATGACCAAAAGCCTTGAATTTAGTGATCTTAAAGAGCGCGATGGATTATAGGGCGATAGAAGATCCGTTAAATAGACTGGAGCTAAGCCGTTTAGGGCTTTATAAGTCAGTAGCAATACCTTGTAATTAATACGGAACTTTATAGGTAACCAATGCAGTGATGATAAAATCGGTGTTATATGATCATATTTTCTTGATCTCGTAAGAACTCTAGCGGCGGCATTTTGGACTAACTGTAGCTTGTTTATTGAGGATGCAGGACAACCAGCTAATAAGGCATTACAGTAATCCAGTCTCGAGGTCATGAATGCATGAACTAGATTGTGTGGCATCAGGGGCGTAGCAGCCTTTATAAAAGTGGGGGGGACAAAAGCTGTATGGTGATGATACCCCCTATGTTTGGTGGACCTCTGTCCTTCTAGGGGGGTTCGGGGGCATGCTCCCCCGGAAGATTTTTTTTTTGCATTTTAAGGTTAAATGCATCAATCTGCTGCACTTTGAGAGCTCAAAATTAAGAGCTTTAACCGGATTCAACCCATGAACTATGCACATTGAACAAAGAAAAAGCATTGACTTGTACCTAAAGAGGGCTCAAACATCTTTTTAGTTATGATAGCCTATAGACTATCAGTCTACATTACATTATCACTGGTGTTTTAGAATGCCAAACAGTTATTAGGAATAATTATACAAATCATTATTATATTATTATATGACGTAAAATCATAGCCTATAAATGTCTATACTTTATAAATGAAAATGAATATTTCAAAAGTATATTTTATATTACACTATAGTATAGGGAAATTACAATACTTTTGTCCTAATTTCTTCACTTGCAAGAAATAAACCCTTGAGTGTTTTTTAACGCCAGATCACCAGCTGATCGGTGAGCAAAGTGCGCACTTTTCTCTATATCACGCAGCACAAACAGACTGGCTAATTAGTTAAAGTCTTGTTCTGTTTTAGAAAGGAACAAACAACAAAGCCATATCACGGTTTAAATTTTAGTTTGTTGGCAAAATATAACGCTAGAGACCTTTATGTTAGGCTATAAATTTGACATCTCAAATGTGTTGGGAAAATGGAGAAGAGCGAGTTCGGCAAAAGGCGGATTCGAACTCGGGTCGAACGCGTCAAAAGCTGCTTTCAAGCACCTCACGATCTCATTGTCATCATCAGACAGCCAAAAAACTGATCATGATGCTTTTTTTGTGTGCAAATAAATTATTGTTAACATAATGTGTTTGTGTGTTTGTAAAAAGGATGTAATCGTCCTCTGCTTTTTTTCTGGGGTGCATTTTACTCCAGACGGCCAAACAGCAAAGGGACTAAACGAACGAAAATTCGCAAGAGCAACAAGAGATTTGAAGCTCATGCAGACACACCCAAGAGATGATTCGCGCTGTGATTGGCTGAATGTTAGTTCACTCAAGTCTAAGTAACAAATCAGAGAACACGGGCGGAAATATTGACGCTGGGTCAAAATAAATGCGGGGGACAGAATCCCGTGTTTCTAAAAGTGCGGGGGACGTGTCCCCCCCGTCCCCCCCGGTTGCTACGCCCCTGTGTGGCATACACCAACATTCCTTTGCATTCCTTTCATTAACACTGATCTCCATGATGCCCTGAAAAAAAGAACAGATTATCTGAATAAATAAATTGTTGTGATAACACTTGTCTGCCTGTTATGTTTTTCTTCACAGTTTTAAGAAATGGCTATGTGTAAGTTTAGGGGTAGGAGGATTAGCGGCTCAAAATATATTTTGAATGCTATATTGTTACTAAAATTGTCATTTCCCTACACATCTCTGTCCATTACGTTTTATTCTATATATATTCTGTATAAAATGGGTATGTTTAGGTTAGGGTCAAGGGGAATTATACAGAAATCTTTATGAAATGAAAGATTTGTAAATATTTAACGTTTTGTAGCTGTAAAACGAATGTTACAGATACGTCCTTATTATACATTTCAGCATCTATCCAAACGTACAAAAAAGTATGTTTTGTGTCTTTGAAAATTACATATTAATATCTACGTATTAACAATGAGACCAGGCTGCAAGTCTACAGTCAAAAAGTACATACAAATAGAAAATACATACATTTTCTTTTTACCTTTATTTTTTTCTTGTTGGACTTAAATTCTGTCCAAAATTCATGGGATCCACTGGATAAAACTAGACAAAAAAAAAAGAAGTTTAATATATCCACACCAAAACTACTGTATTCTTAACTGTACTTGACAAATCATTTTGACTCTTCAGGTTAAACGTATATAAAGTATTTTTTTTAAGATTTTTTTTTAAATGTTACGTTTTCACAAATTCACCAACAACCATTCAAATGGAATAATTAACGAACAATAATAATATCTGTATATATAAATATCAGTCTATAATGATTAGATTATACCATGCTTACCATTACAGATGAAATGTCTGCAGTCGCTTCACTCTGTTTACCTGTTAAGGGTAAATACAATATATTTAATAAAAAGATACATTCAATGCAATTGTGTGTTATGATGAAGCCACTGGCAGATTTAATACATGACTACATGTTTATAACATATGCACTGAATTGCATACAGTACAGTTTACAGTAGAATACTTTTTGAGTGGTAGGCACACAAACTTTAGAAAAAACGTGTTTATGGCTCTCAGACTGGTATATTCCATGCAATTGTGTTTATAGAAAAAAAATGAGATACATTTAAGTTTCAACATTGTTGTTCAAATATTCCTCTTTAAAAGAATAAGTATCAGCTGTATGCAAAGTGACCCACATTTGATTTTTGATGACTGAAAAAGTGGACAATTTACCAATTTACTCATGGAGCTGCATTAAGATCTCCATCGAACCATATAGGGCCTTTATAATGAAGATACCAAAATAAATATTTCTTAAAAACCAAAATCTAAAAGGATATTAAGATATATTTAATACCTCTTGAGTTAGACTCATGCAAGCTTGGAGCAAAAAAAATACAAGCCTGTATTTAGCCTGTATCAAGCCTGTATCTATTTTTACCAGCCTGTAACTTGGCTCCAAATCTCAGGTGAAAATTGTCATTTTAACCCCCCCTCTACAAAATAGTGGATTACTCAGTAAATATACATCCATGACATTTAATATTTTGGCTTTCATCACTATTTATGTTTGTCTTTAGAAAAAATATTAACAAAATCAAAATTTTGAGCCGGGGAAGTTTCCGAAATTTGGTTGATTCGAGATGGACTGAACCTTTAACTAGTTAACATGATCTAAGAATGAACAATACTTTTACAGCATTTATTAATCTATAGTTAATGTGAATTTCAACATTGAACTAACATGAACAAACATTGAACAACTGTATTTTAACATTAACAAAGACTAATAAATACTGTAACAAATGTATTGCTCGTTTTTAGTTCATGTTAATTAATACATTAACTAACTTATTGTAAAGTGTTACCAATCATTTGTAAGTAACCCAGGGTTTTTTTTCAGTTATTTAAGTTTTTTCACATTTATGTTTTTTATAATTTTTCTTCTTCTGAGAATTATGTACTTTTACCGCAGATTACATACAGACTAGATAAAAACATATGAATATTGGTAATAATTTCCTCAGATGTGCTGATTTAAGTATGTTAGTTAGTTATAATATTTGTAAATTATTAATTTGTTAAAAAAAATAAAACGGGTATCCAGATTGATTTAAATCTTTACCTTGGCATAAACAAATAGAGAAGATCACAGCCATAGCCAGGAATGCTGCCCCAAAGCCACAGTACAGAGGCCAGAAGGATTGAGTCCTTTGAAACAGTCCTGAAAGATTAACCATCACAATTATATTCATAATTAATATTTATCATGTAATGTTCTATAGTGGAGACCGAGGTTCAATTCTTTGGAATTCTTTATATCGACCTATGTATCTTGCTTGAATTTATGAAAATGTATTATTTTGTTCACATAATAGAGATAAAATTTGAATTTGTAGAACAGAATTATTAAACTTATTCTTTTATTCTTTTAATGACTCTCTGTGGTCATTAAAAATCCCATGGCACTTCTCGTAAAGAGTAGGGGTGGTGTAACCCCGGTGTCCTGGCCACATTCCACCCATTGGCCCTTACCAATCATGGCCTCCTAATAATCCCCTTACATTGAATTGGCTCTATCACTCTCTCTCCTCTCCACCTATAGCTGGTGTGTGGTGAGCGCACTGGCGGCCTTGTACTGTGGCTGCCGTCGCATCATCCAAGTGGATGCTGCACACTGGTGGTGGTTGAGGAGAGATCCCCTGATATGATTGTAAAGCGCTTTGGGTGTACAGTAGTACATATGAAAAGCGCTATATAAATGCCTCATTCATTCATTCATTCATTCATTCTTCTTATTCTAATATTCTAAGAATTAGAAGAATTCTAAGGGCTATTCTAATCATTTTTAATCACTTCATCAAGGTTTTGATATATGTTAACACACACAAAACCACTGCCAAAGAAAATAGAAAAAAAAAAAAACATTTGTGTAAATGACCTCTTGATAGTCAACCTTTGGTCACACTTTATTTTTAAGGTGTCCTTGTTACAGTGCAATTATACAATTAAGTACTAAGTTATTAACTATATGGTTAGGGTTAAGGTTTGGATTGTGGTTAGTTGCATGTAACTATGCATAATTGACTACTATTACTGTAGTATCTACATGTTAAATGTATTACAGGGACACTGTAAATAAAGTGTTACCCAACCTTTTAGTGTGACTAATCTAGTCTCCGATTTATTAAAAAACAGAGAATAAAATGGGGAAATATCACGTAATGTTTGTCCTGATGTTTCTCTGAGACTTTTATCATTTATACTCACTGTATCGCTTCAGAGTTTTGGACATGTTCTTGCCATTATCATCATTTGTTTACATTCATTTTTTCACTTTTACTCGATTTCTCAAGTTTTCAGAGTTCCAATACAACTTTCTTCTACAGTAATTACATTTAAAAAATCAACTTGATTAAAATCTATTTAGTCAGTTGACATTTTTAAACTTAAAAAAAAAAATGGCTGGACAATAATAAGTGTAGACCTGTTATTTTTCCTGATGTTTCTCTGAGACTTTTATCATTTGGGCTATACGCACCGTATCTCTTCAGAGTTTTGGACATGTTCTTGCCATTATATTCAGCAAAGCATTGGATTTCATCGGTTTCTGTCCACTCATCTACAGAAATAGAGAGATGAGCACGCGTGAATTCTGTGGCTGAATCAGTGGAGTTTGTCCAGGCGGATTCGGTCCATCCAACATGCTCTTTCTCTCCAATCCTCCAGAACACCTGCACTTGAGACGGGACAACTCGGGTCACCAGACACTGCAGCGGTACCGATGATGAGCCAGTTTCTGGTGGTGAGTATAAGATGGATAGTTCTGGTTCCACAACAGAGTGATCTACAACACATATCATCACGTCAGAATGTTATCTGTTATAGTGACCGTGACCCATAGAAAAGTTGATGAGATTTAACCCCAGATTTACCTGTTACGATCACCCTGCTTCCACTGCCGATAATAGTCATTGAGTTCTGCTGGCCAATGCAGTAGTACAAACCTGAATCATTCTTTGTTACATCTTTTAAAGTAACAACGCAAGTTTTATCATCATGTTGAAGTAAATCGGACTGAGAGCCAGACCTCACCGGTGTGAGTTTACCAGTCCGTAGGTTCAGCTTTTGCCATGTTACAGCAGTATAGCAGTAAGAAACACTACGCTCAAATGTACATCTTAATTGTACAGTGTCACCAACTGAGACGTGTGTGAGGTCCGGTGACTGAGCCAGGAGGAATGAGTAAGTAGCTGAAAACGAGAGAGTAAAAGCAAGTTTAAAACGAATATTCAACATGATGAAATATTAATGAGATAAATGTGATGACATTCTTAACTTGCATAAAATACTTACTTTGTAAAGCTGAAATGCAAAAACATAAAATCCCACAGCACATCCAGGTACTCATGTTAACGGGTTCAGGGCTCTGATGCACCTTTAACAGTCACAGTCTTAATGCCAAAAGATGCCAGATACCTTTTTACTTGCAAAAAGGTTAAAAATAACCCCTCACAGTGGGTGGACCTTCATAGCATTTAAAAAAGCAGTTGCAAAGCATACACTGATATACTAGATCTCTTTATGTTGCAAATTACACTCTTATAACGTATAAGGTAACTTATTATACAAGTAATAATGCTTTAATCAAATAAGCTGCAAAGTAACACTTATACTGTGTGTGTGTACCTAATGAAAAACAAGCAGTCTATTTCAACGTACAGTATCATCTACAATTATTGGATTAGTTTTATCAGGATTAGTTAGTATTTGTTTCTCTGTGTAGCAATCAATGCAAGCTGAGAATTTGTTCTTGTCTGTCAACTACTCTTTTTGACAGTCTGCTGTCACAAGTTTTTTATCTAACTACATGGTGTGAGATGAAAAGAGCAGTATGGTGTAAGAACGCCCACACCTTCGCTCACAAGCTGACAATACCGTTTCTCTACACTGCACTTCAGATAGCTATACATATGTGGAATGTCACGCTAGAAAATATACCGAATGAATTATGTAACGTCATGTTAAAATATTCAATTCACATTTATTTGTATAGCGCTTTTCACAATACATATCGTTTCAAAGCAGCTTTACAGAAAATGCATGTCTACATTACAATTTAGAGTGATTTGTTATGAGATGACTGTGTCCAAGTTATGTATCACACAGTTAGCTAACAATGTTAAACAATGTATTCAAATTAAGGCAGAAAAAAAAATTGCTTATTGAAGTAAAGAATACATGTTGTTAACAAAATTAATGATTAAGATATATGAAGTTTTTTAACAACAATAGTTTAAAAAAAATAGTTAACACAAATATGAAAATTAAAAATACTCCAATCTTGCATGACTTTCTTTCTTCAGTGGAATGTTTTTGGCTAATGCAATGCTGTTATTGATAAAACAGTTGAAATATTCTAAATATCTTTCGTGTTGCACAGCAGAAAGTCAGTCATTCAGAATGGCATGAGAGAAAGAGTAAACGATGTTTGGGTGCCCTTACAAAAAAGTTTATTCAAGTGTGCTATTAGACCTATTCTTGAACTCAACTCAATCTGCATGTACAGATATTCATACAACAAAATATTCTGGGGGCCATGACATTTTTGTGAAAATGATCCAAAAATACTGGCGCTGGCTAGCAAAAAAAATGCTGGTGGGGAAAGAGTTAAAAATACAGTTGAAGGTACATTTGAAGTGTAAAAATTAATACCTAAAAAAGAACAGTAGTATACTTATAGTTAACTGTATTATTTTTGCACTTTAAGTGTGATGTTAAGTTAAACCTATAAGTTCACTTATGGTTGCAGTCCAAATGAAAAACTATTTGTAAACTAGTACTCAAAGTTTACTGTTACACTTAAAGTATACTTTTATACACTAAAAAGTGGGCCAATTTAGTTCCAAGTAGTATTAAAATAGTACACATACAAGTATACTACTAGTACATATTACATGAAGTATGCTTAATTAAATTTCAAATATATTTTATGAATTTGAACTTGAAGTATACCTATTTTTTTGTAAGGGTGCACTATCCCCTTAAGCTTGACATTTTACCAAGTAAAATGGACAAAATAAAAGTATACTCCCTTAATAGTGTGAAATCAGAAATACAAAAATGTAATGCAATTTCTTAATTCAGAGTTTGCATTATACGATCTGTAAATCTGCATAAAACAAAAGAGGAACACAAATGTTGCTGATGTGATATTCACAACTTTGCTCTCTAATCTGTTATCATTAAGTATTATATTAAAAAATATATTCACAGTGATTTAATACAGATTTGCAGTCTAATTTTATTTATCCTCAGACCAAGTTAATATGGTAATTTAGGTCATGTATGACAAATGAGAACATTATGTATCAATACAAAGGTGTAAGGTCCAACATAAACAGTTTCAAATAAGGCTTAAGTAATGTCAGTGGAGTTTCTGCAAAAATGGACAGTACAAGCAGGTGTGCAGTTCATCTCATCTAACATCCTGTTATGCAGCTTATGTCTAACCACAAGCACTTAAGTGAGAGTATGAAGGCTACAACAAGAGGCCATACATTGTCTTTTTACATGCACTGTGGTTTTTCAACCCATCACAGGAAAATATGCATACGTTATGAACACAATCTCTCAGGCTCATGTTTAACTTTACAAAAAAAGCTATAGAATTACAAAAGACTATAGAATTGGTGCCACTCTCCTAATTTCCATGTCCTTATTGTTAATAGCAGGATGCTATTAAGGTTGTATTTTAAATCAGCCTATTTTCCTTTAGGACAAATATAACTTGCCTAAAATTTCACATCATATGAACTACTCTGGAAAATGGTCTAGAAAGTGTGATGGTCTACAAAGAGGCATGGTTTAACCCAATTAAGGACAGATTTTTATTAGAGAAAAAAAAAAGTTTAACAAAAACAAACTTAAAATAACATATACAGGAAAACCTACATTTCTTAACTAATAAATATTCATGATTATAAAACAAGAACAGGTCATCTTATTGTATTAAGACAATATGTTTAATTTTCTAACTTTTATTTCAGTCATTTTTAACATACTCCAACATGTCTTTCTCCACTATAGTACCCTATTAAAAAAAAAGAAAGAAAGAAAATCTCAAGGCCACATGAGAATGATCCTTACAAGGGTTACTATTTGCTGTTTCACATAATTCATATAAAATTTGCTTTACCTTTATTCTTTTGATGGACTCGTGTCCTGTCCGTGACTGATGAGATCCCCAGAGAAACACTGGACAAAATGTTAAGATCATAAAATATAGTTATTTAAAGTTAGTACAAATTTTGTTTGGTAAAAAGTTAGCAAAAGCATAGTTTTGTAAGTAAAATATTTTGCTGTTCAAGGTTACGTGCTTTACTGGTCAAAAAACACCAAATAAACCCTACGTACAAAAAGGAGTAGAAATTAGTGAAGACACTAAAAAGACTTCATAAAGTTCCATCACAACCTTTTTTTCTTATTGATTCAAGTTTATTGGTCATTAAACATACATTTTTAACTGCTCAATGCCACAATTGATCAGTCGAAATCAAATTATCTGAGTCATGTAATTCATTACAAAAAAAAAAAAAAAAAAAAAAAACCTTTTTAAAGAATCTGCACACAGCTATTTTCCATTCCATGACATAGTGACCACATCTGCCAAGCTCCAATAAAACTTTTACCAACATAACAAATAAGTGCACACACATAGGGCCCTATCTTGCACCCAGTGCAATTGACTTTGTACACCGGCGCATGTATCATTCCTATTTTGCACCCGCGCACAGCGGACTTTTCCCTCCACAGACACACGTCGGTAGACTAGCAAATTAACTTTCGCTCCCGGGGGCGGTTCAGCGCAAAGAGGAGGCGTGTTCCGGCGCAAACGTTCCCTGATGCTATTTTACAGGTTTAGAAAACAATTCCGCCACTAACCAAAAAAAACTAGTTTAAAGTCAGTGGCGCGTTGCGCATGTTATTCATATGCTATTTTAAGGGCGCATGCTTGGCCATAATCAATATAGCGTGTGCACAACGCGCATACACTTTAATTCTCTCATCTACACAGATGGTAGATGCAGGTTTCATTTTTGCAAATCATACATTATTACAATAGATAGATAGATAGATAGATAGATAGATAGATAGATAGATAGATAGATATAATTTGGGTGTGTTTCTCCATCCCCAATGTCACTTCTTTGTGTTTTACGGCCGTGACGAGAACGTCGGTCTCCTCGGCTGTGAACCGCTGCTGGCGCGCGCCTGGCAAATCCACCGGTATAATAGGAATCTGCTTTAGGACAAGCGCGCCTGCTCTTAAAGGGAATGTGAGATGACGCTCTGATTGGTTTATTTCACGTTACGCCCAAACCACACCTATGAATAATGAAGCTACTTCAGACCAACCCATTTTAGATTCGCGTCGGGCGCAAGAGTCATTTATCCCGCCGGTATAATAGCAACAGCGCCCAAGACCCGCCCACAAAGTTACTTGCGTTTTGCGCTTGATACTTTCGTTTCAGATCGTTAAAATAGAGCCCATAATGTCAAAGGAGTTACAGGCAAAAACTATTTTGATCAAATTTCAAAAACCACTTATATATATAAAAAATAAAAAATAAATTAATTTAATATTATCGCAAGCCTTGTTCATATTGTAGAATACATATAGAATTGTCTGTTGATTTTTAAAAAAAGTGCATTTATGCAACATGAACCTGTTCACATGTTATAGTCTCATGTAAATAGCACACATTGAATAGTTGTTTTGAAACAGCAAACACAGTCATTTTCTTCAGAAGACACACATGCAGTAAAAAGTTTAGTTCAGTCTTCACAATTTTCTGTGTCTCTTACCATAACAGATGAACTCTCTTCTCTCAGTGTGTTCTGTTTGCCTGTTAAAGGGTAAATAATTTTTTTGTGATAAACAAAAATAAAACATTTTGTGTTTGCAGGTTTTTTTGTCTTGACTCTTATTACTTTACAGCTATTATTGCATATATTATATACACATTATAGTTGTAGGTTGGAAAGGAAACATTACCATATGAAATTTTCCGGTGGGCATCTTTTCTTGTGAGCCTAAAATAATAATAAAAATAAAGATAAAAAAAGTTGGGTTCAGTTGCTTCAATTACATTCATAAAATAGACTTTTTGAAGTTTATAGGGTAGAAGTTGAAATACTGACCCTCTGGTTTTTTTGTTCGCCGACATATCTGAGAATTTAATGGAAAGAAATTACGAATATATTATAAAAAAATATGCCACAATGTCTCATATATCGAACTATTAAGGACATATATTTAAACATCCTCTAAATCAGAAGCACCAAATTCTCACCTCGGTACAATCCTACAGACATAATGACTGTTAGAAGTATGGTAAGCAGCGCTGCCACGCAGCCGGTGTACAGAAGCCAGGAGTAGATTGGTTGGGTTCCTGAAATATAGCAATGAACAGAGTAATTAAACTAGATATAGATATGCCTAGGTTAATTAATAACTAGAAGCAAAATGCAGTGGGCAGTGTTCTGTATCTACTGTAAACGGTTATCATCATTTGTTTACATTCAGTTTTTCACTTTTACTCGATTTCTCGAGTTTTCAGAGTTCCAATGCAACTTTCCTCTACAGTAATTATATTTAAAAAATCAACTTGAATAAAATCAATTTAGTCAGTTGACGTTTAAAATTTTTTTTTTTTTTTTAAATGGCTGGACAATAATCGGTGTAGCCTGTTATTTTTCCTGATATGTTTCTCTGAGACTTTTATCATTTGGGCTATACGCACCGTATCTCTTCAGAGTTTTGGACATGTTCTTGCCATTATATTCAGCAATGCATTGGATTTCATCGGTTTCTGCCCACTCATCTACAGAAATAGAGAGATGAGCACGCGTGAATTCTGTGGCTGAATCAGTGGAGTTTGTCCAGGCGGATTCGGTCCATCCAACATGCACTTCCTCTCCAATCCTCCAGAACACCTGCACTTGAAACGGGACAACTCCGGTCACCAGACACTGCAGCGGTACCGATGATGAGCCAGTTTCTGGTGGTGAGTATAAGATGGATAGTTCTGGTTCCACAACAGAGTGATCTACAACACATATCATCACGTCAGAATGTTATCTGTTATAGTGACCGTGACCCATAGAAAAGTTGATGAGATTTAACCCCAGATTTACCTGTTACGATCACCCTGCTTCCACTGCCGATAATAGCCATTGAGTTCTGCTGGCCAATGCAGTAGTACAAACCTGAATCATTCTGTGATACATTTGTTAAAGTAACAACGCAAGTTTTAACATTATGTTGAGGTAAATCGGTCTGAGAGCCAGACCTCGCCGGTGTGAGTTTACCAGTCCGTAGGTTCAGCTTTTGCCATGTTACAGTACTATAGCAGTAAGAAACACTACGCTCAAATGTACATCTTAATTGTACAATGCCACCAACTGAGACGTGTGTGAGGTCCGGTGACTGAGCCAGGAGGAATGAGTAAGTAGCTGAAAACGAGAGAATACAAAAATTCTTAATCATTATGACTAGAATATCAAATTAAATTTACTCTTTAAAATTAGTAAGGTGAGATACAAAACAGAATGTTCTCAACTGAAATTTCAGGCAAAAATGTCAAATAACTTACTGTGTGAAGCAAGCATGCAAAAACATGACAGTATCCAACAATGCGTCGAGGTGCTCATGTCTGCAGTTCCAAAGAGCTGAAAGAATGTTAGATGTATACCACTTTTAACTAGCCTAAATACGGCAATCTTACAATCAAATGCCACCCAGTTTGACGGAAAATGGCCTGCCAGGAGAAACAAAAGAAGAAAGAAAGAAGTCCTCAGTGGGTGGACCTTATAGCCTAGCCTATACATCACTTGTGCAAAATATTTGATTGTAGATGGAAAGACATGTTTACATTGTGCATTAAAGTTTTCCCAGTGGTCTGCAGCCCTCAAAGGTGCGTGCTAAATAATCAGTCTAAATAATCGAATCTAACATAAACTAGTTTATGTTTTCTAACAATAAACTAGTTAGAAAACATGTTGCCAAGATAAAATAGCATTTTACTTCTTGCATTTACTTTGGTGTTTCAGGAAATAGGGCCATGGGACCATATCACTTTTCTTAGGCCTCCTAGAACTGAGCTTCTCAAACCTGTTGAGGACCCCCACCATTGCACATTTTGGAAGTCTCCCTTATCAGACACACCCAAGTAAAGCTGATGAGTTGAATTAGGTGTGTTAGATGAGATAAACATACAAAATGTGTAGTGGTGGGGGGTCCTCAGGACAGGTTTGAGAAGCACTGTCCTAGAATGACTGCTTAATGCAGTTCTCGGTCACTAACTTGGAAATAAACTTAGTCAATGTGTCAGTCCGCAGAGGCCTGCCACTATTCGTTCCTGATGTTTTAGATGCCAATACATGAGGCCAAAAAGGAAGTTGTGCAGATGTGGTATTGCTAGACACATAGACAAGAGCTCATGTTGGATTTCTTGCAACTATTGCATATGGCTTAGTCTTTATTGCTCAAATCTACAGATTTCTATCCTGAAAGGTCAACAGAATGAGCAGGTGTTCTTTTTGTCGGTTGACTCTACTGTGTGTGACAGTCTGCTGTTATTCTGGATGCTGTTACTTGTTTTTAATCTAACCTCACGGGTTTGAGATGAAAAGAGCAGTATGGTGAGAGATCAACGCCCACGCCTTCGCTCGCAAACTGAGTCTAAAACATTCCCCCACGCTGCACTTCAAATACCTGTCATATGTGCAACGTCATGTTAAAATCCCGTTCTATAAATATCAAATATTTTTCTTTACATAGAAAAAAATCATTAAATTATACTAAAACAAATCATTTTATTATGCCTGTGTCCTGAGTATTAAGAGTTTTGTGATATGAAATAAAAAAAACATTTGTCAGGGAGAAACTTTCTGAATGTTGATTTTATCAACGATAAGCGAATCACCAACATATACGGATTTTTGCAAACCAGCTGGGATAGTTCACTTTGAAATTTAATTTTGGTATGTTTTAGCTTACCTCAAGGGCATCCAAGATGTAGGTGTCTTTTTTTCCGCAGTAGTTTCAATTTTGATATTTTTAGGTCAAACCGTTCTTGTCTGTCAGTCATATAATGCAGGTCTATGGTCACTTGTCTCAAACAGCATGCACAGTCCAAATTAAAACAATTCCCCATCGTCCAAATTAAACAATTCAAACAAAAAGACACCTACATCTTGGATGACCTTGAGGTAAGCTAAAACATACCAAAATTTAATTTCAAAGTGAACTATCCCTTTAAGTCTATAAATAAGTAAGTATACAAATAAAAAATGGATCCATATATCACACTAGCCTATAATAATTCTGTGTCTATATTTATGGTCAAAAAAATATGATGGTTCATATCATAAGAATTTATAGGGATGGGAGTACATGTATTAAAGTGATTATGTTTGCTCCATTTTATTTGGGTAAATATTTTGTTTCAGTAAAATGTTTATATCAGTGTTGTTGTAATGCCATTGGGTCACTGTGAATGGACAGATGTGAAAGTAAGCAGGTTCAGTTTAGTCTGTTTCATGAGACCCTCGTGTAACATCCTGCTGTGTATTGCACCTCTTTACTTTGGTCTAACCACAAGTGTTCAGATGACAGCAGAAAGGCTACAGCAGAAGGCCCACGCATTGTCTTGTTGGGATACAGTGTGGTTTTTCAACCCCTCACAAAAGTATAGCATACATATTCACAAAATCTCAAATATAAAATCTCAGATATCTTTTGATTAATAAGTGTTAACATTGTTTGTTTTAACAATTTTATTTATTTTTTTGCTAAGAAAGAAAGAAAAAGTGAAATATGTTTAGGGGTTATTGTTGATTTTTTTTTCAGCCTGTTTCTTGACACTGCTTCACACACATCGGATAGTGCAGGCATTATTTTGATTCAGATCAAAATAGTTTATACTGTATGCTGTGACATTGTGTCCCAGAGGCTCATCAGGTCTGTAACTCCTCTCGTCTCTGTGAGGGACTGAAACATTAATTTCACACTGTAGTTTATCCCTGGAGGATCTGGGACTGGTTTGTTTACGACCACTTCAAATATTTGCTTTTTGGATTGTTTTTTATCATTGCATAAACAACTACTTCTTCAGTTGTTCCTGAGCAAAACACCTTATAAATTATATTTATTTATATGTTTTGAAAATGTAAAAAACAGAGAAAGTTTTCTGTGAGGGTAGTGTTTAGGTGTACAGGTAGAATATACAGTTATAGTACAAAATCATTATGTCTATGGAACCCCCACTGCTGTTCAAATACTTATATCACTGACCAGGATATTGTCATTTAAAAGTGAAGTTGCAGCCCTCAACTGATGTTGATGTTGTCATGTTTTGTTTTGGCCTGATGCTCCACCCTCCACCTATCTACTAATCACGAAGTCAGTAGTGTTTCGGCATCCGGGTTGCCAGCTCTGCTCTAGTTACCACAGCTGCAGCTACAAACGAGTCGGATAAAAAATGTCTAACGTTACGAAACCTAAAAGACCTCGTTATGAATCCGAAATACGCAAAACATCTCTCATGAAGCATAAACATAATTAACAGAATAAAAATTACTGTTTAGGACTCGTCACTTGCCATTGGAAGCTCCTTGTAGCAGCCTACGTTCCTACTGGATCCTGCAGCCTAACTGGCAACCTCGAGTCAGGGGGAGGGGGAGGGGATACACGGCTCTACAGTAAAGTGATTGCAGTACCAGTTTTGGCCACAATCTTACATACGGTTCCTTTAAATAAATGCACGGAAATATAAAAAAATCATTAAAGGACAAGTTCGGTATTTTACACTTAAAGCCCTGTTTACAGATCGTATCTGATGAAATAGAACGGTTAAGATTAAAATTTGGACACATGCTGCTGTCCCGAGAATTTTAGGTTTATTTCGCTGTGTATTCAATGAAATGCCCGTGGTTTGCTTGCAATTGGCAAAGGTGCATTATCGCCACCAACTGGGCTGGAGTGTCTATTATTCAAGCTCTCAACGGAAGAATCACGGGTGTGACGCGTTTGGTAAAATAGGTCCACAAAAGCGAAATAAACCTAAAATTCTCGGGACAGGAGCATGTGTCCAAATTTTTATCTTAACCGTTCTATTTCATCAGATACGATCTGTAAACAGGGCTTTAAGTGTAAAATACCGAACTTGTCCTTTAAGCTGTAAGTTTTGTGTATTCATAAAGTCAAAGGGTGTTCTAATACTGTTAATATGTATAAATGTTAGAATGGGTGTTCTAATACTGTTAAATGTTAGAACAATAAATCTGATCTTCAGAAGGCGTCAGAATTGAGGTGTCATTTTTGGGATTCATCTTTCTTTCACGCTTTCTCCAAGAACAACAGGATGGGGGACAGCACCCCCAGGAAGGAAGGATGATTTAACTTGTCAGAACAATCACTGGATAAGAGTAGGCTATATAAAATGTAACTTCCTGGCCATTTTGTTTTGACCCCTGACTTTTTCCTGAAGACACTGGTATAAACATCTAATTATACTGATAAATGGTCACATTTTGGGTCTCCCTGCCAGACAGGAAGGCTTCAGATAGGAGATTTTATGATAGGAGTCTGCAGTGGCGTGGGGGGGGGGCTAGGTGGTGCTGCAGCTCCCCCTATAATAGCCATAGCACCTGCCCAGCACCCCCAAGAAATATCTGTAATTTTTTATATTTATATTTTAATGCCATGTTTGCATATTCTTTTTCACGTTTTTAAAATAGGAATTAAATAATAATTAAAAAAATATATATATTAGTCTAAAATAACATGAGGCCCAAACAGGTGATCTTCTTTGGCCAATGGGCGCAGCGCCCGGTGAACCTTTGACCTTAACGCATTTCAGCTTGTTTTTGATAGTGAGTTTTAGCAAAGTAAAATACACCAAAATGGATCGTTTTTTGCTACCTAAACGTCCACGTTCCGAGTCACATCCTGAAACGAGAAACGAGACTGTGAAGGTGCAGACACAACACTCGTTGTCACAGAGCCCCAGGAACAAGAAAATCCTGGGGATGAACTTGAAGACGGAGGAGAATCGCCTGCGGCGGTTTCCATTGAGGATGCTAACGTTACGGTTTGTGCTGCAGGTGATATTAGCAACCATCCTCAAGAGGGCCCAAGAAGGCCAGTCCTTCAAAAATACCCCACACGGCAATTTGGGAATCAGCAGAGAAGCTTTAACAAAAGTTGGATGGATCAGTATTCATGGCTGGAATACAGCGTTGTCAAAGATGCAGCATTTTGTTTTGCGTGTAGGCATTTTCTGAAACGAGGGCACGGATTTCATGTGGAGCCAACATTTAGCAGCAACGGATTTAACAACTGGCGGAAAGCATCAGCATCTCTGAAGAGCCATCATGAGAGTATGGGGCACAAATTTGCTATGGAAGGATGGAATGAGTTCAAGCAAAAAGAGACAAGTGGATCTAAAATAGCAAACCTGCTTGATAAGGGACATTCTGCGTTAGTTATGGAGAACAGAAAATACATGAAAGCTGTGGTGGAGAGCCTGCGCTTCACAGCCTGCCAGGGGATCGCACAGCGAGGTCACAGAGAGGGTGAGGAGTCACACAACTTGGGAAACTTTCGTGAGCTGCTGCATGTTATTGCTAAGTTTGATCCAACAGTGGACAATAAGTTAGCTACCAACCCATCAAACACTAAATACACTCACCATGATATTCAAAATGAGATATCTGCTGTAATGGCAGAAATGATAAGAAAGAAGATAAGTGATGAGTTAAGAGATACCGAGTGCTTTGCTGTTTCGGTGGATGAGAGTAAAGATATGAGTAAAAAGGAGCAGATTTTTGTTATCGTGCGGTATTTGCAGCCAGAGTCAGGGGAAGTGCATGAGGAGTTTTTGCATTTCACTGCCGCAGATGGATTGGATGCAGACTCTCTGCTAGCCAGCATCAAACACACACTCAGTCAGTGTAATATTGATATAAATCGCTGTGTTGGTCAATGCTACGATGGAGCATCTGTGATGTCAGGATGTAATAATGGTCTGCAGGAAAAATTCAGAAAGGAGGTGCCACAAGCCATCTATATACATTGCCATGCACACAAGCTGAATTTAGTTTTAGTGGACTGTGTACATAATGTCAGCGCTGCAGCAGAGTTTTTTGAGACACTACAAGTTTTTTTCTGGATCCGTGGTGCACGATCTATTCATGAGAAAACAAAAAGAGCTCGACTCGACAGCACAACCAGTGGAACTCAAGAGACTGTGCGATACTCGCTGGGCTTGCCATTATAATGCGATCTGCGCCGTCAAGAAAACTCTCCCCGCTATCCGAGCCACCCTGCGTGATGTCATCACTCAGTCACACACACATCGGAGGGCAGAGGCAAGAGCCATCAGTGCCATCATCGATGAGAAGTTTGTTTTGCATCTCATCATGTTTGAGGATTTATTTAGAACAACAAAGTTCATGTCAGATCAGCTACAGGCCCCCAATTTTGACCTCATTGCGGCAGAGGATTTGGCCCAGTCTGTACTTAATGCTCTATCAGAAAAGCGCACAGACACTAAGTGGAAAGAAATCCAACAACAAGCAGAGACTCTGTGTGCAAACACAGGCACAACACATTCTTCACGCGAGAAAAGGCAGACCCAGAAAACTCGACACCTGGAGGATTTTATTGTGGAGGCCCCGATAGAGAGAACATAGACAGACAATACTGATGACATGAAAACACACTCTTTCTATCCAGTTATAGACAGGTTGATGGTGGAAATGAAACGGCGCTTTTCAACAGAGGCAAATGATGTACTGAGAGGTGTGCCAACTCTCAGCCCAAAACACACATCGTTTTTGGACAAACAACTTCTGCTGCCCATGGCCCAACACTATGGTGTCAGTGAGGAAAACCTGTCAGCAGAGCTCTACCAGGTGCGGCGGCTTCTACAAAGGAAGGAAGAACAGGGACATGCCATCCACAGCACACAGGAGTTCCTATCCTTAATGCGGCCATATAAAGATGCATTTATGGACCTGTACACTTTAATATGCATAGCCCTGACACTTCCTGTCACATCAGTGAGCTGTGAACGCAGTTTTTCTTGCCTGGGCCGTGTAAAAAACTACCTGAGGAACAGCAGTGGAGACGCCAGGACCAGTAATCTGGCACTTTTGGCTATAAACACGGAGAGAACAAGGACCCTTGACTGCGATAACATCATTGATGCCTTCGCACTGAATCACAGCAACAGACGTATTGTTTTGTTGTGAAGACATCTATGTTAAGTGCTTGATTTCCCCCTCTGTTGGCTGTTAAAAATGTAATTAATTTGGTGGTTGAAGCACAAATCTTGGCCCTTCATAGTTACATATATGATGCTCCAACAATAGGAACACTGCTGATTCATCATTAGACTAGTGTGTTGGTAACTGGCTGTGTGATTTCGTGATCTGAGCATTTTAGGCCGAAGCGTGTGTCTGTTACTGCTGTTTGCTGTTCCGTTGTATTCAGGGCTCGACTGTGACATAATTGTGTGAAATAATATTTTCAGAGGTTTACATTGGCAGGCTTATGTATGTTGTATCTATAGCCCTTGCGTTGAATACTTATATATATATATATATATATATATATATATGCCTATAGTCGCGGAATGAATATAGTTAATGCGGGCGTGTACGCATGTGTATATTTATACCAAGGGTGGTCCAATGCGACTCCATAATGACACTATGACGCCGCAAAATTCAAAGCACCTTCTCTTAAGTGTTGAGCATCCCCATAGCACCTGCAACAGAAAATCTCTGGAGCCGCCACTGGGAGTCTGTGACGTCTTTGATTGTAAAACACCAGGTGACCGGCCTATCTTTTAATTGCTTGATGTTTTCTGAAACAAACTGCATATGCTAATACATAGCAACTACACAGAGAGGGAGGGGAGGGCCTGTGCCCCTGCCATGATGGAAACAATCTTCATTTTCAATTTAGCAAACGGAGAGCAAACATCTCTTCTACTCAGAAATTCAAGGATCTACAGGTATGATTTTAACCAGTGACAAAAAGACCTCCTAATTTCACCGATGATAAGTTCACTTCAACACATGTTTAAACCTACCTTTAAAATACTTGAAAATGTAACGTCTTATTTCAAACAAAACAAACTATTATTCACTATTTTATGTTTTATTTTTCTATGCAAGTCAGTATTGTGGTGTCCGCATGATGACTCTATATCACTGATGTAATGGATTAAAATACTTATACTTGATCATTTAACATCTTATTTATTTTATTTTATATGTTTTGTTTATCTGAGTAAAACAGTATATTGTGGCGCCCACATGATGACCCTATATCACTGATGTATTAGATTAAAATGCTTATACTTGATAATTTAACATTTCAAATAATATGAACTATTATTCACTATTTTATGTTTATCTAAGTCAGTATTTCGTTGTGTATTAGATTAAAATACTTATACTTGATAATTTAACATCTTGTTTCATATAATCTCTATTGTTTATTTATGGACGTGACTGTGTAATCTGAAAACAATTAATTCTGACATATTTCTTCGGTGCCGAAAAACGATCGGCTATTTATACACTCCTCAGAGACTATCAGACAGACATTTGTATTCTTAACTCATATAATGTGGTGTTTAAAAGGTTAAAACTTACTTTTAGAAATAGTTATACTTAAATAAATTTCATCTTATTTCATATATCTGTTATTTTACATGTTTTTAATTTGTCAATGCTATTTCTTAATTTCATTCACCCTGTTTTTATTCTCTCCCACAGCCATTATGGACAATACAGTGAAATCTGAAAAACAAATCCATGACAGATCTCTCCATGTTCATAATTTCACCAATCTGTGGACATTATCCACCAATAATAAAAACATCCCTGAAAAACATTCACTTCCTTGTCACACCAAGCAGCTTACAGTCATAAACACACATCCATAAACCCCCTGGAACCACACAGGGTCAAATTTCACATGGTCTCATAAAACGTACTCGGTTACTAACGTAACCTCGGTTCTCTCTAGAGAGAGGAACGAGTACTGCGTAGAATACGCTAGGGGAAAATCCTTTTCCACGAGAATACTGAAGCCAAAAAAATTATCCTTTAATTTTGTATTAATGTAAAACGCGTTGCGGCAGCATACAGACATAGGCGAGGCAGCTCGCGCGCCTATTGGCTGGTCTGCTGGCAACTGCTTAAGCCTATCGAGCGAGACCTAGAGTGACGTCAGACCCAATGAGGGCGCTTCGCGGCATTATTTCTCTGTTTTTTCATAGTCGAAGCAACCAGAGCGCGTGCAGGCACGGCAGGATACGCAGTACTCGTTCCTCTCTCTAGAGAGAACCGAGGTTACGTTAGTAACCGAGTACGTTCTCTTACGAGAGATACTCTCGTACTGCGTAGAATACGCTAGGGGAACCTACTGTAAAACGCCGTGCGTGCTGGGATCTGATACCATAGACTCAAGGGCGACAGCCCGGAGTTCATACAGTACATAATCACCCAGGGGACTCACAGGGAATCCTGGAAGAGAGGGGGGTTAGCCACTATCTTCCTTATAGCAGCATAGAGCAAGGATTGCAATACTCAATAGCTGCATAACTGACAGCGCTAGTTATGAGATTTTGGCCATACTAGACCGACAGTAGTCTGGCCTGTAGTGCGGGAACCTCTAGGTTGTAAAACCTTATAAATGTAGACGGAGAGGCCCAGCCTGCCGCCATACAAATATCTTGCAAGGCAATCCCACTTGACCATGCCCACGATGAAGCCATGCTTCTCGTGGAGTGCGCTTTGACACCCAGCGGGCACTGCATGCCCTTGGTTGTGTAAGCTAGCGCTATTGCGTCCACTACCCATCTGGATAGGGTCTGTTTCGAAGCGGCTAGTCCCTTAGAACGCCCGCTGAACGAAACAAAGAGCTGCTCCGTCTGTCTGAAAACAGACGAGCGAGACACATAAGCTCTTAACGCCCTGACTGGGCAAAGGGAGCTTTCGTCCATATTTCCTTCAGTGACCGGCAGGGCAGACAGGGAAATGACCTGTGCTCTGAACGGTGTATTGAGGGATTTAGGAACATAACCGTGCTTAGGTTTGAGTATAACTCTAGAGTCATTCGGCCCAAATTCCATGCACGTCGCGCTTACTGAGAGCGCGTGTAAGTCCCCTATGCGCTTCACTGAAGCGAGAGCCAGAAGAAACGCCGTCTTGAAAGACAGGTGTTTAAGATCAATCTCCTGCAAGGGCTCAAATGGATGACCTTTCATGGCTTCCAGTACCGTAGAAAGGTCCCATATAGGGACTGTGGGAGGTCTGGGAGGATTCAGTCTCTTAGCTCCTCGAAGGAAGCGAATGACTAAATCGTTCCTTCCAATAGACTGGCCGAGCGTGGTCGAAGAGAACACTGCTATGGCTGCTACATAGACTTTGAGCGTGGAAGGGGACCTGCCCTTATCCAACAGCTCCTGTAGGAAGGAGAGAACCTCCGTCACACCGCAATGCAGGGGTGACACACCACGAGCTGTGCACCAGCTAGAGAACACTGACCATTTTGAGGCATAGAGACGTCGCGTAGACGGAGCTCTGGCCTGTGTGATAGTGTTTAACACTCCCTGTGGGAGGTCAGCGGGTACCCGTTGATGGCCCACACATGGAGGGACCACAGCTCTGGGTGAGGATGCTAAATCGAGCCGTTGGCTTGAGAGAGGAGATCCCTCCTCAGAGGCACTGGCCACGGGGCGGTGCTCGCTAACTACATCACAATTGGGAACCAAGGTTGGCTCATCCAAAGTGGGGCTACAAGCAGCACTGAGCATCCTTCTTCCCTGAAAATTTGAAAATACGCGTCCTTTAGATCTATTGACACAAACCAGTCCCCCTGGCGGACGTGCGCGAGGATTTTTCTGGTTGTGAGCATCCTGAACTGGTGCTTCATAAGCGCTCTGTTCAGCTGCCGCAGATCTAGTATGGGTCTGAGACCCCCGTCTTTCTTGGGCACCAGGAAGTATCTGCTGTAAAGCCCCCCTTCGCTTTGAGCTTGAGATAGGGGTTCTATAGCCCCTTTGCTCAACAGTTTCAAAATCTCGGCTCGAAGTAGATGAGCTACTTTCGATTCTACCGTGGTCTCGACGCGCGCCATGAAGCGGCGAGGGCGTCGGCGAAACTGCAGCGAATAGCCTTCTTTTATGATGTTCAGCACCCATCTCGAAACCCCGGGAAGCTTTTCCCACGCAGGTGCGCGAGTAGCTAGGGGCTGGATGCGAAGCACGCTCTGATCGGCTCGCGATACAGCGGCTTTTGTGTGCTGTGACATAAGCGTCGCGCTCATGACATCTGAGGCAGGGGGCGCGCTGATAACAGCTGGCAGAATGCCCGCGCTCGACTCCTCCGCAGTGTTTAGCTGAGAGGAGGAGGGCTGGGCTAGTTTCATGTCTGTGTGTGGGCGTGGGCGCAGAGCAGCGGGCACATACACCACCTTTACAGCATTGCTCGCGTGAGCAGAGCATATGCATACTGGTCCTGTATTTACAGGAACCGTGAGACATGTGGGAAGTAGCGTTTGTGGGCACTGGGTAGTGGGCACTTTTGCTACATTTGAAGCGCAATCGATCTGAGTCGATTTTATGTGCGCGGGCCCTGTGTGAAGGGCTGTGCTTGTGTGTAGGAATGGGCACTGAGTAGTGGGCATTTTTTCTACACATGAAACACCGTCGGCCGTGGCCGGGACACCAGAAAATACACTCTTTAAGGGATTTATCTGGGTAGCCGTAAAAACGGCTTTTGTGTGCAGGCAAGCGGGTAATGGAACCGGCTTGTTGGCTGCTAAATACGCTGGACCAGTCACATTTCCTGGAACTGGACGAGCGGCAAGCTTTGGTGGAAGTCCGGCCGCAGCGGGACTTGGACACCGTCGCTTTCCTAGGCGTGCTAGGACGATTTCGGGGCCTCTGGCTTCAACGCAATCTTCTGCCGCGGGCCACGCGGGGCGGGGCGGCGGCCGGATGAGCGAGAGCGCGGTCTCGAGCTCTGGGTTTGGCGGCGTTGAGAAGAGGAGGCGGCGGGCGGAGGCTTAGGCTGTGAGCTCTGAGCAGACGGTTTCGCACGGCCTGCTGCAGAACCGGAGCGCTTCGGGAGGAAGTGCTTCATGGCCTGGGTCGCTTTCTGCACCTCAGCGAACCTATCGGCGAAATCTTTGACCGAGGTTCCGAAGAGGCCGGCAGGGGAAAGCGGCGCGTCGAGGAACGCGGTGCGTTCTGACTCAGTCATGTCAGAGAGCGTAAGCCACAGATGTCTCTCAGACACGGTGAGCGAGGCCATGCTCCGTCCAATGGCCTGTGCTGCTGACTTGGTGGCGCGAAGAGCGAAGTCTGTAGCGCTCCTCAAGTCCGGCACGCAGATTGCGTCAGGTCCTCTCTCGTCCAGCTGGCGGAGGAGATCGGCCTGGTATATCTGGAGCGTGGCCATGGTGTGCAACGCTGACGAGGCCTGCCCGGCGGCGGAGAAAGCGCGGCGGAGCAGGGCTGACGTCGTGCGGCAGGCTTTTGAGGGCAGCGCCATCTTAGCACGCCGTCCAGCAGAGGGCGGGCATAAGTGCGCTGCAATAGCCTCTTCGACCGGCGGTAGGGAGTGGTAGCCTCTGTTCTTTGCGTCGTCGACAGCGGAGAACGCCAAAGAGACAGAGGATCGTGTCCTGGCCGAAAAAGGGGAGCCCCAAGACTTAGCGACTTCTTCATGAAGCTCAGGAAGAAAAGGCGCTGGCTTGGATGCAGGTGAAACGCGCTCCCCAGGCAGGAAGTAGCCGTCCAGCCGGTTGTGAGCAGGCTGCTCAGGCGTAATCCACTCGAGGCCGAGGCTCACCGTGGCCTGAGTGAGCACGCGCATGAGCTCCGCCTCAATGCTCGCTCTCTTTCCCGTAGAAGCACGGGCAGGGGGGGCGGGATCCTCAGAGCTCGCCCAATCCTCACTGCCTGATGCTATGAGAGAGCAGGAATCCCCCTCTCGTAGCAGCGCGTCGATCTCATCAGCGTCATCGACAGAAGCGGCGGCAGACCGCGGCCGCTGTCCGTCCGGAAGTGAAGCTGATGAAACCGGAGAAGCAGGCGGGCGCACCGGCGAGCTTTGACGGCTGAGAGAGGGCTCCGGGATTCGCTGAGCGCGGCGCTTTTTACGGCGCGGCACAACAGCAGGTGTGGGCGCAGTCTCGTTGAACAGTGCCAAGCGAGTCCTCAGAGTCGCTAATGGCAACAGCTCACAGTGATGGCAGCCGCCATCAGCGAGCGCGAGAGCTGCATGTTCTTGACCCAGGCAGGAAGCGCAGATGACATGGCGGTCCCCGTCGCTGAGTGTGGCTTTGCACGAGCCACAAGCAGGCATCTTGAAAAAGACGCAGCTCTTTTAGACAGTGTGAGTCGCGCCGGCGAACACACACACACAGTGCAATAAAGGATATGGGCGCTGGATAGCGCAGCAGGAAGGCGATGAAGGCGGCGCGGCCAGCAGCTTCGTCGACTCGTACCGCTGAGGTGCTTCTTCAACAGCGCGGCTTCTTCTCGGATCCAGCGATGTGAGTTGCTTCGCTGAAGGATGAAAAAAACCAGAGAAATAATGCCTGCGAGCGGTATTTATAGACCTAAGCCACGCCCGTCTCGGCGGGACGTGACGCAGAGGGCGCGAAGCGCCCTCATTGGGTCTGACGTCACTCTAGGTCTCGCTCGATAGGCTTAAGCAGTTGCCAGCAGACCAGCCAATAGGCGCGCGAGCTGCCTCGCCTATGTCTGTATGCTGTCGCAACGCGTTTTACATTAATACAAAATTAAAGGATAATTTTTTTGGCTTCAGTATTCTCGTGGAAAAGGATTTTCCCCTAGCGTATTCTACGCAGTACGAGAGTATCTCTCGTAAGAGAACCGCCATATAAGTGTCAGTATTTTGCTTGTCATGTTGTGTTTTGGCCTCTAGAGGTCCTCATGGTGCCCTCATGCCCAGCTTACTCAGCTTGTAATTAATGTTATTAGGTTCACATGTGTCTCGTTCTGCCGTGTATATTTAAGTGACTCTGTCTCATAGCTTCTTTGCTTAGCAATTCTGTCAGCAGTACAGTGGATAGAGGAAATAAGACCATTGAGGGTTATAATATGTTCAGATTCAACTTCATCATTAGTCAGTTTATAGAACAGTCATTCAAACAGCAGAGCCGATATTTTAATAGAAATACAACAAGCATTATATAGAATTCAAATGATGGGCATTGAAGTTATATTTTTGTGGGTGCCAGCACATATTGGAGTCATAGGAAATGAAATGGCAGACAAGGCTGCAAAGGAGGCCACAAAAAGAGAGTATGTTGAAGTCACAGTTAACATCAGTAAGATGGAAATGAAAAGCATTATTAAACAGAGGTTGAAGGAAAGGTGGCAAAAACAATGGGAGGAAGAGAGGAAAGGACGGTGGTTTTACAAAATTCAGAGGAGAGTGGGAGAAATGAGATGTGCAGGAAGGAGAAGGAGAGAAGAGACAATTATATCGAGACTTAGATTTGGGCACACAGGGTTAAACAGTAATTTATTTAAAATAGGTAAACATAACACCGGCAGATGTGAATATTGTGAGCAACAGGAAACAGTAGAACATGTCATGATACATTGTAAAAAAATATGAGGGAGAATAAGTTTTGATTTAGTAGAAATTCTTAGAAAAAACTCAAAAGATAAATGCTATGGAATTGTTTTTCATTATCTTAGAATAATAGATATGATTGAGAGGATTTGAGATTTAATTTAATTTTGTTTATTTTATTTATTATTATTATCATGTATTTATTTATTTTTGTTTAGAATAAAGTAAATAATAGACATTCAGATCCACACTCCATACCAGTCGGTGGCAGTAATGCACCATTACGTTGTGTGCCAACCGCCAAAAAACTCAACAAGAAGAAGAAGAAGAAGCAGCTTCTTTGCTTGGTGTTTATTTGTTCTGAAGCCAGTTGCCTGAGTAGGTGTTCGCTAACTCTGAGACTTTGTATTTTATTTTTCCTTATCAGTTTTATTTGTTTTGTGGACTTTCTCCTCTGGAGGTTTTGCTTTAAGATTTTTTGAATATTTTCTGGAATACCCTTTTTGGACTTATTTTGTTTGAGAACTACTTTTTGCTGTTTTTTGCTTCAGTTGTGGACTATTGCTTGAACTCTTATTAAAAGACTTTCTGCATCTCAAGTTCTCCATAGTGCGTCTTACTGTTGGGTTCATCATCCTCCAGTGGCTCAAAGTTTGAGAGTCTGACTCTCACACTGGAGACCTGAGTTCAAGTCCTGGTTCTGACAATAAGGACATCATGTCATACATCAGGGTAATGAATCGTTTTTGACAGTCTAACCCTCATATCAACTACTTCTGGATTTTGTTTTTGAGGTGTAATAGAATAGGCTTTCATGCTTGATTGTTCAAAAAACAATACAGTTCCTGTTTCGATGAAGCCCTTCCTCCCGAAATACAAAATGTGCTGTGATTGGTTAGCTGCCCCAGTGTGCTGTGATTGGCACCGCTTAGCGTGTCTTCGGGAAATGTCATGCCCCTTCATAACATCAAGTTCTGCTCTGGTGTAAATATTAAAGGGTTAGTTCACCCAAAAATGAAAATGATGTAATTAATGACTCACCCTCATGTCGTTCCAAGCCCGTAAGACCTCCGTTCATCTTCGGAACACAGTTTAAGATATTTTAACGGAACCGTCTCCCTCAGACTGTAAACGAAGCTCGGGCGCACCAGATAACACGTCAGCAGCGTCTTACGTCAGCAGACAGTAACAGACCCGGAAGAGAATACAATGCTGAATAAAGTCGTAGTTTTTGTTATTTTTGGACCAAAATGTATTTTCGATGCTTCAAAAAATTCTAACGGTTTGTTACACTGATGTCACATGGACTACTTTGATGATGTCGTTATTACCTTTCTGGACATGGACAGTATACCGTACACATTTTCAATGGAGGGACAGAAAGCTCTCGGACTAAATCTAAAATATCTTAAACTGTGTTCCGAAGATGAACGGAGGTCTTACGGGCTTGGAACGACATGAGGGTGAGTCATTAATGACATCATTTTCATTTTTGGGTGAACTAACCCTTTAAGGATGGCAAACAGCCTTACAAAAGCGAGAGCTTACAAAAGCTACAGTAAACACTATATCAACACTAATGTTGGCTATAGCAAGCGAGCGGAGCCAAACAGCTTTGCCCTTTGTTTACATTGTAGCAACAACATAAAACTTATAATTGGAACTGTTAATAGAGAACGCAACTACAAATAATAAGACATACTTACAAGTTGTGATCCACAAACAACAGGTTGTCCCAACAAAGTAGGAACTGCTCCGTTTCAGTTGAAGCTTTTGTGCGTAGCCTGCATTGTACTCTCTTAGGTTCTGGAAGCTGTCCTCCGTAAAATGTGCGGCACACAGATAAACGTTGGGGTTACAATGTTCAGGAACAGTGTTTAAAACAAATTTTATTGTTCGTCAGCCTTAGGAAGGTCAAACAAATGAGTTTTGGAAAAGGGGTTGAAAAAACAGTGTCTCACATAGCAGCAGCTCAACCAGGCCTCGCACTTTTTTTTTCTTTTTTTTGTTGTTGCTTATTCCGTGGGCGGGGATTATTTGAATGAGTAACATTATAAATCCTGGAGAAAAATACATAGTCCTAAAGAGTCGTTCGTTGTAGTTCTACCAGGGAGACTCGGGAGATAGAACAATGTAAACAAAGCATTAATTTATTGACAGCCCAGCAATTATTTATAAAGTTCTGGGCTGTCCGTATAGTGCATAATCCAAGGGTAGCGGATCTGCATTTCCTGCCTGAAGAAGGCAGGGGCGCAGCCGACCCCCGGGGAGGTAAGGACAGGACCATCCTGGTGGTGTTGGGGAGGATGGAGGTAATTGTTTGCGTCAGCGTCTGCGAACTCAAACATGTGTAAGTACCGATCTTTTATACAGCAAGTATTAGGACATGATTGGATAGATGTGAAGGTAATAAGTGACGTAGTAATTGAGTCTTCCGGGCAGAACTTATGCTAAAGCTTCATTTCTTGGAAAGTGAATTCTGTGAAATATCTCCCTTTGGAGTGGACTTTGAGCTTTGCAACCATGCAAATCTTTGTTATGCTCAAACAGGAACATTACACACTACGAACTAAAGATGAAAAAGTGAAAACGCATAATAGGACTCCTCTAAGTGCACACCGATTGTGTGATGCAATAATTTGTAATGAGGATTTGCATGTTATTACATTTTGTTTTATTTTGGTGATAACTCACACTCACTGTACTGTTTGCTTGTTGCATTTCTTGTCAAATGTAACTTCTGCAGTACTTTAGAAGAGAACACCGTAAGCTATGCTGATTTTCCTGCCGAGGCCAAGGTTCAAGAGTCACGGTTCGCTACTGAAGAGTCATATTCAGTACAGCCAGGTATGGCAATTAATTTGGGATTGAGGAGTAATAGCAAGTTGTCATGAGAATGTCAGAAAGTCTCAGATTCGTTGATCTTACTTTTAGAGATTATGAGTAATGTTGTTCAGTGAAGTGTAGCCTAATTCCTTCAAGCTTTGGCAAACTTCAAATATATCATGTGTTTGAATGATGCAGAGATTAACTGCAAAATACAAAACAAGTTTTTCTAAACCATATGCTTTGAATATAAGTCGTTATTCACTGAAAATCTTTAGCTCTCAAATATAACTTGTGCACATGCATATTCAAAAGAGGTTCCTCAAGAAACTTTGCACCAAAATAAAAGTTGGCTTCCTAACAAAGGATTCAAAGGCAGAGGGCAATTTCTGTTCCTAATACATCAAAATGTATTTCCAGCTTTTAATAAGTAAAAGTATATTTATTTGGAACCATACATAAATCAAACAATAATACAGATTATTGTTATAATTTTGACTTAACAACAACTCTACATTAAGGATGTAAATTTCAATATAATTAACTTTCATTTCAATGATTGTGTGGCATACACCAACATTCCTTTGCATTAACACTGATCTCCATTGATGCCCTGAAAAAAAGAACAGATTATCTGAATAAATAAATTGTTGTGATAACACTTGTCTGCCTGTTATGTTTTTCTTCACAGTTTTAAGAAATGGCTATGTGTAAGTTTAGGGGTAGGAGGATTAGCGGCTCAAAATATATTTTGAATGCTATATTGTTACTAAAATTGTCATTTCCCTACACATCTCTGTCCATTACGTTTTATTCTATATATATTCTGTATAAAATGGGTATGTTTAGGTTTGGGAGTAGGGTCAAGGGGAATTATACAGAAATCTTTATGAAATGAAAGATTTGTAAATATTTAACGTTTTGTAGCTGTAAAACGAATGTTGCAAATACGTCCTTATTATACATTTCAGCATATATCCAAACGTAAAAAAAAGTATGTTTTGTGTCTTTGAAAATTACGTATTAATATCTACGTATTAACAATGAGACCAGGCTGCAAGTCTACAGTCAAAAAGTACATACAAATAGAAAATACATACATTTTCTTTTTACCTTTATTTTTTTCTTGTTGGACTTAAATTCTGTTCAAAATTCATGGGATCCACTGGATAAAACTAGACAAAAAAAAAAAAAGAAGTTTAATATATCCACACCAAAACTATTCTTAACTGTACTTGACAAATCATTTTGACTCTTCAGGTTATAGTATATTAAGTATTTTTGTCAAGATTTTCTTTTTTTAAATGTTATGTTTTCACAAATTCACGAACAACCATTCAAATGGAATAATTAATGAACAATAATAATATCTGTATATTTAAATATCAGTCTATAATGATTAGATTATACCATGCTTACCATTACAGATGAAATGTCTGCAGTCGCTTCACTCTGTTTACCTGTTAAGGGTAAATACAATATATTTAATAAAAAGATTCATTCAATGCAATTGTGTGTTATGATGAAGCCACTGGCAGATTTAATGCACTAGAAGATGACTACATGTCTATAACATATGCACTGAATTGCATACAGTACAGTTTACAGTAGAATACTTTTTGAGTGATTGGCACACAAACTTTAGAAAAAACGTGTTTATGGCTCTTAGACTGGTATATTCCATGCAATTGTGTTTATAGAAAAAAAATGAGATACATTTAAGTTTCAACATTGTTGTTCAGATATTCCTCTTTAAAAGAATAAGTATCAGCTGTATGCAAAGTGACCCACATTTGATTTTTGACAACTGAAAAAGTGGACAATTTACCAATTTACTCAAGGAGCTGCATTAAGATCTACATCGAACCATATAGGGCCTTTATAATAAAGTTACCAAAATAAATATTTCTTAAAAACCAAATCTAAAAGGATATTAAGATATATTTAATACCTTTTGAGTTAGACTCATGCAAGCTTGGAGCAAAAAAACACAAGCCTGTATTTAGCCTGTATCAAGCCTGTATCTATTTTTACCAGCCTGTAACTTCAAATCTCAGGTGAAAATTGTCATTTTAACCCCCCCTCTACAAAATAGTGGATTACTCAGTAAATATACATCCATGACATTTAATATTTTGGCTTTCATCACTATTTATGTTTGTCTTTAGAAAAAATATGAACAAAATCAAAATTTTGAGCCGGGGAAGTTTCCGAAATTTGGTTGATTCGAGACGGACTGAACCTTTAACTAGTTAACATGATCTAAGAATGAACAATACTTTTACAGCATTTATTAATCTTAGTTAATGTGAATTTCAACATTGAACTAACATGAACAAACATTGAACAACTGTATTTTAAAATTAACAAAGACTAATAAATACTGTAACAAATGTATTGCTCGTTTTTAGTTCATGTTAATTAATACATTAACTATATTGTAAAGTGTTATCAATAATTTGTAAGTAACCCAGGTTTTTCTTCAGTTATTTAAGTTTTTTCACATTTATATTTTTTATAATTTTTCTTCTTCTGAGAATTATGTACTTTTACCGCAGATTACATACAGATTAGATAAAAACATATGAATATTGGTAATAATTTCCTCAGATGTGCTGATTTAAGTATGTTAGTTAGTTATAATATTTGTAAATTATTAATTTGTTAAAAAAAAGAAATGGGTATCCAGATTGATTTAAATCTTTACCTTGGCATAAAGAAATAGAGAAGATCACAGCCATAGCCAGGAATGCTGCCCCAAAGCAGTACAGAAGCCAGAAGGATTGAGTCGTTTGATTCAGTCCTGAAAGATTAACCATCACAATTATATTCATAATTAATATTTATCATGTAATGTTCTGGAGTCCGAGGTTCAATTCTTTGGAATCCTTTATATCGACCTATGTATCTTGCTTGAATTTATGAAAATGTATTATTTTGTTCACATAATAGAGATTACATTTTAATTTGTAGAACATAATTATTAAACTTATTCTTCTTATTAGGGCTATTCTAATCATTTTTAATCACTTCATCAAGGTTTTGATATATGTTAACACACCAAAAAAACAAAAAAAACATTTGTGTAAATTATACCTCTTGAAGACAACCGTTGGTCACACTTTATTTTTAACGTGTCCTTGTTACAGTGCAATTATACAATTAAGTATTAAGTTATAGTTATTAACTATATGGTTAGGGTTAAGGTTTGGTTTGGGGTTAGTTGCATGCATAATTGATTATTATTACTGTAGTATCTACATGTTAATGTATTACAGGGACACTGTCAATAAAGTGTTACCCAACCTTTTAGTGCGACTAATCTAGTCTCCGATTTATTAAAAAACAGAGAATAAAACGGGGAAATATCACTTAATGTTTGTTCTGATGTTTCTCTGAGACTTTTATAATTTATACTCACCGTATCGCTTCAGAGTTTTGAACATGTTCTTGCCATTATATTCAGCAAAGCATTGGATTTCATCAGTTTCTGCCCACTCATCTACAGAAATAGAGAGATGAGCACGCGTGAATTCTGTGGCTGAATCAGTGGAGTTTGTCCAGGCGGATTCGGTCCATCCAACATGCACTTCCTCTCCAATCCTCCAGAACACCTGCACTTGAGACGGGACAACTCCGGTCACCAGACACTGCAGCGGTACCGATGATGAGCCAGTTTCTGGTGGTGAGTATAAGATGGATAGTTCTGGTTCCACAACAGAGTGATCTACAACACATATCATCACGTCAGAATGTTATCTGTTATAGTGACCGTGACCCATAGAATAGTTGATGAGAATTAGATTTACCTGTTACGATCACCCTGCTTCCACTGCCGATAATAGCCATTGAGTTATACTGGCTAATACAGTAGTACAAACCTGAATCATTCTTTGTTACATCTTTTAAAGTAACAACGCAAGTTTTATCATCATGTTGAGGTAAATCGGTCTGAGAGCCAGACCTCGCCGGTGTGAGTTTACCAGTCCGTAGGTTCAGCTTTTGCCATGTTACAGCACTATAGCAGTAAGAAACTCTATGCTCAAATGTACATCTTAATTGTACAGTGTCACCAACTGAGACATGTGTGAGGTCCGGTGACTGAGCCAGGAGGAATGAGTAAGTAGCTGAAAACGAGAGAGTAAAAGCAAGTTTAAAACGAATATTCAACATGATGAAATATTAATGAGATAAATGTGATGACATTCTTAACTTGCATAAAATACTTACTTTGTAAAGCTGAAATGCAAAAACATAAAATCCCACAGCACATCCAGGTACTCATGTTAACGGGTTCAAGGCTCTGATGCACCTTTAACAGTCACAATCTTAATGCCAAAAGATGCCAGATACCTTTTTACTTGCAAAAAGGTTAAAAATAACCCCTCACCAGTGGGTGGACCTTCCTAGCATTTAGAAAAGCAGTTGCAAAGCATACACTGATATACTAGATCTCTTTATGTTGCAAATTACACTCGTATAACGTATAAGGTATCTTATTATACAGGTAATAATGCTTTAATCAAATAAGCTGCAAAGTAACACTTATACTGTGTGTGTGTACCTAATGAAAAACAAGCAGTCTATTTCAACGTATCATCTACAATTATTGGATTAGTTTTATCAGGATTAGTTAGTATTTGTTTCTCTGTGTAGCAATCAATGCAAGCTGAGAATTTGTTCTTGTCTGTCAACTACTCTTTTTGACAGTCTGCTGTCACAAGTTTTTATCTAACTACATGGTGTGAGATGAAAAGAGCAGTATGGTGTAAGAACGCCCACACCTTCGCTCACAAGCTGACAATACCGTTTCTCTACACTGCACTTCAGATAGCTATACATATGTGGAATGTCACGCTAGAAAATATACCGAATGAATTATGTAACGTCATGTTAAAATATTCAATTCACATTTATTTGTATAGCGCTTTTCACAATACATATCGTTTCAAAGCAACTTTACAGAAATGTAGAGTGATTTGTTATGAGATGACTGTATCCAAGTTATGTATCACAGTTAGCTAACAATGTTAAACAATGTATTAAAATTAAGGCAGAAAAAAATTGCTTATTGAAGTAAAGAATACATGTTGTTAACAAATTATTTAGATATATGAAGTTTTTTAACAACAAAATAGTTAACACAAATATGAAAATTAAAAATGCTCCAATCTTGCATGACTTTCTTTCTTCAGTGGAATGTTTTTGGCTAATGCAATGCTGTTATTGATAAAACACTTGTAATATTCGAAATATCTTCTTTCGTGTTGCACAGCAGAAAGTCAGTCATTCGGAATGGCATGAGAGAAAGAGTAAACGATGTTTGGGTGCCCTTACAAAAAAGTCTATTCAAGTGTGCTATTAGACCTATTCTTGAACTCAACTCAATCTGCATGTACAGATATTCATACAACAAAAAAACATTGGGGGCCATGACATTTTTGTGAAAATTATCAAAAAATACTGGCGCTGGCTAGCAAAAAAAGAAAATGCTGGTGGAGAAAGAGTTAAAAATACAGTTGAAGGTACATTTCAAGTGTAAAAATGAATACCTAAAAAAGAAAAGTGGTATACTTATAGTTAACTGTATTATTTTTGCACTTTAAGTGTGATGTTAAGTTAAACCTATAAGTTCACTTGTAGTATGGTTGCAGTCCAAATGAAAAACTATTTGTAAACTAGTACTCAAAGTTAACTGTTACACTTAAAGTGTACTTTTATACACAAAAAAAATTGGCCAATTTTGTTCCAAGTAGTATTAAAATAGTACACATATAAGTATACTACAAAGTACATACATGAAGTATGCTTTATTAAATTTCAAATATATTTTATGAACTTGAACTTGAAGTATAGGCTACCTATTTTTTTTGTAAGGGTGCACTATCCCCTTAAGCTTGACATTTTACCAAGTAAAATGGACAAAATAAAAGTATACTCCCTTAATAGTGTGAAATCAGAAATACAAAAATGTAATGCAATTTCTTAATTCAGAGTTTGCATTATACGATCTGTAAATCTGCATAAAACAAAAGAGGAACACAAATGTTGTTGATGTGACAACTTTGCTCTCTAATCTGTTATCATTAAGTATTATATTCAAAAATATATTCACAGTGATTTAATACAGATTTGCAGTCTAATTTTATTTATCCTCAGACCAAGTTAATATGGTAATTCATGTATGACAAATGATAACATTATGTATCAATAGAAAGGTGTAAGGTCCAACATAAACAGTTTCAAATCAAGGCTTAAGTAATGTCAGTGGAGTTTCTTCAAAAATGGACAGTACAAGCGGGTGTGCAGTTCATCTCATCTAACATCCTGTTATGCAGCTTATGTCTAACCACAAGCACTTAAATGAGAGTATGAAGGCTACAACAAGAGGCCATACATTGTCTTTTTACATGCACTGTGGTTTGTCAACCCATCACAGGAAAATATGCATACGTTATGAACACAATCTCTCAGGTTCATGTTTAACTTTACAAAAAAAGCTATAGAATTACAAAAGACTATAGAATTGGTGCCACTCTCATAATTTTCATGTCCTTATTTTTTATTGCAGGATGCTATTAAGGTTGTATTTTAAATCAGCCTATTTTCCTTTAGGACAAATATAACTCGCATAAAATTTCACATCATATGAACTACTCTGGAAAATGGTCTAGAAAGTGTGATGGTCTACAAAGAGGCATGGTTTAACCCAATTTTAAGAGGACAGATTTTTATTAGGGAAAAAAAGTTTAAAAAAACAAACAAACTTAAATTAACATATATACAGGAAAAACTACATTTCCTAACTAATAAATATTCATGATTATAAAACAAGAACAGGTCATCTTATTGTATTAAGACAATATGTTTAATTTTCTAACTTTTATTTCAATCATTTTTAACATACTCCAACATGTCCTTCTCCACTATAACACCCTAAAAAAAGAAAAAGAAAGAAAGAAAATCTCAAGGCCACGTGAAAATGATCCTTACAAGGGTTACTATTTGCTGTTGCACACTATTCATATAAAATTTGCTTTACCTTTATTCTTTTGATGGACTCGTGTCCTGTCCGTGACTGATGAGATCCCCAGAGAAACACTGGACAAAATGTTAAGATCATAAAATATAGTTATTTTAAGTTAGTACAAATTTTGTTTGGTAAAAAGTTTGCAAAAGCATAGTTTTGTAAGTAAAATATTTTGCTGTTCAAGGTTACGTGCTTTACTGGTCAAAAAACACCAAATAAACCCTACGTACAAAAAGGAGTAGAAGTGAAGACACTAAAAAGACTTCATAAAGTTCCATCACAACCTTTCTTTCTTATTGATTAAAGTTTATTGGTCATTAAACATACATTTTTAACTGCTCAATGCCACAATTGATCAGTCGAAATCAAATGATCTGAGTCATGTAATACATTAAAAAAAATTAAAAAATATATTTTAAAGAATCTGCACACAGCTATTTTCCATTCCACGACATCGTGACCACATCTGCCAAGCTCCAATAAAACTTTTACCAATATAACAAATAAGCGCACACACATAATGTCAAAGTTACAGGCAAAAACTATTTTGATCAAATTTCAAAAACCACTTATATCTTTTTTTTTCCATTTAATATTCATTTAATATTATCGCAAGCCTTGTTCATATTGTGGAATACATATAGAATTGTGTCTGTAGATTTTTTATAAAAAGTGCATTTATGCAACATGAACCTGTCCTCATGTAAATAGCACACATTAAATTTTTTTTTTTGAAACAGCAAAAACAGTCATTTTCAGTCATAGAAGACACACATGCAGTAAAAAGTTTAGTTCAGACATAATGTTCTGTGTCTCTTACCATAACAGATGAACTCTCTTCTCTCAGTGTGTTCTGTTTGCCTGTTAAAGGGTAAATAAATGTTTTGTGATAAACAAAAATAAAACATTTTGTGTTTGCAGGGTTTTTGTCTTTAGTCTTATTATTTTACAGCTATTATTGCATATTTTATATATTATAAAACAGCATACCACGTTATAGTTGTAGGTTGGAAAGGAAACATTACCATATGAAATTTTGCGGTGGGCATCTTTTCTTGTGAGCCTAAAAAAAACAAAAACTGTTTGGTTCAGTTGCTTCAATTACATTCATAAAATAGACTTTTTGAAGTTTATAGGGTAGAAGTTAAAATACTGACCCTCTGGTTTTTTTGTTCGCTGACATATCTGAGAATGTAATGGAAAAAAATTACGAATATATTATAAAAAACATGCCACAATGTCTCATATATCGGCTGAACAATTTTTCCAAAGCATGTGCCTTTTAATTCATGCAAAATTGATTGATGTTACTATAGTTTTAAAAAATATATCCTAATAATTTTGGTTCGGCATTTGTTTATTAATTGTGCACATTTACACATATTTCCTCCAAAATATTTAACTACATGAATATTCTGAATGATTTCTTATAAGTAAAAGGCTACTAATATGGAAATTCTGAAGACTTACACAGGCTTATTTCAATAAGACTGATACTGTATTCATCAACATAAATGAATCAACATTGTGAACATACAAGGTTATGTTGGATTGTTTGTCAGACAACTTTACTCATTAAAGTCCAATCAAACAAACCTGAAAAAGGCCCAGCCAGCAAAACAAAACTCATTTTTAGGCATTTGTTAATTTTGCAAATTCAAAACTTAATAAGTGCAAGTCCCAACTATTTAGGACATATATATTTAAACATCCTCTAAATCAGAAGCACCAAATTCTCACCTCGGTACAATCCTACAGATATAATGACTGTTAGAAGTATGGTAAGCAGCGCTGCCACGCAGCCGGTGTACAGAAGCCAGGAGTAGATTGGTTGGGTTCCTGAAATATCCTGAAAAACTAGATATAGATATGCCTATAGGTTAATTAATAACTAGAAGCAAAATGCAGTGGGCAGTGTTCTGTATCTACTGTAAACGGTTATCATCATTTGTTTACATTCGGTTTTTCACTTTTACTCGATTTATTCGTTTTCAGAGTTCCAATACAACTTTCTTCTAATTACATTTTAAAAAATCAACTTGAATAAAATCAATTTAGTCAGTTGACATTTTAAAAAAAAAATTAAAAAAAATGGCTGGACAATAATAAGTGTAGACCTGTTCTTTTTCCTGATATGTTTCTCTGAGACTTTTATCATTTGGGCTATACGCACCGTATCTCTTCAGAGTTTTGAACATGTTCTTGCCATTATATTCAGCAAAGCATTGGATTTCATCAGTTTCTGCCCACTCATCTACAGAAATAGAGAGATGAGCACGCGTGAATTCTGTGGCTGAATCAGTGGAGTTTGTCCAGGCGGATTCGGTCCATCCAACATGCACTTTCTCTCCAATCCTCCAGAACACCTGCACTTGAGACGGGACAACTCCGGTCACCAGACACTGCAGCGGTACCGATGATGAGCCAGTTTCTGGTGGTGAGTATAAGATGGATAGTTCTGGTTCCACAACAGAGTGATCTACAACACATATCATCACGTCAGAATGTTATCTGTTATAGTGACCGTGACCCATAGAATAGTTGATGAGAATTAGATTTACCTGTTACGATCACCCTGCTTCCATTGCCAATAATAGCCATTGAGTTCTGCTGGCCAATGCAGTAGTACAAACCTGAATCATTTTGTGATACATTTGTTAAAGTAAAAACGCAAGTTTTAACATCATGTTGAGGTAAATCGGTCTCAGAGCCAGACCTCGCCGGTGTGAGTTTACCAGTCCGTAGGTTCAGCTTTTGCCATGTTACAGCACTATAGCAGTAAGAAACTCTATTCTCAAATGTACATCTTAATTGTACAGTGTCACCAACTGAGACATGTGTGAGGTCCGGTGACTGAGCCAGGAGGAATGAGTAAGTAGCTGAAAACAAGAGAATAAAAAAAAATCGTAATTATTATGACTAGAATATCAAATTAAACTTACTCTTTAAAATTAATGAGGTGAGATACTTAAAACAGAATGTTCTCAACTGAAATTTCAGGCAAAAATGTCAAATAACTTACTGTGTGAAGCAAACATGCAAAAACATGACAGTATCCAACAATGCGTCGAGGTGCTCATGTCTGCAGTTCCAAAGAGCTGAAAGAATGTTAGATGTATACACCACATACCAATCAAACGCCACCCAGTTTGACGGAAATGGCCTGCAAGGAGAAACAGAAGAAGAAAGAAAGAAGTCCTCAGTGGGTGGACCTTTATTGCCTAGCCTATACAAACACTTGTGATGGATACACCAAGACTGTAGATGGAAAGACATGTTTACACTGTGCATTACAATTTTCCCAGTGGTCTGCAGCCCTCAAAGGTGCTAAGTAATCAGTCAGCTAGTTAGAAAACATGTTGCCAAGATAAAATAGCATTTTACTTTTTGCATTTACTTTGGTGTTTCAGGGCCATGGGACCATATCACTTTTCTTAGGCCTCCTAGAACCGAGCTTCTCAAACCTGTTGAGGACCCCCACCATTGCACATTTTAGAAGTCTCCCTTATCAGACACAAGTAAAGCTGATGAGTTGAATCAGGTGTGTTAGATGAGATAGACGTATCCTCAGGACAGGTTTGAGAAGCACTGTCCTAGAATGACTGCTTAATGCAGTTCTCGGTCACTAACTTGGAAATAAACGTAGTCAATGTGTCAGTCCGCAGAGGCCTGCCACTATTCGTTCCTGATGTTTTAGATGCCAATACATGAGGCCAAAAAGGAAGTTGTGCAGATGTGGTATTGCTAACATAGACACATAGACAAGAGCTCAGGTTGGATTTCTTGCAACTATTGCATGTGGCTTAGTCTTTATTGCTCAAATCTACAGATTTCTATCCTGAAAGGTCAACAGAATGAGCAGGTGTTCTTTTTGTCGGTTGACTCTACTGTGTGTGACAGTCCACTGTTATTCTGGATGCTGTTACTTGTTTTGATCTAACCTCACGGGTTTGAGATGAAAAGAGCAGTATGGTGAGAGAACAACGCCCACGCCTTCGCTCGCAAACTGAGTCTAAAACATTCCCCCACGCTGCACTTCAAATACCTGTCATATGTGCAACGTCATGTTAAAATTCCATTCTATAAATATCAAATATATTTCTTTACATAGAAAAAAATCATTAAATTATACTAAAACAAATCATTTTATTATGCCTGTGTCCTGAGTATTAAGAGTTTTGTGATATGAAAAAAAAAAAAACATTTGTCAGGGAGAAACTTTCTGAATGTTGATTTTATCAACGATAAGAGAATCACCAAAATATCCGGATTTTTACAAACCGGCTTAAGTAATTTAAGTCTATAAATAAGTAAATATACAAATAAAAAATTGATCCATATATCACAGCCTATATTAATTCTGTGTCTATACGTATGGTCAAAAATGCATGTTCATATCATAACACCAGCAATTTAGTTATTTAGAATTTATATAGATGGCAGTACATGTATTAAAGTGATTATGTTTGCTCCATTTTATTTGGGTAAATATTTTGTTTCAGTAAAATGTTTATATCAGTGTTGTTGTAATGCCATTGGGTCACTGTGAATGGACAGCTGTATGTGAAAGTAAGCAGGTTCAGTTTAGTCTGTTTCATGAGACCCTCGTGTAACATCCTGCTGTGTATTGCACCTCTTTACTTTGGTCTAACCACAAGTGTTCAGATGACAGCAGAAAGGCTACAGCAGAAGGCCCACGCATTGTCTTGTTGGCATGCAGTGTGGTTTTTCAACCCCTCACAAAAGTGTAGCATAGCCTACATATTCACAAAATCTCAAACATAAAATCTCAGATATATTTTGATTAATAAGTGTTAACAGCTTGTTTTAACAACTTTTTTTTTCTTTTTTTTTTTTTTTGGTTAAGAAAGAAAGAAAGAAAAAGTGAAATATGTTTAGGGGTTATTGTTGATTTTTGTTTCAGCCTGTTTCTTGACACTGCTTCACACACATTGGATAGTGCAGGCATTATTTTGATTCAGATCAAAATAGTTTATATCATTTGTTTTACTCTGTCTTTAAGAGTGCAACATGCACGCTGCAAACCTAAGCCAACTTAAACAAAGTTTAAATTTAGTCTTTCATCTAATTCTGGTTGCCATTCTGCCGTTCTCATATGTAGGCCTAATTTAACAAAACTTGATTACAAACTGCAAGTATGCTAATTCGCAGCCTTTCAATGATAGATAAACGCGTTTATGAATGAATTCACCAACAATTCCACTCTGTAAGAAATTAAAATATATTTGAATTTATTAAATAGGCTAAATAATTTCTAAAAAAAACGACACGCGTACCTTTTCCAAACTAAATTTCTGTTCACGTCCGTAATAAAGGCATGCCGCCCCGGCACGATGCGCACAGTGAATCTGAGCCTGAACTAGGCCTATAAAGTGTTTAGGCTAAAGAAAGACATGAATAAAAAGACCTTCTCACTAGTCCTACCTCTGATAATGAATGTCACAATTACAACTCCAAAGAATTTTGGAAGAATGTCTTTTATCACTGCCAACCGCGCTCTGTTCGATTATCCAGAACTTCAGTTTGAACATCACCAGACACTGAACATTTTAATAAAAATAATGTAGCCTAAATAAACAGGTTTTATTCGAGTAGGCTACATTTATTACAGCCATTAATAAACTACACAACAAAACACATTCGCGTTGATAAGCGCAAGGAACCATTTGCGCGCAAAAGCCAGTTTTGAGGTCGGCGCTAAGCCTCAAATCTTCTTTGCTCATATTACTAATCTTACTACCCGCTCCCCTGTCGTGCTCGATCCTGACCTACCTATTAGCCTATATCAGTGAAAGCCTGAGACGACAGTCTAGGTGATTATTGAACATATTGCTTGAATAAATTGCTCTGCAAATGTTGTTTGAATAGGATAGCTATAGGCCTACCAGTCGGGACAGAATTTCAGAGAGCTGTAAAAGTAATCACTTGGTTCTCAAGTGAATAATGAGATCTACATTTAGGCTGCTTAAATCCACACTGAATGCACAGATGGGACAGGTGCGATGACAGGACAACTCTCACCGTTCCGTTCCCTTGACGGACGAATATTGCTGCGTTGTAGTGGGCAGATTTGATAAACATTAGCTATCACTGATTTGGTGAGTTTTAGTGTTGGTCCGAGATAGCACGTGCCTTTATGGGCCTATATGTTTTAGTTTAGATGACTGCGAACGCTAAACTGAGGTTTCAACCCCTTGGATGTCCCTTTATAAGCAAAAGAGAAACGGAGACCAATGAATGTCGAACAGCGAACTTGCAGTCTTGAAAAAGTCAGGTAAGTGTATGATTTTTATTTTATTTGTATATAGCCTATTGGCTGAATATGCCTTTAGCTATGCACTGAACATTTGATAAGTGAAATCAACTTGGATGTAATTTCAACTTTAGGCCTACATTAAACTGACTTTAAAAAATGAGTTTAATCTTGTATATAACAAAAAAAGTTGAAAATTGCTTAACATATTTGTTTTAAAGTTAAATCAAAATGTAAAACATGTTGTCACAACTTACTGATCATACTTGTTTTGTGTAGGCTACATTTATAGGCCAAGTAAGATTTCAATTCTAGGCCATACACGTTGACTCAGATTTTGCATCAATCACATTGGACATTTTTGTACAGCCAATTCATAATACATGCATGTTGTTGTTAGGCTATTTAGTAGTTTGACAGCACAGCTCATTGCACAATGCCCAGCCTAGGCAATTATCCACAGCATTAATAACAAAGCCTTTGTAAACTAGCTTGTCACGTAGACCTTACTGTTTTGGCTAATATATGACATATTCCTGTTCAGAATGTTCAGAAATGGTGAAACTGTAACAGTATGCCTTGAGTCTACATTGAAAAAGAAGAACAGGTGACTCAACCCTCATGACTGACTGAAAACCCCTCCCTTAAAACCCTTGCCTTTGATAATATAGCATTTGATTTTTACTAAGGAACTGTAAGTTTATAGTCCTTAGTGTGTGGAGTACAAAATACAACTATGGGATTAAGACTAATCTGACTCCAAACTGTTTGCCAAAAACAGTGTACTTTTGTAAAGTGTACTTTTCCACAAAGCTTGATATAATTCTTTAAAGTGAATAATCTGGCATTGAAATATGCAGTTTAAAGTCTATGTCTGTCTGCACCAAACTGTCTTATAAAATGGCCTTCCTTTCTTTCTTTCTTTTTTCTTGAATGAATGAATGGACACTTCAGTTTAGGCCTTCACTCTTAAAAATAAAGTTCTTTATTGGCATTTCTGGTACATCTTTGAAAACTTTCCATTGCACAAATAGTTATTTATAGTGAAAAGGGTTCTTTAGATGATTCAAATGTTCTTCACACTAAGAGAGAAACAAAGTTATTTTAAGAACAGTTCACTGAAAGGTTCTTTGGGGAACCCAAAATGGTTCTTCTTTGGATTTATAGCAAAAATCCATTTGCAATTGTTCCAATTTCTCTCCAATCTTTATTTTTAAGAGTGAGTGGGAAAAAATCATTTAAAAAAAAAAACGTTGCCCACAATAAGAAAACCTCAAAATGGTTATGACATTCATGCGCAAACCCCCTTTTGTAACCTTGTTTAATGTGTTATGTTGTTCCGTGTCTTACGGCCAGATGGCGCTGTTGTTTAGTGTAGCGGTGTAATGTCGTTGACCTGTGTGCTGTGTCTTCCCCTTGGGCAAAACGGCGTTTACTTATCAACAGTACAGCGTGTGTGCACAATAGATAGGGAGAGACGAGCGAGCTACTTTAGAAAAAAGATGGAGAATTCTGTAGGTAAACGGACTATGCTTCAGATTTTCGACTACTTCGAGTAGTAACGTTAGTTTGGGGGTTGTTCTTAATTCAGAAACGGTAATATACACGGACTGAGGACTATCATATCAACACCGGAGCGCAGCATAACATATCACGGAGAAGCACATTTTGATGTGAGTACAGCCGTTGAATCGTTGCAGAGCCTTATGAAGTGAAGTAAATGCGTCGTTCAGTGTATTTGACGATAGTATGGAAAGGACACGGGCAAATCCCAAAACTGTGGGCGATAATTGATAGTATGTTTGTGCTGAGCCTGCTTCCAAATAAATACAAATGCAGATTTGAGTTGTAGCCTACAGTGAAAACTTTTGCGTGAAACGAACATTGACTAATGTTATTATGTTGCGATGGGTTGAATGAGGTATGTTTAGTTTAGTAACAGTGTAGAAACTTTGCACAAAAAAAAAAAAAAAAAACGAAGAGAGAGAGAGACCGAGAAAGAAACACGTGCTTTTCACCCTGTATGTCTGTGTGGTGGTCAGGACGTGTTTTTCAGTCTTGCCTGTGTAATTTGGTTGATCTGTTGTTGTAACGTTGAACATTTCTATGATTGCAAAGTCTAGTTTAAAGTTTTTGTTTTGGTGGTTTCTTAAACGTAACAGTTTTTCAGGTATTGAGTAGATGCATCAAATAACACATCAACAGCACATCATGTTTGTTTTTAAAAGGCATCACTTCTAAGTTTACGTTTCTATTTTAGAACCCTGTATCAGTTGCTTGTGATCTAATCTACTTCTGAAAATCAAGCCGGTGTTTTCGAGCACATTTGTTATCTGAAGTCTGGACCTGCAGTGAAGTGCATGCACATTCAGTTCATTATGCAGTTTATATTGGTACAGGCCGTCAGTGTTGAATTACCAGTCACTGAAAGACAGTTCTGATCCAGAAGTTTACAAAATATAAAAAACATTAAAATACATATTATATAATTCTATAGCCTAATTATTGTTATTAGTATTTTTATTGTTGTCGTTGTAATTATGTGATTAACTACACCTGTGGTTATTTTAAAGGGATGGTTCACCCAAAAATGAGAATTCTGTCTTCATTTAGGCTACTCACCCTCACGTTGTTCCAAACCTGTGTGAATTTCATTCTTCTGCTGAAAACTAAATATATATTTTTTGAAGAATGTCGTTAACAAACATTTGATGACATTGACTTCCATTGTGTTTGTTTTTCCCATTAAAACTTTTATTTTTGGGTGAACTATCCCTTTAAGACACTGACTTCATCCATCCACTACCTTGGGATCAGTTGGTTAAAAGTCATTGCGAAAATGATTCAGAAAAAGTGTTGTTGTGTCTGAGGAAGCTCCAGCTGTGCATTTTGCTATAGTGCAATGAAATTAATCTGACTGAGCGTTGCCGGATCTGTCTGTCCTCAAAACATTATCCAGAGACTCAAATCACCTGTACTGTGCAGATTGTGATGGGAATGGGATTTGTCCTTTTTTTTTTTTTTCATGAGTTTTCATTCCTCTCTCAAAACCAACCTTACATCACAGCCTGCATGGCGTAGTATCACCGGCTGTTTTTTTATTTGCTGGATTCAACAAACACACTTAAAATAATATGTGGCATTCTCGCACTGTTCCTTCACAGCATTATACTATAGTGCATCAGCACACTGGCTGACACACACCTCATAACTCCACTGTAATCACATCAGCTGTAGTCATGGCAACTGCACATGGGAATGAAAGCTTTCACTGGGAGAGCAATTTTCTTCTCCTTCACTGACTCCATGGACCGAGATGCGTTACCTGCTTGCACGCAAATGCCGCCACCGTTTTTCCTTAATACTTAATGTTCTTCTGGAGGCAGATTTTTTTAATGCTTCTCCTTCACGCAAGGCTTCTGCTGTGCCAGTTCTTTCTTTTTTTGTGTGTGTGTTTGTGATTAATTGTTTTTGCAATATATTAGTTAAGCACATTTAACCTTAAATTAAAAATTTTCATATTCTCTTTGTTTATTTTTCAAATAAAAAATATGTAGTATTTTAATATATAAATATTTAGTACATCATGGTATTATTTGTCATGCTTTCATTTATGCTATAGCCTACTATTTAACATTATATAATATAAATAACATATTATAACATTACCTTTTTTACTCTAATACAGTAAAACTACTGTATTAGAGCAATGAATAATCAGTGATAATAATTGGGAATAAACTGTCCTAAAATGTCAGAGTGCAAACCGTAATCTAAAAAATAGGTTTCACTTTTTTTTTATATAGAAAATGCATTTTCTTTTTTATTTCATGAGATTCCTCCTAGACATTGGGTAGATCAGTCTTTCCCAAATTGGGGTTTGAGAGTTGATTAAAAGCTAATAATAAATTCATTATTATAATTTTTTTAATATTCATTTGATTTTATTTGTTTACCTGTATGAGTGCAAGTATGACCATTAAACAACATCATGGTCATGGTCATCAACATCATGGTCATATTATTGAAATATTAGCTTCAAATAAAAAACAATACCGTTTAGGGTTGTGCCGATGGACGATATCATCGTCCATCGTGATGGTTGACGTCCATCGTGATGGATGAGCCACCATCGTGATGCCACGCCCCCCACCCTGTCAGACCAGCCCAGTCTCATGGCAGTTCGTGTTCGTGTGTACACCAGTGGTTGGGAACCTGCTGCAAGGTCTCTCACCCTTTACCAACGAACGATAAAAAAATTAAGAAGTGCGTGTTCAGTGCTGTTCGCGAGTGTCACGAGTCACCACAGCAATCAACTAACCGCTTACGTTTCTGTGGTAACCTAACAGTTACAGCTCCTGCACTGGGATTCAAGCAGCTGCTGCTTGTTTAAGGTGATGGATGGCGAAAATCAATAATATATCCTTTTATTGAAACGGTTGCTTTGCTGTTCAAAGAGACATTTCGAAACATTTCACCTGCTGGCCGCTGGTACTTTCACTTTTGCCGCAGAGACCCTTTATGTCCTATAAATGTGTCGTATTGTTGATAATCCGCACAGATTTCAGTTGACGATTCTGTTTAAAGTTATTAATAATAAAACATGAATGAATGAGAAAGAAAAGAGCAGGATGTGCTTTATATTGAAAATAAATATTAAAAGCGCGATAAGTCGCGAAAGAGAACTGAATTCTACTGACAGGATGCTGTGCGCGCGCTCCGAGCGCCACACGGACAAGTAGTCTTTGTCTTCGGTTGCGAGCGTAAACGGCCAAATAAACATATAAATATTTCAAAATGCCAAGCCGAGTATTCCCGTGGCGTAAACACAGTAGAAGTAGCTACTCTCTCTCTCTCTCTCTCTCTCTCTCTCTCTGTTCGTGATGGTCAGCGCGATTCCGTAGCATCCCCCCCGCCCCCCACTCGACGATATCATCGTCCATCGCGATGTTTTACTGTAAACATCGTCAACTGCCAATTTAGGGGACATCGCCCAACCCTAATACCGTTATCATCTCCATGTAAACAACAAAAACGCAAATTTGTGAAAACTGTGACGTCATGCGTATTACTTGTACAGGTGCGTAGTGTGTCTTTACAAAGTGACATCGCCAACTACGGGCAGGGTAGCATAATTAGGGTTGGGGACCGAAACCTGGTGCCATCTATAATGACCGGTATACTGGACCGAATCAGAACACAGATTTCGGTGCCACTTAAATGCCTGAGCTGTCGAGGTGGCGGCAAGGGACTGACTTTGAGTGAGTCATTAAACCGTTCATTCAACGAACATGTTCAAAAACGTACATTTATTCAAAGATAGATAAAATGAAACGAGGTGAAACTTATTCTTCACTTCATAGAGGCCGATGGCATTGATTTAATGCATTGACCAGCACTGACACCAGGAAAAATACCCTTAAATGTTAAAAGGATGATACGACACAGATTTCTGGCACACTTTATTTTTTTTTAAATTTTTTTTTTTATGAATATAGGCATATGACTTGACCTGAAGATCAGACAATCTCTCTCTCTCTCTCTCTCTCTCTCTCTCTCTCTCTCTCTCTCTCTCTCTCTCTCTCTCTCTCTCTCTCTCTCTCTCTCTCTCTCTCTCTTTCTCTTATTCGCTGCCTAGGCTTGTTAAGTGCAAATCCACGGAGCCATGATAATGACAATCTTGTTATCATTATAGTGTAAAACAGGAACAAGGTACAGTTTTAAAAGTATCGATTTGGCACCGGTATTAACCCCCCCCCCCCCCCCAAAAAAAAACCATACCCAACCCTAAGCATAATACAGCGTTTTTCATTTTCCGCAGATCTGTGTGAATGGGGATAATTACGGCAACTTTTACCCCTTTAAGCTTCATGCATTTGTTTGAAATGGAGAGATAATTTTGTCTTCTCCCCATTAGTTATGACCCACCCTCCTTTCAGTTCTCTTTTTCTATATTACCTTTCTGTCTTCTGCGACTGAGATTTAGGGGAAAAGGGAACCTTTTTTTGCCCCCGTGCATGGGCAGCTTCAGAAGTCTGCTTCCTCATGTTTTGACACTAGCTCTTTGCTCAAGTGAATGTCAAAGAATGCACATAATTAATTTCTTATATGTATGAAAAAGGCTGTTTGTTTCTTGGGGCAGAATTAAATGTAATTGCAGAAAAAATATCACATTCTTTAAAGGGACCTATATGGGAAATAAGTTTTCATAATGTGCAACAAAATCTTCAAGTGATGGGTGAGAGGCAGTATAGTCTACATCTCCTTTTTTTAAAAGGATATGTAAACGGATATGAAAAGTGGCAAATGATCTTACGGTAAACAATAAGAGGAAGTCTCTCATTTAAATGAACTGTTATCTTGAGAGTCTTTGTCTCAGTAGTTTTCAGTCTGACTCAAATAGTGCATAGTGCCTTTGCAGTTTCACTGGTACATGTGTGCGTTTCTGCACCTGAAGCTTGTAATCTAGAATCTGTATAGTATGACAAACATGTCTCTGAATGTTTATGGCTAGGTATGAATGAATGAATGAGGCATTTATATAGCGCTTACTGTACACCCAAAGCGCTTTACAATCATGTCGGGGTCTCTCCTCAACCACCACCAGTGTGCAGCATCCACTTGGATGATGCGACGGCAGCCACAGTACAAGGGCGCCAGTGTGCTCACAACACACCAGCTATAGGTGGAGAGGAGAGATAGAGCCAATTCAATGGATGGGGATTATTAGTACGCCATGATTGGCAAGGGCCATTGGAGGGAATGTGGCCAGGACACCGGGGTTACTCCCCTACTCTTTAGTGCCATGAGATTTTTTTAATGGTAAATGGACGGCAGTGGCTCAGTGGTTCATGTAGGTTGTCTACAAACCGAAAGGTTGGTGGTTCAATCCCCGGTTCCACCTGACCAAGTGTCGAGGTGTCCATGAGCAAGACACCTAACCCCAGCTGCTCCCGACGAGCTGGATGGCGCCTTGCATGGCTGACACCGCCGTCGGTGTGTGGATGGGTGTGTGGATGAGTGAGTGAATGGGTGAATGTGAGGCTATGTAAAGCGCTTTGGTGGCCATAGGTCTATGAAAGCGCTATATAAATGCAGTCCATTTTTTTAATGACCACAGAGAGTCAGGACCTCGGACCTCATCCGAAGGTAGGTATGGAAAGTGTTGGCAGGTTGTGATGTAATGTTTGTTGTTTATATCAGGCTTGCGTGACTTCCTACAGGTGTCACCTTTCAGACAGTCCTGACACGAACATTTTGACGCAGAGGTTGTGTATTATTTATCAAGTAGCTGAGGGCATTTTTTCTCATTGGCAGCTGACTTCAATTCTCTAATGAATATGCGTTTTATATTAAGATGACTACCTTATGATTACATCCCATGTTTTTTAAGACTTGTTCCCATTGCAAGTCTTAGAAAATATGAGGCCCAGTGTGCTTCTAGTGGGCAACAGAATAGATGTGTCAGCATAAATTAATTGACCATATGACCATAGTAGCTGAAATTGAAAAATGTACTGCTTGTAAGGACATTCCTTCAATGTTGTTACCAGAAAAAAAACATGCCACACAACTGTCCCTAATTTGACTGTGGTTTGGATATTTTTGTACCAGTTTGATCCTGCCCTTGGCTCAACAAACAATCTGTCTTAAAGTGTTCATCAGTTAGTTTGTTTGTTTTGTTTAAAAAGTCCCAATAATGGTTCAAATAAATTATACTTTTCATACTTTTGAAGAATGGCAGAACTAAACAGTTGATGGGTCCCATTGACTTCCATAGCTTTTTGTTTTATACTGTGGAAGTCAGTGGGGTCCATTAATAACAATGTTTGTTGATCACCTTTTTTCCCATTACTAAGACAATGATGACATGACACCAACGTCATTTAACAATAACTATGACTGTCAACATGCAATATTGTTGACTAAAATTATGAGACTAAAATGTAGTTAATAAATAAATAACTTGACCAAAATCTCTGTTTTTGTCGAATAAAAATAGGAGACAAAATATTACAGACTGTTTTGATCGAGCATCTAAGAGCTTTCATGCTTGCGGTTGCCAGAAGTAGTTTCTTTAAATCCCTTTTCTGTTAAAAGGATACATTTTCTGCCCTGTGCTTTACTTAAGGGAGTTCAGCAATTTCCATTTGAGATACTCTTCTTAAATGAAATTGTCATTTAGTCAGTCTGTGTTCTGTTCACGACCCGCTTGTGCTGTTTCCTGCACTAAATCTTCGATCAAACCTTCCCAGTGATGAACTGTAATAAATCCAAACATGGATCTCGACTATTGTTTGTGATTGTTTAGTTTAGGACTAGGCTCAAGCCTTGAAAACCCAGGGATTAGTTGACTAAAACTTGACTAAACAAAAAACAAAACATTTTTTTTCTAAAAATGATAAACTAAAAAGACTAAATTGCAAAATAGCTGACAAAATGAACTACTATCTACTGCCTATCACATCAAAACTAAGAATACTTTCTAACTGGTAGTGACAGACTTTATCGAGGTCTTAAGCTGGTTAGTGTTGTCATGATGTAATTTCCTGTGGCTCTAAAATAATTAGTCACATGTGATTAATGGCTCAGATGATTGATCCCAAAAACCTGGGCAAAATTAAGCACCAATGAGTAAAGATGGTAGAATTTCAAATCCTGCGCCTGCCAAACAACTGCCATTGAGATGAATGGGAATGCTAGCAGATAGCACTCTTTGGCTATTATAAACTTTTAGAGCCTTTACTGTAATTTCACACTCATCAGTTGATTGTGAAACACTCATCTGACCTGTTCTCACACACTAATTACTATCTGTTTTGATCTACCACTATGCTTAATCAGATGTGACTGGCTCTGTTGTAATATTTAGCGTTTGCTGTCACATGATACATGATACAAGATATGACTCAGTTGAAATTCCATTGTCAGACATCTAAGTGTCATGTGTGACCCTGGATCACAAAACCAGTCACAAGTCGCATGGGTATATGTGTGGCAATAGCGTTTGTATGGGCAAAAGCATACCCATTGTATGGGTCAAAATTATCGATTTTTCTTTTATGCCCAAAATCATTAGGATATTAAGTAAAGATCATGTTCCATGAAGATATTTTGTAAAAAAACATTAATTTTTTATGAGTGAATGAAGCACAATCGCGAACATAAATGGACAACTTTAAAGGCGATTTTCTCAATTTGATTTTTTTTTTCATTGCACCCTCAGATTCCAGATTTTCAAATAGTTGTATCTCGGCCTAACAAACCATACATCAATGGAAAATGTATTTATTCAGCTTTTTTTAAATTGACCCATGTGACTGGTTTTGTGGTCTAGGGTCACATATGTGGTGGATCAACACTGGAGTATCCAACACTTCTTTTTAGTTTCAAATTCCATCCAAGTTGAAAAGTAGGCTATTGCGTTGAAGGTCTAGTCTGGTTTACAGCATCAGGGTTTCAATTTACTATTAACTTAAAGAGGATAGATTTTGGCTTGGATTGTATGTCTTATAGAAGAAGATTTTACTAAATGTATTTTTTAATTTGTGGGTGTTGGAGCTTTCCCCTCTTTTTCACCTTGCTTTTTAATCACTTATGAATGCCCGTGTGCATTTTGCTTCCGCTTTTCGAATTAGCGGCAATTTGGGAGTGGCAATTGCTTGAATGGGTGTGTGCGACTGCTGTTTTGGAGAGATATTCATGCCCTGACAATTTATACTGGCTGTCGAGTGTGGTTAAACATTTCTTTGCAGATATACTGTATTTGGTCACTGCAGCAGTGCATGCGTTTCACCTCTCACTGGGGCTGGGTGTGCGCACACAAAACTTCTTACACAGCGCGCACGTTCTCTTTCGCGTCAATGCTTAAATTGACAAGGCTTAAAAACGCATGCAAATTATAAAGTTTCGTGACCATGCAGCACTAGTTTGATCGGGACAGTGACGTGACAGTTCATACAACTGTCCGAAACGTCTTTCAAGCTGAAAGGCACTCCTGTATCCGCTATGTTTAGCACTGAATGAATGACAGGATCCCCACTGTAACAACACGCTAGGTAAATAAGATGATGACATCTAGTGGAGAAGACTAGTAATAAGATAAGTATCAAACGCAAAACGCAAGTAACTTTGTGGCCGGATCTCTTAAAATCTAAATCGCAAATCTAAAAAGGGTTGGTCTGAAGTAGCTACGTTACTCATAGGTGTGGTTTGGGCGTAACATGCAATAAACCAATCAGAGCGTCATCTCACATTCCCTTTAAAAGCAGGCGCGCTTGTTCCATGGCGGATTGCTATTATAATGGCGGATTTGCCAGGTGCACGCCAGGAGCAGTTCACAGCCGAGGAGACCGACGTTCTCGTCAGGGCCAACAATTTGGGTAATTTAATTAATGTAATTTATTTAATTAATTAATTGAATTACCCAATAATTTGGGTAAACGTTTAAGCTAGGGCTGGGACAACGCGTCGAGGTCATCGATGACGTCGACGCAAAAAATACGTCGACGCAAAATATGCGCATCGATTCGTCGACCTGTTTTTATTTCTCTAAAAAAACGTTTGCAAAACGTTTACCTTATGTGCGCTGAATATACGCGATGGCCGGATCAACATTCTGTCCAACGTCATATAACCAATCCAGGGGTTTTTCTGCATTGATCTTTTTTTTGGCGGCTTTCAAAGCCTTATTTGATCGGGGCGCGTACGAGAGAGAGCCCCGGCCGCGCGCGCGCACTCACAGTCTTCAAACAACACGAGCGCTGCTTGCTCTCTCTCTCCCTCGTGCATATTAATCAAAATCATTAAACACGATAGAAAAAGGGCGAAACACCAAAGTTTCACGCGCGCTCGCGCACTCACAGTCTTCAAACTACACGAGCGCAGTCTTGCTCTCTCTCTCTCCCTCGTGCATATTAACCAAAATCATTAGACACGATAGAAAAAGGGCGGAACACCAAAGTTTCACGTGAAGCATTCGGAGATTTTTTTTTCTCCATGACAGGCTGCTGGCTCCCACTGTTCTTTTTTATTTATTTTTTGTTGGAAAAGCACTCTCTGTATTAGCTTAAAGCCCTCAAGTTTACATTGGTTACTGTATTCTTTCAGTTGCTCTAAACAAGTATTTTGGGTGACCTTTTTTATTTTTATATTGAATGCTAGTCATCAAGTTGTTGTTATTTTCATCTGAAAGAACTTTTTTTCAGTAAGCTAGGCCCTATGTGTTCAGTAAGCTTGTTTCAGTAAGCTAGGCTATGTGTTTCCAAGGCTTCAAGGTTTTATTGAATGCTATCTCTGACTAAGAATGCATTACCGTATTTTCCGCACTATAAGGCGCACTTAAAAGCCTTTCATTTTTTCAAAAAACGACAGTGCGCCTTATAATCCGGAGCGCCTTATATATGGATCTGGCTCCTTATATTAATCACATCACATATTACATATTCACAGATCACATATTAATGTCTGTAAAACAACCGCTGACTTAAACCTTTTGTTTATACTTTCGCCTGGCACCGGAGCGCGAGCCTCCGCTGACTGCGCGCGCACCTCCCCAAACAGACGAGGCATTTATACTTGACGCAACTGTTTTGTTTTAGACTGAACACCAGACCATACAACTGATTTAGACGCGCAAACTGGGTGCCGGTGTGATGAGATGTACTAATATCCGTCTGCTTGGGCAGATTCGGCTCAAAGTCGTGCATCATCGGATGCGGAGGCGCGCGCGCTGTCACAATGACGTCATTTTGCCGCGCGCGCGCCTCCGCATCCGAAGATGCATGACTTTGAGCCGAATCTGCCCGAGCAGACGGATATTAGTTATTCGTTTTTTATTACCTTTGCGCTCATGCGGACGCGTCAAGTATAAACAAGGTTTTACAGCTCAGCCACTTGTTTTTTCATATTTTTTTGCAAGTGGTAGATCTTGGTTTACATTTGGACTTTGGATGTGATCTTAGGCTTGAAAAGGTTGGTGACCACTGCATAACGCAAACCCAGTCAAACGTTTGACTGCAGTATCTTCTATTCTATGCGCCTTATAATCCGGTGCGCCCTATATATGAAAACAGTTCTAAAATAGGCCATTCATTGAAGGTGCGCCTTATAATCCGGTGCGCCTTATAGTGCGGAAAATACGGTACTTTGCACTTGTATAGTCTTTTATTTTGTAATTTTAAGAGCAATAAACATATATTGCAATGTTAAGGAATTCATGTTTTTTCATTCAGATATGTAAATCAACATGTATAAATTGTTAGTAGTCAATTAATGGGGAGAGAATCGAATCGGTCTGAAAAAATTTATCGTTAGATTAATCGATGCATCGAAAAAATAATCGCTAGATTAATCGTTTAAAAAATTATCGTTTATCCCAGCCCTAGTGTAAGCTAGATTTATGCCTATTTTTTCACATCTTCATGGACACCACAATGATTTCCCTTGTGTGGTAATATTTTTCCTTGTAATTATGTATGGTTTGCAAAAATGGGAACTGCTGCCAGCGTCTGTGTAGATGGGAGAAGCAAAGTGTATGTACGTTGTACAACACACACGCTACATTACGGCCAAGCTTGCGCCCTTAAAATAGCATCTGAATAACGCGCCACTGACTTTAGACTAGGTTTTTCCTGGTCAGTGGTGGAATTGTTTTCTGAAACTGCAAAATGGCACCAGGGAACGTTTGAGCCAGAGCACGCCACCTCTTTTCGCCGAACCGCCCCCGGGAGCGCAAGTTCATTCCCTATTTTACCGACGTGCCATTGGGTTTAAATCCGAAATATTGCCAAATAGACGCTTTTACATTTCTCTCTGTAACCAAATCTTCCGCCATCATCTTGTCAGTCAGCTCGCCTCACTCTCGTCATGTGATAAATTAAATCTGACTCCTGCTGTTGATCTGAGCTGCGACTCTCGTTCGGCTCACACTGAATTGATCAGACCGTGTTCTTTGTTTTATTTATTGTAGTGTCTGTTCTGTTCTGGGGGCGGTGGGCAAGTTATGTAATCGGTGTCTGAACACCGGTAACACAGACTATCGCAGCAAGCGCAGTGCGAAAAATACATTTGAATTGCATTGAAAATGTTTATATCCCAGTGTCACCTTAACAGTGGGAAGAAAATGATCATTTGCTTTGGCTCCAATACAGTGACAAACTATATCAAAATCAAAATATGTACATGTAGTTAGTTCAATTTTACGTTTTAGGAAGGGGGGTTCTCCTGTAAGGCTATCGTTATGTTAGGGTGTCCTTTACAACCTTATAAGGCTTATTAGGCTGTCACTGTTTTCTTATCATCCGGTGCCGTGACATGAATCATGCTGGAAGTGACTAACTGAAACTGCTTTTAATGGTAATACATCATTGATCTTTTAAGGAACTAATGCTTGGGTAATTCTCATTCCGGTTAATGCCACTGGCCGGACATAAAAGGATGAAAATACAAATCTCCTCTTATCTCACAAACTATATTATTAACAAAGTATATAATTTATTAACAAAGTTCAGGAGGAGCCCTCCCCTCGGACTACGAGTTATTCATACACTTTTTAGTGTCCCGTTTTGTAATATTTGAGCTGTTTTATTTATTCTCATCCAATTTCTTTGAGGAGACACTGCCTTCCTTGCCTACTCGGAGGAAATGCCCCTGATCTGGTTATACAAAAGTGCGAACTCGTGAAATTATGAATGAGTAATTTGGGTTTATATATTGATGACCTGCGGAGTGTGTAGGAAATAATGTTGACCTGTGTATTGTGTTGTTCAGGTGAAACAAGCATCCGTCAAGGCTTGTTGCTTGTGCAGGGTTAGTTCTGTATATTGTAAAGTAGAGGTCGACCGATTCATCGGTTTTGCCGATTAATCGGCACCGATAGTTGATTGGTGGAACTATCGTTATCGGCAAAAATACATACCGATAGTTTTTCCTGGTTGCGTCCGTTGCTGGAGCGGCTGAGAAGCGCGCGCTGTCATTCATTACACAGTAAGAGAGAGCTGAGAAGGGTCTGCTGGCATCATGCAGTACAAGAGCGGCCTCTAGAGGTGTAATAAAAACTATCGCTGATGCCTCGTGTTGTTTATTTCGACACGTGATTCTGCGTGCTGCACTGAGAGCACACGCTGCGTGGAGAGCGCTGACATAAAGCACCGACAGCTAAAAGGTAGCCTATGTATACAGTACATTTTGTCATATCATTATAAAGTGATTAATTTGTTGACTAAATGCTGCATTAGTAGAGAAAGAACAGCACAACAGTAGCCTATGTTTGTTTGCCTTCAAGGCTGAGAGGACGCTAACATTAGTAGGCTACCTCAAGCGGTTAAAACACTGACAAAAATAAACGTAAGTCCGACCCGAATGTTTAATGCCACAATTGTTACCTCTATTTGCATTAGTTTATATCCAGCTGGTCACTGTTTTATGCATTTAATATGCAGAGAAGTTGCATATTTAAAGCTAGAGACTGATATGTTCATACAGCCGACAGAAACATATAAACAAATCAGAAAAGCATTAGATTTCGGTTATTTTTTCGTGATCACTTTAATACATGTTTTGTTATTTTGATTAGATAATCATCAAGTGTTTATAAAATAGAAGCAAAAGTGTGAGACTATACATTTAATATTTATGTCATTTCAGTGCTCTGGCGTTGTAGATATTTAAGCATGACTGTTTGGATTAAATATGAAATGATAACACTTACAATAAAATTCCATATGTAACATTAACTAAGGTTAATAACTTCTGTATAAGGATTGTTCATTATTTGTTAATTAACATGTACTAATACATTTTTAAATTAAGGTTTTTATTTGTTAACCATAGTTAATGCACTATCAAACTAACATGAATGATCAAGGTGCAATTGTATTGCTCAAATATTATACCAATCAAATTCTGTTACTTTTTTATTCATTAAGTTGGCTTGAAAAATAACAGTTTAATAGTTGCATTTTGAATGTAACTGGTTTTATTTGTTATTTAGAGTATTACTTTTTGTTTCAGTTTGAATGAATGTCTTTTATTGACTTCAATATTTATTCATATTATATATTTATTTCATTTAGCATGTTTTCATGGTTCAATACAGTTTTATTATTTTTATAATAAAGTTCAGCACTGTTTTACTTGGAGTGTTATGTTTGTTTTTATCCAGTATCAATTTTAAAAACTATCAGTTGATTAATCGGTTATCGGCAAGTATGGCCCAACCTAGCTATCGTTATCGGTAAAATCCACTATCGGTCGACCTCTATTGTAAAGCACTGATACCACTTTTTCCAGAACAAGTCCAATACCGATACTTTCATTTTTGATACTCACCGATACTGATACCGTATAACCGATACCTGTATTTTCGCTGCATTTTGAATTTTTAAATGTATTGGTAGAGAAACCAAAATAATATAAATCAAATTAGTTGGCTTAATTTGTTCATCAAATAAATATTTCCTTCAGTTATTTTCATGCTTAATTAAGCCTGCTAAAATGCATTGAATGAGCTTCTGTTACTTTCACTCTTCATTCTGTTGCTCTATCATATTTTATCTTTCATTTAATAGTACATCACATATTTAGAGCAGCTCCAGAAGGGCTCAGTGCTGAGGATTGGGTCAGTGGTACAAATGTTTAGACACCAGTGAAATATAAATTCTTTATTCTAATTTTGATACTACAACAAAAACTACAGTAATCAATCAAATGTGAAAAAAACACTGCATATTCATTACTGAATAAATTAAATATAGATGGATATTTTTGTAAAGTTACAAAAGGTAGCCTATTTAGTCAAGAGCAGTGAGTAATTTATTTGTCCTTTGTTTGATTAACATTAAAACACAGCAGCAGGTTTATAAGACGCACGGACACCATTTAAATATACTGTGTCCACTTGAAGTCGTCAGTACAAGACGTGAAAGACAATTCAATTCAGTATTCGCGCGCTGAGACACTGTTTTTTTTTTTGGGTGCGCGCTTTGAATGTTTGCGTTCATGGAACTTCTTGACTTGCACACGTCCTGTAAATAATGTAGGTAACAGTTCATGTTCATGTTCATGCTCTCTCTCTCTCTCTCTCTCTCTCTCTCTCTCTCTCTCTCTCTCTCTCTCTCTCTCTCTCTCTCTCTCTCTCTCTCTCTCTCTCTCTCGTCAGTTAACATAAATAATAAGCTACATCATGCCTCGTTTTACTTTCTTTGCCGATACCGATGCTGGTATCGGTGCATCCAATTGTCTCTGGTGCATCCCTATTGTAAGCCAATTTACTGTTTAGTCCCCCCCCCCCCTTCAGACTCAACTAGTGAAGGACACTTGCTATGACAAGCATCACTACTGTTATGGCTCATACTCTAATATCGCTTTTTTTAAACCTTTTTCATGTAACTCAACGTTTGTGATGTGTAGAGCGTACATGAATAATAGCCTACCTCAGTTTGTGCTGCTGGTTTTGGAGAGGTTTGTAATTTATGTAAGTGACTTGTGTGTTACATGTACAGATTTGTCATTTTCATCCGGCAGATGATAAAATGGGAGAAAATAATAGGATGTACCCAAGCTTTATCTACAAATCTAAATATTATAGAGACCATAACACCAACAACAACATAACATAACATGCAACATTAACTTCCCTGCATCATTTTGGTGAGTTTTGCTTGGGTAAACACAACTTGTTTTCTTCAGAATTTAAAAAAATGATGTTTCTTTTATACAATACTGTTACCTTGGAGATTAATGCAAGGCATTGTTTTTATGGAAATCTTATGGAAATACAATTCAAAGTTTGAAATCAGGCTTGAGCAATGTGTAAGCTTTTGTGCAACAAAATTGCCCCATTGTAAAAACAAAAGTGCATTGCGTCTAAATGTAAAAAAAAAAAAAGAGCAAAAATCCAAAAGAGTCACTTAAGGGTGGAATTTCCCAAAACAAAATTCCGTCCCTGAATTAATGTCTGTAAATTCCTGATCAGGACATCCTTATAAATAATGCTACATGATAAATAGAAGGCTTCAAATAGACCCCATGATCGGCACCGGGTGATGCTGTGATCTTCCCCAAAAATTCTGATCGGGGCACCCTTACTTTTTTTTCTCTTTTTTTTTCTGATGGTCAACAGAGCACTCCACATGTTTACAAGTGTTTAGTAAATCATGGTAGCCCAAGCACAAGACACTAGTCACCATGTTTCTGTTTTTGGGTCACGGGGATTTTCATCATATATTCATTAGACGTGATATATAAAAAAAAATATATATATCCACTCCATCTCATTGAGTTTTCCATTTCCTGCTCCACACTCACTGATGAGAGAAACACAACTCCATGTTTGATCCAAAGCTTAATTTGCATCTAGTTAAACCACGGTAATCAAAATAAAATATTTTGAATAATTAAGCCATAATATATATGGCTATATTAAATGAAAAAATGAACAGTACTTGGCGAAAAGAATATTGCTCTGTTTCCACTCTACACCGCTGATAGTCTTTATCAGATTACATTGTCTTTGCAAACAGGGTTTCTCTGGATGATGGTCAGTCTCTTGTCTTCTAATGTAAAAATGTAACTTAAATCCCCCTCCACCAATCAGAGATGAAGACATGTCATGTGCTGATGTATGTCATCCCTTGACTGTTTCTTAAGCATGTTAAGAATTGTAAAAGAGGAAGAGGCGACTTCAGAGGAAGTGATGACTTAAAGAACTTGTCTAGATTTCTAACACATACTTTTTTTCTGCACAGATGAGATGACGGCAGACTCTTTTGGCAGTTTTAAGTGGTGTCCTTGTGGGCTACTCAGTGCTAAACGGACAAACGCAGAACCTGACAGCGACAGATATACCAGTCTTTGGATTTAGCTCATCTGTTGTGCTCAGTGGCCTCCTGGTTTTCCAACAGGATGGTGCATTCAACGTCACTTTGTGCCTGTCTGTCTCTTCTGACTGTCCTCAGCTGTCATTCTCATGTCCTCCCCCGTCTCTCTTTTCCCATAGGTAAGTCTTATTTTTAAACTTTTCAAGATTTATGACCTGAATTTAGAGCAACAAGTTGTTTTTCAAATGCCATTAGATATTTGAATAGCTTATGAAACTTGTGAGCTGCTGTTGTTCTCTTTACCTTTGCCCTGCAGTGGTTTTATTGAAAACCAGAAGGTGAATAAAGTTGAATTACATAATACAATCTAGTGAGATTAGCTTCTGTGCCACTTTAGTTAAACATACTTGAAATATTGTACTGTACTGTTGATATCTTCATAGCAACATTGTAAATTGTAATAATTGTATTCTGTAAATATCTTGTAATAGCATGAGTATATGAATGTCCCTCAAATCAGTGTTAATTTACTATTATATACTATTATAGTATTTATTAGTATTTTGTAGAGCTGCCCCCTAATATTCGACTAATCATTGGTTGATTAGAAAGGCTTAGTCGACCAAACATTTTATTAGTCGGTTAGTTGCAGAAAGAAAGAAAAAAACCTTGTGACGAAGTCACTAAGTCATTAGGCTATGTATTATAGGCAATTAAGGCTTAATGCTTATTATTATTATTAAGGCTTATTATTGTGATTTATATGGCTTATTAATACACACGTACGATTAGTCGACTAAATATCTTTAGTCTGCGGCAGCCCTTGTATTTTGACTTATGAAAAAACACAAATAAAAATGACAAAAGCCCATAAAAAGGCCATACTAAAGCTTGAACGAAAATTACTATTTAGCTTTATTATTTTACTTTTAGTAATTTTAGTACTTCAACTTAAATGAAAATTAGAAATGTAAAAATAAAATGTATTGTGTAGAAAAATTTAAAAGTTATTTTCTGTTTTTCATGTAATATTTGTTTTATTTCAGCTTAATTTCAAATAAATTTCAATTAGATTTAGTTTTAGTTTAACAATAACAATGCTTCAAAATGGGTTAAAGTTTTTTTATAAATTGACTTTTTTTAATAAAAAATTGTGTTATCAGTGCTTTAAACACTGATTTAATATGATTATTTTCAAAACATGAAGCACTAAATGGAGGGGTCAACACGAGTTTTTTATAAATGTAATCAAATTATAATATCTTTTTATATTCAGTATCATAAATATTAAATACTAAGTTAGGAGCTACCTGAATGCTAGCATTTTTTTCATGTTGAATCATGAAATTGGTGTGACACTGTCAGTGTTGCTAATTATTACCTTTTAATTATATGTGACAAAGTATTTGAAATTAAGCGTGATCTTGTTTAAAATGAAAAGCAAGACCAATGAAATGGCCTAAACAGTTGCCGAACCGTTAGCTGTGCACTGCAGTGACTGGTACAAGTACTTATTGAAAGACTTTGATTGGATGAGATGTTTAGCTGTGATTAAGCCAAAGACCTGTAAGAACATGGCTCGAATTTTTACTTTTCACTTATATGCAATATGCAAGTTATTTGTTTCAAGAAATGCTATTATGAAAAAAATTATATATTTAATATACTGCTGTGATCATTATGTGACTATCATTACGTTGTCATAATCATCATTGTCTTATTTGAGTAGATAAAGAATGCTTATACTATCAAGAATACTGAGATTTTGCAAACATGAGAGACTTTTTTTTTAAGAGTTGTTTTCCACAACAACTACTTTTGGAGTCTGCACAGATTCTGTTTGACAATCAATTTGTACAGAATGTTTGTCTACCTTAATCATTTGTATGTTTAAATACCAGCAGGGCTTCAAATTTCATTTTTACTAACAAGAAAAGATAACAAGCAGGAAACAAAAGATAGATCATTACAAGAAATATCTTTCCGTGTAGATCATGTTTATTGCCCTGCATTATTAGGAAGCTTTGGATGTAAGAGGAATGAAAGATCCTGCCCAGATTCTCTTAAGAGGAAGCATCTGCCATTCACCTTAATGGGAGCTTTGATGCAAACCTCTTATAATGGCTTCTTGAAATGTTTCTGAAACGTCTACATTAGGTTTCATTTCTCCTGTGACCTCTCAGGAACTAAAAGTTCTTCTCTCAGGTTCCTAAAATCTAGGAACTTGTAGCGACAGCTTAAAGCTGTCATTGACATGATACTTTTGAGTAATATTGTTTTTATTTGTTTGCATTGCCGCACATTACTGTTTTGCATTTTAAATTTCAAATTCTTTATTGGATTGTGTGGAACATACAACATTGCCACGGTATCAGCTCAAAGATTAAGGCAAATAAAAACAACAACGACAAAAAAGCAAGACTGATCAAAAAAAGCATCCTTGCTGAATTATTAATTTCTTTAAAAAATATTTGTGTTATATGTGTATTAAAAATAAAATGCAATAAAATAACATAAAAAATATACTATAAGACGTGATTTTAGGGTTATAAATTTGGGTCACAGACAAGGAAGTTAAAGTGATCTACTTTTGAGAAACAAAGTAAGCAGATAAATCCGCTGATGTAATTGAAAGTGGCTTTGTTGTTTTTATTTTTTAATGAATGGAGGCCCTTGTTCTCTGAACAACAGTTATTTGTTAAGAGGAGGCCAGTCCATGAGTTGGCAAAGCAGGGCAGAATCAGGCTGACCTGGCAAATGGCTTTTCTATGAGAGTCGCATAAATCAGTTAAAAGTAGATTCTCTTTGTTTATCAGAACAATTGAGAGACTGTGCTACAGGTGCTTAGACATGCAGATACATCACTTTTGCTGATTCAGGATCAGTCATTTGACCCTGTAAATGACTAGACATGAGTTTGTGAAGATTACAGGGCTTAATTCAGACTCTGAGTCCCTGTTTCCCAACAGTACCAATTACAGCCGATGCCAGAATGAATCTGGTCACACCTATGCAGGTGTTTGAGCATGATTTGATGATGACATCTGCAAACTTATAATTGCTGCTGTCATTGTTATTGACAGCTGCAGAAACATGAAAACCAGACTTGATAATATTAAAATAATATTAAAGTAATATGGTGCATCAATAAATGCTTTTTTTAAGGTACACTATGTAGCCTAACTTTTCTTTGTTCAAAATTAACAAAATTTTAGTAATGAGTCAATACAGCTCCAATCCTTCTTCCAAAACATGTTTTTATCTTAATCTGATTCACTATGCCTATTATAAGTGTTTATATTTTAGACATATTGGAATGGTTTTCGTTGGCATTTGCGTACATACCAACCCGTATGTGTCTAGTCATATCTGTAAATAGAGAAAAGTTGCTCTAGCTACTTTGATGCGTGTATGATCAAAGTCCCTTTAAGGCAAGTTATTTCACTCGGCGGCCATCTTTGAAACACCTCTCGGGCAGCTAATTCAGTCATGCAAGTACAGCTCCTATCATTCATATTTGAAATCACCAATGAAATCTGACAACAACTATCTCATACAGTTTGTTTTTTACTGACAACCGGAGCTTCTAACGGCAGCTGCAGTGATTCAATGTCTTTTATTTAGAAGATGGGACTTATTCCACCATATTGTGTGTTGTGTGGAGGTCAAAACTTTGAGTTTTGGCTTGACCAATAGGGGCTTTCGCACCGGAGGAACCTTTTCATAGTTCCTAGAACTATTGGTGGAAGTACCTGGATTTTTGTGTGTTCGCACCGCAGGAACTAGGAACAATTTTAGTTCTAGGAACTCCTTTTGGAGGAACTAATTTAGCTCCTACTTCAGAGAAGGGTCTAAACCAGCACCATAGTGTACGCTGATTGGCCGGACGCACACGAAACACCAGCACCTGCCATTTTTAAAACAGCTGTGTAAACACACAGATCATAGCCTATATATTTACTCCAGAAACTTAATCTACGAACTTGGAAAACAGTGATAGATGAGGCTCTAAAACTTTACGCTGAGAAGAAAATCCAATGCAACTTTGATGGGACCAAGCGAAGCATGATTATGTATTTCTGCTCCGCTAATACTTTTTCATAGACTGTCTACTTTCTATGTATAACAGTTCTATTTAATATTGTAGTAGACAGGACTTTTAGACAGATCGTAAATTAATGAACACGGAGAATGTGAGCACTCTGAACTCAGGCTCTGGCGTTCCCAGCACCATCAAAATAAAATCACAACAACAAGCATGGCTTATGTCACTTCAGAGTTCCTACTGGCGGGATTTTTCCAATTTTCCTACGGGAACCACCCTGGTGGCTAGTTCCTTGAACTAAGTTCCTAGAACCACCTGGTGCGAAAGCCCCTATTAACTAGTAGTTCTATCATCAGGCATGCATAACACTATACAATATAAAAAGACAATATACAAACATTAATGATACACAACATGTACTGGGGAAATGCATGTTCATCCATTAGACAGATTTGTCAATGAATTAGTGGAGAGAATTCCATTTCTATGGGACTACTTGTCTGTTTATTGTAGCCTGTACTGTTCTGTGCAGGCCCTATCTCCCAATGGAGTGTCTTTGAAGTGAGGTGACCAAAAGGGTGGTAATTCTCAGTGGGGATACCAGACATCACGGAGTCTGCCTGGGTGAGGGGTTATGAAGATTAAGTCATGTTTGATCGGTCCAGTCATTACAGTCAGCACCTGCCATTTTTAAAACAGCTATATGTAAACGCACAGATTATAGCCTATATATTTACTCCAGAAACTAGATACAAACATGGAAAACAGTGATAGATGGGCCTCTAAACCTTTATGCTGAAGAGAAAATCCAACGCAACTTTGAGGGGACCAAGTCAAACATGATTATGTATTTCTGCTCAGCTAGCAACACTGGACATCAACCACACGGCATAGGCTAATAACTTTTTTTTTTCATATACTGTGTACTTTCTATAACAATTATATCTAATAACATGTTTAACAGTACTGTTAGACAGATCGCTAACTAATGAACACAGAGAATGCGAGCATTGTTTGCTCTGGCGTTCTCAGCGGCGTCAAAATAAAGGTCCTTCGCTCCGTCAAAATAAAAGTCGCCGTGCTTGCATCACTCCCTTACCCCTCCTACCAGTTCCTATGGCCACTTGGCCAGTGCGAACGCAAACAGCAAAACCGAGTTTGGGGGAGAGTAGTTCATAGAACTGTTTAGAAGTGGACAGTTCCTATAACTAAGTTCCTGTAACTACTTGGTCGGAAAGCGGCTATAGTGTACCTTTTATTTAAAAGTGATTATACTAAATAATTAGTAATTTACCTTTCCACCCGAAATCGGGATGACCAACCTGCGCCCAGACCTGGTATTCTGGTCTAACTCCTGCCATTGTGTCTTCATTGTGGAACTGACAGTCCCTTGGGAGGAGGGAATCGAGGCAGCTTATGAAAGGAAGAAGCTGCGGTATGCCTAGTTGGCAGCTGAAGCAGAGAATCGGGGCTGGAAGGTGAAGGTGAATCTAGTGGAGGTGGGCTGCAGGGGCTTTGTAGCCAGTTCCACCATAAGGCTGCTTAAGGAAGTGGGATTCAGATGCCTGGCCCAGTGGAAAGTACTTAAGGAACTTGCCACTGTCGCCGAAGGAAGTAGTCACTGGCTGTGGCTGAAAGGAAAGGAGACAGTGTGGGCCGCCAAGTTACCTATATAGTCACCATGGGACACACACCCAGGTCTTATCAGCCTATGCTGGGCTTGCCTCTGCTGAGGATGTCTCGTGATTAAAAGGCTAAAACATCCAGTGAGGCGGCGGTATACAACTACTGATGTATTGGTGCGAAGACCCACCTAAGACGACTCCTTCAACATGGACTGTGGTAGTGCTGAATCTTTCAAGGCCAGTGCTGTGCTGAGCTGAATCGTAAGGGATTGTAATATCTAGTCCTAGTAAACAAATCAAATTGGAAAGTTTTGGATATTTTAGAGGTAGTTTATTTGTTTAACTTATTTTCCATTAAATGCACAGAAGTTTTTTTTTTTTTTTTTTTGCCATAGTTACATTTTTTGTCAAGTTTTTCATACTCTGTCTATTATCCTGTTAGTAGAAGTTCAGAACCAGATGTTTTGGCTGCTTAGTTTCAATAAATTGTCTTTTTTAGGGGAGATTATCAACTTTTTAAGTTCTGGAAGTTTTGAACACTTTACAATAAGGTTCCATTAATTAACTTTAGTTAATAAACAATACATGTTACAGTATTTATTTCTCTGTTAATGTTAGTTAATAAAAATACTGCTCATAGTTAGTTCAGGTTAGATAAGGGAAGTAATTTTGCCGATGTATTTATAGTAAAACAAACTCTCATCTTAAAATTTAACGGATGCAACTTTTATGGCCGATTCACACTGCACTGACAGACGACCAATGTGGACAAGCACCAGTGGCCAGTTGCATAAACTGTTAAGACTAGTCTTACAAGTTAGTCATCCAATTTTTTTCTTTAAAACTGTTAATAACTTTGTAAAATCAGTAACATAAAAACGTAGATTGGTCTAATTTGACACCGAACAGTAAGACTGATTACCCCTAACTAACTTCTAGTTGATCATACTAGTTCTTAAGACACAGTCTTAACATAATAGCTATGTTTATGCAACTGGCCCCAGATTACAGTACTGACATTCCAAGACCCGACAAACGTAGATTCAATATGTTCCGTCGGAAGTCAAGTCACCTTTATTTATATAGCGCTTTTTACAATACAGATTGTTTCAAAGCAGCTTTACAGTGATAACAGGAAATGAATGCAACAAAGATTGTTTTGGCTGTACAGCAGCAGAGGAAAGTCATTGCTCAGTTTTTGTAAGTTCAGCATTGATTTATTTCCTTTGTAAAAATCATTAGCTATTAATTTAGGGTCCGTTTTCACAACACCATTTTCATCTGAAAACAGATAACTTTTAGTGCGTTCTGACCGTTCATTTACACGACAACGTCATTGTTGTGGCCTGAGAACGCAAACTTTGAAACGGGTTTCTAAGTTTGAAACTTCTTTGTAAACTTCAAAAACGTGAATCTGTGAAAACGACGACAGCATGCACATGTGTAGTATGTGTTTAGTCTATAGGCGTGCACGTTTAAATGCGTATGTGCACAGCTGCGTAGTCTTTCTTTACAAAGTGACATTGCGAACTACTTGTCTGGCATGCATATACAGCGTTTTAAGTCATTTTGGCGGATCTGTGTGGATGGGGATCAATTTGATAATATTGTCATCTGTACAGAGGGGGAAAAAACTTTTCAGTTTTTAGTACATCGTTGTCATGTAAACGCACCCTTAGTTTATCTATACAGCGGCTCTGGAGAAAACAGGGATGTCATTGTCCAGCTCAGTTCAGTTCTCATACAATGTTGTCAAAGCATTAAGAATAATATTCTGTCGGTGACATGCACAGACCAACGGCAACAGACACTGATAGGAGTTTCACACGGATTTGACAAAATCATGAAGAAGGAAGCATGGCAGTTAGTCAAGCAAACTTCCTCAGCAGTCTGCACCTCGTTTTTGTCACATTTGTATTTTCTATTTAGTTTCTGGGGAAAATGTACTGTTACAAGGCATTACTTTTTCACATACTTCTATATAAAACTAAGTCAAGGAGGTAGCTTTTGAATCTTTACAAATGAACTGAAGTGTTTTGGTTTCTCTGGCCTGGACTGAGAGTATGTACCCTGGGGTTGCATAATTTCACAGCCGCGTGCTGACTGTCAGATCCACATTCTTTACAGGCCTCACAGACAAGAGAGCAGCTCATATGAGGAATTATAGGACTTTAGTTCAGTGAAATGGTCATAAGACCAAAATCACCATTAAGTGCTGCTAATAATCCAAGATTATCTTGGAAATTCCTCTTCCTTCCCCCTTTTTGGTATAACAGCATTTTCAAAGACATTATACCTGTTTTATGACCTTGTTTGTTTATCGGCTTATTTGTTTTTGAGCAGGTTTGCAGACATTTTCTGCATTTCCAGGACTAATTTTGGTAAAACTCTGTCTCAGATCTGTAGATTTAAACATGGCACAAAAACAGCTAATTATGTCATTTTGTTATCACATATATGTCACCCAGGGCCAGGAGGTTTGAATTCTGTGTAAAGTCTGCAGATATATCTGTAAAGATCTGCGAGTGCACGTTGGGCTGTTTATTCTTGAGAAAAGCTATGGTTACACAGAGGTTGTCATGTGTCATGTGAATGATATATAGTGGAAAAGGGTGGAGGAGAAGGAAAAGTAGTGCTGACGTTCTTCTCGCTCAGAGGGCTGCTGGGAGAAGACAGCTGGTATGCTGCGGCTCAGCTTTAGGATTAGCCTCCCCACAGAGCCGAGTGTTTTCTTCCCAGGCTCATGACAGCTAACAGAGAAGTTGTTCACGTGTTCTCAGCAGAATAACTGAGCCTAGGGCAAAAATGTGTTGATTTCAATGTGACTTAGAAGTTGATAAGCTTTCTTTGTCTTAGAGCTTCCTTTATGACATCACTATCCTTGCTGTCGGCGCTTTTCCAAACACTCAACGAAGGCCAGATAGCGGTGTGTTTCTGCAAGCATTGGCCAAAGTTTTTCAGATCTGAAATAGTTGCGTAAGACCACTTCACTCCTTCTTTATGTAAGGAAGAATGTGAATGAAAGGAGTTTATTGGATCCATACACAGTTTTGACATATTGTTTCTTAATTTTTGCTCTTAAAGATTGCATACCTTTGTTCAACCAAGAATTAAGTAGTATAAGAACGATTGAAACAGAAGTATGTGCAGTATCAGGTACATACTTTTATAACTTTAAGAACTTTCAGGTGAAAGGAGGTAATACATTTATCGCATTTGTTATACTTTGTTGAACTATCTCTAAAATATAAGTTCTCAAGTTACCTTTCAGGAATAAAGTGTTATTTATTATGGAAAGTGGAGAGTGTAGTTTTAGAATTAGTGTAGTTTATTTATTTATTATTACTTTATTATTATCTTACATTTTGTTGCTTATTCATTTATGTAATGCATTGATATTAATGGATTGGAATAAAAACAATTTCTAAAGTAGTTGCTTTTTCAAGTCTGTGGTTTGATGTTCTCAGTTCAGGTATTGTCATGTCCCAATTTGACCCGAGCAAGTTTCCTGTAAGAGCGAGAACAGAGAAACAGATACTTGTTTCTATTTATCTTTATCATTTCATGTGGCTGTTTTTGTAGATGTAGACAAGACTGTAGATATGCTCTCAGAATAAGATGGGCTTTTGAGACATCATTTTTAGACATGGTACTCGTTGTTTACTAAACCACTTAAAGTTTTCCACGTACTATTTTTCTTGAGAATGACATAACACATTGCTGTTTATTCTGAGGCCTTTATATTCTTCACAAGCCACTGTGTTTATTTTGGCTCGTCATCAACATAACAGTTTCTCTTGATTTAATAATTAACAAAGTTTTATGTAAACAGTTAAAAATTAAACCAAATTGAGAGCCAGCATTGCTGATTTGCATATAAACTTGTTAAACAAGAAAATATTTTTTATAATTAAGCTGTGCACATGTGTACAATTTGCATGAAACCTTATATGGATACTGTACGTCATGTAAATTAGTATTCACTACCGTTCTCTGTTTATTTTTGTATCGATCAATAATTCATACAGCTTTAATTTTTGGTCCTCGTTCTCATTGTTTTGTTGACAAAGGTGTGTTGTGCTTTATCATCTTTATAGTGTTTGTATGTGTGTTTAAGAGATCAGTTACATAGTCACGCAAGGCTGAATGATAAGTGGATGTCTGCAGACACATCTTCTCACCAGTCTAGACTGAACCTGTTTGAGATGTATCTAGTGTGGGGGTTTTTGGGGGAAAGTTCACGGTATGTCAACCACATTCAAATTTACTCTCCGAAATTCACACAAACATCAAACTTGAGGCGAACCATCCATCTGGTGAAGAAACCACTGCAACTGTGTAAGTCAAGAGAAAGCGTGGAAGGTATTTACCTCAGAGTCTGTATTGCATAAAAAAAAGCACAGGAAGTTGCTGTTGTCTTCGCACTTCAAAGATCGGCTTCTTGGAAATTACAGTCTTTTCTCTGGGTAGATTGACTTCATGCTTCAGTGCAACATGTTGAATTTTAACATGGAATTTAAAGTAAGATACTCTTTTTAGTGTCAGACATGACTGTTCATTACTCAGGTGTTTCAGAAACAGTAGCTGAAACAAAACAGTAATCAAGATTTCTTTAATTTTGTCTTTCACATCTTGTATGTAGGCAATCACTATTACTGTTGCTGCTCATATAACAAACCTCAAATTCTACAATTTAAACCCCAACATGTATCTGATCCCCACTTGATACATTGTCATGTTATTTGTGATTTATTAAACTAATAATCTCTCCATCAAAAATACCTGCTGTCAAATTGTCACCAAAACATGTTGTGAGAGCGATTTATTTTCTTTGGCCACAATTAAGCACTTTTAGATTTCCTTAATATTTTTGTGGAGGTTTGGCTGCCCCCTGCTGTCAGTGATTTTATTTTAGTTTTATTCCAGAACAGTTACTGTAATTAGGATAAAATTATTATTATTATATATTTTCATCACATGCTCATTAATGGAATTAATGTCACAATCTTAAATGTGTAGTATAATGATCCTAAAAAATGTATCCTTTTCTTTGTTAATTGCTAAATATATATATATATTTTTTTTTTGTGGTTCTGGGTAATAAAACCCTTTCATTCATCCATCAATTGAAATTATTATTTGGAACTCTACTGTTAAACTGTGATTAATTTTTTTTTTTTTCTGTAACTTAATTACATTTATGTTTCTGCTTTTTCATTACTGTTTCTCTTTTCTGCTGTGTCACAGGTAGTCCAGGTCGTTCCCTCACTGTCTTCACAAACCCTGATGTTTATAACACCACCACGCTGTTGCTTAGCAACGATGAGGGCACTTTATTCGTCGGAGCACGTGATGCCATTCTCTCAATTGATCTCAGTCAGACTGACTATATGACCATAAAGGAGAAGGTCAGTGTGATTTTGATTTAGTACATGACTAGCTGAAGAATTGAAGGATCACTATGTCAGCAAAACAAATCAGACTAATGGAAACATAAAAAAAAAATTATATTTATACACACACATATATATATATATATATATATATATATATATATATATATATATATATATATATATATATCATAAATGGATCGTCCCTGGAAGCTGATTGGTCAATATACAGCATTCCATCTCCCTTATATTTCAAGATAAAGGAACAGCTCCCATAGCTGATGATTATTTATGTTGCATAGCAACCTTTTGTTATATCAGGGGCTTCAGTGATTTAATTAAAATGTATGTCCTTGATTTTTATTTTATATAATATTTTATACATTTTATAAAAACTATAAGGCACTTTAGCCGTGACTATATAATTTTTTTTAGCAGGACCTCTCTTGCCTTATTGCTTATAGCTGATCACAAAATAAATATGAGCTTTTTTTCTAACAAGCATGTGATGAATCTGACCTTGTTTTTACACTCACATTTCAGCTGGACTGGTCTCCCTCAGAAAAAGACCTCGATGATTGTTCGATGAAAGGCAAAATGAAGGTATGGGAAACCAATCACTTTAAGTGCTAAACAGTCCCGCCTTTTTGACCCTTATGTTAAACTGGGCAAATATCTGTCGTCTTAAGCTGGCCTTTAACTTAACTCCCCCATTCACCCTCAGATGGATTGTCATAACTTTGTGAGGGTTTTGCAAGAGCTGAACTCCACCCATATGTACGCCTGTGGAACGTTTGCCTTCAGCCCCCGCTGCATCTACATCGTAAGTCAGACCGCATCCGTCTTTTCACAGTTTATTTTGTCCTCTGTTTACTTCTTGTAAGCATAATGTAAACACAAAACAGATGACCGCTGATACGTCTGAAAGAAAAAAAAGGCTTTCTAGGGCTTAGAAATGTAAATAATTATGTAATATATATCTAAAATAATTGTTCCATAATTATTTACGTTTATTAGCCCTAGAAAGCCTTTTTTTTTCTTTCAGACGTATCAGCGGTCATCTGTTTTGTGTGAATATAATCATACATTCATTATTCATTTATTTTACCATGGTAACTTCACAACTATTTAGAAAGTTCTGTGCGATTGTCACAAGGGCCAAAATGCAACAATCGTATGTGCATGTGAAAAGTTGGCTTTACTGTCTGAAGAGCCATGATTATGTAGTATCCTTTCATATGAGTCACATCAATGTCTGTGCACTGACCTCTATTGAGTTAAGCGTCAATCTTAGCCTCAGCATCAGTCACATGACATTAGGACATTACATAACCCTGCTGTCACTGTGTATGTTCAATTACTCCTTGCTTTATAGTTAAAGATTTTATTAGTTTACAACATGTTTGGGGCTTTTATGGTATTATAAACCTTTAAGATGGAACCTTGCGTGACTGTCCTTCACATACCATTGAGCATTCTTCGATCCTGTCATGCAAACACAGTGGTCTCAGTGCTGTTTCCTCACTCTGTGCTTTCATGAGTGTGAGAGGAAGAAGATCTGTGTGTGTGTGCGTGTATCAGGGGAGATATGCATGGCAAATAGCAAGCCTCCAGTCCTGAATGAAAGCATCACAGCTTGTGAATTATTACTGTTGTCAATGTCTTTTCATATAAAATTTAAACAGAATCAGCAAGTGTGGTGTACAGATTGTCCTAATCTAATTTCCTCAAGTTTATCAGTGTATTAATACACGTATTCTTTATGTGCTCATCTCCACAGGATTCAAAGACATTCACCATAGCTACAATCCCCAGTGGTAAGCCTGAAGAAGGCAGAGGTCGTTGTCCTTACGACCCGTACCAGAAGAACACTGCCATAACAGTGGGTAAGAATTCCTCCACTGCCATGAGCATAAAGAGATGGCTTAGGTTATTTGGCTTGTTTCACACAGCATACCCAAGAGATTATTTAAATGTTGAGCAAACAAGCTCATTGGATGCATAATCAGCAGAAGCAAATCAGCTTGTGCCGTGTAGTAAATTATGTGATTGCCTGTGCAGTTTTGCAATAGACTTGTATGATAGTCAGCAAACTCGATTATATTATAAACTATCGTCTTATTCTCAGACGTTTTTGGTCCAATAACTAATACCTCTGTTTTATCAGAATTGAGAAAAGGAAACATAATCTGTTTCCTGATTATGTCCCCAAGGGAATCATATAAAAGGAGAAAAGTAAAGGACCAAATACTGAGCCCTGTGGCACTCCATACTTGACTTGTTTGGTCTAACACTTTGTGTATTAATTAATAAATTATTAAACATATTTAAAACTCCTGATAATCATTTAATATTTTATGGATGTTGTTAAAGAAAATACTTAAAGGTGCATTGTGTAATATTTAGGAGGATCTGTTGACATAAATCCAATATTATATTCATAACTATGTTTTCAGTGGTGTATAAAGACATTACATAATGAACAGTTATGTTTTTATTACCTTAGAGTGAGGCATTTCTATCTACATGCACCGCGTGTCCCCTTAGACGTGATGTCACCATTTTGCGCTGACATGTTTCTACAGAAGCCCTAAACTACTACAGAGCATTTCGTCACTATGTTGTTCCCCGTGCAAAGAAGCTAGCTCAAGTCAGCGAATAAAACACTGACACGATGAACAAGTAACAATAATATTCGCTATAGCATATTGTTTTACTGAATAATTAATTAAACATAATTTCTTAATTTATCTTTGTAAAGAAACCTCATTGCCTAACTGGCCACTCTCTGCTGTCTCAGACGACGACGACATCTTTTCCTGTCGACCACTGTAACTTCTGTTGTTTGCGATTCGCAACCTCACCACTAGATGCCGCTAAAATATACACACCTACTTTAAAGGTGAAGTGATGCCGGGAGTGTTGACATTCGAATTGTTGTCAAACAAAACGGAGGCTAGCTAGACCCTCCCTCCTCCTCATCCCGTCTCCTCCCTCCTCCCCTCCCTTCCGGCATAAAGGAAAGTCAAAGTAGTCACTAAAAACAAAGTTAAGTTTTACTGATACTTCATTCAATGTGTAATGTCACCAAGTTAGATAAATGCTTTTATATATTGCAGAACAGAATGCAGAAAAAGAGAAACATTGTCTTAAAATCGTTTCGCCACCTGAGGTTATAACTATAACTATAGCTCCCATACAAGGACGCAATAATAGCAAGATAACCTTAGCTTCGCGTTTCCCAGTGAGCATAAACAACGGCGGCGGCGTAAACAAATTTAGTCAAAGTTGTCAATAGCCTATAAATGAACATTCAAATCCATAACAAACAGTGGGTGAAAACAATAATTCACACAAATTGTCACCCTACTGTGAATTTGCTTGACCATTTACAATAGAGATTGATCGCTAGCTGAAACATATATGTTGTATTCACCAAAGCTAACGCTGACTGCATAGTTCTAGATAATTACATACTTGTGTTGGTTTGGCGAACATGAACGTCAGTTTAGAAAGAAAAATGGATTTACCTGTTCTGCAAAAACAGAGCAACTGAATGTCTGATTGGAAGCCCTTCTGCCGGCGGAGTTCTCGCCACATTTCGAGGGTTTTCCCGATGTAAATTCGGGACTTCGCGCGTTCCTTATCCTTGTCCCTCTTCTTTACAATTTGTTCATCGGAACGTCGTCTCTTTAGTCGTGTGTCGGCCATAATTCAAACTTCCCTCTTCATGCTTCTCTCTCGTCTCTCCTCCACACCCCCTTCATGTCCACGCGCACTAACCCCCAAACCACACCCCTCAAATACTTCTTGTTGGTGATTGGCTGGAGCACTGTTTGTTGTGTTTCGTGGTGCGGGTGAGCCCAGTTTGTTTTTGTTGCCGTTTGTGGAGCCTGTGGTGTCTAGAGAGACCTCGTTTTTTTACAGTGTGTTCAGGGGACAGGCAGCTAGCGGATAGTGAGGAGATGTTTGCTGTATGTGACAAAAAATGTTTTGGCCTAAAAAACGCGTGACATGACTTAGAGCACCTTTAAAGTAGCAACACAGAAAATACTTTTTCCATATAGAGCATCAGTTCTTTCATGTTAAAAACAATGTCAGTGTGAAAGTACAACACAACTGTTGTAGTTATTGCTGATGCTTCTCCTTCATATTTCTTGTGTGTGGTGTGAAATTGGCCTTGCCATAATGAAGAATAGATTGAACAAGAGAGAGAGAGGCAGATTTCTCTCAGTGAACACACTGTTAATCCTCTTGCTCTTAAATCCTAGTCCTGATCTACTTATTTTGGGTGGCTGACATGTGACTTCAGACATGAGAATGACCTGAGAATGTTCACTTCACATTTACCTCATCATAAATCGGACAGGCCTACAGCCTGTTTAAAGCCATGCATGAACCCCAGTTGGCAGACACTCTGTTGTTTGTTGTGTGCATACACAGTATACTGTTTAAAATAAAGGTTATTTACTGTCATCTATAGTTCCATGAAAAACTTTTAACATCCGTTACACTAAAGGTTCTTTATAGTACAAAAATGTCCTTCTGATTATCAAAATGTTCTTCATAATAATAAAAAATCATTCAAGAACTATTCACTGAAAGGTTCATTGTGGAAGCCAAAATTGTTTCTTCTATGGCATCACTATAAAACCACACGCTTAGAACCTTTAACTATGGAAATTGAAGTTTATCTAATTTGTGATGTCTCTCTTGACTTATCTATTTTATCTCTGACTTTACTATTTGTAAATGTGAGGCTGTAGGTGCTACAACATTTTAAAAGAATGAACAAACCTGTATTGAAACTAAAGAAGAGATGTTAGGCAGAATATCCAAGCAGTTGTTTTCCACACAAGGAAAGTGGAAGAACACCCCTATCCAAAAAGCATCATAAAAGGAGAAAAAATGTAGCTTGATGGTAATGACTGAAATTATGAATGCTTAGGTGAGATAAATGTTTGTGTATGTGGTATATAATGTCAGTGGTACACAATATAATGGTTCTTTATGTTTCAGATGGAGAACTGTACACCGGAACAGTGGCAGACTTCAGGGGAACTCGGCCTGTCATTTCACGCCACTTGAGCGAGGGCAGCCATGTTGATCTGAAACTGGATGACACGCTTGGCTGGTTAGAAGGTAAGATAACTTTGTTTTTAATGCTGCCACAAAAGCAAAGAGAGGGAGAGATTTTACTGATTCCGCTTTGCTTCGCTTTATAACTACACTGCTTTCTTTTTCACTACACAAATCCAGATCCTACTTTCATCAGCTCCACGTATGCTCCCAGTGAGGAGAAGGTTTATTTCTTCTTTAGTGAGACTGGAAAAGAGTACGACTTCATTGAAAAGTTTACAGTGTCTCGCATTGCCCAAGTTTGCACAGTAAGTGTTGATTGTTGATGGATTTCTTGTGTATGTGAGCATGTTTATAACACACCTTCATCAAATTCATCAAACACCTATGAAAGATTAGTTTCATTTGAGGTGGGTTTTATTGAAAATGTCATTCTCAGTAGGTGTTAATCTCTCTTTAGAGTGATGTGGGTGGGCAGCGTACTCTTCAGAAACGCTGGACCACCTTTGCCAAGGCTCAGCTACTATGTCAAGCTGCCCAAGAGCTGCCATACAACATCCTACAGGACATTGTTAGCCTTCCGCCACCGGAGGGCGCGTCTGAGGACGAAACTCTATTCTATGGGATTTTCAGTTCTCAGTGGTGAGGAAACATGCTTTATTATTCTGAGTTTTTAAATTATTCCCCTATATTTGAAAGTAGTGAGGATTTTTTTTATAATTTGCCATTTTGCTTAAAACACTTACCTCAGTTTTTGCGTGTTTTTTAGGCGAGTAAACTTGGGTCGCTCAGCCGTGTGTGCGTTCAGCCTCAAAGACATTAAAAAGGTGTTTGCAGGACATTACAAGGTTCTGAATCGGGACACTTTGAAATGGAGCACACGGGTACAGGAGCAAATGGCAAACCCTGGAGAGGTTAGTGTCATAGTGCCCTGAAAGGCCCCTTTATTTTGTATTTTTTTATTTAGTTTACACCGTCCAGAAGTTTAGGGGCAGTAAGAAATCAATGCATGGATGCATTCATTTGAGAAAAAGTGACAGTAGCAACATTTATAATGTTACAAAAGATTTATATTTCAAATAAATGCTGTTCTTTTCAACGTTCAATCAAAGAACCCGGATTTTTTTTTTTTCAGTTTCCTCAAAAAGATTCAGCAGCACAGTTGTTTTCAATGTTGATAATAATAAGAAATGTTTCTTGAGCAGAAAATCAACATACTAGAATTGTTTCTGAAGGATCATGTGATCCTGAAGACTGGAGTAATGATGCTAAAAATTCAGCTTTGCCATCACAGGAATAAATACAATCTTAAAATATATTCAAATAGAAACAGTTACTTTAATTTGTAACAGTATTTCACAATATTATGTTCTTTACTGTATTTTTCATCAAATAAATGCAGCCTTGGTGAGCATAAGAGACTTCTTTCAAAAACATAAAAAATCTTTCTGAGCCCAAACTATATTTTATTTTATTTTATTTTATTTTATTAACCAAATTCTCTTCATTTGTTTTCTTATGCCCTTAAATCAAACCAATTTCTGCTGTTTATCTCTGCAGTGTGGCCTCCATAATGCATCGGACAACACTCTGCGCTTTGTTAAGGACAACTTCCTGACTGATAAAAGTGTTGCACCGGTCAATCAGGGCCTTACAATGGTGTCACCTGATAAGAGCTACAGCAACATCGCCGCTCAGAGAGTGCGCGGAGCACGCGGCAGAGATTACACTGTGCTTTACTTGCTCACGGGTAAATATTGTTCAATATCAGTGTCACCATCAAAAATCACAATTAGACTGATAGTGGAGACGTTTTTCTTTGTCAGTAGTTTAAGTAAGTATCATAATGCAGTGTTTTTCAAAAAGGATTAAGATAAATAAAAGCTGAAGCAACCTTTAATTTCTGTTCTAAAATTAAAAATTACTAACACAAAGTAAAATTTACTAAAATCTAAAAATAAAAGCTAATTAAAAATATGAATAAGTGTTATAACAGTATATAAATAATTTTTTAAAAAGCTGTTTTTGGATATATTATTCCATATAGAAAAATAATATTCCTAAACACCATAACAATTAATGACAAGAATAAAATGTGCTAGATTTAATGAGAGTAAAAAGAACTTGACAATTGTAATATGAGTATTCCTATAAACTGCATTCCTATGCAGATTCAATGCATTGGTTGGGTTGTCATATTAGACTGTAGAACAACACATATTTTCCCAGACATCAAAGAAATGCATATATTGTTTTCTTTTTTTGTGACACTATTACTGTTTCTTATAATCGTTTTCCCCTTTCGAGTCATTTAAAATGATCTTAATACCACTGTAACCGTGTTCCCTGTAGAGTCTGGCTACCTGCACAAATCTGTAATCTTGGAGAACGGAGCTCACATCATTGAAGAGATCCAAGTGTTTCATCAACCGCAGCTGGTCAAAAACGTCCTGCTTTCAGTCTCTAAGGTACGCATCACTTCAAGTGTCATTTATTAGCTTTACTCGGGGAACAAACATCTGTGCGTGCGTGTATTTAATCTATGTAATCCTCCGACACAATAAAAGTCACTACATGCACAATATCATACTCTTTGAGCTATTAAATCAGATTCCTTGGTTATAACCCCTGTTGTGGCACTGTACATATCCAGTGACTGGTGTCCCAGCTGTAAGACACACATGCTGGGTTATACCACTCCCATCACGCTGCTCAGCCAATTAGAGCCCAGTTGCTCATGACAGACTTTATTTTCTGTCATTATTCGATATTTAATTCTGAGAATTGTTTGTTAAACAAAAACTATGTAAAATTGTTCAAATGGATTGTGTCACCGACCCACAAGTCTATGAGTCTGTATGTACTGACCTCAGCAGTCACATTTCGTCCGTAATAAATATAGAAGGCAGATAACAGTTCTGTTTAGACACGTGGCTTTTCTGAGAGCCGTATGCTATATACCTTTTCACTGACTTAAAATGAACATTTATGGCATAATACAATACAAGTTGTTTATTTAATATTTAATCTTACTTAAATTAATATCTGTTAGTTACCCTGTTGAAGCGTTCATGAGTTAAATGAATTTTACAGGGTTCCTTAACACCAACTAGTCTATTTTGAAAAGGTGTAGTTTAAATTTGAAATGTATTCATATATTTAATATTGATTTTATAAAGGAAAGAAAAAGGAAATGTCAAAAGTCTGCATAGTCACAGCTTCATTCTTTTATAGTATTTATTTAATCATGGCACTGCAAATTTACTGAACAGAAATGTATTTTATGGTGCAAGAAAGAGTCTGAAGAATTAAATGTAAATGTCTGTCTTCCCCAGGGTGCAGTGCTGATAGGCTCTTCAGAAGGAGTGGTGTCAGTACCAGTGTCCAACTGTTCTTACTACTGGAGCTGTGCTGAGTGTATTCTAGCCAGAGACCCCTTCTGCGGCTGGGACCCTGTGATGAAAGTCTGCACAGACATAACTAGTCAGGACAGGCTGTAAGTATCATTACAGCCAAGTGTATTCAAACCTAATAAATACTCCCTAATTAAATATGCAGTTGGTTTAATGCGCTTTTATTGCAGATTTCATGCATACACATTGATTAGGTTACTTCAGCGTACCCCTGTCCATTGTTTTTAATCTCTCCTTTCACTGCTTTTCACAGTGTCCAGGATGTAGATGAGGGTAATGTGTCAGAGCAGTGTAAAAATGTGATCCCCAGGTCACGCTCTGGCCAGCCCCGAACCTCTTCAAGTGAGTACAGTTAATGTGTACATCTTCATAATGTTTAGATATCAGTGTATAAATGCTGTTTTTTATTCCAAGAGTCCCAAATTCTATCCTTTTTAATTGTGTACCATTAATTTACTCATAATTGAATCTCAATTTAATTTATTGCAGTTGCAAATGTAGTACAAATATTCTTGTTTGTCTCATTTTTACTTAGATCTTTGAGTGTGTTCTTTACTATTTATGGCATTTTCCATGAAATTTCTGCATTCAAAAATGAACAATAATATCATACAACAATGCCAAAATCTTGGCACAATATTGAAATATTTATTTCTTTTAAGGGGAAAAAAACATAACCAAAAACATAATATTTGGCTGTCACACATTGGACATACAACCCTGTTACCACAGGTTTTTTCCTCTATTAAGAAAGAAAAAAAAATCCTAAACGTGTGACATCCAGGAAGTAACATCATTTGGCATGAAAGCTATTTAATTCCATGCCCTTAATTTTCTCACATATTGTAGTATTTCCATGTAACTGTTAATAATAAATATGTAACCTAATTTAGCATAACATAATAATTGAATTGTAATTTTTGTGTTTTTGTAATAGAAATTCTAGAAAATATTCACAACAATTATGGTTTTAAACTATTTAGTTATGTACCACATGTAGCTAACAGGGTTGCAAAAATGTAAAGTTAAATATAAAGCAAATCAAAATATATCATATGAATGAATGAATGAATGAATGAATGAATGAATGATTTTTAATTGAAACCTTCTTTTCAAGTCCTGTTTTGTGCTTACTCGTGTAAAAGTGCCATACAGAGTACTGGTTTAACTGCATGCCTGTGTTGCCATCGTGGTTTTGTGTGTATGCTGACCCTTGACCCCTGACCTCCTCAGCTGTGTGTCCTCCAGGTGAAGTGGTGTCTGTGTCTCTAAACGAGGTAGTGCACCTGCAGTGCCCGGAAGCGTCACACCTCGCCAAACGCCACTGGGAGCGTCTTAACAGCCAACTCTCGCCCAAAATCTACATTCAGCCAGACAACGGCAGCCTCAGCTTTGTGGCGACCCCGTCCACCCTGGGGAACTACCTGTGTCAGGCTGTGGAGAACGGCTACACCCAAACGCTGATCTTCTACCATGTTAAACAGAAGAGCACCCCCACCATCCTAGCTGCTTCCCCGAGCCGCCCGCAGAGCACCCCGACTGCCGAAACGGGAAATAAACCCCCCATTTCCACTCCCAGGTGGATGATACCCAAGCAGACGGAGCCGAGGCCTAAACCAGAAGATGTGGATCCTACTGTCACACACAAAGATTTGCTGGCGATCACAACGCGCAAAAGTAGAAATTTCACCCGCTTGTCTGGGGCGAACGAGGAAAACTCACAAATGATTGAGCCTAGCGGAAACCTCCAGCAAGTGAACACACCGACCTACTTGCAGGAGCTAGTGGTGGTGTCCGTTCTGTTAGCTCTGTGCATCAGTCTCTTGCTAACCATCGCGGTTAACAGGTTCAGGCATCTTTGTCACAGCAGGACGGTCCCACAGACGACTCCTCGCAGGGACGCCGAAAAGGGAGGAAGTGCGACACCCCAGGAGAGAGAGTCTCTCAGAGGGCATTCGCCACGTTTGGAAAAGCGGAACGGACAAGCTCCTAACGGACAGTCCCACAATGGTCAGGCACATAACGGCAAATCTCCCATCACACTGAGCAACAGTATGCTGAACGCCTCTAATGGTCACCTACCCAACACACCCATCTGAGGGCGGACACTGTGATGGTACCCTCTCACTGTAAACCTCTTTTCTGAGCCAAACTGGGCTTCTGCTGTATCAAGCCCTTTCGCTGAACCACTTGTGCAGGATCGACTGGTAAAAAAAAAAAAAAGGTACAAATGGCACATTGGACCTTTTACAAACTTTTGAAACTGTAAGACTCGAAGATCTTGAACTCTAGGTACTAGTGCATTTTCAGTTTGTTAATATTTAAGCTGTAATTTATGTGACAACTGTTTGTTTCAGTCTAAAGTGTATCAGATTTTATGCCTCTCTTAAATCACTTTCAGGCAAACATAAGTGAAATATATAGATGGACGGTTTAAGATTTTCATTGATCTCTTCAACCTTTTTAATTGATATTAGAAAGTTAATTCCGCTCAGTTTAAAAAAAATCTTATAATCAAAATTTTAATGGACCTTAAATGTTTTAATTACTAACATTTCCTAAGAGAGGCTTAGAAATTTTAAATTCAAAAACAACTTTTTGAACTTTCATATTTCATTTGCATAAAATATTCAGTTTCCAGTACTCTGTCTACCTTGTTCTATATCGCTATATCGCACATCTTTTTTAGTCTTTGCCTTTGTTCCTTATTCTTGTCTGATTTCACATTTTAAATGTCAAGACGAGGTATGTTTTCATTTTTTCATTTTTATAGTCTTAAAGGGACACCCAAAAAAGAAATGTATGTCATAATTTATTCATCCTCCTCTCTTTCCAAACCTGTATGACTTAATTCCTTCTGTGGAACACAAAAGAAGTTACTTTGAAGAATGTTGAGAATCAAAGAGTTTTACTTCCCATTGACTTTCACTTATATATAATGGTGGCTACCAACATTCTTCAAAATATCTTTAAAGCTCCACAGAACAAAGAAAGTCAAAAAGGTTGAAACAACACGTGGGTTTGTAAATGCTGACAGAATTTTCATTTTTGGATGGACTATACCTTTAACTTTGCACCAATGCAAAAATGAAGCTTTCAAAGATGCTTTTCAAGTGTTTTATTTTTAAGTATTTTGTGTAATGCATAAGAAAGTTGTGCTGATCAGTCATGTGTAAGTACGGGTAGTTGTATCTCTATCATTTATATTTCAACATAAGAATAATTCAATGTAAAAAATAATACTCAAAAGTGTAATGTCAGTACCTCGTTCATTATTGACCACTTCACTATAACCTAATGGCAATTCACAGTAACTGCGTCAACACTGGAACTACGCCCATTTTGTTACATTTTCAGCATCAGAGCATAGTTGAGGTAAACTGAATTCTTTACAAATTGTAGACAAAGAAAGCTGATTTTGGTCTTGTCTTAAGTATGATTTATTTTTATTTTTTTAAATTGGTAGTTGCTGTGTTTTGCCTTTGCACATCAGTATATTGGGCCTGATTGCTACTTCTAGGTGGGAGTGACCTAAACCAATCTTTTGTTTGTTGATTTCTTTCCCAGCCTGTGATTTGTCACTGAACGGTACGAAATTGAAGTCTTCATTCTGGGGAAATCCCTTGTAAATTGTGATATTGCCAAATCTGTGTTTTATAATCAGAGAATGGAGAACATGTTCTTTCTAGTAGTTCAAAGAACAGTTTCATTTTCTGTTTGTCTTTAGCTGGATAACTGAGTCCCAATCGAAGTCCAATATGTGAAGTCACAGGACAAGATGCATTCCCCTGCATGCCACTGTTTTGAAAGATTCTGTTTATTTTTTTATAGCCTCCAAAAGCAGGCTGTTTTGAAAATAAAAGATATTGATTTAAAGTGTTTACTACAACTTTCCTTTTTTATTGCCACTAGGTGGCATCAGAAGACAAAAAGTGAAAATCTATAGACCATAAATGAACTTTCAAGTGCTCTTCAACTGGTGATGTTTCAGGGCACTTTCCATATTTCTAATGTAAATGTCACATTTATTTATATAGCGCTTTTTACAGAGATAACAGGAAAATGCAACAAAGTTTGTTTCCAGAAGAAAATAGTGTCAAAGTCCAGCTTAAGTCAGTTCAGTGATGTTTCATTTTGTTGTAAAAAAGTTATTTAGTTCATTTTTTATATATATATATATATATATATATATATATATATATATATATATATATATATATATATATAGCCGCTCAGGAGAAAACAGTGATGTCATCGTCCTGCTCAATTCAGTTCTCGTATAATGGTATCAATGCAGGCAGACCAATATTATTGTTGAATATTAAATTAAATGTTACATTTATTGTCCCCAACTAAGCAAGCCAAAAGCCAATGGCAACAAATGTGGAAAAAACATGTCATTTTTCTCCAATCAAAAACAAGCTAGAGTAATGACTGTCATACTGTACACAGTTAGAACCCCACCACCAAGAAGACATATTCAGCATCTGCTGCTGCATTTGAACAAAACTTGTTTTGGAGGTATGAAAGTTTTTCATGAGATGTATTTTTGTCATACTGTCCTGACATTTTGTATGAATTAAGGTCCTTTCACACTGGACGCGATTTTGACGCACGAATCATTCGCGCAATGGTTTTATTTTTCGATCTGCTGTTTGTGTAATGAGTGCTTCCACACCGAACGAGAATGCGCAGCGGCGAAAAAACGACTTATTTTATTCGCTTCGAAGTCGATTTTTTTTTACTTTTGCGGCGACAAATTAGGATTCAGCCAATCACATACTACAAGGACAACGATTTGAAAGACAATGTGTGGCGTAGCATTGCCAACCAACTCGGTTATCTTGACTGTGAGTTTGTTGTGTGATAGTTTTAGTCATATAGTCCTGTGCTGTGTAGGCTAGCAGGCCAAACTACATTTGGGATAGAAAGCTAACACTATTATCGTCAAAGATAGAGACAGAGACCGTGTTTACTTTGAACACGTAACAAAATGTAGTGAGACTATTTAGGGCTGCTTTTAGTATAGCAGCTACTATACATTCCTTGTGTGATATCTACAGTTTCTAGTCGAATGATTTTTAACTTACTTACTTCGTGTGTTACATGTAATGTGTAGTTACATTACAAAACGCACTGTGTTTAGTTGAAGACGCAAAAAAAAAAAAAAAAAAAACTGTGCACATAAGCATACTCCCCTTCAGACTCTGTTCTGTAAGATTGGGTGCACCCAAAACCTTCTTTTCTGTCTTTTAAATAAAATGAAAAGCTCGTCTTCACTGGATGCTATGACTATGACTGGATGATGATGATGATGATGAAGTGTCCATGTTTTCTCAGCTGTCGGCGCGATTCGCGCGAAAGTTTGGGAATGTTGAAGCTCTCTGAACGTCACAGACGTCACAAAGTCGCGTCGCGGCTGATGTGAATGGTTTTGATGCGAACTATTGGCACACGAACTATTCGCTTTTTCGTTACGCATCCGGTGTGAAAGGGCCTTAAATCAAAACTTACTTAGTTTGAATTATTGTTTTGTTGACTTCTAAGTGACATGGTTAACGTGTCAAAGTCAGTGTGTCTAGCAGGCACATGATGTTCTGTCATGGCTGATAGGGTTGGGGACGGTTGCAACAAGTTATAAATTGCATGTTTAATAAAAGTTGCATTACAAATTGTTCGGTTATTCCTGTCTGACACTGAAATATGGAGAGATTGAATAGCATCTGTAACACCTGCACACTGAATCTATGTAGGCCTATATTCTACACATAATCAAACAAAACTCAATAACTGTTATTTGATAATTAGCCTATGACTGACTAAAAGAAATAGTAGGCTACAATATTATTATTGTATAAATAAATAATATTATAATATTATAGTAGGCTTAAAACAGTTAATATTTTCAGAATTCTATGCTCATTGAGACAAAAAGCTAAAGTTAATTAATGAAATTTAAGGTATTTTTAATATGTTGCAACCGTCCCTGGGTTGTGTTGCAACTGTCCCCTGGGTTGGGGTCAGTTGCAACATCTGGCTTCTTCCATTCAAATAAATACTGTGAATGATATGTCATCTTTAAATGGTATGGGTAATTAGCAGACAGATGCAAGTTTAATATATACAAATTTGGTTGGTCTAGTCCAGGGTTTCTCAAACTCGGTCCTGGAAGGGCCACTGTCCTGCACAGTTTAGCTCCAACCCTGATCAAACACACCAAGCTGTGAGTTTCTAGTGTTGCAACCATCCCCGGTCTCCCCCATCGGGTGTTATAGGAAGTGTACCCGTTCCAGCTGACCTCATTTATGTAGCCTAATAATCATTTAACTGATTTGAATAATAGGAATGTATAATTTTCTATGTGTATGCCAGGTTAAAGAGATGTGTTTTTAGTCTAGATTTAAACTGACAGAGTGCGTCTGCTTCCCGGACAATGTTAGGAAGACTGTTCCAGAGTTTAGGGGGTAAATAGGAAAAGGATCTACCGCCAGCAGTCGATTTTGATATTCTAGGTATTCTCAACTGAAGAGAATTTTGAGATCGCAATAGACGTGAAGGAGTATAATGTGTTAAGAGCTCGCTCAAGTAATCTGGGGAGCTAAACCATTTAGTGCTTTATAAGTAATCAGCAATATTTAAAATGTATGTAATGTTTAATAGGGAGCCAATGCAGTGTTGACAGAACAGGGCTAATATGGTCATACTTCCTGGTTCTAGTAACTCTAGCTGCTGAATTTTGGACCAGCTGTAGTTTGTTTATCATGCGTGTGTGGAAGTAAAATAACGTCAAATATTTTTGAAATAAAAAGCCTGTTGAATTGCATTACTTGAAAAAAATAGGCATTGCATTAACCATGCTTGCATTTTAATGCATTGTATTTTTAGGGCTTGCATTTTTATGGGCTGAAATTCAACATGGTTGAATATTTAAGCTGTGAATATTTCAATTAAAAACATTTCAAACACCTTTTCATTATTAAAAATTCAATAATCCATATTCACCTTTCATATTTCACTTCCAAAATATTCAAACCGTTTAAAAATACAACCAATATTATTCAACAGGCAATTTTCGGTCCATTTTATTTCGCTTTGCAAATTCGCTTCCACAAATTCAGTGGTTCAAATTCGACAGTAAATTCAACATTGACGTCCAGGAAGTGCAGGAAAAGCAGTAGATTGCCGAGCATTTTTCAAAGTTTAATGCTGAGCGTTTCCCAGTGATAGACTGGCATAAAGATGGCTTGATGTTGGACATTCGCACATTTAGGGACCGTCTCTAAAGTGTATACGACTTTGGTATACACGTTTCTAACTCCGATAGCATTTGAATAGAACGACTTACAGTCATAAAACCAACTGTAAAGTGTTCATGTAGTGTCAGGCATAATGCGCACCCTTTGGATTTTTGATATTTATTCAAATAAATTTAAGTTTGCTATTGAAGTTAGAAACGTGTATGCCAATGTTGTATGCAACTTTAGAGACGGTCCCTAAATGTGCGAATGTCCAATGTCAAGCCAATTTTACATTTAGTCATTTAGCAGACGCTTTTATCCAAAGCGATTTACAGTTAAACAAACAATAGGAGGACAATATGCAAGTGCTATGACAGTTTAAGCTTATGCAATACACGTATGCATACTATATATATAGAGAGAGAGAAGAGAAGAGAAGAGAAGAGAAGAGAAGAGAAGAGAAGAGAAGAGAAGTGTTAGTATTAATTGATCAAACTTGTGTTTTATGCCAGTAAACGCTCAGCATGAAACTTTGCGCGTTAAGTTCATATTCTGAGTCCATCTGCTTGCCTGTAGCCTATATAGTAGCTACAGCCTACTTCCCCAATAAGGTGCAAGATCTTTCATATCGCTGTATTAGTCCATTAAGCTAGCGTTTTGTCCCAACGGAAGGGGAATCCTTGAGTATGAGGTATTGAGGGAAACCGATTATAATCCCGTTCATGGTAGAGAAAGCTGATGGCATGTAGGCTACAGGGAAAGTAACAATGAAGTTATTGAATGAAACATAAACACAGCTTTTGTGTGTTTATCATCTTTTCCGCATATACTGACACAGATAATCATTTTCATTTTATGAATGAATGTCTTCGTCAACAACAAGCGCTTTTGCACCTCCTGCTGGTGAGGTCGACTAACAGCAGATGGAGAGTATGCTCGGCAATCTACTGCTTTTCCTGCAGTTCCTGGACGTCAATGTTGAATTTACTGTCGAATTTGAACCACTGAATTTGTGGAAGCGAATTTGCAAAGTGAAATAAAATGGACCGAAAATTGCCTGTTGAATAATATTGGTTGTATTTTTAAACAGTTTGAATATTTTGGAAGTGAAATATGAAAGGTGAATATGGATTATTGAATTTTTAATAATGAAAAGGTGTTTGAAATGTTTTTAATTGAAATATTCACAGCTTAAATATTCAACCATGTTGAATTTCAGCCCATAAAAATGCAAGCCCTAAAAATACAATGCATTAAAATGCAAGCATGGTTAATGCAATGCCTATTTTCTTTCAAGTAGTGCAATTCAACAGGCTTTTTATTTCAAAAACATTTGACATTATTTTACTTCCATATGCGTGCAGGGCAACCACCCATGAGAGCATTACAATAATCTAGCCTTGAGGTCATGAACTAACTGTTCCGCATTTTTCATTGAAAGCATATGTCATAATTTAGATATATTTTTAAGATGGAAGAATGCAGTTTTACTGATGCTAGAAACATGGCTTTCAAATGAAAGATTTGCCAATGACGAAGATTTGACAGAGCAGCCTTCAATTGTTAGACAGTATTCTAGGTTAGTACTTGTAGAGGTTTTTGGTCCAATCATTAGAAACTCTGTTTTTTTTTTTAATTAAATAATAGAAAATTACTAGTCATCCACATTTTTATATCAGTTATGCATTCCGTTAATTTCTTGAATTGGCAAGTTTTGTCAGGGCGCGAAGAGATATAGAGCTGAGAATCATCGTAGCATGTACAGAGTAAACAGTGACGGTCCTGAGAATTGTGGTACTCCATACTGAACTTGTGATCGATAAGACATCTCTTCATTTACTGCTACAAACTGATAACGGTAACGATAATCAGATAAGTATGATTTAAACCATGCTAATGCAATTCCACTAATGCCAACCTAATTTTCGAGTCTATTTAAAAGAATGTTGTGATCAACGGTATTAAATGCAGCACTAAGATCGAGTAACACTAATAAAGAGATACAACCATGATCGGATGATAAGAGCAAATCATTTGTAACTCTAATGAGAGCAGTCTCAGTACTGGTACAGTCTAAATCCTGACTGGAAATCCTTGCAGATTCCATTTCTTTCAAAAAAGGAACATAGTTGTGAGGATACTGCCTTTTTAGCTTTGACTGTCAAATGCACTAACTGATTTTTATTTATTTTTTATTTTTTTAAATGTGTGTTCTGTGTTGTTTCTGATTTTGAGGATGAATTTTGTCCATTGACAAAATTATTTTGATTCTAATCATAATATAACATTATTACAAAAAAAATTAAAATCAGTACAAAAAATGCCTAGACCTTGACAAAAAGTAACTTTTATTGTTATAATTATGAATTCAACTGGAAAAACTTGTGAAAAGATGTCTTTCAGTTATAGTCAAATAGCAAATAGTGGAGCTCTGCAGCCATCTACTGGTTAAAGTGATAATTTGTTACTTTTAAAACTGCATTTTCCAAAAGATGGGCAAAAATCGTACACTAAACCATGTCAAATTATCCATGTTATCCCCATGAATGAAAGTTAGAAATGTGGGTCAAAAATCCCCCGAACAGCGTACAAGGGTTAAGACAAATGGATTTGTTGTTTTTTGTGTTTTGTCATATTCAAGAGATTATAAGATAGATGCAGCTTTTTTTGGGTTCGCATCAAATGTTCTTCAACTTTTATACATAATAAATTTATGAATAAAGATTGATCTGTTGAAAGCAGTTATTTTGAGATAGATGCCAAATGTTCTCCTCCTATTCATATTTGACATTGAGGGGGTGCATACAACATATTTGCCCACCGGCAATTATAGTTGCCGCACATTCAAATACGATTTTCAAAGGAAAAAAACAAACAAAAACCTGGGGAAAATAAATTCAGAACATGTTCATATATGACAATATTAACACGACTTTATGCATGAAACCATTCAGAAAAATGTGGGCACAAATGGGTTAAACTAACTAAATTAAATGAATAAAAATAAAGAAATAAATAATCTACTGCATTACAGCACTGTATTGGTCAGTAGAAAAAAAACAATGTAACAAACCCCTGTTCTGTGTCGCGTGTAGATGCGAGTGAGTTTTCTGGAAGTTGCCATAGCGCCGCATCACTTTGAGTCAGTCTCCATCCATACCAATGCAGAGCACCAGCCTCCTCCTCACTGCGGTACTGCACCGCATGCCTCACACCCATACAATTAACTAGTTGTTTCCCTTCAACCACGTCGCGGATGGAATAACTGAATGCTGCACTTTAGCCTTTAAAGAGAAAACTTACCACAAAGCAACGCGTTTTACTTGAGCTGCAGAGGTAAGTGACATCACGCATGTATTTGAATGAATCTCGATTTGGGACAGGACGTAGGCTATAGGCGACATGCGTGCGGCCCCACCTATGACAGCGCTGGAGGTTACACACGTTTAGGATTTGGAAACCAGAATAAAGCACTGGTGAGTCGCATTGAGTGTACCGCTCGGCTTGGCGTTATTCATAGCGCAGGTATTATGCTCGTTATAAAATTGCATGTTCTGTCATAGTGCGGGGCACTGCGGATGAGGAGAGTGATGAAGCTGCACGTTTTGCCCTGTGTCTATTTTTGGCTGCTCCTAGCCTCCGAGACCAAGAAACCACTTAAAATATAATACATCATCACTTAAAAATGGGGAATACGATGCTTTGCTGAAGGTTATATGATACATTCAACACACCTTTGCACAAAAAAAAAAAGGAAAAGATATGCACTTGAATGTCTAAAATATCCATACACCTAATACAGATTGGAAGGAGATCTATATATATATATATATATATACACACACACACACACTATATAATTATATATATGTGTATATGGGGTTAGGATGGGGGATGATGCCTCCTGAAGAACAATGTGGACTTAAGTTTATCATGTGTAGTATATTCTTATTAATATGTAGCCTATATATAATTGTAAGTGTCATTAATGTAAAATACTAAAATTATTGTAGCCTATTCATTTTTATTTTGATAATAACAATTGAATAACTGATGACAAAGGAGAATACCAGTAAAATGGATTAATCTGAAAGGCAAAATTATTCTATGACTTCTATGCAATCATATTCATATTTACATTTAAAATTGCCCATTTTTTAACTGAAGATTTCACAATAGCAACACTGTGAATGCAAATCAAATGATTTCACTTGACTAACCTGTTGGTTTTAATGAAAGCAAAGGTGCCTGAAATGTACATCTAATTTATGGAAATGCTGAATAATAACCCCAATTCATTAATTATTAAATTTAAAAATGTCATCTTGCCCCATGGTAGCATCTTATACCTCAAATCCTCTCCTTTATGATGGGGTTAATGGAAGAACCACTATCCGTAGAGTTTTCGTAGGAACTTGTGGGTTCAATCTTGTTCCTCAGAGGCTTTTTGAAAGGGTGTCTAGATGCTCTCCACAGTTATGAGGGTTCAGAAGGCGTATATTGTTTGGGGTTTTGCACAAAATACTGTCTCCAGGTCGGATTAGTTTCTTTTTTATGTTTTCTCTCACAGATCATTTTGGATGTTTAGTATAAATAGAATCATCTTGTCTTGTGTTGCATCTCAAATGCTCAAATGTGACCCTGGACCACAAAACCAGTCACATGGGTATTTTTATTTATTTATTTAGATGTATACATCATCTGAAAGCTGAATAAATAAGCTTTCCATTGATGTATGGTTTGCTATGATAGGACTAGGATAATATTTGGCCGATATTCAACTATTTGAAAATCTAGAATCCGAGGGTGCAAAAAAAATCTGAACATTGAGAAAATCGCCTACTTTAAGTCCATTTATGTTCGCGATTGTGCTGCATTCACTCACAAAAATAAATGTTTTATATATTTACGGTTGGAAATTTACAAAATATCTTCATGGAACATGATCTTTACTTAATATCCTAATGATTTTTGGCATAAAAGAAAAATCGATCATTTTGACCCATACAATGTATTGTTTGCTATTGCCACTAATATACCCATGTGACTTGTGACTGGTTTTGTGATCCAGGGTCACAAATGGTGTCTCTACAAACGGTCAAGAACTAGTCAACCATTTTAATGCAATAGATTGAAGCTTATTTTGCCCCAGTCAAGTTCAAGTCAAAGGGTTTTCATAATGGAATAATGGCAAAGTACACTACAGTAAAAAGTATATAATTCTATAAACTAAAGCCTATTAAGCCTGTAACAATTTTTTTTTTTAGATTGTGGGTGATAGTATAAGAATAGTCCATTGAAATTGGTCTAATATGATTATTGTGTTCCGGATCTTGGGGCCTGAGAAAAGATATGATTTCAGGCATAAATGGCACCTTGAGCATGACCTGTTTAAGGCTCAATGCTCAGTCATCCATATTTGTTTCCATTCATTCTGTCCTGCGCTGCCTTCATCTGTCTTCGTTCTCATCTCTGTCTGTTTCCCTATTCACTTTAGGTTCCTCCTCCATCTAAATCAAGAGATCTCAAAGTGTATTTCTTGATCTTAGCATAGCCACATCTCAAACTGCCTGACATCAGCATGGGCATGGAGAGTCAGGGTCCCACTCGCCCTGTAGGAAATCTGACGCCAAACCAGGTCAAGGCATTTCAGAATGTGGAGCCGAAGGCGCTGGGGGTGAGTTTTACATTCAACACCACAAACAAATCTGATATTGAAGGCAGGAAAAAGTGCACAGGAGTATCTTTATATACCAGTTATTTCACATGAGCCTCTTTGTTGCACATTTTTTACAATATGAAAAACTGAATTAAATCTAATTGCCTTTTTGGAAACATTCCAAGTTGATCTTGTTGTGTTGTTTCAGTCCATTCAGATCATTATTGGTGTCTTGTGCTTGTGTCTGAGCGTCACCATTCTTCAGCTCTATGAAGAGGTCCACTTCTCTCCTGATGTCATCGTTGTGGTAGTGATTGTTGCTCAGGTAAGCTGAATGTACTATGTTTATTTAATTTGTTGTAAAACAGGGTTTAATATTTAACCTATTATTGAATCAAATTGTTGCTATGGATGTAGTAGCAAACAATACCTTTTTTTTATCTGTTGTTATCAGTTGCTTGTGTCTGGATCCATTTTAATCCACACTGGAAGGTTTCCAACTCTGTTTTGGGTGAGTACAAATTAAAAGGATTGCAGAACCAATGAAAATACCTACATATTTACCCACCCACCCTGAACCGACCAGACAAATGTTTGTTCCCCTCTTAATTATTTTAATGCTCATACACAAATGATTGTTATTAGTTTTGCAAAAAAATGTAGGCTAATAAAATTTGGAATGTTTTGAGCAGATAGTCAATTCTAATGTTTAAATGATTGAAATTAGATTTGTAGAAAAATAGAAATTGTGCCTGTTTATGACAGTGTTACCAAGTCTGGGGTTTTCCTGTGGAATTGAGCTTTTACACTGTTGCCGCTTGTTGAAACGCTTCCCCAAGAACTCCATTTTTACCCACAGGAATGCGTTTTTTACTGTGGACCCCCCACAGACATTCCAATTTATATTTTTTGGCCGTGTTTTGGATTTTGTTGTTTTGGTGTTTTTTATGTATTTATTTTGGAGCAGATAGTAAGGGATAGGCATCTAACAATTACATAGCCATCATACATATGAACTTCTTCAAAGATTTCAAGCTAAGCTACAAAAACGAAGAAGCTCGAATACAAGCAAGTTTTGATCTGTTTATTTATTTTTGGTCATGACTATTCAAATGTGGGAAAAAAAACCCATCATAATAAAGAAAGTAGGTATGTTCAAACTTTTGACTGGCATTATATTTCAGTCTTTTCTCAGTACTGAGTTTCCCTTTTCAATGTTTTGACGAATCACGGTGAGTTATAGCTGTACAGTAACTTCGGTCCCATCGTGTGAAGGTGAAAGCCACGCTGGTTGCTCACCTGGTCAGTGCAGCGTTTTCCACTGCTGTTCTTGGGCTGCTGTCCCGTCACCTGCCTTACCGACAGGACACTTACCACTGTGAGCACTGCAGGAGACTGGAGATCTATGCTGTGGTGAGCTCCCAGATCTTCTACTCTGTCACTGCACTGTTGAGCAGCTTGCATTATTGGAAGATGGGTTTGTGTATTTTTGCACATATACATAGACCTGCAGATATAGATCTCTGAATGCATACATTACATTAATGATGAATGCATGTGGGTGTGTTTTGGGTGCAGTGGGATGGATGAAACACTGTAAAGTGGGTATGATGTGATGAACTGGCCACATCAACTTTCTTGTTACAGTTTTTTCTTAAAGAAATTTCCTTGATGCCTTTTCAAAGGACTGTACCGAAGTGCAAAACATAGCATCTTCAAAACTTTCAATAAAAAGCATAATGATGTTCTGTCTGTCAAAATGCCAAGTGGTTCAGATGGTTGAAGAATTTTTAAGAATGTGCAGTGCAGTGGAGTTAAAGAACTGTTGGTCTTTTTTAACAAGAAATAAGAAAATAAAAATAAAATTGGAAGCTGAAGTTTTAGTATAATTTTTGTTTGCTTAAACTTTCATTTAAAATGATACGTATGTGATTAAATCTTCTGTTAATTTCTTTAATCAGTGTGATTATTTTGTTTGACCATATGGTTAAATACAGGCTTAATGAAGTGAAGGATTATGTTGTCGAAATTAATATAAAGTTTCTGAATGAAATAGAAAGTGAAAAAAGACAGGTAATGTTGTTATTTGGGGTAGTGACTTATAATTTGATGTGGGTTTACACAACATACTTTATTAAATTGCTTTGAATATGAAAGCAATTTAAGCAGTTTGCTTGGAATTTATTTTTATTTTTTGTAGAATATTAAGTGGTTTATCAATTGTTGAGAAATATTGAAAGATATGAATATTATTGCTGACATAAGATGTAACAAAATATGTTAACATCGCTCCTATTCATTTGTTCTGATTTGTAATTTATATTTTGTCTTATATATTTATAACATAATAGAGTAATGGATATTGATCCTTTGCACTTGGTACAGACTTTTTCTGATGCTGGAGAAATTAATAAAAACAGTGCCCTTTCAAGGTATTTGGACTATAACACTAAACTTTTATAAAAAAAAATTTAAATAAAAAAAAGGTATTAGAATATGGAATATTGTTTGTGTTTTTACATTTTTTATGTGTTTTATTTTTATTTTTTTGTGGGGGGGGGGGTATTTTGGTTATACATGGTTAACATGTATAACCAACACATGTTGGTTATACTGTACATTTGACTTTGAGGCTGCTCATGTTTATAGTCTGTTTATAGTAAAGTCCAGCAATGTCCAGCCACCTTACAATGGCTGGACATTGTAAACATACTCTTTGTAATACCTGAAAAGAAGTGACTAGTTTTTCAAAAGAAACATCTTTTTATAATAGCTGTCCAATTAAGTGGTTTATGGGATTTGTCCCAATCTCAGAAGTCCAAAACCTTTCTGAGGGCACTGTAGTTTGTCAAGGAAGCCAAAAAACTGTAACAGTTTTTCTAAATTGACCAATTGGGTGTGCTTGCAGCAACATTTGTATATGAATAATAGCTTTATAGCTATATTTTTAAAGTGAGCCAGGTCTTTGGCAAAATTCAACATGATTATGTTTTTTGTGTCTGCTTTTCCAAAGCAACAACATTGTTACAAGAAGTGCACTTATTCTGTCGAGAGACATTGTAAAGTAAGTCATTCTTACCTTTATGTTTTTCTTTGTGTATATGAATGTGCTTAAATATTTGCAGATATTGCGAGAGAGAAAAAAAAAACAGGTACATAAAAAAAAAAAAAAAAATGTTGTTTTTAAGGTGACAAACATTTTGCAGAAATTCAAGCACAAAACATATATTGTTCATTCAGGTACATTTAGCCACCAATGTGACAGCCACTCTAACATTAGCCCAATATGCCTGAATTCACCCTTTAAGGATCTGCTTGTTTTTCATTGTCATTATCAAAAAATGATCAGTAGCTTTGTGTATATTTGTGTTAGGAGAGTGAATGCATGCGGAAGCAGGGTGTGGGTCATTTTGAAGATATTGTCAGTTTTGCACTTTGGGCCAGTTGTCTGAAAATGCTCCAGAATGAAAGATACCTTCAATTATTTGCAGATGTGCAATGAAAAATCAAATGGTCACCCTTGCTAATCTTCTGTCCATTTTTTTTATTTATTTTGTATTATTCTTTTTTTCTATTACAACAATACCTGCCTTACTAGTGTGCTTGTCTGCTTGTTTTTAAGAGATGATCTCTTTGGCAACTTCCAAACATGTGGACAAGCACATCAGTTTTGATAGCTGTTGTAACTATTTTTGTCTTTTTAGGTAAATTGACAGATGTTATAACCACTGTCTTGTTTTTCTGTTTCTTTTGGGTGCTGTCAGCTCTTGATTGATGGCTTCTTGGCCACCTTGGTTCTGTTCCTTGTGGTGGAGTTGGTGATCTGCATTGTAACCATTTTGTTTGGACTCAGTGCTCTTGCTAAAGCTGGTGTGAAGGTCAGTTAAACATATGCACAATAATAGGATTATAGAGAGTATGTGGTGACTTTGGAGATTGTGTTGTGTTTAAAGGGTTAGTTCACCCAAACATTTTAATTCTGTCATCATTTACTCACCCTCATGTTGATCCAAACCCCAAATGAAGATATTTTAATGAAATCTGAGAGATTTCTGTCTTTCCAAAACTTTGATTCTTCAGAACGTTCATTAAGAGAGGGTAAAGAGAAATCCATATGAAATGAGCAGTTTAATTCAAGTCTTCTGAAGAGACATGGTCACTTTATATGATGAACAGATTTAATTTAGGCTTTTTATTTATAAACATTGATCAGCTAATACATAAATCACTCAAATTTGGTAAACGGAAGTTCAAATATAAATAACCAATGAGATTCATTCTTCCATGTCACGCCAGTATGATTGAGGTTTCGCAAGAACCAATGAGGTTTGTTCTCAAGCATCAAGCAAGTACAGTTGAGCTTCCGTTTACCATATTTCAGTGCTCTGTATATTCGCTGATCAATGTTTAAGTTAACAAAAGCCTAAATTAGAGTTTTTGGTGAATAGTCTTTTCAGTGGGAGGGACAGAAATCTCTCAGATTTCATTAAAAGTATCCATTTTTGTTTCGAAGATGAACATAAATCGTATTGGTTTGGAACAATATGAGAGTGAGTAATTTTTGTGTGAACTACCCATTTAATGCAAATAGTATGGCAAATTTGGTAGACTTCTGGTATAAATGTGATTTGTGATGTGCTCTTCAAAATTGTTTGGGCAAATCCTTTCCGCGATAAACTAATATAATACATTGATGAACTCTGTGTTTTCCACAGTTTCCTGGTTTTAGACAGCGTGCAGCTCCATCTCAGCCAGAGGCGGTCACCCCTAGCCAACCTCAGGTACACCATGTTCACCTACATTGAGATTTAATTTAGGATTATACCTTCATTGGTTCGAAATGGACCTAATGTGAAACTAGAGCTTGCTAGAGCTTTAAAGGCATGTTCACACCAACAAATATAACTATAAAGACAACTGTAAAGTTTTAGTAATTGTTCTTTGACAATAGGAAAGTCCAAACTATAACGATAACGACACAGAGGAATTATATCTTTGGAAACACTGACAGCCAATCAGAATCCACTCAACTTTAAAGAGCTCAAGCATTTAAATCGACAGACGACGTAACTGCAGAGTGTGCTTATAATAAACAGAAAGTTATTGTCCATTGGTGTGGATAATAGTATAGTTATCGTTATTTCTATCATGACAACTCTTGGACGAGTCATGGTAATTGATATGACAATGATAATGTACTTGGTCTTGTTGCTGCTATTGCTGCTGCACAAATAGCATATGAAATTACTTGTAACAGATCTGTACAGGTGGAGCTGGGGAAGGTGAAGCGCGCTGCAAACTGCTATAGCAAACATTGGCCAACTATTTAAATGTTGAGCAGCAAGCTCATTGGCTGCAGATGCAACAGGAACCAATCAGCTTGTGCCGTGTAGTTAACGATGCAATTGTCAGCAGGTTTCGTTAAGGGCCCATCAGTATGCGCCATCTAGAGTTTCATGACAGAACTTCGTATAATCATTTTTATAGTAATCGTTCTTGGTGTGAAGGGGCCTTACTCCTTTTTTAGTTCTAGAACCTGTCAACCAATCAAACTTCTGTTTCTTCCCAATTCCATTCAAACCTTATAGGTGGAGGTGTTTGTCTCAGAGGTGGAGCCAATGCCAGAGCGTGTGCCTGAACCTCAATCTGAGCCAATAGAAGAAATCCCCAGCCCTCCCACTGAACCTCAAGTAGCCCCCATGGACTCTTTAACAGACGTTTGACACTTCATACTCATGTGATCTGTATGTATAGTGTAGGGGCTTTGGTGATCAGTGAGGTTTTAGCAGCAAGGGTTTTTATATTTTAGTGGTATATGAAATCGACATGATAGGGCTTTCCAATATGTCATTATGCTTAAAGGGATGGTTCAGCCAAAAATGAAAAATCTTCATCATTCCAAACCTTTAACACTTTCTTCCAATGAAAGTGGATTAGCATATTAAGTCGTATAATAGCCTAGTTTTGAGAGAGTACTTTGTAAATCATTATTCATTAAAAATCTTGCTTGACTTCTGTGGTCACCGTTCATGTTAATTGTTTGTAAAAGTGTAACATTCTATTATTTTGTCCTTTTGCATTCTATAGAAGAAAGAAGTTCTGGGTTTCAAAACATGACATGACAGTGAATGTTCATTTTGGGGTGAACTATCGCTTTAGCATTGCATTACCTGCTCTAAAAAGTTGCAGAGATCCTCTGTGTCTGTCAGCCGATGCACTCTACTGATATTCCAATTCGTACGTGTTTTACGAGGTGGCTAATTCGTACGAATTCATACAATTTGTCTAAACCCCAGTGACGGGTAGGTTTAGGGGCGGGGTAAGGGTTAGGTAATTTATGCGAATTCATATGAATTGGGCAACTCGTATAATACATAGGAGTTAGCAAAATTCGTACAAGTTATGTCATACGAATTAGCCACCTCATAACATACGTACGAATTGCCGTGAGATTGGGTTGGATATTCCTCAAATATTCAGGGTCAACCCCTAACCCTAAATATTAAAGGTGCTGTATGTCCTTTTTTATTATTTTTTTATTACTATACTAAAGGATAAAAATACCACAATATGTTTGCAGAGATTTAGGAAACATGCTGTGTTTATCCCGCTCATTACCAATTCACCCAATAGTATTTCGATACCCCAAGTTGCCAGTTGGAGGAAAACAAAGCGTATTGCAGCCATGGAAGCCAGCAAACAAACTGGGTCAGAGATTACAGATTCTGTCTGAACTAAAAAGCTGGCATCCATCTAAAAAGCTCTATGACCAGAGGCATATTAAAACATGAGCTCATCAACTTAGACTTGTCGCTTACCACTGTCAATTGCGCTCGTTCCTGTTGCGTGTCCTCAAACTGGCAACCCGTGTGAGCTTCGAGTCTGAGGAGGATGGGGTAGGGGAAACAACTCACTCCAATATTTTGAATTTGGACTGCAGTACCCATTTCAACCGCTAGCTGTCAAGGCTGTCAATATTACATACTGTGCCTATAAACATCTATAGTTCATTTAGCCTGAACCACTAATTTCACCGCTTGTTACCTAAAAAATTAAAAATAAAATTAAGATACAAGTTTAAAAATCTCCCATTGATACAGTGATTGACTATTCATACTTTAAAAGTTAACTGGCAGCAAAGTTATCATCATAATGTTTGCATACTGCTTTGTGATTGATCTTCTCTCTTGCATCTGTTTGCATATTGAATTGTGATTGGTGCATGCTTGGGTTCTTCCTTGCATATATTTAAACATTCAGAGCATTTAAACTGTGCAGTGTTTATTATTTCAATTGCAAATCAGCTCTTATGTAGCATTTCATTAACACTGAACCAAATATATGTTTAGATTTTAGACGTGAATTTAGACGTGTGTGAATAAAATTTTACAGAGACTGAGTAAAAAAATAAAAAATAAAAAACTCTATTCAGGATTTCCACGGACATGGAAAACATGGAAATATCAGGGAATTTGAACATTGTGATTTTCAATCCTGGAAAAGTCAGTGCTATTAGTGAATGTAGATCTTTCAAGTTATCTCCATAAATGACTTATGGAAATTCCCCAGAAAAGAAAGTACAAGATAATGAACAATAGCATTAATATTAATGCAGAAAGATTACAGCATGATTAATGTAAATGTAACAACAACAAACAAAAATATGGAGGGAAAAATGTATCTAAACAATGCAAGCATGCACAGTTGGATCGGCTTAATGCAAGACATTATTATAAGGTTTTGTTAACAGGAAGCACATTTTAGATATAGACTGTAAATCAGCTTTAAAATATCTTCAACTGTCAAAAACTATATTGTAGGTAATATTGTGTTAATTGAGAAATGGCATCTTACCACTGATTGCAATAATACATGGACCTAACTTATCAACAAACAAAAAATGCTCTGTATGATGTTAATATACATGATGTAAAATATTCCCACAATTCGTTTGGCCTCTTCAGTGTTAGTAGTAAATTGATGGCATTATCTATCTTGGACTCAAATGCTCACAAGAAAATGAAAAATAGTAACACTATCATTACATTCTGTTAAAAGAAAATAATATTTTGTGTGCTCTCCAAATGTAATATCAAAGAGTGGGATGAGTTCTCTGTAGATATATGATGTATACTTTCTAATGTAAAGTCATTGGTGCTAGTACACTAGTAAATCTTGAAAATCCATTTCAGTGCAGGATGAGGTTGTGTGTCTAAGAGATCATGTTTTCATCTTGATCGAATAGAGAGAGTTAGAATAGGGGTTTTATGTGTGTAACCTTTGGATTTTCTCAGCTAACAAAATGTGTTCTAGAAATGTTTTGCTAACATTCCCAACCGATGCTAACGTTGAACCAACATTCTATTAATGTTACTGGAAGAACATTTGTTTATAACTTTGAGAGAACATTAGCCAAAGTTCTGAGAACAGTCCATGTTAGCTGGGTTGTTCGTTTGCCATTATTGTTTCACAAGGCTTAATAGTAAAGCTAATAGTTGTTGTTGTATGCTACTCACTATCCAAACTCACAGAATGTCAATTTTATTTTAGTATTTCAATTCATCATATGAAATTAGATGTTATACAGTCATAATCCAAGGAACTACGGTTTATTACAGATCTAACAAACCAAAGTATTTTGTTTATCCACTGCATTAATACTTTCATTTACTTTCATACCTCTTTTACCCAACATCTGTATATTTTCTGCTCTGTCCACTCTGTCACATATTGTTTAATTGTGATCTTAAGCATGCTGCTATTACTTCAGTTTCCACCAGATGGGGATCAAAGAAATTGGTCATTGTAATAACACATTCTCATTGTGTCTGAAGTGAATTGATGTGTATTTTAGGTGCTGAATGGTCTTATTAAACCACTTTTTTGCACCAACAAGGTGATTTTATTGTTTCTTGTTTCACTTTTTTAAAAATCTTTTCAGTGTAGGCTATAAAAATAACCTATAGTAGTAAGTTGATGTTTGTCATGGTGGTTTTGATCAAGGGTAAACGTCTCACACTATTATATTATATTATATTATATTATATTATATTATATTATATTATATTATATTATATTATATTATATTATATTATACATATGCTGTCAAATCATTCAATCAAGATTAATTGCATTTGTCACAACTCTTGCTTGAAGCAAGAAAGACATATTAAATGATTTAATAAAGAAATATAATAATATATATTTCTTTATTAAATCATTTAATATGTCTTTCTTGCTTCAAGCAGGAGTTGTGACGAATGGTTTAAAAACTTGAAACAATGCCCCTTTCAGCATATTTCTTTCATCAGATACTTTCAGATCTTTGCACTTTGTATTATCAGTTATGATTTAATATTATGTATCATCATATGCTTTCATAACATGACAGACTTCAGGTTATGTATAGAAACGTGAAACAGACGATACACTTAAGCTAAAGTAAAGGTTCCTCATTTGTGTTGATAGAACATTGATTGATTATACTGTGAGTAGTGTAGATCCTTGTATTAAAACATACGTAAACAACCTGAATCACCTTTCAAAAGCGAAGGTGATTCATCTGCCCTTGTGAAAAAAGAAATGTACACTTTAGCGTAATTTAATACGGAAGTATTTACTTTAAAAGAATACACAAGTGTGAACTGAATGTAATGTTTTCAGGAAATTAACTGCATGTAAATTGCAATAAATAAAAACGTATTATAGTTTAAATTTAGATTAAATGCAATGCACTTTTTAGCGTGCTTTTTTGACACATAAGTACATCTTTAAGTACATAATGGCCTGCACCCTCCTTGGCTTTTAATTTATTAATAATAAATTATACTTTTTAAAAACACAGTATACTTTAAAAATGTGAAGGACACACAAGTGCACACTCGATACGCATTCATAAGAAATACTTTCTTTAAATAGACTTTATAAATATAGCTGTTTAAAGGTAATCCTTTTTGATTGATAATCCACAAATAATGACTACACTTTTTGATTACCTTGTGACGCAAAACTGTTACTAAAGATAGAATTAGGTGCAGCACCTCTGACATTCAGTCAACTATTGACATTCTATTGAGAGTCAGAGTTTTTTGTCAGAAATGTCATTGCAGTTGTTTTTTTTCTGATTTGGGATGATTACTCAGCACATAAAATGAATTTGAGTGCAGGTACAGCTTTTATAGTATTATCTTAAACTTGCGAAGGAACGTGTCAATGCAGAGGAAAACGTGGAATACTTGGAAGTGGTGTGAAGGATAATAAACTTTATTTTAAAACGCCTTTAAAAGTTGCATCTCAAAGTGCTTTACAAGCATAGGTTACAATAAAAAAGAAATACATTAATATAAGAGAAAAGCATTCTGATACTCAATACAAAATAAAAAAAAACAAGCTAACAATCTCTAACCATTTCTCCTCCTAATCTCTTCCATATCACTTATATGTATGCAAATATCTATGCAGAATTCAAATGGGTCCGATACGTCTTCTGGTATGTGCCGACTCATGCATATGATCCGCTCTGAGCATTTGATTGGACAGAAAATCTGATGAGAAGCTGAAGTGCAGAGTGATGTCATCATAATCATTGATCCATATTGGCGGAAGAGAGACACTGGGCCCTATCTTGCACCCAGCGCAAGTGACTTTGTACACCGACGCATGTATCAATCATTCCTATTTTGCACCCGCGCAAAGCGGACTTTTCCCTCCACAGACGCACGTCGGTAAGTTAGGAAATACACTTGCGCTCCCGGGGGCGGTTCAGCGCAAAGAGGAGGCGTGTTCCGGCGCAAACGTTCCTTCATGCTATTTTGCAGGTTTAGAAAACAATTGCGCCACTAACCAGGAAAAAATAGTTTAAAGTCAGTGGCGCGTTGCGCATGTTATTCATATGCTATTTTAAGGGCGCATGCTTGGCCATAATCAATTTAGCGTGTGCACAACGCGCATACACTTTAATTCTCTCATCTACACAGAAGCAGCAGTTTTCATTTTTGCAAATCATTATTACGATAGATATATATATATATAGATAGATAGATAGATAGATAGATAGATAGATAGATAGATAGATAGATAGATAATTTATTATAAAAGCATTCATCTAGCTCAGTGGTTCCCAAACTTTTTGAAAGCATGGCACCCCTTTGTAGTGTTTTTTTTTTCCACGGCACCCTAACCCAATTAAACTAAACGAACATATGTGCATACATATATACAATTATATCCAGATGAGCAAACAACCAATGAAGCATAAACAGCAGCATGAATTTATTATGAATGCATTACAACAGACATAATATGAGGCGAAACAACCCCTTCAGATGAATCATCAGTCCATTAATAACTGGACACACGTCAACAGACTGATTTTAACCAATAAGGCTACTGCATGTGAGAATCATTGGAATAAAACAGATTTAAAGATACTTAACTCTTTAAATAATAATAAACAACTCCAAATATTTTTGCATATGTTGGTGTTTTGATATGATTTTAAAATATGCTGTAAACAGGGTTAGCCTATTATAGTTTTGCATTTTTTCAATAGTTTTTATTTTTATTTCGTTTTGACTTTTTGTTTTCGAATTCAGTTTAGTTTTAATTAGTTTTTAAAGTGGGTTTGCTAGTTTAGTTTATTTTTTATTTTTTGAAAATGCTTAGTTTTCGTTTAGTTTTTATTAGTTTTAGTGTTAGTTTTAGTTGTTTTTTTTTTTTTGTAATTTGGGTTATTTGTCAGGGGCAAGATTCAAAAAGACAATGACATAACATTATTTAATATTTGAATCACAGCTTATATAGTGTTTTGACATCGACAACCAAAAAGTGCATTTTTCCTCAAACTTGCGACTAGTTAACTTTCTAAAGAAGGCGCAATCGCTTCTCGGGTCGACAATAACACACTGACAAAATTATATTCAGAATTTAAAATATTTTTATACCACGTTTTAATGTGTGATTGTGTAAAGGTGTTCACGAGATAGAGAGACCAACCTTTCGCGAACTTGCTTTCAACGTCGAACGAACACTCGTTCTCATGGAGACGCGGTGTGCACGGAGGGGAGGAGCTGTGTGTTTGTGTGTGTGTGTGTGTGTGTGTGTGTGTGCGCGCGCGCGCGCGTGCGCATGTGAGAGACGCATGAGTGACAGAGAGAGCAGGGAAAGGAAATGCAGCTCAACGAATACGCTGCGTGTTTTAAATAGCGTTTTTTCCCACCTAGTTTTCGTTTTTTCGTTCGTTTTCGTTAACGATTATAACCTTGGCTGTAAAAGGTTATTATATGGTACGATAGTTATTTTAGGCTGTTTAAATTGGAAAATAAAGCTGAGATTCTGCGGCACCCCTAGCCAGTTGTCACGGCACCCCAGGGTGCCGCGGCACCCACTTTGGGAACCACTGATCTAGCTTACACATTTACCCAAATTATCATACGCCTGTTTAACCGAAGTTAATTTGGGTGGGTTTCTCCATTTCAATGTAACTTCTCTCTTTTACGGCCGTGACGCGAGCGTTGCTCTCCTTGGCTGTGAACCTCTCCTGGCGCGCGCCTGGCAAATCCGGCGGTATAATAGCAATCCGCTATGGAAAAAGCGTCTGCTCTTAAAGGGAATGTGAGAAGACGCTCTGATTGGTTTATTTCACGTTACGCCCAAACCACACCTATGAATAATGAAGCTACTTCAGACCAACTCTTTTTAGATTTGCACCTGGCGCAAGAGTCATTTATCCCGCCGGGAAAATAGCAACATCGCCGAGACCCGCCCACAAAGTTACTTGCGCTTTGCGCTTGACACTTGCGTTTCAGATCGTTAAAATAGGGCCCTATAAGTTCCGAAACTTTATATCTTCTAAATGCGAATTGTGTCATTGTATTGGTGCACGCTAGCTTATATAAAACATTAAGGCAAACAAATCCATACTAAAATCCCCAAACCTTTGATTTCATGGGGACTTTAAGGTTAAAGACCCTTTATGTAGATGGTGGGGTGAGCCAAAGAGCATTAGTCAGTCTTTTCAGTTTAGACAAAGAAAAGATTAAGACATCCATTTATCTCAGAAATACATTGAGAAAGAAAGTCCACAGCCACATTATTATTATCAGGTTTTGAATGTTTGTAGATCTGGGTGTCATTTGCATAAATATGAAAGTTAAGACAGAGTGATCTTAACAGTTGACCATCAGGAAAAGTGTAAAAGCTAAAGAGTAAAGGACCCAAAATTGATCCCTGAGGAACACCAGACTGCACCAATCCACCCAGTAACAAACTGCTTAGTGCTTGCTATCTGAGGCGGATGTTGGAGTATTTGATTTTTCTTTTATCATCTATGTACTTTGGAGTAATTACTAATTCTAACATTTAAGCTTACAATTAGCCTTATGTTGAAGAATAATATTAGAGAGCTTAATACCACTTTAAGCAAATTAACACACTCGTCATCTATAAAGTAACTGACACTAATTGAAGAGATATTACTCTTGACACAAGCTAAGGTTAATCACTTTGTAAATTAAGCAATTAAATTCTGTTACTTTGTAATCTCTGGTACCTAAACTTTTGTGCATGCAGCCTAGTTTCTTAAGCCCAACCACAACATGTTATTCAATGTAAAGCTATTTACTGAAGTCCTGAAGTCTTAGACCACTACAGAAAATAATTCTGTTGCAGTTTCACATTAAAATTATATTGTTAGCAAAACAATCTGAGTTAGAAGTTGAGTTGCTTGGGTATTCCTTTAATGCTTTAATGAAAACAGCACTTGAGCAGCATGATATCCACAAGTTTGTGTGAAACCTGATGATCATGTATGATTTTAGAATCTAAAGAGCATCGTGCACTGCAGTGGAAGCAGGAACATCTTATAAATGTTACAAAAAAAATCAATTTATTTTTTAAATCATAAAGCTTTGATATTTATAGGTTTAAATTGGAAATTGAATCTCATATTTGTCCACGTGTTCTCAGACTATTGAACCCAATAACGTACATATTGAACAGTAATCAACCAGAAGACTTTTTCATTTAAGTACATTTAGAATTTCACAGCTGTGTAATCATTGCAAAAGAACAGAAACAACAAATCATGTACCGTATGCTGTATTTATTTATATGTGATATATTTTTTTGCTAACATTTTGCAGTAAATATTATAATAATTATTATTCCCACAGACAGTGTAAATGTCCATATATAACATGAATGCAAATTACAAATGAAAAGAGGTTTATGGATTGATAACTTTGTAATCTGGAGATACATTGAAGCAAACCACTACTTTTCTTCTGTAGCGTAAGATATCAGAGACCGGGGCAAGTTGTCACACAGGGAAGTGATTGTTGCATGCATTTTATATGTGATTGTGATTCCTGTTTGCAAAACAATGGTTTTAACTTGAGTCATCTTTTATATAATTGCTGTTTTATGTATTATTTTGTTTTATAATTCTTTTATTGTTGGAGCAAATATCATCAACACACCAATTAATATCCTATAACAGAGGGTTTCAAACATTTAGATTTCAAGTACCCCCAAATATAATCATTCTTGTGCCAAAATTTAAAAGGAATCATTTAGACACAATTTATACTTTGAAAATTGTATATCATAAATCGGTCTAAAATTTTATTTGTGGAAATATTTTGTTTTTATTAAGTTGCATTATTATTATTTTTCCTACTCATTCGTACTGTACTGTTATAGTGCTGTATTTATTTGTTTATTTATTTTAATCTTATTTTTAATATTATATATATATATATATATATATATATATATATATTTATTTATTTATTTATTATTTTTTTTATATATATATTTATTTTTTTGGGTTCCCAGGGCCCCAGTTTGAAACCCCCTGTCCTATAGCACGTTTTAAATACATGTGTTATGGAATAATAATAAAAAAAATGTATTTGTCTCAGATAAACTAAAAATGAATAACAATAAACGACTTAGTTTGACAACATGCACCACTGTAGAAAACAACATATATTAAATTTGCTGTATTTATTTTTGGGGTAATAACAGTGGAAATGTTTAAAGGCTTTCTCAAGAATAAACCTAACCTGAGAAAGAAATAAAAAGTGTGACAACTAACCCCGGTATTATGTTATACTGAGTAAGAGATGGAAAAGTTCACAGACCCAAATCCCCATATCTGTGTGACAATAAATAAAGTTCTAAAATAATAAAGTATAATACTTCTATTAAATATGGTAATGACGACAAGTCCACATTCTAGAATCTTTTTGAAGAAACCAGCATCCTCTACGAGAGAAACCGCTTTACCGTCCTGAACCTCCGTAGTGTCAGTTATTTCATGGCTCTGAAACAAAGACCACATTGTTTACATTAGTATTTATTTCACCAGTGTATGCAGACTTGCAACAGATCTCGACATGTGATGTCACTTTTCCTGAAATACTTCTCGGAAACTTGTCAGTGTTACTAAATTCTAAAAACCAATGTACAGATCAGTTGATATTTTGAACCTGTTTCATACTGTTTACGTATTTTCACTGTTTAATGTTAAAAATATTACAAAGGTCAGAGAAGCACTATATGTATTAGGTTGTGTATTGTAAACTGTATTAAATATAGCAATGTAAATGACGTGTGAAGGGTGAGTTTTAATAGCTTAAGCCACTCCCTGGACTTTGTGTTATTTTTAGTGTATTGTACAAGGGTAAATAAGAAAGATAATTTCATTTATTTTTCACCATGACCCTATAGGACGAGCAGCTTCAAATAGTTGACACTATTGTTAAAAATCAGTTTATAACTATTTTTAATTAAAGCTAAATCATCACAAACAATTTAAGTAACCTCAAATAATTACTTCCACTTTACTCATCAGTTTAAAGCAATCAGCATGGAGATTTTCCCAGCGATAGCTATAAATCATTGCCATTCAATATTTGACACTGCAGCAACATATTAATCGTATTTAAAAGAACTGCATACATAGAGTTTAATCCTAATTCAATGCTAGCTTTATGAAATATATTTACTAGCATTAAAGCCCATATTTGTGTTACCATATTGTGCAAGCATTATGGTCACAATGGTAAACAGTTAATTGAATGGAGGGCTTGACCTCATGTTAACTAACCAAGTTTATGTATTTAATCTGCATTGTGTTGCTAGTGTCTCTTTGTTCATAATGAATAGATCTGCTCTCCCGCCAACTACGCGTTTCCCTGTAAGCCTCCCTCCATCATAGACAAACATGTTAGTCACTCCAAACCTCTCCCTTGGTTTCTGAGACCGGCTTGAGAAAATGTGAACTTGAATTTTTATTTTAAACAATATTCATAGTGTTGTTGTTGCATTTTTGTTGATAAATGATAAATATATGGATGTCTATAATGTTGTCTGCAGAAGTTTGTTTTATACCTCTCTTATAGTGGTGTTGTGGTTATCATCTCTGAGGGTTCATCGCATACATCCCGGCTTGGTTGCCATGCTGTAGTTCCGGTTCTCCCTGTTGAAGAAACGATACAACGCTTAGGAGAGGTCATAATAATAGAATCATAAGCATATTACACTGTTAAAAATTATATGATCAATAAGTTATGACAACATATGTTTGGTTTTTTACATTGCTTTAACTCGTCAAAATAAGTTAAGCAATTTTTCAACTTTTTTTTATGTTATACAACACTGTAAAAAAAAATTGCTGCGATTATTTATCACAACTTAAAATCCAACATTGTATGTGTTCATGCTTGACTTAAAATATTAAGTTTAGTTAAGTTTAGTTAAGTTGGATATTTAAGTTATCTCAACAAATTTTAAGTTGTTATAACTAATCTTTTACAGTGAAGATTCAACTCATTTAAAAAAAAAAGTCAGTTTAATGTAATTTAAGTTGAAATGACTTAACATTCAAGTTGTCTGTGTTCTGCATATTCAGCCGTTTCATTCACTGAATAAAATCTAAACAGTGAAGTTATTGAATATTGTTCCAATCTATTTAAGCATAGAGGATGCACTTCACAAGCACAAATGTTCTGATGATCTGAACGATTCCAAATTGCACAAATAAAAAGATGATTTATGTTTGAAACATGAGTGAATGACTGAATCGCAATGTCTTATGCTGATGTTAACTAAATGTTTTTTAGGATAGAGGTGTGAGCAAATTTCTCAATAGATTTTTTAACTTATATTTCAGCCATAAGAAATTACATTCAGTTCTTACCAAGACTGGGTAGATTGGGCTTCTCTCAGGTGTGTGTGGCATATATGTGGGATTGGCAAGATGTTCTTTGAAAGATGTCCTCTGATAAGGTGCATGTTCTACTATGTTGGTTGTTTCTTCCTTTTTGTCTTTTCTCCTACAGGACCAACAGCATATCTGGAGAGATGGAAATGAGATATCACAATATAGCATACCATCATTCTACATCAAAATTTTTTCTTTTATTATCCTTGTGAAAAAGAAGAAGTAAGAGTACAGAAAAAATATACTTAAGTCTAAAGTGAATGTAATGTTTTTTTTAATTTACAGTTAAATAAAAAATTATTCTAGTTTAAATTCAAATGCAATTAGTTGAATCTAAGTGTGCTTTTTTGACCCACTTAAGTAGGATTTAAGTACATCTTTATATGTAATTTCATAATTGCTTCTATTATCTTTGAAATATGGTTCAAGTGTACTGCCGAATGTACTGACAAGCATTTAGGATAAATTAAAATATAATTTGATGTAATTTCTATTGAAACTTGTATTTCATGTATTTAAATATACATAATTTATCAATTATAATATAATATAATATAATATACATAATATAAAAAATTACAAATTTGTTATGATGAAGTTGCAATTTAGTACATTTAAAATATATTAATTTTATAGTAAATATTGAATTACACTTCAAATCAAGGACTTCGTGTGTGCTTTAGTCTGCTAGTCAAAACATCAAAATAAGTGTATTTTAATAAATGTGTTTTTAACTTGTATGTGCTGTACAGTAAAACTTTTAATATGACATTAAAAACATTGCATTACAAAGTGCATTTTTTTAAAAGCATACTTAAGTGTGTTAAGTGTATTATAAAAGTGTGTTCTTTTTTTCCACAATATATTATCAGCAAGTACAGTTTCTTAACAATACTTTTACATTTTGAAATACACTACAAGTGCACAGGGCACTTCATTGTCACGAAGGGTAGACCTACTTTGTGAAACTTGTGAGTTTAAAGCGAAGTGTAAATGTTTTTACCAGTAGTAAGATGATGAGGAGAAGCAGTATGATGACGCATGCTAACACTAGCAATGCAATGGCCCAACCAGGAAGCCAATGAGAACCACTTCCTGCATAGTAAGCAGCATTTCCAGCAAAGGGAGTTGTGGATGTCGGAAAAAGCCAGACAGGTGTGACTGTATCTACATTAAAAATATATATATATTCATAATTTAGGTAATAATATAGGTTAATTCTAAAATGCATATATATGCCAGTTTAATTCAAATTTACATTGATAGAGATAAATCAAAAGAGATCCAATTCATAAATTCTGAACTTTGCCTGACCCTGATGAATACTTACCAGCAGTGAACTGTCTGTTGAGTGCAAGACCATTTGGTTGAGTATGATTATCTATGGCTCTCAGGAACAAATATTTGATCACAACATGGTTGATAAAAATGGTCTGAAACTGAATGGTACAATTCGCGATCATAGGTTCGCTCCTGTAATCAAACAAGAAACAACATTTTGCCAAATTGATTGTAATATATAATGCAGTAACATCACCCTTGTGTCAAAGAAGTACACTTTGGCATATTTTTAAAACGAGCATGTATTACCGAAATAATAATCTCTTTAAAACAATACATTTAACTATTTTATGTTAATTGCAGTTAAATAAAATATATTATTGTAGGCTATATAATTATAATTTAATTGTATTTTACATGGAACTAACTGACTTACTTTAAATACTTATTGTCTTTGAAATTTGGTACATTTAGTACATTTAAAATATATTAACTTTAAATGTAATATCAAATAACAGTTAAAATGATAATCAAGTACTTTACATGTGTTTTAGTTTATGTTAGTCAACACATCAAAACGAGTGTACGTCTTTAATGCATGACAAAATATTACTAATGATTTCAACTTTAGCCAACTTTATAATAAAAAAAATGTATTTGACATTATTACAAAGTGCACTTTTTAAAAGTGTATTAAGAAACAGTTATGAAAGTGTACTCCTTTAATTTCATTAATATTCCGCAAGTACAGTTTAAGTACACTTCTTTTTCACAAGAGCATGCACTTGCAACTGACAAACACCTTTAGAAAAAGAATCAAATGAGGTTTACCTGAACTGTATATTTGTTACCCCTCTGTAAGTTTCTCTTGTGTCACATTTAGAGCAATTAAAGGCCAAGTCTAACTGTGAAAGTCAGACAAAATCATGTTTACAGATCTCTCTTAGGGTGAACAGCAATTTACATGTATACTTAAAATGTTGTTGCTATTATGTGTAAAATAGGGACATCTATTCAATGATAAATGGCAGGAAACACTTACAACTCCAGAAACCTCGGCATACATCCGCTTGTACTGCTGTGAGGTTGTGTTGAGGAGGGAGTCATTGAAGACACGGTTGGTGATCTCCATGCAGAGGGAAAATGAGTAAAGGGGTGTAGAGTAGGTCTGTGGGGGTGACTGGAGCCCCTCAATAATCTTTAAAATGCTCAAGGGCTGAGCACCTACAAATATGATATTCATTACCATGTTAGTAACCATCTAGTCACCATCGAATATATATACTGTTATTTTTATTAGATGGTGACTATATACTATATTTATATATTAGATTATGACTATTTAGGGGAAAAGACACAGTCACAAAACTATATAAAATGTATTTATTTAATTAATTTTTATATAGGTCTATATGATGTTGGTTTGTGGCTGTGTATATTTCCCAAAATAGTCATAATTCAGCTCATGTCAATGTCAGGATATTTGAATTCCAAAATTCTATTCTAATGGGTAATGTTAATAGTTTATTCACAAATCTCCAAGAGTTTTAAGTATTCAAGACACTGTAGTTGCAAATTGGGCACATTATATATTATTTTACATGTATCAAAAATGTATTGAGATCAGAAATTTTTTTAAATAGCATATAATATGTTTTTTCTCTTTTTTATTACAAAAATTCCTGCGATTGTATGGTTTGAACAAACTGGGTTTACAAACATTATTGATATTTTCCAAAAACTGGCATTTTAAAATTATTTTAGCACTTTTTTTTATTACTGACATGTTTTGTGTGTGTGTTCTTGATTCATTGACTTTACAAAGTACAACAAATTTGTCACAAACACAGGTTTTTTTCCCTCATAATATAAGCAATAAAGCAAATTCTTTCACAACTATAAAAAAAAGAACAGATGTAGCCTATATACATATTAAACTAATAACTTCAACAAGCTGAAAGTTGGAGTCAGTGAATGAAATAAAAATGAGAAAGTGAGTTACCATTACAGTTTGTTCACATGAACTCTAAAGCGATATCCTGAAGATATTTCATTAAATGTAAACTTTTTAACGTACCTGCAGCAGAAAACAGCAGGAAGCACAAAACTGCCCCGGTGAAATGCAACTCAATGTGCTTCATCCTGAAGAAACTGGATTCAAATTCACGGAATGTTGAAGTATTCCTGTGTCGTGTAGAGTTGTTCTGATGGTAAATGAAGTGTAATCTTTTATTTGCAAAGCTTTTATCAAGAGAGACTGCCAGCTGTCAATCAATCATGGATGGAGGCGTGGCTTTATGGGACCTAAAGTTAGTAACTGATGATGAATCATATCAATTCTTTTTCATTGTTCTTCACTGAGATCCATGGACCTTCGTCAAAGCCATTTTGTTTGACCTGCACCCATACAGTACAGTGAAATATGCTTGCGTCAAAACTTGGCTGTGTTTAACCAGAGGTTAATGCGTCTGACAATGGTCAGCTGCACCCAAAGGAGAGGGATACATGTGCACTGCACAGGATGTGTTGTCATGGAAACATATTGTTAAACATTAAACATATATACAGTATGTCAAAATGAATAAAATGAGAAAAAATCTGCTTTTTTCAAATTTTATTCATTTTGACTTATAGTTTGAGGTAAAAAAATAAAAATAAAAAAAAAATAAATTTAGAAGATTTTAAAACTGAAGTAGGCTACAATTGCAAAAATGTAGAAGTTAACGTGCAAAAAATCAAACCACCAGAAACTGTAAACATTGTACCAAATAACAACATATACAAATATATGAATCTTGCCCCGACTTGACATTTATGAGAAATGCTTTCATCTTGAGAACACAATTCAACCTTTCAATTGTAATCTGCCTTCATTATTTAGTGGCCTATTGTCTTGTCAGTGTGTGTTTGATTGAATTTATTGAATTCTTTGAATCCACATCTATATAGGCTACTGTACATGGTTTGAGGAAAGAAGTTTCGAGGCTTATTTAATTGTCTGCTTTTATTCTGTGGCTCATTGGTGAAAGAATGTAAAGTTCAAGACTGTACTTACATTCCATAACTCAAGTTTCCACTCTAATATCTGACTTAGGCAATAAGCAAAATAATTTTCTCACATCCAGCTATAACAAATGGACGTTTCCTGTTGCTGGTCATGCCAGATCCCTTTGCCAGTTTCAGTAATGTGAAATCATTTAAGTAGATTCAACCATTGTGCCACCTGCTGGAATAAACATAATATTGAACCGTATCCTATGACACAGGCCTAGTTCTCTCCTCCAGGGGGCGCTCGACACTCAGAAAGGCACCTTCAGAACTCACGACGTTTTTGTCCTACAGTTTTTCACAATGGTACAAGACACATTTCTTGAAACCTTCACCCATTTTAATAATAATAATTCATTACATTTGTATAGCGCTTTTCTTGGCATTCAAAGCGCTTTTACATAGAGGGGGGAATCTCCACCTCAACCACCACCAATGTGCAGTATCCACCTGGAAGATGCAATGGCAGCTATGTTGTGCCAGAACGCCCGCCACACACCAGCTTATTGGTGGAGAGGAGACAGAGTGATGAAGCCAATTAATATATATATATATATAGGCTATATATATATATATATATATATATATATATATATATATATATATATATATATATATATATATATATATATATATATATGGGGATGATTAGGAGGCCATGATGGACAGAGGCCACTGGGCAAATTTGGCCAGGTCGTCCTTTCACCTGTACTCAAAATGAAACTGCTTTCAGATCATTCACACAGCCAGCAATGGATAAACTCTACAGATCATGCATTAGACACACTACATACAAAGAAAAAGGAGAACAAAGCATCCAGAATTAGAGTTTTAGAGAATTAGAGTTTTGCAAAAAGAGTGCATGAGATTTGCAAATGTGTAACTGTCTGAACTGTCTGTCATAATGAAGTCAAAATTACTTTAATGATGAGTAACTGACATTTCATCACTTTTTGAACAGACAGCGACGCACAGATAGAAAAATAAACTGTAACCCCTGGCACACCTGTTTAGTTTTTCCTTTGATTTGTCTACTATTTAGTGTCATTCGTTTCTTTGCTCCTCTGATTTTGTTGATGTGTCCTGCACTGATTCCGGTTACAGACCTTTATCGCCTGGCTTTCGCTCCCCTGTCTGCCATCTACAGAACCCGGTTTTGTTCATGAAATGTTCTGATCTGCCTTAGCTTTTATGTTTTATTTATTATACTTTAAATTATTCGTTTATTTCGTTTTTTTTAGTACAAATGAATGACTTTTGTAAGTGCACTTTGATTACCATATGCAGGTTTAATAAAAGTTGAATTAACGTAACCTTCTGTCATTTTTACTCTTCAAAGTGTACACTTGCAGTTGTTGATTATAATTATTTAATGTTAGGCCCATTAAATAATAATAAGGATAAACAATATTTTTAAAAGTATATAATTATCTAACATCTGACTGATAAAAATGTACCTCAAAACATAACATGCTAAATGGGGATATGATATCTATATCTAGCAAAAAAATAAATAAATAAATTGTCAGAACGCCGTCTAGCAGTTGCTGAATGTCGCGCAACAACGTTGCTACAGCCCTGTCGCGTCTTAATTCTACGTTGTTACAATGTTGCGAGCACGTAGACAGCAACGTGATTTCAGATCATAGTAGAAATGCAACATGCCACAGACGTTGCCACAACGTAAATGTGTTTGCTGGGATATATAATATAATCGTTTAAATCTACTGACACTTGAATCTTTCAGGATTAGTGTAGCTTTAAAAAATAAATCAGCGACCACAAACTATATAAAATGGTTAAATAAAATATAGTATCTTTGTTATGTCAAACAATGTCTAATATGTGTGAAATCTTTTAAACACCACGGAATTTAAACATTTCAGACATTTTTCTCGAAAATCTGAGGGGGGGAGTCAGTATTGCAAGAGAGATTTTCTTTTTAAATTGTGACAAAAAAATACTTTATTGATTTATTTATATAACTCCGCCCTCCAACAACTCGCAACATGTACTCTCCACGTGATTTCTCACTACACTAATTTCAGTGTTATCTTTTCGGGTAGCGATATTTTATAGGTGTATTCCAAAAATTAAGTTTAGAACACTATTAGAATCAAATATGTTGTAATATCCTCAGTTGTAATAGCAATGTAATGCCTGCTGTTAGTGCTAGGAACTCTTTGCCCAAGGAGTCTTTCTGGTTGGACTGTAAACTGAGACGGACCACACGTGTACATGTGCCGGATGTAAACACAACTACCCACGTGTTCAAGTAGGATCCTAATGACTGTGCCTTACACATGGCTTTCCATTCAGCAGGCAGCTGGTGATCACTGCACACATTTACCGGGGATTGAACCTGAAACACATTTTGAGGTAAGCTGTTCAGGGACTAATCTAAATATTATTGCTTAAAATAAAGTCATCTTTGTGGATGTATCTTGCAGATTTCATCATGTAATTTTTTATTGCTATTGGCTAGTTGTATGCTCATGCACGTGTTGACTGTACAGGTACAGTAGTCATGGCAGGTAGGGGCAGAGGTCGTGGAAGAAGCCAGTTTACCTTCAGTGTGGACGCACTGGGTTTTGGGAGGGGTGATTCTTTACCAACATCGACACATACACCTTCTCCTATTTTTCCAGTAAGTGTTTTAATGGTAATATGAGTGTCTTTACATTGTAATATACGTTGTTAAACAAATCTTTAAAAAAATTAAGAAAAAAACCCCTGGCAGCTGTGCTTTAAACATGTTAAATGTTATTTAAACAACATGTACATTTTACAATTTAAAACAGATAAATCCAACAGCCGTTTTCTGCTGAATTAGTGAGGCAACTATGCTTCTAAAAATCTGTTTTGTACCTTTAAAATACAATGACATCCACCATAATAACCCTGGTGGTAAAGAGAAAACACATGATGAAGTTCTTATCTTTTCCACAAGCTAAGGTAAATACTAATATGAAGACACAGTGTCACGCACACAAATACAAAACGCCATCACACAAGACACTAAAATAATGCAATAAACACTCATTTAACAACATAAGCTGTAACATAAAACCCTATTGTACATAACTGATTACAAACTAAGAAGAAACATAATTATTAAAATAAAAAACTATCAATTGTGAAATGTCACACAGGGAATTCTGTGAAATGGTATTTTATTGTAAAATGACATGAAATGTAAGGTGAAATCTGTTACAGTTTTTCGTAGAGTAAAGGAACTTACTTTTAACCAAGTAACAGTTTTTTTACAGTCTGAATTACAATCATTTTTACAGTCTTACTACAATTGTTGTTATTACACATATATAAATGCTATAAATGTCTTATTACGGATTTGTGAAAATTAATTGTTCTGAAAAAAAGGTTTGGTTTTGTTTGAGTTTAATTTTTTCTTTCTTTTTTTTTTTCAGCCTATGCAATTTAGACCAGTGCCTCTGCTTACAGGAGAAGAGGTGGACTATATGCTCGCTCTGAAGCAGGAGCTGAGAGCCTCCAGCAAGAATCTGCCATTCAACATAAGAGCAGCCAGAACAAAGACAGGTACCGATGGGTTAAGGCAACATATGGGCAATACTGAGCACACTGAGAGTGGACAATTCTAAGCACAAAGGATGAAGATCCAACATGATTAGGCCCTGTTTACACCTGGTATTAAGATCCGTTTTGGTCGATCGGATCACAAGTGGACGACGCTAAATACAGGTCTAAACGGGGTCTAAAACGTTTTGAGCTTGTCCACTTCCGAACACTTCCAGAGGTAGTTGAAAACGCGTTCGAACAGCCACAAAAGACTGCCTATTCTCCGACTTCTGACCTAATGCGTAAACATTATGGGAAGCATGCTAGCCAGACGGGTTTGGTTTGAAGACGAAAACGTACAAAGCACAATGTTCTCTCAGCATTCCTGATTTCTAACACAAACTCACTGCGTGCGGCATGGTCTTGCGCATATCAGAGCAGAAACGAAAGGTGCTTCTCTGTATATTTTTCCGTCGCCTCTGAGCTTGTATAAATATGTAAATTATGCAAGCTTATTTCATTTATTAGATCGAAAGATCTGAAAATCCCCAGACATTTACCCGCCCATAGACCCTTCCGTCGAAGAAATCAGGACAGAGTGGACAAAAGAGACGGATTAAAATACCAGGTGTAAACGGGTGTGTGTCTCCCTCGTCTACTTGTGATCCGATCGACCAAAACCAGGTGTAAACAGGGCCATGGAGAATGAGGTCATGCAATCTCTGGATTTGCATTTGAACTGTGGGCAGTCACTGAAATATTCAAAGCCAACGGCCCATCAGGCATGGATGGTCAAAGACCAGGTTTGAACGGCTCTCTTTATTGTCTTCTTCTTTTAGATGTGGCACGGTACTCTGATAAATACCAAAATGGTGAGCCGAAGAACAACACAATTGAATGGAGTCCAGGTGAGACACAACAGATAATAAAGCAGAGGAAATTCAACAGTCAAACATAGAAACCTGAAATCCTCCACTGCATTCAAGTTTCAGGATGCCTTTTGTCTTTAAAGCTGGCAGTAAAGATATTTAAAATGTTACAAAAGATTTCAATTATAAATGCTGTTTTTTTAAACTTTCTATACATAAAAGAATCATGAAAAACATGTACAGTATCTGCTGTTCCCACAAACATATTAAGCAGCACAACTTTTTTCAACATTGATAATCTTGAGCAGCAAATCAGCATATTAGAATGATTTCTGAAGGATTATGTAACACTGAAGACAGCTTTAACACCATTTTAAAATATATTCAAATAGAAAACAGCTATTTTAAATTGTAATATTAGTTCACAGTATTACTGTTTTTACTGTATTTTTGCTCTTGGTGTTTCTTTCAAAAAAATATTACCGACCACATGTACCACTGTAGAGGAATTTTAATGAGAAATCTTTATTATTTATTGTGCTACAACTGACTATTAATTATATATTTCTTATGTATAGTCAAGAAAATGTAAAAGTCAGGTCTTCTCTAAAAATATTTGATTTCATTCCAGACTGGAGCCGACTGCCAAAAGAGCTTTGTATTAAAGTACGGAAACCCCGAAAAACACGTGAGAAACTCTATTATTATTATTATTATTACCATGTGCGTAGGTTCTCAGTCTAATGTACTAAATTCTACCCAATTCATGTTAAAATAGGAGTAAACCATGTGTCTTTTTAATACCTTTGTTCCGTAGTCATAGGTGCAAAGTCACAACTAAAGCGAAAACCAAAAGTAGTTGCTGACAAAGAAGAGGTTCTCCAAAAACTAGAGGTACGAGTTTACTGACACCATAATATTTTGTTATGTTGCATTAACTGTTTTAAACCTTTTTCTTTTTTTTTATGCTGCTGTAATCTGTGTATGCAACATGTTAGTAATGTTCATTTTATGGAATAACATTTAGACACTTGAGAAAAGAGAACAAGAGCAGCATTCTGATGAAGAGGAGGAAGAGGGGAAGAAGAAACAGAATGACGAGGAGGAGCCAGATGTGGATGAAGATTATGTTGAAGAGGAGATTGAAGATGTACGTTTTTTTATTTATTTTTTTATAATTTGACACAAAACATATTTTTTTCAACAATATTTGTGGCACTGTCATTTACACATATGACTTCTTTCTTTTCTTTCAGGAGACAGACTACATCATGTCTTACTTTGACAACGGAGAGGAATTTGGAGCAGATAGTGATGACAATATGGACGAAGCTGTCTACTAATGTGGACATCACTGGGGGATACATGTTTCTATGAATGAGACTGAAAGTATGTATTTTAAGAAGTGTCTTAATTCAAGCATATTCTTTGTTTCAACTTGACACATGCTGAATCAGGTCAATACCGGAGACTGAATTTAATTTCATGACTAATGTAATTAAGATCTGAGAATCAATGCTGCTATTGAGATGCTGTTCCAACGGTATGATAGGCTCAGATACTGCTGCTATTCTAACAGTGTGCTGGAATGTTACTGAAAGACAGTTTTAATTATGCTTTTAATTTAATTATTGTAATTGGAAAGCTCTGCTTAAAAAGGGAACACACAGAAGCCAGGATTCCTTTTTGTCATATAGGAGCGGACACTACAGACCATATATCATGCATCTCATGTTTACACCTGATAATGCCTTGAATTGCAAATTATAACTGTATGAGAAACTTCATCCGTTTTTTTGTTGTTGTTGTTGTCCGAGTGGTTTTGAGTGTGTGACAAAAAAAATCGGGACTACTTTTTTTATGATGTTTTTTTTATTTATTGTTTTATTCTGGAGTTTGACATTCCCAGTCTTTATTCACTCCCATTACCGGTATATGGAAATGAGTGGCTAAGAGTGGACATTCTTACAAAATGTCTTCTTTTGTGTTCCACAGAAGAAGGAAAATCATGTGGGTTTGTAATGATGACATTTTCATGTTAGCTATTTCTTTAAAGGCACACTATGTAGAAATTGTTTTTGTCACATGTAGTCACAAAAATTTCTATGTAGAAATTGTCAATGACACCTAGAGTCGCTGTGGAATACTTGCACTGTCGTAAATACCCACCCCCACCCTGTACACCGGTACCTGTTCGGTAGGATAGAAGCGGCCCGAGTGGAGCAGAGAAACGGCATCATTAGTCAGCCGCCAGATGGCGATATTTGCCTTCAGTGTATAAACGAAATATTATGAGTTCTTATAAGTCACCTGATTAGAGCTTTAACATCCCCATGTTGTTTTGCAGTGCAGGAAATATTTCACAAAAGCAATATCAGTACTTTTAAAAAAAGAAAAGAAATTTCAAGAGACAGTATATACATCAGTTTTGTATGCTGTTTTTTATTATTATTTTGTGTTAAATATTTTTCTGTAAGCCCTGTCTTTTTATTCTGCAGTTTTGAAATTCATGCTTTGGCGTGTGTTGAGCACAGCGAGTCTTGATATCCATCTTGTTTTACTGCAAGGATTTCTTGCAGCAACATTTTGCAGTGCTAACATATAAGCTAACAAACCTTACTGAAAAATATCAGCTCCCCTCTAACATTAAACCTAATTTACCAAGTGTCAAAATCAGATGTGTTCCTTTTCATAACCCACGTGCTGCATCTACATCATTACAAATGTGTAGTTACATATAATTACTTAGCTACTATTTAGTATTTAGCTACCCTTTTTAAAAGTCTGCTGAAGTAGGCTATACTTCTTTTCATAAGGGGCTGAACTTGCACCTACACAACTTGCATGCAGAATTTTCCATCAGGGCCTGAGGAAAAACATGTTATACAACATGTATCACGCGCTGTGAAGGACAAGGATGTGAAATGTAAGTCAACAAACAGAAGCAAACTCACCTGAAGAAAGTACTGCCCCCCCTATCTGTGCGGTGACCTATAGCACAACTGAGACATAAACAAATGCCACAGTCTGGAAACACGAAACGACCTGGTTCACTTATTGAATGTATTTGGACCAGCATGTGGCTATGCTGAATAAACATGGAGCATTGCTTACAGTAACGTTAAATGCCTGCAGTCCTGACGGTGATAAATGCACATTCAACAAAACTGTAGTACACGGGATATAACATTAGTATTTTTTTATTTAAAGCAGCCTGTTGTTTGTGCTGCATGGAGGGATCGTGTGTCAGTGTGAAGGCCGGGGTCTGTGAACTTATAACTTTGAGCAGCACCATATATTTCACAGCCCTTCACCCTGTCAGCAAGCTTAACGTGGAGGATCCCGAAAATGTCTCGGTATGCCATGCATTGCACAAACATAAGCACACGTACTGCAGGCGGCTTTAACAAGCATGAATTGTAGAGTTTCTCTATTAGTAAGACTCATAATAGTAATTTATGATTCTTTGTGGGCCATTTAGTTACATAAATAGGTGAGCATGTTGACAACATGTGTAAACGTGTACATGCATACGTGTGACTTCCTTCTGTACTTTCTGTACTCAGCGTGCCTTTGTGGTGAGACAACGAGAACACAGTGTACACCCACAGACCTTATGCATGTGCTTCATTTGGAACAAGTCATTTTTGCTTTGTCCAGCTCGCTTACAAATGATACAACTGACCTGATTTTGACTTTTAACTGAATATCTTTTTTTAATCTTATCAGTAAGATAAACTATTATAACATACTCTCCAGATCAGAATCAAGCTGGATGCTGATGCTAAAGATGAAGCTATGGTTTTGTCGACCCAACACTGTACCAAAATTGTTTACCGTGCATAAATAAAAATGTCCTTAAAATCAAACATGTCATTTATTACTATTACAATGAAAGCACAACAATATGCTAAAATATTAACATCCCTTGTGAATAAGTGCACATATTGAATGTGCTCACAATGTACTTCAAAACGAACCGTATTTAAACCGTTTATTAAACCGTACTTGCAGATAATATAATATTAATGGGAAAAAAAGCCACTTAAGTGAATCCGGCTCCAGGGAGTTAATAAAGTCCTTCTGAAGTGAAGTGATGCGTTTTTGTAAGAAAAATATCCATATTTATAACTTCATAAACTATAAGCACTGGCTTCCGGTAATGGCTGTACACGAGTCGAGTTCTGATGGAAGAGTGACCTCTGACCCGACGCATGACGTATTGACGAACGCGGAAGCGTAGAAGATAGCAAAACAAAACATCAGTCACGACTCACGAATTAGAAGTTTAAAATGAGAATTTCTTTACTGAAATGTCGGAGCTTGAGTTTGTTGCCCAGCCTATTTGTTTGAACCGCTAGAGGTGTCTACTCTCAACTAAGCTTACGCTACTCCAACGTCCTACATCATGCGTCAGGTCAAAGGTCACTCTTCCACCGGAATTAGACTCGTGAACGGCCGTTACCGGGAGCCAGTGTTTATAGTTTATAAAGTTGTAAATATGGATTTTTTTTCTTACAAAAATGCATGGCTTCACTTCAGAAGGTCACTTTATTAACCCCCTGTAGCCGTATGGATTACTTTTATGATGGATAGATGCGCTTTTTGGGCTTCACAATCTCAGGCCCTCACTACTCCCCCTATAAAGCTTGGAAGAGCCAGGATATTTTTTAATATAACTCCAATTGTGTTTGGCTGAAACAAGAAAGTCATGTGCACATGGCTGGGGGTGAGTAAATTATGGGATAATTTTCATTTTTTGTGTGAACTAGCCCTTTAAGTCCTACTTAAGAGGGTCAAAAAGCACTATCAAATTTAGCTAACTGCATAAATTTAAACCATAATGCATTTTCATTTAATTAACATGCAATAAAGCGTCTGAAAACATTAAGTTTAGTTATTTCTTAGCTCTTTTTAAAGTATTCTAAAGTGTACTTCTTTTTCACAAGAGAAGACAAGGCTGTATAAGAATACCAAATAGTTTCCAAATGTCACCTACATTTTCATGTTCTAGTCATGTTCATAAATGGTTGGTAGTTTAATGTGTTCTGTAAATATGTTTGCTGTAGCATATAGCAAGTCATATGTGCTTGCAGCTTCCTGTTTTCTCAACTCAACTTTATTTCTAGAGCACATTCAAAAACCACAATGGGTCCCAAAGTGCTGTACATGAGAATAAAAAAACAAAAAAAAACTCCCTTTGTCGGTTAATTCTACTTATAAGGGAGGCAAGGATAAAATTAGTTGCTTGGGTGTCTGTTTTGTCACTTTTTGTCATCACCTGATATTCTTGCCTGAAGGTCATGTTTGGTGAACTTCACACATGCACAAGTCAGTTTCAGGACAATATGCCAAAATGAGGTCAAGAAGGGTAGATTTAGACTTTCATGCTGTGCTGCATCAATCCAGTTAGGGAACTAAAAAAAGAGGATTCTGCTGTGGCAAGAAGGAGAAAGGCCTTGGAAACGGGCCCTCTCACGTGTCTTACAGCCAACACAACTGTGTGAATGCCTGAACAGGCTTGTGCTGAGATTAAATGTCCTTTAATGTCCTTTAATATACTTTAAGGCATGTGACAAGATCAAAACAGCTAAGTGTGACATCACTGTCTGGGTCTGTTGCTTCATCTGGCTTGAGTTTTACCCTGAAAAGACTTGAGCAAGAAGCATACTCCACCCAAGTACACTAATGCAGATTTTATTCAGGTACCGGTAGTTTATGATAGACAAGTTGTAAACTAGTTTAACTTTGACTGCAGAGGAACACAGTTTATGTTAATGTGCACTATATAGGCAATAATGAAAATGCTCCGCATACTTAAAAAAGTAGTTTCTGGCTTCAAACAAACGTAATACATCTTTCTATATTAGAAGATAGTCAACTGCATGTTATTTATTTATAATTCAATGAAAATGTATTATAGTTTATATTAAATTAAATTGAGACCTTAAGTGCTTTTTTGATACATACATCTTTATATGTAATTTCATAATTCTGTTGTCTTTGAAAGATGGTAAACTAAAATATAGCCTAAATGTAATTAAACGTATTATTAGAACATTATTTAAAGGTTTTTTGGTCCCATTTTATATTAAGTGGCTTTAGATAAATAAGATAAATAGATAAATAAGTACAATGTACTTACTGTGTTCATGTTGTATTGTAAAACACTTTTGCTGCTATTGAGGTGTGATACGGTTAAGGTTAGGGAGAGGTGTGGTGGTATGGGTAGGTTTAAGGGTAATAAGTCCATTGTATCAAATTATTAATTTCAATGTTAGTACAAGTTAAAGCCACTTAATATAAAGTGGGACCGGTTTTTTAAACTTCCCTCCCTGCAACTTCTTTCCAAGAAGTTGCAGGGAGGAAAGAAGTTGCAGGGAGGGAAGAAGTTGCAGGGGTGGAAGAACTTCTTCCCTTATTCCCTCCCGAGTGTTCCTGCCCAAAACTCTTAATAAACACCTTGTTTGAGTTTCACCTTGTTTCCTGGTCATTTCAGTCTGAGTCTGTACATGACAAAAACATATACAAATACTCAAAACATACATTTTATTAACAAAACAAATGAAGATTAAAATGGAAGGTGATTTGGCACATCAGGCAACAAATGTTGTTCATTAATCAGTATTGCCATCCAATCTCATTACAGTCTCAGTGCAACATGATTCTTAAAAAAATAAGGATACATTTACAAATCAGATCCTAATATATATATATATATATATATATATATATATATATATATATATATATATATATATATATACTGTATATATATTGTGTTTACAGTGTGTTTCTATAACAGAGAAAACACAAGAGGTCAGTCTTTGTTAAGACCCAAAGGAAACATGGATTTCAACCGATGTATCCACTATAGCTTCTCAATGTAAATGTTTTTTTATTATTATTATTATTTCCACCTCTTCTGAGTTTTTTACTTTTTCAATAAATATGTTAACGGTTTTATACCATGGTTACGGTCTGGCAACTACAAATTGACATCCCAGTTCCGAGATTTATGGTTACTTATACAGGTTTTTAATGGAGCATGTGATTATTGACTCAATATCAAATATTTTTACTTAAAGGTATAGCAGAGGATGTTTTACTTCCTGGTGGGTAGTCTAAACTATTGGTCCTCCTAATTGTCAATCATTCTGGTGAATCAATCAAACTTTTCAAAAAGTGGAGAGGGCGGGTCTTATCTAAAATTTGGAAAGATCCTCCGCTATACCTTTAAATGTACATCAATAAACTGGTTGGTTCTAATGATCAAAGAGAAGAAATGTAATTTAAAGTAAAACTTTTAATTTGACTATTACAAAGTGTCAATTAAGTGGTCTTTTATTTCATTCATATTATATTATCTGCAAGTTTAGTTTTTTTAAATATACTTTTAAGATTTGAAGTACAATATAAATGCAAATTCAAAACTATTAAGAGCAATTATATTTTTCACAAGAATGATCAAATTCAAGGACAATTACTGTGTCAGTGATTTTGCAAAGATCTCTCGGTTATGAAATCCTCCCTTCTGCTGATCACATGTCATGATTCACTAGTCTTGTGCTGCATCATTTCATTACCCCAGTAATTGCTTGAATTTGCTTTCCATTTAGCAGAAACAAGTAAACTCCTCCAAACCAAAAAAGATTTATGTATATATACAGCAATCGCTTATCTACATTTCTTTGCTGATCCTCAGAAACCACCTCTAACTCCTTAATCCCATGGGAGAACTCACTCAGCGCCACCCTTTTCCTGCTTCCTCATATTCAGGGTCATCTCGGCTCCTGAATCAACCTCTCTATTGTGCTCTCATGGAACGTGTAGTATACTGCAGTATGCTTCCTCTGTTTGCTTAGTTAACAGTTCTTACTGCCTCATAACTCGTGATCTGTTATTCAATGACACAATGTTCTTGTTCCTGCAATAAACAGTCCAGTTAATGAAACTGAAGTAAAGCAATAAACAGTCACAGTGTGCGCAACGCTTTGCATGCATTGCTTTTTTCATTACTTGTTTGCAACATTAACAGATACATTTGTACTAAACTGAAGTCGTGACATAGCAACAGTATATGTACTTCATTGTACCTCATATTTTGTTTAATGTTTATTGCTCAAATGGTACATGACAACTTAGGCACTAAAGTTCAATACTTAGGATTAGGCAGATTGTTCAAATCTACATTATCTATCCTTCATGCTTACTATTTTTACAAGGAGAAAATACATTATACTTTAAAATCAAGTGCATTCTTACAATAATGTTTCTGGACACTTAATTGCATGATAATTGCAATTAAATTGAATTGTATTATAGATTATATTTATATTAAATGCAATTAGCTGAACATTAGAGTGCTTTTTCAACTTAAGTACATATTAATATGCATATTGTGAATATTAGTCATTTCTATTGTCTTTAAAACAGTTATTGATACTGTCAAGCATTTATGGTGAACTAAGGTAATTTCTATTAAAATGTAATTATTTTAATATATTTGTAATTACGCATTTAAAAAGTTGGAATTCTTTTCATTTAACTCATATTATTCATGTATTATGTAAATATTAACTTTAAATACAATATCTAATAACTTTTTTTATAAGTTAAAATGTAATTCAAATACTTTACATGTGCTTTAGTAAGTTAGTCAACACATCAAAAACGTCTTTAAAGCTCAACAAAAGATTATTAAAACAATGTGTTTACTGTACAATGTACTTTCAAGTAAAACCTTTCATTTGACTAAAGTGCACTTGCACTGCACTTGCACTTGTTCTGAACTTAACTGAGTTCTTTTGGCCTTAAATGAACACATATAGACATGTATGTGTTTTCACAATTGTGTTTTAGACACTAAACTCTTGGTTGTTCCAGGGAAACGGTATATAAAACAGTCTGTCTGGGATAATGTACAATAAACAGCCCATCATTATTGGAAAACAAATTCCAACATTTGATCCCAGACATGAAGCATAAATGGACATAAATAAATGAACTTAAAATGTTGCTATGAGTTGAAATAACTTCATAACGCAAGAAGAAAAAGAGCATAGAGACACAAAAATATCAAAGTTTTAGGAAATCACTTGCTAGTATTAATGCATAGAATAATGTTAAACGTTGAATGTTGTAATTGACCTGTTTAGTTGCTTTGACATATGGACCCTGCAATCTGCACTGGATGAAGGCTCTTCCTCCCACACACTGGTATAAAAATTCCAATGTTCAAAAACACAACAATAATAAAAACCACGTGAAAGCAGGGAAGTGTGCTTATTGTTTGCGTAGAGTTCTCTGATTAGGGCGCTAAATGGGAATCAGAAGATTTTTAGACTAAACAGGAGACAGATGTAATCAAGGGTAAAATGAACATTATCTCTGGCTTTCTTACTGATGTTTTTGTCCTTCCAGAATCTTAATTAAAGCTGCACTGCTGAAATGTTGACGTAATGCTGACTAGCACTGCCCAAAATATCAGTGCCAGTACCAAATCATTGCTTTGGGTCAAACATAAAGCATGTTCAGTGCCTTGACTTCCTCGTTGTGTCACTGTCAGCTTAGGTCTCACTGACACTAGGGCTGTGATATATCATGACACTGTCTTCACGCCAAGGCTTGTCAGCAGCTCATCAGTCCGCGGCGTCACCCCTAAATGAAGCCGCAGGTGTTGCTGTTCCTTTTAATATTGGCTTGAAGGACTGAGTCATGGCTCATTCAGCGGCTGAGGTGACTGTGTGACCAAGTTTGAGCTTCACTGATTTGTGCATGTCAAGGAGATTTCATATTAGATTATTTAAATGAATGTATATTTCACTCATATATACGCCACATAGAACTTCTGTTTAATGCTGAGTTCAGTGGGGTCATGTTAATGAATTTATGCACACGGGCAAACAGGCAAACAGCCTTAGTGGTTACAATCATGTGCTACTAAAGGGATGCTCTTAGACAGAGTGACCCAGAAACTGCAGCGTTGATATCACACTCTTGCTGTCTCAACAATGCTCACTTGAGCCACTTAACCTTTGCCAGCAAGGATTCCCCCCACCATCTGCTGAAACACTTTGACAAATGATTGATGAAGTCCCTGGTATTTGGAACACCCTAGTGTTCTGACCTTTTTAAAGCAGGGCTATGCAGTTCGGGAATTTCTTCGCTGTATTCTCGCTTTTTGCTTGCAGGTTTCTCTATAGAGCTCCCCCTACAGCTTCGGAATAGATATTTGACAACACTGTCGAAAAACTCGTTGGCGACTCTCAGATACCAGAGGCTAGTAGATCAACGACATCAAAGCAGACGGGACATTCTTTAAAACGTCTTCTTCATTCGGGTTCGAACAGCGTGAGGGAGCGCAATAATGACAGAATTTTAGCAGATTTTTTTTGCCGTAAAGCAATTCGTTACATCGCGAGACCTGATATCACGCGATACTTCCTGACGCTGAGGCCAGCGGCCCGCCACCTCAAAGTTGCAAGGGTGGTTTTTCGTCTCACAGGCGCTTGGGGGGTGCGAGACGACCACCATTCAACCCGAAAAAAGTCATATAACTATTCCAATGACTCCGAAGCTGTTCGGTTAAAGGTGAACTAAGTATCTTTTTTTACCTTAACTGAACAGCTTCGGACTGCAGTTTCGCTTGCCGCCAGAGGGGGCATAGTTCTGCAAAAACTCAGAGACTTGCGCAATGCACCTTTAAGGGATACATTGAAAAATACATTTGATAACTCTTTGTATTGTATAAAATTAGGGAGCTATAAAGTGGCAATCAAAAATGCATGTTTCTTATTACATTTTGATCAAGAGGTGATTTTCATGAAACATTTCTTCTTATCAATAGCCGCTTTCCAACCAAGTAGTTACAGGAACTTAGTTATAGGAACTGTCCACTTCTAAACAGTTCTATGAACTACTCTCCCCCAAACTCGGTTTTGCTGTTTGCGTTCGCACTGGCCAAGTGACCATAGGAACTAGTAGGAGGGGTAAGGGAGTGACGCAAGCACGGCGACTTTTATTTTGACTGAGCGACGGACCTTTATTTTGACGGCGCTGAGAACGCCAGAGCAAACAATGCTCGCATTCTCTGTGTTCATTAGGTAGCGATCTGTCTAACATGTTATTATTAGATATAATTGTTATAGAAAGTACACAGTATATGAAAAAAAAGTTATTAGCCTATGCCGTGTGGTTAATGTCCAGTGTTGCTAGCTGAGCAGAAATACATAATCATGTTTGACTTGGTCCCGTTGCGTTGGATTTTCACTTCAGCATAAAGGTTTAGAGGCCCATCTATCACTGTTTTCCATGTTTGTATCTAGTTTCTGGAGTAAATATATAACTGTTAGGCTATACTCTGTGTGTTTACATATAGCTGTTTTAAAAATGGCAGGTGCTGGTGTTTTGCGTGCGTTTGGTCATCAGCGTACACTAACGTCACGAGTAGTTCCTATAGTGCAGCTAGACCCTACTCTGAAGTAGGAGCTAAATTAGTTCCTCCAAATGGAGTTCCTAGAACTAAAATCGTTCCTAGTTCCTGCGGTGCGAACACGCCGACATCCGGGTACTTTAGCCAATAGTTCTAGGAACTGTGAAAAGGTTCCTCCAGTCGGAAAGCGGCTAATGTTGAAAACTGTTGTGCTGCTTAAAGGTGCAGTGTGTGATTTTTAGCGGCATCTAGTGGTGAGGTTACGAATTGCAACCGACAAAAGTTACGGTGGCCGACAGGAAAAGATGTCGTCGTCTGAGACAGCAGAGAGTGGCCAGTTCAGTTCATCTTTACAAAGATAAATTAAGAAATGATGTTCACTTTATTATTCAGTAAAACGATATGTTATTGCGGATATTATTGTTACTTGTTCATCATTGTGTCAGAGTTTTATTCGCTGACTTTATAGTGACGAAACATGTCGGCGCATTTCAATGTAAGGGGACCCGTGGTGTATGTAGATAGAAGTGGCTCATTCTAGGGTAATAAAAACATAACGGTTCATTAAGTAAGGTCTTTATACACCTCTGAAAACATAGTTATGTATATGATGTTGCATTTCTGTCAACAGATCCTCCTAAATATTACACAATGCACCTTTAACATACCATGATAATTTTTTTATGAATAGAAAGTTCAAAAGAACATTATTTATTTGAAATATAAATCTTTTGCAACTTCATAAATGTCTGCTGTCACTTTTCGATTAATTTAACCCTTAAATGCATACATCGGGTCTTTAGTGACACTACCCTCGTCCTCATTCATTATTTAAAGTTAGACATCAACCTTTTTAGTATTCCTCAATTAATTCATTATTAACAATATAACAAGATTTAAAAAAAATGTTTTTATAAAAGAATACCTGTTTTCCCAGAATGAAAAAATAAATAAAATAAAAATTGTATTTGGTCGCTAATGACCCGAGGTGTGTAACTGTGTAAGTATATTTTATTCTGCACAATAATGGTTGAATCTTTGATGACTGAAAAAGTGCAATTCACCTTTATTCCACAAGGTGGCAATGTCCGATACACAATGAAGTGATGTTTCATTCATAGTTACTGCAGGCAGAAAACAAAAGAATTGGAAGTATCATCAGCAAAACTTGAAATGGCTCAGCGATTTACTGCAGAGCAAGTACTGAACACAATCAAACATTAGTGTCACTGTCACTTGATGGTGGATCTGGTGAAGAAGCTGTCAGCGATCAAAATATTGATTTTGAAGATGTTGAAAATTATAGTGTGAGAATATGTTTGAGATGGCGAATATATGCTGAATGTACTGGGAAATGAGCTCTGACAAGGACAGTGATGATGATATAAAACATCTGCTCAAACAGAACCCTTGCAAGCTCCAAAAGGTAACAAAATATGCTTTATTTTATTCGTATGTAATTGTTACTCTAATATCAGGAGAGTTGTATATTATTGGTAGAGTTCCATCCATTTTAGATATAGATCCGCGTCGCTAAAGTCCCGAATATGTATTAATGATTGGCGAAACATACATGCATTTATGGGTTAATTCATCTTTACTGAGATTTGAACAAAAATATAAAATGCGTTCTTACTCCCAACTTATGAGTTATGAGTTGTGTACTTTTTAATGCTTACCATTGTTCATTTAATGTAATGTAATTTAGTTCAATTTAACAAAGGCATTCTTAATTTAATTCCTCAAACTCTCTGCAGTTCCGCCATAAACCTCTAGGGGTTCACAAACCCTCATTTCGGAATCCCTGATCATTTTCCAGAGTGGACTGTCTTTGCAGTTGTGAGTTATTTTCAATGAAGAGATCTTCATTTAAAAGCCTAACTGGTACTGATCCTAAGAGTTTTGTACTTTCTATTATATATCAACTCATTATGAAGTTTGTGTCCAGTTACAATTAAGCAACAATGCATTTTCTGTTCCTGTGCATCATGATATATCAGTGTAGGCATTACAGCACAAATCAAGGTTAGCTGAAAAGATATTTCCTCTTTCTCAAAGTGTTTTTGCTCCGCTCACTGTAAACAGAACATTCCGATCTCATCCAGAGGCAGCATGGGAGGAGTGTGTCTGCTGCTTTTGCTATACAGGCCAACAGAAGCGTTCAACAGCATACAGCACAGAAAATCAGAAAACATATTTGTGTACATTTCTGCAGCTCGTGCTGAGCCCTGAGGTTGTTTTGATCATATCGCACATGAAATCTGGCACAATGTGTCAATGGATGAGAAACAACACTTCCCCAGTGATGTAATAATGTGAGCCTGCAGTGCAGCAGTCAAAACGTTTTTTTCATTTTTTTATCTACTAATTGTATGTAACACGTATGCTAAGATTACCATGTCTTGTTTTGAAAAATGAACACTAAATGTGATGTTCTGGACAAATCCCATTTCCCTATTTTTAATCAGTTTCTCTGCCTTGTTTCGGTTCTCTGTGCCTGAATTTGTTGAGACAGCTATTTAAAATTAACAACATGTAATGTGACCTTCAGTTCCCCTTTTAAAACATTCAACAACTTTAGGGTTGCTGTGCAGAACAGATTTCGACATACTGTTGGATTTTACTCACAGAACTTTTTTTACACTCATTTTAAAACGTATATAAATATATATTACATTATAATATATATTACGTATATAAATTATATATTATTCCAGGCTTCAGTGTCACACAATCCTTCAGAAATCATTTTAATATGCTGATTTGCTGCTCAAGGAACTGTACTTAGTAAAATCACATTCATCCATATGACACATATTAGCCTATTGGCCTTTTCTAATACTTATAGGTAGTGCTTTACTAACTGTGACCCACAAGACACCAGAAAGTTCAGTACATCTCTGCTTGTATACAAATAAATTAGATAAATAAGGTGCTGTTGGAGTCTCCAGGTTTAGATTTGCTCTCTCCGTGTTTATGTCTTTCACAATCTTCACAAGCCCAAGACATTGCCACACTCCATAAAAGGGCTGACACCTGCATTTTACACAGAACAGGGAAGAGTCAAGACACATCAGCCAACAGGGGATGCTGGCATGAATTCACAGCGTGATCACAGCATGCTCAAGCCATCCAACCAATGAGGTGGAGCGTGATCAGAGTCAACCACCAATCAGAAGTCAGAGACATTTCAGCTACAGTTGAGACTGAGTGTACACAAATATAGGGGAAGTAATGTTCTCAGCCTCAAGCCAGGGAAGGATGACGTGGGTGGGGGAAAAAAAAACTGCAACTTAGAACACATGAAGAATGAGAGTGAGGAAATGGAACATTTAGAGGAATCTGTGGGGGTATCCAAATGTGCGGGTCAAAAGAGTGACCTCATAGAGTTTGAATTCTGCCTGCTCTTTAAATTTTTTGGAATTTAGCATAATGTTTGTCCTCTAAAATCATTGATGTTTGATAGTTCAGAAAAAAAATAGTATTAATAAAATATTTAATACAATAAATTGTATTATATTATTTTTATTGTATTGTATGATTTTTTTATACTATAGTAGGCTATTCTATTGAAAGTCAGTGCCTCAATTTCATACAGTTGTAGTTCATCATAAATTAATATGAACATGATTCACTAACATATGACAACCACAAAGGGACATTTAGATCATTATATGTAATTTATTCTTTGCTAGCCACTTGGATTGATGATACTTTATCTAATGCTGTGAAAGTTTTACATTTTTGTAAGTGTTGAAATACTTTGAATGGGGCCACTTTGAGAGTATCTATTGCGGGAATTAAACTGCACACCATGATAGTTGTAAGCCAGAGGAACAGTCCGTTTCAGCTGAAGCTTATATACATAAGCACAACAGAACATATCATTTTATCACACATAACGATGTCGGAAAATAACAAACATTTGGGATTCCTTCTTCAAAATAAGATTCATATTAGAATCTGACCTTCTAATCTGTTCTAACTGTTCTAATTGTACTATATTTGCTAGAAAATACAGTATAGCCAAACAGAAAAAAGGGTGTGTGAGAGAGAAACCAAAAGATAAAGAAGGAAGACAAAAAATATGGGAAATCCCGAGCATGCATTAGGTGAATGAAAGCTTGCAAAACACTGGGCTCAACCAATGACATGCATGATTATGTATGTTTAGCCAATCAAAGGAAGGCACAGTTATGCAGCCAGACAAGAAAGTTGCTGTCATGGGCTTACGTGGAAATTCTGAACCTGAACACATATAACTTTATAGCGGGACTTTTTGATCACAGCAAGTTAAGTGAAAATGAGTTGTCTCTGACTCAGAATTCCCATCTAAGTTTAGTCATCATTTGTGACAGGCTGGAGCATAGCAGATAAAATGAAACTGAAATTGTGGTTGAAATTGTTTATTCTGTCTATCAACCTTAGAACTCACTTACCCTCAGATTCTGCTTCTGAGCTCAGAGAGTTGGCATTAGTACAAATTATTTCCCCTTTTCCTCGAAACCATTTCATGCATGTGAACAGTGGAGCTGTTTTTGTATTTTTGTTACTGTAGTACTGCCAAGTAAGCCCAGAGTTCAGGCATACCAGAGGCGTTTTGTGTTGGGAGGCTGGGAAAGCCATATCTGGCCTCTGTATGCTACCGAAATGAACACGGATTGTTTTTAGGATTTTTCAGTTTACCGTTTGGACTACACAATGCACCTAATGCTTGGTTTATGACAATAATATACTCAAATTCTCCCTAAATGTCCCCAAATCCCTGTGAATGTTTTTAGTCTGGATTAAACTTATTACAATTATCTGCTCTAGATTTAACCACATAACCTTTTTCAAAAACATTTTATTGTATTAGGTCAGTCCTGAGCTAATGCTAATGTATAAAAGTAATAAGATATAAGATGGCAGACTCTAAATACTATAGGCCTATGCTATGTGGTCAAAATATTACAGTGTATATAGAATATGATGATTACACATAACGATTGACATGTAACACATTAACACGGTAACCACAACATTCGTTTTTCTCTGAAAGTTCAATCTATCAGCTTAGTAAATGGGAGTGTACATTCTCTGAAATCGAACGCAATTTAAGAATGACCAGTGTAATAAAGTTTTTATTGTATCTGAGGAATTCATGACTTAAACAACTAGGCTACTTATTTCCATTTTCATAAATGAAGGAGATTTTACATTGCAGCTGACTAATTTCTCCCTGATTGGCTGGAAGGCACATATTGCCTTCATATCCTTATTAGTTAGTTTGCACATGGATGGTTACTCTGTACTCATATTTAGTTCCAGCCTATAGTTCACACTTACTGGTAATGAATTATTAATGCAGTGGTTAGGTTTAGTCAGAATCTTAGGAAAGAGAATACTCTCTTAGGTGTAACATTACATGATGACGCACTAGCACAGTGAAACTACATCAGCTATGGGAAGCAGGTATAAAAATAGCTTCAAATATAATTTACTGATTGGAAATATTTTTTTTGACATGGGCATTCTTCAGAGTTTAGTTAAACTATATTACTAAATTCAATATATACATTAGTCAATGTTATCAACTAAAATACCAAATACCCAAACTAGTTAAAAACCACACTATTTAGAGGGGTGTTTTAGCTAACTAGAAATCTATAGCTTTAGCTAGAAGTCTATAGCTAGAGTTAACTCATGGTAACTCTTATAAAACGTGTGGACAGAGAGAGGGAGAGAGAAACATCCTAATCTCACATATCAGATACATGATTTTGTATATGTGTGTCTTATATGTTATGTTACGCTTTTATCCAAAACATTTTACAGTGCATTTTAAAGCTTGCATTTGATCAGTATATGTGTATTTCCGTGTTTTCTGGTGACTGAATCCACGAATGTCAGTTTACTGATGTCATGCTCTACCAGTTAAGCTGCAGAAACAGGTTACTGAACTGGATGTTTCACCTTCAGTGAAGAACAAGCAGCAGTTAATCATGCAAGTTGCTTCCAATCAAGTGTAGTCAATCAGTATTTTACATGACAGAATAAAGAGAATACAATAAAATAGGCCAAGTGATAAAAGGTACATTTACAGTAAATTCATTTAATTGAAAACATAAAACTGAAAAAGCAGCAGATCACCAAAAAATTAAAGAGAGGGTGCTGGTGCTGGTGAACAACAACTCCCTGTTCACCATTGGCTTGGCAGAGGACCACACCAGCCCCACTCCACATCCAGAGACCTGTCATCCGTCAACGACTGGCACGATGGAGATAAGAGAGTCCACCACAGGCAAGGGAGACCTGCCTGCCGCGATCGACGAGCCTAATCCAACAGAGAGGACAGGAGAGGACATCGACCTGGAGCCTGCGCCCCTCAGAGAGTCTGACCAAGTTGCGTGAGTCGGAAGGTCACTCCTCGGAAGCTCCAGTCCAGTGCCAGTGATGGGCTCTTCGGCTCGTCTGCTACACCTGGGTCTCCATCTCCTGTAGCTGCATCTCCATCGGACATCCCCTGGGTGTCATCTGCTAAATAATAAACAATTACTTGTTAACTAATAATAAATTGTTACATTTGATTTTATTCGGACTACTTTTATTATGTTGTATCCTTTGTTACCACAAATCTGTGTCAGGTTAGTAACAGACTAAAGTCCAGTTTTGAGTGGAGCATAGGGCACGCCAACTGAGATTTTAGAGTTCCGGCTAAATGTTGGTGCTAGTTCAAGTGTACTTATACTGTAAAGGCTAATAAAGAGAATTTCCGTTTAGGACAACAGAATGTTGTTCGACCAACCTAAATAGAGTGAGCCTTACCTCTGTTTTCTGTCAGGACCACTATCATCAAATACGATTGACAGTTCGCATACAGTTAGGATTGGCGGTATGGTTCCGTTCTGGGCAAGAGCTCTCTGCACATCCATGCAGCCTAGCATGGATAAGAGCAGGGAGAGCAGCAATAACCCCCCTTAGGGTAAACAGAACAGAACCAACATGAATGTATTGCAGACATCATTAATTCAAGATTTTAAAGTACAAATGAGAATTTAGTCTGATTCAAAGGGGAATCAGAATGCCAAATCCTGACTGCACGAGAGGAGGAGCTGGGGATGGAGGAGGGTAACTACTGAGAAACGCGATAGATGTTGATAATACTGAAGGAGCTTATATATGTATACAGCAGAGATGGGGACTCGAGTTTGAGACTCGAGTTTGAGACTCGGACTCGAAAGACTTCAGACTCGACTCGGACTCGAGCTGCGGGACTCGTGAACAATGTTTATTATTAGGAAACGTCTGACGAGCTCGCTGTTATTCCCCTCCCTCCGTTACCTATAACCTGCCTACGTAACTGCGGCGCGCGGTCACACATCCCTAACGGCACGTGAACCGACCCTTTCTATTAGCTAATAGTAAATAAACATGACGCTGTTGAAAGATACAGTACAACTTACCGAAATGTATATTCCTGATACATGATATCGATCAATCAGTGTTTTTCATCCACGGAAAGGGGTCAATAAAAGTATATTTTTATAATAGTATATTTCACATCATTTGGTTCGTTGCAATAGTGTTTTGCATTTAGCTACAATGTGATGTTTTGCAGTTTTGCACTAAATAGGAGTATGTCAATTTTAGTACTGTAAGTGTAAGGTATAACATTTTTATATATTTGGTCTTATAGCCCCACAGAGCCAGCACAATAGGAGCCAAGGCCTTTCATTATAATTCAGCGACAGACAAGGGAGTCCTTTCACTTCAGAAACTCAATTTATGGTCTGTACTGTATGTTCATGCTACAAGGCAAAATACAGATATTAACTTAAAAGTAAAGCATTCTTTGTGTTTTTGTCATGTTGCAATAGCCTGTTTACATTGAGTATATACCAAAATCAAAGCTGATACTGTAATAAATAAAGGAGTCATAATAACATATTACATGCTTTGAATTCCTTATATATAGCTATGCAGTGTTCTAAGCAGCCTGGATGGGTCGCTGTACGTGATGCAACACTTATTATAACCACAATAGACTTGAGACTTGACTTGGACTCTAGCTCAAAGACTTGAGACTTGACTTGGACTCTAGCTCAGAGACTTGAGACTTGACTTGGACTCTAGCTCAAAGACTTGAGACTTGACTTGGACTCTAGCTCAGAGACTTGAGACTTGACTTGGACTCTAGCTCAAAGACTTGAGACTTGACTTGGACTCTAGCTCAGAGACTTGTGAGCATCTCTGGTATACAGTGATAGGCGTCATATTCCTAGGTAGACGTGGATCAGCTGAGAGTCAGCTGATGCCAGCTTGACCAACGTGACCTGCCAGAACTGACGCTACGTTTGATTATTGTAATATTTCCCTAGCTAGTGTAGATGGAGAACCATGAAAAAACGAAACCAAAACTACTATCAGAGAAAGTAATGTTGGTCAGCCTATATCTATAGCAGGATTCATGACCTCTGACTAGAGATAGTGTTGCTTTAATTCAAGTGGATACATATCTATGGAAACTAAACAAAATACTTTTAGAGAGAGTAAGCATGAGAGCAGGCCTCTAAATAATATAGTCAATTACATCTGTCCAGTGACCAAGACTCGTGAGTTTGTGATTGTGGGGTCCGCGTTAAACGGCCGCCGCAAGACCCTTAGCGACATTGAATGAACGAGTAAAGTACGAGTAAAGAGTAAAATGGAATAATCAAATGTTTAGATAAATTATCATATAAATTACCAATAACTAATTGGCATTCCAACCTACATTCAAGGTCACGATAAAAGTAAATTGGAATTAAACTACTTACGGAAATGACCGAACATGAAGTAATCCTTCACCTGCTTATCGCAAACTGTCGTTGGGCCGATTGGGTGGACCTTACACCTTCTTTCCCCTGTTGAACTCATTTGTACAATCTAAAGCACTTTTTAAAAGTTTTCCCAATGCATTTCTCACTTTCCAAACCTTTAGCAATGTTCTAAACAAATAGAGTCCAAACAAGATGGGAAAAGATTGAACTGTCATGCATTCATTCATTTGTACATTAACAGCTGAATTAGTGTAAGATGTTGCACTACAAATAGCTGTCATTGGGAATACTTATTCCTCTAAATAAGTATGAAATGGATGTGTACATCAGTTTTACGGTTTCCAAACATAGTTTGGAATGGATTGGATGGATCATTGTAGCCTCCCTTTGTTTCAGCCATTGCTCTTGCATCCAAAAAGTCCTAAATCATTTTTATGCGGTTATCTTCAACCAGGGATTAGTCTCATGATGGGTGCAGGGCAGAAACTGTCTGTGGACCAATGAGAAGTCCTGTCCTTCCCGTGCTTGAGGTGCCTGTCAGTTGTCCTAGCTTCCTTATCTGATTGGGGTTAGACCGCCAAGTCCACCTAGATCCAATCAAAATGTAGCAAACCTTTCTCCACTGTTGCAGTAAGAGAGGGCCCTGCAATAAAACTGGAATGTGCGGTTCCCTACATGTGGTAGAATGTATTCACGTAACAAGGTCAGCATTCTTTGTTTCTCATATGATGTGCATCACATGCTTGTATACAGAAGCTCCAATAAAGCATATGCTATGATGAGGAGCTACAAACAAGCAGAGGAAAAAGAACAGCCGGCATTCCGTTACCTAACATGAATATGAGATGAGTTTCCATTACTGTAGGACAATGGAGAATCACCTTTGCTCCACATGGCTTGATGCCAAGCTTGCATAATATGACATCAAGACAGAGATGCCAACCTTGCAATGTCCCTACCCGCTCAGCACCTGACTCTACATCTAAAACTTAAAAAATAAAAACATGTTTTTTAAAGCAAAAATAGACCCCTCACAGGCCTTTCAAGACTGTATTTGGAAAGGTGGGATATAAAGAGAAAAGAATCTAAAACAGAGGGTAAAAAGAGGTGCTGCAGCAATGCACAGTATAGATAAATAATGGGTTTTTAAATCATGTAAATATATCCAGACTCCAAAAATAAAATTATGAACTTGTAAATGTGCACTTTAATACTAACATCATTGTTTGTTTGTTTTGAACAGACACGTGTGCAGTCAGTTTACTATGTCTATAAAGATCACTATACAGTCTATAGCTCTAGTACTATTCCCAGACTGGCTGGTATGGCATGACAAAACAAACAAGCATTGTATTGTATCAGATAGACGTCTGAGCTGTCCTGGGTGACAGGTGAAAGAACTCATAAGTCGTTTTGTTTGTTGCACAATTTATTTTTGAGCTCTCAAATGGAACATATTCAAACAGGTGCATAGGAATGACGTTCAGGGCTAAAAAGTCTGAGCATCTGATGATAAACAAACAGTGTACATACATCATTAGTTATAATTAAATTACGGGAAGTCTTTTGCGTGAAACTGTTGAAGAGGCTGTGTATTTATAAGGCAGAAAAGAATGAAAAGTCAAGTGGGGTGCTGTGACTGTTAAGGAAATGACTTGATTTTCCCACTCATGAATGGCAGATTAAGGATTGACTAAAAAGCAGTAAGAATTAGGGGAAAGGTGAACGGAAGAGAGCAGTTTTTGAGGCTGTCACATGTGACTTCCTGTTTTAGAAGCAGCTGGCAGCTTTGTCATACAGCAAGCTCGGGTTTCTTATGATGGACTCACTGGAGTAATACACCATTCAAAATAAAGGTTCTTTATGTGCATTGATGGAGCCATGAAGAATCTTTCAAATCCATGGAAACTTTCAATTGAAAAACTTTAGACTATTCTTTAGATTATTTTCTCCACACAGTTACTTTAAGTTATTTTAAGAACTGTTCACTGAAAGGTTCTTTTGGGAACCAAAAAAATGGTTCTTCTTCGGCATCGCTGTGAAAAAAACCCTTTTGGAACCTTTCTTTTTAAGAGTGTGTAGGGGATAATTTGAGGATGTAATCATAAATTGATGACTTTATGATGATTTTTAGTAGTGTGGTGCTTGCCCAAGCAAAACTCAATGCAATGGCAACGTCTTGGGTGCTTTCCAAGCCATTTCTATGCATTTAAGGTTTTTTAAATGTTTTAGGTACGTTGCTTGGGTGTTATGGGTGGTTAATAATCAATCAACAGAGCTCTTTCCTTTGTCCCTTCACAAAAGTCCAATCACGTAGACATCTTCTGTGAGCATGATTTGAGGTATCTCTCATGCCTGTAGTTAACTGATAAGACTTGCTGTGGAAAGGAGGTTGAGGACCACATGTTTTTTTTGGTCAGCTTATAATTCGTACTAATTAATGTTTTTTTGAAAATGTAAAAATGCAGAAAGTTTTTTGTGATAGGTATTGGTTTAGGGGTAGGGTTCAGGTTAGGGGATAGAAGATACAGTTTGTACAGTATATAAATCATTATGTCTATGGAAAGTACCCATAAAACCAGGAAACTGATTGTGCGTGTGCGTGTGCGTGTGCGTGTGCGTGCGTGCGTGCGTGCGTGCGTGCGCGTGCGTGCGTGCGTGCGTGCGTGTGTGTGTGTGTGTGTGTGTGTGTGTGTGTGTGTGTGTGTGTGTGTGTGTGTCGTTTATGTGCTCGCCCCAAAGTTTCGAAGAAGGGCAGAACTCATTTTCCATTCTCAGTTTGGCTTAATGACTCCATGAATTGCATTTCCATTATGGGAAATGGATGGAGCAACAATACTGCTAAGAAAAGAGAAAGAATGGAGAAGAGACTGTGTGTGTACAAAACATTTAGGCTGATTAGTTTAGGCTACATCAAAGATATTCTCCTAAATCTACAGCATATTTGACAGTCATAAAGTTAGAGAAAATACGCCTGTCCAGTTTGGCCATAACAAATCATCACAGACTGTCTGCAACCCAGTGCTGCATTTCCAAGAATTGACAATGACACAAGAGAAGGTCCCTCCATGAGGAAACATATTTACCCCTGTACCCCTGACTATACAGAACATTTAACCATGCATGTGCTAACCAACCAAGAGAGAGCCAATAATACTAGCTAGCCAAAGAATAGAAAGAAATGGGTGTGGTCAAATATTCTGAAATATATTTGATACTTAAGCATACTAAAATCTGATTCATTCATTGAATTATTATATAATGTATTTCTATATATTTTATTTTATTGACAAATTACATACAATGATTTCTAAGTAAATAAAATTAAATAAGATTGTTCCATTTAATATACATTTATGAAATACATTTAAATAAATTAATAATATACATTAATAAATTAATCATATATACATAATGGTATTTTTTTCTTATTTAATTTATTGATTAATGGTTTTTGCTAATGTAAGCATCACTATTAGCTCCTAGGAATTTGAACAAACATAACTCATCAACTATTTGTGCTACTAAAAATAAATCTATAGTTTATTATATATAGGTTAAGTAAGTGACATTTCTCAGGAATAGAAAAATCTATAACCTCTGGCTGAATACTAGAGACTGAGTGCTAATAGTTTTGACATGTCTGGTCTGTAACCAACTGTATGCTTCAGGCAGTGTGAAACTATATGAACCTAATCCATAGCACACCAGTAATCCTGAACTGAAACTGTCTCATGGCTCTACGATTTTATTCAAGGCAGGTTTAAAAGGTTAATGTGCTGATCTGGTGTTGAAGATAATGATAATCTATAAAAAGGTATAGTTTTAAAAAGTATAAGCGGCTTTTATTTACATTTTTAGAGGTGAAAATGCTGGTTTGAGAAAGAGCAGAGGAAGATATTTGTTATCGCAAGTACATGAACTTTCGCATTGTTTAAAAGATTCTGAAAAACTTTTCCAAATGCTTCTTACGGTCATTGACTTCTTATTTGTGAAGCTTTAAATGGCAAGAAAAGGCTTGTTTCCTCCCAGAGGTCAAGAAAATATTTGTTTAAAGTCAAAGGTCAAGAGTGTCTGACCTGTCTGTCTAAATATTCCCACTGAACTATTTTCAGGCATGAAACAATTTATCTGTTTGCTTTTCGGCAATAGGTACAAATCTACATCAAAAGTGAAAGCCCCCAGAACTGTGCTTAAAGGGATAGTTCACTTTGAAATTAAATTTTGGTATGTTTTAGCTTACCTCAAGGGCATCCAAGATGTAGGTGTCTTTTTTTCCGCAGTATTTATATCGTTTTTACCTCTTGAACACAGCCACGTCCAAGTGATCTGAGAGCGCGGGCGAGTATAGATATATACAATAGATGTCGCCTTAGCTACGGTTTCGTTCCAATGAACTGCCGTAGCCAAGGCGACTTCTATTGTATATTTCTATACCCGCCCGCGCTCTCAGATCACTTGGACGTGGCTGTGTTCAAGAGGTAAAAACGATATAAATACTGTTCGTTTTCTCACACAAACCGCTCGTTTTGTGTCTTAGGCCATCAATGTGTACTTACGATGGGGAATTGTTTAATTTGGACGACGGGGAATTGTTTTAATTTGGACTCTGTGCATGCTCTTTGAGACAGTGACCATCGACCTGCATTATATGACTGACAGACAAGAACGGTTTGACCTAAAAATATCAAAATTGAAACTACTGCGGAAAAAAAGACACCTACATCTTGGATGCCCTTGAGGTAAGCTAAAACATACCAAAATTTAATTTCAAAGTGAACTATCCCTTTAATTGTATTAAATGTGAACTAGTGTACTTCAAATCATCAATGTATATTTTTAACTATACCTGCAGGTAATATAATACTAATGAAATAAAAGGCCCCTCAAGTGCACTTAAAGAGAGTACACTTTCAAGACTCTTAACCCTTTAACTGTCAGTCCCATTTTTGGGGCATAGACCCATAAATGACATTTCCACTTTAAATGGTTATAAATCTTGAAAACTTTGGAGCACAGACTTAAGTTTGGTCTCATTTTAAAGGAGACAAGTGGCAAATTATTGTAGAAGTGAGAAAAAAAAATGTAAGTGAAAAAGGTTTTCATTTTATAAAATGTAAATAATTAAATATATATATATATATATATGTATTATTTTTTTTTTACGTAAAATATATATATTTTACAAAACATGTTTTACTTTAAAACTGCAAGAAAAACAAAGCCATTAATCTGAACAATTAAGTTTTGTTCCAAATTTGAGGTTGATAACTCAAGTAATTATAGCTTTCCATGAGATTTTTTGTTTGGGGCGCAGTACCAAACTTTTCCACTATTACAACCAGACTTCATTGGTGACCATAAAGGACTTTTTCATTTCCATATATGGTTTGAGTGATCTGAACCATATATTTCCATAATTGTCATACTATATGAAGTAGACAGAATATGGGCAGTTTGACAGTATTTGATTTGAATTCAATCTCTAGCAAACACATAAAAGACATGCAGAAAGAACGTGTGTTAGGCCTATAGCTCACAGCCGCATTATAAATTGAGAATCTGTCATTTTTTCTTTATATTTATATTAATATCTTTAATATCTTATATTTATATCTTTTTATATCTTTATATCATATATTTTTCTCTATCTCTATCTCTATCAGTTCGTGAAATTACAGCTGCAATTTTGTTCCCTTCATAGTTTTCATTTAACAAATATTCCAGCACATAAAATATTTATTTTTTAATTATAATTAGCCCTTAAAATGTATTGAAATGTATTATCTTCTCATTTAAAACAATATGCTACTAAATGTTAAATAAAAGGAATTTTTTATTTCCAGAAGAACAAATTTATGTCAGTCATCCACAACCCCAAATAAGGAGATAAGAGAGGATTCTATATTTTTTAAAAAGTGCTAAGAGAAATTCAAGTTGAAAGGAAATATTCAGTGATTGAAAATTGCTAAAACAACTTTCACTATGCATGTAAATTAAAATCTGAACAAATTATGGGCTAAAGTAGGCCTACATAAGCAGCGAGAAACATATTGGCCTCACATATCGTAAAAAACAAGGTTTAAATAAACATATTACGTAGAAATATGTATGATCATGTAGAATCTTATAATCACTTGACACGCACTCATCATTGCGTATGATTTGGTTTGTGTAGGCTTTAATTTGCTAACTATCCCTTGGCCCAGCTGTTATCCAGTAGGCCTAAACGGTTATTCATTTTGAAGCCATTATCCGTTTCCGAATTAGGAATTTGGGTCTATATGTAGAAACAGTGAATCTTCAATGTTTTCACGTAGGCTGTAGGCCACTGAGCACGTAGCACATGTACCTATGCTCCTGAGGCTGCTTCAGAGGTGGTGTTTTAGAAAATAATGCTAAGCATTCCCCAAAAGGCATGTGAAAGGCATCCAGCAAATAACTGAACACAAGACGTGCCTTGTCTGGTCTGCCTGGTCACCTGGTCATTATGCATGGGAAATTATCAATGACACCTATACCTCCCCATGTGTTTAGCACATCTGTAGACCAGGCTGGTCATGGTATCAAGATCACAGTCCCATATACCCTTGTGAAAAAGAATGACTACTTTTAAAATGAAGTAATATACTTTAAAATAATGCTTGAGTGTTAACTGAATGCTTTCAGATCCTTTATGTATGTTAATTTAAATTAAAATTTAAAATGTATTATAGTTGACATTTATATTGAATGAAATAAGCTGAACTTTAGAGTGCTTTTTGACCCAATAATGATTTTTTTTTGTGTAGTGTGTTAAGAAACAGTCATGAAAGTGTACTTTCTTTAATTGCACTTAAAGGGATAGTTCACCCAAAAATGAAAATTCTGTCATCATTTACTCACCCTCAAGTTGTTCTAAACCTGTATGAATTTCTTTCTTCTGCTGAACACAAAAGAAGATATTTTGAAGAATGTCAGTAACCAAACAGTTGATGGGCCCCAGTGACTTCCACAGTATTTTTTTTTTTTTTATTCATTCATTGGGGTCCATCAACAGCACCAGCTCCTAAAAATAATACTAACTTCTGTGAAATTTGTGGACTTCAAAGTCAAAATCTCAAACACTTGGTACATCCACTTGTCCTTGATGAGGCTGTGCTATGTACTGCATCTGCAACGTACAACAATATATTATGCAATTCAGAAAAGAACAAATAAACATCTCTGAAATAACCTAATGTCAGTTACACAATCAGGGGGGAAAAAAACACACCGTTGTTTGCATTCTAGAGTGTACCAAAATACAAGAAACACTGGATTTGTCAGTTTAATCATGTCTAGAACAAGAGATTTCTCCTGTCAAACCAGCGTATGTGTAATATGGGCTGAATTAATCTGCTGGGAACCACATATTTTATACAGATATAAGAGAGGAAGATTTAGATTTAATATTAGAATTAAAGCAGCCATGTTGGGAGAGGGATTGCAGATTGGGCAAGTGCATTAAAAATGACAGGGTTTTCCTGAGGTAGATGAACAGAAAGCATACGAAGGAGAGGGGCTCATTCAGCAAGTGTTTTGCACAAGATAAACAGTTTTGCCCTTATCGCTTATTGCTCTGCGGCAGCAGGGCACGTCTCAACAAATGCTTCATGCGCACAAGAAAGAGAGCAGCACGAAAATGACGTTAATGCCTTGACCCCTCTCCAACTCTACAAGACTGTAAGAAAAACTGCTTAAGCAAAGAAAAACACGAAGGCTGGATCTGATTCATGTGATAAAAAAATTGTGCAGGGTGTCTACTTGGAATCAAATTTGGATCAAATTTAAAACATTTTTCAAAATTCAGACCAACAGCGTTGAGTGTTTTGCCATTTTTCTCGCAGGAGACTGTAAACTACATACAAATCAATAATCACAAATAAAAACACCAACATTATGGGTCATTTAGATGTGTTTTACCAGTACCAGGGTCCTTGAATCCCAAGCAACATCCCTGGTTTTATTGAATAAGCCTTTTTTTCTGTCATCAATCAGATCCTGATGTTTGCCTTCAACAAACATGAACATCCATGTCTGTTTACCTTGCATTGATTCAAAATTCACTTTTGGTCTCCTGTTTCCACATTTAAAGGAAATTCTGTCACCATTTACTCACCCTCAAGTTAATTCATACCTGTATAAATTTGCTCGGCGGAACACAAAGGAAGATATTTGGAAGAATGTTGGTAACCAAACAGATCTCTGGTCCCATTGACTACCACAGAAAGAAAACAATACTATGGTAGTCAATGGGACCCGAGATATGCTTGGTCTTCCTTTTGTGTACAGCAGAACAAAGACATTTATACAGATTTGGAACAATTTGAGAGTGAGTAAACAATGACAGTATGTTTTATTTTTGGGTGAACTATGCCTTAAAATCTTCTCTTTAGCCAACCACTGAAAATAAACAATGACCTGTGACCGCGAAACGATGGATTTTCTATCAGCAGAATTGTTTTGGATTGGAGAAAGAGAGCTTTTAAGGGTTTTTGTAATGTGTTGCTATCTTCTCCATCTGACACCACAGATTCTAAACCTCCACCACAATGCTAATGCCAAATAGATGTTTGAACGGTCAATTACTGGCCCAAGTCAAGAGCTCACCAACGTGTTCTGACATACGGGTCTCTAGATAGACCTTCAACGCAAGTACATGGGATTGTTTTGCTCGTTTGATGAGCTAGGCGGAAATCACAAGTCTGATTGTTTAGAAAATAAAACTTCCACTGAATAAGTCGCACGATATGAGGTGTGATTAACGTCCATAGCGCAAACTGGACGAGTTTTAAAGTTTAATACTTCAAAAAGTATTCCATCATAGTCATCCAGTAGAGGTGTGAGAGGTTGATCTAGGCTGCAGTCGCGTCTAATGTCACAGTAGCTTGGTGGGGCGGATGACGGCATTCGTAGGGACACCCAGCTCGCCGACGCTGTGCTGACGGAACCATCCTGGTTGCTCATACTGTTGGTGCGGCTACCAAAGCCATTGTAGGGAACGGTCCCAATAACCAGAGGCAACTCCAGAATCAACTTATGCACGATTTGAGGTATGATTGTCCATAGCACAAACTGGACGAGTTTTAAAGTTTAATACTTCAAAAAGCCTCGGGACTACAGATGAAAATTTGCATTTATGCTATAATCTGGCTCATTTAAAGTCTGTACAGAAGTGTAAGATTGTTCATTAATGTGCAGTGTCCCGAATAAATTAATTAATAAAATCCCAATTTCCTAAGAATACACCACTAATAAATCATCTGTTACAATAAGCATTTTATCTATGATATCGATTCATAAAATGTCTCTTACAGCCTGTTTGTGGTTTTAATGTATGAATACTTCAACTGAACAAAAGAACGCAGAAATTATTATATCATCTTAAAACTTTTATTGAAAATGCTCATACAAAAAAACACAACTTTAATTTAGATACAAAAAGGATACTTTGCACGATTTATAATAACAGTAACAGTCATCTTACACTCTATAAGAAACAACACACAGACACGCACGAGAAGTTAAGGAAGATATCCACAAGTGAAAATGTTGATCAAAATGTCTTCAGGATATGTCTACACACAGTGCAGGTTCTGGTCTCGCATATGAACATGGTCAGGGCTCGAAGTCCAAACAGACACTAATTTTGGCACTTGAAGTATTAAGTTCTTTTTTGGCCAAATGTTCAAGTCCACAGTGGAAAAGGCAACATCAGTGGAGCCCTTTCTTAGGACGAGGTTTTGAACTCATTACAGTACAGAATCTTGAATAAAACATGCAATGCCTGATCCCTCAGCGAACAATTTTGGAAGACAAGAGAAAAACAAAACAAAAACAAAGGAAATCTCCCTGCGAGTAAGTTATACAGTAACTTGCATCCATAAAAAGTGCATTCAAATGAAAAACAAAACACTGGTTCATTATAGACTGACACTGCATGATTTTCCTTGATGAAAATATCGATATACTACATTTCTTCTTTACATTTCAGTTACTTAGAATAATATATCTCTGCCTAGCACATTGACTTAACCTCACAACCAACATAAAAAAACCCAAATGCATTTCTACAAATGAAATCTTTCATCCCCACAAAAAAAAACAAAAAAAAACATTGGGTTGTAATGGAATGATAATGAAAATAAGCGGATTGCTATTGAATGATATGTTGGGGACTATTGGAAAGTACATGAACACCAATGGGGAAAGTCTATGTGTGCTTAAATGGCTATAATGCGGCACAATCAGTTTGCACCTCAGGCAGTAATCTCGAATCGCCAAACAGTCTGTGCGCCCTCTTTCAGACTCTGAAACAGCATCAAAAGTATGACAGAAACATGTTTAACTTAAATGATGCATTATATAAGATGGCTGTCAGCAATGCAGGCACAAGTGAGCTCGGACTTCACTCCTTTTTCCTCTGAACTTCGACTAGCTCATCCTGTAGAGGGGCCACTCGGGTCCCAAAATCCTCCGCTCCATCTTCACTCTCATACATCCATACGACACTTCTCAAACCGCCTCTGATCCGCATGGTGAAAGCCCGGAGTGCTTAAAGTGGGAAAAAACCCTTTTATGATGGGCATCAGTTCAGTTCTAGAGCTGCTGGGTAGGTTCAGCAGACAGGAAGCATGCGGGCGTTTCCATTGAATTCCTCCTCCACCTTAACGACAGAAAAACAAGAAATTAGATCAGTTTTTATGTTGATATTCAATAGCGACTGGTATTCATATTGTATACACTAAAGGTGCAATCACATTAGTACTATTTTGGTAAAATTTCGATGGTTGGTCAGCACCACGTTGCCACGTGACCAACTAAACCATGAGCAAAATCTGCGTGGCGAACTTTTCCGCCCTTATGTCAAACTCCCAAACGTGCAAATTCTTATGGAAATTTCGGCAAGCAAAGGTAAATGTGATCGCACCTTAGGCGAATATACTTTACACTCACCTCAGAATAAGTGGGGAGTGGGGGGAACTGGAATTGGGGTGCGTTCATGAAGATGGGACTGTCTCCTCCATCATAGTCATCCAATAGAGGTGTGAGAGGTTGATCTAGGCTGCAGTCGCGTCTAATGTCACAGTAGCTTGGTGGGGCGGATGACGGCATTCGCAGGGACACCCAGCTCGCCGACGCTGTGCTGACGGAACCATCCTGGCTGCTCATACTGTTGGTGCGGCTACCAAAGCCATTGTAGGGAATGGTCCCAATAACCAGAGGCAACTCCAGAATCAACTTATCACTGCCAGGGATGTGCATATAAATCTGTAGATAAAGAAGAACAAAGAGATTTCAATAAGTGCCTACTTAGTAGATGAAAAACACAACATCATGCAACTACAGTAACTGCAATATGCAAAAAAACGTAAACAAAAAAAAACTCACCATGAGTGCATATTCCACTCGAATGATGTTGCAGCCTAAGATGGAGGGCTTGATCTTAGGCACACGAATGCTCTTCCCCTGCCAGGCGTCGCACATGCCGGAGATGATATGGTTTCCACGCACTGAGGAGAGTTTTTGCCTGAAGACTTTGGTGCGGTTATTGGCCTGGTAGGTGTGCTTGGCGATGATCGCCGCTTTTGGTACCACGATGCGAGAGCAGGTGTTCTCAAATTTGGCATCAATGCAGATCTCTTCGCCCTCGCAGAAGCCACGCCTGTCAATCTTGGCGTTCAGAGAAACCTGGCCGTCGGGGATGAACATGCAGGTGACCTTCTTCTCCTTCATGCCTCCAGTAGGGGACTGATGATTGATGGAAAAACAGATATGATTAACTTGATTAACAGAACAGCAGCCTCTAGAATTTGGATAAGCCCAACCAAAAGTGATGAACTATGGCCTAAAGCTCATCTGTTTTGATATCAGTCTAATAAAATATATTAATATGAGGAACTCACCAGCAAGTCTGGAGTGTTGACATCCAAGGGCTCTTCAACTTCAAAGTGTTTCTTACACTCCAGGGCGGGCTGAGAGGGTCTTTCCATCAGAGCCTTCACAAAGTATTGAACAAACCCAAATTTGCCCTTGTAGGAAGACACCAGTTGCCTGTTGGGAAAATTACATTTGTATTAATTTACAGGCAAATGTGACTTAAACGGAAATGAATGCCTAGAGCTTGTCAATTAAAATGCTTACCCTTGTTGAGGAAGCTCAAAGCCAAAGGAGTATTCGTATTTGTTGCCAGGACGGAGAACAACCGAACCATCTGTGTCTGTGAGAAGCAAAGATAAGTATATTAGTTTTGGACAGTTTCAAGAGATCTTCAACAAATGAGACAAAACAAACCCACTAAAAACTTTAGCAAAGGAATCCCCTCATTATGAATCTTACTTTGCTTTCAGTTAGGAGCTAGGCTATTGTTTATATGTTTTGCATTTGACATGACATTTAGGACCACTAACTTTCAACAGTGTAATTATAGAAGATCAGTACAATGTAAAACATGCTTGTACACAATAAGTGTATTGTATCAAATGTTTCACTTAAATGGTAGCACTTTATTTTACAGACCTATTATCCAGACCTGTCCCTGGCGCCTATCCTTTAAACCTAACCTTAACTTATGTTACCTTAAATTATCCAGTACTTTCTTAGGAAAGTGCACTGTAAGTACACGTAACGTAGTTGAAGACAAAGTGTTAACGACTTGTTTTAGAATATACAGTGTTTCACAATGAACTGCCACATTCCAACATCAGCATCATCCCAGGAAATGCATCTATCAGAGCAAAGTCAACATTAAAAGCAAGATAAACCGTTTTAAATCACCTGCGGGATGGTCGTCCAGGTAGACAACCTCTTCATACTTCAGATAGTCGATTTCTTCACGGCATCTCTGTTTGCCTTTCGCGTACTCCACTTTAGCGCATCCGACTCCCACGACCCTCATGGCCATCACCTTGGTCACCTCCGAAACCTCCACCAAGATCTTCCCAGCCACTTTATCTCCACTGCAGTAAAATGTCTTGGATGGATCGTTGAAAACGATCTCAAAGGCCTTGACTCTTTTTGTCATCGCTACCATAGTGATTTACAAGCTAAAAAGAAGAAGGAAGATACGCGTCTCTAAGCAACTAAAAGTTGGTAAATCAGCCAGATATTTAGTAGTCCTTCAAAAGTGCATCCAGTCTTCAGTCCAAACGAATTAAAGTTTGGTAGGGAATAAATTGCAGAAAATTTGTGATTTATGCAAATTCACAATTCACACTGCTGGCTCGCATGGTTAGTATAGAAGCTTTGTGCACGCTGGGCTAGGCTAGGGTTTTATACTCAGACACTTCTGCCAGTGACTCACTAGGCTTGTTTACCATTTCAGCTGTTCATGTGGAAGTGGAATGCAATGGATGGCTCAGCGCATGCACAGCGCTCCCATTGGTCGAAATTAGGTGTTTATGTCGTCACTGGCCAATCAGCGGCCAGAAGCGGCGCGTGGACACCTCGTGGCTGAGAGCGCCGAGCGAGTGCACAGCAGCTGCGGGAAGGGAGGAGGCACTGAGGAGGAGGAGTGAACCTGATGATGAGATGTTTCTGAACAATGTAGCGATGTTGCAAGGGCATGCCCAACAATTTGGAGAACCAATGATAAATTCAACTGAAACCTTAAATGTGAGCGACGTGCAACGTTTGGTTGTTGATGAGTACCAGTACACAGGGAGGAGAGAGAAAAAGGCGGTTTTCCCTTGAAAAAAATAAAAAAATAAATTGGGTGTGTTGAAGGAAACTGATGCCCTTGCTGGTACAAACTAGGTTAACATCTAATGAATAAAAGGCACTTTACTATGTTTACAGAATTAGGGCTGAATATGTATGTGGTTATGAATTTAGCATATTTTTGTATGATTTACTATGCATTTGTCCTGTGTGAACAATTGAATGCACTTTTACACTTATCAACATGTTTGTTATAGGTCCTAGACGAAGTGCACCCCTACCTTTGCCTTGGGAGAGAGATTCTGCAGGGTTTTGATACATACTACTGTATATATGACATGGCATCACAGAGGGGACTAGCACACTCTTGTGAATGTAAGAACAACTTTTTTTGTTGTTTTTGTTTTTTGTTTAATAAAAATAACATAAATTACATTTCTTGAGTTTTTTCTTTATTTACATTTTTGTAAAAAATAATTATAAAAACGTGGCATGTGTTATCTTTGGATCACAAAAGGCAAATGCATATACAGCACCTGGAGCCTGGACCTCTAAACACATGTAGGGATTGCTGACTCCATCTAGTGTTCAAAGAAATATACTACAATATTATAATGTTTTTCTAAACTTTTGAGAAGCAAATCTTAATCTATTTATTTTTCAGATAAATACTGCCCCCCCCCCCCCCCCCCCTTGTTGTTCTCCAGAATTTGGATTTGATATGTAACTTGCAGAATATATGGCAAGCAGTTTTAGCTTAAATTGTACCCAGCGTTACTCGTCGTAATTGCATTTTTACTAGTACGAATTCAATTAGAGAGCTCTACAATTCAGTTCTTAGTAGCAATTACAATTAGAGAGCTCTCTAATTCAATTATTACTAGTAAGAATTACAATTACAAAGCTCTCTAATTCATTTCTAGTAGTAACAATTCCAATTAGAGAGCTCTACAAATACATTTTTACTAGTCATACGTCTCCCATTGACTTCCATTCATTTTTAATTACAGAGCTCTACAATTGAATTGTTACTAGTAAGAATTCCAATTAGAGTGAATAATAAACTGTGAAACACATGTAATCACATTCTATACTCTCTTAGTTTTGACCCAAGAGACCATTTAAGCATGCCATAAAAATGTGAAAATATGAATGTGATGTTTGTTAGGCAGTTGATCCGCTGCTGCCACAGAGAACCACAGCGCCTTCTACTGGAACAAGAGATCAAGAGATTTTTGAGTTGAAAGAAACATTGGCTCCCTCTGCTTTTCATCCCCGTTTATAGCACAATCAACAGAAGTCATGCCTGATTTTTGGAAACATTACTATTTTTTTATGTTTTATTGTTTTTCAGCACACTAGAATCATTTCTGAAGGATCATGTGACACTGAAGACTGGAGTAATGATGCTGAAAATTCAGCTTTGCATCACATAAATGATAAAGTAGCCTATTAAAACAGAAAACCATTATTTTTAATTGTAATAATATTTTACAATATTACTGTTCCCCCCCTCCCCTGTATTTTTGATCAAATAAATGCAGGCTTAATGAGCATATGAGACTTTTTTCAAAAACATTAAAAATAGTAATGTTTAATGGTGTATATACTCCAATGATAATCTTTCTGTATGTGTCCATTCCATTTTTAAAATGTATTCTCAAAACGTATCCAGTGTTTCAGGGCATATTAATGAGCCAGCTGTGCTTTCAAATTCAGGAAACTAAAAACTAAAACTAAATAATACTACTAATAATTACTTGACGCTCTATAATGTGGTGTGATAAAAATCTACTATTACATTTTACATTACAACATGTAAGTAAAGTCAATCTTTTGAATAAATCTTCCATGTTTGCAAACCACCGTTGAAATGTTTGTAATAATTATATCATTAAAAGGTTGAGGTATAACTGCCATGTAGTGTAGCCTACAGTCTATTTAATATTAGTGTCACTTTGCCGTTTTATAGTAATAGGCAAGGAGTGTTTTAGCGTGTATTCCTTTAATAAGTGGTTGAAAAGACATCATACAAAATACATAATTTTAATAGAAACATGGGTAGGCTACCACCATAGACTGGGGAAAAAAAGGGTACCACACAACTGACAGTTGCCAGTAGGAACCACAGAGGCAGAGCGCAGTACTTCCAGGTGAAAAGTCACTCAAATATGGCTGCTCCCTTGGAGTTGTTCTGTTGGAAAGGCGACTATGGATTACCTTCAGTAGATATCGACTGTTTAACTGTGCTGGTAAGAAAAACACACCGGTTGGTTGGTTATCACATTAGTTTATGTTTTATGCTTTGCGGTATTTGTCATAAATGTGATGTATTTGTGTGTCGGTGGTCAGGAAAGATGGGAGGTGACTTCCAGCACGCGTTATTGATGGTGCCAAAATCGCACACACATATCTATGGGTTCAAACTTCAAACTCTCATATGTAGAACCGTTGTATTTCTGATAATATACTGAGCGGTCGTCCTTTTGGTTCAGTGGATGGGGTACGTCAATTAGCCTACAGTAATTTAAAGGTATAGTTCACCTAAAAATGAAAAATTATGTCATCATTTTCTCACCCTCAAGTTGTTCTAAACCTGTATGAATTTCTTTCTTCTGCTGAACACTAAAGAAGATATTTTGAAGAATGTTGGCAAACCAAATAGTTGATGGACCCCATTGACTTCCATAGATTTTTCCCATACTGTTTGGTTACCCATATCCTTCAAAATATCTTCTTTTGTGTTCAGCAGAAATTCATATAAGTTTACAACAACTTGAGGGTGAGTAAATGACAGAATTTTCAACTATTTTTTAAGCATAATTTAATGAGATGTATTTTTTCCTAAAGTTACACCCCTCCCTTTAAAGCAGAGATGCTGGGTTTTCAGATCTACTATACAACTTCCATTGTTTTACTGGAAAGAACGAAGACATCAATAATAGTGTGAAGTGGCCGTGTGTGTCTATTATCACTTGTCTTTGTTTGTGTATACTACTCATTGTGGATGACAGTAGAGAAAGACAGGATTATCTGCCTGTCCGCCACAGCTGTCTAAACAACCAACAGTTTGTGTATGCTAGGGAGTGAAGGGTCCCGTAGTGTAGATATCTAAACTCCCCAAACACAAAAACAAACAGTGTAATCGAGAGGTTCTCATGTTTCTCGACAATGAAAAAAAATACAAAAAAATAACTTCAGGACAAGGATAATAACTGAAACTTTTCAACATGAATGGACATGCAGACAGTGATCCAGCTATTTATCTGAGTTTCTTTTTGACCGTGTAACTTTGAAACAACTTCAATGAGTGTTTCACTATGAATCGATTGCTTTTATGTAACTAGGGAATTATACAAATCAGGTAATGGCACAAATGTAGTCAGTCATGACAGTAAGTAAGAAAGACAGTATAAAAGCCTAAACACCTGTCTAAAGCCTAAACACTCTCAATAATTAAGCCGTTTGGATTTTCTGAGCAATATGATGTCATATTGCTCAGGCTCCGCCCACAACCACTGACGGACTGTCCCGTATTAGCATATTTCCGCCCTGTATACTGTCCTTTAATCCTATAATGTAGAGCTGCTTGATTCTATTTTTAAATAGAGATTCTCCCAAGATTCTGAATAGACAACTCAACACAATAACATGCAATTTACTAGAGGTTCTGACAAAATGTTAATTGTTGCAGTCTATAAAAAAAAAGTAATTTAAAAAGTTGAATGATTGATTCAATGACTTAAGGCCAATTTATACTTCTGCGTCGAGTGTACGCCGTAGTGTACGTCGTAGGCGACGCCGTCGTGAGTATTTATACTTCTGCGAATGTCTGTGTTGCTCTGCAGTTACACCGCCGAAACGCTAGTTGGCGCGGGTGGGTTTTAATGTTCCACTGTGTTTACATTCCTCGCAGCTGTTTTGAGTTTAGGTTTCTACGAGCAATGGCGACTGAAGGAGTCATACAGATGGCTGTATTTCCGCACTTCTTCAAGCAATCTCTCGGTCACTTGGTCTATTTCCATGGCTCTTCACTGATCTTCGGAATTTAAAAATGGCGGGCGGGCGGTGCAGAGTGCAGAAGATCATTCCGGAAATGCGTAGGAGGAAACGCGATGCTATCCAGCCGACCAATCACAGATCTTGCGGTCCGCGTCGCCGCGACGCGTAGTTACATTTTTGAGGAGGTGCGCGTCAGGGTACGGCGAAGGGTACGACGTATGGTACACGTCAATGCGTATGAACGTCGCAGAAGTATAAATTGGCCTTAACTCATGAAGACCTTTTTTTCATTATTGAAGAATCAGCATTTTTGAACAAATCTCTTGAATGAATGATTAATTGACAAATGCATTTTTCTATCAGTCACTTGGTGCACATACTGGTGTACCAATTAATGTAATGATACAATCTTTATTTGAAGCATCAAGTTACTTCCAAAAGGTGATTTAGCCTACTCTTTTTTTTTTTTTTTTTTTTTATGGCTACCATTAGACATCACTGTTTTATATCCAAACTTTGATCCCAGTACTTCTGAGATTATTTGAATTGTTGTAACACAGAAATAATGATTGTGTGTTGTTGAAAAGACTGTTTGTGAAGCTGTTTCATGACAACTGCTCTCTCTGGGTCAGCAGCAGCACCAACACAGATTTTAATGGCAAATCATTGTTAATAAGGAATTAATCATGCCGCTGTACCATAACCATAAAAATATAGTTCTAAAGATCATTCTAAGTATAAAAGAATAGCAGAGTCCATACCACAACTTTTACGATAACGGCACAGAGAAATTATATTGTTGGAATCACTTTTAGAATAATTTTTTCTAGCTGATACAATAAAAAGATGACATCCTGTCGGAATCAATCATTCTTTAAAGAGCTCGGGCATTTAAAGCAGCAGAATAATCATTTATTAGAATAAACAGAACAGTATCGTTTGTTGTATACACTAATATAGTTATCGTTATAGTTATCTTTCTTGGTGTGAATGGGCCTTTACCCTTATAGTCTGAAAAGTCCATTGAGGATAATCTTGATACAGTCAGTCATATATTATATTAGGATATGCAATAGTAGAGCCTTTTTGTAAACATTTACGTATCACGTACAGCGTTTGTCCGATCAGTGACACTGACACCGCAAATATGCAAATAACTTATTTGAAATAAGAATGTTAACCCAGGGTTTAGGAATGCACAGTGAGCAATGTGAAACATGATTCCGGTTACCTGGGGTTTAGAATAACCCAGGGATAACTATTTTTCACTTTTTTTTTGGTCTTCATTAGTCATAGTTTCTGAAAAACATGAATTTTTTTGCTCTGTGGTAGAAATGATATAGCAGAGGTTTTTACAATGGTGACGACTTTTGTCTAGCCTAAACATTCTCATGGAGAACGGGTGGTTTATGGTTTCTATGTCTACAGAAAAGTCATCACAGAGGCTCAAGTCTCCAGTTGCTCTTTGAGTAGATTAAAGCTATATAAGCAGATGCTGGGAAAGGGAGCTGTATCACAAAATTGCTTTGGTTCAACTGGTTAGATAAAACAATGTGTAAAAAAGGCCAATAAATCATCTGGATTTAGATTTAAAGCAGGGCAGTCAATTGCACTGGTACTGCTTTTTCTTATTTTATGAAGTTTGACACATTAATTTATGCATTTGTCAGACGTTTTTATCATAAGCGTTTTGTTCAATGCTATATTCAATGCAATACAAAACGCTTATGATAAAAACTATGCTTTTTTTCATTGGCCTGAACAAGTCCAACCCGATCTCATGAGAAAACATAGGCTAACTTCTATGTTTAAAAAATAAGCATGAAGGTCCACCCCTAAACCTAACCCTCAGTCGGATGTAAGCAGTTTGTACGGAAGCGTACAAATGAGATTATAGGAACTCACCACCAATTCATCAAAACTTAAAATAGTGTCAAATTCCAATGATAGGTTGTTGACAAGTCTTTTGCAGGGATGGGTCACAATAGTTGACTAGTTGACTACCAATAAAACTCTAAAACATGCTTCGAGAACGCTGGATTCTGTTCTATGCCGTTGCACTCCATCCAGCTGTTTTTGAATACAAAAATGCATCTTTCCCTGGCTATGCCAGGCTATTATAACTGTTTTAATAGCATAACCCTCTAGTAAACACCACATAAAAAAAAAACCGCAAGGCAACAGTTTGACTTGATGTACCAAAATGACTAAAAGTGAAACTAATAAAAAAAAAAAAAGTAAATATAGGCAAAAAAATTTTTTTAATACAAATTGATACACACAGACAGACTTGAAAACTTAAAATGAGTTCACACATTGATGCTGAATAGAACATCTTTTTTTTTTTCTTTTTTTTTAAAGTAGTTAAAAGAAGAACTTATTTAGAGAGTAGGCTAGACGATTTCAAAAGCACCCTTTCGAGCTGCTCAGACCGCAACATAAATGTGCAGTCGATGTTAGAAAAACATGAATGAAGGTTTTAAGACCAGTAGCACATGGATAGGTGGGGCAGCTGGCTTGTGTGTGAGATTGAAAAACATAAGCATTACTTTAACTGCATCCAGACGTTTCTCAGGGCACTTCTCAGGTTACCAGCTGTGCTTGCTGCCATTCAACTCGTAATCTTAAAGATGTTGCATTTATGTGAGCCTGTCTATTATTACTGCTTTAAATTTTTACTGTGTCCCATGATCTCATCTTGTATTTTGGATACATGATTAATTTCTGTTACAAACATGCTATTATACTCCCTCTCTTAGTTTTCCATAAACAAAGAAAACATAACTCTATGAATTATTTTCCTGTTAAATGCCATCTCAGCACGGCAGTCAAGAGCCGCAAACCACACTGGAATTTACAGAGCGGCAGCGCTGTTGTTTGATGTTCTTTAATAGTACATTTGTGATGGGTTGGAAATAAAAGAGACTACGTATCAGGTCTCTCTCATCTAATCTTTCCTACTTACCTTCGTCTATGTTCGGGTGACTTTCATAAATTCCACTAAGTGTGAGAGCTATGATTGGCGTCTTCATGTTCAATTTAATATAGCTGACTGCAAAATGTTGTTTACTATCCGGACTTGGAGTGAGTCCAGAATTTGATCTCCCCATTGGCAAACATAAAACCCTCCCAGGCACTAACTCAAGTCAGCACATTTTTGGACAGCACAATTAGTGACTTACCCGTTGAGCCCCCACAGAAATGTCTCAATAGCAATGTAGCAATGCTACGATGATCCAGCCCTACTATTACTCATCCGTGTGAAATTTTAACTCCTTTGAGGAGTAATGACAGACTTTTTATTTTTATTATAAATTAACATCACTTTTTTCCCCCCCAAGTATATATTTTTTCTTCATAAAATGCATAGCTCTAGTCTTAGATGCTGAATGGTCATTACAGCGTTCCACCTGTGCCATAATTCATATTATATTAGGGTCCATGTCATGACTTTAATTTTATGCTCTATACATAAAAAATGCAATTCACACACCAAGGTTATTGTAGTAAACTAAAACCATTAAAAAACTGTGTAATTGAAATGAAATAAACATTATCTGAGACCAAATATAATTAAACAGAATTAAACTTATTTTCAACTAGTCAACTAGTTGTCAGGGCAACATCTCATTTTCTCTGATTTTCATTGAGTTTAACTTTATAGTTATCTCAATGAAAAACTATTATAGTATCTCAATGATCCTAAAATAGCACTGATTCACACATACATTTTTTTTTTTTTTTTTTTTTAAGCGAAGAGGTTTAAGGCCAAAAAGTACTTTTTTTAAATAAAAACTTTTACTAAAAACCATGTTCATATATAGCCTATAACGTTATTATTATAGCTATAGCATCTTGTATGTTTATATGAACAATTTTAACAATGTTTGACTTGTTTGATTGCTTCTCCAGGGTCCAGATACTTTACAAATGGTTGTCATACTTTGTAAGACCTACTCATGTTCATATGAAAAACTATTTCTCTGTGGATACATTATTGGGATTTTACTTCCAGAACTCAACTGTTGCGCTAATTTTTTTCTTTTTTTTTTCTTGGGAATAAATATCTGAGTTTATTCCATGTTTTCTCTTTCTTTTTTTCTCTTTAGGCCTATGCCAAGTTTGCTGGAGCTCCTCTCAAAGTTCACAAAATCACCAACCCATGGAGAAGTCCTACAGGTGAGTGGTCATCTGATACATCAAGCTGTTAAAGTTAGCTACTGCCATGGACTGAAGACTGAATGACAGCTTGTATGAGGAAACCTTAGAGTGACCCAAACTGAAAGAGGGTGTAATGAGCTGAGTTCAACAGGTCATAGGTCAATGTGTCAAGCCTCCACTGACTTCTAGAACCCTGTGTGGAGTGTGTTTGATATGAATACACGTGTTAAATTTAAATGTACAATTAAATTCTGCTGCAGGGGTTAACATGCGAGTTGTTTCCTCCTCCCAACAGGTACTCTGCCTGCTCTGAAGACTAGGGAAGAAGGAAGCATCTCCCAACCCAGCAAGATCATCATTCATCTCCGAAAACAGGTGAACGACCCCCTCTCAGCCCTCAGAGGCTAACAACCTTTGGGGGCAAGATGAACACTCTCTCTCTCTCTCTCTCTCTCTCTCTCTCTCTCTCTCTCTCTCTCTCTCTCTCTCTCTCTCTCTCTCACACACACTCACTCACTCACTCACTCACTCTCACACACACACACACACACACACACACACACACACACACACACACACACACACACACACACACACACACACACACACACACACACACACACACACACACACACACACACACACACACACACACACACACACACACACACACACACACACACACACACACTCTCTCTCTCAACAGGTGAGGATTAGACTCTAAAGCTTCTCAGCATCTAAATCAAGATCTGCATCCTCAGAAAACAGGTGAAGGATTTTCCTTAAACCAGGTTATGAGCAGATGCTAAGTAGATTGTGAAAGGGTGTTGAGTGATGTAAAGACAGCTGTTCTGAAGCTCTTTTAAAAGGATGTTGTTAATGATAGTAAAGATATTTAAAATATTAAAGATATTTAAACATAAATATTTCTATTTAAAAAATATTTTTGTTCTATTGAACTTTATGAAGAAAAAAGGAAGACATACAAAGTCAGTTTCCACAACAATATTTAGCAGCACAATTGTTTTCAATATTAATAATAAGACATGTTTCTTAAGCAGCAAATCAGCATATTTAATAAATTTTGAAGAATCATATGACACTACACTGGAATAATGGCGGCTTAAAATTCAGCTTTGCCATCACAAAAATGTTACAGTATATTCAAATAGGGAACTGTTATTTTAAATTGTAATGATATTTGTTTTTTCTGTATTTATATCAAATATATGAATCCTTGGTGAGCAGCAGAAAAACATTTTAATAATCTCAAATGATACTGCATAATTCATTACTGCTAGTTTATGTAGAGAAAAACCTAGAATAATAAGTCGATCCACTGACTATTTCATAATATAACACCAACCGATATTTTACACTATTGAATATCTGTATGCTAATAATAAATACAATTCAAAAGACTTTTACCTGACATACAAATGGAAATCCACCCAGAAATCTCAGTAAAATTATTATTGTACAATCCTAATGGAATATTTGCAGGATATTTTAAAAGAGTACGACAAGGGCGTAGGTTTGGCCTCAGCTTTGGTGGGGACATCCCCCTCCCCCTGGAATGAGTTTTCTATATGTAATTAAATAATGAACAAATGAATTAAATACACACGTATCATAGTATGCATTCAACACAACAAATCCATTATTATTATCTATTATTATTATCCATGATTACAGTATTCCATTAATACTAAAATTGTATCTACTATTCTATATCAAATTCTATTGATATATTCTATTCTTAAATATTAAATTCTTAGGCTACACTCACTCACTATCACATAAATAGAATGTAGAAACGAAAAATGTCTCAGATCCACTGTTTATGTTGACTGCAAGATTCTAAGTTAAGGTCAGCTAATTAACATTCAGTGACTTGCTAACGTAGCATTCTATCATGATAGCGTGACTTCTATGAGTCTATCAGTGCTGCACAGCCTAATCAATACTCTTAACCTTAGTTGAAAGATTGCTGCTGCTAGGTTTAACTGTAACAACATGGTAACACATTCTATCACCAATCAATACTATTTTCCACAGTAGAATCTGCATTTGAAAGCCTGGTCAGTCACTACTACTGCTAGTTTATTTGTGTGGCTAGTTATTTTGCCTACTTACACTCTGCTTTATGAAAAAGCTTCGTATGTCCCCTTTCTTCTTCTTGGGTGGCATAGCTGATCTATCTACAAAGTACAAAAAGTGGCAAAAAACGGAATATTAAAATGTTTTACTCTGGCCTTTGTATGTGGCAGAGAGACAGCCCTGGTAACTTACCGTCGGCGTCGTCGACGCGCGCACGCGCACACACACACACACACACACACACACACACACACACACAACCCGCTCGCTGCCAGTGCAAGCACAAAATTAGTCCCGGCCCGCGCGTGTAGCCTGTCAGATACACCGCCGCCAATCAAATTACGGCGTTTCTTGTACTGTCGTTGTTTTGGCCGTTGGAATCGATCCAAATAGCAGCGCAAAGATCCAAATAGCAGTTCAAATGAGCTTGCTAAATATTGGTGGGGACAAATTTGTCATCTCAAAATATTGATTGGGACTAGTACCTAGCGTCCCCCCCTAAACCTACGCCCATGGAGTACGACAGTATTCTTGACTTTGTTGGTCATATTGGTTGTTGTAGCTGTCATGAGACTGAGAGCGGTTTCCCAATAACAACTTCCGGTTTGTGTTTTAAAGGCGGTGGGTATGGCATGAGCGTTTATGGCTTGTTAGTGGTGAACTAAGAGCATACACAGCATGTCCGAGTTACTCCCATGAAAGAACTCTGGAAATTGACAAATTTCTTGCTTAACCTTTCCTTATTATATCCATTAATCATTGAGAGAGTTATTTTTGGCAATGTGGTAGACATTCAGAGATGTCTAAACACATCATGGTCAGTTACATTCACTGCTAACATTCACATTAACAACTGCTGGCATACTGCAGCTGCTGCTTTGATGGTTAGTCACTGCTTATTTCACCCTTACAGTAGATGAAGAACGCGATGCAATCCAAATGTGATGAGTGCTTTTGAAAGTTGCAGTTAAATAATTATCTGTCTCTTGTTTCAGAAGTACAATGCAGACTATGACCTTTCAGCAAAGGAGGGTGCCGATACGCTTGCCTTTGTCTCTCTACTGGAGGAGAAACTGCTACCTGCACTGGTGAGAAGTGAGAAGCAAAAGACAAGGGCGTTTTCACACCTGTTAGTGAACCTGGCGCGTTTTCTCCCTTAGTTTAGTTCGTTTAGGCATATATGAACATTGCCACATCCGCACTAAAGAAATCGGTCTGAGATGGGCTGCGTTTATCAAAAGTGTCGTGAGCTGAGTTGATCGTAGAGAGCAATGGTTCTACTATCAACTTTGGCCTATGATGTGGTTAGCTTGTGGAAAGAAAGCAAACGGACCAACGAACCAGGCTGTATCACAAATTATTTACGAGTAATTACGTAAGTTGCATAAAAAGCAGCAGTGAAAAGCCTAATTTAAATTTGGTCGGATGAACAACTGTCCAAAACGCGCGGAAACACAGAAGTTTACAAGGTGTTTAGCGAGCGTCTCAAAGAGATGTGCTTTAATCGCTCTGTGGAACAGTGTCGTGCGTAGGCTAAAAAAAACTTTGTCAACAATACATACATAAAAGTTTGAGATTCACTTCGCAAGATTGAGAGTCCAGGAGATGAAATGGATAAGTTTGTCAGGTGCAACCTGACCAATGAGAGGACAGTTTACTCGCACCTGACTTGTATAAACAAATTTCGGTCTTAGAAATGCTGCCTTGAGATAGCAAACCAAACCAAGAAGAAATTGCAACATTGTAACTATTTGAACTCCTGTTTCGGAACTAAGCAAATGATCTACAGGTCTGAAAACTCCCTAAAACGGATACCTCTGTCTGGAAAAAACATATTCAAAGCCCTTATATTGTATCCAATATTTTCTGTTCATTACAAAGCTATTTCTCTTTGTACAGTCATTTTTACTCTCTGCATGATGACACCATTCAAATGCTGATGTTTGATCTTTCACTGTTCCCCTGCGGACATCCGTCATGTTTACTGATGTGAAACACATCCTGTTTTCCCCTTTAAAACTGTAAAACGGAGACATTAACAGTCTTAGTGGAACTTAATTGGAGTTCTGAGAAACTTCATATGTCTCTGAACCATTCTGTCTGGGTAGGTCTACACACTGTGGATAGATTCGAAAAACTATGTGGATGTTACACGGGGCTGGTATGCAGAAAACATCCCCTTCCCTCTCAACTTCCTGCTACCCAACCGCATGCACAGCCAGCAGCTGGAGAAGTTGAGACTCGTGAGGGGAGACGCAGTCCTGGAGCCCGGTGAACAGCTGGAGAAAGAGGTGAGATGCGAGGAACAAACGCTGAAGATTTTAGTTCTGTTACAATGTTCTCCTTCAATGATTTAAAATTTAAAGGAAATGCTTATAAGAAATATGTGACATTATAAAACATACAATCTACGCTACTGTTCTAAAGTTTGGGATCAAGTAAGTTAAACCACTGGAGTCATATGGATTACTTTAATTATGTCTTTACTACCTTTCTGGGGCTTGAAATGAGTAGTCTCGTAGGTCATAAATGGAGGGACAGAAAGCTCTCCGAGCTTTCCGAAAGCAATTTAAGCGCTGTTTTAGGTGACTGTAACCGGTTAGACAACCTTTCTAAAAAGCTTTCACTATTTAAGTGTAGTTTACCGCTAATCGATACAATAAAGGTGTAAAATGTCATCCAAATTCATGTCATTAAGGCCTGGTTTCACAGACAGGGCTTAGATCAAGCCAGGATTAGGCCTTCGTTTAATTAGGACATTTAAGTGGCTTTTATAAACATTACTGGTGTCTATCTCGAGATAAAACAATGGCACTGACAAATTTTAAGATATGACGGTGCAAGTTGCTTTAAGTTAAAACAGCTCAAACATGCATTTTAGTCTGAGACTATGCTTAAGCCTTGTTTGTGAAACCAGGGGGAAGAAGTTCTTTTAGCTTATCTCAATATAAGCTGCTACATTCAAACCATGAGAATTTCTATATGTGGGCTTTGTTTTTGACAGTCTCTTGGTGGTCTACATTTGTTTCAAAGACACTCCTGAGTCCTGGACCATTCTGCAGGATCTCCGTCATATGTTTACACAACATAGAAAGAATTGGGTCAGATGACTCATTGCCATGGCAACATGTCTTCATGTTATCACTGCTTTGTTGGGTTTAGAGGAAGGCTTTGTGATTAATTTTGAGTTATGAGCAAAGACAGATGTACATGTCCTTTTTTACAAAAACATTGGCAGCAGTTTTGATTGATCAACTTAATCTTTGTGTTTGTGTTTCTGCTCTGTAGCTTTATCGCGATGCATTTGAATGTATGACCCTCCTATCGCAGAGACTGGGCTCACAAAAATTCTTCTTTGGAGACTCGTAAGCAACACTAATTGTGTGTAATTGCATAATTTGTGTATGTATGTGTTTGTGTGAGAACGTGCGTATGTGACCATGATGTTTCATGTGCTTCCAGTCCCTCGTCGCTGGATGCGTATGTGTTTGCACACCTGGCTCCTCTGTTGAAGATCAAACTGCCTAATGGAAAGCTTCAGCAGCACCTCAACTCTCTGAACAACCTGCAGCAATACTGCTCCAACATCCTAGAACTCTACTTCCCCTCTGATGCACGAGGTGGATATTGCTGTATTATATTTTGTTAAAGATTTTGGTCTTGGTAGTAGTAAGTAGTATCATTATTTTTATTAGTAGTTAATAAATATTATGAAGCTAATACAAATAATAATACCAAAAATAGTAAATTATTATTTAATTTAATGTTTAAATTAAATGATTAATAATGCATTATTAATAATATTAGTAGTAGTAGTGGTAGGAGGACTAGTAGTAGGCATAATACAAATATTATGTATATTATATTAATGTAATAAGTAACAACAACAATAATAATAATTAATAATTTAATGTAAAAGGTTAAGTTAATAATAATACAAATGATTATTATTAATAATAATCATATGAATATTAAATTAAGGAAAGTTTTTTTATTATTATTATTATTATTATTAATTATATAATATTTACACAATTATTAATACATTTTATTTTTATTAATTTAAATTAACCTTATAAATTAAATTATCATTTAATTTTAGTAGTATTTTACTACTACTAGTAAAATGTATAATTTTTTTTCATTTTTATCAGTAGTAGTAGTAGTAGTAGTAGTAGTAGGCCTAATATTAACATTATGTATGTTATATTAATTTAATAAGTATTATTAATAACAACAATACTACTACTACTACTTCTACTACTACTACTACTACTACTACTGATGATAATAATGATGATAATATAATTAATAATACAAATTATCATTATTATTAATTATCATATGAATATTATATGAATAATATTACGAAAAACCTTTCCTTAATTGAATAAGTATTATTATTCATAATCATAATAATCATAATAATAATAATAAGGATGATGATATTAAAACTTAATCATTTCTTTTTAAAAAGGTTAATTTAAATTAATTTAAAAAAAATCGTATTATTATTAGTAGTAGTAGTAGTAGTATGAATATTATATAAATAATAATGCCAAAAAAGATCATTTAATGTAATGCTTTATTATTATTACTAATCAATGAATATTTTAACTTATTTTAATAAGGTTCTAAAAACATTGACGTAAACTAAATGAAGTAAAATTAGATCTGAGCCTCCTTTTATGACCGCTGATAGTGTAAATGCAGAGAACTGGGTTCTTTTTATTTCTGGTCACTTTTTGGTCCATTTAAATGGATCTGAGTTTGGTTTAGTTAAAGAGGACTCAAATAACCCTTGACATTTTTTCTGAAACTAACTTAATTAAACTTTACCTCCCCCCCCCCTTTCAGAGGCACCAGGTCACAAGATTCATGTTCAACCTCAAAGCGGCGACTTCGACAATGAGCCCCACAAGCGCCGTAACCAGATTCTTTCTGTTTTGTTCGCTGTGGGAGCCATGCTGGGTTACGCCATCTTCACTGGGATTGTTAAGATCAAGCGTGAGCGGCCACAGCTGAACAACTCTAGCCATGATGACGAGGATGAAGAAGACGAGGACTAAATGCAAAAGGAAAAGTGGGATGGGTGCCACTAGGGACAAGTAGCGCACATTCTAGCTCACCAGCCATCGAGAGCAGAGCTGCACATACTATTACCTCAGTTCTTTTTACATCATGCAAGAGTGCGCTCTGCCAGAATCGCTCACTTGATGTAGCCTCAAGCGAGCCCTATATTGGTGCTTTTCCTTTTATTTTAATTATTGTTAATATAATTGTTATACTTGTGATTCTTCAGTGGTCTGTCATTTTGTCAGGTCTCATACAGGCAGGAATTTTAACTTGTTTTTTAGGTCATTAAAATATATCTCACAGTTTTATCTCCTGGTCTGCATTCACGTAAACATGCCACTTCAAAAAACTCTCAACCTGGGAAATATTAAGCACGTTTAGATGTATGATCTTAACCCGATTATATGTTAAGTCGACAATGCATGTGGTCATGTAAAGTCTTTTACCCTTTTTCCTTTATCGGAGTAAGGTTATAAACGGCTTTAGCATAAACCGATCGAGACAGCTAGATTTTTACCCCATATCCTGATTTCGCCTGGCATGTAAACACATTAACCTGGTTCTGTCGGCCTATTGAAGTGCATACATGTGATATGTAACTGGAAAGTGTTCTTACTGCGGATTTAAGCACATCCAGACAGAGCGAGCGTTTCATGATGGGGGAGGAGGAAATGCATCGCTAAACTAGACTCTTTCTTTTTCCAAGAAATTATAAAAATGTGTTCTCATCCCATGCAGCAGAAGTAGAAATGTTACTGTCAAAATACTGCTTCTTTATTAAGCATTCATTCTCACATAACAAATGGAATACTCAGGGCCCTATTTTAACGATCTAAGTGCATGGTCTAAAGTGCCTGAGCACTTAGCAAGTAGTAACTAATGATAGCAAGTGCACTTAGGGCGTGTCTGAATCCACTTTTTCCTAGTTTTTAATGAAAATGGTGGGCGCGCATGGTGTAAAAGGGTTGTCCCTAACGTGCAATATACCAATCAGGGTCTCATCTCTCATTCCCTTTAAAAGCCATTTGCGCTCGCACCATGGTGGATTCCTATTTACATGGTGGAATTTGCAAGCGGAAAAACTGAACGTTTCTCACGCGAGGAAACAGATCTGCTCATGCGTGAACTTAAAGCGCGCGAACTGACCATCTACGGGACAAAGTGTACGTGCGTTGTGCACCCGCCTATAGGCGCATATTACTAATGCGTTCTTTAAAAAAAATTTAAAAAATTGCGCTATTGATTTTAGACCAGGTTTCATTTGGTCAATGGCGCAGTCTATTTCAGTTGCTTCAAAATAGCAACGCGCCAACAATGCGCCTAAACACACCTCGTTTTCAGACCAGCACGCCCATGGGCGCACAAATGGGCGCAAATGCATTTGCTATTTAAACAACGTGGCTCAGGACGTGAAAATGATAACTGCGTTGGGCTGAAACTAGCAAAAAACACTTGCGTCTTGCCTGGCGCTGCATTGCGTCTGGTGTATGATAGGGCCCTCAGAGTCAGATACACTAATGATTAGGTTTACCGGGGAATAACCTGATTTTTGAATAAAATCTTGTAAACGTGGTTCACTTGCATTACAGGGTTATTGGTTTGCATATGTTAACCAGGTCAACGGGTTAATTCAATAAACTGATTTTTGGGAGTTATCGGCGTATTGGTGAGTTTTAAACACATTAATATGAGCAAATCGGTCTATGCTCCGTTAACTGTACAACGTAGCAATCCGTATGCTCGTATAATGTACATCATACATCATCGTGGAAACCGACTGTTACCAGCTCTGAAATTAGAGATGCAGAAGAAAGGTTGTTAACATTAACAGCTGCATTGTAATGCTTCCATCACTTTTTACACTCTAAATATTACATTTATATGGTGCAGTGACCTAATATGCTGTCCTGCAGACTAAACATACTGTCAAACTATTAACATTTCCAACACATTGCAGAGTAAGCTTGTCAGAGACTTCTTATCTTAAACCAACCATCTTGGAGCTCTTTGACCACTCAAGATGCTAAGCTTTATAAATCAGCCAGATTTTAGAGCTCCCCAGAGAACTGCTGACGAGAACTTTATTATTACATGCCAAACACTGCAGTTAAGTTGGAGTCTGTGGCCATTATACAGCTGGGCTTCTCCATCCCAATCTCTCACCGGAAACCCAAAGCACAGTGGGCTCATCCGTTTTGTTGCTCTGAGGCCAGACCTACGCTGTACCTCACAGGGTTAAACCTTCTCAAAGTTCCTACAAAAGTATTTTACTGTCAGTAACTTGTGCAACTGTGTAATCATGAAAGGATTCCACATTTAATGACACAATGTTTTGTTTAAAACAAATACAGGCTGCTATGCATTTTCTGTATAATGCTGGTCCATAAATAATAATAAAAAAAATCGACATAAGTGTACTTTGAAGCAGCGTTTAATGGTTATAACAACAGTAGACAGGTTTAAGGGCTTTTTTTTCCCTTTTTAAAAAAAAAAATTCTTTCAGCATTAAGTATTAGGTCATCATCGGTCGAGATTAACATAGAATGTAGATGGTTGTTTACACAGCTTGCATGCGTTTAACTTTATCATTTGTTTTATGATCTTCAGACATATCTTGATCAAAATTCTTTCAGTAGTCTTGTTCCAATTATGCTGCTGTTTAGCATCAAGTTAAAGATTTAGTTGAACATTTCTGCCTCCTACTTCCCATGGGATTCGAGGTGTTTGGGTTTTAAATGTAATTTGAGAGTGTTTCAAATCCCAGTTTGGTTAAACCAATCAATTGCAAAGAGTGCCATAGGGTTTGCGTTTGAAACTATTTTTGACACGATCATAAAGTTATAATCCATAGAATCTCAGAGGCTGTTTACACTAGGCTACACTATTTTCAACTAAAGAAAAAGAAAACTTTTGATATTTTTTAGCGTTTATTTACACAACAACAGCGTTTTTGGGGTCCTGAAAGCGCAAACATTTGAAAACAGGTTTCAAAGTGCAAGTTTTTGAAAACGTTATCGTTTGCATTGAGCCCTTATATCTACATATTTGTGTGTTAAAAAACAAAACAGTTATAATACAAAATCAACGTGTAACCAAAGTTGTTGTGCGTGTGTGTGTTTTTTCTTCTTCTTTTTTTTTTTTTTGGGTAAAAGCGCCAAACAAACGCTCGCCGAAGTAGCCATAGCAACAGTGAACTACTGTAAGTTAGCGCTTTCCGCTAGTTTCCGGCTGCCAGTTCCAGAGCCAGACACTTGTGGCAAAAACATTAAAAAAGCACTTATGTCATTTATCATAACTTAACAAGTTTTTTTTTTCTTTTCTGCTTCTCTTAATTAAGACAAGCGAAAACAGTGAGCTTCGAATTCCGCCCTCAAAATTATCAAACCGTTGTCGTAGCTTTAATTTGCACTCTGTCGTCTATGCTTTATGTAGTAGGCTATTGAACCCAAACTCAAATATCTATTTTTAGTTCACCGAAACAAAAACTTTCATAGATTTTCATTTGCACGATGAAATGGGATGAAATGCAATAGTCTGAGACGAGCTCAGTGCGGTAAGCTGAAGTCGCAGCGGGAGAGACCCGCAATAAATACTTGTAAGTTGATTGACAAGGCTCGTTATCTCTCCCCCTGCCGTCCTACAGCTCAACTTCTGTTTCTCATTTCGGATAGAAAGTGTTGAGCGCCGCAGAGTCTCAGAGGACCCGCAGAGTCAGACTCACCCGGCACCCGCTCAGACACTTTGAACCCCGGGCCGTTCAGGTCACAGCGACTCTCCGGTCAGCGGGTTTATGTGATGTTATGAAGATCTTGTGCGCTTTGAGCTGTTCGTGTCTTTGGGAAACAGGACTTTAAACTGGAATATATTCGAATCGTTTTATCAACCAATATTTGCTGGACTTTGTTTAAGAGGATGGAGTTGAGGAAAATTGTATCAAACCTGCTTGTCCTGTATGTTGCGTTTGGCCACTTCTCCGAATCATCGGAAATTAAAGGTGGGTTTTTTATACATCTTAAAATGTAATAGAATTATAGAAACACTAATTTGTGTGGGGGATTTCTTCCATTGGACTTAGATCCTGATTATTTCCCCCCCACTGTGTTCAATGTGAAAATAACAAGTGATGGTGCACGTTCAGTGCTATAAAACTTTCACATTCATGAAGGGTTCAGCGGGTTGCACTGTTAAACCGTTAATTCCTCATTTAAAACTGTTCTTTATTGGCTCACTTAATGCTTCCCCCTAGTGACCCAGTCCTATAGTGGTCAGACAATGTCCCCAGACAATGAGGTAATATCATGCAAATAAGTGGAAGCTGTTAACGTTACCCAGTACAAACTCTGACTGTAGAAATAAATTACATTTCTATTGAGGGGCAACCTTTTGCCCCTTATAATTGATTTTCATGGGCCTTCTTTGTCTTTGTGGCATATTGTTTAAAAGCTCTAGTTTATTTATGCAATGTTCTGCATTAGCATATTCTGCTTTGAATAAAAGTGTTTGCTAAATGCATTTATTTTAAATGGAAAATGTAATTATTAACAAAATCAACTCAGTTGAACAACCAATAATTGGTTTTCACAGGATTGTTCATTTACATGTATTAATTTCTAGCATTTAACGATTTATTTGTAATAAACACTTTAAGTAAAAAAAGTGTTGTTTATATGTTGAATTATGTTTTTTAATCCATGAGTGCAGAGTGTGGTCATATTGTGACCGTTGCAGTGTGAACAGCTGAAAGTCTGTACATTTTGACAATGAACCTGATTTGCAATGGGAGTTGAACAATTTCGATTGCAAATATATATATTTTCCAAACTCTTCAGTGTTGTCTGTACAGCCTATGGAGACAGCCTAAATGTTTTGGTGCACCTGCACCCATAATGACTGACCAAAAGCATTTGGCTGGTCATTTTACATATTGGTCAGACACCACTTACTTGGCCAATTATAGGCCTACTCAATCTCATACAAGTGCTTACTTGTGTGCACAGGTTTTCATTCAATATTTACACCTGACTGTAAGCGTGTAATGGGCGCTACTCTGCAGTGGTACGACCCGTACCAGTCTAAAATAGTCTGAATATAAACACTTATTATAGAAGTACAGTAGTGATTCAGGATAAGAGAAAAACATGGTTTGGAAAATGGATTCTTGATGGATTAAAAGGTATTTAAAAGGTGTCTGTTTTCATGACAGATTTATTCAAACTTATTTTACATTTTCAACTTACTTTAGTCTGTATTGTTGCTGTCTGAACATGAAAAAGGACTGCAAAGTTACAAAGTCCACTCCAAAGGGAGTTATTCTCTGTATCAGTAAGCACTGTTTCTGAACACCCTGAAATGCCTCGATTATAGTCTTGAGTTTTCTTCTGGGAATATCCACGTCACAATATTCCTCATTTAAATAATTCCTAGGCATACGAAAAAAAAAAAAAAATGGGACAAGGCCTGATTGATTTGCGTTAGTAGTGTGGCCCTGTCCCAAATGGCTCACTTCATGTGCACTTGCGGTCTTTTGAACTTACGATTTCTGCAGTGTGCACGTTTCCGTTAAGTTCACAAGACCAAAGACTATCGATATAGGAAAACGGTTCACTTCTATTACTTATGACTTGGTGAAACTGCAACGTGCAATATGGTGTAATGCATCCCACCTTCTAAGTAAAAGAGCCAATCGCTGATTGGTAAAGTCATTGCGTCACTGCAGCTGCCATAGAAGCTCCAGCTCCCATAGAAACCTGAGACTGCACATGCACATTGGCTGGTCTAGCCTGAAAAAATTGCTTTTTTTAAACACTATTTGAGTAATAAGAAACAACATTTATGGGAAAGTTCATGATTTGAGATTTCAGGATTCCCCCTCTCAAATAGATAGGACTTGGTCTTGGATGCCTCGCTGCCATGAGGTGTTTTAAATATGGCTGCCGAGTGAACAGACTTTCCTTGAAAGGGACTTTGACAAGACCATAGGGTGTCCCATTTGTCATTTTAGGTTTCAGAAGGGGCTCTTTTTGGTCGTTATGCGCCTTCGATGTGCACTTTTACCGAGCCCACAAGCCTGCAAGCTCCGCAGAAGACTTCTACCTGTCAGTCAAAGCAGCATTACGTCACGAAAGTGTGGACTCGGAGGAAGATCGCGAGGGCTTATGCTGCGTTCACACCAAACGCGAATCTGCGTCAAAATTCGCGCCTGCCGCGTCTAGTTATACGCGTGACCACTTTGTGTGCATTCGCGCGTCAAGAGCGAAATAAGTTTGAAGCGAAATTTACGCGCGTCACGCGCGTCAGAGGCGAAAGTTTCGAACCCCGTTGGCGGCCATCTTTTTACAAGATGTCTGTTATTGATCGGTCATTTATCGAGAGAGTCGCCGCTCTGTATTTGCTCTGGAGAGCAGAACAGCGGCGTAGGGATCATCGTCGCTGTACTCGGGTCCACCAGACCCTCCGGAGGGTTTCAGGAGTTTCACAATTTGCTCCAGGAGCTAGGTTTGGTGGACCTAACGGTGAGGACGCTGACGAGGACCGCGTAGGCCGTAAGGCCTCGGCCTCGAGTGGTCGCTGCCTGACGAGCCCGCGCTCTACAGCCCGGCGCGAGGTTCACCCTCGCCCGCACCCACCTAATCTGTCATTTATTTTTGTTTTGATAATAAATGGAGTCAGCCTCCAAAGGTGAAACCTGTCCTGTGATTTTTGTCTTTACATTAGAATAATAATGTTTCATTATAATCTAGAATAGATATGGAATAAATAGCATTCAATACAAAATGAGTATCTCTCATATATTGAAATCGAGTTTTTATGTGAAAGATTTGCTTTGTTGTGCATTTTAGTCATATTACAAAATAATTTATTGAGGCCAAACATAAAATAACATTGTAAACTGTCACTTCACCACGTGACAGCAGCAAGCAGGCTTCTGATTGGTTAACGCGGCGCGAATTGACGCAGAAGTTCAGATTTTTCAACTCGGGCGGCAGACGCGAATTCGCGTCAAACGCGTGAATGCACAAATAGCACTAATAAATTTCGCGCGTAACCAAACGCTCAATTCGCGCGAATGAGGCGAATTCGCGTCTACCGCGCCGCGCTAAACGCCTCATTCGCGCCGCAAGACCTCCAGACGCGCGTAAACGCGTCTTACCATTGACTTAACATTGAAATCACTCGCGCCAGACGCATATTCGCGTTTGGTGTGAACGCACCATTAGGGTTCCATTTGGAACAGGGCCCTATGTTGAAAAAAAGATGGACAGCGCATCTCCGCTTCCTTCCACTGTATAGGGAAATGAAGCCAAAATATCCCAGAAACGGTTGTTGCCGATTACGTCATTTGGAGCTTGAGTCTTTGCAGTAGTGATCCTGAGGTGGAGTTGTGTATCAAGGTCCTGCCCATACTCCCGCAGACACTGCTGTCAATCATGACGTTACACCCCATTATCAAATAACTAACTGAATCCAAACTTATTGCTAAAACGAACACCTTAACATACGTCTGTGTGATGAGAACTACCTAAAATGACAGAAACCATTTAAAAAAATTAAATAATGGACGTGTAATTGGATTTTTTAGTTTGACTCTTGTCCCATTCAATTACATGGAGAGGCTAGGGTTTATGACCTTAGACTGCTTCCAGCCACCAGGGGGCGATCGAAATGCTTTGGCTTCACTTTTCAGGTAGTGTGCGGTACACTTGGGTGTAGAAAGTTGCGGTTTTGGTAAGGGGCGTGACATTTCCAAACTCGCTATGACCAATCACAACACACTGGTCCATCTGACCAATAAGAGCCCTTTGTCCTTTTCGGAAGGAGGGGCTTCATAGAGGCAAAAACTAAACAGAGTGTTACTGATGGACTGGGCAGAGAGTGTGCTGCAACAATGTCAAAATATGTAACAAATAATTTGTCTTTTGAACATTCAAGCATTAAAACCTATTCTTGTAGACCCCAAAAACAAAATCAAGACTGAAAAGGGGCCTAAAATGTCCTCTTTAAATAATGAATATAACAGGTTAAATAAAAATATAATGAATATGTATTCAACAAAATGATCTGTGCATAATACCTGCCTGAAGCAAACAAATCTCTTAAAATCTGTTCTGTCTCTCTCTCAGTGATAAATATTTTGGAGCTCCGTGATCCACGTCAGACAGCTGCAGCTATAGAGAATCTGTCTGGATCTCTGCAGACAGTGGGAGATCTGTACATCACCTCCACCTTCATGCTGCCACCCAAACTCGGCGGCGTTTTATTCGGCCTCTATGATAAGGAGGACAACAAGAAGTACCTGGAGATTGCTGCCGTAGGCAAGATCAACAAAAGTAAGTGCTTTTTCCAAATACCTTTGCAAACATTCCCCCAAATGTCATTTGTGTTTCAAAAGGTTCTCAATAGTTTAAATAAGTCTTTGTTTATGATTCCTGTCATTGGAAAGATCAATTCTCCTTTCCCTCCTCAGTACTCGTGCGATACTTGCGCTCTGATGGAAAAGCTCATGCTGTCAATTTACAAAATCCTGTCCTCGCTGAGGGACGCACCCAATCACTTATTCTCAGAATGGGTGGACTTAGACGGAGTCACATAAACTTAGAGCTTTATGTAAACTGCCGATTGGTCGACTCTGCTCAGGGCCTCCCTTCCTTTGTCGGGCTTCCATCAGAGGCAGAATCTGTGGATGTTCGCACCGGACAGAAGTCTTATGCCAGGATACAGGTGATTCATTTAGGTCAACAATTAATTCACATTTTTTGTCATGTTTTGCAGTCTGTGTGAATCAAAGTAACTGTTTAGAAAACTTGAAGGTAAAAATTTTTATTTAGTCATTTACTCAAATGCATGTTGTACCAAACCCATAAGACTTTTTTCTTTTTCGAAAACACAAATGAAGATAATTTTAATAAAACCTGAGAGATTTCTGTCCCTTCAAGTCCACGCAACCAAAACTCGGATGCTTCAACATTGTAAAGATAATCCATATGAATTGTCCTCTGAAGAGACACAATCGCTTTATATGATGAACAGATTTATTTTAGGCGTTTATACATACATATTCAGAAGACTTGGGTTAAACCTCTCGATTCATATATGAATTACACTCATAGTATATTTTTTTGCTTTGTTAATGTATACAAATTTTGTAAAAGGATGAGAGGATAAAAATGTCTTAATTTGTGTTTCGAAGATGAATGAAAGTAAGTTTGAAATGAGGGTGAGTAAATGATGACAGAATTTAGTTTTTTTGGTGAACTTAACCGTTAAAGGAACACACATAATGCACAGTTCATAAATGATATTTCAAATTGTGTGGTTTGAACTTTTCAAGTGACTTAAATACTGGTCTGACGGATATTTTATACATTTTCCTGCGTGCACAGGAGTGAAGGTCAGTGTGTTAAATGGTGAAGTCTGGAAGAAGAGGGATAAGGATACATGTGTAAATATGCTAGTAATGAGTGTTTCATATATACATGTACTGTATACATTTTAGGGCTCAGTAGAGTCTGTCAAACTGGCTCTCGGAGGCTCTCTGGCTACAGCTGGTCTTCTCATTGACTGTCCATTTCAAGGAGATTCAGCTATAAACAATGCAGGTAATGACTTCACAGTATCAGAGGAACTTTAACTATGTGGTAACTTACAAGACATCTTAAAAAAATACACAATTTACAGCAGAGCACACTGGGCACTCAATGTCCAACAGTGCACTCAATTCATCCTTTCATTTACACTGTGACAAATAAACTAGAAATAATATAAACCACCTACCGGTATATCATGTGACAGCACTAAAGCATGCTACTTTTTGTCAGACCGTTATTAATACATACTATAATGTTTTTTCAGACAATTGTTTTTAAATATTAGGTAGGACAGTACATACTGCATAGTATACCATATGCGGTATAGTATTCCATTATCATGTCATCATACTGCCCTCTTGTGGCAATGCAGAAATTATGCCCATTATAGATAGACCATTTGGGAGCAGACGTCACAATTACGTCACTTGCACCTGCATGCGCATTATGGTGGCAGAAAAACAGTGGTAACAATTGGAGATAACTGGCAAAATCCACAGAATAATCATTTTTATATTTATTGTGCCTTAGAATGTCATATGTATAGATGTATAGAATTCCGTCGTCAAATACGCCCTTTAAAACTATACAAAGACATTTATGTTACAAGCCACAGACTGGACTGGTGAAATGATTAGTCTACTATTAAAGCATGAATAAGTCTACATAATTTTCACATATGCAGTTCAAATGGGACACAATGTATTGGGCCTACAGTTAAAGGTACAATATGTAAGATTTTTGTAATAAAATATCCCAAAATCACTTGCACAGTGTGATATATTTCCTGCAGTCGAGTACTTACAATATCCCAAAAGTTCCCAAAGATTTTTAATTTCAGAGAAATTCCTATTTTAAATAATGGCTCGTCCCTGTTCACTGTCAATGACGTAATATCCGCGTTATCCCTGGTTTACCCTCGTACTGCCATAGTAACCATGGCGACAGACATGGACAACTGTGTTATGTCTAGCGGCACGCTCACACTGTTGTTGTTTCGTCTAATAAACTGACCTGTGTGAGTAGTAATTCTGCACTTGCGTGTATTTTGGTAGAATGAAATGTCCTTATTCCTTTATATCCGCGGGACTCGCGTGTGGGGCTGATATCTGTCTCTCATTAGCAATCGCGACCTGCTTCATACCACAGTCATGTTAAAAACATCAATGTATTCACTCATTCCTCTCATAATTGTGAGATATAAACTCAAAATTACCTTTTTAATTTTTTTATTCTGTGGCTTCCATAGACTTATCACTGTAGAACTGTCATTATCTGACACCAGGCATTTGTAATTTTATGATTTTAACTGAATGAATTTCAAATTAAAATAAACGGTGTCCTTTTAAACATTCAATTCATCAAAGAATCCTGAAAAAAATGTAAACAATTTCCACAAAAATATTAGGCAGCACAACTGTTTTTAAAATTGATAATATTAAGCTGAAAATTCAGCTTTGACATCACAGGAATAAAATACATTTTAAAATATATTCAAATAGAAAAGTATAAATTGTAAGACAATTTCACAGTACTCTTTTTACTGTAATTTTGTGAGCATGAGATATATGCATTACAATTTTTTAAAATCATTAAAAATAACATCACAAAACAAATTTATTAATTAAAGATTTTTAAATAAAAAATAAAAAACTTCAAAAATATTTGTCTGTATATTATTTTGTTTTAGAACAAGATTTGTTTTATATATATAAAATGTTGATGTTGTTTCTTTACAGTAGCCAGTGACATCAACGCCATCCTTGGTAAATATCAAATATAATCAAATTGAATTATCTCCATGCCTGTAATGCTTTTCTGTGATAATAAAAAATACCCTCTCATATGGCCAGGTGATCACACCAAAGCTCTGATTGGACAGCTGATAATCTTTAACCAGATCATGGGAGAGCTGAGAGAGGATATCAGAGAACAGGTTTTGTATTGCACATTTCTGTTTTTAATTGGGGTATGGGATTTTATCTAATCAAATTCTCTCTGCTTTTCTGTGTTTTTAGACTAAAGAGATGTCTCTCATAAGAAACACCATCCTTGAATGTCAAGTGTGTGGTAAGTGGTGGAGAAAAAGCAGGAAGGATAATGGATCTGATAATGGATCTATTAGGTTTTGTTAAAACATGTCAGAAGATTGTCATGGTATTAACCTTATTTTTCAACACGGAAGTAAGCTGTTTTCTGTGAATATGTGAGGCTTCCAATTCCTTAGCTGTTATATAATATATATAATAACAAAAATAATATCAAAGTGCAGTAAATGGTAAAACTATTTGCGCTACAAACCAGTGGGTTTATAATTGACAATACGTTAAAATAATGTGGTAAGAAATAACCAGTTTGCAATATCAAGCAGCATAAAAAGCTGTTTTGGACAGCTAATAATAATTGGAAGCGGATGACACCAGAAGCCAAGACACATGAAGAAATTTACAATTTATGAAATTTACAAATGGCCGTGCCCGTTCTTTCATGAAAAATAAGGTGGAGAGAAGTAATCTGTATGTTGCTCTCTCTCTGTTTATCAGGATTCCATGAGCCTCAATCACGGTGTCATCCTAACCCCTGCTATAACGGCGTAAGCTGCATGGAGAGTTTGACGTACCCAGGATATCAATGTGGCCCCTGCCCAGAGGGCATGACAGGCAACGGAACACACTGCCAGGACATTGATGAGGTTCCTGCTAATATCGCAAAGTTGATTATTATAATTATTTGTGTTTGCTAAGGCATCAAGTATTTTTTATATTGCTCCAAAAATACCAGAGTCATACACTTAGAAGGACACTTATTACTTATTAGTACTTATTACAGAAATAATATACACAAGGGAGTATAATCAACAAAACAGGGAACAGGTGTGTAACTTAATTAACAACCATGGAAACTAACAACCAGGAACACAGGCAAAACGGGAAGAGTGAAAACAAAATAAAAACACCATGAAACTAAACATAACTCTGACAAAACACCCACCTCCCAGAAGGTGCATCATTGTGCATATGAGGAAGGGTGGCGGCTCTGGAGGTGGTCGAAAAGCTGGAGCAGACGGATACTAGGAGGTGGACCCACCGGTGGAGCCAGGATAGCTGGAGACCCAGGCAAAGGAGGAGACACAGAGACTGAGTGACACCATAGGTAGTGGAGGCCAAGGTGGAACCGTGGTGACGAGCGGGCAGAAGGAGCCAGGGTGCCGGAGGATTGAGGCAGAGCCGATGGGACTGAGGCCCAAGGTGGAGCTGAAGGTAAGGAGGAGCCGGACAGAGCTGAAGGGGAAGGTGCAGCCAAAAGCTCGGAAGTCCTGTGGCGTAAGCAGTGATGACTGACCAAGGCGGAGCCGGAGTGACGAGGGAGCCCGGTGAAGCCGTGAGGACGATGGTCCCAGGTGGAGCCGAGGGGGTGAGGAATCAAGGTGAAGCCGACTGGTCAACGGGCCGAGGTGGAGTGACGGGCTTGGCAGCCTAAGGCAGAACCAGGGGATCCACGTGCCAAGGCGGAGTTGGAGGCTTTGGGGAATAACCACTTTCCTCACAAACATTTACAGAGGCCAGACACATCTCCCCCTCAGTATCGGGAATATGGTCAGGGTTCCAATCCATGCCCTTGTACTCCACGAGGACACCCACTGGGACGGACAGTGTTGCTTGCTCACGCAACTGGTCAGACTCCGGGATGAAGTTGGGCTCAGGCGTCAACTCCGGCTCACCCGTGAGGCAGACAGTCAACAGCGAATTGTTATTAGCAAGCTCCCACTCCACAAATTTGGCAAAAATGTCCCTCGAGGACCATCTTTGCGCAGTCGTGCCTTAGTTCGCTCATTTTAAAACAACGACGACACCGAGCAAAGAACTGGGAGAACTGAGGGCTTAAATACACAAGGGAGGATAATCAACAGAACAGGGAACAGGTGTGTAACCTAATTGACAACCATAGAAACTAACAATGACCAAGAACAGGGAAAACTAAACCAAAACACCATGAAACTAAACATGACTTAACATAATATTGTAATATTAAATAACAGACTACAGTTAAAATTAGAATCAATCAAATTAGAATGTTAATCAACATATCAAAATATGTGTATTTCTTTAAAGCACAGCAAAAGATTATAAAAATATGTTTTAAAATGTACTTTAAAGTAAAACGTAATTTGACATTAAGAAGTGCACTTTTTAAAAGTGTACATAAGTATTTTAAGAAACAAAAATGTACACTCTTTAAGTACTCTTAAGTGGACTTTTATTTAATTGATGTTATATTATCTATAAGTACAGTTTATATATATATATATATATATATATATATATATATATATATATATATATTTATTTATTTATTTGTTTATTTATTTATATAAACTGTAGTTGCTAGCTGCTTACTTACTGGGCAAATTCAAATTGACCAACCCCCAAGTTTCTACAGTGTTCTGATCTCTAGATACCCTTGTGAAAAAGAATATACGTATATATATATATATATATATATATATATATATATGCTCAGTAAGCAAGCAGCTAGCAACCACATAGCCACACTCATGACATCTTGGTAAATACATAGCATATTGAGATATTTATGCTGCAGCAGAAAATTGAAGTTACAGTTTCAACATAATTTGTTTTTCGCCATACTTTTCTTTTTTTCTCGCAATATCTCCCTTTGTTATAGTGTACTGCTCAGCCCTGTTTCTCTGCAGAGTTGTGTGTGAACACAGCTAAAGGCTTCACCTGTGAGCCCTGTCCCATAGGATTCACCGGTACAACACTCAGGGGGGTTGGTTTGGAGTTTGCCAAGAGCCACAAGCAGGTAAAAATGTGTTACAACCAAAAATAGTGAGGATAACAAAATGTAAAGATATGGCCTATTCAGACCTCAGTATTTTTTATTTCAATGAACAGACATTATGTCTGCGATTAGCTTTACTGTTTAATGTTCTTGGTGTGAACAGGCTTTTACCGTGAGAATATTGTAAATTTTTTTCAGGAATGTGTTGATATTGATGAGTGTGCTGAGCACTCAAGTGCCTGTGTGCCCAACTCAGTCTGTATAAATACAGTGGTGAGTAAACTCTCAAAATTTGCACTTTAAATAAGTTAACACCAGAATTCGCAAGTCAAACAGAGTAGCCATAATTGGTGAAACATAAACGTACCACTGTCAAACTGACTTCTCTCTTTTCATAGGGATCGTTCAAGTGTGGCCAGTGTAAAGCAGGATTTGTGGGTAATCAGACTGTTGGCTGTTTTGCAAGGAGGACATGTGAAACTCTGGGCTATAACCCCTGTGATGTAAATGCACACTGTGCGATGGGCCGCAATAATGACATTTCCTGCTTGGTGAGAATCTAGAAATTAATTTTCCTACCTGGAAATTCTGAATCTAAAATCTTCATTTGTAATTAAAGCACATGCTGCTCTTAAGTGAGAAGACACATTCTTTAATGTTTTGGATTACTTCTTTGCTTCTTTTAACTCAAAAAGCCAGAATTGTCCAAATGGCTGATCCTTCTCTTCATTTTGTGTCCCGCAGTGTAACGTTGGCTGGGCAGGTAATGGGAACATTTGTGGTCCAGACTCAGACATTGATGGTTACCCTGATGAACCACTTCCATGCATTGACAATGACCAACACTGCAGAGCGGTACATACTCATTCACAAAGAATAAATTGCACGCACTGATAGTTCTTTAAATTGCTCATCTGCCTTGTTTAATCACCCAATTCACTAAAGAAATTAATCATCAGAAGACAAACACTTGTGCTGAATAAAATATCCATGCCGAATTGCACTGGCTAGATCATAATGTCTAAAATACTGAGAAACACTGGTTATAGCACTCTTCTTTAGCAATTGATGAATTACTACCATCTTGATTGATACAAAGTGTACAAAATCTTGTTTAAACAAAATTACATTGGCCATCAGACTATTACTTAATTTAACATGCTTATTGCATCGCAACACCAGTCCAAATATCACCTGGTTAAATTAGCCGAAACTGAATTGAATTTGCCACATTCTGTCCAAGTCATTGTTTACTACCCTGTGAACAGATTTCTGCTTAACATCTCTGTTGTGATTTTTTAATCATGCTTTTTGGTATAATATGAGTATTAATAATTTGAATATCCCTGTGCAGGATAACTGTGCGAATACCCCAAACTCTGGACAAGAAGATACAGATGGAGATGGGATTGGTGATCAATGTGATGAGGATGCAGATGGAGATGGAATCAAAAATGTTGAGGTTTCTGATCAAGTGGCTAAGGATTGTTGAAATATTGAGCAATAATTAGATACCACACCGTTTTCATATTGGCTGATGTTTTTTTAATTTTTAATTTTTAAACCAATTGTCTGTAGGACAGATCCTAAGCAGTAGCTATTCTAATTGCATGTTTCTAGGACAACTGTCGTCTAGTGCCCAATAAGGACCAGCAGAACTCTGACACAGATTCGTATGGTGATGCTTGCGACAACTGCCCTAACGTTCCCAATGGAGATCAGCTTGATACGGATGGCAATGGCAAAGGAGATATCTGTGACAATGATATTGATGGAGATGGTACTGGCCTACTCACTTTTAACTGTTCTGTAGTTTTACAGCATTGTACAACATCATCTACTCCTGCCACTGTATTCTCTGCGCAGGCATCCCTAACGTTTTGGATAACTGTCCTAAGATACCCAATCCCATGCAGACAGACCGAGACGGAGATGGTGTGGGTGACGCGTGTGACAGCTGTCCTGAGGTCAACGATCCTTTGCAGGTTTGACAAAGGGATCAATATAATGCTAAAGGAAGGGAAGAGGGGGCACCATCCAGAGATGAAGCTGAAGGTTCTTCATCTTGGGTTGAGATGTCTAAAAAATGGAGGCAGAGATACAGCTGAGATGCCGGAATGACGTAAAACTTTCTATCATTAGGAGAAAACTGTTGAATCATAGGAGAAGTAGTGTGCTTTTATGTTAGTGCCCAGTGAGGTTGTGTATATCGAGAAGAGTAGAGGTCCAAGCACTGAACCTTGAGGCACCCCAGGGTTTTTTAGGTTACCTGACAAAATATTTTGCATAAATTGTTTACTGCTCATTGCTCACCCATTGCTTTAATTTCACTCTGCTCATTTGAGCAGTCAAATTAAAATGTTGCATTTTCAATAGCCAAATTCCACAACATGACTACTTAAGCAAACTTGTATCATATTCCTTAAAATGTATTTATAAATGAACATGCTCAACCCATCACTTTTTCAGAACTGTTGATAACTACAGAAACAGTAGCTTATGTTAGGGTTAACTTCTGTTTAATTTACAAGAGGTGAGCGCTTCAATGACATTAGTTGAATGTATCAACATTTCTTCCATAATTATTAAAGAGGCATATAAATAATAAATAAAAGGAAATTGGTTAGATTTTGTGAACAAATAGTGGCACTTAATCCACTGAAGGCAATGGAGCAGGGACTATGGCCACCCTGCTTTTTAAATATGAATGCAATGATTCATTCTCATATTTTGTTTTTTTGCAGTCAGATATGGATAACGATTTGGTGGGAGATGTGTGTGATACAAACAAGGACATGTAAGTATTTGTGTTGATAAATGTTTATTTTACCCAAGAACAGGGTGTTTTTACAGTTCTCTTAAAGTGTAATAGTTGTTTTAAGTTTGTTTTCTTTTAGTATAAGTCCATTTCAAATTCTTATGTGGTATAATTCATCACTCAGAAAAATCAGCTTATTTAATGTTTAAAGACCTACTTAAAATGATTCTCTGTGTGTAGGGATGATGATGGATATCAGGACACGAGAGATAACTGCCCTGAAGTGCCCAACAGTTCTCAGCTGGACTCGGATAATGACGGCATTGGGGACGAGTGTGATGATGATGATGATAACGATGGAATTCCAGATATCCTCCCTCCTGGTCCAGATAACTGCAGACTTGTTCCCAACCCCAGTCAAAAAGACACTGATGGTCTGATTCTTAATTCTGTATTTTGTAAAAGCATACTACACTTACTGTTTATGCAGTATATATTCAGTGCACAGTATGTACATTTTAAATTTCATACTATTTTTGCCAGAATGTGCAGTAACAGAGCGCATTGCACAAAATACTATATTCCACAATGCTATCTGTTCAACTTGGCTTTCTATTTCCAATGTGACGAAGGAACTCAAAGTAATATCAACCACAACTTTAAACATATTTGCTTGACTGGAGGTCATAATGTTTTATTGGAGTGGGACATTTTACACAACATTTTATTTTTTATTTCTGAGATGATATCTGGACCAACACTCACTGAACTAAACTTCTGAAGTAATGAGATTATGTGACAACAGTATAGTATAGTATAGTATAGTATAGTATAGTATAGTATAGTATAGTATAGTATAGTATAACATTTTAAAAAACAACATGTGCTGTTTCACAGACTTTTCAGATTGTAAAAATATGATGCAGTAACCAGTATGCTAGTATTCTTTTCCAAAGATACCTGTTACATATATACCTTATTGACACAGTCTAGAAATTAACATATTTGTTTTGTACCCTCTCTCCTTTCAGCCAATGGAGTTGGTGACATGTGTGAGACAGACTTCGACAACGATAAGGTGAATGACTTGTTGGATGCGTGCCCTGAAAGTGCTGAGGTCACTATTACAGATTTCAGGGCGTTCCAGACAGTCATTCTTGACCCCGAAGGAGATGCTCAGATCGACCCCAATTGGCTGGTACTAAATAAGGTGATTATTGATTAAAATGGCTTTTATTTGATCAGCTAGCTTTTCCTATATTGTTGTGCTTATTGTAGACAAAGTCTTTGAAGTATTATAAAAACAACTTTGGTGTTTTTTTAGGGAATGGAGATTGTGCAGACCATGAATAGCGACCCTGGTTTGGCTGTGGGTATGTACACTGAACAAAAATTTGTGTAAGGTTTAGGCCTACTTTATAACAATTTATACTCAGAAATTACTTGTAAAAGTCACAAATAATTAAAAAGAAATTGCAAGTAATACATTGAATTAAACGTGAATTTTTGAAGTAGAAAGACTGAAATAGTATTTTCTTGTAAAACATTGTTTTAACATGTTTTGATAGTGTACATAAAACTCTTTTACATTTTCGTACAGCCATAAAATCACAGTTGATGTTTTGTGACTTTTACAGTTCATTTACTTCACTTTCAACAGATTAATTGACATTTCTGTCTCAACAACTATTAACCTCTTTATTTTTTTACTTAGGTTACACAGCATTTAATGGTGTTGATTTTGAGGGCACGATCCATGTGAACACGGCCACTGATGATGATTACGTGGGCTTCATCTTTGGCTATCAGGACTCTTCCAGCTTCTATGTGGTGATGTGGAAACAGACAGAACAGACATACTGGCAGAATTTACCCTTTAAAGCCTCAGCTCAGCCTGGGCTACAGCTTAAGGTAAAGTCAATTTAAAATATGCATTAAAATTAGGGCTGTCAATTGATATTTATCTGAATTATGCACCCCTTACAAAAAATAAGTTTATGTGTGCTACTAGTATACTTCTTTTAAACTAAAAATAAAACTTTCAGTCTACTTTTTATGTACTTCTCAGAAATATACTTAAAATTACACTTAAGTATACTTGAATTCTAAATGTCTAAGTATATTTGGCCTATACTTGTACTCAATATTCTTGATCGAGATGTACTTAAAAGTATAATTAAGTATTCTAAGTATACTTGGATTGTAGTTGTGTTTACTCTTTTGATTGAGTAACCTATTAATTAGTATTTTCTCATAGTTTTACACTGTTTAAAAAATATTGATTTAAAAAGAGAACAGATATGTTCCTAATTCTGAGTATTTAAAAAAATGTGTCCACTGGTAGTGTACATAGGAATTGACTTCAAATTTTCTTAAAGTACAGTGAAAAGTATTTTTAAAGTATAAAAATGAATAGCTAAATAGAAATATAGTAGTATACTTAAAGTGTAAAAATTATATAGTAAATTGTAAACTATATGTATGATGTTAAGTTCACTTAAAGATAGAAGTATACTTGCAGTATAAAACTACGAATAAACTACTGTAAAACTAAGAAATGTGCTACAAGTATTTGACTAGTAAACTATCAGTACACCTATAAGTTCACTTGTATTATAGTTTCAGTACAAATGAAAAACGCAGTTGTAAAATTACTACTGTTACACTTAAAGTATGCTTAAAAGTATACTTTTATACACTAAAAAGTGGGCCAGTTTAGTCCCAAGTAGTATTGAAATAGTACACTTACAAGGAAACTACTGGTACATTGATATTAGTATAATACATAAAGTAGCCTATACTTCAAAATATACTTGAACTTTACTTAAGTATACTTAAAGAAGTATACTTATTTTTTGTAAGGATCCTGATACAGTATGCAGATTAATGTTAATGAATGAATTGAATGTGAATATTTGCTGAGAAAAGCAAAGCAAATGTAGTACTTTATTGTGGCAGTTGAATACACAAAAATTCACCAGTGTTGCATTTTTACGAATGTGATAAAGGAATGTGGAGGGAGAAAGGAGAATATTTGGGACATAATGTAGGCCTGATTCAAAAATTATAAAAAAAATTGGCAACAGTAAGATTTAAAAAAAAAAAAAAAAAAAAAAAAACTCTTATGCTCACCAAGGTAACATTTATTTAATCAAAAAATACAGTAAAATATATCATTATTATGAAATGTTTTCTATCTGAATATATTTTAAAATGTAATTTATTCCTGTGATGGCAAAGCTGAATTTTCAGCACCATTCCTCCAGTATTCAGTGTTACATTCTTGCCCCTTCAGAAATCATTCTAATATTCTGATTTGCTGCTCAAGAAACATTTATTATTATTGATTATTATTGATAACAGTTGTGCTGCCTATTATTATTATTATTTTTATTTTTTTTCAGGATTCTTTGATGAATAGAAAGTTCAAAAGAACAGCATTTATTTGAAATAGAATTTTAAAATTTCTTTTTAAAAATCTCACTGACGGGAAACTTTTAAACAGTAGTGCATATATTCATGTTTAAATGCCTTTTATTAACATTACTCAGAAATTGCTCTGTCTCTTTTTACCTCACTCTTCCAGGCAGTGAAGTCTCGTACCGGCCCTGGTGAGTATCTGCGTAATGCCCTGTGGCACACAGGAGACACATCAGGGGAAGTTACTTTGCTTTGGAAGGACCCAAGAAATGTGGGTTGGAAGGACAGAACGTCCTATCGCTGGCACCTCTCTCACCGCCCACAGGTGGGCTACATAAGGTGAGAGCTGATCTGATTTAACTTTAAGAGAGACACAAAACATTTTTCTATGAATGAGGACTCACACAATCGTATCTCTTACCATTAGAACTTGAAATATTCAGTGGCGCCTCCAGAAATTTTTCATAGGGGTGGCCAGATGGGGCCACTTAAAATCTTGGGGTGGCACACCAAAACTATAAACCATAATTTCAGAATTTTTTTCTACTGTTGTAGTAAACCGGCCTGTAGTAAACTTTTAGAAAGACTTAAGGAAACTCCTACTGATATACTAGGCTATATGATGGTTTATTGTGTTATATTTAATGTTACTATGATATAATGTGCATAGACTATTAACAGTACAGTTAACATTTTGAGTTGCACAACAATTCTGTTGTATTTTGCAATTATATTTGGCATAAGGTGTACATTTATTGCAAACAAAACAGTTACTGGGGAAAAGCAGATACTGGCAGATATAAATATATTATATTTATTAATGTCAAGAATTCAGAAGTGTATATATTTATATAGCCTACACTACAAAGAAATAATATACAATTAAATTATGCTTATTTTAAATGTATTGAGCAGGCTAGGTATAAAAAATATAGGCTTTTAATAATCTTTCAGTGCGCAAAACCATAATAAGCTTGCCAAGCTTGCCTGCTTGGCTGTGCATTAGGGATGAAATGCATAACTGATGCTACTAAAATTTATACTGGCCAGCGGGTATTTATACGGCCACCCCTGGCCACCCCCTGGTGGCGCCATTGGAAATATTTAGTTTTGTAGAGTCTGACTGGGTTCTTTATATCTATGGGACAGATTAAGACTGTATGAAGGTACAGCCCTGGTGGCCGATTCAGGAGTCGTGATAGACACCACTATGAGAGGAGGGCGGTTGGGCGTCTTCTGCTTCTCCCAGGAGAACGTCATATGGTCTAATCTCGGCTATAGATGCAATGGTAAGTAACATGATGTGAGATGCATTCTAAATGGAATCTCAGTATCTGAGGGTCAATTTGAAAATGATAGGCTATATATAGAAATATAAAATCGTAATTGTAATGGTTCAGTGTACTGTGAGCTTCAAACTGAAGCCACATCATTCAGAGCGTGTACATCTCGATACAGTGTTTTAGTCTCAGGGTGACTTTTTTTCTTCTGGTATTTTGCACAGATTCCATACCAGATGACTTTATGCTGTACCAAAAGCAGATGAAACTGAGGACATAAGCATCGCGCTGCATCCCCTCATCATGTCTACCTGTGTGTTTGTGTATATGTGTGTGTTCAGAGAGGTAGGAGGAGATCATGATTAAAATTAGTTTTTTATATTGTGAAATTTTGAAGGGTAGAAATATTGTCAATCAAAATGATACACTACACTGCACAAGGTTGCATCGTGCACCATCATGTATGCTTGAAATATGAGTGTGGTATCTGTGTGCTATTTGGATGAGAATCAGCAAACCTTAAAATGCAAAGCTAATGGAATAAATGTCCTTAAGTTTTAAAAGCAATTAATAAGGTTGTAAATTAAAAAAGGCAATACATATAACTAAATAGGTTGACTGTGAATTTGCAAAAAATACTAATAAAAATATCCTTATGTAGTTAAACTACATTTACATACATTTAAAAATACACACAGTTGTGTTTCATTATAAAAACCCATAATGTGTTATTAAATTCAGTAATTGTTCTTTTCTAATGGTTTTCCCCGCCTGTTTTTCATCCAAAGAGGCTGTGATTGTGAGGTTATTTTGTTCATTTCAGCACCATGGACAGTGATCTATGTACTTGTTATTCAGTGTGCTGCAAGAATTTAGTGAAGAAAATGAATAAGGACATTTACAAAACTGCATAACAGGTGTATTTGTATGATTTATCCCAGACATAAGCCATTCGGTATTGGTTTGGTGTGAAATTGGAAGCCATGGCAGTATAAGCAAGACAAGGGCACGCCAGCAATAAGCTAAACAAATTCACTGATCTAGCATTTTACATTTCAAACATATTAACAGAATAAAATAAATCTAAGCCAGACATCTGTACTGTTATGATTTATGCACTTTAAATCATGCTATCCAGTGTATTAATTTAATATTGATGTGTGTCGGTTGGAATAGGCCTGGTTTCACAGACAGTTCTTAGATTAAGCCAGGATTAGGCTTTAGTTCAATTAGGACATTTAAGTATCTTTTTTAAATGTGCTTTAGAAAAAAACATTACTGGTGTGCTTCTTGAGACAAAACAATAGTGCTGGTATATTTTAAGATTGTCAGTGCAAGTTTTTTTCAGGTAAAATAGCTCAAACATGCATTTTAGTCTGGGACTAGACTAAAGTCTTGTCTGTGAAACAGGGGACAGGGTTCTGGTTCCTAAATGGAAGCTGTCACAAAATGTAACATCTGACCTCTCGTCCCACACTCCTTGATATTATATTGATTAAAACCTGTCAAGGGTCAAGGTGTGGACATGAGCGATATTTCAAACATTCATGTAAAAATAGAAATTAACTCCACAGTTAAAAATGTTATGAGAATAATTTAGCATAAAAAGTAATGTTATATCATACAGAGATACAAACCAGTTATTTTGATAGAATATTTAGAAGTGTAGATTTGAAAATCATGCTTTTCCCCGTTATGGTTGAATCACGGAAGCTACACCAGTTACTTTGCAAAGAGATCTCTTATATTTATTATTTGTATTCATGTATCAGACATACGAGAGAAATAAAGCCTGTTTTATGCTTCTGCGTCGAATCGACGGCGTACCCCCGCGGACCCCTCTGCGTCGACGCGACCCCTCCGCCGTAGCTCGACGTGCACCTCCAAAAAATTGTAACTACGCGTCGCGGTGACGCAGACCGCAGGGGCTGTGATTGGTCAGATTATACATCATTTCCGGAGTGTAGCTTTTCCGGTTTCCCCCTCCCGCTTTAAAGCCTCAAGTGTTCACAAGATGTTGTATGAGACTGAACATTTGCACCCTCATACTGATAATTATAATACACTTATAAAGACAGTAAATAAAGAATTAGTAAAACTAAAAATATGGATGGATATTAATAAATTATCTTTGAATTTAAATAAAACGAAGGTAATGATGTTTGGTAATTATAAAGAAAACGCAGAAATATTATTAAGTATTGATGGTGTTGCATTAGAAATAGTAGGGATACTCCACTTTAAAGTGAAAATTCTGTCATCATATACTCACCCTCATGTTGTTTCAAACCTGTATGAATTTCTTTCTTCTGCTGAACAGAAAGGAAGATATTTAGAAGAATGTCAGTAACCAGACAGTGTTTGGGTCCCATTGACTTCCATAGTAGGAAAAAATATAATATGGAAGTCAATGAGACCAGAAACTGTCTGGTTACTGATATTCTTCTAAATATCTTCCTTTCTGTTCAGAAGAAGAAAGAAATTCATACAGGTTTGAAACAACATGAGGGTGAGAATATGATGACAGAATTTTCATTTTAAAGTGGAGTATCCCTTTAAGCTGGAAACCACACATCAGATACATACAAGGTAAAGTATCTAAAAGTATTTCTATAATTAATAAAGTGAAATGTCTTGGAATATAATATACTCATTGTATAGAAATGTGTGGCAATAATTATAAAAGTTCACTACATACCCTCTAAACATTTTTATACTGCTCAATTCTTGTATAAAGCCCACAAAAATATATGCATATGTATATGGGTGATAAACTGTTTTTTTTATTTTTTTTTATTGTGTTATACACTACTGGTCAAAAGTTTTAGATCGGTAAGATTTTTAATGTTTTTAAAAGAAGTCTCTTCTGCTCACCAAGGCTGTGTTTAGTATATAAAAAACAATAAAACAAAACATATTTTATGACAATTTAAAATGACTGTTTTCTATTTTAATATATTTTAAAGTGTAATTTATTCCTGTGATCAAAGCTGAATTTTCAGCATCATTACTCCAGTCTTCAATGTCATGATCCTTCAGAAATCACTCTAATATGATGATTTGATGCTCAAGAAACATTTATGATTATTATCAATGTTGAAAACAGTTATTTACATTTCTATTTCATGATGCTATGATGAATAGAAAGTTCAAAAGAACAGCATTTATCTGAAACTGAAAGCTTTTGTAACATTAAACACTACCCTTCAAAAGTTTGGGAACAATAAGAATTTTAATTTTATTTAGGGGGGAAAGAAATAAATTAAATCAATACTTTTATTCATGAAGGATGAGTTAAACTGATCAAAAGTTACAGTAAAGACATTTATAATGTTAGAAAATATAGGAAAGAGATTCGCGAACCACACCACCCCCCTAGCGTTCTGGCGGTGAAATGCACCGCGATGCAACGCAACCCGACGCAGAACCATAAAACGGTCACGACGCCGTTGGAGTGACGGCGTAGCTACGCCGTGGAGTTGACGCAGAAGCATAATGAGGCCTTAAGGCTACATGAGAGGTGGTCTTCATTCCAAATTTATCTGTTCCCCATTTCTCTATCCCCTCACCCCATCATGCCAGCTGTAAATGGTTTCTCAGTGTTTCTCCTTTTTCTCACCCCTTCATGCCTCTGTTTCTCTGAGTCAAAACAGTAAGGATTGAGCTTATATACACCACTCTGGGACTTACAACTTCCTTGTAAGGTAGAACAACATGTTGCTTTTGTTTAAAAAGGAACGTATACCTCATGCTTACACATGGTACAACATACTCTGACTTCACAAAATACATTATGAAATTATTATGAAAATGAATAAAGAAAAATAATACTAAATAACATTAAACAGTACATTTTTAGTCTTCAAGAAGCCTTTGATAAATGATGCTGCCTGGCTTTTGCCTCGTTCTGTCACGCAGTGGATGCAGCAAAAACGAAAATAAAAGGCTATTTTAGGACTTTAAAAAAATAAATAAATCAATGCTCAGATCAACCAGTATGTGTTCTTCTGTGTTTGATTATTAAAATATTCCATTTGTCCCTGTACAAATGTTTCTTGCAATTCTATCAAGAGTTTTTTTTTATTTTTTTATGCAAAACTCATGCAAGGTTTCTATCTCTTTTAGATTTTCAACCAATGAAAGAGAAACTTGATCACATGCTGAATGAGGTTAATCTCGGAAATTGGGTCATGTGGAAAATGTTTGCTCTATTTAGTCTATGTAAACATTTCTATATTATAACTGGGTTACCGTTTGACTCAGATCACTTGATTTATGGGTCTGATGTCACTGTGACAGGAGAAAAAACAAGAGCGTAAATATTTCTGATTCAGATATTCAGATATTGCTGATATTGTACATAGGCTATAATAAAATCCAAATTTAAACTAAAGTGGGAGAGCATGTTTTGGCCATTTTGAGACAGTCATTTTAAAATGTTTCAACTGAATAAGCATCTAGGTTTTCCCCTACATACATTTATTCAATACTTAGCATTTATAAAAAGGAATTTTAATATAACCTCTGTCATTTTAATGTCCTTCTTTCTCCTCTTTTACTTATTCACATAGTCATTCATGCTCTATCACTTTTGGTCAAATAGCTACTATTTTTAAGTGGTGAACCCCTTTTCCTTTACATATTTGCCAAGGCAATCATTCAAACGTTTGGCCATGGTATATGATGTCAGATGTAATTTCTTTATATCTCATTCTGTAGAGCAGGGAAAGCCGTGTCTGCTACCAGTGGAGTTCAAATCCAAGTCAGTCTATAGACGTTTAGGCTTTCTTGCTTTTGACCACTAGAGGGCAGCATATACCTGAATGTAAAATTCAACAGTGTCGAAAACAAACAAATCTCTGGCAGTCTGTTTGTTACTCACTTGATTTCACTGTCTTTGAGATTGCAAATTCAGTGGTCACAAGTCACTATTCATGTCCACTATCAGTCAGTCTCACTCAAATGTGCTGTAGTGTTGAAGGACTGGAATCGCAGTAGCTCCATTTCCAAAGTTACTACTATATCTGTCTACCTTTTTGAAAAGGAAGTAAAACATTTTTAGCATACCTTTATAAAGAGTACTTATCACGGAAATATTATATTTTAAAAGATTATACTTAAGTGCAAACTGAATGTAATATTTTAGAACTTTACTGCATGTTAAGTGCAATTAAATTAAAATGTATTAAATTTGTTTTAAATGCAATTATCTAATATTTAAAGTGCTATTTGACATATTTAAGTTGGACTTAATAAATGACATCTTTATATGGAATTTCATAATTTGATTGTTTTTATGGTTGAAGTATATGCTTGCCAGCATTTATGGTAAACTAAAATATAATGTCATTTCTACTAAAACGTGTCTGTCATATATTTAAATATATTTGTACTTACATGTGATGTTGAATTTTAGTACTTTTAAAATATATTAACTTTGAACATTGAATAATGTTTAATGTTGAATTTGTAATCAAGTACTTTACATACTCTTACAATTTCTTTAAAGCACAACAAAGTACAGTCAATACAATTAAGCACACTATTTTTATTTATTATATATATATTTTTTACAACGGTAGTAACTCTCTCTTGCATTCTACCGCTCCAACACCAACAGAAGGTGAAATGGTATGACAACAGGTACAGTATGAAGACTAAAAAAAGACAACAAGAAAGATTTCTTCACAGATCCTTCATCATTGCAAACTGCACATTCCCCATTCAGTGAATAACACAATACATGAAGTGCCATGTGCTGAACCCTGGTCATAAATCCTTCTTAGGCAGAAAAGGAAGCATGTGCAGCAGCAAATACACAGAATTACTTGTTTGCTGAATGGTGAAAATGTCAACTCTGACAAAAAACCACTCACGGGCACCTGTTAGCTTGAGTTGTTCCAACTCACTCTTTCTGAGGAACACTTTGTTGTATTTGCTGAGCCGTTTTGTAATCAAGTGATATAACAAAGTTCTTGTGCTACTGTGATCTTATCAGCTCTATGCTGTTATTACTCAACAAGGGGCAATTGTTCTCTCTATGCCGGAAGACGTGAAACCTTAGAAAGATCCTGCATTGAGATATTTGTTCACTTTTATGTATGAAAAGCTCACAATTGTAACATGCATTTCAATTAATTATGATACAATTTACAGTAGCCTATATATGTCAGTAAGTAGATTATAGGCTAAATAGGTCTTGCATTTCAGCGTTCTACACACACACATGTTGGGTTTACATGTTTTATGAAGACATTCCATGATATACATGATTTTTATACTGTACAAACTGTATATCTATCCCCTACACCTAACTGCATTCTATCCCCTACACCTAACCTACCTGTGTGTGTGTGTGTGTGTGTGTGTGTGTGTGTGTGTGTGTGTGTGTGTGTGTGTGTGTGTGTGTGTGTGTGTGTGTGTGTGTGTGTGTTTGTGTAAAGCCTCATCGAATTTTTCCTCATCAAAACATGTGAAATATTAATAATACTGAGAAATTTTATTAATTATTTTATTTTTTAAATCTTGTTTTATTATATTTGTATATCTGTGATGGCAAAGTTGAATTTTCAGCATCATTACTCCAGTATTCAGTGTCACATGATCCTTCAGAAATCAGTCTAATAATGCTGATTTGCTGCTCAAGAAACATTTCTTATTATTATCAATGTTGAAAATAGTTGTGCTGCTTAATTTTTTATATTAAACTGAATTGCCTGTTTTTGATTAAAAAAAATTCAGGAGTCAGGGTTAGGGTTTCTAATTCATAGAAAGTAAAAAACTAAAATAAAAAAAAACGTTTTTTTTTTTTTTTAAGTTGACATGAAATGGAAGTTGCGATAGTCTTTTCTTCCCTATTATGATGAGTGAAAAGGCTTCTCGAACAAGTAAACTGCATGTAGATTCGGATTTGAATTTGTCCATATGGAATTGATTGGATGGTTGTGGTTTGCTATTTCTGTGATGTCATGTGAGTGATAGGTTGCCCCGCCCTCACGCCAGTAAACACGTCATCTGAGAAGAGAAGATGACGCTGCAAGATGGCTGGGAAGTTATTTTGATAAAAAAAATTACGAGGGTGTATGAAAAGAAAAACAATAATAATAATTTTAAAAAACAAAAACAATTATATGCACGGATAAATCTTTTATATTAAATAGCCTACTTAAGAAATAGTCTATAAAAACTGCAACATTCCAAATAAAAGAAAAAAATATTAATTCTAACGTTGATACACGTTAAAAATATATAAATATATTTTGGGGCCGATGTATTTCTGTAGGCTATACCTATGTGTTCATCATGAGTAGGCCTATCTACAAAGCTGTTGCGTGCCAGTCAGTCAGTCAGTCAGTCAGTCAATCGGACGATATTAGCGGAGGAGGAGGAGGTCACATGTCTCGAGGAGGAGTCTCCGCTGAAAACAGAGAGCCTGATGTGCAGCAAAGAGGACCAGAGCACAAACTCCTGCTGTCAATACCAGGACTGGAGGCTCTATTATAAAGACTTATATGCGTGCGCCTTTGCATATAGGATATATTTTTGGCGGATTTTCTGTAACTGGCCCAAACATAGGCTACTCGGATTCATCAGCTGTTTGTTCATAGTGCATAAGAGATGGAACTGGAATGCCGTGAAAGTGTTAAGTGGTGTAATAAATCCTCTTCTTCAAATTAATTCGCGCAACTTCAAATGAGGACACTTAACAAGCAGCGTTTCTGGATAATGGACATATTTGAACAGGAACGGCATCAGTGAACCTGAACGACTTTGTTTCTAACTGGAGCGGACACAGAGAACAGCTCCTGTTGGATGCGCTTAAGTTTACTATGTTGTCAGATTCAGGTTTAGTTGCGCGACGGAAGGATTTAATGCAAACATTAATGCAGTAAGCGCGTGCGGCGCGTTTCAGCGCGTGCGTGTGATGTGCAGGACGCAGTCAAGACGCAGGGTTGAACTGATGCGATCCACTGATGTCCTCCGAACAGGTGAGCAAAACACTGTAACCTAATAGTGATCACCTAAATAGTAGCCTACAGTGACCATTGCTATTAATGTAAAACAATAATAGATTAAAATTGGATCTCAGAGTGAGAATCCTTCTGTCATTTAAACTTTCTTGATGACAGAGGCAGCTTATACCAAATGACCAATTTTATTGCAGTGACAATAACTTAACTAATTACAACAATTTGGTTCAAGTAGGCTATTCAGGTACCGTACTTTAATGTTGCTATTTTCACAACATTAATAAAATAGCATATGCAAATACAGCTCTACAAATCAATTACGCTGATGTGAATATAGGAACATGATCTATGTAAAATCAAGTAAAAAATAAAGGTGTGTGTAGAAATAGCCTAACACAGAAAATTGTGCTGTTTAGGGGTTTGCTTTTATATGTTTAGTTAAGATCTATGTTAAGATCTATAGTCCAAGTTAAGTGGGTCACATTTTGCCTGTTCTCTCAACAGTTGGTGTTCTGAGTGAAGTAACAAACAAATATCTACAAAATGTCTGAGAACAATGCTATTTGATCGATTTTTATAATTTAATACAAATTTCTCTCCCATGTTGATCCAAGCCGTATGACTTTTTCTTTCTTATTTTCATGCAATTGAATGGCGACGACTGCCGAGATTTCAAGCTTCAAAGCGGACACAAAAACACCATAAAATAATCTAGCCTAATAATAAAATTTACAAACCTGGTTCATATACATATACCGAAATTTAAATAATTATATACTGATAATATTCCCCTGCCCCCAGTGAGCTGTAACTGCTACGACTGGATGATTAAGTAATTGAGTCTGATTTGTGAACGAATCATTCAGATCAGTTTTGTGAACTGGTCAACTGATCCATTGAAAAGAACAGACTAAATGTGATTCATTCACGACTCAAATAATACTTCTCTTGTAAATTATTATGAGAACACCAAAGAGAGCTACACTGGACAAATAGCCTATCAAGATTGTTTCAAATTTCAATATTTTTGTCACAAAACTATTGCATTGCTTCAGAAGAGTCCGATATAACACATCGCGTGGATCAGTCTTTGGAAACATTTACAATGTTTTTATGCATATTTCGTTATTTTTTAATCTTGAATGCATCAGATGCAATATTCTTTTTTCAATCTTCCACAAATAAAGAGAAAGGTTTGAAACAACATGAGGATAAGTAAATGATGGCAAAATATGGTAAAATAGGCTAAATCAATTAACAAGGTCAGAACAAACTGACTTTATTGGTGACTGAAATAAATAAATCTTAAATATTTGTCATTATTTTGTACATGGTGGTAAACAGTTGCCTGATTTTTTTATTTATTTTTTCATTGCAAAAAACGATATTATTGTTCAGCTTTTTATATACAGCTCTTTATGTAAAGTAGGTGTATGTCTAACTTTATTGGCATGCATTATCTATAGCATATCTCTACTGCTTAATTGCTTGTATCCTTACAAAATGTAAACTATATTATCGCCCATCTCTAATCTGCAAAAGGCAACTATAAGGCATAAAGATGTTAAGATATTATAAGCATTGCATCATGATTTTCTGTAAAGCTGCTTTATAACAAGCATTGTGAAATGTGCTATACAAATACATTTTATTTGACTAGATTTGACAATTTGCATTTCTGACAAAAAAAAAAAGGCCTTAAGTTTGTGTATTTTTCTCTGTCAATGTAAACCGTTCCAAAAGAAGCCAATCAAGTTTGAGAATCAGAACTGATGCATAATTATTTGGGGTGTAACGATACCCTCATGTCACGATTCGATACATTCACCATACTGAACTCGCAATACGATATTATTGTGATACTCCGAGCCCAAGACATTTGATAAAAGGTTAACACATTTTTTACTGTTGATTAAAATGCTAAATTTGGTATTACATTGGGGGTGTAAATGAAATGGTGACACCAGAGTAAAAATATTCATAATTCTGAAGCTGAAAATACTGAATATTGTGTTTCCCAAAACTGCATGTCATAGTGTTCTCTCTTTATTTACATGAATTTGTATCTGTCATTTAAAAGTGTCCTTTATTTATTATAATGCTCTGCATATAATCTTCTCAGGAACTCATCCAAACCCCTCACCAGCCCAGGCTTGACCTTCCAGCATTCAAACAGTGAGGCACAAGCACTTTATTTTTGAGTCACATTAACCCACACTGCTGGTCGCTTCACCACCTCAGTGGACTCATGGGTACCGTACTATCCCTCTCGCCGGGTACTCGAAAACCTGGTTATTATGACGACCGGCCCGGTTCTCTAAGCCATTACCCGAGCCTGAGCAGCCGCTCGCTGAACACTCAAAAGGACCGCAACCTCAAACGCCATTCCATTTTCCTCCCCGCTCTCACCTGGAAACGACTGGTGGCCTCCACCAAGAAGCGGGGTGAGTCCAAAAAAGCCTATCCTGGAGGTCATGGCGCCTTTGGGGCTCCTCTCAACAACAATAACATCTACCAAAAGGATCCGGTCTTGCACCTAAACCACGAAAATGTGAAAAAGTCTCTCTCCTGCGCCAATCTCACTAGCTATGAGGGTCCAGCGGGTCTAGGCCTGGGCTTGGGTTACGTAAAACCGCAGCAGATTTCCTCTGTAAAGAAGATTGCGCCTACATGCACTTCCACACCCAAGCGTGTGATCGTCCAGGCCTCGACTAGTGAGCTGCTTCGCTGCCTGGGCGATTTTCTGTGTGGCCGCTGCTATCGGCTCAAGCACCTTTCCCCGGCAGATCCGATTCTGTGGCTGCGGGCTGTGGACCGCTCACTCTTGCTCCAGGGCTGGCAGGACCAGGCCTTTGTGACCCCAGCCAACGTGGTGTTCGTGTACATGCTGTGCCGTGACGTGGTGGATGGCGACGTGGTGTCTTCAGAGCATGAGCTCCAAGCAATTCTACTAACCTGTCTGTACCTGTCCTACTCCTACATGGGGAACGAGATCTCGTACCCGCTCAAGCCCTTCCTGGTGGAGGCGGGTAAAGAGGCATTCTGGGACCGTTGTCTGGCCATTATCGACGTCACCAGTGCCAAGATGCTGCGCATCAACGCAGACCCGCATTTCTTCACGCAGATCTTTGCCGATCTGAAGAGCGAAGGAGGTTGCCCTCTGCAGGACTACGCTAGAGTTCTGGATCGGTGAAAAGAGGACATAACAGATTTTCTCTGCGAATGTGACTCCGTCAGCATCCCTCACCTTCATTCTGCCCCCCAAATGCCTTGTCACAAAACAGTGGGACTCACTTTTACTGAAAATTCTGCAAGAAACAGAAAGGATGCAACATATTCCCGCTGAAAAGACTAGCTTAGACCTGTATAAATGTCCAGGCTGGTTTATGTTGGTCGGGTTGCTGGTCTAGCTGGTAAACTGCACAGTCTTTTGGTGGTTACGCTAGTTAAGAATCATGCTGAATCTGTGATGGTCTTTTCAGCAGGAGAAGAAAGTATATGGAGACAGCATGAAAATAACATACACTCATACAATGAAGGTTCATTGTTGGCATTGATGTAGAACCTTTAACATCCATGGGACTTTTCCATTCCACAAAAGGTTCTTTAGATTATTAATAAGTTCTTCACACTTCACACAATGGTGCTTTTAAGAACTGTTCCCTGAAAGGTTCTTTGAGGAACCAAAAAAAATTCTTCTATGGCATCACTACGAAAACCCCCTTTTGGCACCTTTACTTACACAAAGGCTGTTCCCAACTTATTTTTCTCATTCAACTCCCCTATCTTTAAAAAATACACATACTAATAATTTAGGGATGAACATCAAATTGAAGGGAGTAATTGTCCATCTACAGATTACGTTTGTTAGTTATGCTTTTGTCAAAACCAGCCTTTTTCAGAAGTAGTTACGATTCCTTTGCCAAAAATGTCACTTCCTCTACCTTTTCAACATCTAGATAAACTGCAACAGAAACCATACAACAGCGGAACTTTTAGTGGGAGTGCACGTGTATGTGTGTGTGTGTGTGTGTGTGTGTGTGTGTGTGTGTGTGTGTGTGATGGGTAGCAAACAGTCAACAGCTGTTGGTGATCGTGTTGTCCTTCCTTTATTTCATGTGCTGGACGTTAGGGCACCAACTGCAAAGGCATTAACAAGATTAACAGATTAGTGACACACACACACACACACACACACACACACACACACACACACACACACACACACACACACACACACACACACACACACACACACACACACACACACACACACACACACACACACACACACAGTTCTCAATGCCTCTCTTTGCTCGCCAGCTCTATAGGTTGAATGGCTAATCTATGTAGGCCATACACACTAGTATATGTTCTGTCTTGGCATACGTAGCAGTACAGCGTCATTGAAAATTTGTATCCGGTTTTAATGAGTCTATAAGAGTAAGTCCTATCCCTCTAGAGCAAGAAATATATGAACAAAGAAGCCTGGATTCTCTAAAGATAGATTTAGTCTCAGTGTCGGGCCACTGTTGTTTACTTGTGTCTGCATCTTCTCTCTTTAGAGTTTTTCAGTTTCTTTGAAATATCAGATTTCTATGCTCTAAGGTCAACATGAAATCAAAATTGACCCTATTTACTTTCCTAACATACACTCCTGCTCTTATTTTTGCCCGATTCATCAGTGCACATTATTCCTAAGTCCAAAAAAAGTTCGTAATCGTCCATCAAAGCCACCTCTGCCTCTGAAGCTACTTGCAAAAATAATAAAACATGTAATAGATAAAACATGCAGATACAACAGATGTCATCATCTCTGGGTCAGGGTTTCAGGTGTCAGCGCTCAGACAGAAGAGCAGGGACAGCAGCATGTGGCACGGCAAGCACTCGCTAATCTTATTGTAGAGTTTTAAGGCAGGGTCATGGGTGCCATACTCCAACTCCCCTGCAAAAGTCAACTCTAAACGCATACTTCAGCCCACACATGCTCTCATATATGAGCACATGCTCACTCAAACGACCTGTAACTAAGAATTCATTTTCAGGCTAGTAATCGCAAACGCACTGATACGCATGTGTACATGCATGCAACTTCTCCCACACACCGAAGCGTTAATCCGCTCTTGATCCTTGCCAGCAATTAGGCAGAGTGAGCTGAACATGCCACAATAACAAAATCCCATTCTGATCAGAAGAGATTTCTCTTCCTGAAACTAACAAAAAATACACATCTTGTATTTTGACTGTGCGTTGCAGTGATGTTATGCAACAAACAAGGCAAAACAGAATAGTGAACTTTTAACAAGTACTTAAATACACGCTTAATTGCGAGGGATTGAAAGAAAAAACAAAGTTTCACTTTAAAATGGTTTACCCTTGTGAAAAAGAAGTGTGCTTAATTTTACTTAAAATCTAAAAAGTATATGTTTTTATTGTTCTTGCAGATAATAATAATTTAATATTAATGGAATAAAAGGCCACAAGTGTACACTTTCTTACACTATTAAACACAAAATTAAACGTTTTACTTTAAAGTATATTTTAAATAAATGTGTTTTAATAATCTTCTACCACGCTTTAAAGAAGTACACTTCTGTAATGTATAATTACAAATATGTTTAAGTGTACAAGTACATACAAACAGTACACTTTGAATTATGCTTAAAGAGCACTACCAACTGTATTGACAAGCATTTATAAAACTCGTATGTGTGTATTTAAATATATATATACATACAGTATATCAGACTGTAATACATTTTAATTTAAAATGCTAAAGTGTACTTCCTTTTCACAAGGGTAGAGACCTCATAAAATCCAGATTAGAGTTTTTGTGGCATTTATTTCATTTTTGTTAGCTTTGAAGCATCTATAAGCTAATGTTCTCCAATAAATGGGCAAAATAACTTGTGCATTTGCAATAAAAGTGCATTTGCATGGTGTAATACTATAGGAAGATACAGCTATTATGAGAACACAATTTGAAATATGACCACGTACACTCTAAGCATGAGTTGTTTTCCTCAATTTGTAGCAGTCTTAATCTGTGACCCCACAGGCTGCTTTGTGGTCACAGTAATTATTCCATGCTAAACACAGTTGCATAGAGGAAGAGGTACAAACCTACAGAGAGTTGATGTATCTACAGATCTCCATATCCATTTCAGCCTCAGGGGATGATGTTATTTACAGAAACTTGTGGCCATAGACAAAAGATTGGCATACTATAGGGTGTAAATATCCCTCCTGATCCGCTGTGATTCCCCCATCCTTCTCGCCTTTCACAAACATATCACTTGTTTTCCTCGTCCTGGTTAAAGTGATTTAGTTTGCCCCTATTGTGTACAGAGAGCGTTGACAGAGCGCCGTTGTTGTATTGCTAGCGTGCGCAGCCTCAGCAATGGGCTTGTGCGATGTGTTGTCTGCTGTGTTTCCAACTAGGACTGTTTGCTCTCACACACTCATGTCTGGCTCGTCTCCATGCTCCTCTGCTGGACTCTTTCTCCCTTGATTCTGTCCCATGTGTACTGAAGCTCTGGGATTTCTCTGGAATATTTGCTGCCTTCAAGTTCTCCCGGGAAGTTCCTAATTATGAAGTTTTATGACAAGATGTACGTTCAAGTGATTTTGGTTAGAATAAAATGGATGTTTTACGCATATTTATTTCCTTTTTTCCCACTTCTTGACAATATAAAGGAAGCACAAAATGTGTAACTCATTGGCTTTATTGCTAATCCTCATCATCATTAAACAAAATGCATTGTATATTCAAAATTACAGTTTATTATGATAAATATAGTCATGATTCTTTCATTGATACGACCCCAACTTGGAAAGCAACGGGTTGTTACTCATAATACGGCACTGTAGTGGTGTTCCTGTGAGCTGGTTTGAAGGCAGCAAGTATTCTAGTTTCCATACTTGCTCTGAATTTCTAATGAATGGTGTTAAATATTTCTGATGTGAAACGTTTGTGCCTTGTTTTGGATAGAAACTGTCTACCTAAAGATTAGAGATATTGAATATCGCTTTGTTAACAAGACGCGCATAAACACGAGCCCAAAGGAAAGCCATGACTCAAAAAAGGATTGATTATAGAGACAGAAACTTTAATTTACTCAGGCTAGAATAATCATATCTCATGAGCCATTTTCCACTCCATCAATGCTACTGTTTGGCAGAATCATTTCTTCTGTTGCCAGTCAATCAAAAGGACCTGAAACCACGTGCAAACAACCTTTGAAGGACGTGCTTGCACAAACGTCCTCATTACACCTCAAACACTTCATCGACTGCTGTACGTGGAGATTTTTAATGTGACAAGCACACAGAGACCTCAAATCTCTATGGATTTTCCAATGAAGAAAACTTCTGTTATTAGACAGAGAGAAACTTATGGATGGGAATGACTGTCATGTGATTCTCAAGTTTAAGACTACTGAATTAAGACACTATACAACATGTGGCTCTTTATTTGGACACTCAGGATCTGGATGTTGAGTAGGCTTCGCCGTTACTCTATGAGTTATGGCTACTTTATCAATGTTTTCTATGCTGCTAAATGTATGTAGAATACAAAAGGAACGCCATGTAGAGTCTCTCACCGCAGAGACAGAAGCATAACCAGTGTGGTGTAAATATGTTGCTTGTATCAATGTGAAATTACTGAAAAAAACTGCATGTATGTCATTCAGGAATTGCTGCTGTGGTGGTGTACATGTAAACTTGACACTTTTTTAAAAATTAATTATCCTTTTTTTCATTTTGTATTTCAGTTTAAGGTTAAAAGGAAATTCCAGAATGTTTTGTTTGTGTTCTTATTATAATGATAATTATTATTTTTACTGAAAAAGATCCTATCAGCTCATCCCGGGTTTGGGAAATATGTCAACAGTATTAGAATGTTAATTTCACACTTCTGTTTTGCATTGTCGTTTTTTGATGTGGTTGTTTCAGTGACAGCTTGTTCTGTGCACTTTGGCAATTATACTGGGTACCTTTGCTCTGAATACTGATATTAATAGAAAAGAAATCCAGCTTTGATAGTGCTAAGGCATCATACACTACAGCCTGGGCTGTTGAAATGTGAGGGTCAGGGTGAAGAGAGTCAGACAAACATGCTTTCGCCAAACAGGAAGCGACAAACATTTTGCTGTTGTCATTTCCTCTGTGGCGATCATGAAATAGAGACTATCACGCAGTCACTAACTCGTGTTTTAAAGCTGCTGTGTGTAATTTCTGCACAAATCTCCACCAAATGGAATTGTAAAAATATCTGCCATTGGTCAGACAGAGGTTAGAGTCCACCTCTAACCATTGGTTAAGTCAATGTTACTGTGTCAATAAGCTCATTCAATGAGCGACAATGTTTGCGCTCTTTGGGGGAATCAACTTGCCCATTATACACACATCAGCTTTAACCAATTCATCAGAAAGACTGTGACGCAGTCTCAATAATCATCTCTCCACCCCTGTCTTCACCTCTATTTCAGCACAAATGGTATTCTGGTCTTGGTAGACATCAATTTATTTCTACTATCTATCAGCTTTTTTTGACATCTTCAAACAGACGAACAGTATGCTGTGCCACAAAGGCCTTTCAAAGAGCAAGCCATCTGGATTATTTTGGACTGAGCTCATTGATTGTGCACAAAAGCTCTCTGAGTCTGGACTGTGGTTATGTAGCTCCTGAACTTCCCTTCTTAAATCAGCCTGGGTGTAGCTTCTGAAACCTCCTGTGCTCTTGTTGGCACAGCGCAGTCCAGAGGGTTGTGCTTCTTTTCTCTGGAAGTAGTACACACGCATATTTTGTAGCTCACAGAGTGATGCTGTTGTTGTTTCTAAAACTTGAAAAGAAAAAAAGTTGTGAAAAATGTGACTTCTGATAGTGGAATTTCTTTTTTCAGTATGATTATAATTATTTAATAAAGTATTCAAATAATATTTTGTCCCTTCCTTGATACTGCATACATCTCATGAAACTAGTCAAGTCATTTCACCCCATAATCAAAAGAAATAATAACATTTATTTTGCATAAAGAAAATTAAGTCTGTTTTTATGACTATTACACTTTTTTTTTGCATCAAGACATTTCTTCTTATGTGAAAAAATTATATTTATTAATATTTATTCAATAAATATTTAATTTAGTGCTGTGAAAACGATTAATCGCATCTAACATTAGTTTGTAAATATATATGTGTGTGTGTGTTTGTTTGTGTGTGTACTGTATATATATACACACACACACACACACACACACACACACACACACACACACACACACACACACACACACACACACACACACACACACACACTTTTAAGATATCTTAGTGATTTGACAGCACTAATTTATCTATGCAAATATAATAAGAATAATTTAAAGTAATGGAAATACAATAAAATAAATCAAAATCAAGTAAAATGGCTGCAATGTCCTCTAATGAAAATCTAGAGGTTAGATAGTCATGAAAATGTTAGAATAGAAAAAAAAACTGCTTTCTTCACGCAAAATGTAATTTCCTATTATTTATTTACTTTTAACGTTGAGGTTGTTGTGAAGTGGGTTAAAAACTATGCTTGCTGATGACATTGTTAATGATAACATTGTTTGGTCGAGCATGAACATTTCTCTCTCTTTTTTTGGTTGGAACATAAAAGCAAATTTATTACTGGTATTCGCAGACAGGCTCGTATATTCTACACAGAAACAATTCTGTGCACCTGTTTGGGTTTGTTTATTGTTCATTTTTGAAAGCTTTAACTTTGACTCTTCACGGCATGTGCAAGATACACAGCACTATTGTGTCCCTGCTCCATATAATATACGCAACCCAGCCCAGCAGTCTGTGAAGTGAGCGTGTGATGCCGTAAATCTAGTCTGAGAATCAAACCCCCTCGATTCACTGGGCCGCAGATGGTTATATGTGCAGGGAGCTGCTCTGAATCAAAGCAAGTCCCTCAGCAATCACATACTTGTCCACATATTCACTTCCGTGACGGCTGCAGAAGCCCACTGCCTTCTGATGTGGTTGAAAATGCACTTAGATGGGACTGGTTGGGCAAGTTGGTTGCTAAGGCAAGTATCACAATGATTATTGTTCATACAGAAATATGGATTTGAAAAAAAACCTGATCCTGGGTATTAAACTCTTTGTGATATATGAAGGATATCTCAAATTATGAGTTATGCCACGTCCTAGCAATCATCCAGAAGACCAAATATTCAGAACATTCTAGGAACCACCAAGAACACTCTGTCTAACCAACACCCTAGAAACCAATTAGCAATGCCCTAGCAACCACCCAAAACACCCTGGCAACCACCAAGAACACTTAGCAAACAAACACCCTAGCTACCAATAACAATGCCCTAGCAAACATCCAGAAAACCCTGGTAACCACAAAGAACATGTTACCAAACCAACACCCTAGCAACCAACCAGAACACCCAGGCAACCCATTAGCAATGCCCTAGCACCAACCCAGAACACCCTAGCAATTAATTAGCAATACCCTAGCAACCATCTTCCAATGCCCTTGTAACTACCCAGCCCACATTGGAAACATGCTGTAACCATGTAGCAAAAACAAGGAGCATTCAAAACATCTTGGCAACTGCATAGTGACGTTCTAGCAAACATTTAGAAACTATAGTATTTAATTAGCATGAATTAATTAGCAGTGCCCTAGCAACCACCCAGAGCGATATAGTAGGCTACTATAGTAGTAACCATTAGTGCACCCAAAAAACACCCAGAACACCCTAGCAACCACCTAGCAACGTCCTAGAACATCCTAACAACCACCCAGCAACCAACTAGCAATGACATAGCAACCACAACTGAGACAGACATATAGAAAAATATGAGGCACTCACAAAAGCTGTGTAACTGCATAGCAACACCCTGACAGTGTTGCAGTTTCACCAAACACCACTTATGTTTTCTTAAGAAAATGTGGGGAAAAAAACAAATAATATAATCTTAGAATATTTTGAGCCAAGGGTTGTTTATTATTGTGTAACTTCTCTCTGCTTCCTACTTGGCCTTTACCGTGTCTTTCTCTCTCTCATATGAGTATTAAAAATGTGTTACTGTCCTCTTATCTTTTTTTTAAATTGAGAGATGAATAGAATAAAACCATTACACCTCAAGGTATTATGCAGTGCTAAAAACAGAACTTCATCTATAGTGCCTACAAAAGAGGCAAGGTTATGCATTCAACTGCTTTATTTTCTTATCGAGAGTAACAGACCAAAAGAAATGAGTGTAATGAAACTATAATCATTACAGTACAGTATGTCAGTATGTACAGGGGTTGGACAATGAAACTGAAACACTTGGTTAGACCACAATAACTGCTGTATGGTGAAGTAGAGCCTCCTGTTGCACCAATTTTGCAACCAGAAACCGTCCTACATTTGATCTTATGATTGTTTCTCAAATATGTTTTCTCGTATGTGTGATTCAAAGAACGAACGTACAGAACGAATGAGGGTTACATAATGTAACCGAGACGTTTCACATTGCCCAAGATTTGCACTGTTGGCACCAATTAAACCAACATTTGGCATTGGCACGAGTAACTAAAGGTTTGACTATATAGCAGCACGACCATGAATATTGAGCTCCCGACAAACAGCTTTGATGGAAACAGGAGCGTCCAGGTGCGTGAGTTGGACAGCTGTGGTTTTATGTTTTTTTGGGATTCAATCCGGGTTACATCCCTTTCCTATCTCCCTTTCTTCCTCTTGCGTCGACAGTCACTCCTGATGAATCTGGTTCGTCCTTCATGGAGGTATGCTGAGATCACTCTCGATATATACCATAGCTCTCGATACACCAAAGCCTCGCTGTCCTGGTCACAGATGAGTCAGCGAGACGCGCACCAACAATTTGTTCTCTTTTATATATACTCTTATATTTCTCCTAATATGTTGTGTGGATTGCAATATTTTATGTACAGCTGTGCTGCTCAGCTGATACATCCTTCTCAATCTGCTCTTACTGATGGAATGTAAAATCAGTGAAGATTGGCCACCAGGCCACGCATACGTAGGCGTGAAACCTCCAAAACTATATTGGCCAGTTTTTCAGTTTCATTGTCCAACCCCTGTAGATCTGTATTTTGAAAAGTATTTAATCACTTCTGAGAATGTAAGAGGTATTGAACTTGAACAAAACAGAATCCAACCAAAAATGCATTTCGAACATGCTTTGTGTGAACTCTACTTAGGATTTTTTAGGCTTAGTCACATTTATCATATGTCTCTAATTTGCCCTAATTCCTCTGGTCATCACATGCAGTGAGAGATTAAGAGACGAGCTTATGGCTTTGACCGAGGTCAGAAATTCTGACAGGGCTCTTAAAGAACTCCACAGAGGGGAGGAGGGCAGTGGTGTGAATAGGATTGAGGTGGAATTGAAACAGAGAATGAGGATTTTGTGCAGATGGTTGTTCTTTTGCTTCTACCGACACAAATCTCCCTGTCGTCCTGTGTCAGTCTCATCTTTTGTATGATGGTGTATAGATGCTCTGACACTAAGGTCTTTCTTTTTATCCACCCACAGATAAATCTCACAAATTTTTTACAGTCCTTGAGGCTTCTAAACAGACGCGGATACTCTCCTGCTAGACATCTGTTAACGTGTTTTTGTTTTTCTTGCTTTGTTTTCGGTTTTGCTCTAGCGCTTGACATCGTGAAAGAAAAATGATGAATCTTTGTATTTTCACAAAAATGTGAAGGTTAGAGACAAGAGAAATGTTTTTAATTCAATTCAAAACCCAAACACTTCAAACCCAAAAAAATATTTTTAAGTCAACGTGAAACTAAAATAAACCCTATTAGCTTTCTGAAAAGACATTCCTGATCTTATTGTGAATTATTTATCAGTACACCTATCAGATTTTTCCATTAATTCAAAGAAGCAAAACAAAACTTTGCCATCAAAATAGAATTACTTGTTCTGCCTTTGAAACAACTTCCCTTTTCAGGTAAGCAGTTGTTTTCTCGCCAAACATCCTGTTTTACTCAGAAATGATTATTATCATATTATCATATAATGGATGTGTGTGTACAGCTCATAATCAAAACTAAACTGTTGTAATACAATACATATGTTTCTCTAAAAGTTTTCACTTTGCTCAGCAGAATAAGTCCTTCCACACACAGACAGCGCAGGATGCCTTTTTCTCCATTTCTCACACTTGAGGCTCATGGAATGTGAATTGCTGTGCTGTCAAGCTCTATATTATTAAGCAACAGTGAAATTAAATGTGAAATTTCAGGTGAAATTAGCAGTAATGTTCTATAAGTGACGCTGACTTCCATGCCGGAGACGCCAGTTCGAATCCCGCTCGGAGTGGGGTTTACATTTGGTGCCGTGACCCGGATGGGAGTGAGGTTTAGGTGGGGTGAGTGTAAAGGAAGCAAGTCAAGAGCTGTGCGTGTAAACCTCACTCCCCTGGCCTTAAGAGGCGTGTTAGAGACTGTGGTTTTTAGCGTCCTTGTTAGCGCGCTAGTCTCCCATGCCGGAGATGCTGGTTTGAGTAGGACCGGTTCCATAGAGAAGGATCTGATTATGGACACTTGTTGACTGCTCTGCTTCACTATATCAGCTCCAATTAATCAATAAAATAAATAAATAATAATAAAACAAGTTGAGTTTGGTTAAAACATTCAAGATTTAATGCAACAGGTGATATTGTTTTTGAGAATCATAAAGTGTGCCCAAACCTTTGACTGATAGCATTTATCCCACACAGCTGTGTGACAAAATTGCAAAAAGTGAAATGTACACTATACTGTTCAAAAGTTTGGGGGTTTTATTGTTTTCGAACGTTCTCACCTATGCTCACCAAATAACAGAAATATAATAGTAATATATTACTATACAGAAATATATTATTACAGTTTTAAACTAACTGTTTTCTGTTGTAATATTATAAAATATAATTTATTCCCGTAATTGCAAAGTTGACTATTCACTTCAGTGTCACATGATCCTTCAGAAATCATTCTAAAATGTGATTTGCTGCACATTTCTTATTATTATCAATGCTGAAAACAGTTGTCATGCTTAATATTTTTGTGGAGACCGTGATACATGTTTTTTTTCCAGTTTTCTTTGAAAGTTCAAAAGAACAGCATTTATTTGAAAAAGAAAAATGTAACATTATATTTTATTAACTTCTTAAAAAACGTTATTGACTGCAAACTTTTGAACAGTAGTACTTTCCGTTCTCTGTCTCTGTTGGAACCAGTAGATTACACATATTAGCTGAGGTCAGGTTAAAAGAAATGTTCTCACGGTTGTTCTTCATGGTTTGAAAGTACAGTGAAGTGTTGTCGCTGTGCAACTCCGACATTTGTCCTAATGGCTTGTTCAGTGAAAGTGAACATGCATGCAACCACAGTAATCAGCTACATGTGACCATGAGAGCAAACAGCACAACACAGTCAAATTTAACCCAAAGATTAGGAGTGGCTTGTGCCAGCTTGTTTATGTTTTATTATATTTATTCTTTTTTAAAATAATGTTAAGAAAGAAATGTTTAAAAAGAGGACAAGGATCATGTATAACAAGACTTCTTGTCATGGCTGGGTGAACATCTCCATGTCAGTCCACCAGAACAACAAGGACTCTTTTATCAGAACAGAGCCCTGTCACTCAGCGAGCCATATGATTGGCCGAGCTGTCACAAATACAAATGGAAGATTGGAGGAGGGGTCACTGAGGAAAATGGACAATTGTTGGAAGTTTTGATCAAGATCTCCACAGCTGCACAATGATTGGATGAGCCTTGATCCAATCGGCAGAGTGGCAAAATAAATGAAATGGAAAGATGAGTAGAAATCCTACCTGAGAGACTTGCTGTGAAAATTCTGTCATAAGAATTATTAAAAATTCTTTTTTAAGAATATCCATAAATATTAAGAATGTACATTGACAGAAAAGGTATATTAAAGAAGATCTATTGTGTTTTTTACTTTTTCAACTTTCTTTAGTGTGGAATGTTGTTATTTGAGCATGAAAAAGTACAAGGCCTGGTTGAGTTGCATTATAGTAGTGTTGAAACTTAGGGTTATGGTAAGGGGCGTGACATTTCCGAAACAAGTTCAAAGCGGTTGACCAATCACAACACACTGATCCAGCCGACCAATCAGAGCACATTGCGCTTTTCAGAAGGAGGGGCTTCATTGAGACAGGAAATCAAAAGAGTGTTACTGACAGACTGAGAAGAGAGGTGCTGCAATAATGTAAAATATGTTTTAAAAAAAAGAAAGAAAAAAAGGTGTTTTTTTGAACATTCAAGCATGATTCTAGTAGACCCCCAAAACAAAAGCAAGTCATTGTAGGGCATAATATGGCCTTTTTAACATAAAAGATTACATATTTTACCTTAAAATATGTATAATTTATCGAGGGACAGGCCTATATGGAGGAAATAAGCTCTATCTACAAAGGATGGGGTATTTTCCTATGAATTCTGTTGTTTACATTCACATTTGTGAATGAAAATCATGCACTAGGTCACGATGACACACTTCAAAAACAAGCCCCCACGTGCCAGATGAATCCGGTGACCCAGTCACAAATTAACCTGATTCATATTAGCTATCAGAGAAGCTCAGTTTGCTGCCATGTGGTGTGGTTGAAGGCGAGTGTTGTTGCCGGGGGAATAGTTATTTTTGCCTGTGACTCGATCTGCTCTAGAAACATGACTAATGAGATTGAGGAAAACAAACACTGACCTAAAAAAAGAGCTTCTAAGACCCTTCGCTTTATTTTCAGACTTTGATAGTTCTGATTGACACTGGTTTTGGGTACTTTTCTACACTCTTAAGGGTTCTTCCGTGGATCTTTGGAGAGAGATAACCACATACTTTCATCAAGAACTTTACATCAGTGTATTGATCATTGGATTCTTTAAAGCACTAGTTTTCCTAAAATGTTTTGCCATGTTGCCAAATTGTTCTTCTATATCAGGCTTTTTTTTTGTTTTTGTGACAGTAGATAAAATGTCCATGCTTCATAGGTTTAAATGCTGCTTATACATTTATGTGCTGTAATTGCTTTCACCATTTTATTTTTTTCTTCCTCACAATTTTAATTAAACTGTCTTGCAATTCACTTAAAAAGATTACTTTAATTCAATATATATATATATATATATATTTTTTTTTTTTTTTTAAGTACAAACATCCCAGGCAATTTCTAAATTAAAATGAAGACATGTATGATAATTATATAAAACTGTGATTTGAAATAATTTTAGATGTAACAGAATGCCGTTGCTTGACGTTTCATGTCAAATACACAAAAAGAAAAAACTGACAACAGAGTAGAGAAAGTGAAAAAATACATTTTTAGACATTCAATAACGATTGATTCTCATGACACATTGAGAAATAAACAGTTCAGTGTCAAAAGCAGACAGGTGCATGCAAAGTAGCGAAAAAAAAAAATCACAAAGACAAAAAATGAAACCACAAGGATGTCAGAACGGATGAAAGATGCTCGCAGCAGGGGAGTGGAAAGCAGGACAAAGAAAACAGTGACAGTAAGGCAACCTGTCACTATTGAGAATCTTCAGTGCCGAGAAACACACACACACACACACACACACACACACACACACACACACACACACACACACACACACACACACACACACACACACACACACACACACACACATGTAATGAGAGTCCCCAAACCCATAAACAGTTTAAAAACTGCATTAAACACACTGCATAAAAAAACAAAAACAAAAAAACACAATCATTGCATGTAGCATTTAATATAACAATAGCATAAGGCTCTCAAATGATTTGATTACAGCATATTTGCTGTTTTTAAGCAATTTAAAGATGACAGAGTTTAAAAAGCATTAAAACAAAGCATACTACTACAGCGCAGTAACACTTGTACGGTTTGATCTGAGGTGTTGTAAACCTTGGTTAAACACGTCTGTGTACCACGAAACTCAAATGAAAATACATTCATTTTCACACATGAAATACTCTTGGTTACATCTCCACAGTTAAAATGTAGCCTACACCCTGTCCCTGAGAAAATAAAATAAATTCATAATAAACGTAAAAATATACTCAGCATATGTTATGAAAAGTGCAAAGGCCATATCAACAGAACGTTCCCTCTGAAATGTACATAAATAATAAAATAGCATTATTACATTATATACTACAATTCAAAAAACGTGATAAAACACTTTGGCTAATTCATGTGCAAAAAGAAAAATAGAGGAGGGACCGCAGAATCATTGATGCTGCATATTGTCTTTTTAACCACATGATCTACACACTAACACTAACTAGTTTAGATGTTTCTTCTGTAGAGGACTACAGGATTTATTTAGGCCAATTCCTGTAAACACGTTGCGCTTCAGGTTCTATCGTCCCGAAGTCAATGGGTTTTTGGTTAAATGCCAGAAACGAGGTCTTTGGTGAACACAAGCTCAAGATATTTTCATGTTTTAATCTACGACATAAAATAGATCACACTAATCCCTCTTGTGATTTTTTTAAAGCTTTCACTTGTCTATCTCTGTAGTCCCATTTAGACACTTGTCTAACAAGTGTCGAAATGTGTCTAACAAGTGTCTAAATGGGACTAGAGACTGTCGGGAACATTAAACATCATCAGCCGAAGAGATTAACTCATTTACTCACGTTGTGTTCATAATCTTGTTCTTACAAACTTTCTTAACTCGAAGACAAAAAGAGTTAACTGAAGCTTAATGGCGTTGACGTTGAAATCATGCAACCACTGTGTAGTTCGTTTATACCTTACATTTAGATTTTTACTTCTGCAGATTACATTTAGTCTTCAAAAGTTAATTTGTGATGATTATCATGATGAACAATACGAGCAAGAATCATAAACCTTTGTTGGTCACAGAGCTTATTTCTGCAATAATCCAAAAGCGAATAAATAAAATCGTATTGGGTTTTTGTCGAGGGAACCAGGGTGATTTATGTCACTGCAGCACTCTATTAAAACAACAAAGTGCATTGCTTAACAAGAAATTCTCTTCCACTTATATAGGCCTAATAAACAATCCAATCCTGTTTGATATGATGGGGAATCCATCATATCATATATGAGATTAAGTTTTTGATATGAGTCTTTGATATGAGTTTTTGATGAGTTATGGCCCGTCTCTGACTGAATTGGTGAATGCTGTTTTATGTCATGTCCTGTGAAGCCTTGGCTTTACTGATGGGGCAGCAGTAAGGTGAATCCTGTTCGACTCTTCTTGAAGTCTGCGATGGTCTGGCCGGGTTTGGTCTCTACGGTGATACTCTTAGGTTTGGCGCTCATATGTACCTGGACTGCTGAGGAGCACACTTTCACTGGCAGAGGGGTGTTCTTCACTCTGCAATAAACAGATGACATGACATAATTACTCTTGATTCTAGACAATGTGCTGAATACATCCCCAAAATAGCTTGTGACAGCTCTCACAGCTCCCTGTGGCCTATAAAAAGCAGGCAAAGATTTGCACTCAAGTTGTGTTTCTGCTTGGTTTTTAGTGGTTCATGATGAGAATCCAATGTAGGAGCTTTATTATGGGTTCAGTATGTTACACAGCTGTACAAATACAGTGACTCAACCCTGCCACATTAAACAATAAACCAACTCATCACTCCAGATGCCTTAATAAAATGGTCTCTGATAATAGATATTACATATGACAATTAAGTTGTAAACGTACACTACCATTCAAATGTTTAGGGTTGGTAAGATTTTCTAAAATGTTTTTGTCTCTTATGTTCACCAATGCTGCATTTATTTAGTCAAAAATGCAATAAAAATAAATAGTAATATTGTGAACTATTATTAGTTTAAAATAACAGCATTTATTTGAAATATAATTTTTTTTGCCATCAAGAGTTTCATGACAGAACTTTGTATTTATTTACTTGCAAAAAACAAAACTTTTGAATGGTAGTGTACTAAAAATAATCCTTCACAAAATGTACATTTTATGAAATGTAGAACTAACTTCTTATGCTATATGACAAAAATGACAAATAATTATGTATGCAATACATAAAAGAAAAGAAAAGCTAAAGTATATGTATTGTAGCTAATTACACCAGAAACATTGTTTTAAAGACATCCAGGATTTATCAGGCTATTATATAAGTGGTCCAGAGGCAGTAAAGTGGGGCTCAAAAAGTTTCATTTGATGGAGTCAAAAATAATGTTCTATGTAGGACAGAAAAGATGAGAAGGGACACCTTCGCTGTCTGATCCTGTCCCTGTTCCCTAAACGCACAGACGTCTCACTTCCTCAGAGTATTTAAAAATGATCACTAATTCTCAGAGTGAAGAGACAGCTATGGCACACAAAGTCTCTTTTATTCAGATGTCTATAAAACACAAATGAAATGGTGCATAAATGCACATCAATTTAATATGCTAAATTATCAAGGGGCCATATTACACACTTTTGTAGCATTTCATCTTTTCTACTTACTTTCCAAATCCACTTATAACTTTTTTTGCACCCATGTTGAGCTCTCTCTCTCTGATCTCAGAATTAAACAGGCTGTTTTTGATATTGTACCTTTAAGACTTCTACAAGTAAATGACCTCTGATATCCTTGTGTAACGGTGTAGTTTGAAATGTTGTTCAATTTGATGAATGCTGCGAAGTTATTTTACTAATCAATAAGGTAGAAAAGGCAATAATATATTGTGAATTTGGTCACAGCTGAAAGGTGTGACATCATACATTCCCATTCAGAATTTTGGGGTTGGTAAGATGTAATATGTTAAAGGAAGTCTCTAATGCTCACCAAGGCTGCATTTATTTGATCAAAAATACAGTAAAATTTTAATATTGTGCAAAAGCTGAATTTTCAGCAGCCATTACTTCAGTCTTGAGTGTTGATTTGCTGCTCAAGAAACATTACTTAACATTACCAATGTTGAAAACAGTTGCGCTGCTTAATATTTTTGTAGAAACAGTGATGCTTTTCCCCCCTCAGGATTCTTTGATGAATAAAAAGTTCAAAAGGACAGCATTCATTTGAAATAGAAATGTCACATTTGTTCTCAAGTCACTTGCTGAATAAATAAATAAATATATATATATATATATTTTTTTTTTTCAAATACAGATCCCAACTTTTGAACAGTAATGTATCATAACCATGCTGATTTTTGGAATTACTAATTTTGCAGCTTACATTTTTGCTAAATGAACACGTACAAAATATTTTTTTTAAATCCTATTTTCCATGATAAGCTTCCTTTAAAAATGGATTATATTTAGTTTTTGGTCTTTTTTAAACATATATTCCTGGTTGGCACCTACTATAGCATGGAGCAGAATCAGATGGTCTCAGGTTTTCGGTTTCCTACCCACTGCAAACCATGTGAACAACTCAAACTTCAACAGGTGGACGGCAACTCGCCATGAAAAAGCTGGTTGTGGGTCATGCAACTTATCACTTCTCTTGTTCCCTTTCCACTCAGCTGTTCCCATCAGGGCTCAAAGCCATGCTCTGCACCCACCCATCAACCCACTGACCTGCTAATTCACCAACTCACCGAAAGAAGGTCAGAGAAACATGGCACTGGAGGGCATTAACCGCTATAAATCTATGATAAGATTTAAGTTAAAGAAACAGTTTACACCCCACCCCAAAAATGAAAACTGTGTCATCATTCTGTCATGAAGAAAAGCTGTTTGTATAGAAAAGCTGTATAAAGCCAGATTTACCACAGCTTGTGCCAGCGCAAACCCTCTGTCAGGATTCATTAAAGATGTGCAGTGAAAAATGAGCTAAGAAAAGGCGTGGACAGTTATTTTTGCGACTGACCTTATCGCATATGCATTTGTAGGAGTTTCCCTTTCAAACACAACATTTACGGGACAAGCGCATTAAAATAAATTAGCAAGCAACTTGATTTACTAATGTGGTTTGCGGTAGTCAATTTACTGGTATTTGCACCATTAATACAGAAAAAAAGCATCTGCATCCGAAACTGCATACTTCCTTGTAGGTGAAAAACAGTATGCGTCAAAAGAAGTATGTCCGAGTTCATAGTGCTCATAAAAGAGTAGGCAGAAAGTACCTGGATGACCTACCACTTCCGACGAGATTCTGAAGTGACTGTGAATCTGGCCCTTAAAGCTATAGTTTAGCCAAAAATGAAAATTCTGTCAGCTTTTACTTTCAGCTTTTTTCCAAAAACATAAGACTTTGCTTAATTTTCGAAACACAAATTAAAGGGATACTCCACTTTAAAATGAAAATTCTGTCATCATATACTCACCCTCATGTTGTTTCAAAGTGGAGTATCCCTTTAAGATATTTTTAATGAAACCTGAGAGGTTTTGGTCCCTCCATTCAAAGTCCGGGTAACCAAAACATAAAATGGTTATGTTCTATAAACAAAAAACAGCATATTGGATTGGAATGTGGTAGTAAATGATGACAGAATTTAAATGTCTAGGTGAACTACTCCTGAGCGAGTCATTTACTATTGGCTTAGACCAGTTGCATAAGTGATGCAGAACTTTTCGCAATTCCTCTAAAAACTTTGGGAGTTGTAGGTTACCTAAATGGTGCAGGTTTGCGATTGAGTTGCCCTGTTTTTTCCAGGGACATGGCGTCCAAACCAATGAAAAGATGATGCAGTTGGGCTGCATTATTTATTGCCATGGAAACCATACGACAGAACTGGGACGCAGCAGCAACTCCGTATGTTTCTCGTGTGCCCCGCCTTCCTTCCTCCATGAGAACTTATTTTATTTCGCGTTTCTGTCACATGTGACTGTACATCTCCATGTCATTAAAGTGAATCATTGACAACTCTTGTTTTGGGCCATGCCTGAAAAAAACACTTCATTACACATTCTAGTGCCTTCCAGATCCGTTATTCCTGCAAGCCGGTCCCTAAGAGTGGAAACCAACTCAAGAATACACATGCAACCACGGCAGTCTGCGTCCCCGGGGCTCGGCTGTCACCGCGCATACATTTTGTTTACCATCACACCTTGAGTTTGGGCCCCCGTGGGCTCTGACTGCGTGCGTTTGTTTGCAGTCTCCTCCTAATGGCTTGTTGAGAACATCACCAGCAAAAGCAATGTAGCAACGTAACAATGTTCCCATTCAGATACAACGTTCAATTTTGCATTATTTTTGTTTTTGTCCTTGTTCTCTTAAAAATAAAGGTTCCAAAAGGCGTTTTTTTGCAGCTGTGCCATAGAACCCTCAATGGTTCCGAAAGAACCATTCAGAGAACATTTCTTAAAATAATCATTTTCTTCTCAGTGTGAAAAAGATTTTAATAATCTAAAGAACCTTTTTTCATTATTAAGAACCTTTTGTGCAATGGAAAGGTTCCATGGATGTTAAATGTTCTTCGTGGAACCATAGATGCCAAAAAATAACCTTTATTTTTAAGAGTGTATGGTGATGAAATTGGTCACTTTAGATTAGGGTCCAGTTCTCACTATTAACTAACTATTAACTATGACTTTTGCCTCAATAAACTCCTAATTACTGCTTATTAATAGTTATTAAGGTAGTTCTTAAGTTTAGGAATTGGGATTAAAGGATGTAGAATATGATCTTGCAGAATAAGGCATTAATATGTGCTTTATAAGTACTAAAAAACAGCCAATATCCTAGTAATATGCATGTTAATAAGCAACTAGTTATTAGTGAGAATTGGACCCTAAACTAAAGTGTTACCAACTTTTATTCAGCAAGGACACATTCAATTGATCAATAGTGACAGTAAATTCATTTTGAATGTTACAAAATATTTATATTTTAAAAAATATATACTATATATATACATATATATAAATATATACTTTCTATTTTTCAAAGAATCCCTAAAAAAGTTATTTTCTTTTTACATTCTTTTAAATCACAATAATATTTTACTATACTACTGTTTTTTTTTAACTGCATTTATGATCCAATAAATGCATCCTCGTAAGCATAAGAGACTTCGTAAAAAAATATTGGAAAATCTTACCAATGCCAAACTTTTGAACAGTAGTGTAAATATAATATAAAATATAATAATAGTGTAAATATAATGCTTGTTGGTGAAGACTCACCATGACATAGCGTTATTAATAAACCATAAAGTGACAGAGAAAGTGCAAAGGCGTCTGAGGTCAGTGGAATCTCTCTTCCACCTTTCACTGTCACTTTTAGTCAGTTAGTTTCATCCTGAACTAAACAAACTTCTGCATCTTTGTTGCTAAAACCATTCTCAGCAATATCAGTAAACACAAAATCACTTCTTTCTCTCTCTCTCTCAAACTGTCAGCCATTTTCCCAAAGGCAAAGTGTCTCAGGGCAGGAGCTGAGAATGCACATCTGTCAACAACGAGACAGAAGTGACAAACTCTCTCAGAGAGACAAAAGGTGGAAGATAGATAGATACAAAAAGACTACAGGGACAGATATTAGATTGATAGAGAGAGAGAGAGAGAGAGAGAGAGAGAGAGAGAGAGAGAGAGAGAGAGAGAGAGAGAGAGAGAGAGAGAGAGAATGAAAGGACAGGAAATAATTACAGGTTTTCAGGAACTGAAACGAAGGACAATGTCAGGCTAGTTCGAGCCCAAATCTTAGATTAGCCATAAAACCACGTATCTTTTTAGAGAAAATTTTTTTATGTGAAAGCCTGCTCCTCTTTTCAGATTTTAGACTTATTAAATAAGTCGAATAACGTTTGTCGAATAATGGAAACCTATTAAATCATTATTCTTGCAATTTTGAAAATCACACATTTCACCTTTAAATGTAAATGTGAGTAGTCTATTATACTCACCAAGGCTGCATTTATTTGATCAGAAATACAGTAAAACTTGTAATATTATAGAATACAGTTAAAATTAAAATAATGTTTTTTCTATTTTAATACATTATAAAATATAATTTATTCCTGTGATTTCAAAGATTAACTTTCAGCTGCCGTAAGTTACGCCAGTCTTCAGTGTCACATGATCCTTCATAAATAATTCTAATATGCTGATTTGGTGCGCAAGAAACATTAATTTTCTTATTTTTATCAATGTTGAAAACAGTTGAGCTGCTTAATATTTTTATGGAAACCATAATAAAATAATTTCAGGATTCTTTGATGAATAGAAAGTATAGTTGAAATAGATTTTTTTTGCAACAATGTAAATGTATTTACTGTCACTTTTGATTATAATTTAATTCACCTGCATTGAATAAAAGCATTGATTTATGTAAAAATAAATCTTATTGTTTGAATGGTAGTCTATGCTAATAGGTAATAAGAGAATACTCACTTTTTGCTAAACTATCCAAGTCAATTACAACCTGAAATCTACAGTGTATACAATATAGTATAATTATGACAATATAGTTGTACTGCATACAACTCTACTTATTTATACCAAAATTGAGTGCAATAACCTACTCTATAATCATAATTATTGTAGGGAGAGAATACCAAAGTTTCATATAAACAGGCTGGTGTTTTTTTCTTTCTATAATGCAGCTCTTTGTGAGCGCAAACTTAAAGCCTTCAGGGCCCTCTAACAAAACACAGCAGTCATAAGACACCAGGAGGGACCATTACAAGTCCACAGATTAAAGCCCACTTAAAACACACTCAGCCAAATACACAATTAAACATGTACACACTCCTCCATCTCCACTACTCCCCATCATCTCTCCTGCAATCCTAATTAGCACTTCCTCAGCTGCTTGGCAACTATCGTCGGGGTAACAGCAGCCAGCATCTGTGTCCCACAGAGGTGTGGAGGAACAGGCTGTTTTTCTGACTGTGAGTGTGGAAAAAGCAGGCTAAACTGCTGGGCCAAAACACATGCTGATGTGATGTGACAAATGACAACATCATTATCAACAAAAAAAGAATTAAAGGTAAAATTCACTCAAAAAAAAAAAAGAAAAAGAAAAAAGAATTCTGCCATTATTTGACTTTATGCGAGGAACTAATTTAAATTTAAATCATTATTCACTGAAATCTGCAGCCTACCCTTGTTGCTCACAAATATCATATGCACTTTTACATACAGTATTTGTACTTTCATTCAGACATTCATTTGGTGTCACTGACGTCAAACATGGTGGAAAACATTTTGAGAGTGTGAATATCCAGAAATAAGAATGAAATAAGAATGAAAAAGAGAAAGGTTTTCAGTTGGGCGGCACGATTAATCAAAATAAAACGGAAAACGCAATATGGCTTAGTGCAATTATCAAAATGCAAAAGCTGCAAAACGCTGTGTGTTTCAGAGTGAAGCGCTGCACTGTGTTCATTTACACAAGAACAGCCCAGTATCCTCTGGTGTTTACAGCGTCTCGGTTCACAGTTAATGCTGGTTTGGGTCGCTTCAACATGCATTTGGAAATGCAACATGGACCAACAATCTTCCCAAACTTGTAATGAGAAGCAGGAATCAACAAAAGACAAGCTTTAAGGGCTTACTGCAGTTTTTACAATAGTAATATTTCTTATTGTGGTTTTATTTAGGATTTTTTATAGCTGTTTTAAAGCAAATTTTTAATTTTTTGTAATATTTTTTTTTTAAAGGACAACAGTAGTTTTTAGAATAAAATCATAATTAGAATTTCCAGTCATAGTTTTCAATGAATAATAAATGATTAAATTTAATCTGTTCCTCCTATAAAATGTATCATATGACAACTGCTAATCACTTTATGCTTCATTGTATGGATTACTCATTGTAAGCAACATTACAATTTTAAATGGAAGATATACAGGTTCAGAACGACATGAGGGTGAGTTAATAATGACCATTTTCATTTTTAGATGAATTATCCCTTTAAATCCACTCAAACTATTGCTGCTCTACTGACTCTCTCATCAGCATTAAGTGCAATGCTTTGTTATTATGTGGAATTATAGTTCTACATTGATGGATTTTAAAATCTATTAGCTAAACTTGAGGATGGAATTTATTCAGCAAGTATTCAATAAATCAAGACTTAATGAATGCAGCAACACCTTGTGTAACGGTGATATAATCATAGTTCATCACATAGATTACTTCTAGTCTGATTAAGCCTCTGACACTAAAAGCACATCTTGGGAATGAAGGACGAGATAAGCTGCTCATCAACTCAACCTGAGAAGATAGTTCCCTTATTGATACACAGCATCACACCATTGGAGGATTACGCAACAGGCTTTTCCTTCCTATGGGAGGGCAACACACAGACACACACACACAACAGGGATGATGTCACGCATGGCAACAATAGAGCTGATTATTCTGGTCATAATGTCTGCAGATGACACAAACACAAACAATCGCAGTTAACCCTGCGGAGAAGCACAAACACACACTCAAGGACACACAACAGAACAAATGGTGTTTTGAGGACAGTTCATCTACACCACCATTCAAAAGTTTGGGGTCAGTTAGCGCTTTTATTTATTTATAAATACTTCTATTCAGAAAGGATTTAAAATTGATCAAAAGTGATAATAAAGACATTTACAATGTTACAAAAGATTTGTACTGTAAATAAATGCTGTTCTTTTGAACTTATTTAATCAAAGAATCCTAAAACTGTATCACAGATAAAAGACAATATATATATATATATATAATAAAATAAATGATTAAGCTGTTTTCAGCAATGACAATAATAAATGTTTCTTGAGCAGCAAATCATATTTGAATGATTTCTGAAGGATCATGTGACATTGAAGACTGGAGTAATGATGCTGAAAATTCAGCTTTGACATTTTAAAATATATTCAAATAGAAAACAGTAATATTTAACAATATTACGGTATTTACTGTATTTTTTTAAATGCAGCCTTGGTGAGGATAAGATATTTATTTGAAAAACATCTCAAAACTTTTGAATGGTAGATTGCCATTTAAGGTAAAGTGTGTAATTTGTTTTCCAAAACTGCAAAAATAATGACATAATAGGTTTTCAAACACTTATTTCTTCAACAAACATAAGTGCCTTGAATCAACTACTGTAATCAACAGTAAGTTCACATGATGAAATGAGAGAAGATGTTTAACTGCATCAATCAGTCATAGTCTTGAAATTCAGTAGATGCATAAAATAACGAAACAGTTCTGGTAAAATAAGAAAATGTTCTTCTCAAATGTATCTAATGAAAGTCACAATGACCTACCAATGGAAAAACATAATTTCCCCCATAATTTGCAGTTAGACTGGATTGATTAAACCTGGGAAAAGCTTTTAAGCCTTTAGCACTGCCCACAGGCAGCTCTGTTAACTGTTAAAGAGTGAAGAATTGGTGAACAGATCAACAAACGACCAATATTACAATGCTTATATTCATAGTTATACCTTATTATAGTACACTCTACATCAGTGGTACCTCAATGGTGCACATTTTTGATGTCTCTAACACACATATGTGAGGTCTTGGAGACTTCAGTAGCAAGCTGATGAATTGAATCGGGTATAGATTAGGAAGACATCTAAACTGTGCAGAGCTGGGTTCCTTCAGGGCCAGGGTTGGGAACCACTGCTCTATAATATTTAAAGAAATAACTAGGTCGTTATTATTATAATGTTATTGCCATGGCAATTATTACCATTATTAAAATGATTCATATGAATATGCAATTGATTTTAATGTGTATTCGAAGTTGTGATTACTAGTTACATATTTGTCAGGCTATAAAGATATATTTATATACCAAAATAGTAATGTGTACAGCACTGTAAATTAATTTCATTGCATTTTATTTATGCCACATTTGTCTTCTTTAAATTGTATTACGGTATGATATAAGAATAATGATATAAGAATGATGAAGTCACTATGAAATTAAAATTGACAAATTCTTGTTTATTAAATATTGCAGTATTTATTATAAATGATTTATCCATCTAACCACTTTTTTTAATTTTTTTTTATCATGGGCCCTGGTAACCTTTAATCAAAATAACTACCCCTCCCTCTTGCAGCGTCATCTTTTCCCTTCTCTGATGATGTGTTTACTGGCACTAGGTCGGACCACCTGCCAATTACAGCAATAGCAAACACAATGATCTAATGATCCAATCAATTCCTGATGGACAAGATCAAGTCTTACATTTTTTCTTGTTCGAGAAGCCGTTTCACTCGGATAAACTGTACATCACACTAGGGAAGAAAAGACTATCGCACCTTCAAGTATCGAACCCCACTATTGAAAAACAATCACTCAACAAATATTTATATTTATAACAAGGGCTTGACATTAACACCCGCCAATCCGCAAAATCCAGGTGGATTTCAGCAGTGGCGTGTAACGCAGTCACTCCTACAAGCCACTTTGGCGGGTTGAATTTGATATAATATACATTTTTCAATCGTAGTCTTTTAAAAAGAGTTCTGAAATAATAAACTAAGTGCAATGTATAGTGTTGTCAAAAATATAGATTTTTCTATACATATCGATACTGAAATATCTGAAACACTCCCAATACTCTCATATTCCGCAGTATAGATACATGATAGCAGCTGCGCTTACTCGCTCTCTCATCTCTCCGACAGCGAACTTTCACACCCGCCTCCTCTCACTCACTCGTTTCATTTGCTCCGCCTCCTGATGAATATTGTTGCTGTTACAGGGCCTGAATTTGATTGCACGTATTGTGCATAATTGTACGCATCCCAAAGTGTGCGCACATAAAGCCAAATATATTGGCTATATAAAACAGTATAATGGGTCTGTGTGTCAGGTCTTAAAGTGACAGCAGCCTAATTTACCGTTTGCTGCATTATGAGATGATATTAAAAATATCTATATGACATGGAATATCCCATGGAATCTATGTCAAAATTGTGGCCAGTGAAAATGCGGAGTGGCTATTAACTTTGGAAAACCACTAGCCACTAGCTGGTGAGCAAAAAAGTTAATGTCAAGCCCTGTTTATAATAACGTTCCTCTATACCTGAGACTATACCGCTGATGAAAGCAGCCATCATCATCATCATCTCATACTAATACTTTAAATTCTGGTCTCCATTTCTGTAACCCTACTATACTGCTTGTTAAAGTTGATCTATTTAGGTGAAAGAAAATTCACAACTGGTAATTTTTGGAGGGTGGTTAAGAAGACAAACAATCTCTGCTAACCCCTTTGGCTCCAGAAGCTCTCACAGTCTCACACGCCAGAGCTACAAAAAGCTCCAACCTAACACTGCCTTTGGCCAAGCCGTCACCAACACACACACACACACACACACACACACACACACACACACACACACACACACACACACACACACACACACACACACACACACACACACACACACACACACACACACACACACACACACACACACACACACACACACACACACACACACACACACACAGCTGTCTCAGCAGATGGCCAAAAAGGAGTTTAAACTACCCAACAAACACACACACACACACACACATCCACACTGGCGCTGCCTTTCCATAAACAAACACACATGGCACAGTCATAATGTTGACTGCTTAAGAAGTCAGGTGAGGGTGCATGACCCAGAGGAAAGGTCACAGAGTTTAAAGAGGCATCATAACAGAAATGAATCACTGTTTGAATTGAGATGCAGACAAGATCTCTCAACATGCATGCAAAGCAGAATGTGGAATGTAAATTCATTACATTTTTACGAACTATATCCCAATTCATGTGAGAGGTTTCATCAAACTTAATGGACGATGTTCATAGTTAATGTGATTCTCTACAACACCTGTGGTTACTCTGATAGGACACTTGTGTGAACTTGACTTCATCCACTAAAAATCACCCTGAGACCAGCAAGTTAAAAGTTTTGGTTAAATACTTTTTGAAATGTTTCTAAAGTTCATACATATTTTGTGTACCCATTTGCCTATATTACTCCTACAGGTCTTGGCACATTTGTCTGTTCTCTTAAAATTGAGTTGTAGATGAAAGCTAATGAGGAACATGTTCATGTAATCCTGTCAGTCACAAAGCTTTTATTGTCACTTTTGTGACAAATCATCTGTGATTTCTCCAACACCCCAACACTTACATCTATATTCATTTCCATTAATATTTGAATATGAAATATTGTATAATCGTTATTAAGTAGTCTGGGGGAAGATGTGGAGCGCACTCTTCATCAAGCAAATGATGTCTACCTTCATTTCACTCAATGATTACATGAATAAGTGAAATAGCATTAGGATGTAAACTGTGAGATGTCTAACGGATTCATTGTTATGAAAATGATGTTTTATACCGTATGCATTAATACTAATCAAAACCTTTGTTTATTTTTCAGTTTCACAAATGTTTTAAATGTACAACAGAATTAAGTACCGAAATCCACTGCCATATTTTACATTATAGAAATGTTGGTCCGAAATGCATTGAAATAATAAAGCCATTAAAATTTTTTGTAATTTTACAGAATTTTTATTTTTTTTAAATTGGTTAAGTGTAAGTTATCTTACCTTATACTGTAACTGAATAATGAAAAACAAGTAGTATGTAATGAAATATGTAAAAATCGTAATGTGTATTAAATGCAATTTTCTGGTTTTGGAAGTAAAATCTATGAATAGTCATCTAATTTACTGTGAAAGGATACTCCCAGAAGTCCCTGCATGACTTCTGTTATTCTTTTAAAAACAGTACTTATCTGTAATGTACATTATGGTGTTTTGTGTTACATTTTCTGTTGTTTAGTGAATGTTTATTGCATTATTTTAGTGTTTCTATATACCATAAAATTAACAGGATATTTTTACTGTGAAGACACAATGTCAACGATCTTGGGTCTTTTTAAACATATGCACTTCACCTCTAATTATTCGTATAATATTCCTACTTTTTATCTGGTTATATATTGGGGTAGGACTATGCTAGTTTGGAGGAATGTTGTTTCCTACTTATGGATACTTTCTATCAAGGGCTGGCGAAGGTTATTTTTACATCTGTTCAACTGAAACCTCACATATGCTTTAAATGAAGATAAGTCCATCTTGTCTTCTTTTTGTGCTTATGCTTGTGACGTTTATGAAAATGGAAAAATCCAACATATTTTATAAAGCAATGGAAGTCGTACTGGGTGCTGTCTCTCAGCTGTGGTCTTGGCGAGTGGGGATAGAGAGAAACGCACGTGTGTGCATGGTCATCTGTTCTCCCACCCACCCCCACGCACACATGCTCACACACTATTTGCCTTCCTCCACACTTCCACAGGCCCCTCTGACGTGTCCTTTTGATGATGTCGTAAAGGGGGCATGACCCCATGCATTGACTCGCAGATGGCAGCACAATGGGTTTAAAGCAGACGTGCAGGAGCAGTGATTGCAGACACACAGTGACTTACACACCAGCCACACACACACACATTGGAATATGTGATTTACGGGGACTCTCCATAGGCGTAATGGTCTGTATACTGTACATTATATTCCCCTACACTAACCCTACCCTACTCCTTAACACATCACAAAAAACTCTCAGCATTTTTTGAATTTCAATAAACACCATTTAGTATGTTTTGTTTTTTTAAGCCATTTGGTTCACGAGGACACAGGAAGTGTCCTCATAAACCATGTTTACGTTTGTTCAGCACCAGCAATGTAGCAAATCTCGTCCGCCAATAAATTCCGGTTAAATAATTCACTCTGGGAGTTGTCATGATTAAAATATTTTCAGGAATTTTTTGATGGATAGAAAGTTGAAAAGAACAGCATTTATTTGAAATAGAAATCTTTATTGTATTTTTTTTTTATAATTCATTTAATGCGTCCTTGCTTAATAAATGATCAATTTCTTAAAGAAAAAAATCTTACTGACCCAAATCTTTTTGATGATATTATACCTCATTGTAACATGTATGTTGTGTTTTGGTTTCATTTTCAGTTTCCTCGTTAGTTTCCCTGGAAGTTAATTAATTTACGCACCTGTTCTGTTTTCCGTTGATTACTCCCCTGTGTATTTAAGACCTTAGCTTCCTATGTTCATTGTTCTGTTTTGTCTCAATTTTATGTGGATTGCATTTTCTACTACGTTTCCTCAGATATCTCCAGAGTGTTTATTATTCTAAATAAAGACTCTATCGTCGTGCTGCAGACCACCATTGTTACACTAATCAGCATGTGTATATTCCATAAAGCAACACACACAGACAAAAGACAATAAACTTTTGAACTATAGCAGTTTACGAAAAGCTTTGTTTTATACGCTATTTAATGAATCCAAATGAAATATTTAATTGTCCACCACAATTGTCACAACACAACCAAATACAGAAACGCGCTGCAAATACTCACAACACAACCAAATACAGAAACGCGCTGCAAATACTCACAATGCAACCAAATACAGAAACGCGCTGCAAATTCAGGTCATCGACAAGTAGACACTGAACAATAAGCGGTCTCAGCCAGGTTTGTCACTTGTTGGGGTCCCCTTACAAGTACAGCGTGTTTCTGTATTTGCTTGCGTTGTGAGTATTTGCAGCACATGTGTTGTCAAACTGATGAAGATGTTTTCTTAATTTTCTTGTGTTTTTTCTATTTGCATGTGTTTTCTTCAGTTGCAGAGCATTGAGCTCTCTCGGCCACAATTTTCAGCAAATGTTGAATGCAAATGTCTAAAGATGTCATCAATTTTTATAATATTACAATTACATAATATACAAATCAAGGTAAGACCGTATAAAGTAGTGAAATTAATTTGTTATTCATAAAAAAATAAATTAAAAAAAGAATATATATATATATATATTTTTTTTTTTTTATGAATAACAAATTAATTTCACTACTTTACGGTTTATTTTCAAAAATGTCATTATATTATGGTGCTTTTTCTTTATGAAAATGGAGAATTTTAGCACCACCATTTTTGGTGGACAAAAATTGTGATGTGACAGCATGTGATTTGGCCCTGTTTAAATCCTAAAGACTAAGAATAAGCAATAGTTATAGTGATGCTTGCAGAAAGACTTGCACATCACTTGCAAAATGTGCAAGGTGGAGATTACTGACATGGACTCTTACCTTTTAAAGTGGTCTGTAAGGGCGCCCACCAACTCCCCTACGCGGTCTTGATTTGGGTTCAGTTGACCCCTCTGCAAATGCACCAGAAAGTCATCCTGAGAGGAAGTATGAAGCGCCACCATCTGGTCACTGCCACTTGTTACGCTTACACCAACCACCTGTGGGTTTGAAGAGAGTGTAAAACAGCAATACAAACACATGAAACCATGATATTGGACTATTGTTATATCGAGTATACGTTGCATAGCATGCGTTGGTGCACAATGAAGTCAAAGCATTTGTTTCCAATAAATCCATCTTTCCTGAGTCCAACAGATTCATTTGTCCACCAACTACTGGCATTCAGTCAACCTTTGCCTTTGCAAACCCACAGTAAAAAGCTAAAAAAATATTAAAAAAAGCTTCCTCTGCTTCAGCACATGATTGACTCAGTAACCTTGAGAATGAGTAATGTGCTGGAAATAATCCTGAATGAATGACTTGATTGTTTCAATTACTCAAAACGTGTGACCAATTGAAGTTGTGCGTCAGAAAACTGTGTGTGCGCCTGGCTGGTACGCATGACTCTGAGAATAGAAACAGTCCTGGGGATGCTGTTTGAATGTTCGAGAGCATGAATATACAATAGTATTTATGAATATTTGGAAAAAGCTATCATTTTCCATATTTTCTGTTTTCATTTCATTTTTCAGAAATGTTGCTTTTATCATTTTTATAACTTTTTTTTGTGTGTGTGTGCATTGGGTTCATTAAAGGCTAGTGTGTGTTTCTAAGTGTGCACAAACGTGAGTGGTTATGAACAGCAGTAGGTGCGTCACCGCTGTGCCTGAAAGGAAGAGAGTGATCAGGCAGCGTTAAGCCTCTTTACTGCCACTCGGATGAACACACAGTAGCACACACAAACATGTGCGTACACACACACACAAACACACTAACACAGGTTAAATCACTTTGTGTCCTGTGGTACATGCAGCAGACCTTGCTGTCTGAGATTTTGAGAAATAAGGGTGGGCCAGGAAACACTGCGTTCAAGTCAAACACACACACACGTGCACGCGCACGCGCACACGCACACGCACACGCACACACTCACACAGAATATAACAGATTACCGTAAGACGTGTAAAAACACCATATGTGTAAAGGCCCATTCACACCAACGATGAAAACTCTAACGATAACTTTGACTATATCATTTCATTCTTATTCTATGAGAATTCTTATTCTATGACAATAGGAGTCCATACCACAACTATAACGATAATGACACAGTGAAACAATATCGCTGGAATCACATTCAGAATGTTTTTTTTTTTTTCAGCTGATGAACGATAAAAATATTGACAGCCAATCAGAATTTAAGTCAACTGAAGCATTTAAAGTGACAGATGACAGGCTTATAATAAACAGAGCGTTATTGTTCATTGGTGTAGATGCTTATTTATCATTATAGTTATTACTGTAAGTGTGCACAGGCCGTAAGGTTGCCCTGTCTGTGTCTGCTCTAGAATATCAACTGACACAATCAGCCCCTGTGCTGTGCAGAGTCCTTGTGTGTGCGTCAGTCTATGGTGAAATGAGATTAAAACCACAATGTACTGGGCTGTCACAAAACAATATCCTTGTCTGGGACTGCATGAACCCATCCAGTGTGGTCTGGCCTGACCGGAGAGGGTTGGAAAAGTTCATAATATGCACTTGGATGGTGACCCATTAAGTGAAGGGCTGCCGGCAAGGCTGTGAGATTATAATAGAGTAAATCTCATAAAGCCTGTCAGGACATGTGCATTATATTGCAGTCCAAAATCAAAAGAAAGAAATATATTTTGTTTAACAAAACTGAAGGCTATTTTTAGACCGCAAAGATTTCTTTTGGATCGTGACATTATTTTCATGACAACTAAGCACACTCTCTTCCATAGTCTCATTATTTAAAATGTATTTAAATTATTTAAATTGAATTACTTATTAAAGCATTTATACATCGTGGTAGCATTAGGGTTATTATTGCTAAATGAAAAACATTTTCATTTATAAAATAAACCTTAATTGAAATAAAATGAAATATTAAAAAGCTGTAACTTATTTCATCATACAAAAATTATCATACATCGTACAAAAAAGTGAAAAATCCAGACACATATTAAAGTAAAGAGATTTTGGGGGATAAACATGTTCATTAGTCATGAAAATAATGTAACAATTATTATTATTATTATTATTATTAGTATTATTAACCTTTATTTAACCACTAAAGAGCTCTTATTTTCAACGACAGCCTGACAGAAGAATTAAAATCTCCTGAAATTTACACACACATATACATTCATTTAAAACATTCACAAGCTGTGATAAAAACACTCCCTAATAGTTTTTTAAATGCAGTGATTGAAATAAATGACTTCAACTTCAATTACAAGCGAAAGCAAAAGCAGAGCAGAAATATCTTGCAGATATTTGGGTAATAGACCTAAAAGGACTTTATAAATAAAAATACACCAGTGTATTTCCCGTCTACTCCCGTAACAATCTTAATGCTCCTTAAAATAAACTTTATTTTCTTTATGCAAAATATAATTTCTTTGATTTTTAGAATTTGGTGTGAAATGTGATTCATGTTGTTGTCTACACATGTTTTTGAGTACACAAACGGCTATTTTGACTCAATATATTTTTTTCTGGTGTTGATCTGGTATCTTTTGAATATTCAAATCTGTAAATATCACAATAATAGCTGTGACGTGAAAATGCTGTGTTAAAGAGTATGTGTGCATAATTGTCATGATTCAGTATTATACTACAGCTCTTGCTGAACTGCCCAATTGCTTCTCTCTATCTCTCTGAGACGTCTGGCCCTGCTTCCGCTAGAGACGTGTAAAACATACAGATATGGATAAAATAGCAGGTTTAATGTGTGTTTGTGTGTGTGTGTGTGTGTGTGTGAGTGTCTGTGAGTCTATGCTAAGGGGAGCTTAGACTGCTGTGCTGCAGTGTGTGACCAAATCCCTCTCTCACTATATTGCATCTGAGAACGTAGACAGAATGTAGGTCAGACACCTCACACACAGACTGTTCTGGTCCCTGAATTCACTCAGACGCAGCCAGAAGTTTGCGAATGACCCTGTTAAGCCATCTGACATCATGTCCGGTCAAATGAAGTATTAGTGCTGTCATCTAATAAGAAAGACCAGTTGGTAGATGTAAACAAAAATCCAAAGAGAAAACGTGACTGCAGCAGACGGATGCATTGACCCACATTGCACGGTTGCATAAAAAAAGAAATTAAAAAAGCCCCCAGACAATTACAGATATCAAGACGTGTCTGCTTTCTTTTGAGGGCTTCGTTTAAGTCTTTGCTGTTATATTTTACGCATTTCTGCATGCATGTAGAAGTGTAGGTGACCATGTGTGTGAAATACTTACTGAATCAAGAGATATTCGTTTTTGCACTTTGAAGTGTTTTTTGGGCTCCAGTCTGTAAATATGCTTGTCAGTGATGAGTAGAGCTCTGTCCTTTGTGTTGTTGAACCAGTTGAGCTGAAGAAAAGAGAAATCAGGAGAGAGAAAAAGCAGAAATGGGGTAAGCTAGCTGCCTCTGTCTGAGCTTGACTACAATAATAACTTACAACAATATTCAGGGCTTAATGAAATTCAACCTTTGCATTAGCACTGTTGATAGGTTTATGTACTGCTCTACCATTGTACTGCATGTTCCTGCCTTTAAAAATAGCCTGTGAAATTGGGTTGGTGGTGTGGTTGAGTCTCGCTGGGAAGGAAAGATAAACTGGACCAATGACAGCAACATCCATAGCTGCAGCGCTATGATAGAGTGTGTATTTTATAGTCTTTGCTTAAAGGTGCTCTAAGCGATGTTGGGTGACGTCACTTCTTGTTGACGTTCGAAGTATTGTCAAACAAAACGGAGGCTAGCTCGACCCTCCCTCCCTCCCTCCTCCTCATCCCGTCCCCTCCCCCTCCCTTCCGTGCGTCCTGAAACAGGCTTTTCCAACGTAAATTCGGGACTTTGCACGTTCCTTCTCCTTTTCCCTCTTCTTTGCTATTTGTTTATCGTAACGTCATCTCTTTGGTCGTGTGTCGGCCATATCAAAATTCAAGAGAATATAATTCTAACGTTAGTCGTTGACATTGTCTAGGACATTTCTACTGTAGCTAACCTCCCTCTTCATGCTTTCTCTCTCCTCCGCTCCCCACACCCCCCCTTCATGCGCACGCGCACTAACCCCCCCACCCCCAAATCATTCTTGTCGGTTATTGGCTGGAACACTGTTTGTTATGTTTCGTGGTCCAGACTGGGCCAGTTTGTTTTTGTTGCCGTTTGTGGAGCCTGGGGTGTCTACAGAGACCGCGGTTTTTTACAGTGTGTTCAGGGGACAGGCAGCTAGCGGATAGTGAGGAGATGTTTGCTGTATGTGACAAAAAATGTTTCAGCCTAAAAAACGCGTGACATCGCTTAGAGCACCTTTAAGGCATTAAAACATTGAGAACTCTGCTGTTCTTGTGCTGTCCCACGTTGCTCTATGGTCAAAGCAGCACAGGTGTGAGAAAATGAGAAAGTGAATGAGACTTGGTGACTTGAAGAAATACTTTTCATGTCCAAGAATATTTTTGCCATGTTTACCCTATATAATACGGTAAACTTGTTCAATAACGGTTACTTTTTTGTTACTTCTTATTTGTATTATTGTTGTTCTTGTTGATAGTACTTATTTACTCCATTCACACTTATATTTTACTTTTTTAATATAGTTTTTTACTCCTTTGTAACCATTGTTATTTTATTTGCAAATATTGCTTGTATTCCATTGACACTGCTGTTATTTTAATTGATTTGCTAATATATCTTGTTTACCCCATTTGCACTATTGTTATTTTATTTTATTTGATAATACTGGCCTGTTGTAATTTTACATTATTTATTATTATAATTATTATGACATTATTATATGTATAGGCCTACTATATTATTGCAATATTATAATTATTTGAATATTGTTTGTTTACAACCATTCACACTATTTTTATTTTATTTTATTTGCTAATATTGCTTGTTTACTCCATTCACACTATTGTTATTTTTATTATTTCATTTTGCTTGTTTACTCCATTTGCGCTATTGTAATTTTACTTTATTTGTTAATATTGCTTGTTTACTCTGGTTATTTTAGGTTATTTTATTTAAATTTTTAATGTCATTGTTTACTCCTTTAGCACTATTGCTATTTTACATTATTTCTCAATTTAACTGTTTTCTCTTTTCACACTTAAGTTATTTGATTGTATTTTCTAATATTGTTTGTTCACTCTGTTAATGACACTATTGTTATTTTTTTTATTAGTTAATAAAATATATATTAGTTATTATTTTTTGCACTGTTATTATTTAAACATGCATTTTTACTTTTACGCACTATTCTCTGCAAATGCTTTGGCAATACAAAATGCACAGTTTTTGTCATTTGATTACAGTGAAATATAATTTTAAAAAGCCTACCATCCTGACAGAGCATGAGAAGAGGACCTGGGCATATTGGTCTTTGTTCTTCAGCTCTTTAGTGATGCGCACAAAGTTGGTGCTTGTCAAAGGAGAGTCCTTTGCCTGCAATGGAGAGACACGTTGGATTTATGACAACATGAGAAGCTTAGTCACACAAGCAACACAAACAACATGCACACTTATGCTTCCATGGTTTCCTTGATGACAATTCAAATCAATCCATGACGGATTTAAAAACAGTCATCATCGTCACCAGCCCACTCAACTAATGCGTCAAACAGATATGACACCTTATCTGCAACAACAGATTCTCAACTGTGCTTCATGAATAAGCTTTTGACTCATTTAGATGATCTGAAAACTTCAAAGGTCTTTGAAAGCTCATCTGTCATAGCCGATATACACTGTGACGACAGGAGCGAACATTCAGCATGCATCTTTTGAGCTTTAAAAATGTGTTATGAAATACAGAAATCACAATGAATCTCTTGCTTCTGAGGAAAAATTCTACAGAATTCAAAAAAAAAAAAAAAAAGAATACACTCCTTAATTTGTTTTATTTAACACAAGCTCAAGGACTCACTCTCTTCATTTTACTCCACTGGAGGGAGAATTAGTTGAACCCCCAGGGCTCTTGACTTTATTTCAAGAGATATTTTTTTGCTTGTCCTTGAGCACAAAAAAAAAAAAAAAAAAAAAAAAAAATTGGTAACACTTTACAATAAGGTCTCATTTGTTAACATTAGTGAATTCATTAAATAACAAGAACTAACAATTAACAATATATTTAGTCACACTTTAGATTAGGGTTCAATTCTCACTATTAACTATGACCTTTCCCTCAATAAACTCCTAATTACTGCTTATCAATATTTAGTAGGGTAGTTGTTAAGTTTAGGAATTGGGTAGGATTGGGATGTAGAACATGGTTATGCAGAATAAAGCATTAATGTGCTTTAAAAGTACTAATAAACAGCCAATATCCAAGTAATATGCTAATAAGTGACTATTTAATAGAGAGAATTGGACCCTAAAATAGTGTTACCTAAATTTTTAAAGCATTCATTAATCTTTTTTAATGTTAGTTAATAAAAATGATCATGTTCATTTTAGTTCAGTGAATTACCTGAAGTTAATATTATCTTAAAAAAACGTATTAATAAATGCTGAGATTAACATTAACTAGGATTAATAACTGCCGTAGAAGTATTGTTCATTGTTAGTTCATGTTAACTAATGTGTAAAGTGCATAATTCAGTGATCTTTAGAGCTTATAAAGGGAGGGCTCTTCTCTTGCTTTCTGTTTATTGTCCATCCACAATCTGAACACAATCTTCTGATATGTACACCACAAAGTTTCTGGATTGACAACTGCATTTAAATGCGCGATCAAATCAGAAACTGTGAAGATTGACAGTGATAACCAACAATAACCTCATAGCCACGACTGAAAATCTTGGCCATGATTTGACTAAAGTAAAGCGAGTATATGCAAACAGTAGATGAGATCTGTTGACCTGCTGTTTTTGTGTCACCAACAGTCATATGCATGGTGTCAACTGTTTATTTACACACAACAAAAAGAGACTGTTTTGAACAAAATTATGCCTGAACCATAAAGTGGTGCTTAATGATGATGGGCTTAATGTTTTATGTCCCCTACAGCATTAATGTCATGATGCTCATGCAGGCTTTAAATAAGAATCCCAGGATTAAAAAAAGGCCACAAAAGAAGAATGTATTCCCTGGACTTATCAATTAGTTCTCTTGGTTTAGGTAAACTGTGGTCACATCGTAATTTGTTGCCAAATCTTGGCCATGATTTAACTAAATGAAAACGAGGTAAACTAATTAACTTCATAAATTTTGTAAAATACAACAATAATGAACATTAAAAATAGCTAAAAATGTTTTTGCTTTCTCACAGAAAAAAAAGTTTATGTGAATGTAAAAAGTAACTATTTCAGCAAAAATAAATTGACAAATTACATGAATTTACAAGTTTCGGTCAACAGGAGCAAACAGATTTTCTTCATATTTGAACATACATGAACACGAATTAGATTTTTAGCAAATAACAACATCAGTCTGTTTCTCACATAAAGCTATACATTTTCATTTGTGGGTGAACTATTCCTTTAAGATTGTCAAAGATTCCTGGAGTCAATGGATTTACCACTGGGCTTAAGGCTTAATTAGACTGAAAACTTTAATAAGCTTAATCGATGTAAAAATCTAATGTAAAAGTGAAGGTTCTAAATGAGTAACCTAATGAAAAACTCACATTGGCCAAGTAGTCTCTCTCCCAGGCACGGCTGTATCCCCAGTCCACTCTCTCCCCGCTCAGGGCTGACAGAGCAGCTACTTTAGCTCTCACCTCCGCCATGTCAGATGGGGGGATGTTTTTGATCAGCTGCCTTGCCCACCATCTAAGAGAGAGGCAGTGAAAGCATGAGAGGAAGGCCGAACAATAAAGAAAAAGACATGAAGATGGAAGCCAAGGTAATACCGGTGGTAGAGGTGTTGTGTGATTTTGTGGAACTGCACCAGGGCCGCAGGTGGTGCCGGCCACTCTACACTCTTCCCATAGTCGGCCATGTTTCGAACATTGGCGAAACGTCTCTCCACTTCCCAGAAGTGAGCCTTCACCTTATAGCATTTGTAATATGCCATTATGGTATAGATCGCCCTAATTTTCCTACAGCGCATACGTGCTAATGCACCTCTCCATACCTGCAGAAAGACACAAATACAGGTTGAATGTGAGGGAAACCCTTTTGAAGACACCAAACACTGTAAACTGTAATGTGACTACAACACAAGTGAAACATGCTCTGTTCTAAAACCAAAACCTAAAGGCATATAGGGCATGATCTTTAAAGTAATGATATAACAGATTTAATATTATAAATAAATACTTTTGTGTACTTTTTTGATCAATATAAAGGGCACCTATTATGCAAATGTGATGGCAGTGTGTACACAACCCTATAATGGTAAAAATCCACCCACTCCTCTTCTTTTAATCCCCATAAATCATAAGCAGTGTCTCAGAACAAGTCGTTCGAAGAAGCAGCTTTTGTGACATCACAAATGCTTAGATCCCGCCCACGACTGCTGACGGACTCTGCCCTATTAGCATAGACCCCGCCATGAGTATCTTCTCGCCAGAGCATTTAACAGGTTAGAAGAGTATTCTTATTAAAGCTATAAAAGTTAATTCAATCAAGAGTAATGAGTAATCTTCTGTTTTTCTTTTGTTTGATTCATATTAATAGCATATATAGCAGTAGGTACCGTATATTACGCTGCTTTCACTTTAATTCACAGATCTAATATACACATGCGATTTCTTTACTTGCTGTTTATGTTCACAGACATAACCGACTGTGTTTATGAGAAATGTGTGTGTTTTTAACAGTTTAAGCACAATAAGACGTGAAAGAGAACTTAGTTTAATCCGATTGTTAAGTCTGACGTCACGCGTGACGTTTAGCCTTTTCCGGGTCCAAGCGCTCCTCTCGTCCAGAAATAACAATGGTGGAACCTGTAAATTTATTTACGATCACGTCCTTCTTAGTGAGGCACCTTTGGCGGTCAAAAAGGGTTTAAATTCCTTTAACACCAACAGAGTGGTTAGTGTAGCTCATCACTCAGGTGACATAATTAAGGGTAGAGTCCAGGCATCAATGAAAAAGAAGATTTACGAGGTTGAAGTGAGTTAGCTCGGGACACGGGACACAGCACTGCGGCATTGTAAAAACACTCAATAATAACCAAAACACTAGCGAAAGCGGTAGGTAGGTAGAGAGGACCTGGACTTTGGACCCGGAAAGAGTATTATCGGAGAGTGGTTACGTCACGACTTAACAACCGAATACTTACAGGACGCGCCGTCTGACAGCCGGCTTTCTGTGCGCATACTCGAATGTGTGCGCTCAGAAAACCATATATCAGAAGTTTAGACTGATATGGCTTTAAAACGCATACAGATAAAAACAATTCATGATGACGAAGAACTGCAATGTCACTTGAGCGTGACCGCGTTTAAGGGGACAATCAAAACCAAACAGATGTTTTAGTTTTTGGCAGAGTATCTGAGGCACGAGCTATAAAGGCTCCGCCGTCTTCTGGCAAGCGTGGTGGGGAGCAGCAGCTCATCTGCATTTAAAGATACATGCACAATAATAGCATGCTTTCACTCAAAAATGGGCATTTACAACGTATAATAAAAGATCTGTGGGGTATTTTGAGCTGAAACTTCACAGACACATTCTAAGGACACCTGAGACTTATACTGAATCTTGTAAAAAGGGGCATAATAGGTCCTCTTTAATGGATTCTTGCAGAATGAAAGTAATAATTTCTTAAAAAAATTAAAATAAATAAACATACATGAATAAGGCAATCCCAGAATGCAGCTAAGATATAATGTTCATGCAAGGTGGCAGATGGTGTTGAGGGAATAGCTTATAATATAATTTACATACTTGTATATATAAATATAAAATATGCACATTTTGGATATAATATCTGTTGTACTGTTTAGCATTAGAAAAAAAAAATAAGGGGGAAAAAGAATGCGAATTGGGTGGGAAAGTATTTCAGTGTGACATATAACACAAATGAACAATTATAATAGATAGAGTGAAGTTTTCTAGATGCAATGAGATGCATGCAAGGGTGAGAGAGAAAGAAGAGAGAATTAATTTTTTCATTCAGGTAATTTCCTCACACTACATAGTCAGTGAATGATGGGATGATTTAGTGAGCGAGGGAGTGAGTGACAGAGGGTCAGGTGGACAGAAACATGACAGCTGCTGGGTCGTCTCATCTGCTGTGCAGTACTGAGTTTCCCCGCTGAGTTTTGACTCTAGTTTAAGTCAGGCAGCATTAAGTGGGACAGAAGTTAAATCAGGACAACTCGCACTGCAGATAAATAATTGAATGCAACTAGAATAATCCACCAATCACAAACATTATCACAATTACTGTTTTCAGCCTACACACTGGATGAATGAGTGGGAAATAGAAATTATTAACTAGAAATAATGAGCATACCTATATTTACGTCCATTTCCTCATGTATGAGCCCAGTCTAATTATTCAAAGCAGATTTAAAATAATAGGAATACTGGTTAAAAATGTTTAGATAAACATTGCTTTATATATTTACAGATACATTTTTATTTACATCTGCTTTGAAAAATGAGAATGGATAAATCATAAAACATGTACACAAGAATGCAAATATAGATTTATGTTCTGCAAGTTCAAAACAGGTTATAAGGACTGACTGAAGTGGAGCTGCAGAGGGATCTACCGTCTAGGTGTTATGATCCCACTGTGCTTTCTTGTCACCTCTGAACACGTACATGAAATAGTGAGCAAGTCAAAAATGATTAAGTGAGACAGCAGAGAGCAAGAAAACAAAGAAATGAAAGAGTAGAAGGAAGAGAAAGACAGGAAGCAGAAGAGGTAAAGCCTCAGGAACAACAATAAACAATGCTGATAGACAGAGACCTAAAGTGCCCTAGGAAATTGACAGATAGAGAGAGAAAAGTGAAAAGAGTGTCTGTCACCTTCTGTAAGAACAGCACTAAAATGGGGATGAGCGCGGCTCTCTCTTGCTCCAGCGTGAAGAGCGTGCGAGGCGTTCTCACGAATAGCTTGGTGTGGCCATACGCTACATCATCCTCAAAGCCGTGTTGGTTCACAATGGCCTCCACAGCCTCCTGATCAGTGCTCATCAGGTGATTGGGCCACGTGTATTCACAGGTCATCTTGTACCTGAGCATTAAGATGCAGTCAAAATTTACTAAGAAAGAATTGCTGATGTCATTTATTTGCACTTTAAGCATTTTGGACTGCAGGTGCCTAGTGATATGATGCCGTTTACACTGAAATTACACATGCTATGTGGCACCACTGTTTAGTGAATCTAGGGCTGGGTATCGTTCAAAAAATTTCGATACAGATACCTTGATTTCGATACCGATTCCTGAACGATACTTTTTTCGACAGCAATTTTATGAAATCCATTTTAATAAGATTATATAACAAATTACCTCAGAAAAACTTAGGTTTTATTTTTTCAGTTTGACTCATGCTCCTTAGCCAGTGCACAAAAGCTGAATTTGTTTGATCAAAAATACAGTAAAACTTGTAATATTGTGAAATAGTATTACAATTTAAAATCCGTTCTTTTATTTGAATATATTTAAACATGTCATTTATTCCTGTGATGTCAAAGCTGAAATAAAAAATAGTTTATGTTTTTTATTTTATTTCATTTCATTTAATGTTTAGTATTTACAGAGCCCCGCACATGTATATGTGGCCACGAAAATAAAAGTTTGAAAACAAACAGCTTTGTCATTACAGCAGAAATATCAGAAATATCTTATCCTAAATGGGAGCCTTTATTGTCTTGGACAATAGGGGACCTTTGGATCAAAAAGGTTGAGGTTTTCAGCACTAGTGAATTTTAGTTACATTGAAAAGTAGTACATGACGTCTTCTCACCTCTGCAGAAAGCGTGCATAAGGCTGTCTGTAGGCAAATCCAGCTCGGCGAACACGGACATTCTCCAGCAGTCCCAGATACGCCACTTGGTGCTGGCAGCGTCCGTCATCAAACAACAAGGGGGACTTCACCTCATTTGGCTTTATACAGCGCACATAGTAGGGCTCCTGTAAGACCAATTTCATTTCATTTCTATTGCAGAAATTGCTAAATTAAAGCATTTACCAAAAGTCTCAAAGGTGAGATATTGAACTGCCGCTGACTAATAAGTTAGCTTAGTGGCCAAAAAAGATTTAATAAAGGCAATTTGAAAGCTTATGATTATGGTTTGTAGTTGATAGTTGCTCTAATTATAACAGAAAGCCAACTGCAGTAATTTGCTGTGTGAAGAGAGAAGAATGAATCAAAGGGACCTTTTCTCGCTGACCTTTCCTGGAAACATAAAGCTCACTTCATCAAGACTGCACAGTGTTACAGTGATTACGTCAATTCTTAGAACTGTGAGTTTTCCATGTGAGTTGAGAGCAACATCGTTCCCTTTCTCTACCCAATGAGCTTTCACATAACAGCCTAGATCTATCTATCTATCTATCTATCTATCTATCTATCTATCTATCTATCTATCTATCTATCTATCTATCTATCTATCTATCTATCTATCTATCTATCTATCTATCCATCCATCCATCCATCCATCCATCCATCCATCCATCCATCCATCAGAGAGATTATAAGAGTAGGATCACTTTTTTTTTTTTTTTTTTTTACAGTGTAGAGAGCATGTGAAGACAGGATGGATGGGGTGAACGGTCAGATGAGGTACAGGTGTCCCCACAGGACCAGAGGGAGGGCAGCCAGTCCTAATGTGACCTAAAAAAACAGAAGCTGCCACGAGTGCAGTCCCACTTTACCACGCAAGCACACGTGTATACACACACACGTGCAGCATGGCAGAGAAGAGGAGATGAGATTAGAGGAGAGGAAAGGAGAGACGAGGAGAGGAGAGCCATCCAAACTAAAGCAGGATTTAGCAGGTGTTCCTCTGCTGTTAACTAACTGTTTTTATCAAATACAGACAGTCTCCATTAGAAAGATTGCATTTTTCAACACTTCTACATAAGAGATTACCTGAGCTATTCTGAGAGACCCCTATTTTATCTTTTCACAGCAAAGAGTATTAAATGGTAGTTGTGTAGATTAAGCCTAGATTAAATTCATGCTTATTTCTACATAAACAAATGCTCTTGCATACATAATGTACCACAATGGGCCCCTATCTACACCAATTTGTGATTAGATTTTAAAACTACAACCACAATGGTCTCAGCTGAAATCCTAAGATAAGAATGTGCATAAAAAAAATAATTGCCATGGATTATGATAAAAAAGATGAATGAAAAGGGTTAAGTGGAATCTAAATACAGTGACCCCAAAAAGGTTTTTTTCACTTATAAAAAACAAAACATGAATGCTTTTGCTTTATATAATAATGATCAAACCAAGAAGCATTTATTTAAAGGAAACACACCTTTCTGAACTTCATACATTAATTAAAATACTATGAGATTAGTTGCTTATAAGTCTGTGTAACAATGGCTCAGAAAGTGAAATTAGTTTGGAGAAAAGCTCCAGTTTTCTCCATTTGTGTGCAGATGCCACCTGGTTTGACATTTGATTGAATGCAATGACATTTATACATATTTAAGTGTGGCTTAAGTGTCCGAATTATTTAATTTTTTTTCATTGGGTTCACTGTATGACATTTACAGTAGTCATTTCTTACCTTACAGGCCAATTTGTCCACTAGAGCAATAATAGAGTTTTTGAAGAGTGTAGCTGCAGTTAGAGGCCGTTTGGTCACCTCTGTGATGCTCATTTTCCCATCAGGCCACATTTCTTTGAGGACGGGGTCAGAACTACAAGAAAAGATTTAGAAAAGAGGGTGATAAATAATGTGATAAAGTGGAGAAAAGAAGCAAGAGCATGCTAGTAAAAAACAAATTAGAACAAACCAGAACAGGAATATAAAGAAGAATATTAAAACAAGTGCCCTACTTTAACAAGTCCTTGAACACATACAGGCTTTATGCATTATTTTAAAGAAATAGTTCACCATAAAATGAACATTTTATCATCATTAAGGACTCATTTACTCTCATTTCAAATGACTGATTTGTTACAAGCGATTTTCAGTTAAACTTAAAAATTTGGTCTGTTTGTCACAAAAAACATCATATGGCTTCAGAAGACGTGTGTACTGCACAATATATTATATGAACAATTGTTCTGGTGTTTTGTTCCACACACAAAATGAAAAAAAAGTAAGTCAAATGGATTTTAAACTACATGAAAGGTGAGTAAATAAGGATGTAATGTTCTTTTTTTGGGTACATTGATTATTTAATTGAAAGAAAGTTTAAAGTCCTCAAACCTGTTGTACATCAGTCGCTTAAAATCTTGGAAAAGCGGGTCCTTGTTCTTCTCAAGAAAACCCTCAACTGAGTACCTGAGAGGAACGTGGAAGAGAAATCAGTACAAGGCTTGAAATAGAAAGGGAAATTACATTAATTGACTGACTCAGTGGTTGAGGCACTCAATGAACAGTCCTTCATACATAACTCAATTCAGACAGGTACAGATGACTCACACAGCACGCAGATAAACCTACACTTCGACCATTATCTTGACAGCATGACATGAACAAAATGTTTCAGTAGGCTTAAAAGATCATTGAAAGGTACATTCTGGTTTGGCTTTTTGCCATTATAGACAGGAGAGTAGACACAGGACAGGAAATGATGTGGAGGGGAAGGTTGAGCAGGACATGGCGCAATTACACTTTCATGCCAAATGCAAAAATACTCAATCTCAATCTCAACTAAAATGCAAGACAAACTGCAACCTGGATTTAATATAGAAAACAATTTAGTTTATATATGGGGCAATTTTGTATTATAAAGGACAAATGGCAATGCGCTAATCACAGCTATATGACCATTACCCTTCCAAAAAAGCACTGTGGAAGTACTATGGTACAATGATGGCATCAGATGCTGATACAATGGTACTAAGGTATACAGTGTGATGCTGAATGATAAGATAACTTTATTTGCATTCCTTGCTACGCTACCCTTCAAAAGTTTGGGGTCTGTAAGATGTTCTAATGTTTTTGAAAGAAGTCTCTTATGATCATTAATGATGCATTTATTTGATCAAAAATAAAGTAAAACAGTAATATTGTGAAATAATATTAAAATAACTGTTTTCTATATCATTTATTCCTGTGATGGCAAAGCTTATTTTCAGCAGCCATTACTCCAGTTTTCAGTGTCACATGATTCTTCAGAAATCATTCTAATATGCTGATTTGCTGCTGAAGAAAAATGTCTTATAATTATCAATGTTGAAAAAAGCTTAATATTTTTGTGGAAACCATTTTTTTTAAAGATTCTTTGATGAATAGATCGTTCAAACAAACACCAATTATTTGAAATAGAAATCATGTGTAAAATGATACATGTCTTTACTGTAACTTTTTATCAACTTAATTCATCATCGCAGAATAAAAGTATGCAAAGTAATCCAAGAAACTTGGACCATGATGAATACCAAGAATACCATACCAAAAATCCTAAATATGTGTGAATGTGCCAAGAAAACAGACACAACAAACAATAGAATTAGCTATTTAGTGTGATTTGTTGGTTACGTAAGGTGTGAAATGCTTGAGAGAAAGTATTGCATGTGCTGGCCAGGTACAAAAGCCGTCCCGAGTCCACACAGCTCTGTGGACCGGATTAGCAAGCACAGATGTGCAACACCAACAGTCAGACCCACGTACACAGACACGTGTTAATTCACTTCAGAAACAACACCGCATAATACATGCAAGCACTATTATTTTCTTACACATTTCCAGACACACGCACATGTATTCACACACACAGTCAAACATGTGCATGGCCACATGGCTGTGGAATGGCAATATCACTGGGGTAAAAGCAGTTCTGGGAGGACAGATGCTGCCCTATGGCCCTTCTGCAGTAGCCCGGGCAAATTCCAGAAAACAGGGCGAGAGTGAGGGTAGAACAGCAAGCCTGAGGGTTTCTGAGGGAGCAATCTGTGCTTATAACATACAAATCAAGTCAAAGACTGAGCATTCTCAAAGTCACAGTGTTATAGAGGAAGTTATTTTGACAGCAGCTAATAATACTGGCTTAATAATGCATCTGCTTCTTTTTAGCGCCTGTATGGTGAGGTCTGATGCTGCTTATTATAAAGTGTGAGCTGTCATATGATAAATGTGAGATGAGTTCGTGGAATGAATGATAGGAGAGAAAGAGGAAGTATACATAGAATAGCTCACCACATGCTGAAAAATAATACAACACTAATTTAAGAGTAATTTTGGCATGAAATGAAAAGTAACTATTTTTTAAACACATGTAATATATCCTCTTATGAACGATTCATCCATGTACGTATTTGCTTTTTCACCTTGTAATGTTTAATTAAAGTCATACCTGGACCTTCTGGTGAAACTGTTCTCTCTGATCTGATGACATATGCAGGACTTTTAGTCATTTAAAAATAATTTAGTCCTCTTAAATCCCACACTTTTGAGTGCCACGCCCACATCTCAAAATCCAATCAACAACCGATGCACAGAACCTCAAAGTCCCTGCCCAACATTTTTTAATTTTTCAATAATGTCACACTTATTTTTCAATAATCTGTCACAATACGGAATATATGTCGCTATTTTCGTTTCATTGCTACTTTCAAATAGTATATAAAATAGTGTTGCCTTATGCAACAACTAAAGTCTCAAAAAGTAATACTATATGCTACATTGCTGTCACATGACATCATCACATTGCATGTGAGTGGAGGCCAGTTATAATGTTAGCATTTTTAATTCAATTATGCTTAAGAAATTCTTAAATAAGCAATAACAGAGATAAACATGATGCCACTTAGTTTGATATTTTGTTCATTCGAAAAAGTCTCGGTACAGTATATTTTCATGTCAGTGTGGTCCAATATTGTTCTCCAATGACAATTCACTGTAAACAGCTGAAATATTCTTCAAAATATTTTCTTACACATGGTTACAGGTTTAGAATTACATACAGGTTGAGTAAATAATGACAAAATCTCTATTTTTGGGTGAAAATCTTAAGTTTCTAAAAGTTAAAATATTTTTGGGGGGCACTGTACAGCAGAAACATTCCGGACATAGCCAAAAAGGAGACTGCATAAAAGGAGAGATATACCGGAAGTAGAAAAAAAAGGGAAAAAAGACAGCAAGGGGAAGAGAGAGACAGAAGCTAAGGGAAATAGGTCATGGTTTGAGGGGTCTGATAAGGGGTTGGTCAGAGTGTATATATAGCGAGACCTCCCTCCATTACTGACACAGCTGAGCCTAAGGGATCTCACAGATTTTATTTTGTAAGTGTGACTGAGGGGTTGACATCCCAGTTCTGACAGTCTTCATCCTAAGGGAACTTCCTAGTGTGTGTGCCTGCATGAAAGAGAGACATCCATCTAGGAGATCTGTGTTGCCAATGCATTCTCAGACAGATCCAAAGCGATTGTCACAGAAATGTGAGCGTGCTCGGAGGTTTAACTGCAGGGTTCTCATAATAGTGCCATTCTGTACTAAGGACTGAGTCCTCTGCACTCTTGACCCAATTATCAAGCATGTGACACGTGGCTGCCGACACAGTTCATCCCATTTCTCAGACTAGTCGCCAAAGAAACGCTGAATTTACAGTTCGCTCCTTGGCTTCTCCTACCGGCTTTCACGAGAAACAGATCTGAGTACAGTTTCAACATGAAAGTAAATTGCAGAGATGCACTATCAGAGTTCACTTCTCAAGACAATTTAGCTTTAATCAGTTACTTCCGCAGTTATACTTGAGCACATGCTCATTAAGGAACGAAAGGAAACCAAAGTTAAAAATGTGCCATCTATTTTCAGAGCTAAGCCCTCCAGTAGCTTCTATCTGCTCCCCTTTCCTCAATGAGAAAAGGTTTGCTATTTTCTAAATGAGGACACAGCCTTTGCTGAGGTACCGCAAACTGCAGACATCTGCACAAGCAGCAAATCGTATATTTATAAAGTTGTATCCTCCAACCTTTAAAGAAACTTTACCTTAAGACACACACCTTAAGTCAACATATATCAAAACTTACCCTAGTCCTAGTTCTCTATTCTGTTATGTTGAAGGTCTTATGCCCCAGGCCATGTCATGTCGAAATAACATAATCACAAGATGACAACTCAGAGGTTGTACTGAACTGGTCACATCCTGGACTTGTTCACAAAGAAATGGTCATAATACCAAAATATTAGTTTTTTTTATTTTTATGATTACCAGTGCTATGCATAATGCTTTGCATTGGTATCGCAAAACCACCAAGTTTCTATTTTAAATTTAATTTAATTTTATCACAGAAGCTGTCATGACCAACAACAAATCTAGGTTATGCGAATGTTTACGGAAACCATATTATCTCAGCTCAGGATAGTCCTAGTTCTTTGGACCAAAAACTGATCTACAGCTGTTATAACTGACATATAGCACATTTCTAAGGAATATGAACATATTATAGACATTTAAGTCCAATTGTTTGATCAATATTGGTCAAAGTTCCACTTTTTAGGGTGAATTTACAATGGGAGGCTTTTAAGTCCCAAATGGGTTTTTTCGGGGGGGTTTTTTGTATAGTGTCCATGCAGAGCATTTCAGATTTGAGACTTTTTATGGGGGTGAAAACATGTAAAAAAACAAAAAAAAACAAAAAAAAACTGCTATTGTTTGGGTATCTCTGTTGGGGGACCAGATAGGAAACTGGGGCCTCACTTATAAATACATGTAATTATCCTAAATGTGAACATACGAAATATAGGAACATCAACTCCACCAACAGAATGCTCACAAAAATACTTTTACGTTTCAGAGGAAGTATGACACTCATCATTGGGCAAGGAAATCCAAGCGTGCTCTTGGAAAAATGTGCGGTAGGCATGGCCCAGTTTCTGTACAACGTGTCTGTGTGTGTGTAGGCATATATTATAATTATTATTTTTAGAAAACGAATTAGTTTCAGCACTGTAATTATCACAAAGCAGTTAAAATATTGCTCATTTGTGCATTTAATTATATTAATGCATATTGTGATTGCCTATTTATCTTTAAATTTGTATAAACAACATTGGATTAATCTAATTACTGGCATAAGAGCACTAAAAACTCAAATCCAACTCAAATCCAAACTTAAACTTCCACATCAGTTTCTGCCTTTATTAATCCAAATATGTCCCTCACTTAATGGAGTATAAATGTAATTTAGAATCAAACCCGATTGTATGCCGTTTTATAAATGAGCCCCAAGAAATGTTCAATTATGAGTTTCAGATTTCAGTGGTTACATGGCAAGGGCTAGTAGAAAGGATTTAATAGCTTATTCATAAGTTATTATGGCTATTCTTTTTTCTTTTTTTTATTGATGTTTGCCTTGTGGGCAGATGAAATTAACCAATAAAATCATATCCCACTTTTCATGATCCAATCAAATCCAGATGGATAAAATCAAGCCCTGTCCTGTTTTTATTTTTATTTTTTCACATTGTCAAATTAAAATGTGTTGTGAATTCTCATTTTGTATGGCAGATCATTGTGGTACAATAAGGTTGATCTCTTTTTATGTGTCAACTTATTTACTGTCGCTGTTATGTGTTCTTCACAATACACAAGTTTCAGAATGAGTGCTGAAATTTTCTTCACTGCACAATTGCTTGAGAAAGCTGTTGTCACAGCTGTTGAAGTGAGGTACCAGTAGTATTTCAAGCTCTCCATCATCAACTGCACTAGTCTTATGAAGGACTTTAAAACACTCACGTAACGTCTCCCGCGTAGTGTCGGATACGGAAATCTCGATTGAACTCCATGGTCTTGTCTGCGGGACAGAGCTGAGAGAAAAGACTAGTCTGAGTTTCATGGCATCAACAGGTATCAAACTCCATGTGTTTTTGTTTCTATGTGCATGTTTTGTGAAACAGTACTGCCCCCTTCTGACCCTGCTGCCAAACTGCAGCAGTGCAGTTCAAGTCAGACAACTACAAGTCTGGTTAAATGAGGTTGCAGTTTTGATCCATAATTCATGACAGGCCTAAAACTGTCTGCTTATGTGATGTGATTGAGGATTGCTGAGGCAAGAAGGAATAGATGACTGTTCTGAGTGCTTACTTTCCGGGACGTGTAGTGAGGATGCTGGCCCAGCTTTTTGTTCATGCTTTCCAGGCAAACGGTATCTGTGACTTTCCCTGCAGTGAGACAGGCTTCATCCAGGACCGAGATGATCCCCTTATGAGGCTGCTCCACTAAATCCACTATGATCTGATTGTTAAAGTATTCAATCTGAGAGAAGGAAAAGTCCAATTTAGAGGAGAAGGAAAAGTCCAATTTAGAGAAAATGTGCATGGATTATATTTTAGGTTCAATATGTTTTATTGTTGTGCATTATGCTCACGTGTTGCCATGTGATACCCTCTCTCTGATACTCGTCCTGCTCCTGTCGTAGAATAAGCTCAATGAAGAGCTGCTGTAGCTTCTCATTGCAGTAGTTAATGCAAAACTGCTCAAAGCTGCGGCCATGACATGGATAAGAAAAATAATTAACCACTAAAACCACTCAAAAAAGTAACATTTGCATTAATTATGATATTTAAATGCTTAGTTTTATGATCAAAGCTCTGTAACTTTAATTGTGGGGCAAAATATATAATGCAATGCAATACAATGATAATTGAATGATGTACAAATAAACATTCCTCAAAAGCCTGATGTATCATATTTCATTCCCACATTTTAACATTATTTGTCTAAAAAATTATTTTACAGATAATCAAGTAAACCTAATTTGCTTCATTCCTGTAATTGTTCATCTCAAAATATATTACTAACAAAATAAAAGTTATTATGTTTGATTTATAAAAATCAGTTAAGATTTCACAGCTAAAAGACGTGCACCACAATCTGAATGTTTTTAGATTATACTAAAATGCCTTTTACTTGTTTAAAAAGTATAAGAAATCAATCGGACGTCAGAAGCAGATTTTTCAGGAAAATGTATGATGCTGACAATTTAGAGGCCTTAAAAATGTGTGTATCAAATATGATAGATACAGTACGCTTCATAGGGTTAAAAACTACACAATGCATAAATGATACTGACCTGTTGTTGTCAAAGATCTCAAAGCCATAGATGTCCAGCACACCTATAACAGTGTTTTTGCCATGCAGGGCAGGATTGTAGTCCTTCACTTCAATAACAGCATTGATACGACCCACTATCCACGCAAATAATCTCTCATATAAAGCCTAAAAATGAAAACCATGCCAGAATATATGTACATATAATACAGCAGACATATTAAAGAGGTCATCATACCAACATTTATAATTTTATTTTCCCCCAAGGACCACTTCAAGTGGAAACAGTTGAAAGTTTGACATTTTCCACCCTGACACTGAACAGATAATGTTGATGTAAACAGAGAGTTCATGTGTGAATATATTCATCCCTTTGATGTCAGATGACGTTTTGTAACGAGCTGTTTCTGCTGCAATACATATCACGTTAAGCTGGTATATTTCAAAGGAAAATTTGAATTTTTACAATTACAAATAATTAGATGATGGATGAGTCACAAACAAGGAAACCTTTTTGCAGGAAAGGGGACAATACCTTGGCAAAAGCATCTCTTCCATAGTTAGCTTCCTGCTCGTTGTGCCCCTTTTCGATGACCTCACCACCCCCAGTAGCCACTGTGCGGTACAGAAATGCTTTTATGGCATTCTCAGGCTCTGTGGATGTCAACTCAGAAATGTGCTTCACTGTTTCTTCTCCGACAAGTACGACATGTTCACCATCACTAGTAAACTGAAGGTTACCCTGAAACAATAACATTGCAAGGCCATTAAACCATGGTTCTCAACTAGGGGTCCATGGCCACTTCCAAGACTTAAAATCAATCAATCAATCAATCAATCTATCTATCTATCTATCTATCTATCTATCTATCTATCTATCTATCTATCTATCTATCTATCTATCTATCTATCTATCTATCTATCTATCTATCTATCTATCTATCTATCTATCTATCTATCTATCTATCTATCTATCTATCTATCTATCTATCTCTCTATTAGAAGTAGAAGTCATACAAATGGCTATTTTTTTGTAAAAACATTAAAAAATTACATGATCAATTAGTCGACAACATACGTTTTTACATTATTTCAACTCATCAAAATAGATTAAGCCATTTTAAAATTTATTAAGTTATACGAGATTCAACAATTTTTTTTAATTCAGTTTAATGTAATTTAAGTTGAAATGACTTACACAGCTAAGTTGATTGTAGCCTACTTAAAAATGTAAGGCAGGAAGTTTTTTTTTGTTTTTTTTATTACAGTGAAATGTTAATACAAAACCCTGTAATCACAAAAACTAGAAAAGTCATGTAAATTCATTGGCTATAAAAAAGTAGAAATCATGAAGAACATTCAGCATTCAGTTATTGGAATTATGAAAATGTACTATTTATAATTATTTTATTTTATGATTTTACTATATTCTGCCTTCAATTATTTATTTATTTTTTGACAACAGGGGGCCTTGGAGTCAAAAACATTGAGAACCACTACTTTAAACATTGACTTACAGCAAATTATAAACTACAATCAGAAAAACAGTAGAAAACAATCTTCCACAGCATGCAGTGTGGGACTGACCAGGTGTAGGATGGTACTGAGGATCTTGTAGATGGAGCTGATCTCTTCGGCAGTGAAGCCAATCACTTTTAGAGCTGCCATCACAGCTTTGTGACATAAGGAGTCATTATTGGATGCCTGTGAAGATGATTTGGAAAAACAAGGAGACAGAAAAAGAGAGACTTAGATACATTAAAACAAAGTAAATAATACAAAAAAAAAAAAAAGCATTTCACAATAGTAATTCATGGGTAAACAGAAAAACGACTAAAAACTCTATAGAAGTGCTATAGTACGTGGGATAAGTACGTACAAGTGTGACAGAGGCTCCTTGACTGGTGTAGATATATCCTGCGGGATCTCTCTGCAGATACAAGGACTTCAGCAAATCATCAGACCCTCCCCGTAACACCTGCATAAACACATCAAATATGCTCAGTTGAGTTCAGTTCAGTTTTATTCATCCCTTTGGAAATTTGGTTTGCACAGGTGCCACACATCACGTTAACACATATCTTAATACTCCATAAACATTTATGACAAAGACATTATGTTGATCTGTTAAAGATTTAAAAAGAGTTCTAGCTGCAGTTGGCACTTTTGAGTAAAATTATAATCTCATTTACCATATCCTGGCAGAAGACCTCACCTGATAAAATGAGTGGAAGTTTCTTTCTCCCTCCTGCTGTTGAACAACTCTTGACTGTAAATAGAGCACAGTATTTGTGTTAACTGCCTTTTCTGCATTACACAGTATTGGTGACCCACATAATCTCTAAAAATACAACGCCTTCCAGAGTGACATCAGTTGAACACATAATATGATAGCAAACACTTATTACAGCATTTTCATTTTGAAGTAATCTTTTTTTTTTTTGTAAATGCAGCATTGTATTTGTGTTACAACCCTCCAAAGACCAAAAAGAGTACACTTTTAATATAAATAGCACAAAAAGCAGTTTTATTTTGACACATTATGTTGAATGTTACACTGAATATGTTGCATACTGTTTTATAATATACTACAATACACGGAGATGCAAATAGTATCTCAAATAGTATCTATAAATAATATAAATAGCAACAAAATGTAATGCCATTTACATAGTGCAAAGAAAATACTTTTTTTGTTGCCATTTACACTAAGTGCAAATAGCCACTGCCTTATTATACTTTTTTTTTTTTTGAGAGTATCGCGATACGTACCGTGAGTGCATGGTCTATTGCGTTTTTTCGGTTCGGTTTGAATATCGTTACAACCCTACGTTTCACTCAGATATGCATCACAATAGGGAAGAAAAGACTATTGAAACTTCTGTTTCACATTTCACATCCCGTTGGCACATGGGATGAACTTTAACAGGATGAATAGTAAACCAGGCAACGGTCAACAATAATCTGCACATTATAACACAGCCCTAGACCTTGAAAGGCCTAGCAGATCTTTATCTTATTTTTATAAAATCACCACATTCAAAACTAACAATTTATCTTTTATTATTTTAAGTGTCAATGTCAAGTTCCATGTTCAGATGTCATTTTCATGATGAGCTTTAATTTGTTCTAATACAATACTGATGTGTTCTTACCTTCTCCAGCAGGTAGTTGTTGATGTGTCCTCCTGTCGGGTCTCCGTTAAAGTTGAAGTTGATGTCCATGTATTTCCCAAAGCGGCTGGAGTTGTCATTGCGGTTGGTCTTTGCATTTCCAAAGGCCTCTAACACACAGTTTGATTTCAGGAGCACATTCTTCACACTGTGGTGGGATGCAAATACAGTAAAATGCAAAAATCATTTATGTATAAAAAAGTCTGCGTGTTTGTCAGTGCACATAAGAGTACAATTTTTATTTCCAAAAAATAGTCTGTAAACATGAACATTTGAAAGCCTATTATCTCTTCAAATAATCTGTCATACAAATCTGAATAGGTAATAAAAGCCATACAATTATTTTATATGTAATTAAATGCAAAACCTATTCTGAGGTGTGTTTCCCAAAAGCATCGTTTGCCAACTATGGTCACAAGTTCCGTTTAATTGTGTTGGTAACGACATAACTTGCAATCATAGTTGGCACGGGAAACGCGCCTCAGAGCATTAGCCCTGAAAATCCAGCTCTGTCAATGTCTCAGGAAACTGACCTCTCGACCTCTGCCCTCTGGTTAGGGTTGGTGATAGCTGCAATGTACTGCATAATGTATTTGCTTGCCTCAGTCTTGCCTGCTCCACTCTCACCTGAAACACAAGGAGATTTGAATGAAACGGTCTAATCCATACAGTAAAGTCTTTGTTTATCAGATTTATTCTTCCCCATCAGAGGCACTCGAGACAAACTTTCTGACTGTACATGCATGGTTCATCACACAGTACAACTTCTGATCATAACAGTGCTATTAGGTGTGTTTAAGCATCATGGAAGTAGTATGAACGAAATGAAAGCAACAATACAATAGTATATTAGTCTAAAAATAAGATTTTATATAGGCCCATCTAGGTGTCTGACTTAAATGATAGTGTAGCTACTAAGTGGTCTACTAATTAAAAACAGTATACTAGAGCAGTGGTTCTAAAACTGGGTTCAAAATGCTGAGTTTTGCCCTTCATTCAGAGGTGTAAAAAGTACCCAAAAATTTTACTCAAGTGAAAGTAAAAGTACTGAGGTAAAATTTTACTCAATTAAAAGTAAAAGTATCTGGCCAGAATCGTACTTGAGTCAAAGTAAAAAAGTACCACATCAAAATTGTACTTGAGTATTAAAGAAGTAGAAGTAAAAGCAAGAATGAACTTGAAAAGTGAATGAACCACATACAAGGTTTTATCCTGCTTTAGAACTGTATGTATTTAAAGGTGCTCTTAAAGCTGCCGTCGGCAAGTCTGGCAGATTGGGTCGATTAGCCAAAATTTTGAATGTTTACAACTCTCATGCCCCTCCCCACTACCAGCGAGCACCCTCCCATCGAGGTCGTGCTCGTCAGTGCGTCACTGTGCGTGTGTACCTGATTTTCTGTGAACGCGTCCGTCTCTTCAGCATCTATCAACACCATGGACTCGGAGGTAGGCTGCTCTGGCTAATCTATCCATAGATAGCAATAACCGAGGAATTGGAAGCTTGTTAGTAGATTTTCTCTCCGCCATCACGCTTCATGCAATCTCCAGGCGAACTTCAGGCGTGGCGTGTGCATGTGATATTAACGTGCGCGAGTGAGGGGGGATCTGTGGCGTGTGCACGACCTGTGATTGACAGTCAGATCTCACACCCCCCTGCGCTGATTGGACCTGATGAAGCGGGAGCGGTGGATTTTTGCAAAACAAATAACACGCTCCAGGTGGAGTTAGAAGCTCGGGTTTTTTTCTAAAACCACCTTATTTATGTTGTTCTGTCGGATTATAGTGTCGATTACACTGAATATGATAAAAAAAATGTTGCCGACGGCAGCTTTAAGTGATGTTGGGTGACGTCACTTCTTGTTGACGTTTAAAGTATTGTCAAACAAAACGGAGGCAAGCTAGACCCTTCCTCCTCCTCATCCGCGCACTAACCCCCCAAACCCCACCCCCAAATCCTTCTTGTCGGTTACTGGCTGGAACAGTTTGTTATGTTTTGTGGAGCGGGTTAGCCCAGTTTGTTTTTCTTGCCATTTGTGGAGCCTGGGGTGTCTACAGAGACCGTGTTTTTTTTACAGTGTGTTCATGGGACAGGCAGCTAGCGGATGGTGAGAAGATGTTTGCTGCCATGTGACAAAAAAAATGTTGGCCTAAAAAACACGTGACATCGCTTAGAGCACCTTTAATTGTATTTAATTATCAAACTATAAGACTACTATCTAATGCCAGTATGCAACATGCTAAACATGCTTTTGCCACTAAAAGAAAAGAATTCGCTAAGGTACGGCCACGGGTGCTCTTGATCCTGTGGCTGATTTTGGACTGTGTTCGCAGCTGAATCACGTTCTTCCTCCATTTTCTTCGATCGCTTTCTGTATATATTAATCACAGTTTAAGTACGATTATTTTCATCCTACTAAGAGAAACAACGTGAAGTTGATCGTTTAGTCACTGGCTTGATTTACTGATGCATAAACAGTATTGAACGATTTTGAGAGAAAGATTATCTGTCTGAACTTGAACAATTAGCCTACACATTAGAAATTCACATAACCCACTGGTTCTTCAGAGGCTCGGATGAAGGAACTAAACAAATATTTTGTGTTCATTTGTATCCCAACACTGAGCAACTGCCATGCTTCGCTCGTTTGCAAGCCATGATGTCTCTCGAGGAAAAACCAATATCGCGCTCGCGCAGCTCACTTTCTCATGGGCGGGCCAAATTCTCTTTGCAGGCAAAGAAGAGAAAGGGGAGGTAACCTTTCCCTAACTTATTTCGACATAAGGGGAATATTCTAGATTTGGCCGTCTGAGCTTTCATTTTCACAAAAATACCCAGCGCTTGGTTTACACCCATCAAAACGTCTAGCCACTGGGGGACCATAGGCAGGCAAGGGGTTAAAAAAACTCATAAAGTGAAATTTTAATGCAATGGGACCTTTAAGTACAGTAATCAAGTAAAATTACTCAAGCATTTTACACCTCTGCGTTCATTTAATTGCACCCCACCTTAAAATAACATTAAAGCCTAGCGTGTATTTCTAGCAGGTAAAATGCCATAATGACATCCGTCCGGTCAAATGACCTCATCTTCACACTTGCAGCGTGCATATGATAGGTTGCGTGCAGATTATGCCTTGGCAAATCACGCTATAGGCCTACTTCCGTTCGCGACAATGTACCTTTGTAGTTCAGTGGGGATTTAGCACTTACTAGCATGAAGAACAAATATAGACTGTGCATAGAGATCGATTTAAGATTCAAACTCTCTTCGATACAAAAACATCCTGAGTGAGTTCCTGTGTTTAATGTTGATCACATTATACGAATATCCACATAATTGCAAATGTGAGATTGATTTTATACAACAGTTCAACAAACGAAGGTATTAATATTAAGTGATGTTAATTTTAAACACAGTATTAGCAGTATTTTTTGCAGCAAAATATTAGCTCCAACGAAAGCCACAGCAGTGTTTGTGAACAAATCCGCGGCTTTGAACAAATGGTGTGAGTCATGATTCATTCATAATTACAGCCAGCCACTTGCTTCATTACTGAATGACTCGATGACTCGCTCATAAAGACAGACTTGTCGCCACCTACTGGCGGTTTTAATTTAATATTTAAAAGCATCACTTCGTTTTTACCTATGGTTTTTACCATCATCGCATATTTCTTTATTGAACTTTTTTTTTTATTTAAAGCATTATTTATTTTATAATAAAAAAAATAAAAAAAATGCACTTGAAAAATCGATTTAAGGGGGTAAATATTGTCCCTTACTGAAAAAGATGTGACTGCAGAGAGGGAGAACGCAGAAGGATGTTAAAAGCCTCTGGGGGTAACACCACTCTAAAAAGTTTGAGAACCACTGAGAGTCTTGTCGTTTTTAATTAGGGTTTAGGTAAGTAATTTTAAAACCTGTTGTATATGTTAAAATATATGTAATAACTCAAAAGAATAATTTACCCCATAAAGCATACTGTATAATATTTGAGACTTTAATGAAAAAAACTGTTGTACACAATCTACATGTAGAATACATGTCTACCCTCTGTCGTCTGATTGATAGTTTATACTTTTTTAGTAAGTAAAAGGCCTTTTAGTATAATTGTAAGAACATAATTTTAGGTCATATTGTATATTACTACTTTTCTTTTTAAAATAAACGTAAGAATAACTTTTATATTGTTAGTAATATTTCAAGATGAACACTTACTGGTCTAAAGTAACTTAACTTTACCTGATGAGGCATACATCATGTTTTAGAAAAATCATGTTACAATTTTAGTATCAAATATATGATACATCAGAGTTTTGTACATCTCTCAATCATCATTGAATTGCATTGCATTATATGCCCCCCCATCCCCCCCACCCCCCACCCCACACTAAAATCTACATAGTTTTGATCATAAAACTAAGCATTTGAATATCATCTTATTATGATGACAAGGCTGCTATGCTGGTTAGAGCTTGTATAGTGTTGGTCTAGCATGGTGAACCATCATGTTTTTCTCAAGCAAAACTGAACTGGTGTAGCTGGTCCACCAGCACTTTTGCTTTCCATGTTGATGACCAGCAAACCAGCAACCAGGATCCCATACTGGTCCCAGCATGCAAAACATACCTTATGATTTTTCAGTAGGGTTATTTTATATGTTATATTTTTATGTTTTACAGGGTTAAATATTAGATATTTTCACTGTGCATTTTGTTGGGCTTGGGTCTATTTTCTCCTGTTTATCTATTTTGATCATGGTAACATTTTGAAAAGGATGAATGACCTCTGGCCTGTGTCTTTGAGGAATGTTCATAACACCAGTGTCTGTTGTTTTATTCAGCAGTGAGTGTGTTTAGTAGCTGCTGTACCTGAAATGACGATACATGTGTCTTTGGCTCGTCTCTTCATGGCTTTATAAGCGGCATCTGCGACAGCAAACAGGTGAGGTGGGTTCTCATACAGTTCTCTGCCCCTGTAGTTCTCAATGACCTCCTTCCCATAGATATCTAACTGTTTGTACGGATTGACTGACACCACTACTTCTCCAATGAAAGTGTAGATACGGCCCTTCTCAAACCTGAAAACAACAAACAATACTGTGAAAAATATGCAGGTGTCAAATAGAACAGTCAGAAATAGCTTTAACAAGACTCATTGTTAGCATCATATGTGCTGGTTTGGCTTAGTTCCTGGTGTCCGAACAGACAAATTAAAGAACAAACGATGAATGCGTTGAGTATTACTGTAAGGTGAGGTGGGATTCAATTAATCATAAATCATACCAAGAGGTTTAAGAAAAACATACACTGATGAATGTCCCTTACAGTGTAACTGGAATTTTACTTGGAATAACATATAATGTAATAATAAAAATAATAATATATGCCCATATGATAAACTTTAATGCTGTGAAAATTACTAATATAATATAATATAATATAATATAATATAATATAATAATATTTACTTCCTTCCAGATTATGACATTTGATGGCATTTCATCCAAGTGGATGCTGCACATTGGTGGTGGTTGAGGAGATTCCCCCCTTCTATGTAAAGCGCTTTGAGTTCCGAGAAAAGCGCTATATAAATGTAATTAATTATTATTATTATTATTATTATTTCTTAACCGTGTCATAACTGTGATTATATCGAATAAGCTCCATTAGACATTCAATAATTGTGACAGTTTCTGTGTCAGGATTAACATATTAAAACATCATAAACCACATCTCATTTTATAACCTTGATATCAAATGCCATAATACAATTCACCTGGTGATGAATTAAAATTATATACAAGTCACTGACGTTTGCCTACAGAACAACCACTGGCTCTGCTCCCTTTTACCTTAACTCATTACTTCAGACTTATGTGCTATCCAGAAACTTGCACTCTGCAAGCAGAAGACATCTTGTGGTATCTCAAAGAGGCACAAAATCTCTTTCTTGGACCTTTACCATGACTGTTCCCTGCTGGTGGAATGATCTGCCTAACTCAACCAGAGCTGCTGAGTCCATTTCAAGAAACGTCTGAAGACGCATCTTTTTTGGCAACACTTGATCCAGTAATACTAACACTTTCTCTTCTATTCTATTTTTTTTTTTATATATATCTAAAAAAAAAAGTTTTTACATGGATTAAACTGAGAAGGGCATAGCACTTGCATATTGTCATCCTACTGTTAGTTTAACTGCTTCTATTGTTCTCATTTGTAAGTCGCTTTGGATTAAAGCGTCTGCTAAATGAATAAATGTAAATATAAATGTGAGGGGAAACAAGTGTCATAACTTGTAAGTTTCTCAATGTAATGCACGCCCATGTTCAGCAGGAAGTGATACAGGGCTGGGAAGTGAGAACAGGAAGTGCAATGGGGCTCAAGATGACTCACTTTCTGAATTTCCAACAAAAAATACAGTGTGATCTTGGTAAAGTAAGCATATCAACTAAAACATTTATCTTTCCTGGCGTACAGCTAAAATACATAGATATCTGTCCGTAGTTAAAATGCACTGGTCATTATAGCTTATACATTCTATATAAAAAACAAGCATATTCAACACAAAAATCAAATAGTTCAGACAATATCTAAGGATTCAATTGGTAGGATGCCTTTCCTCCGCACATTATGAACGTATTAGTATTTTGTTATATGACTTTTTTTGGTACAGTCACATGAGGCATGGCCATAACGCTGATGAAACACACAAAAGGACTGGACAAGTTTTTTTCTTTTTTTTTCTAGTGTTTCAGAGGCATAAGAATTTGTGACAGACAAAACAAGTATGCAACACTCATAAAGAGTCTTGTGAAAATGTCATCTGATTCTACCCAGTTTAACCAATGACATCATAGATCACAGATGGAGCAAATGCTGCATGTTAAAGGAAAGGAGAACTAGAAACTTTTGATTTCATCATCAGAACTGCTAAGATTCAACTGGCTGGTCATGATCAGCTGTTGTAAGACAAGATAAGATGTATTATTTTCTTGTTATGTCTCTTAAGCTGTTGATGTTAGCGACTTGATATCTCAGCTATGAGCGGGAAAGTCAAAAGTAATATGACGCATTCTTTCCTCTCCTCTTTTTTCTTATAGAAATATTTTCTTGTCACATTTTTTTTTTCTTCTACCAAGAAGGGAGTGGTCAAAATCAAAGACTCTAAAACCATACAAAAAGACTTAAATTACTCACTTTTGACAGTGAAACATTCTTACTGTAATGGGCAAGTTCTACAAACAAAAATGACTTTATCACAGCTTCAGAGCTCCCAAAATGAGTTCATGCTTAAAACACTCAATGTCAACACCAATTTTTTAAGACCTTGTTTACTGTTGTCTTATCAGGTTCTTTGTAATATAAGCTGTAATGTCTATTGAGTCTCTTTACACACCACAACTTAGTGTAAAAACTGTTCACTCTTACCTTAACTTCAAATTCTCCATAAACTGCTCCATAGTGACCTCGTCTAGAAGCACAAAGTCTGACTTTCCGAACTCCAAGCCCTCCAGCTCCGCCATCCCTGCAGGAGTCTATCTAAAGGACAAATGGATGGAGAGGAAAGTGGAAGGTGATGAGAGAGGCACAGAAACCGAGCATTGACTGTCGACCTCTCGAAGCCGGTAGAGGAGACAAATGTGCTGGGGGTGTGGCCTACGTTTTGGTCTTTGCATGATCTGAGGCTGTGGCAAGTGAAGTCAGTGACAACTGCGGTCTGCAGGCTTCAGCATGTCATCCTGTTCAAGACAACATCTGCGTATGTATGTGTTTATTTTTGTTCACGTGGGGGAGGAATTATCTTTAAACACAAGTCTTTTCGCATCTTCATGAGCTACCACAGGTCTGGCAGTAGCCACAGTAAAACCTTAACTGAACTTAACTCCTTTTTATTTACCTTCACCATGTGTATTAGAGTCATGGCAGAGCGCAAATGATGTATAAAGACAAAACACACTGTTTGGCCTTTTAAACTTTACAATGTTGTTCAGTTTAATATTGTGTATTAGTTCAAATAAGCTGTAAGACATTATAGATCACTATCTTATAAGAGGATGAATATTTCCGAAAGCCCACCCTCTCGCTCTGGGTCATAGACTACTTCCAAGAACTAGATCTTTCACATAGTCTGAGTTTATGCGGCCCACACACTCTAATCTAGGATCTGTTCCATTCTTACAAAACCCTCTCACAACTATAAACACCAGGACCAAACAAGATACAGAAAGGACAGGATACACAGCATGCCATTTATGGTGAAATAAAGGGGTGCCGGTAGAGGCTGTGATACCAATCAGCAGCGAAACAATCCAAATTAACATGTTGTTCACAGTCTTACAAATTGCATGCTATTAAAGCCATGTAACACTAAAACTTCTGTTCATTTAATATGGTAGTGTATAATTGGTGACCATAGCACTGTAGGGCTGAGCAAATATGGGCAGAACTCTTTACTGCCCTAGTACTTCAAAAAGCCTTTTAAAGGTGAATTAAACGTGGCACAGTGGCCTTCATCGTCAGTATGCTAATGCCGATCTAGTGCAAGGGATTTCATCAATATGCTGATTGAGGACTGTTGGGACACTCCAGGCCAAGGATGGTTCTGTCGGGAGAGACAGAGTCATTTGCACCTCAACGACACGTCTGTACCATTTGCTTCACAGGACATATGCTTTCAACTACATACTGTTTATTTACTAGAGTGTTCTAATATGTAACTATATGTTTGGTCTCATCTGACAGCTTATAAACTGAAATGAATGGTGGTGAACTTAATAGAGATATTAAAGTATCCTAATGTACAATCAAGGTACTATTGGTTAAACATGCATTGAGAAGAATATATTAATGTTCTTCTCCCCCTCTTGATCAATACCCATTTGCCACATCTTTTGGTTTCCTGTCGGTTGGTTTCGGTGTTGGTATTCCACTCATGTTTAACAATGCTTTGCTCAGGGTATAAGAAGGAAAGGTAACTGTTGCGAAAGGCTTTAACCCTACCACTCCCGCACACCGTTGCGTAACCTCATACTAGGAGAAAGACTTTAACCCCTCCACTCACACACTGTTGCGTAACCTCATACTATGAGAAAGGCTTGTACGGCCTCGTTTGCAGAACAGTGCATTATTTGTTACAACTAAGTTTTCTATACAGTATGTTGTTCCATTCTACTGTCTGTATATTTAAACATGTAACTTAAATAACTTTGCCTACTTTAAAGGCTTTGAGAATCTTTCCTTTTATCACTGGTGTTGTTTAAAGCTAAAGTGATTATAACTTACGTTATCTAAACGTTCAGGTTAAATCCTACGTTTCCCATCAGTTCTAAGAAAGACCTTTACCTTTAAAGAATAAGAGGTTAAAGAATAACAACAACTTTAATGGAGTCAGATTAATTATATTGGAGTCAGATAAATATTTGAATTATACATGTCATCCTTCAACTGCCTCTTGTTCCGATTATTGGTTCAAATAGCAGCGTAAGCTTCCAGCTTTACAGCACTGAAGAATCTACAGTAAATATGTTTCACGAGTTCACACTTACATCAAATTAAACAGAGTAAAGATTATGCGTATTTGGCGTGCTGTCCGGGGGGAGGGCACCGAGTTCGGAATTTTTGCCCGAACCCAGAGTACTTCCCCCAGTTGTTGTAAGAGTATTTAGGAAGTGAGGAGATGGGGTGGTGGAGGGATGCTGTTAAACTGTCAACGAACAGAGGCAATTTGCTGTATATACACCTCTTAACTCGTTGATTGGGGTTGATTAACAAAGTGTGCTCCACTCGCGTCTATAGGTTTGATTATCTGAACGTGCTCCTCCCGAACTTTGTTAATAAAACATAATTTAATTTTAAAGGTTGGACATTTGAGACCTGAAAGTTCAGACCCATGACAAAACTTTGTTTATTGCTCTGAAACCAAAATGTATGTCTGTTTATGCCACTTTATACATTAAACAATTATAGACCTTATAAAAAATAATATTTTAGGTGATGTTGAGCAATTCCGTTTATTGTAAGGTATGTTTATGCAATTACAATAGTTTGAGAACAGTGGTAATCAGATAAGGAGCTGAGATTAGAGATTAGTCAGTAGTCACAATCCTTAATGTATAACAATTACAAAGTTTACAGATAATTTATCCATATTTGTCCACATTACAGTAATGCCTAAAATAATTATTTAAAGGCCTAAAAATAATATTGACAACCAATGAATCATAATGATTGCTGTGGAATTTTCTAAATGGCAGACCACAGGTAAAGAAAAAAACACAAGGGGGATTTTTGTATGACAGAAAACTCCATCTGAGAGAAATACTCGAAAAAAAACATCCTCAATTAATACTATAAAACTAGTCAAATCAAAACCAGTGCTTTATAAATCATAAGGAAAAAACAAAGGAACTCTGCACATTAGTGTATTTCTTACATTTTTGACACAAAAGCCTGAGTCAAAAAAAAAAGTTCTTCCTGACGGAGGTGCTCAGCCCCCAAGTCAACCACAAGGCCTGCTTACTTCCTGTTCAATGCAGAAAAAGACACTTCCTCATTGAGTCTCCATGGTAATGACACTTAGAATGGAAATACCGCAAATATATTAGACATGTACAAATATATACATATAATATAATGTAGGACAGGAAATGCTCATGCTCAAATGCATGTATATGCTCATTTTCCTTATCACATGTGAGACAATAATTACAAAGTAATCAAAGTGATTTTGAGAGAGTACAATTTAGAGGAATATTTCAGGGGTTCAATACGCACGTCATGATTTTGCAGAGTTAGATGCGTTCATGGGTCAACATGTTTAGTGGATCCTGGAACAACATTCCTGTCCTAAAATTTCATCTATCCCTATCACTACCCATAAACCTAACCCTACCCATAACTTATCCCCAAAATCAGAGGGAAATGATAGGTGAATAACACTGATGTAGAAGCACCTAACCGTGTTTGTAAGCATAAACTTGACATTAATTGTGAACTTGTCCCTTAAATCTGATTGGTTGATTGGAATGTTGTTCCAGGATCAACAAAGATGTTGATCCAGGAACATGTTGCAATTGGTGAAATTCATTTTCATGGTAATCAACGTTATGACACAATTGCCGTCGATTTTTTACTGAACCCAGAATATATATGTGAATACATGTGATTAGAAATAGAACCATCAGTACAGAGCAGTCCCGTCACTTTCTTAAAAGTGTCTGACCAATTTAATTATAAAAAGTCTTAAAGTGTGTTCTTAAAGTGTGTTTTACAATGAGGGCTTTATATGTAGAATTACTGATTTAATGGATTCAGTAGTTTTAATATTTGACTTTGATTTTTTTTTTTTCAGGCATTAGAGCAGCTTTAAATTTAGGAATTAACCCTTGTTTAGATGTCTGAACTCTACTAGAGGGTGTCAAATCCTGCTGAACATAAGTTGATGGTTCTTGGTTTGGATTTTTGTGTTGTAATCGAGAGCTGCTCTGTGACCTGCGTTGTGCAGTGGATTTAGATGGCTGGCGACCTCTTTCCAGTTGAACTTCTCGCTGCAATTGATAGTCCTTTTGGGAACGTGAGGCAGACGAGCCACTGACAGTAGTAGAGTGCACAGCAGGAATCTGATCTACGTCAAGGTTCTCCATTCTGGCCCTTGTTTTTTGTCTCGGCAAAGAGCTGCTGCGTCGCAATATGTTCCTCTCCATGCCTTTAGGCGGTGCAATGTCAACATCCAGTCCAAGAAGCTTTTGCTTTGCGTCATAACTGTCTTTTGAAGACCCCACTACTTTAATAATGTTATCTTCCTCTCTAATTAAAACGTCATACGTCTTTTGGAATGTGTAAGCATTCTGGATAATGTTTCTCTTCTGACTTTTGTCACATACATTCAGGTCTATTTCTTGTGTGCGTAGAGAATCAGTGATTTCCTCCATCAATTCAGACAATTCTTTAGCTGTTTCCCTAAAGTTTCCTCCCGAGAGTTGAACCATAACAACCTCTGATTCTTCTTTATGATTAATATGAGTGTGGTGATCTGATTTAATTTTATTTATAAAATCTTCCTTAAAGAGCATTATGTATTTCCACACATCTAGTTCCACAGGGATGGAAACCTCAGTTTGCCTGGGAGACGAGGGATCCCGCTGCTGAACGCTTGTTCGGGAATCCTCATAGATCCTGGAGGGACTGCTAAAGGGACTTTCTGTGCTAGAACTTCCATCCAGTAGAGAGGCATTCTGCAAGAGTCTGTATTGGGACTCTGGGGATCTTGAGGTTATTCCTGAAGATGTGCTTCTGCCCTCGGAATACACGGAGTTGCCATAATTGTGACTGGTGTCACTTTTTCCAGCTCGGGAAACAGACTTAGAGGAGGTATAGCCATTAGTGTAATGCGAAGGTGTTCCTCTTTGAGGGAGGGTTTCTAGAGCCAGAAACTGCACGAGTTTGGGATAAATAAGTTTTAGCTTGAGAAAGGAACCCTGCAAATGCAGCTGTCCTGGGCTGGTCCTTGACATCTGAAAGCCATGGCTATGAAGAAGTTCTTTGACTTTGCTTTGACTCGAGAACATGTTCATATCGAGGAATGCTTCGGCTGGCATATCCAGCTAAGAAAATATGAACAAAAGCATGTTAAGGAGATATCTTTGCCACGTCGCACTATTGTGTTATTTATTTAAATTTGTGCATAAATATTCAAATGAAACAAGATGTTGGGAGAATGGCGATGATATGGAACTTGCGGTGAGTGGATTATTGGACAAATGCTGTATTCTAAATAAAATTGTAAGTTATATTAATAATTATGTATGATTCAGTGAGGTTCACTAATGAAGTGTCTTACCTGAGGATGATGCACCTTTTTAATGTCCAGTGGGTAAAACTGACTCTCCACAATCAAAACATGAGTGTGTTGCAAGACTCCTGGTACTAAGACATTGAATGAAAAAAAATTTAAATAAATGTTAGCCATGGAATATGATGTTAAACTTGGATAAACTTAGAGAACAACATATCAAGGCAATACCTTCAGCTGATTCAAAGACTACATAAGCCTGGCCTTTGTTGGAGGTGGGATAAATCACTGTTAAAACGTCTCCTCCTTTGTTACTGCGCCTCAGAAAGTGCATGGTTAATTTATCAATCATCAAGTTTTCGGGGTAGTTGTCCGGGAGCCCATTCACTTCAATAACCATTTCATTCATGGCCATCTTAAAAAAAATAAAAAAATAAAAAAATAATAATAATTGGGGAGAACATTACAAATTTTATTACACAAGTTATTACAACACGAAAAGCAGCAATATGCATCTTTCTAGTGCCAATATGCATAAAATGTAGATTGGTTTTTGGAACAAACTTGTTGTTACTGCAGCTTACACAGATATCTCACAAGATAAAATGTTTGGCTGAATCACACTCTGTCTACACCTGGAAGACTAAATCTGATTAAAAATGTTAAATAAGGGCTTGAATACTATGCCTAAACTTGAAAGCCACAACTCCTCATTATCAAATAGGGTGAAAAAAAACTAAACAAAAAAACATCATGAATAACATGGCAACAAATAAACTAAAACTAGAATATGTTTACATGTAAGAAACAATTAATTAATACATTTGTAGAGAAATGTTGAAGTAAATTAATAATAAAAAATAATAATGGTAGCCTTATAATAATAATAATTAATAACAATAATGAAACAGGACTAAATTCCGTGGAAAATGGTAAACATTCAACCCATAAGGGCATTCGTTCTCTTCACTTCACTTAGTGTAACGTTAGACGGATTGCTAAAAGAGAGCGAGTTTGTTTGTATTGCAGAATTGTGTTACTACTGGCAACTGAATCTATCAAGCGCTGGTTGCTTCTCAGATTATGCGTAATTCACAAAATAAAACTCCCAAGATAACTGAAACAGAAAGTTGTTGGATACCTTTGTTGTTTTCTTAGTGGATCACCAAACGTAGAGAACGTATTTTACAACTGGCGTTCCAACATGACACTAGAAACAAGAAATACAATGTAATTTAACAACAAATTTGTACAGCGGTTGGTGATGTAGGCTATTTTAAACTTCGAAATTTACAAACCCGTAGGCCTAAATTACCTGTGGCTGATTATAGGCAATAGCTAAGTACGTTCGCCAGGTTGAGATAGCAAAGAAAGACTCGGTCGTCGTCGTTCTGAAGTGAAAGTGAAACTGCTCAGTGCTCACATGTCCCCACGGAAAGAAGGGGGCGTGCTCGCGCGCGAAAAAAACCAAAACAAATAAATAAAATAAGATTTTTATAAGATTAACTCAATGATCTCTGATCATTATCTATAGGCCCAATCTATAAAGCTGTATCTATCGTGCCTCGAATTGAATGACAAAGAAAAAAGTGTAACATTTTATTGTGCTTTACAATTCAAGAATATAGGCCCACATAAAATAAAAAAGGGAAAATCATAAAAAAAAAACTATAAACTCCACTATATAACTCTAAAAATGTAGATTTAGAAGTAAATTTAGGCTATACCTACATTCACATTTTTCCCTTTTTGACACTCTTACTGTATCTGTTAAATACCTTCCTGGTCTTGATGTCAGCCCTGAAGGACATAATAAATAAATAAAAAACTAGATGTAAAGAGTAAAGACCCAGCTCACTCATTGATCTCATAAATGTAGAGTTGAATGTTTTTAATGAATAACAGAGGTCAGTGTTATATTTGTGTTAGATATTTGGTTTTACCTAACCACCACTAGAGGGAGCTGTGTAAAATAAGCCACCATAGTAGGCCACCCTGGGCCCAGACAGTTGTTCAAAAGTTATGATCGTATTTCAGATATTAGATTGGATCAAATCTTGAAAATGGTTTGTTTAAAATAACAAAAATGGTTCACTGAAATCTTATTAGATCACTAAATCCTATCTTGGTTTTCATCTGGATCAAATTGTCAGTTTGTGCTGTGTGCTTTTTAGTAAGATCGGGATACCTTTGATTCAGAGAATCAGGATTATCCTGATTCCAGCAGTAGGGTAGCCTGGGTTTCCCCATGCTGCCTTGTGCGCAGGGCGATTTTATTCACGCTGCTAGGCAGCCTGGATTCCATGGACTAGATTTTCGCCTCAGCGAGGGGACCAATCACAGAACGGGGAGGGAGCAGCAAGACGATGACGATGTCTATGCGACACACCGAAGCAGTTTGTTTATATCTATGGATCCAACAGGGCAGCAGACGCGAAGTTACCTTTCGATGCAGCCTTAGATAGTGTTCTAAGCATGGTTCTAAGTAGTTTAGAACGCATGTTTATTTCGTCTTCTTCCTCGTCGAATTTCTCTCGCTCTACATACGTCATCTGGTATAATTGAAACGATTGGCTATGAGCTACGTACAGGCGCATTTGATAGACATTCGTAGCGTCCAATAAACGGCTCTGGGCATTCGTAAACCACGCCTCAAATACGAGAAAATGAACATGTGGTTCCCAGACCACGTCTCAATGAGAAAGAGGTCTGACGTTAGCCAGGCTAGCAGTAGGGTCGATTTCAGGAACAAAAATTTAATAAAACTTTAAAACTAGTCAAAAAACACATTTTTATAATTTAATATACACACATTTATATTTTTATTTTGCTCTTGGTTAGTTTAACCTAACTGTTAAAGTAATAAATTAGAAGTAGTCATAGACATAGGCTACCTATTAACCTTTCAGAAAAAAAAAAAAAAAAAAAGAGAGAGATTTTGGCGCCGTTAAAATAATCCCCCAAACAGCTGTCAATATCAAACAAAAATAATATCTAATTTTAAGTGTTTTTTTTTTTTATCACTGCATATAAACTACATTGGCACAATCGTCAGAGATGAACCAGACAAAAGTAGTTTCTAACAATTGCATCCCAATTTCTTTGTTTTTGTTGTGGGTCACATGATGGGCTATGGAAACTCTAAAGGCACCAGCACAAAAGTAAGATGGATTACCTTATCTTGGATAGCAAAACATGGGATTTCCAGATCTAGAAAATTCTGATTCTAGATCTGGAAATGGTTTGTATCTGTATCTTTCTCTATTGCTGTTCTATTACAAGATAGAAAGTCTAAGGCCTTCAATAGCCGTACAGCAAACTCAACTAATCTGGTGCCTATTGCACGTCTAACTAAGATTGGTGTAGGGGAAAAAAGTAAGACTGTTAAGTTAGCAATTTTAAACATCCGCTCACTTAAAAATAAATCACTTCTAGTCAATGACTTAATAACCACAAACAACCTGGATTTTATGCTTCTAAATGAAACCTGGCTAGAAGACAGCTGCAGTGCAACAATCCTCAATGAAACAGCCCCTCCTAACTTTACTTTTATGAGTGTCTGCAGAGCTGTTAAAAGAGGTGGGGGTCTAGCTGCTCTTTTTAAAGATATCTATCAATGTAAGCAAATATCATTTGGGAACTACACGTCTTTCGAATATCTGGGTATTGTATTAAAAGGTGCTCCACGCATTTTACTCATCATTATTTACAGGCCTCCAAAATACTCTCCAGCCTTTGCTGAGGAATTTACAGAACTGTTATCAACAATTACCTCAGAGTTTGACTGTTTTGCCATTGCTGGAGATTTGAACATTCACATAGATAATGCAGAAAACAATATGGCAAAAGAAATCAAAACTGTTTAAAAAACTTTTGATCTGACTCAGCATGTACATGGACCCACACACAATCATGGACACACTCTAGATTTACTTATCAGTAAGGGTCTAAACATCTCATCGATTGTTATTAAGGATGTAGCACTGTCTGATCATTTCTGTATTTTCTTTGATATATTGATCTCTCCTGCCACTGAAGCTAGATCTGAGTCTGTCAAGAAGAGATGCTTAAATGAGAACACTAGTGTACTATTTATGAAGGCTATATCCTTAACACCAAGCATATCTGCTGACAAAAAGCACCTTGGAGAAACTCAACAGCAGTGCAAAATATGAAAAGACAATGCAGAAAAGCAGAGCGCATGTGGCGGAAGACAAAACTTGTAGTCCATTATAACATCTACAAAGACAGCCTTCATGCTTTCAATATGGAACTAGGCAAAGCTAGACAGACTTTCTTCTCAAATATTATAAACTGCAATTTAAACAACACACGCACTCTTTTTGCTACTGTAGAGAGACTGACAAACCCCCCAAGCCAGATTCCCAGTGAAATGCTCTCAAACAGCAAGTGCAGTGAGTTTGCTTCTTTCTTCTCTGACAAAATCAATAATATCAGAAAGGTGATCAGCACATCCTTGAGTTGTGCTGGGGTCAGACAGATCAGACCACCTGAAAAAGTAGTAACTTTGTCTGATTTCAAAAAAATTGATGGCAAAATTTTGGTAGAAACCGTACAGCACCTTAAAACATCAACATGCGCTCTTGACACACTTCCCACATCTTTTTTCAAAAGTGTGCTAAACAGTTTAGAAGCAGATCTTCTAGAAGTGGTAAATGCCTCACTTCTCTCTGGGAGTTTTCCAAACTCCCTGAAAACTGCAGTTGTCAAGCCCCTCCTGAAAAAGAACAATCTGGATAAGACCATATTAAGCAACTATAGACCAATCTCAAATCTTCCTTTCATAGGCAAGATCATTGAAAAAGTTGTCTTCAATCAGCTGAACAAATTCTTAAGCTCGAATGGATACTTTGATAATTTTCAATCTGGTTTCTGACCGCATCACAGCACAGAGACAGCGCTCATAAAGATAATAAACGATATTCGCTTAAATACTGATTCAGGCAAATTATCAGTGCTGGTACTACTCGACCTCAGTGCTGCATTTGACACTGTCGATCATAACATACTTCTTGACAGGCTGGAAAACTGGGTGGGGCTTTCTGGGATAGTCCTAAAATGGTTCAGGTCATACTTAGATGGGAGAGGTTATTATGTGAGTATAGGAGACCATAAGTCTGAGTGGACATCCATGACATGCGGAGTCCCTCAAGGCTCAATTCTTGCGCCACTCCTGTTCAACCTGTATATGCTCCCAATGAGCCAAATAATGAGAAACAACCAAATTGCTTACCACAGCTATGCAGACGACACACAGCTGTACTTAGCCCTATCGCCTAACGATTACAGCCCCATTGACTCCCTGTGCCAATGCATTGATGAGGTCAACAGTTGGATGTGTCAAAACTTTCTTCAATTAAACAAAGACAAAACTGAGGTTATTGCGTTTGGAAACAAAGATGAGGTTCTCAAGGTGAATGCATACCTTCTCTCTAGGGGTCAAACAACTAAAAATCAAGTCAGGAATCTTGGTGTGACACTAGAGTCAGACCTTAGTTTCAGTAGTCATGTCAAAGCAATAACTAAATCAGCATACTATCATCTGAAAAATATTGCAAGAATTAGATGCTTTGTTTCCAGACAAGACTTAGAGAAACTTGTGCATGCTTTCATCACCAGCAGGGTGGATTATTGTAATGGACTCCTCACTGGCCTTCCCAAAAAGACCATAAGACAGTTGCAGCTCATACAGAATGCTGCCGCTAGGATTCTGAGCAGAACCAGAAAATATGAACATATCACACCAGTCCTCAGGTCTTTACACTGGCTCCCAGTTAGATTTAGGATTGATTTCAAAGTATTATTACTGGTATATAAATCATTCAATGGCCTAGGACCTCAATACATTGCAGATATGCTCACTGAATATAAACCCAACAGATCACTCAGATCATTAGGATCATATCAGCTAGAAATACCAAGGGTTCACTCTAAGCATGGTGAGTCTGCTTTTAGCTATTATGCCAGCCGCAGCTGGAACCAGCTTCCAGAAGAGATCAGATGTGCTCCTACAGTAGTCACATTCAAATCCAGACTCAAAACACTTCTGTTTAGCTATGCATTTACTGAATGAGCACTGTGCTGCTGTTCGTCCGACTGTACTGTATTTCATTTTATTTTTCTAAACTGTTTTAATTATTCTTGTTTCTTTTTATTATTTTAATTTCTTCTATGTAAAGCCCTTTGAATTGCCATTGTGTATGAAATGTGCTATATAAATAAACTTGCCTTGCCTTGCCTTGCCTTGATTCAGAACAACTGGGTCCTGGTGTGAAGTTGTGGACTAATAGGCTACCTCAAAGATAGTAATAGGGGGCTGAAATAAGATCCATACTATCGAATTTGTGCAAGAACCCTATTGAAGAACACAATCAGTTTAGAATAAAGTGAAAGATTTAAAGTGAAAAAACTTTGTTTTTTTAGGGCACAAAACCAATTGCTGTGTATGTACTGTATCTGGTCGCATATGGGTTCAGTCACTAGCAATGTTGCCATCCAAATATTTTTATGCAAATTTTGGGATATCACATTAAAAAATAAAATAAAATAAAACACTGGATGGAAACCGTCTCAGGTTACTTGACTGTAACCCTGTTCCCTGAAAAAGTGGGAACGAGATGCTGCCCTCATACCGCTATGGGACATCATCTTTGTTTGACCGGTTGTGAAGTATGTGTGGCAAACACACCAAGGAACTTGGCTTTAAATAACCTCTGACGATGACGCCATTGGAATGCGTGCTCATGAGAGGCTGTAAATAGACGTGAAACAGGTGTGCCTTCAGGTATCACTTTGTCTGAAGAGACGTCTGGACACGCCCCCAGTGCAGCAATGTAGCGCAGCATCTCTTTCCCGCTTTTTTAAGGGGAAAGAGTTAGTCGAGTAACCGGAGATGTTCCCTTTTAAAAGCTACTCTCAATGCTGCGCTCATAGCACTATGGGAACGAGAATACCAATGCCACCACACTGGGAAATGTCTGGACCGCTCAAGGTTGTGTAGTGTGTGTTCACGAACAAGAGAAAGCTCTCAGACATGAGCTTGGGATGTCGACTCAAGGACTTGTGAGTCCGAGTAGCACGTACATCCAAACTATAAGATCTGATGAATGTGTGCCAAGAGGACCAGCCTGCCACATGTTGCAAGGGGGCTCCCCTTGACAAAGTCTTGGAGGAAGCAAACCCCCTGGTAGAATGAGTCCTATCTCCTAGAGGTTAAGCTTGACTGTGCGCCTCATAGGCTAGAGCAATCACCCAGTGTGACTTTGTTTGCTTGGTGGTGGCCGCCCCCCAGTTGCGGGCCCCATAGCAAATGAAGAGTTGCTTGACTTATTCCACTGGCTAGTGCGGTGGGCGTAAGTTTAAAGAGCATAGACTGGACATAGTCAGTGAAGTTTCTCCTGCTCTAAGCACCAGGATACGGTTGACCTTTAACTGCAGGAGGAAGTACATCAGGGTCAGAAATACAGCCATCAATTCGGGGCAATGTATGTGCCAATCGAGATGATGACATCTCCAGATCCCTTGGGCTAGATGGCCATCTATGGCCGCACCCTAGCCCATATGGGAAGTGTCTGTCGTTAGCATCTTGTGACGACAACACATGCTAGAGCGGGACCCAAGGTGAGGAACCGGGGTCTGAGCCACATAGAAAGGGTATGAAATCCGCAGCACGTATGCCTTACCATAAACATGGATTTTAGAAAGGATGCGAAGCATTCAGCGCATGCCCTTACCCTTGTGCCAGTAGAAAATAGATGTTGGAAACATAAAAATAAAAGTTTGAAGAGTTAAAGTACTTAATTAGTAGTAATATCCAACTTATTTTGCTACGCGGAAGTAAGTATGACGTACTTCCTTATAATGTGTTAGACTCCCGTTTCACTAGCCGGTAGGTAAGAATCCATGTTGTGGTAACACGCACAAAACACGATTAAACACTGTGATGGTAAATAGTTATCACACCTGCGGTGAATAACACAGTGGGGGGATGAAATGAAGAAGTGGCCTGACATCTTGAGAGAACATTTTCAATTATTTTAAGTTGTGACTCGGAGTAGACTGGTCTTCGATGCAGCTCGTTTAACAAATGAGAGAAATATTCTCTGTATATGCTGTGAGTTTGGGTTGCTGCTATGGGTTGCTGCAATGTGTGCCATTTCACCAGATTTGTAACGTAAATCATCTATAAACCTACACCAACACAGGAGAATACATCAATATGTTTCTAAATATGCAAACTGTTCATTCATCGCAAATTCAAAATAAAAGTTTAAACCCTCATCATGAGTTTGTGTGTTTTGATGTCAGCATGTTATTGTTCAAGAAATTACAGTGACTGTAACAATGTGGAAAGAGCAAACGTATGGGAATTTTGGCAGTTTCTCACAAATGTGTTGCTCAAATACACACAAGAGAAATACATAAATTACAGCTGCGTTTTATAACGTCATTTAACATGCACCATTTCACATGTACGGCATCGTGTCACATTAAGCACGTGCGTGAAAATATCTCAAAATGGTGATTGAACAGTTAATGCAACAGATACACTGTAAACTATTTGACTAAAACACAAAAATAACAAGCAACTCGCATTGCCAATGTGTTCACACATTACAATAATGCTTTTAACCAAAGCCGACGAGCTTCTTGCAGCGTCAAGATCATAGGGTGCTCCACACATTCAGTTCTGGTGCGTGGATTATGGTCAAAACAAATATCTTGAAGGTATTTTTGATATCTTTTCAGCTATTATGACACACCATAACTGTGTAAATGATGCCATTCTGTCTGTAATCCATATTTAAAGTTAGCTAGACAGTCAAAACTACACAATCAAAGCAGATCTACGGGTTCACAATACAACTACGATTAGCAGAAGTGACTTACCAGAAATCTAACACATTTAAAGGTACAATATGTACGATTTTTGTAATAAAATATCCAAAAATCACTTGCACAGTGATATATTTCCTTCCTGCAGTTGTGTACTTATCCCCAAAGATTTTTGAATTTCAGAGAAATTCCAATTTTAAATAATGGCTTGTCCCTAGTCATTGTCGCCTGTCAATGACGTAATATCCGCGATGTCCCTGGTTTCCTCTTGTACTGCCATAGTAACCATGGCGACAGATGTGGACAACTGCGTTATGTCTACTGTTTCGTTCAAACATTATGGATCATGGTAAGCAGACTTTGGGACAAAAGGAGAAATAAAACGAGGATCAATATGGCCGTGGAGTTTTCGAGATGCCGAGACCTCCACGTCGACTTGACAGAGACGTCACTCTTGCATGTACTTTATTAGACAGGTGAGCAAATGTACATAACTCAACATGATGAAATGCTAGAATATGATCAGTTGTTATTCTAATGTTGATCTAGCTTACTGCTTGTCTCATACAGCCAACAAACTAACACATAGAATAACATAACTTTCAACACTCAAATGCAGTTTAGTGTGATAGTGTAGACCAAGTGAAACAGCGCTGCATTACCTCACAAGTTTAATTCGTCAAATAAACTGACCTGTGCGAGTAGTAATTCAGCACTTGCGGGTAAGTTAGTTCAGCGGAATAAATGTCATTATTCCTTTATTCAGTTATTTCTCTCATTAGCAATCACACCCTGCTTCCACAGTCATGTTAAAAAACAATGTATTCACTCATCCATAAACATTAGATCCATCAGCATGAAGACAAGTTTATGTGAATACTCGCCAACGCAGGCATTAACAAATTTGTGTGCATTTGACCATTTAAAACAAAAGCTCAATATGGTACTCGCAAATCGCAAGCCGTTTGAGAGGCAGCTTTAAGCGCGCGCTTTGGGTGAGAGCACGAAACCTTAGGGAATGAGAAAGTTATGCCAAATTTCAGGCCCTGTAACACCAGAGCGAATAAGACGTGCGAGTTGGTGTGTGTCTGTCAACGCTGTCAGAGACAGAAAGCACAGCAGGACCCAGTGGATAGATACTGCGGGAAATGAGTATTGGAACCATTTCAGAATCGAAAAATCTATATTTTTGAACACTACAAAGTGGGTTGATAGTTGATAGAGTTAAGTTACACTAACCACAAGTAATTTACTAAGAACTGCTTTAATTTGCAGAAGCTTTGAGTTGATTACAAGCAAGTTAATCACAACACCAATTAATATTTAACTTCCAATTATTTACTTGTGGCAAACAGCCACGTAATAAGCTGGAATATTATACAGTCGAATAGTTATACATGGCAAACAAGATCTGACTATTCTTTTCATTCAACCAAACACAAAAAACACAGAAACAATGGTTGCTTTCAAAGAAAATCCTCTTTATTTAGCTGAATATTTTCATCCAAAACAGTTTTCATATATCAAATCCTTTGGAATATAACATTCCTCAATATTTGAAACAACAAATTAAAAATGCTAAATGGCAATCCAGTATGCAATATTCACTACGGTCATTAGATCTTGCCTTACTCAAAATGAACATTTCGTGATCAACACCTCAGCAAAGTAGCGGCTTCTCCCTGTAAAAGAAATAAGAATATTTACATGAAGCAAGATTATTTCTCACCATAAGATTAGACAACTAGTTTAAATGTTTGAAGATTATATAACCATGCTGGGAAGGGCAACACAGCAGGCCTCAAACCACCTCAAATTTCTCTAGCAGACATCACAGGAAAGGCAAGAGTCACAATGACTCAACCTCGCTGGAGAGCCTGCAATGACTCTTCTCTTTTACAGAGAACATACTGATTTTAACTAAAACAGTTGCATTTTAATGTGTGAATTGTGTGTTGACCAGACTTACTTCCTTCTTGCAGCAGCTGTGATAGAAACATCTCTTAGATGGCAAATTAATGTACTATGAAGACTTCAAGAAAATGGCATTATGCTGCAAGAGAAAGACTATTTCAGTAAATTTCACAAAAAAAAAACTTGATAGGCAGATATTGAGACCCTCGAGCACATGTTGAAACATAGATTGTCTGGGGTTTCTATAACCATGCTGTAGGGGGTAAACAACACGGCCTCAAACCACCCCATGTCCATCTAGCAGACATACAGGAAAGGAAAGAGCCACTTCAGACTCAACCTCGCTGATCAGCCTGCACTACAACGCACCACCATTTACATCTTAGTTAGCGCTTTTTGCTTCACATTAATTACCAACCTAAATTGCTATAAACTATGTTTAAAAAATGTATATCTAATCGCATAAAAGTTTACACAAATGTTTAAATAAGACTTAACTAATAATAAAAACATCTGAACTCGTATCCACAAGTGGACCCCTGTGACCACGTGTTTTAAAAATGTCAAAATCACAGTTAAAGTTAAGAAGAAAAAACTGTTACTACAATCTAGGCTATAATGTTACATGTTAAAGTAACTAGCAGACAAGAATAGTTAACTTATTAACGTTACATAACATGCATAAAACCAGTCTTTACAATAAAGTATAACTACTGTACTGCATTATATTTTACATATTAAATATATATGTATATATATTGAGATGAACAGTAAATAATCTGTTGTTATATATGTTGTTCTAATATCCAAACCTCACCTTAAAAGAGACGACAAAGAAGCTACTGCTCGCACGATGGTCTTCGAGCTAAAGAAAGAAGTTTCGGAAATCACGTCATTTAGGCGCCTCTTCTTCTTCTGAGGTTTAATAGCGGCTCACTGACAGGTTTTTGGTGCGTTACTGCCACCAACTGGAGCACAGAAGAGCACCGAAGAAAGGATAAAAATAGTCATATTTAAATTTAAATATTTACAACCTTTTGCATTGTAAGTTTGACTTCCTATTTTTTTCTTTTCTTTTTGAAGTTCATTATGCTTTAATGTCCATATGCTGTACAGTTGAGCAGTAGTTGATCTTCTCGTAAGTGTGTTTAGTTTTGCATTATGCTGATTTGACTGGAGAACTAGCGATTCTTTTAAAATCTCTTATCATAAATAAATGTTATTTTTATTAATTTTATCAGAGATTTAAAGAAGATTTGAAAAGGTTTCATACATTATTTATTAAACTGACTCATATTAATTTGACTTTTAGTTACTAATAATTAACAAATCTACCAAATTATAGTAAATTATCGTTTTTTTGCTTACACATAGGTGTTTTTTATAAAAGGATGATCTGGCCACACGCAGTCCGTCCATATAATATCAGATCATATTGAATAATATCAATGGCCCTCTTTTGTAGTCTGCAATGACAATTCAGATAATTCAGTTAATCATATTGTCAGCTTTAGTTTATTCCACGTGGTTACAGTTGAGTAGCATTAATATCTTACGGCATTATAGCCTACATAATTTCTTTTGAAGTAGCTTCTGCTAAGATTTCTATATGTTCAAAAAAATCTGTCACCTGATGCAGTGTCCAGTGATGTCGATTTAAAACGATTAAATGTTTTTATCCTTAGCAAGAACTGTACCTGGAGACAACATTTCAAACATAAAAAAAAGGAAAATAGAATGATGGAAAATCCTTACACTAGAGGTCAGCATAATACTGTTAATCATGCTGACGTCTCAAAGCACAGTAAAACAATACCTTTACTTGTTAAATAAGACAAGAATTTCAGTCACTGCGTGGTAGTTATTTGTAATTTAGCACTTACAACGTTTTTTTTATACAAAAGCTTATTATTATACACTTACTGGAATAAAAATACTGTAGACCCTGTGGGAGATAGGGGTTTAGTGTCATGCTCAAGAGCCTAAAGGCAAGTGGTGATCTCAGTACCTCTACAGTCTCACGAAGTTGGCTAAAATGTCCAAGTCACACTTCACCCCAAATCTATAAAAATATTTATATATATCAACATATATTTTGCATAAAGAAAATAAGGCTTAAGGTTTTTACGGAATGTTGCCGTATTTATCATTAATGATTTATCCATGCACATTATTATCATTATTATTACTATTACTTCTTTTTCAATTCAAGTACCCTCTTACACTCTAAACAAAAATGGTGCTAAATAGCACTAAAAGTGGTTCATTGGCTTGTAATCATAGGGGAACCACTTTAAGTGCCATATAGCACCTACCTTTGTCAAATGGTGCTATGTAGAACCATAAGAGGTGCCATATAGCACCTTAACCACCCCAAAGAACCGCTAAAGAACCGCTGAAGAACCAAACTGGGCTTAACAGGTTCTTTAAATGGTAGTGGTGCTATATAGCACCTTAACCACCGCAAAGAACCCCTGAAGAACCGCTGAAGAACCATTTTTTTTTAGTGTGTATGTTTAATCAAAATAATTTCCCCTCTCCCTCTTGCAATGAAATCTCTTCTCTGATGATGTGTTTACTGGCGTGAGGGCGGAACAACCTGTCACTCATGTGAGATCACAGCAATACCAGACCACAATGATCCAATCAGTTCCTGATCAAGTCCAGCTCTTCATTTTATCTTGTTCGAGAAGCTGTTTCACTTGGATATACGTCATAATAGGGAATAAAAGACTGATTTTAAGATTTTATGCAGTGGCATTATTTTGGAGACAATTCAATAGCGGCCCAGCTTTTTGGTGTGTTACTGCCATCAACTGGAGCACTGGAGAGCACCTAAGGATTAAATATTAGTAATGTATTTCAATTCTGATATGTAAACCTGTTACTCTGAGATAATTTATTAATGTGGCATACACTTTTCATTGTCCTGGGCCATTGTTAAAATGACTTTGCACTTTAAGTTTGACTTAGTTCATTATACTTTCATTTTCATATGCTGTACAGTTGAGTAATCACAAATGTGTTTAGTTCTAAATGATGCTGATTTGACTGGAGCACTTTTAACTGAACCTTAAGTAATAATGTAAGTAATAAAGACATGAAACCAAAGCTGTTGGGTCAATATTCTGGCCAACCCCAGCTTTGCCAATACTAGAGCAGGTGGCCAGGAGAAATCTGTGCCTTCTGTCTGTGCACACACCGACTATCGCTGTTTGTCCAGTCATTCTACAAATGCATGCAAATGTACCCTTCATTTGCTTGTGTTAATGACAGCTGCACAATGATCCAGTGATTTTGAATCTGAAACATGAGGAAGAGTTTCAGTTTGACACATGTGGCCCTAACACAGAGAGCCATGCACACAGCGAGAGCACGCAGCACTGTGCCAACACAGCTAAAATGGGATGACTCACTGAGCCAAGAAACAGACATCAGTGTTGTGCCATGAATTGGGGCTCTTGTGCAGATGGACCAACTAACCCCTCTGTGTTGCTTACAGACTTGCACTTTTCAGTCCTTATTTAATCACTTTCTTTCTTTTTTTTTTTTTTTTTTAGCAAATGCCAGGCTTGGCATTATTTAGGAGAATAAAAGCAAAATAACATTCTAAATTAATGTTTGGGCAAATTTGGTCTGTGTTAGTTGTTTTTGTCACAACATTGTGGTCCAAAGTTAATGTGATGGTCTATATGATATATGACATCAAGTCTTTGACCTTCTCTATAAAAATGTGTTTAATACATTAGTTTTCAATTGGTTTTGCTTCAGGATCCAGATTTTACATTTGGACATTAATTGGCATCCCAAACAAAATAAACAAACATGTCTTTAATATCAAAACTGATTTATTTGTGTATAGCCCCAACGATATGCAAACTGTACATAAAAACATAACATACAATAAGTTGAATGTGAAAACAGACCATAAAATGCATAACATCAAAGGTGTAATTTACCATCCTATTGGCCAGTATTTAATATGTTGGCATCTGCTTAGTTTAGCTAGCGTTGATTGGACATCGACTTTTGATTTAAATAAATAAATAAATAGGCTTTAAACATGCATGCATGTATTTTTTTCTTTTTTTCTCAAATTATATTTATAGTTCAGACCATACATTTTTATTTAAAATTAATCAAAAATGAATCAGCCAGTATGTTCTGCCATCAGTCTGGTGTCAAATTAAAATACTATTAAAAAAAAAAAAAAGTTACATGGTCATTTCACTTTTTTAGTTGGATTTAACCTTGTTTGTCCCCCTGCTATCCTTGACCTCACTTGACATTCTTAAAGGGATAGTTTACCCAAAAATGAAAATTAGCCCATGGTTTACTCACCCTGAAGCCATCCTAGGTGTATATGACTTTGTTCTTTCAGACGAATACAATGGAGTTATATTAAAAAATGTCCTGGCTCCTCCAAGCTTTATAATGGGAGTCAATGGGTATATTTATTTGGAAGTCCATCAAGCGCATCCATCCATGATAAAAGTGCTCGAAACTGCTCTGGCGGGTTAATAAAGGTCTCATGAAGTGAAGCGATGCGTTTCGTGTAAGAAAAATATCCATATTTAAAACTTTATCGACTAAAATAACCAGCTTCCGGCAGACGGCCGTATGCAAGTCGACTTACACCCCGCAGAGCCGTTTCTTGTGCTTTTATCACGGATGGATGCGCTTTGATGGACTTCAAAAAAAATATACCCATTGACTCCCATTATAAAGCTTGGAAGAGCCAGGACATTTTTTAATATAACTCCGATTGTATTCGTCTCAAAGAAGAATGTCATAAACCTAGGATGGCTTCAGGGTGAGTAAATCCTAAATCATGAGATAATTTTCATTTTTGGGTAAACTATCCATTTAAATTAGACCTGGGTCCTCATTTCTAAAATGTTGCATAGAAACCGTCCTACATTTGATATTATGATCATTTCTCAAATGTGTGTACGTGTGATTCAAACGAACGAACGTATGCACAAAAAAAAATTGCACACACCTCACTTCCAAATGTGAAATTTATAAATCACAAATGATCTTGAAATTGTGTGCAGCTGAATGGTTTCAGATCTCCGGCTTAATGTCATTAACATGAAAGAGTACCAGTAAACATCCAAATCCTTTAATTAAGAATGGTGAGCAGCAATAATTGCTTAGTTTTCTAAATACCTGCAGCACTCTGACTCTCTGTCACAAGGAAAAGTGCATACCTCTGCTTAGACCCTGATGCGCAAATTTCTGTAATGAGACAATTGTAGACCAAAAAAAAAAGATGAAGCACTCAAATAGTTCTTGGATAAGACCTGTCTGGCCAGATGACAGATGTCTCCCTCTGCCAGCCATTAAGAGTAATCTCTAAAGAATTAAGTGCACTGTTTAACAATGCCGTGATGCAGCACTATGACGCACGGAGGTCAGACGTCGGTTTCCTAGAACCAAATAATTTACTTCTGCAGGGTTATATGATGCACAACTGGAACTCTGGCTCAGAATGAGACTGTTTACACTAATATTCATAACCTCAGAGAATGTTGTATTTACCTCTGAGAATTAATGCAGTTGCTTTCGCGTGCGTTACGTAAGCAGGGCAGTGAATGATGCCTTTGTGTGAGTGTTGCAACCTCTCATCAGCTGAAGATGGGGGAGGAATACAGTGTTAAGCAGCATGAAGGGCAAGAGGGAACATATACACACTGATTTAGGGGAAGGTGATTCATAAAAGGACTTTCACTGAATTACAGTGCATTGTGTACAAATTATTTGTACACAATGCACTGTATCACACAGTGAAATGAAACAAGACAGAAACAGTACAGAACATTCAGGGAATGATACATCTAGGGTAGTTGAACATTTGTGGCCCAACTAGTACACAACTTTGTTTGAATAAGCTAGTTCTTGCAGTGCTTCAATATAACACCTGGGACACTTTGACCTCAATGTACATTTTCCACTGAATTCCCTGAGAGACTGCAGACTGCAGCACAGGGAGGGATGATCAAGTGATAGTCGTGTACACAGCTGCCTGTGTAACTGGAGAACATTGGGAAGATTTTGAAATGGTTTAAGGTCTTATTAATGTATAATCAGGGTTCACAAAATTCCAGTCAGCTGACCTTATCATTAGATTAAATAAGGCAAAAACATAGCCTCATAGCATGGTGTGATTCGTTTTATACAGTCTTTCAAAGAATTTTTTACTCAACCTTAGAACACAACAGAAGACATATATATATATATATATATATATATATATATATATATATATATATATATATATATAAAAATATATATATATATAAAAATATATATATATATATACTGTATACTGGTTTTGTCAATACAATGGACAAAAACATCACAGACTTTCCTTGTATAGACTAAAAACAGATTTAAAAATATATATATATTCTTTTATATTCCACATAAGAAAGTCATACATGTGTGGAATGACATGAAATGACAAAATTTCACTTTTTGGGTGAACTACACAAAAAAAAAAAAAAAAAAAAAAAGGTTGACTTTAGCATGCTTTTAAAAAGTACTTATTGCAGAAATAATATACTTAAAGAGTATTCTTTAGTGTGAGCTGAATGTTATGTAACTGACACTAGATTGCATGTTAACCGCAATTAAACAGAAATATTATAGTTTAAATTTATATTAAATGCAATTAGCTGAACTTAGCTTTTTTGACCCTATTAAGTAGGACTTAACTTTAAGTACAAGTATTCCGCCAGTTTCACAGAAAAAGCTTAAGCCTATAGTCTCAGACTAAAATGCATGTTTGAGCCATAACTGAAAGCAACTTGCACACTGATATTAAAATATATCAGTGCCATTGTTTTGTCTCCATATGCACACCAGTAATGTTTGTTTTTTTTCTAAGGCACATTTATAAAAGATCTCAAATGTCCCAATTTAACTAACCCTTATGAAAAATAAGTTTATTCAAGTGTTCTATTAGTATACGTCTTTTAAACTAAAAATAAGTCTACATTTTATACACTTCTCAAAAATATACTTTATGTACTTCTCAGAAATATACTTAAAATTACACTTAAAGGCACAATAATATTGGAACTGTCGGGATAATGTAAATACACAACTTTAAAAAATATATAACATAGATATAGTGATTTTTTATATTTTTAAATAAAAAAAATACATATTATGTATTTTTTTTTATTTAAAAATATAAAAAATCACTATATCTATGTTATATATTTTTTAAAGTTGTGTATTTACATTATCCCGACAGTTCCAATTAACTTCTAAATCCAGAGAAATTAATATTTTAATTCGAAGACACGGACCGTGTCTTTATTTCAGTTTTGTCGCCGTCAATGCCGTCATATCCGTGTTGTCTCTGGTTTCCGCTCGTGCTGCCATGGCAACCAGAGCTATGAACCAGAGCCCTCTGATAGTAACCAAACTGACGCGGACAACTGTGTAGTTCGCAATGTCTATTTGCACGCTGTTGTTGTTTCGTTCAAACATTATGGACCATGGCAAGCAGACTTTGGATAAAAAAGGAGAACTAAACCGAGAATCAATATCAGCGCGGTGTTTTCGAGATGTCGAGAGCTCCCATGGACACTATATAAACGAGAGCTCCACGTCCGAGACTTCGACAACTCCTACATGTACTTTATTAAACAGGTGAGCACATTTACATAAAACTAATCAAGGTTATATAGTTCAACAATGATAAAATGTTAGAATATGATCTGTATGTTATTCTAATGTTGATCTAGCTAGCTTACTGCTAGTCTCATACAGACAAACTAACGTTAACATACATTTCAACACATTCAAATGCAGTTTAGAGTGATAGTGTAATGTTAGACCAAGTGAAACCCGCGGGACTCGCATCGCGTTTGGAGCTGATAGCTGTCTCTTAGCAATCCCGAACTGCTTCATATCACAGTCATGATAAAAGCATCGATGTATTCAGTAATCCATATACATTATTAGATCGGTCGGCTTGACGTTGACGACAAAATCCATAATTCATTGCAAATGTTGCGTCATCAATCTATGCCTTTGTTATTGTAAATAGGTTAGCGACCCCTAGTGGAGAAAAAATCCCATACTGTACGTTTAAGTGTACTTGACTTATACTGAGAGAAAAGTCCAAGTATATTTGGCCTGTACTTGTACTCAATCTTTTGATCGAGATATACTTAAAAGTATAATTATAGTATTCAAAGTATGTTAACCCTTTTGATCGAGTATATGCTTTTTTCACACAGTCTTATGAAACTTACACTGTTTAAAAATATTGATTAGAATATTGATATAAAACAGATATAATTCTGCGTATCTGATTTTTTGTGTAGGCTAGTCCACTGGTAGTGTATAGGAATTTACTCTAATTCTACTTTTTCCCACCATTGACTGAATTTTCCAGCTATCCATGTTATACGGTAGGGGGCGCTATATGACACATCTTCTAACAGAGAATCTCTGGATCAAAACACAGAAGAAGAAGAAGCTGAAACAAGTGATAGAAGATTGCTCACTCAAATGTAAAATAGCGTGATCATCACACATTAAACAAGTAAATCTAAAGTAAATCAAAACTGCTTAATATTACCAAATTAAATGAAGCGTAACCCATGAAGAGAAAACTTACAAGTATACTTGCAGAATAAACTACTAAACTAGTAGTTTACTGAGAGTACACTTCAGTGTGTACTTTCATAAACAAAAAAATTTACTACTTGTATTAAAATAGTAAACTACTAGTATACTTATAAGTTCACTTGTAGTACAGATGCATTGCAAATGAGAAACCTAGTTGTGTACTTAGTTTACTACTCTTACACTTATATTACACTTAAACGTATACTTTTATATACTAAGAGTGGGCCAATTTAGTCCCAAGCAGTATTGAAACAGTACACTTACAAGTTTACTACAAGTACACATTGATATTAGTAAACTTACTACATAAAGTATACTTAAAAATATACTTGAACATTACTTAAGTATACTTCATAAAATGAACTTGAAGTATACTTCTTTTCGTAAGGGAAGGCCTAATCCTGCCTTAACCTAAGCCCTGTCTGTGAAACCAGGTTTATATGTAATTCCATAATTACATGGTGGTGACAGCAAGAAGGCAGAATTTCTCCATGAAGGTTACAAAATGTAGGCTTTCACGAGCAACAACAGAAAATCGCACTGCATAATCCATACTTTGGTCGGTTGTCACAAGATGAAGATGACGGAGAGTTCAAAAAGGTTTCCAGAAACAAAAGGGTTCTTTAATGAAAACAAACAGGTAGGCTAATCCATGAAGAGGAAGGCAACATAACAGCGTGACACACACACACACACACACACACATACACACACACACAAACGACAACCAAAGACTGAAAACAGGAACTTTAAGTTCAATAAAAAGCAGGACAAAAGATCAATAAACAAAATAACTGAAATAATGATTCAAGTAAAACTTTGAGTAACTTTAACTTTAATGTAAAACTTTTTAAGTCATGAAAGTGTGCACTCTTTTTATTTTATTTCATTAATATATTATATTATCTGCAAGTACAGTTTGTATCTACTTTTTAAGATTGTAAGTACAAATGCACATTGAATACAATTATTTGCACTTCAATTAAGCTCTTAAACTTCACAGATTTTACTCAAAAAAAAATAAAAATAAAAAGACAAGTAACTCCACATATCCTCTACAGATCTCAATAATGTCTCAGACTATACATTTCTCATTGAATTCCTCTAAGTCCATGGTATCTGAGCTTTTTTTAAAGCTCTTACTCAATAGGTCAATGACTGTGTCCTTTTATTTCATCTAAGGAATTTGTACTTCGGTATAAGTTGTACTTCAATGAAATATAACTGAGAACTTAATTTAGTCTCCTGAACTGTGAAAGCTCAACTTCTGAGCAATATTTCCTTTAGGCTGTGATGATTTGCCCTGCAGTTAATGCATGAACAGTGTTTGGTTTGTTAATATTTTATAATAAAGGTGATCACTGGATGGACTAAATGGCGTCATGGAGGAGTTGTATTTGCAGTGTCATCTCCCTGGCTTGTTAATCACGGAGTAATGTCCACTCCAGTCCTCCTGCTAGTGTCCTGATGACTCAGGTCTTATGTACCGCCACGGCTGCTGGATGTTCTGCTGAAGTGTAACAGTATCAGTGGCCTAATCCTTCCTTCCTTCAGTCTTTTTCAAGCCAGCATATTCCACTCCTTAGCGTTATCGCTCAATTCTCAGGCTCATTGTCTCTCCCTAAAGCCACCTCCCTTTCTGTTGGTCAGCTGACTGGATAATTCCAGGTTATTTGTGGTGGCCCGATCCCCGTATAATGGAATTATCACATGACACAGTGGTGACACAGCATGTGTGCGCTGCATGTGAACTGACCGTCTGGGGTTCTCAGACATGACATAGAGGTTAAGTGAGTGCTAGGTCATTCTTTGAACATTCAAGAACATTATAGCCTTAGTACCGTATTATTTGAACATTATAGCCTTAGTACCGTATTATTTATGCATGCTATGAGGCCGATGTTTATCAACAGAGCTTATTTAAAAACATTTTAAAGTATGTAATTTTCTAAACATTTCGCCTTCTTTCATTGGTCTGTAAAAACAGATTGGGCCACCCCAAACTCATTGGTTGAGGCAATGTCTCTGTATCAGGTTGATCAGATTAACACTTTTTGAAAGGAATCAACCTTAGCTTGCCTTAATTATACCTATATTTGTCTCTTGCGTACATTTAACTTGAACTCTTAAAGGTTTTAACTGCAAAATAACACATTGTAGAGATTATACTCATGGTTCCTACGGGTGAGGAAATTTAATTTTACGCATGTCTGTGTCATCATAAAAGACCTTGTGAAAAAGAAGTATACATTTAAAAAGTGTATTTATGGAAATAATAGCAGACACTGTAAAAATTTTAAGTACAATAAACTTGGATGTTTGAGTCATTTCAACTTAAATTACATTAAACTGACATTAAAAATTAATTGAATCTTGTACAACATAAAAAAGTTGAAAATTGCTAAACTTATTTACATGAGCTAAAACAATGTAAAAACATGCTGTCATAACTTATTGATCATACATTACTCTCAGTTAAGTATACATATCTTTTAAAGTATATATACTTTAAAATATATGTATAAGTACAAACTGAAAGTAATGTTTTAGTACATTTAACATATTGTAGGCTATATCAACTTTAAATGTAATATCAAATAACACACTGCAGTTACAATTATAATCAAGTGATTTAGTATGTTAGTCAACATATCAAAATAACTTTGAAAAAAGATTATAAAAACAATGATTTAAAAACGCAGTTTAATGTAAAACTTTTAATTTGACATTATTACTAAGTGCACTTTTTGAAGTGTACTTAAGTGTGTTAAGAAACACAATAGTCATGAGTGTACTTTAAGTATAATTAAGTGGCTTTTTATTTCATTCATTATTGTCTACTTTTAAGAGTTGAAGTACACTACAAGTGCACATTCAATACAATTAAGCACACTTCTTTTTCACATGGAAGTGTCTGGGTTTCTTCAGACTACAGATCAGGTCAGACTGTTCTGTCCATTAGTGTTTTGAAGGAAGGGGTTGTTGCAATCCCCACTGACTGCCGGACATTCTGCAATTGCAGTATTTCTCCTTAGGACAGAATGTTGCGAGTGGTAATGAAGTATGACTTGCTGTCATCATGTTGTTATCATTGATGAACATTAGCTCAGAACAGGAATCCTCAGCAGTTAATTACTCTCGCTCTTCATATTCTCCTCAGGCTTCTTATGATTCATTGTATAATCCTAAATCTCTTTCTAGAACTTTCTAGCCCTTTATCAACATGTAAAAGAGAGATTAGATAGAAACCAGCCTACACACTTAAATAAGATGTGTTTTGTGTCATCTCCATTCAGTTATATAAAATTCAGTGTGAATTTTGAAAATTAATACTATTTCAATCATCTTTAATTTTATGAAAAAAATGTGAGTGGTGTTTGGTTGTGAAAACTGCTGCCATGATTCTTCAGTATAAACAGGTGTTTGCTATGTGGTTGTAAGTGTCACGAAACAGATGGAGACAAGACAGGTAAGTAGCAAACAGGTATCTTTTATTTGCAGGTGGAGACAGGAGACAGGAGACAGGAGACAGGAGACAGGAGACAGGAGACAGGAGACAGGAGACAGGAGACAGGAGACAGGAGACAGGAGACAGGAGACAGGAGACAGGAGACAGGAGACAGGAGACTATCTCAGGTAGGGAGTCTGTGAGCGTTGGATGGCAACAACGAGACCAGACAGCTGAAGTGTGGATAGTGACTGATAAAGGGAGTGCTGGTGATTAGATGCAGGTGCAGAGAATCAGTAATCAGGTGATTGTGAACAACAGGGTGGAGCTGAGTGGTTGAGGGGCTGGTGATGTGGCAGATCCTGTGACAGTTAAGGTGTTGTAAGACCCACAACCACCCACAGCACTTTACCAACACATACATACTACTATACATACATTTCCCACATAGAGTTTATTCTATTTCAGTGTTTCATGTCTATTTGGAGCCCTGCCATAATGCAACTTTTATTTCCAGTCGAACGGTCATTTTAAGCATACAGAGTTCTCTTCTGATGGCTGTCTGGCGATATCTGTTCAGTACAACCTGTATCAGGCCTCTGTGAAGTCCCCTGCCAGTCTGTCTCCTCACATCTGCATCACAATTAATGCACAGTGGGAGAAGTTACATGCTACATTTGCTTTCTGTCAGGCAGCCTGTGAGCTTTTCGTAATTGTGATTGCAGCAGGGGGACTTTTTCCTACAAGTTTTTCAGGCACCATGCTATGAGTTTCCCACAAACCTCCTCATTTCAAAGAGCTGACTGGAGAAATTTCAGTGTTTGACTTTTTAACACATGACCTGTTGCTTGTTTTCTGATTCAGATGCATAACTAGTATTTTAAAGTCACCATGAATTCCTAAATGTATTTTCAAGAAGCCGTTTCACCCGGATATTTGTCATAATAGGGAAGAAAAGACTAATGAAACTTTATAACATTCATTCCAACATAACATTGAATTTCATTGAGGGGCATCTTAGAGATCAGAGTTACCCTACAGACTAATCTACAACCCCATTTCCAGAAAAGTTAGGACATTTTGTAAAATGCAATAAAATCTAGAATCTGTGATTTGGTAATTCTCTTTAACCTTGGCCAACTAAAAATAACAAGTTTAGATTTTGATGGCTACAACACACTTCAAAAAAGATGGGTCATAGGAAAAATAAAAGTGAAAAAGATTATAGAATATCCAAGTTAAACTTGTTTTGAAACAGTCCACAATAAACAGGTGAACCAATAAGGGTATTGTGTTTAAGGAGCATCCACCAAAGATAGGTCATGGCTCACCACCTAGTACCAAATTTCATGAGAGAATTGTCAAACAATTCAAAAACATTTCCCAATGCAAGATTGCAAATAATTTTGGTCTTTCACCATCTACCATACATAATGTTTTGAAAAGATTGATTAAATCTCTGTTATACAAGGAGCAAGCTATACATCTGTTCAATGCAGATACTGCCTACTTCTCTGGACCCGAGATCATCTCAGATGGTCCAAAAGTCAGTGGAAATGTGTGCTGTGGTCAGATGAGTCCACATTTTGAGTTTGTTTTTTGGAAAAATGGATATTCAATTCTCAGTCCCAAATATGAAATGACCATCCAGACTTTCATCAGAGACAGGTGCAAAAGCAAACATCTGTCATGGTATGGGGGTGCATCAGTGCAAACAGCATGTGTGTGAAGGTACCATTGATCTGGATGTTTATATTGGGATTGTACAGAGACATATGATGGCATCAAAATCATATCTTTTTTGGGAGGCAAGACATTGCCAGGCCTCATTCTGAACATGCTAAAACAGAGTGGTTAGACACATGCTTGACTGACCTGCCTGCAGTCCAGATCTGTCTCCTACTGAAAATATATGGCCCATCATGAAAAGGAGAATCAGGCAACAATGACCACAGACTGCTGAGCAGCTGTCTTGTATCAGGCGAGATTGGGCAAAAATTCCACTTGTAAAACTGCAACAATTAGTATAAATTCCCAAATGATTAAAAAGTGAAATTAAACATGCCTCTGTCTCAACTTTTTTTGGAGTGTGTTGCAGCCATCAAAATTTGGATATAATATTTACAATATAAAATTAAGTTGGTGAGTGAAAACATTGGAAATCTTTTCTTTGTACTTTTATTAATTATATAAAAGTTAAAGATAATTAACAAATCACAGATTCTTGATTTTATTGCATTTTACAAAATGTCCAACGCTATCTCACGACCAATTCGTACGAATTCGTACGAATGATAAAAAGTTGGCTAATTCGTACTAATTCGTACGACCTCACTCGTACGAATTTGTACGATTTGTCTAAACCCACATGATGGGTAGGTTTAGGGGCGGGGTCAGGGGTAGGTCATTCGTATGAATTCATACGAATTGGCAAATTCGTAAAATATGTACGATTTTGCAAAAATCGTACTAATTCGTACAAGTCAGGTCGTATGAATTCGTACGAATAAGCCACCTCGTAGAATTTGTACGTTTTCCCGTGAGATCGGGTTGAAATGTCCCAACTTTTCTGGAAATGGGGTTGTAATTTGAGTTCATTATCTTGGGGCTCCACCCCCTGCTGTGATGTCTTTGTGCTTGTGTCGTGTTTTGGACTTTTAGTTTGTACTCTGTTCATGTTTCCTGGATCATGTTCTCCATTTGTTATCTCCTCATTGTTTTCACCTGTTTTGTTTTAGTCTATAGCCCTGTGTGGGGGAATGTTTTGTATTCTTGGTCAGGTCTTGTCCATTTTTGGACGTAATGTTGGTGTGCTTTGTTTTGTTCCTTATGTTTCTAGCTTTCGAGTTATTTGTTGTCTCTTTATTTATCATCTGCGTTAGGATCATACTATACTTGGTCTCTAAATTTGCCCTTATCACACCTGCGTTTGTGTTAAGAATATTCTAGCATTCTTTTCTCTGCACCCTGGTGGTGGATGTTCAGTGTATTCCTTACACCAGCATCATGTAAATAGCAGTTATCAAGAAAAGTGTCATTTCAATATATTAAATTTGGTCATCTTTATATCCTTTATAAATCAAAGATCACAGTGCTAACAAAGGATTGCAAGCATTCAGTTTCCACTGACTCTATCCTTCCAACTCTTTGGTTTGATATTGCATAATAGTCACAGCCTTTCCAAATTCTTTCAAGCTATTTTAATCAATTATCCTCTTAAGATTATTTGCTTTCAAAAATAATGCTGTTGGGTAACATACTTTCTTCGATGGAGCATAAACAATATTTTGAGAAATGTCTTTTTTCTATACAGTGGAAGTAAATAGTAATAAAAACTGTTTGGTTACCAACTTTATTAAAAATATATTTTATGTTCCACAGAAGAAAGAAAGTCATAAGGTTTGGACCGACATAAGGGTGAGTAAATGATGACAAAACTTTAATTTCTGGGAGAACAAACGAAACATGAGGATATCTTTGACCCTTTCGACACATTTTTTTTTTTTTTACATCTCACGGCATGAGGGACAATTTTTAAGATGCCAGATTATGTTAAAAATAGCTTAACTTTTAAAAATACATCTCAAGACTCACTGTTTTTGAATGAAAGAATACACACTGTGTGAATGGCTTCTAGGTTGTCAGGAATGAGTCCAGAGACACAATTAACTTTCAACCTTCTGTGCAAGAGCACAAAGGAGATTCAGGTTAAGTGGGGATCGAGTCACAGCCGCTAATTCCATTTGCTGGAACCTTCCACATCAGACAGAAGGTGAGCCACCGGTAACCATGGTAACCAAAATAGGGGACTTTCCATTTGCCTGCTAGTTCCAGTCGCCCAAGCCCTTCATACACAGACACATGCATCTACAGCAGGTACAGCAGGGGACGTTGTCTGGAACTGATGGATTATAGTTACTAACCAACCTGCTGTACAGATGGACATTTTTGAACAAAGTAAAGCTTGTCAGTAGAGGAGGGGGGACACATGATCAGGACCTGCTTGAAAATTGGCATATAAGGTGCCAGGAATCTGGTCAGGAATCATTGATTTTAACATTTACTCACATCGTTAAGTAGGAGCAACTTGAGTGTTTGTGGCATATGTTTTTCAATCTAAGGAAGCAATTAGATATTTGTCTTTAAATGTTTCTTGAAAGGAACTCATGGTTTGGAAGATCACTTAATCAGCCAGGGATGAAAATGCATTTTTGGCAGTCTTTCCCTGGATAAATAGAGCATCAGAGTGTCTGTAGTGAGCTGTGACTTGAAAAAAGGAACACTTTATAATAATTCATTTTGCATTTAATATATAGTATCAACTGAAAGTCTCTCTCTCTCTCTCTCTCTCTCTCTCTCTCTTTCTCTTTCTCTCTCTCTCTTACACAAACAATGCACACACACACACACACACACACACACACACACACACACACACACACACACACACACACACACACACACACACACACACACACACACACACATACCAACAATTTCTGTGCTCTTGTTGTTTCTTAATTAGTTAGCCTGTCGATTAGTCACGCTGCAGGACTGCAACCCCGATTTATGATACTGTCAGAATTTCGGAGGCAGAGATTCATCACAAAGGCAAATAATTGGTAAACAGCATGTCACATTAAGTGAATAATTATTCCTCCAAGTTTTCATAATATCAACCTAGAACCTTTCAAACACAACTCTGTTTTCAGGTGGACTGATAAAAACAACATGGGAAAATGTGCCTCTATTTTGCAAATCTCCCAAAAACGTACCTATACGCACAATTCACTGCAGTTTCCAGCTGAAATTACAGTAAAACACCAACAACTCCTATTCATTTTCACACAAATAATGATATGATAAGACCTTAAAACACTTTTACTAGTGCATATTTGGAAAATAATGCATTTGGATATTTGAATCACATAACCAGCACCATATGTATCGCTTTTCTTATAATAAACTTACTCTGTAGCTCACCTACAATATTGCAATTGTGATGTGGAGTGCTCAAGTACAAGTCCCATGAAGAAGCCAGCTAAAATGGCATGGTTTATTTGGCAAATGTGTTTTTATCTCACGTTTGCTTTTGCTAACACTATTGGTTAAGTTTAGTGTATGTGTCGTTATTTTCAAATGCGATTGAGCACTACTGAGCAACACCCATCGGATATTCCATTTCACGACGGGCTGCGGCGATACATACAAAAACCAATGTAATAAACATTGCCAGATTCGCCTTTATCTGTTTCGCATTCATTTGTTTTCGAATAAAACTTTTTGCACCACTCACTGGATGTTTCACTTTAAAAGTGTCGCAAAAATGTGCAAGATGCAGCATAATATCATTTTGCAGAAATTTCACCAAATGCAGGCATGTTTTTCCAAAGCACCTGGGTTGGATAAAAACCTTTGTAACTACTGAAAGTTGTATAACTGTCATGTAGTAATGGAAAGTTCAGGGGTGCGTTCTCCGAAACTACCTTAACGCTACGTCGTTCTTAAGTTGTACCTTAAGAAGTACCTTATCGTTAATACGTGGTTTCCGAAACTTTCTTAGTTAAGTATACCTTCTGTAAGTCATACGTTCGTAAGGTTGGTCTGGAGCGCTCTTAGCTATACCTTATCGCTGCTGACGGTTCATACCGCTAGTGGCCACCACTACGCAAAAAGCTTTTTTACATCGCAGTTTAATTACACATAGAACATTTTATATGAACATTTAATATAAAATCTGATTTAGTATTAAAATTACATTTTTACTTTACTTAAAAAAATTACACATAAAATACTTATGTTGTTATAGCCTACACCCAGTGTATGGAAGTGTTTTCATTAATAAAGTTTCCATACACTAATGGTTGTTAGCTTTTTTTAATTAGGCTACTATCCTAAGGCACATCAGCTGGCGAACCATTTGACAGAAAAGGCTTAGGAGTCTATATAAAGAAAGATGAGTTTACACAAACTTTATAGCTATGACAGCGAGACAGCGAGTAGCCTACTTGTTTTAAATCAAAGACGGCGCCGTCCGCGGAGCCAGTTAGTGTAGGTCAACTACATGGCTGGTGGATAATCAGCATACGTTGTGGAGAACATTAACACACTTATGGCCGTGAGGGTTTGGGATTGCACACTTGCTAAATTATAAACATATACTCATATTTATTTCTGCATGTACATATTTCAATGAGCCCCGATAAATGCAGTTTGTACTATTTCTAAAACGCTTCTTTATAAAGAACATTGTTTTCTCAATACTTTACCTATACCACTGTGAAGGAAAGAGCGCACAATCGATCATTGAGGCGTCGATATCAACCTATTCAGCGCCTCCACCATGGACAGCACCTGCTAAGGTCGAACTTAAGAAGGTTTACCTTAAGCAACATCCTAAGGTATAGTTCGGAGAACACACGTAGGAAAGGTATACCTGTAGTTAAGGTGTACCTTTTGAGTCTTCGTAGCGCGCTAAGAGACAACGTTATCGGAGAACGCACCCCAGATCATTTTACTGATTCAGATCTTTGAATCTTTTTTCATGTCATTTCTTTCATTTCAGCAGAATATAACTAACATGTTACATGTTAATAGCCAAAATGTATTAGTTCATCTCTCGAGTCTTCGGATTTGAGTCGTTCGTTCATCACATATGTGATGGATTTTTAATAGATAAGATATTAAACTATCTTTTATACTAACCATGATTCTAACAATTCTTAGAACATATAAACCTTACTTCCCCTTTTAGGTCTAACATTCTAACACAATGTACTAAGGTACGTTCTGTTCTTTGTCTATTTGTGTTATGGGAAATTTTCAAGTGCTGACCATGACAAAATCAAAAATATACTGTCTGTATTATGTCATGATACATTGAGTAATCAACTGAGCTCTTAATCCTTTAAGTTTTTTCTTATGTTTCGAGATGTTTTTGCTTGTGCCATTGACAGAGGGTAAGACGGTGGGGGTTTGCTTTACCAAGAACCAATCAAATTGTGGTGAAATTAGGTAATGTATCATGTCATTTTCGCCATGCCCCTATTCTATAAAAAATGTTGTATTCGTGTTTTCTGGTGGGATTCTCTCTGAAATTTCTCTCTGAGATCATCCGGCCATGCTTCTTCTTGGGGGAGATTCTCTGAGAACTGTTCGGGATCTCTCCCGGCCGTGATTAAAGCATTTAAAGGATATTTGCTGAAGTCTGTCTGTTTATTATTGCTGCACAGCAAGTTAGTTAGGGGAACAAGTTAGGGTAAGGAACTCGAAGCCAGTTGTCGACTGTAGACGCAAGAGCTAGAGTATAAAGTACTCAATTGTCGATTGTAGACGCCCCAGATATATTTATTAAGTGTCGACTGTAGACGCTTGGGTGTCGACTGGAGACGCCCCAGCTAAATTTATTTATAAAGTGTCGACTGTAGACACTTGGGTGTCGATTGGAGACGCCCCAGGTTATTAGGTTCCAGGTACGTAGTTAGATTTAGGGAAATATCTACCACACATGACAGCCCCATAGGCTGAAGCTATCCAGTCGGTACCGGATTAGTTCATCTCTCGAGTCTTCGGGTTCGAGTCGTTCGGTCTTTTGTTACGTATCTGTATGTTGTTATTATATGTAGGTATCTTTGCTTTATCAAAGTGGTTTCCCCCATCATACAGTTAACACTAGAACTGCCATGGCGGTCATTTTGACTGTTTTGAATTTTATATCTGCAATAACTTTGTTGAAAAAATAAATAAAATCCTGCTGGTACCTGACTTTTCCTAAAAGTGTCTGTATTTTCATTTAAAATGCTTTTCATATAAATTACACATAAGGCAAAAAAACAAATGAACATATTTACCTATTTCGGCCATAAACCGTCATATTGACCGCACTGAATTTCGCGGTATTATTATACATATACCAATATACACAACAATAAAAAGTGGTAAAAAATACACAAAACATATTCTACAACAAATCATTTAAATGTAATGATATTCAGAACAGAACAATAACAAATAAATAATCCATAAACAAGCCAAAATGAAATCGGTTAGGCTACTTTCAAGCGAAAGTGAAAGTAAGCGCCGTTGGGCTCACGTAACTCTCTAATTAGAATTAAAATGTTTCAACATGCGATGTATTTGGATGGTAAACTATTCTTTATTATAGGCTTTGTACTTCACTCGTGTTCCAAAATCGACGGAAAAAATCATCCTTCACATGCGCAAAATGGTACGAATTGTAGCCTAGGCTACTGACTATATCGAGCAGTGGAATTTTTATATGTTAGGTTGACTAGGCTATTTTATTATTATATTTTATTATGGCTGTAATGAACGGGCTGCGATGTCAAGATTGCAATGGAATATGGTGTGTGTGTGTGTGTGTGTGTGTGTGTGTGTGTGTGTGTGTGTGTGTGTGTGTGTATGTGTGTGCGTGTGTGTGTTTGTGTGTCGGCGGGCGCGGACGCGATCGAGTGTAAACATGAAAACAGGCTACTCATTTTGTTCAGGACATCTACTGATATTATTATTGATAGATGTATAATTAAACTTGTTTAAATGTACAGTTTGGTGTTGTTTTGTTTTTAAAAGACATCCTAATACAATAAATGCATTAATCTCTCAATTGGGTATTTATCATTAAAGATATAGAGTTTTGAATCTAGCGGTCAAAATGACCGCTTGCGGCAGTTCTAGTAGTTATGGAATTTTGGCACTTCTAGTGTTAAAGTTTAAAGCATTACCAACTCTTTATTACCACATTCAATGTTATGGAAAAAAAACATCATGACAGAAATAAAAAAAGCATAAATTGTAAGAAATAAAAAAGCTACAATCTGAGACCAGAAACGCAGCATGTAACTGTAAGAGTTAAAAAACTGACTTTGAGTTTGGAAATTATTAACTAATTTCTGTGTCCAATACGCTGTCACGTCACGTGACAAAAGAACGAAAGACTCTCTCTTTCCGGTACAGACTGCATAGCCTCTATGGGGCTTTCACGGGATGAGCGAATGACTCGGACCCGAACCCGAAGACTCGAGAGGTGAACTAATCATTTCTGTTTCCTGGACAGAACTTATAGGATGTTGCGCGTGCACGGTCAACACAAAATGAACGAATCACTCTCTGAGACAACTCGGTATTCCTGAGTCATATTAAAGATTCGTTCAAAATTAACGAATGACCGACCCATATCATGCAGTGTGATTTTAGCCATCAATTTTCAGTTTGCGAAAGTGATTTCCTGTTTCATGCGCAATTTGCATAAGACGAACGATGAACAGACTTTGGGAGGCCCATTGGATTGACGTTTAAAGCTGAGATTCTTCCACTTTCTTCCTCTATGGGCAGTTTTCAGCTAGATTAAGCTACAAAATGGATTAAACTTTAGTCTTTATAGAGTCTGGCTCTGTAAAACTATCTGATCTCACCGAATAAACTTAAGATGATCAATGGATGAACCTAAGATGGCAGTGCTCATAGAGAATGTAGCAGACTGTGAACATCTGTGAACCTCATTCTTCCACCTCATGACAGCACTGATTTCAGGTTTCAACAGGATTGAACAAGGGATCTCCAACAGACAGGTTCACACAGAAACAGCTTTGAACTACCAAGGGAAAAGACTGACCTGTTGTGTCAAGAATGAACTTGGGAAACAACACATGCCAGTAAAAACAGGCAGCGAGGAGCATTCACAACACCAGCTGTCCAAAGACCCCTCCACGGGTGACAAAGCTATTATTAGTATGAAATATGGAAGAGAATAAAAATGGATCAAAATGCTGGTTCTCCTATGCACGTCCGCAAATTGCTCCCCCATGAGACATCTATTTTAGCAGAGTAAATACAAACACAGAGAGTCATAATAGTAATGAAGTATTATTTTTTGCTAATTGACATTTTTGTTTTTTGCCTTTTTGCCTTTTGTAGTAAATTTAGGAAACTATCATAAAAAAGGATGAAATAGAATGGAAAAATACTTAAATGTATTTCAGTCCTGCAAACTACAGTATAAGGCATAATCATGGTTTGACCAAAATTGCTCAATGCCTTAAAAATCGATCTCTATGAAGAGAGGCACTCTCATGAGAAATGTAAGTGTCTAGCTCAAATGGGGTTGCAGGGCTTTAAGTTTTGAATACTGCAAAATTAACCTCTAGTTGCTAGGCAACCATATTTTCCATACATCCTAACATTACGTAAAGTGCAATTAGTAACATATCCTTTATTCATGCAAAGTTTTCACCATAAGGATAAAAACTGATTTATGTATAATACTGATTATGTTTCCTGAATTGTGTCAGAGATTTAATCTTCTTTACGTGGCATCCAGATGTCGGTTGTGTGTGTTAGGTGGTCAGTCTGTCTTATGGGACACACTCTTATCTATATCCCTTGAATCTACCTACCTGAAGCAGTCTGTTCATTCAGGAAAAACATCTATCTCCTGTCTGTCATTCATTCATATCACTTGATTCATTCTTTGGAAGGAGCTTCAAGACATGCGTGAAAGTGCATTCACAATGTGATAATGCCCACATAACACTAAAGGTACTGATGTAAATGATTTGTTTTGCTTTGGGTTTTTTGTATTGTACTTTCTGTTTTTCTGAATGAAGGTTTTAGGTAACGATTAATCTGACGGGCTCTCAAAGAAGAGGGAATAAGCTTGTGTAATCCCATTTACGGAGAATCTGTAATTCCGCACCCATCTGTTTTACTGTCCAGATGAAGGTCTAAAAGGATATATGAAGAGTTCAGATGCAAAAGCCTCTAAGTGCCATCTGAAATTTTCTTCTAGAATGATCATTTTTATCAAGCTCGTATATTTAAGTTCAGTAATTTCACTTAAATGGCAATGAAGATTACCTATTAATTGTCATTTAAGTGAAATTATTGAACTTAAATATACGAGCTTGATAAAAATGATCATTCTAGAAGAAAATTTCAGATGGCATGGCAGATGTCAACTCTTCATATGGAGCCTATATATGAGTGTAGTGGAAATTTGTGTGAATAAATGTGAATCTACAACAAGCCAAAATACATTTGGAGACTTAAGCTACACTTTTTAAAATGATCTTCTTAATTACATAGTTTATCTATGTTTAAATCCTAACAGGCTTCTTTATGTGTGATATAATGCAATTACTTTTTTTAAAAGGCCATATTCTGCCCTTTTACAAAGTCTTGATTTTGTTTTTGGGGTCTACTAGGTTTACTAGATTATTTTTCACATATTTCACATTGTTGCAGCACCTGGCTGCATCCGAAATCGCATACTAAGTAGGCGAAAAACAGTATGCGAGAAAGAAGTATGTCTGAATTCACGGTACTCATAAAAGAGTTGGCAAAAAGTACCTGGATAACCTATAACTTCCGGTGAGATTCTGAAGTGTGAATACGATGGACACTTTACTATCCCATGAGGCCACGGGAGAGGATTTGTGAATGACGAATGTAATGTAATGTTTGAATGTAATTCAAAACAAGTACTCAACAGAGTATGTGATTTCGGACGCAGCCAGTCTGTCAGTAATGCTCTGTTTAGTTCCTGTCTCTATGAAGCCCCTCCTTCTGAAAAGTGCAATGTGCATTGATTGGGCTGCTTGATCAGTGTGTTGTGATTGGACAACCGCTTCGACAACCTGTTTGTTTGTGGCGCTCGGTGACTGTCTGTGTACAACAGTGCATAGCGTCATAGAACACGCTGATGTCGTGTGATGTCGGCGCGAGCAGAGTGCGCGGAGGTATTGGAATACATATGTTGACAAGCAGGTATGTATCGTATCATTGCATTCTGACTGATATATTAACTTTTTAACTTCTATTATTGATTGCTATCAGGATGTGAAGAGAGTTTCAAGTGTGGCTTAGGGTCCATAATACATTTTGGAGCCATTGTTGGTGTTAATTATTCTTTAAACCAGACTGTATTTCTATGCTGTCTATGTATTCAGAAGCATCTGACCAAAATGTGTGCGTGTGAGTGTGAGAGTGCTCCGAAGTCCGGTGGAAAATCTCCTGCTGCTGTAGAGGAATGCAGTCACGGCCAACTGCCAGCCCTCCATCTCATACACACACACTGTAGCCTGGTTTAGATATCACACAGACACCACTGACTGACACAGCAAATGCCAAAGCGCAGCCCTATGTAATATAAACCTGTACACTACATGTTGGTAAATGTTGTTGCATGTTCAACTAACACTCCCAAAACAGGCCAAAAAACAAACCATTTAGAGATTGACAACTGTAATCCATCGAATGCAGTTCATTGGTTTGTCTTGATGCAAAAACTGAGCATTTATGCTTTACTGTTTTTAGGTAACTAATCAAATAAGACAATTTGTGACATTAAGTGAACTCCTTTGTACAGATGGTCAGATGTTCTTCCTTCCATTGAAGCATAAGTTGCTTCATTCTCTATTCATTCATCAACGTGATCATCAGATTTTGTTCATGCAACTCAAGTGAAAAGGGGGATATCAAATGCATTATTTATTTATAAATATTTAATTAATGAATATATATGATCATGCAAAATAATCAGCATTGATATTTAATGCAGAAAATAAAGAAACTCTTTAACTTAATATTAACCCTGATTTTATGTTCCCTTATTTAATATTAACATTTCAACTTAAAAAATTGAAATCAATATTTAAAATACTATCTATATACAATATTCATATTTTTGAACAACAAATTTGAAAAAAAGTGTTAAATAACATTTAAAAAATAATAAATGTTCTCATGTTTAATTTGTTGTGATGTATGAGAAGTATTAATGTTAAAGTTTTACTTTTTTTTACCTGTTTTTTTGTTTTCTGTTTTTTTCACTGTCTGAATTTTTTAGTGAATTGTACTAATCCAATTAGGATAAATGCAATTGACAATTGTACATTTTAATAGAGGTGTTAAATTAAATACTAATGAAGATTTTTCCTTTCAGCTATACAAACGTACACTATTTTGTATGAAAATTTTGCATAAAAAAACAAACAAAAAAAACATTAAGTATTTTCAGATGTCTTAGACTTTTGAACTCCAATGGATAACATTTTTTTTATGGAAAATATAAAGACTAAATAAAAGCAGTCACGGGTCTCTGCTTTATTTTTTACACTAAATTAACCATTTAAATAAATACATTTAAGAAGCATGCAATATATCCTCATGTGCAATGTGCAGTAAATGGGACCCCCATTACTGAATGTGTTTGGCTAAGATCACTACTGCTATAGTAAAAAACAATGTAAGAGTTTCCCAGAAGTATGAGTCTATATGTGCATTAACTTACGGGGCTTCAGAAGAGATTGCCATAATTAACTAATGAGCTTTGTTCCCTTATAACAGGGTTTACTGTATACAGATTAAAACATGCCTGTGGCACCTGTGTCTAGGGTCTCAAAAAACTCCAATCTGAAGTACACTCACGAGTTTTGTACTATTCTGCATGATTATGTAAGGCCCTTCCTGTGAATATTAGGATAAGAGAGCTCATGTGACACTTCACATGCCTGTAAAGTTAATAGCACAAGGAATGCGCTAAGAAGAATCTCACATGACCGTGAGTGCATGTAAGGTAGTGTTTGTAAAATGCATAACAGGATTTTCTAAAAGTTGCATCTGCACATGGAATAAAGTTGTTGGTGTTTTAATATAGGCCTATCCTAAATGTGTAAACAAAGAATCACTTTTTTTTCTTTTTTTTTTTACAGATGAATATAGAGGTTTGTAGATGCTTGTAATTTTCCATTCCATTTTTGACAGTAAATTGAAGTGTCAAATGATTGAGTTGAGTGTTTCAGTGCAGATTCTAAAATTGTGCATGTGAAAGGTGATAGTGTTCGCATGATTCAGGAAGAGGGGCCCGTGGATATAGGGCAGGATTTCATCCATCCATCAACTGGACAACTTTCTGGTGACTGTTCCAGTGGTGAAACAGATATATTTGAGAGAAAGTATACATGTACGTTTGGAGAATTATAGGGATGCTGCATATTGTGTGACAGTCTGGATGTTTAAAACAGCTGCATGAGTGTTATATCAGAATGGGGTAAACTGATAATAAAAGGGATAGTTCACCCAAACTACAAATCTGTGACTTTCTTTCTTCAGTAGAGAGATATTTTGAAGAATGTTGGTAACAGTTTTGGGTCCCATTGACTTCCATTGTATAAACAAAAAATTCAATTAAAGTCAACTGGAACTGAAACTGTTTGGTTGTTCCAGTGTTCTTCAAAATGTATTGTGTGTGTGTGTGTGTGTGTGTGTGTGTGTGTGTGTGTGTGTGTGTGTGTGTGTGTGTGTGTGTGTGTGTGTGTGTGTGTGTGTGTGTGTGTGTGTGTGTGTGTGTGTGTGTGTGTGTGCGTGTGCGTGTGAGAACCGTTGAAATCGAGAATGGTTTGACCAATTGACCTTTGTCATGTTACTAGTCTAATTGTGAATGATTCATAAATGTCTAAATATATATTGGCTCATCAAAGCCAAAGAGAGAGAGAGAGAGAGAGAGAGAGAGAGAGAGAGAGAGATTCATGCTGACTGTAGCACGCATTCTTCAAAAGGCCTGAGATTTTCCGACAGAGGCCTGGGTGGCCATATCAGCTGTGTCTGAACAGCATGCTGCTACACAAATACTTTGTTCAACATGCTTGTGAACTTGGTCAAACCTCTTTTTCCTTTTGCCATGTGAGACTGTTAGAAACAGGAGGGGTCACTCTGTGGTTGCAATGTCTGAGCTTGTTTCTGATTCGACTTGGCTTGGAGAGTAGATTAAGTTTCAGCAACATCGAGGAGGGTTTTATCGTGCTTTGCACCACAGGCAGCCTTATTGTTGAAGGCCTGGGAAAAAGGGGCATTGCATTTAGCAAGACTGCTCCAAAACAATGCCTTAAATGCTTATTTGCATTTAAGAGAAAGTATCTGTGCTAACAACAGGTTACCTAATGTAGGTAACACAGAGCCTTAGATTCTGCAGCCTGAAGCATGAAAACAAACACACTCCCTTTACAAATGTCCTCTTTTATCATCTTAAGCCCTGGTATTAATGACAGCTGGGCAGAGAGAGTGAAAGTTGTCTGTTACGTCAGTTGAACGTCAACGGGCTATTTTTAAAGAGAGTTTGAATGATCGTCACTGTAATTTGCTGACTGGAATGTGAGCAGTAAAAATAAGTGGTCCTCACAAAAACATCCTTGCAGAATTTTTATCTTCAGTGCATGAAAATGCTATTGTGTGTGAAACTCATTTTCCCCGCCTTTAAAAAGCATTAAAGCAATCTGCCGGGGGCATTTTTCTGCACAGACATGCACAATACCTGTGAGTAGAGAACTGTGACGCATTGACAGCACGCTTTAAATTGTCATGAAGAGTCAATCACCAACCATTTTACTTTTGGAATGTGACATAATTTATATGTATATGTTTATTAGCTCTACCTCTAATAGGCTAGATCATGCAAAGTTGTCACCAAAGGGGTATTTTTTTTTCTTTATTTTCATTTAAAAAATATTTAAAACAATGTTTGGAGGTCTCATGTGAAGAGTGAGATGGACCTTTCAGTCTGCTGTCTTTGATGTTACAGCTCAGAATAGTAGCTAGTGAAGGATTTAAGAATGTTAGCTTTCTTTTTGTATCATCAGACAATCAGAAGCAGAGCAATTAATTGTATTGTTATTGAACGTCCACCTGTAGTCAAGGCATCGCTCACTTGACGACATCATGCTTCTGGAGGGGATGTAAACTCGTAAGAACGGGTGAGGGTGCAGAGCTCGTGGATGTTCTATATGTGACCATCAATGTCTTAAACTTGATGCAAGCCGGAACTGGTAGCCAGTGCAGAGAGATAAACAGAGGTGTGACGTGGGCTCATTGAAGACTAGTCGTGCTGCTGCGTTCTGGATCATTTATGGAGGTTTGATTACATGAAGTCCAGCCAAAAGAACATTGCAATAGTCTAGCCTAGAAATGACAAGGGCATGGACGAGAAGTTGTGCAGCATGCTCAGTTAGGAAGGGCCTGATCTTCCTGATGTTGTGCAAACCTGCATGATTGTGGTGTCCTTAAAAAAGTGGTGTTGGAAGGTCAGCTGGTCATCAAAGATTACCCCAAGATTTCTGACCAAACCTGATGGGATTATTGTTGATGAACCTGGCAGGATGGTGAACTTGTGCTGTACATACAGAGTGGCAGGGAAGACAAGAAGCTCTGTCATTGCTTGGTTGAGGTGTACGTGATGTTCTTTCATCCATGCTGAGATATCTGCCGGGCAGTCTGAGATCATCTGGTTGAAATGAAAAGTAGAATTGTGTGGCATCAGAATGAAAATGGAAGGACAGACTATGTGCCTGTATAATAAGTCCCAGTGACGTATATTGAGAAGAGGAGCGGTCCATAACTGATCCCTGAGGAATCCCAGGGACCAGTTGATGTGCTTTGGATACCTCCCCCCTGATGAGAACTGATGATTTGGAATCAGCTTTCACAGTCCGCAGAGCTTCAGCAAGGCAGTCTCTGTTGAGTGGCCACTTTTAAATCTTGATTGGTTATCGTCTAGCAAGTTACTTTAAAATGTACCTTTATTGAAGTCATTATATTTTAATAATCATTTCTCATGCTTAAAAGAAGTACAATTATTGCATGTGTTGATCCACAATCAAAAGCACATGCAAAGTACTTAATAGTAAATAGTTGATCATATAATTTTAACCGTGCTGTGTTATTTGATATTACATTTAAAGTTAACATTACAAATGTCTATTTAAATGGAAAACATAAAAGTTTTAATATAAATGACATTAAACTATATTTTAGTTTACCATAAATGTTGGTCAGTACATTCAGCAGTGCACATTACTATATTTCAAAGACAATAGAAGTAATTATGAGAAGTAATTACATTAAAGATGTACTTAAATGTACTTTAAAACAGCACTCTAAAGTTCAGTCAGTTGCATTTGATATAAATTGAATTATAACACATTTTAATTTAATTGCACTTAACATGTGATTGTCTTTCAATTAATTGCAAGTAACAGGCAATTGGTCATTGGAAAACATTAGGCCTACATGCAGTCTGCACTTAAAATGTTAATTCACCCAAAAATGAGAATTCTGTCATTTATTACTTACACATAATGACGATATTTTTGATAACACTTTATTTTAAGGTCCAATTCTCAGTATTAACTAGTTGCTTATTAGCTTGCATATTACTAGTTTATTGGCGATTTATTATAACTTATAAAGCACACATTAATGCCTTATTCTGCATAACCATATTCTACATACCTTAATCCAATACGTAAACTAAAACGCTACAAAAACTATACTAACTTTTAATAAGCAAGCAGTAAATTAGGAGTTGGAGGCAAAAGTAAATTAAATATGTAAATTAAACATAGTAAATATGTGTTCCCCATACTAAAGTGTTACCATATTTTTGATGACTACAGTATGTAAATAAAAGACTAAATTCAATCTGTTCATCATAAAGTTATCATGTCTCTTCAGAAAATTTGGACTAAACTGCTCAATTCATATAGATTAGTTTTACGATCTCTTTATTAACTTTTTGAAGTGTCAGTTGAGTAGCTGACAACGGAGAGTACAGAAATCTCTCAGATTTCATTAAAAAGATCTTAATTTATGTTTCAAAGATGAACAAAAGTCTTATGGGTTTGTAACGACCCATTAATTTTTGGGTGAACGAACCTGTTCATGTTCTCTTATTATTTCTGTAATAGGTTTTCTTTTTAAAAGTATGCTACAGTGTACTTCTTTTTCACAAGGGAAGTCATTACATTTTGATGAAAAAATATGAAGATGAAATAACATGCTCAAATGAACTGTGCATAATAAGACCAGGAACACATTTAAGACAGTAAATGTGATCTTTGTGATCAACAGTTGATCTTTTCTTTACATGACCTACATCTCTATCAATGTTTAAATTGAAAAAGTCACAGTTAGTGTAATGAGCGTGGCCAAATTCAGCAGCTCTTAATCAATGAAAACAGATAAGAAAAACTACCTTCGCTCCTCCTATCCTCACATGAACAGCAAGGGTCTGTACAAACTCTGTATTGTCCCTTTATCTGAGGAATTCTTGGGCGGTGGCAAAAGAGTAGGTGTCCGGGGAAAAAAAATCAGCTCTGCAAATGAAAATGGACATTCCAGAATGTGAGGGCAGGGAAGATAAATGAGGTTAGATGGAAAACAGACAAAACAAAAGAAAAACGGATGACCGTGCAAGAAATCACAGAGCAAATACAAAAAAAAAAAAAAAAAAAAAAAGATATGTCAACAACACCTGCATCAAAATCATTAGTGTTGTTTAACCTGCTGTTATCACTTTTACCAATTTTAAACAAATTATTAATCTTGTAAAAAAAAAAAAAAAATGCTCTTTTTAAATCTGTACACTTAAGTGGCCTTTTATTAATATTATCTGCAAGTACAGCTTTCTAAAAATATACTTTTAAGATTTCAAGTGCATTACAAGTGCACATTTAATACAATTAAGCACACTTCTTTTTAACAAGGAAAACTATATTTGTTCTTAAGTAGTCATCCACACTAAACAAATATGCTTTGGGGTTTGAAGGTATGAAGTATCAGGTAAATCAAGTGAATGGTCTAGGTTCAAGGTAATTAACAGTATCAAAAGCTTAACTTGTTTTAAACATTACATGATAAAATAGGGTAAAAAATCACACAATTCTCAAGCCTCAGGTGTGTCATTACTATTTTTGCAGCACAAAGTCATGATAACATATTTTGATCTGCCCATGGGCTGCTCTATGACAAGTAAACAGGAAGATACATCTGTTATTAGTCTTCATAGGATAATGTGATTACTGACATGGACCTCCAGTGTTATATAAACCAATGGATATTCTGGTGAACCTGAAGTGAACTTGTCTCTATGCCGTTATTAGAATCACTGGGCAGAGTGAAATGTTTACAGACTGCTGTAACTCCTTGTAAACTGTAAATAACAACCTCTACTGGACATTTTAGCAACAAAATCCTTAAAACAACCAAATCTGCCATATTTGAATATATGAAGTACTATATAGTATGCAAAAAACAGTACGCCAAAAGACTAGTATGTCCTAATATATTGTAATCGAAAAACAGTAGGCTAAAAATCCCTGGATGACCTATTACTTTCGGCAAGATTCTGAAGTGCGCATTCGGTGTCACCTTACTACCCCGTGTGGCCGAATTAGGGGATTTATGAATGGAAGTGAAGCGACGCAACTAATACTGGTAGGTCACGTGGCAGTAACAACATGGCGAATGTGTATTTCGCTGAATGTGTATTCATACTACCCATATCCATACTATATAGAACAGTAAATTCTGATTCAAATGTAGTACCTGACAGTACACAATTTCGGATGCAGCGTATATGGTCAAAAGTATCGGGACACATCTCTTTATTACTTAATTCAAGAGATTCAATCAGACCCATTACCACAGGTGTATAAAATGAAACACCTAACCATGCCTTCTGCATTTACATATTTTTAAAAAAGGGTTGTTCTGAAGAGCTCAGTTAATTCAAGTGTGGTACTGTGAAAGGATGCTAATTTTGCATAAAGTCAGTTCGTACAAATTTCATCCCTCCTAGATATTCCATGGTCAACTGAAAGTGGTTTTATTGGAAAGTGGAACAGCAGCAACTCAGCCATGATGTGGAAGACCACGTAAAGTCACACAGAGCAGCGTCACCGGGTGTTGAGGCGTATGGCACATAAAAGTTGCCGAAGCTTTGTTGATTCCAAAGCTGTAGAGTTTCAAACTTCCACTGGGATTAACATCAACACAAAAATTGTGTGGTGGGATCTTCATGGAATGGTTTCTATGTTCGAGCAGCTGCATGCAAGCCTCACATCACCAAGTACAATGCTAAGCATCGGATGGAGTAGTGTAAAGCACTAGACTCTGGAGCAGTGGAAAGGTTTGGTGGAGTAATGAATCACACTTCTCAGTTTTGCAGTCTGATGGACGAGTCTGGGTTTGGCAGATGCCAGGGGAATGTTACCTGCTTGACTGCATTGTGCCAACTGTAAAGTTTGGTGGAGGAGGGATAATGGTATTGGGCTGTTTTCCAATGGCTATGCCCCTTACTTCCAGTGAAGCGAAATCTTAATGCTTCAGCATTCTAATACATTTTGGACAATGCTATGCTTCCAACTTTGTGGGAACAGTTTGGGGATGGCCTCTTTCTATTACAGCATGACTGTGCCCAAGTGCACAAAACAAGGTCCATAAAGACATGGTTGGATGAGTTAAGTGTAGAAGCACTTTACTGGCCTACACAGAGCCCTGACCTCAACTTATTGAAGATCTTTGGGATGAACTGGAAGGGAGCTCGTGAGCCAGGCCTTCTCATCCAACACCAGTGCCTAACCTCACAAATGCTCTACTGGATGAAAAGAGAGAAATTCCCACAGAAACACTCAGAAATCTTGTGGAAAGCCTTCCCAGAAGAGTGGAAGCTGTTATAGCTGCAAAGGGGGAACAGACTACAAATTAATGTCTGTATTTAGAATGCAATGTCAATAGTCCCTGTTGGTTTAATGGTCAGGTGTCCCAATACTTTTGTCCATATAGTTATACAACACTGTGCTAACAATTTTAAACTGTATTATTTATCATTTGTTTATAAATTATTCTTGTATTTTAATACATTAACAATAATGACCCCCCCTCCTGAGCCCCCTGTCCTCCCTCCTCAGTTGGAACTTGTACGGAGTGAGGACACACCTTTCCAGGGGAGTTTGACAACCCCAGTCCACATTCACTTTCATTGTATGGACAAGAGCAGCCAGAACATTCTGCAAATCTCATTTTGTGTTCCTCAGAAGACAGATAGTCATATGAGATTGGAACAACGTACTGAAAGAGTGAGTTAAAAGTGATTTAAAAGACTTACTCTTAAAAGTAAGAGTGAGAAAGTTTTTTTTGGGGGGGGTCTCTATCCTTTAAGACTTTCTAGCTATTTTGATCCTTAAAAAAATACATGATATGAAATAAATCAAATTTTTTAAGTTCCCTGACAAACATTTTGTACAGTGTTGATCGATGTTAAAGAGAATCGTCCATCACACACCAGTGAATGTTCTAGCAGCTCTGAGAGAGAGTTGAGGCCATAGGGTGTGGAGGAGTGATGTGACATGATTCAGGGAGAGGTGTGATGAACAGATGATGAGGTGGATGAGTGGAGGGAGAGAAAGAGAGCAGGATGGGGTCTGTGTTGTGGAGGTGGAACGGTGGTGTCTGCCTCTTCAGAATACCACAACCAGCCTACTCGAAAACTGAGCTGTACCATTCCCCCTGCCTCCTGTCTAGTCCTCTCTCGTTTATCTTCTAAACTTCAAAACCTAAATACTTTTTTACCCCCCGCTAATTTGTGATATTAGCTTTGGAAAAGACAGATTTTTATTTGTATTAAATGCGTTATTCACCAACTTATACAAACATTTATTTTGATCTAGTAACCATTCAGGACAGTTTCAACAGATACTCTCAAAACTGAGGGTGATGTAATGCTCAGCAATCATATAGCGTTTAGAACAGCAACAACACATAGCACATAATGCCAACAGCACTTTAGCACAACACATTAATCTCACAGTCTCAAGGGGAGCATAAACACACCTGCACATGCTGGGCGAGCCTGACGGGGAAAAGATCATGTCCAAGCAAAGGGGTCAGAAAAGAAGTCTGCAAATCCACCCTGCTTGCTTACACAGAGGAGACATTTCACACATGCCTGTAATGTTCCCACTGGCTGGAGACAGAGTTCACCGCTCGTCTGAAAACTTGTTTGTGCTTCTAAAAAGAGGGGTGTGTGGGTATGAGGAGTTATAATGCCGGTCTTTCTGTAGTGATGGGGATTGCGTAAACTTCAAATCCACCTCATTCTGGTCTTGACTCAGGGTCTGATACGTAAACAAATGGGTTAGTTGCAGGTTTAGTCTCAAGTAAGACTCACCCAGGAACTGTGTAGCTGCCCTGATCATATTTCCTCTAAGCACTTCACTAAAAAAATTATCTACAAATGATACATTACAAAAGAAAATGCACTCAATAACTTCTTCTAGTGAAAACAAAAGGAAAAGTTTGCAGAATGTTGAGGCTGCTGTTTTCTATACAATGAAAGTGAATGATGTAAATACACTGTAAAAATGAAAAATATCATTGTTTGACAAGAATATGGTGTGCAATTTGTAGGGATACTTTTCTGGTGCTTTTTGTCCATTTTGAAGCTTGACAGCCCTTGATTACTGTATCGCAGTATGAAAAGAAAAAGAAAAAAAAATTATAGAATTAATAAATTCTCTTTTTGTGTCTCACAGAAAAAGGAAAATATTAGATGGGTTTAGAACAATAAGAGGGTAAGTGATAAAAGAAGACTAATAACTTACATTTTGGAAGAAACTATCCCTTAGAACTACCGGAATTCTATAACTATAATGGCCATAGCAGTCATTCTGACTGCTCATACATTATTTTTTATATCATTTCAATAAGTTAAGAAAGAATAAATGGATCTGTAATGTTAGGACAGGTAATAATAAACATCAGAACACTACATTTTAATTCTAATGAATGTGAAAATGTATTAGTTAATCGACAACCACAGTACAGCTATTGTAATTGTAAAAAACAAATTCGAAAGTAATACATTTTCTATTATTTTCTTTGTAAAATGAAAACAAATGTATTCATCCTTGAATATACAATAACTTACAAAAACATCCCCAATATGCATTTCAATGCGTAGGTAAAACCTTTATGGGCACATATGAAACGCAAATGCGCCAAACTGGCCAAAACAGTCATTCTGACCGTCACGTGAAAAGAACATGAAAATATAATAAACTGCGAGAAAACGAAGTAACCAATATTTGTTTTAGCGAGCAAAAATAGTATGCTGTAGAATTACAATGAAAATGCATACGGTCATACGGTTGTATGCAAATGAATAGTCAGTATGACTGTTATGGCCATTCAAGTTAGAAATACTCAAAACCCTTTTGTGTCTTGTAATTTTAATAAAATAACAATGATAGAATAAAATATAGACACATTTAGGAAAAGTCAGGGTCCTATAGTTACATGGGTTTTATTTCAACAAAGTTATTACATTGCAAAATTTTCAAACAGTCACAATGACTGCCATGGTATAGTTCTAGTGTTATGAAGTGTTTGTAATTAGCAAACCATAAACGTAGCTATGGATAAAGTGCATCTGCACTCACTCAGTAATTTGTAGTGTGAGAGTGATGTCAGGATACTTGACAGCATGGGCTATAGATTTGTACATCACTGTAACGTGAAACTTTAAATGCTAATAGGGATAATCTGGCATGAAAGTGAACTGGACAGAGTTGGGACAGACTGTTCTAGCTGTAGTGTCTGCCTCGCCATGCACACAGCTAAGCTCTAATGAAGGACTTACGAGACAGACTGTTTAACATACATAAAACAGACACAAACTCTCTCTCTCACACACACAAACAAAAGTGAGTACAGTGAGATAGCTTCCATAAAATCGTGACATACATGGAAAATACTTGCAAGCAATTTTTTTTTTTATTAACAATGTGAATGGTGCTTGATTGTCTACAACAGACACACACACACACACACACACACACACACACACACACACACACACACACACCTCACACAAATATTTGTATGCCTTTTTTGCTTATTCATTTTTATGTTCTTAAATTATTTTAGAAATTTACATGGTATCTTCCATGCTTTTTGTTCTCTTTAATATGCGAATGTAAAGCACTTTAAATTACCATTTTTTATTAAATGTACTATATATAAATAAACTTGCTGTACCTAGGGTGTTCTGAGTGGTTGCCAGGGCATTGCTTACTAGCGGAAAAGGTTTGTAAGGTTGATGTATGGCTGCTAGGGAGTTCTGACGGTTGCTTAATGATTTATTTCTTGCCCAAGTCAAAATACCCGACCAGTTACCCAAATCCTATGTCTGTCACATATACACAAGGCTCCTCAGTCACCAACACGCAGCGCTCCCCCTCACTCGAATATTATTTACCTGAACCTGTCTCTCAACAGTACCTCGATCCTACCTGTATAAGAGGTATACAGGTCTTTCGCACATCTTTCAGTCACTCCTTGTTTGGCTTCGATAATGGATACAGACTGCTTACCTGTTTTACTTACCTTGGTGGTTTGGCCTGTAATTCTCCAGTGATCTCCCTCGTTGAACTCAAGCTATCTCCAAGTTTCCTTAAGCCATATCTCAAGTCATACTCCAACAATCTCTATTTGGATTAAATACTCACCTGTTACCAACTGTGCTCCTTCAGTGGTGTGTGCTCTTCCCCACACTCCTCTCCGTCTGCACCCGGACTCAGCCATTATACCTGGTAACCAGAAAATGATCACCATCACCATTGAACATTCTGACTGTGCCGTTATTTACCTTCTTTGTCTTCCTGCTAAACGTTTAATAAATGCCTGTTTGGATTCTCTCATCTCTGCCTCTCAGCCTGGCTATATTCTGACAATGTAACTGCATAAGTTTAATAGTTAAGTTTTTAGATCACTAACACAAAGTATGATCTAAAGAAATAAGAGAATATTAATTACAAATAATTATTTTTAATAATCTTATAAAATGATGAAAAGACTGCTGTCATCATTCTATTAAAAAAAATATCTGAACATTGACAGCTAAATGATGAGATCATCTTAGTTGCAGATTTAATTCCAAAACCACTTATGCATCACACTTCTATTGTGAGGGCAAGAACATTAATTCAGAGGTAGAAAAATGTATTACACTAATCTGTCTCTTTCCTTTTAGAGGAATTTTTTCTAAGATAAATGGCACAGTGAAAAAAAAAAAATAATCCTTCAATTTGCTGAATAAGAGCCGTTGGTGATATAACATGTAAGCTCAAAGATTGAGCCCAGAGGAGAAACCACTCATTTAAGCTCCTGATTGAAGAGATTTACTGTGGCCTCTTTTCAGGGTTGGTGTGTGAAGTTGGTGCGTTGCTGTGAAAACTTGTGAGATCTCTTTTTCTAATATCAATGCTATTACTACAAAATCATTACTGGTGCTTGTTAGGCCAAACATCACCAAAACATTTACTTGTGCATACGGATCTACACAAACCCGTAATACATTAATTATACCTCAAATTGTACAGGCTGTTCTATAAACATTTTGCTTTATAAATGTCCAGTGAACCAAAGACAGTCTCTAAAATGCGGTTTGAAATCGCACGTGTTCTCTACGTCACAAACTACCTTGTTACATCAATCTGCGGACGGGCTTTAGCATTCAGTAACTGCTCTGAAGCAGGGGGTTTCAAGAGAAGCCAGGTTATCCTGGTGTTTTTTTCTGTTGATATGAAAAATTGGGTACATTTAGCAATATAATGGGTGAATTATGTAGGCCTATATGATGTACTGTATATTACGATGAACATATATGCCTTTCTCCACTGACGTTCTGAGTTGTTCAAAGCGTTTGGATGTTGATTTTCAGAAGGCGGTTATCTGACTCTGAGATGACGAATGGGAACATGGTTTGTGTAAAATTAGCAACACATTATTAGCTGTTTGATAACAAGCAAAGGGCTAATCATATTAATTACCGTTATTTGTCCGACGTTGTAGAGAGCGATACACAAAACACATTACTTGTATACAAGCCTGTATAATTCACTCTTCCACTTCTTCTTGTGAATCAGTTTCTGGTTCAAACATAGCTGAATTAAACCAGTATTTCCACTTGCCATTGTACAGCGTTTACTACAGTAAAGCTGACCAAGTGGATTTCTGAGGTGGTGTGAGCGAGTGGAGGCGGGGCTCATTTTCATATTCATGGATATGAATTGCACTGGCAACATTATATTATATAACATAATATTCAGCCCTGGGCACCTTCATAAACCCAGCTGTGCTTTTTACCATCTGGGTTCTCTCTGTTATTCGGTTTAAGCTTTGTTATCTCGATCCTCTCTTTTATTTTAAGTGAGATTCTGGGTAATTCAGCTGTGATTTTCCATGATTCAAGATCATCTGCTTCTTCTCGATGGCAATGAGATCAGATGGTTCATAGCCACATCACCCCTATGAGAATTGTCCCGTGTGACGGGGCTGCTGGAGCGCTGTGATGCCATCTCCGTAGCCACGGCATCACCCCAATCTGGAGGTCTATAAATAAAAGCTCTATTCATGGTGAATGAGGGTGTGTGCATGTGTGTGTGGTTGGGCGGCACATTTGCACACAATTCCCCATTGATTGCTGCTGTCTGTGGACATAATGTCCAGTGGGGAGGCTAACGGCAATCCATTCAATACACATCTTCCAATTTGCCATGACGAAAATCACCAAAGGTTCACGTCAGCAACCCTGTTCAGAATAGCTGAACAGTCAGTAAGCATTCCATTCTGATAAATAAAGACAGCTTTAGGCATGAGGTCAAAATCATTCTGTCAAAGAGCTATTTATATTCTGGGCTTATTGATATGATCAATCAGAAAACTTCCAATGCTAAAAATCTGTTTTAAAATGGACAGTTGCATTTATCCAACCCTTCTCTCTTTTCTTCCTAAAGGCATATAATGCAACATTGTTCAAGCAGAAAATAGTGTCATGTTAGTTATTCGATAACATCCACCAACTATGAAGTGACCACATTAGAACTTTTTTTGTGTTGTCAAGAATCTTATACATCACAACTTCTATCATCTCACTTGAATACTCAAAGTGATTTGTTCAGTTAATGTACAAAATAGGTCAAATTCTCTCCTGAATTTCTCTTGCTTGTAAAAAGAAATACAGGACACATACAGTTCACTCTTAAATGGAAACAGGATTTGACTAGCAAAATGAAACATTTGCATAAAACAAAAATACACTGCATGCCCTAGTTAGGAAATATGAGTGGAAAAATCAATGTGTGTCAAAGTGTGAATTTCCCCACACCTGTCTGCTAATCTTTAATATTATAATAATCATCTCAGATTATATTACAAAAAATTATTAAATCGCTGATTTGATGAATTTGGCTGGACTGATGTTTCACCCTCTTTAACCAGGATTCAATTATAAAAGTGAAATTATTATAAACAAATGTATTATTAATTTATTAATAATAATAATAACAACAACACAATTTTTTGAGCAAAACTCTCATCTCAGAGCAAACCTCCACAATGCCAGTAACAACTATTTAAATGTATACATATAAATGTCATATTTATTTTAACACTTTTTAAATATATATAAAAAAAAATAATAATTCTTAAAAATCATATGCTTTTACACAAATAATATTTGATTTTAATATCAAAGGTCTTTTATACTATACAATGTATCAGGACGTTTTATTGATATTGATCACATTTCACAACAGCTCAGCTGTACCTGATGCTCCAATGTCTCCATCATACAGCCAAAAAAAGCCCAGGGCAAACTGACAGAAATGTCTCTCCCATCCAGCTTACGCAACCACTTAATTTAACTCAACTTAACCTGAAGCCCCAGAGTTAGAGTGGATATGGCCAGAGACAGAAGGACAGAGAGAGCGGGAATGAGAAAGAAAAACTAGGGAACGACAACGTCACTGAGCTGTGCTGGTGAGACCCCAAGGCAACATAGCTGATTTTGAGGCAAATGCACCGTAAAAGCAGTGGATAAAATGTCTTGCAGTCCCAAGTTGCATGTTTATGTAAGAGCAAAATCTGACGTCAATCGAATTGGGAGATAGGACGTTTTTGCAGCAAATTACAAGGTAACTGTAATCAAAAGATTTAGGCGACAAATTAAAACAGATTTGAAACTGGATTATACAATAAACAGCCATAGACAACTGTGTAGCAATAAATAGGGAAATTGAGGGTCTATTGAGGGACAAATATATCTCATTTAAATTTAATTGTCCACTGACGGCTCCATAATCAGGGCACTGATTAAATTGCAAAGACAGATTTTTGATGATTGCTGAATGACATTTCATATTCATACTCTAGTATGCAAGGCTGTAATCCCTCACATATGATGACATCATGCCATAATGTAATGAAGTACAGTTAGGAGCATGTGCTTTGCTTTCAGCAAAAGCAGCAGGCTGGACAATCTGTTCAAATAAAAACTCAGTCTTATAGGAAGGGATAATCAGGACTAAGAATTTACATAAGCTTGCATTTAGAGCTATGCTACTATCAGTGGTAACCGAATGAAATGATGGGTCGGAGAGCGAAACAGTAAGCCATAGTCATACAGCGGGACAGATGTGGGAAAGTTATAATGAGCTGTGAAAGGTTACCTGGTGAAGAGACAAAAATATGAAATGAAATTAGATGAAATGGGAAAAAAAGTCTGAGTGACACTTTTTCCCTGCATCCATTCTGAAGGAACATGGATTTCCATGAAAGAATAATAGGCTAGTAGTTTATTTGTGTGGCATCAAGTGCTTAGCAGCCAGTTAGAATCCATCCTGATCACCTTAGCAAAACCATAACCACCGTCTATCAGCAACCTAATGGTCACTCAGCACTAGGGCTTTGACTTTTGCCCAAAAATCATATTCGAAGTTTGTTTGATTATTAATATTAATATTAAAATATATTTGAATATTTAATAATAATATTTTATTCTTATATGTTTTAAAATATCAGGAGCCCAGATGACTAATTATAGCCTTGCTAATGAGCTCACGATTAACAACTTCACCAGTCGTGAAAAAGCGTCGGAATCTGAATTGAAAACAATGTTTACAAGCAAACACATTAAAATAAATAAATAAATGCCCATAACAGGTTCGAATATTAAAGGGTACCTAATATTCGTTCGAATATCATTATATTTTTAAATATTCGAATTATATTCGAATAACGAAGTTCGGAGTCAAAGCCCTCCTCAGCACCTTAGCAACCACATACACTGTAAAAATAATTGCTGCGATTATTTATCACAACTTAAAATCCAACATTGTTTCAACTTTAAAAAGTATGTGTTCATGCTTGACTTAAAGTGGGAGAGAGGCCGCACTATGCTTGAATATATTTTTATTTGCACAGACGCGTTTCGGCGCGTGCCTTCTTCAGTGTGCTTCATGCTTGATTTTAAATATTAAATTTAGTTAACTTTAGTTAAGTTGGATATTTAAGTTATCTCAACAAATTTTAAGTTGTTATAACTAAATCGCAGCCACATTTTTTACAGTGTAGAAATGGCATAGTAACCAGCGAGGTCCTAGCACCCCCTCGAACACATTAGCAACCACATAGCAGTGCGCTGACAAAAACCAACACCTTAGCAACTGCATGACAATGCCTTAGCCAACATCTAACAACACCCTAATGGTTAACTGCATAGGAACGGCATATAAACCCCTAGCCACCAGCCCAAAATACCTTGAACCTACCAAGCAACCATTCATGACACCTTAGCAACTGCGATTCCCTAGCAACCACCTAAGAAGGACCAATGAACCATCCTGAACACCTTATCCACCACATACCAGCACCGTGGCAACAATCTATCAACACTCTAAAAGTCTCAGATAGAGCTGCACGATTAATCGTTAAAAGATCGCAATCTCAATTCAAACACACACGATCATATTCCTAAATGACATTGATTCACCTGTGTTTATTAAACCTTTGACAAGTACACAGCGAACATTCAGATCTGCGATGGCGCTGCCATTGAACCAGAGAGCAGTTATCATGTATAGGTATTCAACACACAGAATCGTTATTTCTGTTCTATTATCACAGAAGTACTGGATAAAAGTTTATAGTTCGGATATAAACACAGATGTCAATGGAAGTGTAGCAAAGTTCAAGGTTTAGGGAAGAAGGAGGCGGGACATACATTCAACATAAACTTTATTAACAAAATAAAATTAAAGTAAAAAGGCAGCCCCTCACGGACGACTGCATAATAAAACGCAACAACATAAAGTCCAGGCCTGGTCCTCTCTCATCTTGCACTGTCGTTACTCCTCCTTTTATCATTCCGGAGCTCTTCCGTGAGATTTGAGACTGTTGTGGCACGCAGGTGACACTCATGCCAACAGCCTCGCTCCGTTCCCATGGCTCTCGGCCCCGCCCTGCTTGCTGCACACCCCCACCCCCCCTCGCAGGCCGTGGGGTACCCTCGAGACTGCACTCTACTCCGTCCCCCTCACGCCCTCCAGGGCCAGTCACAGCGGCAGCAACACCTGGGGCTAAGGACAGATGAGGCAAGAAAAAAGGAGACGGAAGGATGAGAGGGGAAAGAGGGAAAAAATAGGAAAAGATAATAAAAAAAAAAAATCGTTCCCAAGAAAACACTGCCATCCGGAAATGGCTTAGCTACTGAGAAAGCCCTAGCCACCATCTCTAACACCTTAGCAACCACAAAGCAGTGCCCTGGCAACAATAAAGAATATCTTAGAAACTGCTTGGCAATGCCCTAGCAACCATATATCAACACCCTAATGGTCACTCAGAACATCTTGAAACTGCATAGAAACGGCATAGCAATCAAGAAGGACCTAACAACCATCTCAAAAACATTAACAACCTCGTAGCAGTGCCCTGGCAACAAGAAAGAACACATTAGCAACTGCCTAGCAACCATCCATAGCACCCTTGTCACCACCTATCAATGCCCTATGGGCAGGGCTGTCAAACTCAGTTCCAGGAGGGCCACTGACCAACAGAGTTTCGCTCTAACCATAATTAAACAGACCTGAACCAACCAATCAAGGTCTTTAGGATTACTAGAAACTTCCAGGCAGGTGTTTTGGAGTTGGGTGGAGCTCTGCAGTATTGGCCCTCCAGGAGCCTGGCACATTGACACATGTGCCCTAGAGATTACTCAGAATACTTTAGAAACCACATAGAAAAATCCTATAAACAACCCAAACACCTCAGCAAAGGCCTTACAATTACCTAGCGACCATCTGTGAATATTATAGCAACATTAGTTATCAGATCAACTCCAACATTCTAGTGGCAAGTTTTTCATAGGCAAACGTCACTGACATTTTCTTCAGAAAATATAGTTGGTATTTTCTCAGTGGTGTGTGTCGAATATTTGACAGAATAGACATAAAACAATGTCACGTCACAGACCAGATTTTCTTGCTCATGCAACATTACAACAGAATTTCTCAGCATGCTACAGTGATACTCACTGCTGGATTAGATCTTCACATTCATCACACTATTCAGTAACATTGTTATCATTTTTATTGTGCCAGCCAAGATTGTGTGGGGGAGTGAGGAATGTGACTAATACTTTGCCAGGCCTGCACGCATCTATAGTGAAATAGGCTGTTTTGCTACTCTACCTTTGGTATTTAAAATGTTGGTGATGGTCATACACTACACAGTATGTTAATGTGCTTTATGATTGTGATGTTAATACGATTTTCACTAATCTGTTTTCATTTCACATCTTTCTATCACATAGTATGCACTATGAATAACTTTGAACACAGATCTCTATGGCCGAATTTACACTGCAAGTCTTGATGCCCAATTCTGATTTGTTGAATATATATAAGACTTTTTTGATGACCAGCTTACATCTTCTTTTGAAAGTGACCCATATCTGATATCTGAACTTACACTAAACATTTGGCGAAACAACCCAAGGTTGACATACTGTCCCAGAAAAGCATAGGTAGAAAAGGAAGTAAAAATGGCGCGCTTTGCAATGGACCATCTTTAAAGGTCATGCAGCAAAACATTGAGGTGGAACTTCATCCTCCATTGCGCCATTGAAAAAAGTAATGTGATCACGGTTGGATTCCACATGTGTTGACGTCATTAACAACCATCACTTTTTCAATCTCGTACGACTCACATTGTCAGGGGAATATCCGATCTGTCCGCTTACATGGCAGACTCAAATGCACATAGGGCTATCCGATTCATATCAAATTTATTTTCACCTCTGAGTGAGGTCTGAAACCTATCTGAGAATACTGGAATCCATGTGTTTTCTTCCTGCTTACATGTTCATGGGTCATATCCGATCTGTGGCACATGAGAGGAAAAAAATCTAAATTGGGTCACTTGAACCACATAAATATGTACTTTATAGAGTAGAAAACAAGTCTCCTAAAGATTTCTTCTGAGTGTCCTGCAAGTCTCAAAGTGAGTTTTTAAATTCATTGAAGTCTCCATTTAGTGTTCAGATGGAACATAAGATTGTAAGCACATGAGAGTTAAAGAACACTGTGACGAAAGTGAATCCATACTGTTTTCTTCTGCTAATTCATCCAAAGCGCCTCAGGCACTGTGATGTCAAGTTCTGGAGTTTAAATGTAAGATGTTTTCATAAAAGCGTCAAAGGCCCATCTCAGTTGGTGCACATATGACTGTATGTGCGTTTGCTTTTAAACCCCCAGGGCTGTCGCCATGTGATGTTTATCTGTGATGTTGTGACGTCAGTTTGAAACGTGTACAGTACATTCTTTCTCCGCTGGGACTCTACAACTGCATATTTCACATGAGCGTGGAACTCGACCTCACTATGGTAGCAATTATTTGTGAGAAGACAAGAGGAGGCCGAGGGAGGTACAGAAACAGTGATACCCCTGGAGTTATCTTTCTATCGGCTCAGGTATCGGAATGCAGTGTTCCCTTCGTAAATAATGAAGAGGTGCTCTCCACTTTTCTTTGTCAGAAAGTTCCAGAACAGCCCCTTTCTTTTTGTCCCTTTCATTTTCTGAACATAGTACTGTATTTGTTTGATGTTTTTTTTCAGGAGCATGAAACCTCAAGATGATGACTGAATTTATTTTAGGTGAACTATCTCTTGTGAAAAAGAAGTACATTTTAGCATACTGCTTTGTAATTTATTAGAGAAATAATAATTCTGAAAAGAATATAAGTGTGCACTGCATGTGATGTTTTTGGTCACTTAACTGCAATTAAATGAAAAAGTACTATAGTTTAAATTTAGATTAAACGCGATTACTAAGTGCACTTTTTTAAGGATGTACTTAGGTGTACTCTTTTAAGTACACTTAAGTGGCCTTTTCTTTAATTAATATTATAATATCTGTAAGTACAGTTTTTGGTCACACTTTATTTTAAGGTGTCCTTGTTACAATGTAATTATACATTTAAGTATTAAGTAATATTAACTAATTACATTACTATATGGCTAGGATTAGGGTTCCATGTAATTATGCATAATTTGTAGTTACATAACATGTAACAAGGACACTGTAAAATAAAGGGTTATCTATAGTTTTGTTATTATATATATATATATATACACACACACACACACACATAGCCATAGTCAAATACTTTGAATACATATTCAATGCAATGAAGTGCACTTCTTTTTACAAGAATCTGAACTTTCTCTTGGCTCCAACTATGAGTAAGACTATGAAATGAGCCTTATGCAACTCATTTCATTTCTTAGTATTACTATATATCATCACAGTCTTATTATATACAGACTTGGGACTGCATAACAGCATGCTTTGTTTGCACATGACTAGCTTCGGTGGGTTAGAATCAGACCCTAGCCTGTCAAAACCAGATCCCCTCAACACTCCTAGTGAGATTATGCTGGTTCAAGTTCTCTCTCTGTTTGTCAGATTCCACATGTTCACTATTGTTTTGAGGGGTGAGGTGCATGAAGGGTCAGCGTACGCTTTCCAAAATAGAGCCCTCCCTGTCGACACAGCACCTGCGAGGGTCACAACCTTTTTCTTTCTTTAGTTCATCTTTGATGGAAGCTTATTCAAGAGCAGAGGGGAAAGTCAAAACAGGCTGGGAATGTGTGCCGTGTGTTCTCAGCATAATTCACTGACCTGCTGCTTGCAAAGTAAGAGAGATGGCTCATTTCCCCAGAGTGCATTGAGGCAGACCGTAGAGCCACGGATTGTAATTGGAATCATTAAATGTTGCCTCCCTCATACGCTTGATTTAGTAAGTCTTCCTGCTCCTGCTCAATGAAGCATTTGTGTTGTTGCCAAAGAAAGCAAGCTGGTGAAGGTGACAACCATGTGGAAAATAGTAATCAGAAAGGCAGATTTAATCAACATAAACTACAACATATAACATAAAAATATGTATTTTGATGTTATGTCAACTTAACAATCACAAACTTTTTCAATTGAATTAACTGCATGATGACTTTATGATGTCCTTTCCTCTGTGATGTAACAAGCAAGTGACCTGTTTGCAATTTGATCTGCAGCCAACACGCCCGTTCCAGTGACTGCATGCAAATATGATGAAGGCCGGCTGTGTTTCACCCCATCTGACAATAGCATCAGTATGACACAGCTCTCTACTTCACTAACCCTACTTAAATCCATAATCCCATTCACTACATGTGCACATAGCTGAAGAACTGTTGTATAACCTCTAGATCACAGTGTCATAACCATTACACTGCAAAGTGCTTTACATTAGACCCCACAGCCAATTCAGAATAACATAACTGCATCTACGAATGACAGTGGCAGATCATATTTGACCAATGTCAAGATTACCAAAACTAAGAAGATAGTTGGGATTTTTTGTGGGGGATAAAGCACTAGCCCCTGTACAGACTGATGGAACACTGTGATGCAATGATATTGTTGGCAATACATTTTATTAATCAGGCCAGTCCAATGTATTGGATTTCTGAGAACTGCTGACGCATGAGTAACATGTGGGCATGGGCTATTTTAATGTCAGGTTATCCTTTACATTGTGCACAGTGCTAAACTAAGTGCCCTTCTTCAGACACACAGTAAATCAAAGTATTAATCTGAATGCTAAGTGCTAAGTGTTAAGCTGTCACAGATTCGCAGAGACATTCTCATCTCAAAAAGGAAGTTTCCATCATGTCAGGATCACAGAATACATCAACAGAATTTTTAAAGGTCGAACTTTAAAGGCACCCTGAAAATGGTCTTGCAAACCTGCCTGCAAAATAAAAGCACTCTTTAATTGTAAATAATTGTTTTTAAAGTTATAATACATTAAAGTACACAGTAAAAAAAATATTTTATCAATTGTAATAATAATAATAATAATAATAACAATAAAAAAAGATTCTAGAAAAAACTACAAAATAGTTTCTTAATTATTTTCTTGGTTTGTGCATCGTAGTTGTAGTGTGAATTTTTTAGATGCTATTATAGTTTTTATTAATATTTTGGATATTTTTAAATTGTTTAATTTTATATTATCTGTTTTCATTTTCATTTTAGTTAAAGTTTTAGTAATTTTGTTGTGTTGTCATTTTTATTTAGTTTTTAATGTCTAAATAGTTTTTGTTATTTTTACTTTAGTTTTAGTTTAATACATCAAGTTTATAATGATAGATGTTGTCTTCTTAACTATAGCTTTCTATAGTTAAAATAAGCTTTCTATTTTATTTTATTTCACTTAATGTTTGTTTTATTTCAAGTAACACATTTTTTTATTTTTTTTATTTTAGTTGAATAATAACCCTGGTTGTTTGAATGTATTCAATGTAAACAAGGAACGAGAACTCAGGTAAAAGGTACAAGGAAAACGCGTCCTCACGATGTAAAAAGCCCAAAAGAGGAGGGAGGGGGTTCCGGCAGTGGACGAGGAGCAGGCGAAGTATAGGAAACCGGAGGAGCCTGCAAAGGGGAACACCACAGTGAAGACGATGGAGGGAGGAGCCAGAGAGCGGCCCAGCAAAGAGCCATCAGGACGAGGACCCACGTTGGAACTGATGGCTGGAGGAGGCATGGTGAAGTCCAGGGTCTGCCCAACAGAGGTGAAGCCTGGCGTGGTGACGACTTGGGCGAAGTCTGAGGGACTACAAGACCAGGCGACACCAGGAAGACCAGGAGAACAAGGCAGAGCCGTGGATGCCGAGGTGGAACAGGGGTGCCAGAGTACTGAGGCGAGTGAGGACTGAGAAGGAGCCGGATAGAAGGAGGAGGCCAATGGAGATGAAGTGGTGGAGAGATGAGGCATAACAGGAGGCCCGGAAATCCGTGGCAGAGATGGAGCGATGACTGACAAAGGCGGAACTAGTGGGACAATGGAGCCTGGAAGAGCTGACAGGTCAACGGGCCAAGGTGGAACAATGGGCTCTGAGGGGGATCACCACCAAGGCGGAGCTGGAGACCGGAAAGCCCAAGGCAGATCCGAGTAGCTGGGTGATGCCACTGAAGGAGGAGCCGATGGGATGGGAGGGAGCCAGTGTAGATTGGGCCAAAGAACTGGATGGTATAGACAGAGGAGGAGGGAGTGGGACACTGGGAGCACCAGAGACGGAGGAGACTTGGAACTGGCTGACGAAGGAGAATTGGAATTGGGCTGGATCAGCACTGACAACATACTCGGAGAACAGATCTTTTTCCACCTCCTCAACTGGAATTGAGCTTCACTCAGTCCTGTCAGCCTAGAGAGTATGGTCGGGGCTCCTCTCCATTCCCTCATACTCCACTAACACGCCCTCTGGGACAGACGTTGGTGCCGGCATATGCACCTGGCCAGATTCGGCAGGGTTCGGCTCAGGGTCTGAAGTGGGCTCTGACTTGAAATCCATGGGGTGCGTGACGGGCTGGGCTCTGGGTTCAGAGTGGGGTTGGTGTTTTCCTCTGCTGCAATGAAGACAGTAAGAGGGGAACTGCATAGCTCCAACACCCCCTCAATCCACATATGCAATGAAACTCCCTCGAGGGCAATCCCCAGACAATTTAGACTTGGTCAAGATGTTCAGACCGACGTAATAAAATGTGCACAGCCAAACCTAATAAAAATTACAAAAAACACATAGCACACAAAAAAAGTATCTCAGTGATACTGAAATAACATTGACCTTAAGAGAGAGAGAGAGAGAGAGAGAGAGAGAGAGAGAGAGAGAGAGAGAGAGAGAGAGAGAGAGAGAGAGAGAGAGAGAATATAGACTTAACCTTTCTCATGTAATGAAGGCTAGCACATGCCTCTCACATGGACTTACAATAATCCTTCATTCCTAATCTGGAATGAATGGCGAGTCTTTCTTAGAACTCAACTATGTCCAGAGCGGAAAGAATCATGCGACCTAAAACACATGCAGACAACTATGCTACAAATGCACATTATAATACATATACTCAAGGGTGTGACTAGACATAATTTGAATGGCAATGGAAATTGATTTAAAATGAAAAATGATATATTTTAACATCCCATTCACAGTGCTTGGAGTATGTGCGATGCAACAGCTTTTAAGATTATACGACTGCAATGCAAGTTCATTAATTACTCATTTATTATGCATATGTAATATAAAAGGCCTCTAGTGATTAAAATTAGTAAATGCCATGTGCTCTATTTGATCCCAATATGAGTTATTAAAGCAGCATAAATTTGACTTTGCACCTTATTAGTTCCAGAAAAGAATTCCTTATATACGTTTCATACACCATGATCATTATAATCTCAGCCAATATTGCATTGCTTTATGTCAAGCAGCCATAGATTTTTTAATTAACATCTGTAGGGCCTCTGAGGACATCACATAATAGATCTCTCACTGTGTGATAACTTAGATTATTCTCAAAGGGAACAGCTTATCTTAGGGACAGGAAAAAGTGTGAGGCTATTTTTGGCACAAGTTTGCAGATCAGGTGAGATCTGGATCAGTGTGAGGTCAGGGCAGAGCTGTAATATCATTTTTAGTTTGCTAAATCAATTTCATAACACACACTTAAGTCAAATTGAAAAGTGAATGAGTTGTTGATGTTAGCTGTTCTATTGTTCTATGGTGCTGCATGTGCTAAAAAGGGTATAGCGTGATTCAAGTGCCTGTCCATAAGTCCAATCAATCCTGTCTATAAGTCCCAAGTACAAACTCAGAGACGGTCAAAGGCTATTTAAAGAGCGTCTTAGACAGTGTTCAGGTTTAAAATGTCATCTTTGTCTCTCTTCTCCTCTGCTCCCCACACTTCATCATGAATAACCATGAGTGAGCAATCCTCAAACAGCTCCTATAGCACTGAATGATTAGAACTAATTATCACACTGGACGATTATGCTGTTTACTGAAGTGCAGTACTCACAGCGTTTTACATATTATTCATGAGTTCATAGTTCACAGTTCAAGTAAGTGTTAAAAGACAACTGGATTTTCTGAGAAAAATGTGAGTGACCAGCGCAAAACCCAACAGCATTATGCTAATCGTGGGTTGTGGGTGGTTACTAGGATTTAGGTCCCTAGATATGGTTTGAGTCATTCATGAGTTTGTGAAAAAGAAGTACACTTTAGCATATATTACATGAATATGGACACTTGCAATTATATGAAACATTTGCAATTAGATGAAAATAAATGATAGTTTAAATTTATATTAACTGATTAGCTGAACTTAGCAATTAGCTGAACTTTAGAGTGCTTTTTAATCCACTTAAGTAGGACTGAAACACATCTTTATATGCAATTTTACAATGACTTTTATTGTCTTTGATATGGTTATAGTGGTTAAACAAAAATATACTTTATGTAATATCTATTGAAATTTGTATGTCATGTATTTAAAATTGTAATTAGACATTTGTAGTTATGATGCTGTAATTTAGTACTTGTAAAATATATTAACTTTAAATGTAATATCGAATAACACACCACAGTTAAAATGATAATAATACTTTACACATGCTTTAGTATGTTTGTCAACACATCACAATAAGTTTACTTCTTTAAAGCAAGGCAAATATTATTAAAACATAATTATTTAAATTGAACTCTAAAGTAAAGCATTTATTTTGACATTGTTCTAAAATGCATTTTTTTAAATGCTTTTTTTGTGTTAAGAACAGTCATGAAAGTGTACTCTCTACACTCAAGTAGCCTTTTATTTCGTATGGTATCTCTTTTTGATTCCATCCTCTCATATCAGTATTTCTCGGTACAGTACCAGAAGGAACTGAAAGTAGTTGCACTTGTTTGAACTTTGATAAAAAAAAATAAAAAAAAACAGTACTGACTCTCTTGGGCTTACAAGAAACTCCAGCTGGCTTGTCATCAGCCCCAGTCACGGATTATTGCAAATGTTAACATTCCATAGCAGTCTGAAAATATGAATACAATTTAAATCAGTTTAAAAAAAACATGTATAATTTGTTGTCAAATGCTTATGTTTTTCTGTTCTGCTTCTTGTTTTTATTTCAAGCTATTTTGCCCTTTGTAATACCATGATGTAACAAACGTCTTCACTGTAGGTTTTACAATCCCAGGACATGGCTGACCTCTTTATTTTCATTACTCAGGGATTTCAAACCAACTCCCACCTAAGTATTAAACTTAGTTGTGTAACATGTCATTATTGTGCTGCAGACGCACGCCTCAGTAATGCTGTGGCTTACCGAAGAGTTTGCTGTTACTTTTCTGAGTGATCAGATACCAAACACTGTAAAGTAGTAACCTATGATTGTTAGCTTAAGGAGCTCAAATATAATAAGAATAAGAATAAGAATAATAAGAATAATACAATTTTCAACAACAACAGTTAGTTAGTTAGTTAGTTAGTTGTAAAGCGAGTGAGTGAGTGAGTGAGTGAGTTAGTTAGTTAGTTATTTAGTTTAGTTAGTTAGTTAGTTGTAAAGTGAGTTAGTTACTGTAGTTGTAAAGTGAGTTACTTGTAGTAAGTTAGTTCTAAATTGAGTTACTTGTAAAGTGATGGAAAAATGTTCCAGTAATGGAATTATCGCACTGAGCTAAATAAACAGGAAGTTCTAAGTAACGCAGCAAGTGACTGCCATTGCTTGATGAAAACTACCAACACTTTCAGTTCCTTTGCTAAAAGCGTCATGGGGCAATGCTCTAATTATCTACAGTGTGGCTAAAAAAACACAATGTGACCTCAAGATGTGAAAATGTCAATAAAAGGTGGAAAATCCACTCGGCTTGACAACCAGCTCATTGTTCTGCATGTCATGTCCTCACTTTAAATGTAATAATTTAAAGTCACAGCAATTTTATAATTTGGTGCTAATAATAACCACAGTCGTCATAAGGAAGTCAATAAATACAATGATGCACCCTGCACTTTACACCACTCAAAAAACCTGAATAAGAACATTATGAAATATGAACAAAATCCTAATTTATAGTTGCGTGTCGTCTCTTGCAACAGTTTGATAAGAAAGCATTAGCTGAAATTGCTTTTGTGTCCTTCCTTTGATTCCAGGCTAACTGAATTGGTCTGCAGAACGCATGAAGACATAAATATTGAGGTGTCCTATAGAAAGGGCTAGGCAATAATAAGGATATAATGGTTTCATTAAACTTCCAGTGTGCCATTAAGCCAGCCGTTTAGAAAGAACATAGCAGATGCCATTTGAGGTGCTCTCAATTACCCAAAAGGCTATTAACATACAATTATTCTACAGTGGAGATGAATGTGCACTGGGCAGGAAATCAGTAATAAAAATGTTATTGTCTCTTTAAAAATCTCTGGATCGTCTTCATGATTTAATGAGGAAACCTTTAGGTAACCTTTACATAAGGAAATGTGCTTCTTTTCATTGAAGCACTTCCACATTTAGCTTTGTTTTTGTTTTTTTATAAAGCTGAATTAAATTGTAACCATTTGATGTCATTAGGACATTAGAGGTCTTTGACTAAGTAATATATGTGTAATATTATATATGATTATGTATAATATATTAGCCTGTGTATGTAATAAATGCACCGCCTCTGGCCTATTTACACAAATCATCCTGCCTGGCCAGGTGTAGCTGCACATTTGCCTGACTACGCAATTTCTAACAGCAAGAAACTAAAACTTGCCAAGTCATTGTTTTTATTCGTTTTTTTATTTTATGTAAGATATTCCCAGAGCGTAGCGATGGACCTGGGAAGTCATTAGAAGCTTATGGCACAATTAAACTAGTGTAGAAGATGGTGCAGGCATTGCCCTAGTGACTGCTGTAACCTGGAAACTGGTTTCCCTATAGGGCGGTACCAGGACACTCGTGAGACGAGCTGCTATCCGACACCTGTCGCTTTGTTTTGTTTGCAAGACTCAAGAACAAGGGAGGCTGGAGATACGTCACCAGTTTTTGGTTTCAGCTATCATTGAACTAAGACAAGGAGAGCAAAAAGAGAGGCGAAGAGATACAGAGCTAAGAGTGATGAGGCCAATAATTTGCTGATCTTTGAAATTGAAGCGATGAGACCGCCTCTAACAATACTGCAGCACTAGAGAGATTTAGACACACACCTACACACACCCGCACACACATGCTTGTTCACATGCAAAATGTTTCAAAATGATGAACTGCTGAGGATACTGCATTAGAATCAGCTTTTAAAAGGATTCCTGTCAAAGCACAATAAAGAAGAAGGATCTACTTTGGACTGAGAGATACGCTCTTAAATGACCATGAAGACTGGGAAGAAATCATTCATAGGTAGGAAGTTTTTCAACTAAAAACTGACCAGTATCACCCTAGTTGTAACAAAGTTTGTACATTTTACAGGTAAAACATAACAAGGTTCCGTTTGTTAACAATTTTGGTAACTACATTAGTTAACATGAACTAACAATGAATAATATTTCTAAAGCATTAATTAATCTTAGTTCATGTTAATTACGACATATACAAAAATCTGTAGGATATCTGTTAATATTCTTATGGACCTAAGCTAACATGTATTTCAGTTGTATGTCTAATAACTAACCTTAAATAAGCTAAATAAATACTGTTACAATGTATTGCTCGTTGTTAGGTAATGTTAGTCAATTCATGTTAGGTAATGAGACCTTCTTGTAAAGTGTTACCATTTTACTCTAACTTTACAGAGTCCTTCTCTGTCCTGTTTAACCATGTGAAATGTGACTTCTAAATCTCCAATTTTATGAGATTTATCAAGATGAAATTATATTTTAATTGATCTTTGAGAAAAGGAGATGTACTCTAAATAGTCAATTTCAGAACCAAAACCTTCCTTTTTGGTTCAAAATGACTATTTATTGAAACTGAGCTGCAGAAACGTGTAATACTGAACTGCATCAAACATATGAATACATCAACATACTGTATCACACTCTTTTAGTAAATGGACCATTTATTTATATAAGGGTCAAAAAGAGTAGGTAATGGTCTTTAAAAAAAAAAACTATAAACGTGGTCCCACTTTATATTAGGTGTCTACTATGTGCCAACATTTAAATTCATACATTTGATACAATGCACTTATTATGTATAAATACATGTTTTACATTATACTTGTATTATTAAAATTACCTGCATGTAATTACTTCTTCAATTACACTGTAATTACACTGTTGTACTGTTGTTACCCACTCTTGAACCTAACCACCTCCAAACCTGTCCCTACCCTTACCTGTATCTCACCTCAATAGCAGCAAAAGTGATTTTCTATACAGCATAAACACATAAGTACATACTTATTTTTTTATGTAGGCCTGAGTACATTGTAGTTAAAGACACCTAATATACAGGTTGACTGTAAACTCTTCTCACTGTAACAAAGGAATTGTGATGCCGTGCGCCTAGGATCATTTGTTTATGCAATTTTTGCAACCCTGTTTCCAAATTTGTGGGACATGTCTAAATAAAGCTTAAAGCTCTGTGTGACACTTATGATCATGAAATAAACATCAATATTACATGGACAATATTTACATAAAAAAATAAAAAAATAAAGAACTATATGAGTAACAGGATATCAGTAACAGGGTTGTAAATTTGGCCTAAATTAAGCCGTCACTAAGTAGGGTTAGATATTTTATATATTATATTTTATATTATACAAATATATATTAGTAATGAATGTAAGAACAACATTTACATTAACTTGTGTAACAGGGTTGAATAGTTGTTCTTGACAAATGCAGCTAACACCTCAATATTTAAAAGAAATATATATAAAAAATGGAATGAGAAAATGTACTTCTCGTCATCTTGTAGAGAATATCCGAATAAAAATACGTTAGCTCTTAGGTGTCGCAATTTTGAAGTTGCTTTTTTTGTAATGAGAGAAAATCAGGTGGTAACAAGGTTACAAAATATTGTGTTTTTGGTATTTAAAATGAGTTAATAATTAAAAATAGCGATGGATTGTGATGCATATGATTTGAATTGTAGGATCCAGTTGAAAAGACAAAACCTCTGAGGTAAGACACACATAAAATTCCCATGTTAAATGAACCGGATGTTGCGGTAGACTTCCGTATTGTTATGTATTTCTGAGGGAAACTGAGTATGAAATAGAGGGCAGGGCTTGATTTTCACGCACCTCCTCACCATCTCTCGCTGACAGTGTTTGTTAAAGGGATACTTCACCGTTTTTTCATATTAAACTATGTTATTCCCTTAACTAAGACGAGTTGATACATACCTCTATCGTCTCAGTGCGTGCACTAAATCCCTCTGTCTTGCGGCGAAACTTTGTTAGCCCAGTTCATTTAATATGGGCCAAGCAGAGAAGATACCAAACACCTCCACGTTTTCCCTATTTAAATACAGTTACTCGCGAAGTGTAACTCGACCTAGGACGGTGACACAAAACAAAACGTTGCGCTTTTCTAAGCGTGTAAAATGGATAACTATTTTGTATGGTGGAATACCATAGCAAGTGCTTGTAAGCACTTCGACTTGGCGCAGTAATATCTTCACTCGTGAAAAATCCTCTCACCGGCCCCCGCTCCCTCTAGTGAAGATATTACTGCGCCAAGTCGAAGTGCTTACAAGCACTTGCTATGGTATTCCACCATACAAAATAGTTATCCATTTTACACGCTTAGAAAAGCGCAACGTTTTGTTTTGTGTCACCGTCCTAGGTCGAGTTACACTTCGCGAGTAACTGTATTTAAATAGGGAAAACGTGGAGGTGTTTGGTAGCTTCTCTGCTTGGCCCATATTAAATGAACTGGGCTAACAAAGTTTCGCCGCAAGACAGAGGGATTTAGTGCACGCACTGAGACGATAGAGGTATGTATCAACTCGTCTTAGTTAAGGGAATAACATAGTTTAATATGAAAAAACGGTGAAGTATCCCTTTAAGGATGTTCATGCCCAAGCCGTCAAACTGACGTCATTAGGAAAGAAACATGATTCAAGGGAAGAAAGTTTTTAGATTTCACTTTAAGGGTGGCAGAAGTCATTGGATGTGTATATTTTTCATGTCAGGTTATATACAATTTTCTCAAATGTGACATTTGCACCGCCTTTATAAAAAGGTCAATATATTTTATATTCTATTTATATTCTGGATATTGTACGAGTTCCTTCCTTTGCCCTCACTTTCTGTACCTATTTTAAGTCCTTCATTTTGCAAAAAGGAAGCAATATTACCGATAAAATCATTATCACGGCACATACTGTGTTCAGTAGATCAGCTTTGCCAGTCCATCCATTCATTCATTAATCATAACAGACATAATCCACTTTAGTCTGATTTAGTTGTCTAGGCTTTGATCTCTTTGGCTTTGTTTGTTTCATCTGTTACCTGGGTGAGGATGCTCTGTTTCACTTTTACATTCAACCTACATTAGCCTTCGACACATATACTAAATACACATACATGGCTTAATTGAGCAGGATTTATCAGTGCACTTTATTCCAATGTTTGATTATTGATTATTTCTCCCTCATAATCTTGTTTAATTTAGTAACAGGTGTATACATCACATTAGAAAATACGTTCCCTTTAGGTGTCTTTAATGTACAATGCACTTATTGTGTACATACAGGTTTTTTACACTGTACTTGAAATATAGGCTATGTAATTACAGCTGCAATTCATTTCTGTAATTACATCTATAATTACACTGTTGACCCTTCCCTTAAACCTTAACTAATCCTATACCTGTATCCCACCTCAATAGCAATAACAATACAACAACACATTAAGTACATTGCACTCATGTTTTTGTAGAAGTGCATAGTTAAGGACACCTAATATAAAGTGTGACTGAAAGTAAAATTGGTTGTGGATGCTGTTTCATGTTAACTTCACTTCTTACCACTTAGAAAGAGAAACAACGATAGTTACTTCACACATATAAATCTTTTAGGGGAAGTACAGTAACGTGAAACCCCCAAACTGCGGTATGTGATGTCATGAATACTGGAATTTTGCAGAGATTTCAGAAGACTTTCTGTTACAGCAGTGACTCAATCAGTGTCAATATTATTAAAAAAGAAGATTAGCTTTGGAATATACTGATATTATTTAATGATATTATTTGGTAAAAAAAAAAAAAAAGTTTAATCTATATAAATTAATGTCATTATATTTCTAAGTAACTATTTCAGGCCATTTTCAATAGTTTTTCTCTAACACTTTACAATAAGGTTCAGTTGGTTATGTTATGCATTAGTTAATACATAATGCATTAACTAAATGTTATTTAACCTTATTGTAAATGGTTTCCATTTCCTCTTTGCAGCTATTTGACATAGGCTAGGCCTATATTAAATGTATGGATCGTCTTAATGCAGGATTCACCCCAAAATGACAATGAAGTGCTCCACCAATGGTACATGCCTACTAATATCCATGTAACTTGTTTTGTAACTCATGTCTCCCCTGTAATCAACATAGTTATAGCAATAGTTAACAGTTGAAGAACACCCACCTGCAGATGCCTCAATGCCCATTACACAGCTCCCATTGAGCTCAACACAAACACATTACAGAGAACAATACATAGATGTGATATGAAGGATGAGATAAGAGAGATAAAAATGCAAATAGGGGGAATCACGAATCAATTAGTCAAGAAAAGACAGAAGTGAGACATCAAACATCAAGACCATGGGTCGGACTAAGCTAATGGCAGCTAGAGAAATCGATCTAATATACAGTACATGAGTGTGTGGGCATGAGGTTGGCGCAAGCCAGAAAGGCAATCGGCCCTGAGCAGTGAGAGGAGGTGCAGAAGTCAAGAATAAACTCCCCCTTCTCTTCAGATGATTCACTTCCTGCCCACCAGAGTGTGGCAGACGGTATCTGACCGAAAGACACTCGGCCTGTTATGCAAATGCTCACTCTCGGTCGACCTGCGTCTCCACGGTAACGTGGCAAGTATAGTAACAGGAAATAAATAGTAATAATTGGATCTCTGACAACTATGACAGAATGACTCATTCAAAGGACATTCGGTGAGCAGCGGAAAGACTTTGCCACCTGCATGTGCTCTTGGCATATGAGAAACTGTAACAGTAACACGGTTATGTGGAAATATGGGGAAGTTAGTGGAAGGGAGAGACGAGACAAAAATAGAAAATGTTTTAAAGCTGAACCACCAGATATAGTCACCTGATAGGGTGGATAATATTGTTGTTTCTCTGTCCTAGTGTCAGCATAAACAAACAAATATTTACTATTTACTTATTTGAAAGAGTTATTAGGTTATTAGAGCTTTTGATTTGCCCCAAAAAACTAGATTGCAAGTAATCATCAGTCTTTTTTCATCAGTACTTACAGTATTGTTTGTTTATTTTCATATAAAAGTAAGACATTTTGGGTATATAAAATATAGGAATACATCGAAATGGCTTGAAATCCTACATCTGTCTATTATTCATCCGTTATGAGCTGAAATACAGTGGAACCTGCTAAGCACTATCCAGTATTCCACTGAATACCTTCCCCATCTTTTTGTTATTTGAAACCTGCTCCAGCTGAATTTCCCTGCATGGTTCCTCCTAGCTGCTATCTGAAAGGATGTTTGGTTGGATACAAAGCATGTAACTCTTAAGTCAGATAATGTCATGCCACCCGATCCTGCTTGCGTAAACAGAACTTGGCAAGGCTCCTCATCTACAGGTGATTTTAAAGCTCTCAAAAAGAACTTATCCTCTTTGTGTAAAATGAAAGGATACCAGCGGCATTATGTGTAGACTGGATTTACAGATAGAACAGGTTATACATTCCAGAAGAAGCCCCAAATGGTTCTATGGAAGTGGAAATGCAAATCATGTGCACCAGGGTTTATGTTTGTTAAAGCAACTTGATGCAGGCTACTAAAATGACAAACAAATATTAAAACATTTATGAAAACTTTAGCCTATGTATATATATATATATATATATATATATATATATATATATATATATATATATATATATATATATATATATATATATATATATATGAAGACTAATAAAAATGACAGAATCTCACAACAAAATTATTAAACTTTAAAAAGAAAAAGAAAATGGAAAATATAAAAATAAACACAGATTTTAAACTGGGGTCCCAGGGGGCTGCAAGAGTATAAGGTGGTCTGCAGAAATATGTATGTTTAAAGTGAAAATATATATATATATATATATATATATATATATATATATATATATATATATATATATATATACTGTATATGTGTGTGTGTGTGTATAAATCTAACTGTAGATAATACAAAAATAATTGTTATTTAGTAATAATATATATTTATATAAATGCACATACATACAGTTACATTATATTTTACATTATATACATATTCACTGTAAACATGTAGCCTATATAATACAAAAATAATATTTATTTAGTAAAAATATATATAAATATAAATACACATACATATACACACACACAGTTACATTATATATATATTTTTTTTACATATTCACTGTAAACATACACTTTTCTGCAGACACCTTTATACTCTCTTGTGGCCCCCTGGGGCCCCTTCGACCCCAATTCGAAATCCCTGGGTTATTCCTAGTTGTCCCCTTTGATGTCTAACCGGACAAATTCTGTAATATAAGATCGAGGATGGCATCATGTTAGGACACACTTATATAACTTACAGGGTCAGTGGACCACATTTGGAGAACAGGCTGAAAAATAAATGATGTGGCTCAGAGTATCGGTTTACGTAAGCCTTGATAGCGCAGCCTCCTCACACCCTTGACCTGGTCGGATTGCTTGAACATGGTGGCTTGTTCACACAGATGAGAATCTGTTAAAACACAGGCTTTAACAGATTAACATTGTGCGTCATTCTCAGTAATGGGGAGAATATTCTTTAGCACATCTGTTCAGCACAGGAATGTCTTCCATTAACAGAGAGAAACCATAATCTCATGTAGCCTAATGTGCATGATCCTACGTACAGCCCTAATTTCACCGAATGCATTTCATTTCACATTTTTTACTGCTTCACCATTACTGATAAGGATTAGAAGTTAATATGTCACACTATGATGAGATGGTGAGCCAGCTGTGTATCAATTTCAATTGTCGGAGCGTTTAATCTCGTTCACTTGAATGGAAGCGCTTCCGCTCCCCCTCCCCTTGCATCGCCCCCTACCGGTGAAACAGAGATTCGTGGGATCCCGTGACGTCACATTCCGCAAGTCTCCTCGGTTACTCATGTGATGTCAGAGCCTCGCCTCCACAACCACGTGTTCCGTATAAAAATACGAGTCCAGCGCTGGCCGGGAAAGACAAGTAGCGCTGTCCTTCCAACAGCCTGGCATCAAAACCCTGTAGTGCGCTTCGTCAAACTCAAACGGTCCGCTGCTGGAAGATCAGTGAGTTGCAATAAACGGCTTCTAAAGGAATACATTCCTCCTGTGGATTTACTCTTAGAAAATAATAGTGATGGCAGTTACTCAGGCAGGATGCGACCTGACTTACTGCAAGATGAGGGGGATCGTGTCAGTTCTCACCGGTACGTCTCTCTCAACAGATTTGAGTTATTGGAGTTATTTTATTTTAGTTATGTCTATAAAAGACTTTGCTTATTTGATTATGCTTTAGAAAAAAAAAAGGATGCAATATGTCAAAAATGCAATTAAACAACTGTAATGGGAGAAAAATGTCTTTAGAAGTGATAGCCGTTTTTGTGTTTGTACAGTCTATTTTAATTAACGTTAGGTCTATAATTTATTTAAATTTTTTTCGTTAGTCGCATTTTTTTTCTCTATAGGCTACTTCATTTAAAAAAAATCATAATTAAAATATATAGCCTATTGCATTGCATTTTTCTTCGGGTTTAATTGTTTTTACATTGGTTAATTAAATGATGTGGTAGGTGTTTCATGAGGATGAAGGAAATGATGAGTATCGAGTATCGTTCGTGATATGTTTACAGTTGCATACAGTGAGCAATGCGGTGTGTTGTGTAACACTGAGACGTTCTTGACATTAAACCACTTTCACACGGATTCTGAATCACATCATGTAGGCTATAAAACATGATTTCTGGCATAGACCTGACGTGCAAATGATTACCGATAACCTTTAAGATTTTTTAAGGGTTTCCCTTCTCATAGCCTACGGTTGCCACTTCATTCAGTTCAAATGCAAGGTGTTAATGACGTCAGCTGTGGATTTCCTTCTGACGTAGACTAAATGGTTATTTTTCCATTTCAGCTTTTATTAAAGAAAGGAAGATGGGCTTAAACGACTTCATCCAGAAGCTTGTTTCCAACCCTCCCATTTGTCAACAGTAAGTATCAAATATTTAATTATATGATGAATAAAAAAATAAAAAATGCATGATGCTGCTTTTACAGTTAGCCTACATGTAGATTTGACGATGAACAAATAAGATCATAGATGATTTCTGTATTTCAAAATCAGCAAGAAAGTGGTTCAGGATATTTCCAGCATTCATTCGCCAAGGCAGCACTGTAACCTCTGGTGTAACCTGTAATCCCATCATCGGACTTTAGATGTTCATTCTGCTAATTGTGTAGGTTAATCTGTACCGGCAGGATAAAGCCTAGCACCAGAATAGTGCTCTGTGAAAAGCAGCTGTCCAGGCCGCTGCTTGGCTGCAGTAAGCACCTTTGAGAAAATCCCTAATGTCCCCTAGACGAGGATAAGGGCCTAATTCAATTAAGTGCGGCCCATTTGGTCTTAGAGCCATTCAGGTCGGACCAGTGGAAAATTTCTCAGCGCATCATACCCTCCGTATTCTCCACAATATTCATTCATGCTGGAAGATGCTGGGGGTGTCCCTCAGTTGACTAAAAGTCATCATTTTGGGCAGGAGGACTGATTTTATGAAGGCAAATGGTTTCAACGAAATATTATTTGATTTGATTTGATCTATTAATTGTAGATTTATGAATGTTCCATTACCAGATATAGCCCCACATAAACTTTAACAACACTGCCATCTATTGGTGTGCAAAGGCATTACAAGAAATAATTCATTTAAAGCAGTGGTTCTCAACCTTTTTGACTCACTGCCTAAAACAATATTTTAAGGCCCTCTATATAATATAGTACTGTAACTATAATATAATATAATAAGTATAACATATTATTAACAGAAACTGGGAGTGCCAATATAGGTCAAATGAATCACAAGTTTTAAATACGTGCTTTAATAAAAAACGGTATTAAGGGAAGAAACACTTACATTTGGCCCCGTAGATTTCCATTGTAACTATCAAGTTACTATCAGTTTGTTTGTCTTTTGTTTTACAAACCGTGGGTTTTTTATCAAAGTTGATTATCTGAAGTAAACATTTTTAAATGTTTCTCTTTTCTCTAGTGATGAGGTTGGATCATTCTTAAAAATCGATGAAAACCAGAATGAGGAGCTGGAAGAGAACCACCTGTGTTTGACCAATCCCAGGAGCTCTTTGGCTGAAGAAACTCAGTACGTAGTTACTCTTCCCATCTTCTGTTCTCAATCTTTTGTTTGGTTAATTGGATTTCAGTCAGTCAGGCCATTTGCTGTTTGCATTACTGATGTTATTTAATTTCCTTAACAGGATCCAACCTTCAGATTTTGACTACTTAAAGATCATTGGGAAGGGGAGCTTTGGAAAGGTGGGCAACATTTCATTTTTTATACAGTCAAGATGCAAAAATGTATGTCATATTCTAAACTGAGAATGCTAACGGCGTCTTATTCCACAGGTTCTGCTCGCGCGGCACAAGGAAAGCGAACAATACTATGCTGTGAAGGTGCTACAGAAGAAAATCATTCTGAAAAAGAAAGAGGTAAGACCTAATGCAATGTTCTCATATAGATGTGAAAGAACTTCGCCACAATCATAACAATGACACTTAAAATGTTTTTCAGCAAAAGCATATAATGGCGGAAAGGAGTGTATTAATGAAAAATATCAAACATCCATTCCTGGTTGGGCTGCACTTCTCTTTCCAAACCACAGACAAACTGTACTTCGTGCTAGACTACGTCAATGGAGGCGAGGTTAGTAAACAATGCATTCATAGCCTGAAAGAGGCCACGCCTCAGCTCAAAATAGATGACTGAATTCATGAACTCTTGGTATGTTTTTCTCCTGCAGCTGTTCTACCACCTCCAGCGTGAGAGGGTGTTTCTGGAGCCCAGGGCAAGGTTTTATGCTGCTGAGATAGCTAGTGCTCTCGGTTATCTCCACTCACTGCACATAGTTTACAGGTATGTGAATGCATGCAGTGCCTTCTAGTGGAGAAGCAGTTGAACTGAGTTCTTGATTCTGTTCATAATTCTGTTCATTAAGATCATGGGGTCTTACCTTTACCTGTCAATTTTCACAGAGACTTAAAGCCAGAGAACATCCTCTTGGACTGTCAGGGCCACATTGTGCTGACAGATTTCGGTCTGTGCAAAGAGGGACTGGAATCAAATGGCACAACCACAACGTTCTGTGGAACTCCTGAGGTGAGTCATTCATAAAATACTATCTTGTGAAAAAGAAGTGTGCTTAATTGTATTGAATGTGCACTTGCAGTGTACTTCAAACTTAAAAGTATATTTTAAAACAAAAACTGTTTTTGCAGATGATATTATAATAATGAAATAAAGGGCCACTTAAGTGTACTTTAGTTTACCATAAATGTTTCAGTATATTCAGCAGTAAAGATAACCATACTGTATTTACATTTTCATTTATTCCCGTGTCTGAAAACATTGTATTCAGTTCACACTTAAGTGTATTATTTTAAAGTATATTATTTCTGTAATAAGTGCTCTTTTTTTAAAGTATCTTAAAGTGTACTTCTTTTCACGGGGGAATATAAGATAGTTTGTATTTAACAAGAATTTTGGATTTAAACAGTGTTTTGATTTTTTTCTTTCTTTTTTTCCCCACAGTACTTGGCACCTGAGGTCCTCCAGAAACAGGCCTATGATCGTACAGTAGACTGGTGGTGCCTGGGATCAGTACTGTTTGAGATGCTGTATGGACTGGTGAGAAGACCTTTTGCATGGAAAATTACTAGATCAGTTGTACACTCTAATTTTTTTTTATTTTTTTTTTTATTTCACGAACACTTACTTTTTAAAATTGAAACAACAATTTTTTTTACAGGGTAGCAAAGGATACATTTAGCAAACAATTAATCTCTCGCTCTTTGTTTTTCTAGCCTCCATTTTACAGTCGCAACACTGCCGAGATGTACAACAACATCCTTCACAAGCCACTAGTCCTGAAGCCTAATGTGTCCAATTCTGGCCGTGACCTGCTGGAGGGTTTGCTGCACAAGGACCGTACCAAGAGACTGGGGTCCAAAGATGATTTTGTAAGTGGAAAAACACACCAGTGCTACTCATATATGGTTTATTTTCACAAGATTTGTAATTCTAATTTAAACTTATTTATAGCTGGAAATGAAGTTCCACAGCTTCTTCTCTCCCATCAACTGGGACGACCTCATGGCTAAAAAGATCATCCCTCCTTTCATTCCTTCAGTGGTAAGTTAATAATTTACCTGCATAGTAATAATTTGTAATAATTTTAGTACATTTTAAATCAGTATGTTTTAATAATCTTTTGTTGAGCTTTAAAGAAACACACTTATTTTGAAGTGTTGATGTGCATACTAAAGCACTTGTAAAGTACTGTGGTGTGTTATTCAATATTACATTTAAAGTTAATATATTTTAAAATAAACTTCATCATTACAAATGTGTAATTACAAAAATATTTTAAATACATGACATATAAGCAATGACATTAAGGCAAGACACCACAGGTGAATAGAGTATGTTTGGTGTATGCAAGTGCTTCTTAAGTTTAGATAGTTTTAGATTTTTTTATTATTCATTTTGAGAAATAGGCCTTTAAAGGTATGTATTATTGGAAATCTACAGATGCAAATACATAAAGAATAATAATAAACACCTTTCTTTCCAGTAGTCTACATGTTATGGAAGCAAAAAGCCCAAAATAAAATTGACCAGTGCATGAAAAAATGGTCTTGCCTTAAAGTATATTTTAGTTTACCATAAATCCTTGTCTTTGCATAGAGATGTAATAAATTGTCTCTATTAAATCTACAGAGTGGTCCCACTGACCTTCGGCACTTTGACCCAGAGTTCACACACTTACCTGTGTCGACCTCCCTATGCAACACTGATAACCTGCACATGACCAGCAGCGTACGGGAGGCAGCTGGAGCATTCCCAGGTTTTTCTTATGGTCCACCGGCTGACCATGCCTTCCAGTAACAGCCTCCGTGACACCATCCAGAATGTCCATTCCAGAATCGGGACAGAAGAAGGACCACAGGGTGGGACACTTAGCTCTTCCAATTTATTTGCAAGTACGACCTGGCAGCACAAAGGGACACTGATACAACCCGGATACTCGTGCATGCCCAGGAGGAACATGGGATGTTATAGGAACACAGTAACAACTTCCAGAAAAGATGAAATGTGTGCCAATGGTTGCAAAGAGGACCTGAGCTCCTAGAGAGAGAGAGCTTAGAAGTGCCTGAGAGTTTAACGTATGATCTGTGAGGGGAGGGAAACGGGTAAATTGACTTTGGCTTACCGGAGATGATGGCACCAGCTACTGGGCGAAACGCCTTCTGTGATATTTTACATTTGATCAAAATGTCTTTGGATGATGTTTTATTTAATTGGATTTTTCATGCATCGTTGCACAGTGGAGGTAAAGGATCAAGAAATGTACAAAATATATGGATGGTATACATCAACCCCTACCAGTACAAGAGGACACACAGGCTGTACGACTCAAATATCAATTCATTTTTAATGAGTACATTTATTATAATCTTCCTATTGACAAATGTTAATTAAATAACAGCAATATTTATCATACTGCATTATTTTAGTGTGGTTTGGCTTAACTCTTTGGTCCTACTCAGATTTATATTAGAAGGGAAATTAGTTTAGATTACGAAGCCACAAGGCTTTTAGCTGTGATTATTTGTCTGATTGAGTAGAAGACATCCCGTGTTCCTGCAAAAATGAATATTTTGTCTTACAAGCACTTTCTTTCCTTTTTACTCCAATGCCAGCACTTTTACACAATATGCCAGACACTGTTTCTTGGGAAGGCAATTTTACTAGTCATACATAACATTCTTTTATCATACATGTAGTGAGATGGATGTATGTTTTAAACATCCATTTGTCATCACTATCTGAAGCGATCGATGTTTACCGAAAACACAGCATGTCGATTAGATTGTATTGAAACCACCTGCATCATGTAGAAGTCATATGTACTAGCCCAAAAGGAACTGTGTCTTTTTTTGTTCAAATTGTGCCTGTTCAGCTAATTTATGTATGTTGTGATGCATTTCCACGTGTGTCTATCATTCCTGTCTGCATCGTTCTGGGTTGGACAGGGACATGGAATGCTGTGCAATAGAAATGGTGACTTGAAAGAGATGTGAACAATTTGTCATGCAAGACGTTGTTGAGACGATTGAGTGGCATCGACTTAATGAAGAAGAGGGGTTTGGATGCCCTCATGAAATGCATCCCTATTTTAATTGTAATATATTTCATATCATTGGACCAGTTATGTGCTATACGTTGTTTTTTAGATAACTACAAACATGGCAATATTGATAATGTTTATTTTCTTCCATTTTTGGAAGTTATTCATATATTGTTTTATATTTTTCCATGTATATTTATTTACATGTCACATATTTTACCTCTAATGATCAGAGTATTAAATTCTTAGATTGATGAAATATTGGAGAATGATCTATTTGAATGCAAAATAAATATTTGAAAAAATTATCCATACATGTCTACTTATTCTTCACTTTTGTTTTGATGTTTAATTTGTTCACTTACATTTTTTTTTAATTGTTCAGTTTTGGGTTATGAATATTCTCATGTCATCCATCCAGGGTATTTCATTGCTCACGGCCTGAGATGCTGGGATCACGGGCACGGCATCTCCACAACCATAAGTGACATGGGAAATGGTTGAATGGATGGAGTCATATAAAAAAAAAAAAAAGTCTCTTGGGCTCACCAAGGCTGCATTTATTTTATAAAAATACAGTACAAACAGTAATATTGTGAAATATTAGTAAGATTTAAAACAAGCTCTCTATTTGAATATATTTTAAAATAAAATGTATACCTGTGATGGATGGCAAAGCTGAATTTTCAGCAGACATTACCGGATGAGACCGTCCGTCCTTCGGATGAGACGTAAAACCGAGGTCCTGACTCTTTGTGGTCATTAAAAATCCCCTGGCACTTCTTGTAAAGAGTAGGGGTTTAACCCCGGTGTCCTGGCCACATTGCCTCCAATGGCCCTTGCCAATCATGGCCTAGTAATAATCCCCATCCATTGAATTGGCTCTATCCCTCTCTCTCCTCTCCACCTATAGCTGGTGTGTTGTGAGCGCAGTGGCGGCCTTGTACTGTGGCTGCCGTCGCATCATCCAAGTGGATGCTGCACACTGGTGGTGGTTGAGGAGAGATTCCCTGATATGAATGTAAAGCACTTTGGGTGTACAGTAGTACATATGAAAAGCGCTATATAAATGCCTCATTCATTCATTACTCCAGTTTTCAGTGTTACATGGTCATTCTAATATGCTGATTTGCTGCTCAAGAAACGGTTCTTATAATCAATGTTAAAAACAGTTACGCTGCTTAATATATATATATATATATATATATATATATATATATATATATATGGATGCATAAGGTCAATATTACACGATCCAGTATTATGGCCTAGATCCTGGTTATGATCAGGCAGTGTGAGTGTGATCTGTTTGGCATTTTTATGTTGATACGGTTAATTCTCAAAGTGACAAATGATTCCGGCAGATTCAAGGAAGGAACTGTGCTATTTTAGTGCATCTTGAACTTGCTTTTGGCACAGTGAATAATGTGATTATCCTTGATCGCTTAAAGACAGGGTAGGTGATTTGTTCCAGAATTTATTTTTGTTATGCTGGTTGAAGTAGTCACTTCACATCCTGATTGCAATCACTAAGTTAATTGGCCTAAATGTATTTATATGTACATATTGTCTGTGGAAAACGTACGGCAATAAAATGTTAGTCCAATCTTTGCATTCGATCCGAATGCAATGATACAATGTCCTACCTGCCTGTCAACGTATGTATTTTCATACGTCTGCACACCCCGCTCGCACAGACATCACACGACATCAGCGCGTTTTATGCTATGCAGAGTTATGACAGACGTCAGTCACCGAGCACCGCAACTGAAACAGCAGCCGCCTTTTACAGTTTACAACGAGCTTATACTGCGTTCACGCCATACCTACTGTGATTTGGAAGAGATGGAAACCAGTGACGCTATACTCAGAGCAGTTTGTGACTTGAATTTATGCGTTTCAATGTCAAAACTATCAACGCCCAAATTAAACTGCAGCAGTCAGGTGGTACAGGACAAAGTGGATCACCTGCGGCTGCGGTAAGTGTTCCGTTATGTTTTAAGATGACTAGCCTACTGTTACAGTGCCATTAGCTAGATGTAATGTAACCGTAGTGACACTATTACATGAATAGGGTGCTCACTACTATTACAGTTGTTCCCGGGCTCCATGTATCCCCTGTAATGTTAGTCTTGTGTTGTCACAAACGCGCTCTATCACCCCAGGAACAAATAAGCGGCGCTAAAGGTAACTTTCAGGACTGCAGCATTCAACTTGCTAATGAATTGGAGGGGGGGATGGGCAGTTTTCATTTTTGAGAAACAGTGACCTTGTTTGTGAAATAGTAGGCTACTGTCTATCAGCTTCCAAAGTTTGTAACTCCTCTTCTGTGCATTCTGGCTCAAAACGATATGGTGCCAACTGTCACCAACGCCATGTAGCCATTTACATCCAGTCTTTGTGCTAAGCTAGGCTAGCGGTGGGTGCGTCAAACAGACTTACAGCACGCACGGAGATGAAAAAGGTATGTATGGACTTATCTAACTCTGGGGGATACGGTGAATAAGCTAAAGTCCCAAAAAGTTGAAGTGTTCCTTTAAGTGTTTATGTTCATTATTATTGTAATGTTATGTGCTTTGAGACATGAGGTAGTTTAACACCATCTCTCATGACACTTTTGTTCGCTCCCTGCTGTATACCCATCCTTGATGTGATTTGAAGGAGGTGTGGCTTTGGAGACGCTCTGAAGGGAGGATGGGATATTATGCTTTCAAAGCTAGCTCACTATTGCTAGCCTCAAAATTGCCTACCCTACCTTTAAGTCAGTGGGTGGGATAAAGTGCAATAAAGAATTAAAGGGGTTGTATTCTTAAGCCGGGTGCACACTGCACGATTTATAATAGTCCTTTACGATTGTTACTTGTCAGACTGTACAAACATGAGTCCAGCTGTAAGCCATGTCACACTGTGGGATATCAGTTGTCTTTATGTCAGACTGTACAACAGTTAAGTTCTCTTTCTGACGTCCATTTAGTCTCACTTTGGGAACGCCTCAGGCATGACCAACTGCGGAAGCACCAATTACACCGTCTGTCAGACTTATAGACCAATCGCCACAGCAATAAGGGAGCCCTGCCTGCCTTTCTTCCCCATGAAGATTGTGGAAGCTGTACTCATTGACACATTATAATATTTCCTGCTGAACAGTTTATGGACAAAGATGGCTGATGACATTGCAAACACTGTAAATCTTATATTGCTTTTAGCTGGGTGCATTTTGCTAAAGTGGGAAAACGTCCGCGTCAAGGTGAGTTTTTCCATTCCAAAGAGAATAAACAGCCTTATTCCCGATCGAATACGATTTAGTTTATATTGAATACAGGGATATAAGAGTTTATTTTCAGAAATAATTCTGTATAGCACTGTTCTGGGGTAGTAAACCTACACGTCACGGTGAGAGTTTGCTGAACAAAGAGAGTGGCCACTTATGGCCACTTATAGAAGGGCAGAGCATGGATGATGCTCCCTGCCACATGTGCTTGTGCGGTCAGGCTGCCACCTGGAAGCAGGCTCTCCTAACCAAGCTCTTTGGGTGGAGATTTGTGTGATAGCAGATCTGAATTTCCTGATGTCACATAGGGTGGTCAGGAGCTGCAGCAGGAGTATGGGGCTAACAGTGGTGGAAGAAAGAGCGCTATGGCTCAGACTCTCAGGCCTTTCTGAAAAAGTGGTTTCTTGATGACCCCATGGATCCCAAGGCACTGTTTGGCATTACAGTCATGGCCATGCACCAACAGTGTCTTGAGGATGAATCAGGCTCCTTGGGTTTTCTGCTCCACCGCCCTTGGAGTTCAACACTTTTCTTCCTTCCCCAGGCAAACAAAGAAGGTTGTTAATTGTAGATGGTCCCATTTCAAAAATTTTAAGGGCCAGTTCAGCAGGTTCTCTTACCACTATAGGAGGGACAGTGGCACAAGTTCCCATGGTGCCCCCTGTGACTGTTCTCCTAACGCAGTCGATCACATCTGAGGCGTTCCCATAGTGAGATACATCACTTCTGTAATCCGAGAACAGAGGCTATAGTAATCTAACGTTTCTTTAAAAACAGATGCACACAAGAAGATTTGTCCAGAGTTTTACATCATCAACACGTGACACGTTCAGTGACTATGAGCAGCATTTAGATGCAGGACTGAAATGGTGGCTAGCAAACAAAATTAATCTCTAGCGTTATTTTGATAATGGCTTGTCTTGAAAAGAAAATGGAACAAAACAAAGATGATGTGTGTGGAGCAGGTGGTTGGTTATTTTTGTCACACTTCAGGTTCTGTGATTCTACTGCTTTTTGATTTGATGGTTGTCGTAGGAGAAGTCACACTGCAGGACTGTGCTGCTTCAGGATTGACACAGAGATTTCATCAGAGGTCAAATTTGATCGCAGTGGTCATTAATCGGCTATCGGCGAACATGTCAAACTAGCGATCAAAGACTACAGATTCTGCATTGTCTGTTCTCCATCACTGATTCTCCATGGTCAATTCTCCAATGTTTCTCCCCAGTGACTACCTGTATTGAATGTCAATTTACACAAATTTCCACGATCGATCGTCATTTAAATGAATTATCAATTAATCGATTAATTGTTAGTTAGCCTTAAAATATATAGCCAACAGCATGACAAGTCTGCAATGCTGCTCAAAGCGCTATGTTCCTCACCAAATTAATGTGAAGGGTTTTTAGTCTAAATAAAGGGCTAGGAGGATTGTAAAATTAGTCGATGTGATTGATCCTTTAATTAAAATACTTATTTAATAATCAAATGATGACTAAAAAACTGTCACCAACGCCACCTCAGATGCCTGCTAGTCAGAATGTGTAACTCCTGTTGTGGACGCGCTGCACGGCAACAAAACCCAATGAATTCACAACGATTCATTAAAATAGTGTTCTTATTATAATATAATGTAACATTGTAACAATCGGCCTAATCGGTAGCGTTACAAGAATAAAAACGGGGTCAGATTAAACTGTGTGAGTTTGTTAAGTGTTTTAAAAGATGAGACAACAACAGAAATAAAGTGAATAAATGAAGTGCATTTACAATTTCGACCAGGAACTTAAAACAACACAATACAACAAAGAAGCCTTAGGCTGTTAAAAGCATAGTCCATTGGTTCCATACCCTAAAACAGTCCTTAAGAGTCCTTGCGTGCTGTAAGTCCCAATGTGTAAGTGTCCACCGGTGTATATACAATCCAACTGTAGTGATAATCCAATGAAAGTGATGTGGTTTGCTGGAATGGTAAGTCCTTAAAAGCAACTCCTCGATCCAGCTTTGGTCCTCTTGACAGAGACCTTGGCTGTTTCTCAATATGCGTTCTTCAGTGATCTTGTGTCCTTGTGTTCTCGTACTACGTCATCATCAACCGCCGAAGTTCAATTCCAATACTCAAGAACGCAAGTACAGAGGACGCATGAAGTGCCCGGATGTGTCCTTGATATCGAGGATGCATCAAATGCAGACTTGAGAGAATCGAACCGCAAAAAATCCCAGAAGACGTTGCGGGCAGTCGACGTACGGAAGGCTGTAAGCTTTAAACTTCTCGTTCTCACTTAAGAGATTCCCGCTGCAAGCTCGAAATACGTGACAGCTCGTGAAAGTTTACATTTGTCATTACTCTTTTGCTTCATTTTAATAAAGTGATAAAGACCTTAAGAAAGCGGCAGTATTTTTATTGGCATATTAAAAAGAATCTTAACATTGACAAAACATAGGTAACACAGGCTACTCATAAATACACATGGTAAAATAAAAAAGATATAAACTATGAAAACAATGTCTATAATAATATGAAAGAAATGTTTAAAAGTTTGTGACATATGTTTGTGATGTTAATTGTGTTGTATTTGCCGAGATGGTCAGTTAAGCAGCATCGCAGCACATCTCAATTCTCATAAAGATGCGTTCTGTGTTCTCGCGTCCTTCCGAGTTCGTTCTTTCAAGGTCGCCTGGCAAGACCAGTCTCAAAGAGAACGCAAGTCTGTTCTTTGCGTTCTTGGAATTGAGAAACAGCCCTTGTTTGTTTGCCATGCTGCTTCTTTTATGCTCGCTATTTCCTGTTTCCTGTCATGTGATTGCTCACATGAAAGGCAGACCCATAATCTTTTAAAGACATACACACATAAAACAGATAAGAGGAATAAAATGGACTAAAATGACTAAGACAACATGTAAACCTATTAAAACTCTAATATACATAAAATCATTATAATACATAGAGTGGTTAAAACATGTGTCATGTGTGACAGTGTCACAACATGATAGTCCCAATCATAGTTATTATATGTCGTGCATTGCTGTTTGAGCTGTGCAATGGTTTTTAAGGGCTTACATGGACTTGCACTAGAGTATATTTCTGGCCGTTTACATCATTATCAAATTACTAGACCTTTAAGATCTGCTCAGAGTTTCCTTTTAATTGTCCTCAAGAAACGACTGAAATCCAAAGGAGATTGTGCCTTCCCTCTCCACATTAAACATTAAACAGCCTCCCTCTCCACATTAGATCTTGACACTTCTGAGTGCTTAACTTCTCATTTGAAGACTTATCTCTACTCTGTTGCTTATAACTGTCATTGGACTTATATTGTATAATGTTATATTGTACTATACATGTGTTATATTGTGTGTTTAAATGTGTCTGTATGGTAATTTTGGTAGTGTAAGGCTGATATAAATAATTTATTATAACAATATAAATGTATTTACTGTCACTTTTAAACAATGTACTGAATGAAAGTATTTTTTATTTTTTCAAAAAATCTTACTGACCCCAAATGTTAGTAAGTTTGTTATTTGTACACACACACACACACACACACACACACACACACACACACACACACACACACACACACAAATAACAAACTTTGCTTGGCTTTCAGGATCTTTCTGTCATTTCCGTTCATATCTTTTTTTTACCATAACAAAAATAGGCTACTTATTTAATTAAACTGCATTTTAAATATATGATGTTCTGGGGGAGCTTACAAAGTAAAGTCTCTCTATGGTAGTTTACGAATCAGTAGTAACAGAAATGCTTACCTCAGCACTCATCACATTTTTGCATGGGTTCACCGTTTTGTGATTCGAAGGAGCGCTTGTCATTTCTGCGCATGCGCGTCGGGAATTTTAGCGACTTCCTGCCAAATAGTTGTCCCTAACACTACACGGCGCCCCACCGAGGGAATTTCAGTTCAAGGAAACATAAAGTTTCCTCGAAAGTAGCACTTGGTGAGATGGTAAGAGTTTCTTTCCCATTTGTGTGTCACGCACTGTGAATTTGAGTGCTTTAATGAGCGGTTTAGTGTGAAATGGTAAGGTCAGTGAGCCGCGAGCTAAATAACACACGTTGGCTAACTGCTCAAACTGTGCTTAACGCTAACGTTCCATGAACACAGCGACTACTGGAAAACAGTTTATATTTCTCCTCCTATAGTATGTGCACCAGCAGTGATAACGTTATGCGTGTTTCCGAACATGGTCACATTTAATGTGTGTGGTATGTGGACATCTCCGGTGAAATAACCACAGTTTTGGAGAGAAACACTGGCTGTGTCTCAGATCCTTTGATCTTCCTAGCGTTACCTAGGCAGCACTTTTCGGCGTCATGGGAGCAAAACGTTGATTTTGTAGCGAAATACTAAGTAAGATGTGAGATCCTCACCTTCACTGATCAGTCCTTGAGTCAGTCCTGTATAGTGTATGTTGAGGATGTCTTTAAACTTACACTACTTAAGCCTCCTGCCATTGTGATCCTCCTGCTATTGTTTTGTTTGATAGGTTTATGCTGTGTACTGTCAGCACACTTTTATGCCTACTGATCTACAGCTCATGCAGTCTAATACTTCTATCTGAACTGATCTATATATTTATATATGACATTGGTGTTTTTTAAACTAAAACTATACAAGTAAAATAGGCCTACATAAAAACAAGATTCAAAAATACAAATTGCTTTTTGTCATAATTTCTAAATGCAGGTGAAGTTTTAACATTTATTTATTTGTAATTTTTTAATTTAAGGTCAGGAAGGTTTGTTTTAATTATTACTTTTGTTCAGCAAGGATGAAAAGAAAGCATAAAACCATTTATAATGTTACAAAATATATATATATTTCAAATAAATGCTTTTATTCACCAAAGAATCCTAAAATAAATGCATCACGGTTTCCACAAAAATACTAAGCAGCACAGCTGCTTTCAACATTGACAATAATAAGAAATGGGGCTGGGTGTCAAATCAGATGTCCCAATTCGATTTTGATTTTCGATTTCGATTCCCTATTCGATTCTCAATTCGACTCAATGAATATAGATTTTATACAAATCTTATATTTATAACAAAGAAAAGTGAACACAAGTTTACATTAATTAATAAAAAGAAATGAACAGCCACAAACCTGTATATTAAACTCTTTTTATTTTTGGTACACTTGGGTACATTAAAACTGAACCCAGCTCTACATTTCAAATGCATACAATGAATAGACAGGATTTTTATGCAAGATAAAAATTTGATGCTGAAAATTGGACAAGTCAGAACAGTCGCATGCTTTGATCAAACAGGATCAGGTTATTTTATGTTTAAGATAACACAAACATAAATTCTCATAGCATTAGCTGTAACATGGAGGCTGAAAGCATATGAACAGTGTAGGAAAACTAATACTGGCTTTTGGGTGATTGATAAATAAATGTGGATTTATTTATCTATCACATTTAAAAAAACGATTAATCGAAAAAGCCCAGCCCTAATAAAAAATGTTTCTTGAGCAGCAAATCAGCATATTACAATGATTTCTGAAGGATCATGTGACTAAAGACTGGAATAATGCCTACTGAAAATTTAGGAATAACTAATCACAGGAATATATTACTTTATTCTTTATACTTTATTTTCAAGGATAGCCCCTTGAGATTAACCATCTCATTTTTGAGAGGGTCCTTACAGTACAAAGAAACCAAAATCATAACAGAAAATCATAATTAAAGTAAATACAACTCAGGACTATAACAAACATTTAGATACGTTGACATTCACATTCATACACATGCACACTCTAACAATGCTCCCACAAACCTAGTCCCTTCCCTTTTGGCCCATACCATAATCAAAGACAATCGGTGAAAATGTAAATACAAAATCAAGGTGTAAATATGCTTACACACATCCATATACCCGTACAGATACATAAATGCAAACATGTACAATAACCAGCAAAAAAAAAAAAAGAGGGAGGGATCAGAAACAAGAACATGATGTTTGAAAATAAGTAAAAAGAGATGATTTGAAAACATAAAAAGAGGTTATAGATCTGAGCGAGCAGGAAAGATTGTTCCAGTCTGATGGAGCTTTACATTTAAATGCACGACAACCTATTTCTTTGCTGATTCTGGGTGAATGAAAGAAGAGCTGATCCGTATGCCTTAAGTTGTACTGTGTATTAAGAGGAATTAGGTAATGTTTCAGATATGGAGTGCAAGTGGTTCATTACTTTCTATTTTAATTATGACATCACTTTGTAGGCCAAAATGCATTTAGCACTTCGGGTTCCATCGTCCCAAAGTCAAAGGGTTTTTTGAATGGGGTTTTGGTTAAATGGCTGAAATAGTAAAGGTAAATGGCAGAAATAGTAAAGGTAAATGGCAGAAATGTAAACTCTGTCTACTTTTACAGCATCGTTATGGTTATAATTGTGCTCTAACAAACTATTCTAACTCAAACGTTCTGGGAAAATGTTTTTAGATAAAAACTGAAAGAGTTGTCGGAAGCTTAGTGATAGTGATGACGTTGAATTTGTGGGACTGTTGTGTAGTTCGTTTTTAGCCTACCTTTAGCTTTTTACTTCTGGCGACTGCATTTAGGCTTCAAAATTCATAAAAGCTGTGTTCATCTGTGATAATTATCTTGATGGACAAAACGTCCAAGTATCATAAACTTTTGTGATCACAGAGCTTGTTTTTAGTGATAATCTAAAAGCCTATGACACAATCCTGTTGGGTTTTTGTCGAGAGGTCCAGGCTAGGGATGGACGATATGGCCGAAATTTATATCACGATATGTTTCTTAATTTCAGTGGATACGATATAATTTTGATATCGATATGAACAATGTAAAAGCCTCAGAAAAACTGATGAACACAACGGATGTCTGTATCTAGTCTATGAAACCTCCTCCAATAAAACTATATAATATTTTAGAAATAAAAACAGTAAAAAATAAATGAATGTTCACCTTTTATTTGTATTTAGCCTTCATACAAACAAGAAATGTAAAATCATCACACAAGACTCTCAACTTATTAATATTAATGTCTTTAACTTTAAACTATAAAATAGGTTGATTATATTATTCTTATAGATTGAATACGCGTCATACGCCATCACTCTTTCTACGTCATTGCACATGCGCAGTCCTTTCAGTTTCGGTTTTCAATCCGATCAAGTGTTTACATGTTCTCTCGATCGGATTAGAAAAGGAATAAACCGCCCCTTTCAATCCGATCGAAATTTCATTCGGATCGGGCTCAATCGGATCGATTAAGGGATTTACATGAAGGCTTTTCAGTCAGATTGAGCCGTCAATACGATTACTAATGGATTATTTGGTTGCATGTTAACGTAGTGTATTGAAATATCTGAAATGTGTTTAAAAATCATATCAACGTTATTGAAAAAATTATATCGCAATATATATTGATATTGAATAATTGTCCAGCCCTAGCCAGGAATACAAAGTGACGTCATACCTGCACCACTCTATGCTTGTAATAATGGTGCGTTCAAGTCCTCCTGGGAAGTTCGTATGTACGAGGTGGGAAGTCGTGTTTACGACGGCAGGTGCGTTCAAGTCCCTTTCGTCGGAGTAAGATACTTTATTTTAATAAATTACAGAAAAATACAGTAATGTTCTTAAACTCTTGTTCTAGAAAATGAAGAACAAAGAAATGTGCATCAGGTGTACTTTGTTTTTTTAATGTTTTTAATTAATTTATGATGCCACTGCCAACTTTATCGTTACATGTTGCAGTGTTATAATGTAAACTCAGTCCGTGACAGTCCATATTCTGTGCAGGCAGTTAGCTTACTGCGCTGTAAATTGAAAAGCCTGACAATATCACTGTTAATACCTTTAAGTATTGTGGTATTCCACCATGTTTCTCAGTGAGACGTGGATCTGATCTTGCGGATAATTGAGCGGATCAATTATCTACATAATTGATCTTGTACCACAACTCGTAAAGATCGGGGCATAGAGAAAATCCCGAGCTCCCCACTGGTATTTACGACATTGTGGTGACATTCAAGTGCGATCAACTCGTAAATACCATCTATACAAGATGACTTGAACGCAGCATAATTGATCTTGTTAAATGAATTTGTTATTTACTGAATTAATTCTAGATAGCAAACTATTTAAATTAAGGGGACTCCTGCGTCTGCATTTTGTACATGCATACATACATAAGGAAGTACATGTTTATGTGAACATTGACTTTGCTTGCAGATGTATTAAAAACTTGGAGCCTGAAGCTGAAGTTTAATGTCTGATGCTTTTGTATGTAGAGTTTTATTGCAAACTTGTTACAATTTTAAAGGGTAAGTTCACCCAAAATGTAAAATTCACATTTAAGATTCACATTTTACAATGAAGATATTTTTAATGAAATCTGAGAGCTTTTTGTCCCTCTATTGACAGCCTATGAAACTACCACTTTCAGGCCCCAGAATAGTAGTAAAAAGACACTGATGTTAAAAGTAATAAAAAGACATTGACATTGATGAGAGCACCATGACACATGCATGTTACTTCATAAAACTGAGGTTAAAGTTTAAACCACATTAAATAATCCAAGTGGTTTAACCTCAATTTTATGAAGTGACACGAGTGCTTTGTTTGCGATAAAACAACATAATTTGCCACTATTTACAAAATAGTAATCTCCAACGCGCGTTCACACAACAACGTCTGCTCATGACACGCATGTGCATGTGTTGTGCTCTCGTGAACGCGTCAACAATATTCTTTGTTCAATTATAATTGTATAGAAAAAAAATTTATTTTACTTAAATGGAATTATTGCCAATTAAATTCAAAATGCTTAAAGGACAAGTATAATAGAGTTAAATGTTGGTAAAAATAAGCGTTTTCATACTTTTCACGAAATTAACCAAGGAAGAAGTTTTCCTCCATTTACACTAATATAACAACAATAATTAAAACATTTAATCATGAAAAAAAAACGGAATAAAATTTGAGTCAATTAATTTAAACCAATTTCCCCTTATGCCATTCCAAACATAATGAAATGTTTAGAAAAATGTCTGTTTGTTTGTTTTTTGTCCGTACAGGGAAAGTCACTGGCCCAGTGTTGTTTTGGACATTGACTTTCATTGTATTAGTAATAACAGAATTACCCATTTTTGGGTAAACTATCCTTTATAGACCCCTTTTCAGTTAGTAAACATGGTGACATTTTTTGTGGGCGGAGCTTAGGTGGAGGCAAAGCGATTCCTCTGGCCGCTTCACTTGCTAGTTAGCAAGTTTTGTTAGCTTGTTTTTTAATGACTGGAGAAAATCCGATTTTATCATAATGTATAAGGTCACTCACTGTCCATTACAGTGCAATTTTAATGATGTGAATATTTTCTAGAATTTTTTTTTTCCAGATACAGCAAATTCATTTGTCAACTTTATGTATTTGATTATTCTTTCTTACCAGGTTCTTCAAAAAGTCTAGTCACAATCAATCACAACAATGTATACAATCATAGATGATTCACAAATAATCAAAATAGTTTAGAAAACATAATGCGATAATTTCAAATTGGAGCCTTTACACCGTCGATTCTAGCACCCAACAACACAAGATTATGACATTTTAAGCTCCTTATATAGCTGAATCTGTGCTGGTTTGTATTGGCTGCCTCCAGTTTTCCCTTTGATTTTGCCTCCGCCATGACGCAATTGTGACATCGGCGCAAAAAGGGTCTATAGATTGTCTGTGTAACTTTCTAAATTTATTTCAGATTTTTTGGTGTTTTTTCCATTTCCATATCACTTTCCTGGGACATTGGGCTGTATGTTGCAAAAACATTGCTCAGGGCATTATGTGTTTTACTAAACATTGTAGTCCCATGTTTACATGAATGACGCTTTGGTAAGCGTCTGCTAAACTGGCTCAAGTGTAAGTGAGCGTCTGACCTGCTTTTCCCTTTCTTGCTTCATATACCAATTAAATAAATGCGGTTTAAAGAAGGCATGAGGTGAATAAAATTAGGTTAGATCTTATCCTCGCCCACCCTTTGGATGTGACAGCTTGCGCAGAAACACCTAATGCCTTTTTGATATAATCAGGAAAAGCTTCCTAGTTTTCACCAAATGTAGGTTAGTAAACATGTAAGGAGAGGCGGACATCTAACCCAGGCATGTGCGCTGAAGAGTGGGAAGGTACGGGGGAAACATCTGGTGCTTTTGTGGGGCACCTCACGTGCCGGTGCCGAGCTCACCTGCCACGAGGGTGAGAGAGGGATTAGGCCCCGCAAGCACCACTTGTTCCCCTGACTTTCCCATGATACTCAGCACCGTGACCGCGCACACAGACAAATGACAAGGATCAACCCCAGTGAGGTGGAGAGCATATATAAAGCTGTCTCACAGTGTTGGCTTATGTCTTTCGCGCAGGGCCTTGGCCAAAGCAGAAGCAGCGGCAACTGCAGAGACTGACGGCGTGGATTTACTTGGGCGGACGGTGAAGACGTCATCTTTCGCAGCCATGAACGAGTCGCAAGAGGTGCCTGAGCTACCTGTGAGTACACTGCACTGATATCTTTCATATTGTCCATATGACTGTTCAAAACACAAATTTCATCATTCATTTGAAAATACATTTTTTCAAGCATGAAAGTTTTTAGTAAAAAAAAAATACATGTAAATATAGCTGTTTATTAATATGTATTGTTATATTGTTTCACTTAATCACACCAGTACAGGAATGAAGAAAGATTCATAAGTAGCTGACAAATAGAATGAATTTCTTCTTGTTCGGCATCAAGACATTTATTTTAGGTGCATTCTAAGCGCCTTTTAGCTTTTGTATTTCATTCAAAAATAGCCCTGCAGTCTGACAAATGGGAAATTGATGAGGACTTTTCTTGAGTGAACTGCTAAAAAGACTTGACTAGTCGACTAGTTGATTGCAAAATTTCAGTTTAACGTTAATGAAATCAGTCGTTTTGCACAACCCTAATTAGTAGTTTTAGATTATGTAAAGCATGTCACACTACCGGATGCTTCTGTCACTGCATGAAATGCTTCACATTATTATGTCAAATGCCATCAGCCACTGTAAATAAACACGCTGAGAGACGTAATATATAAATGTATGCTCTTTTTCTCTGTTTTGATTGAATAGACAAAGAAAGCTCGGCATGATCCAGAAGTGAATCAGGAGGGTGATTCACGGTAAGTTCATATGCATTTTCATTACAGTGTAAGGTTCATTACATATTTTCATATGCATTTTCATTATAGGGTGTGGTGTGTTTCATATTTTTATGTGTAGCCTGCATATAGGCTATAGCATACTAGTTAAAGGGATAGTTAACCCAAAAATGAAAATTAGCTGTTCATTTACTTACCCTCAGGCCATCCAAGATGTAGGGGAGTTTTTTTTTTTTTTACTTCTTTACTTCAGTAGAACAGTAAATAACATTTTTAGCTGAAACTGTGGTCCTGGCCAATCTTTAATGTTATGAGACAGCGTTTTTTGTTTGTTTTTTTCAGGACAAACTTTTAAGGACTTATTTATGGATCCAGATTTTTTTTTCCATTTTTTTTTTTTTCACAAGTACATTTAAAGAATATTTTATAGAATTGTACTCATTTTGTACATGTACTTATTTTTGTGTTTGTTTTTTGTCTAGGTTTGTTTTCATTGTATTGTACTTATGATATTATGTTGTTAAATGTTTAATATGTATCTGCCATGTAATAGCCAGTGATGCTGATATGGCAATAAACTCAAATACTATTACTACTATTGAAACTGTGGTCCTCTGTGATTCATATAATGCAAGTCAATAGGTGCCATCACTTTGAGATGAAAAAAAAAACGTATGCAGACAAAACAAAATTAATACCTGCGGCTCCTGACAATACAGTGAGGTCTTAAGAAGCGAAACAATTGGTCTATGCAAGAAACTGAACATTATTTACAACATTATTTTTTAATGATTAGACTGCTTGGATGTGAACATGCTATTGTAAGCAGTACAGATACAAGGAACTGGATATAAGATCATAATCTTGCTCTATTACTGTTGTGCCCTTGAGCAATTAAGGGGAAAGAGAAAGAACAAAGAGTGTCTTGTCAGATTAAAGCATAATGTCATTTGATGTCATATTTAACAAAATGTCAGACATGTCAGAAAATATTTAGTATCAGAACAGCTAGCTACTCTTTTGGCCACTCATGCGGAATCTGGAAGCTGACCATTTTCAAACCAAAACTCAGAGGCTCATTTCATGTTTCATTTTTGTGTTGTTATACATTAAAGGAACACTCCACCGTTTTTTGAAATAGGGCTTATTCACCTTCTTTCCTACATTTAGATAGGTGGGCAAATGCATTTTTGTCTCAGTGCATGCATTGTTTTAGTTTGACAGGGTTGGCGCTAGCTTAGCTTAGCATAATGAATGGAATCCTTTGTTGCCAGCTAGCATGTCCTGAATAAAAGTGATATATAAAAAAAAAAAACCCCACCTAATTACTTCTTGTGGCCTGCGTATTCACAACAAGTACAAATAGCGATGCAGATTAACACTAGGCGATTTCCTATGCAGATTTTGACTTGGGACTATATTAGGGGGAAGCACAGGCGAAGCACTGCTACTTGGGCGCAGAGATATCACGCCCAAGTAGCAGTGCTTCGCCCTGTGCTTCCCCCTAATATAGTCCTTAATATTTAAGTTAATATCTGCCTAGGAAATCGCCTAGTGTTAATCTGCATCGCTATTTGTACTTGTTGTGAATACGCAGGCCACAAGAAGTAATTAGGTAGGGGTTTTTTATTTTTTATATCACTTTTATTCAGGACATGCTAGCTGGCAACAAAGGATTCCATTCATTATGCTAAGCTAAGCTCACGCCGACCCTGTCAAACTAAAACAATGCATGCACTGAGACAAAAATGCATTTGCCCACCTATCTAAATGTGGGAAAGAAGGTGAATAAGCCCTATTTCAAAAAACGGTGGAGTGTTCCTTTAAGAGAACAACAGGATACATTTCTAAAAGTCGTTCTTTTGCAGTGTGGTTGCTAATGACAGCAGTGACTCCCCAAACCGGGACGAATCAACAGCACAGTCAGAAGTCAATTCATATCCACCATCATCTGTTGCTCACTTGCACTTAAGTAAGTAGGTTTCTGCTTTAATTTTCATCATCTGAAATACTTTGTTTATTTTAGGGTGGTAAAAGGTGCAAACAAGTTTTTTCCTCCTCCATCAACTGTGTTTCAGTTGTTTTAGGTTGGTTCTTGTTTATGCATTGTGTGGTTTGCATTATTCCCCTGTCTGTTCATTCAGAGTGTTTGCATTTTTAAAGGTTGTATCAGCGATATCAGGCCCAAAAAAGGCCCAAATCTTTCCTAACGATCCGCTAGCTGCCCACCCCATAATCAGGCCGTCAAAAAAACGCGTCTCTGTAGGCAGCCTAGGCTCTGAGATCTGCACACAAAAACAATTGGTTTCACCAACCACTCAAAACCAAAATAAATAGTGTTCCAACCAATCACCGACAGGGGGTGGGTGTTCTGAGGTTTTGCGCTCGTGACTCCGACTTCGTGTGCAGCCGTGCATGAGTGCAAAACCTCACAACACCCACCCCCTGTCGGTGATTGGTTGGAACCAGTGATGGGAATAACGGCGTTATAAATAAACGGCGTTATTTTTGTCAGTAACGAGTAATCAAACTAATTACTGTTTCCTCCGTTACAACGCCGTTGCCGTTACTGTCAATAAAAATGCGGCGTTACTATAATTGAGCTCACTGAAGCGGTTTTCATCCGAGTAGGCTCTCTCTGTGTGTGTGTTTATGAGGCGCCGGACTGGACGAAAGTGAGGCGAATGCCGCGAGCCAGCGCGCTCGACAGTCCGCAAGAGAGACCGAGTGTGTCTGAGAACGCGCTCGACAGTGCGCGAGAGAGACCGAGTGTGTCCGAGAACGCGCTCGACAGTGCGCGAGAGAGACCGAGTGTGTCCGAGAAAGCGCTCGACAGTGCGCGAGAGAGACCGAGTGTGTCCGAGAACACGCTCGACAGTGCGCGAGAGAGACCGAGTGTGTCCGAGAACGCGCTCGACAGTGCGCGAGAGAGACCGAGTGTGTCCGAGAACACGCTCGACAGTGCGCGAGAGAGGCAGAGTGTGTCCGAGAACGCGCTCGACAGTGCGCGAGAGAGACCGAGTGTGTCCGAGAACGCGCTCGACAGTGCGCGAGAGAGGCCGAGTGTGTCCGAGAACGCGCTCGACAGTGCGCGAGAGAGACCGAGTGTGTCCGAGAACGCGCTCGACAGTGCGCGAGAGAGGCCGAGTGTGTCCGAGAACACGCTCGACAGTGCGCGAGAGAGGCCGAGTGTGTCCGAGAACGCGCTCGACAGTGCGCGAGAGAGGCCGAGTGTGTCCGAGAACGCGCTCGACAGTGCGCGAGAGAGGCCGAGTGTGTCCGAGAACACTCTCGACAGTGCGCGAGAGAGGCCGAGTGTGTCCGAGAACACGCTCGACAGTGCGCGAGAGAGACCGAGTGTGTCCGAGAACACGCTCGACAGTGCGCGAGAGAGACCGAGTGTGTCCGAGCAACGAGCATAAATACTTTATTTATAAATAAATTACACATTTCAGCATTTGAATAATCTCTGTAGCATATTGGTGTCATATGCAATGTTTTAATTAGTTTATATAGTCTTACATAAACTCCAAAATAACCTGCAGGGAACATGGCTATTTGTTTGACCGGTTGTTGTGCGGCAAACACGACTAATTTGGCTAAAATAACCTCTGATGATGACGTTCTCTGTAGGTTATAAAAATAAAGCCCCAAAAGATTATATTTTATTATTATTATTTATGTTGGTACATTGTTCAGTATTATATTGAGAGCACTTTTTGTTAAACTTAATATTGTGAGGAAGAAAATACTTCAAGTAGGCTATACAGAATGTCTACCAGTTGTAAAGGTGTGTGAGTTTTATCATTTTAATGATATGCACTAGTGTATGTGTATGTAGGCTATATTTTCTATTACTATTTATTTATTTTTGGTACATTTCTTAAGAAGCATGTTCTTAATTCATTTAACATTTCATATTGGGGGTATCCAAGAAATTTCTTATATTTTCTTTATATATATATATATATATATATATATATATATATATATATATATATATATATATATATATATATATTTTTTTTTTTTTTTTTTTTTTTTTTTTTTTTTTTTTTTTTTTTTTTTTTTTTTTTTTTTTTAAGTAACGCAATAGTTACTTTCCCTGGTAATTAGTTACTTTTGTAATGATATAATTCAGTTACTAACGCAGTTACTTTTTGTGAGAAGTAACTAGTAACTATAACTAATTACAGTAACTTACCCAACACTGGTTGGGACACTATTTATTTTGGTTTTGAGTGGTTGGTGAAACCAATTGTTTTTGTGTGCATATTTCAGAGCCTAGCCTCATTTATGTTTGGGCCTGAAATCGCTGATACAACCTTTAATAAAGCCGGTTTTGTTTTTGAATCTCAGTCTTTGTGTCTGCTGACCACATCGTTGCACTTATTTATATAGCAAAAAAAGAAAAATAATCTTTAAATATGACGATAATATCGCATATCATGATATTGAGCCACTCAAAATCCATGCAAGGGGAATTCCTTCACCGCGACAGCCCTAACCATTTACCAATATTGTGAATATTGCAATGATTTTAACACCTTTTTTATTTGTCCATTAAAGGGATAGTTCACTTTGAAATTAATTTTTGGAATGTTTTAGCTTACCTCAAAGGCATCCAAGATGTAGGTGTCTTTTTTTCCGCAGTAGTTTCAATTTTTATATTTTTAGGTCAAACCGTTCTTGTCTGTCAGTCAAATAATGCAGGTCTATGGTCACGGTCTCAAAACACAAGCACAGAGTCCAAATTAAAACAATTCCCCGTCGTCCAAATTAAACAATTCCCCATCGTAAGTACACATTGATGGCCTAAGACACAAAACGAGCGGTTTGTGTGAGAAAACGAACAGTATTTATATCGTTTTTACCGCTTATACGCAGACATGTCCAAGTGATCTGATCTGACGTGTACGCAGACTGGTGCATAGATATATACACTAGATGTCGCCTTAAAGACATTCGTTCCAATGAACTGCCGTAGACAAGGCGACATCTAGTGTGTATATATCTATGCACCAGTCTGCGTACACGTCAGATCAGATCACTTGGACATGTCTGCGTATAAGCGGTAAAAACGATATAAATACTGTTCGTTTTCTCACACAAACCGCTCGTTTTGTGTCTTAGGCCATCAATGTGTACTTACGATGGGGAATTGTTTAATTTGGACGACGGGGAATTGTTTTAATTTGGACTCTGTGCTTGTGTTTTGAGACCGTGACCATAGACCTGCATTATTTGACTGACAGACAAGAACGGTTTGACCTAAAAATATCAAAATTGAAACTACTGCGGAAAAAAAGACACCTACATCTTGGATGCTCTTGAGGTAAGCTAAAACATACCAAAAATTAATTTCAAAGTGAACTATCCCTTTAAGTATGAGTGATAGTACCGAGATCACATTTCTGATTTACACAACAGGAGCAAACTTTTAGCTGAGATTTCATTTTTTTATTCATACTGTCCATATGATTGAATTGGTTCAAAACACTAATTTCTTTGCACGATTATTTGAAAATCTATTTTTACAAGCTTTAAAGTTTTTAGTAAAGTATATGTAAATATTGCTGTTTATTACTATGTATTGTTATATTGGTTCATATAAATTCTAATATTATATACCTAATCATAAATAATTACACATTTTAAATATATTTTGTTGTTATAATTGCTTTATTGAATTGATGGTTCATCTGATTGAAACACTTATGTTATTTTAGATAGATATTGAATATTGTCAAAAGACTGTAGTGCCCCACATGTATTTGTGTAAAAATATGTGTAAATATTATCCACCCCCTCAATGTCTCCAGCAGTGCCTGGGGGTCCAGAACAGTCAAATCAAGAGACAATATCAAGATCCCAGGGCTGTGTCACAGAAAATGCATATACTCACAATGGTAAGGCCCATTTACTATATCAGGACAAGAGATGCTGTCTTGCTCAGACATTGATTTAAAGCATAATACCATTGTTCCAAAACTCCCTGTTTTTAACAGCAGTGACGTGCAAAGACCTCACCACAACCACAGCCACTGAATATACCTCACAGATCTACCAAGGAAGCAAGTAAGTACTGAAAGTTATATTAAAACGGGTTAGTATTTTTTTTATTTTATATATACAATCAGTCATCTGTTTAATAAAACCTGAACTGAATAGTCTAGCATGTCATTTGGAATCAATATGGAATCATAATCGACCCTATTTGCTTGCTTAAGAAATTGACTTATTGTGCATGTACATAATACATCAATAAATGTTGTTTTACACACACACACACACACACACACACACACACACACATATATATATATATATGCAAAATGAAAATTAGCTTATGAAAATTAGGTGAAAGTTATGACTAGGGGTGAAACGATACCCTCATTCACGATTCGCTACATATCCCGATACTGAACTCACGAAATTATATTATTGTGATAATCCAAGACATATGGTAAAAGGTTAACAAAAAAATATATACTGTTGATTTAAAATGCTAAATTTGGTATTACATTGAGGGTGGAAATAAATAGGCTTGGACTTGGTGCTGGTAGCCCAATGCACAGGACAATGGTGACACCAGAATAAAAATATTCATGATTCTGAAACTGAAAATACAGAATAATTTGAGAAGAATATGCTTGCACTCTGTTACGCACTAGATATATTTCAAATAATGTATGACACTTTTTACTGGTAACATAAGACATTTGGCACTATAAGGATCCACAAATATTCCCCCATTGCATTATTGTACAATATATTCAACATTATATATAGTAGTTTGTAGTACTGACACTAAAACTCTGTAAACTTAAAAAAAAAAATTCTCACACAGTAATTTTTATTTTGGGTGAAGTATGCACAAGACAGATTGTCACTTCCAATGACACATTTACATTTTTGTATTGTAATATATTGTTACACCCCTAGTTATGACGTTTTAATGAAAGTTTTTTCTTTGAAATAACATGCACAGATGAATTGTTCATAACACCAGTAACATTATTAAGAAAGTAAATGGTGTCAGTTTTGAATACATGTTGACTAAGATCATACCACATATTGAACGGTTGGTTTAAGTCAAATTAAATATGTTGTCTACCCAGACTAAAGCCTATAGCAGCCTAAGTACAGTGGTGTTTTTGAATGTTCAGCTATTAACTCTCCTCCATTATTCTTCAGCACGGCTGTCACTGCATATGCCAGCCAAGTGGCTTTCCCCTCCCTGGGCCAGTCGACCGTATACAGCGGCTTTCCTCAGTCCGGCCAGACGTACGGACTGCCACCATTTGGTCTGTGCTTCACCCAGTTGCTGTCTGTGCTTTAATTCATCTGAACACTCATTCCACTTAAACTCTCACCCTGCATTCACACTGTACGCTGGCAGTCAGATCAGTTCACGTCTACATTACATCCAGTTCTTAACCTCCCTCTAATCACCACTTTCGTCTCTGCATCCCTTTTCTCCTCCACTCTTTGCCCTCTCTTGCGCCATCTATCCATGCACGGCCTCAGGCTCCATGTGGCCGGGCTTAAAGACAGAGTCGCAGCTACCCGAGGCGCCCTCTGTTGGCCAGACGGGGTTTCTCAGCTTCAGCTCAGCCTATACCTCAACCCAACCCAACCAGATCCACTACTCCTACCCCAGCCAAGGCAAGCCTGCTACTGCTCTCTGTGTGTGTCTCTACACGCTCTCTGCACCTCACAGCCTATCAATACAGGACCGCTGAGGACAAAGATCGGTCCAGTTCCATCCGCCAAAACCTTTTCATTAACACTCATACAGCATTTCATTCAGAAATATTTATCATGATCGCCAATCATTTTTAGTACTGAGCTGTTCACTGCATGTCTTTTTGGCATCCTTTATAATAATTATTCTTCACCATTCAGGTTCCTGTTTCACTACATCCAGTGTGTACACTAATATCCCCCCAGGAACTGCCGTGACCACAACCACTGGCACACATCAGGTGAGTGTGGAGAAAGGAACTCAGTACTGGAAAGGACAGAGTAACTCATTTGAGGATGCTGTTGATGCTTCTTGGATTAGATGCACACTTTATTTGACCTAAGTTGAAGTCATATTTTGCTATACAGGTTGTCTCACTTTAACTACACACTTCTGTAAGTCTGTAGATGCAATGCTCTGCTCATTTAGTTAGCTGATGTGGAGATGTCATGACTAAGACATTATACAGTGTAGAACAAAGTTATAAATGCAAAAACATCATGTTCTTGATCATGATATGTTACAATATACATTTTTTATGAAGTGATTAAAAAAATAGAAAAAGAAAATATAGATAGAAAAAAATTGATTCTTTTTTTGAATAGATTCTCAAATTTCAAACAGTTAATTATAATTTCAACCAGTAAATTTTGACAGACTTATTAGACTTCAGAAAAGTAGGTTGTTTTACATATTGAAATGAAAGCTTGAAACAATCAGTTTGCTTTGGTTACTTTTGTTGAACAAACAATGAACACGAATTTAATTTATATGAATGCTGTATATTGTTTCTTAAGAGTGTACACATTTCTGATGTCCCCTTTTTATTTTATTTTAGGAGTTTTCAAATTACAACTCTCTTGGCCAGAATCAGTTCTCCCAATACTACGTTCCTCCTCCCAGTTACCTGTCCGCTGGGCTTCCCAGCAATGATAGAGATGGAGCAGGTGTAGTGGCACCTGGCTATCCAGCCATTAAGACAGAAGGCAGTGCCTCTGCAAACCTGCCCAACACAACAGGTGTGTTATCATCATCATCATCATCATCATCATCATCTCTGTAATTTGCAGTTAACCTTTTCAATTATTTAAAACTTTCTATATACGAGTACTAGACTTTTTTTTTTATATATAATTTATAATGGTGTCAGTATTTTTTTATTAAGAAAATATTTTTATTCAACATGGACACATTAAATTGATCATAAATTACAGTAAATAAACTTATGTTACAAAAGCTTTCTAATTCAAATAAATGGTGTTATTTTGAACTTTCTCATCATCAAAGAGTCTTTGAAATAAAGAGTTTCCACAAAAATATTAAGTAGCTGTAAACTTATAATGGTAAGAAATGTTTTTTGAGCAGCAAATCAGCATATTAGAATGATTTCTGAAGGATCATGTGACACCAAAGATTTGTCACCACAGGATTAAACGAGATTTAAAAATTGTATTAAAATAGAAAACAGTTATTTAAATTCTAATAATATTTCACAATATTATTGTTTGTACTATCTTTGATCAAGTAAATGCAGCCCTGGTGAGCAACAAAAGACTGAGATGTTTAAAATAAAATATTATAAACTCCCAAATTTTAGTCAAAATGACTATTTAAAAAAAAGTTTAATTAATATATTAATTAATTCATATAATAATTTTAATGTAAAAAATACAAATAATTTCAATAGTAATTTTTAAGTTTTAATAGTAAATGCAAGCAAAAATGTTGCTCTGTACAGGTCCTGGTCTAGATCATGTTGTCATTGTGAATGCTCCTCATTCTTCTCTGGCTCTCACTGCAGTTCATATTTTTGCTTATTCCTCCAGATGCATCCCCAGGTGTGACGCTCCCAACTGGTGTGGCTCTGCCTGCTGGGATGGCCCTTCCCACCGGTGCACAAGACCAGGACGAGCCCAACCGCAAAAACCCTCCTAGCAAAGCTAAAGGCAAAGCCAAGAAACCAGACGGTTCCCAGTCCACAGACAATGACCTTGAGGTAATGCAGAAGCTTGCATAGTTTTAGAGACATATTCTAACCTCTAAAAAGGTATGCCCATGTGGAAACTAAATAGAAACCCCTTGCAACAGCAATGAAAAATCACTTGTACTTGCATTGCATTCTGACACAGTAAAGGTATAGTTCACCCAAAAATAAAAATTCTGTCATTTACTCACCCTCAAGTTTTTCAACCTGTATGAATTTCTTTCTTCTGCTGAACACTAAAGAAGATATTTTGAAGAATATGGGTGTTATGACCTCTTGTGGTCTAGGGTTAAAATAAGTAACATTGGGATTATGATTTGGAGTGATGGTGGTGGCAAGAGACAACACGAAACAAAGTAATGCAAAATAAGAGTAATTTATTATACATAAGTGAAAATAACTACAAAAAATGTGGATAATAGTAATAATAACGATAATGAAAATAAGCAAAATATTTACAGATCAAAGAAATATCAGATAAATAAGTAAACCCAAGAGAAACAGGGATGCAATTAGTGATGCCAAAGAAAAAGTCTAACTTGTAATTGAACCTCTAACCAATCAATTGATGGGCCTCATTGACTAGCATAGTGTGGGGGGAAAAACACTATGGAAGTTAATGGGTTCCATCAATTATTTGGTTAACGCCATTCTTCAAAATATATTCTTTTGTGTTCAGCAGAAGAAAGAAATTCATACAGGTTTGGAACAACATGAGGGTAAGTAAATGATGACACAATTTAAATTTTTGGGTGAACCATCCCTTTAAATTGAGCTTGCTTGGCTAAACAGAGGTCAGCTTTACAATTTATTTATATTTGCTAAATGTACAAAATAAAGTGATTCATGACACAAGTCTTTTTCTTTTCTCAGCGTATCTTTTTGTGGGATCTGGATGAAACCATTATCATTTTCCACTCTCTTCTTACTGGTTCATTTGCACAGAAGTTTGGCAAGGTACAGCAAATTGCTTTTTTTGTAATCTTAAAGGTATCTGCAGTTGATTTTTTGATCTTCTGTTATTTTCACTTTTCACATTCTTGTTGTTTTCTGGGATGGTTTTATTTATTCAGGACCCGGCAACAGTTCTCAATCTGGGTCTTCAGATGGAGGAGTTGATCTTTGAGCTTGCAGACACGCATCTCTTTTTCAATGATCTGGAGGTAAGTGTAGCGGAACACAAGGGTCAGTTTACTGTCTGTTAGATTCATGAAAATAACATTTACCTCTGCTGTCAAAACAGGAATGTGATCAAGTCCATGTTGATGACGTTGCCTCAGACGACAATGGGCAGGATTTGAGGTAATGAAACTTTAGCTTTCCAGCAACTTCTTACACCAGCAAATTGCTTTTCAATTGTGTTTTGCTTATATTCTCAAAACACACATATCGCTGTCATATTTATGACAAAGGCTATGTGTAAAAGCTCTTTTTTTTAATTGTTTTTTTATTAGTCTATATTGTATCTAATATTGATCATTCTGGCTTAGCAACTACAACTTCTCTAGCGATGGCTTTAGCGGGCCTAGTGCGGGCGGTGGTCCGGGTTCCACCGCAGCGGTACAGGGAGGAGTAGAGTGGATGCGTAAGCTGGCTTTCAGATATCGCCGTCTCAAAGAGATCTACAACGGATTCCAGGGAAATGTGGGAGGTGAGAGTGTGTCCCGTATCTCTATTTCAAACCCTGCTACACATTCATACAGGCAGGGTCCTCGCAGGTACTTAAAACATCTTAAATTAGGTTTTATCATTATCTTAAATATCTCTAAAGGGTATAATAAGTCTTTATTATCATTTCAAGAGGTCTTAAACTTAAATCTAGTCGGCACTATCAACTTTTAGGACTAAGGAGTATACTAATCTAATTTTTATTTGATGTGATATTATATTTTTCAAGACATGTGATATTATATTATACAAAGTCGAGTAGTATCTTTAAATTACTGCATATTATATATATTATAATATAATTTGTTTTAATGTCAACATTGCTGTTTTTTAGGTCTGCTGAGCCCAATGAAGAGAGACCTACTGCTCAGGCTTCGCTCAGAGATTGAGACAGTTACAGATGCCTGGCGGAGCACTGCCCTCAAATCACTCTTGCTCGTACAGTCAAGGTACGACTTACTAAACCTGCATCTAGGGCTGAGCAAAAAAAAAAGATTTTTCAATTACCGTTTGTTCAGAATATATATTTTTCTTTTCTTAGAAATGCATCTGAAAAAATAGGGTCGTCTTATATTCAGGGTCTAGACTTTTACATGTCAATAATACACCCACGTCAACAATAGGGAGCGCAAGAAGTCAGGCAGGGGAACCAGCAACTAAGGAGAGGTTATGATGCAAACTTTAAAGGGGTGGTTGATTATGATTTTACTTTTCTAACTTTAGTTAGTGTGTAATGTTGCTGTTTGCAGGGATGCAAACAGCGCGCTTTTCGGCGCCTCCCGCTTTTTTCACGTCAGTTTGGGTGACAAAGTCATCTGAAGCCATTCCATAGCTTAATGTGAGGGACAGAAGTCTATTTACATCATTAAAGTTTACGGAAACTCGTTTTCCCTCCTCTGCGGCTGTCAGTCATTCTCCATTCAGTATTCAAACCTCTGCGGTTACAGCAGGATGCACGGTAAAACTCTCTCCAATATGATATATTCACATTATAATGCTTGATCTGCAGAGAAAAGGCTGTGAATTTGCATAAAATGACTTTATTTTGTTGGAGTTTGTTGCTGTTTTTAAACGACTCGCTACCGTGTGCCTGTTAGATCACACACATCACAAGGACTATAAATACAAACGCACAATAACTGGAATTTAAAACTGTGAAGAAACAAATGATCAATAAACTGTTGGACAGATATACACTAGGATTTGTGCTCTCGACATTTCTTCGCTTTGTGCCGTGAACTTTTAAATGCGCACTTGTGCAGCGCAGCTCTCCGGACTCCATGTTGCTTTGAGCACATCATTCTGCACCCGCGATGCGCATACGCGCTTTGTGCGCTCTGTTTTGAAGCGTTTCATATTATCATGGTTTTGCGCACTGAAAGATTATTAAAAGCCTATATTTTTTTTATACCTAGCCTGCTCAATACATTTAAAATAAGCATAATTGTATATTATTTCTGTGTAGTGTAGGCTATATAAATATATACACTTCTGAATTCTTGACATTCATGTATAAATATAAAATTGTGAAATGTATGATTGACTGATTGAATTTTATAAGTATTTTGTTTTTATTTACATGTTTAGATTTTATAAAATTACTGTGCAGATTTTTTCAAGAATTACTTTTTGCTGCTGATTTATACACTCACTAAGTTTAATAAAAATACATAATAATACATTTATGTAATATTTAATGGTGTTAACTGTAAACTTACACTGCAAAATAACTTACAAAGGATTAAATTCATCACAATTATGTAAGTATCTGGATATTTTCCGCGGGGCGAGGGCTTCGATAACCTCTCTCTTTTTTGACCATACTTGTGTTTGCATCCCTGTGTTTGAGCTTATACCATGGTCTGGGTGAATACTCGATTCTGATTGGCTGCAGGGTGTGCATAAAAAAGTGATAGAGGACACCTAGTAAAGGTGTTCTGGTGAAACTGACTTTTTACTGTTCAAAATTAATAAATAAATGCGCTGGTTACATCAGCTGTGAGTAACCATAGCAACAGGCAGTCAAAGTATATCAAACAAACATCTAGTTAGCCGTTATACATAGCCTACTAATACAACAATGAGCGACTTCGTTATTTATTTGAACCTTTTTGGAGAATTTGACAACTTTGATGACTGGGATTGCCAAATTGCACTATAAATGGAAACGTTGAATTTAATTTTAAATAAAAAAAAGCTAGCATGATGGCAAATGCCCCTCTGTTCGACCTGATTAATTTATTTCCCTATATCTATAAGCGCAAATCGCTGGAGCAGAACGAATTGTGTTTCGTTTGTTTGTTGTTTGATTAATTGTTTTATGTGTAATATTATTTTTTTTTAAACTATGCCTACCTGTGTTTTAATTATAGGTTAAAAAAACGAAAGTGTAACGGCCATGGCTAGACAAGCCGAAATTAATAAATAAATGCGCTGGCTACATCAGCTGTGAGTAACCATAGCAACAGGCAGTCAAAGTATCCGTTTACAATTTATTGTATCAAAACAAAACAAAACTGAAGGGTTCTACGAGCTGAGCGGACTATAAATATCTCCGAAACCAAGTTATTGTTTGTAAAAACTTTAGATTTCGATTGTAAAACTAATTAAAATATAAACTAATGTTTTAAAAATGTGTTATTTGGCAAGTGACCATGGTATAAGCGGGTTAATGCCCTTCGAGGTGTCCATTGTCAGGTATTAATGGACTTCGCTGCGCGTCGGACGGTTCACGCCTTGCCGTCGTCCATTAATACCTGACAATGGACACCTCGTCGGGCATTAACCTTTACATAAACAACATCTGCAAAGTTACAACACTCAGTTCAAAGCAAAGGAAGATATTTGCTTTTAAAGAAATTGTTTTTTAAGGACTACAACAAACGGCTGGTAGGGACTACATACATGACATCACCAACCCTAAAATGTACATAAACCCCGCCCCCGGGAACACGATTTATAGATTATCATGACCGAATTTGCTAATCAATGACTAGAAGATAGTTAACTCCACATCAGCTGCATAAATTCTTCAACTAACCATTCAGAAATGTCCTGTTGCTTTCTACATGTTTTCACTTCTTCTTGAGTCTCTCCATCATTGTCTGACTCCGGTTTGAACATAAAAGGCTAAACGTTTTGAATTATCTTATATTTAAATCATCAGATCTGCCTCTAGGCATTATACACTGTGTGTGAAGTGCTAGAGCAACATGCTAAACAGGTTTCTCCGTGCGGATCTGTCAGCTTAAATGTAGTATACACGCTAACATTGGCTATTTGTTTGTTCACAGGGGCAGATGTATGAATATTCTGGTTACCACCACTCAGCTAGTTCCTGCTTTAGCTAAAGTGCTTCTCTATGGCCTGGGTGACGTCTTTCCCATCGAGAACATCTACAGTGCTACTAAAATAGGTAACAGTTTTGGTTTACCAAAAATTTAAATTCAGATCCTCATGTCATTCCAAAGCCAGATGGTCCAGACCAGAGCCATAGAGAGAAAGAGTTGCGACACTCTTTGATGTCGCCGCTATGGCTGTCACGTGGTTCATGTAAGCCCCAATAGTTCCAAAACATACCCTGGCTGTCATGTTCTTCTATGGGACAGACAGCAGCGATTGCATTATTGAACGGTAAATATAAAACACACACCCAAGTACTTTTTCAGCTATTATTGCATTTTGTTAATGTCAGTTTTGCATTTGGAGAAGTTTTAGGCTATATTTTTGGAGGGAAAAGCTTAGTGTTCATGTTCGCATGGGTATAGCACTGGCTTTAGCGGCTCTAACTTAACTTTTCCTTATCATTCATCTGATGATGGACGTCTCATGATGATATTTATTTTAGCACAACTGGGCTGTATTAGGCTATTGATTCCCGTGATTTTGCTTATAAATTCCGATTCAGCCATTAGCCTACCTTCGTGATCACGCGAAGAGGTCTGCCAGTGCCGTGGCGGTCCGTTCAGAATTTGCTTATAAGCTAGCTCACTTTTTGATGAAAGTGGCCACCCCCAGGACCACAACGTGAAACATGATCATGTTAAGACTAAGAATATAATTTTAAGATTAAGCCATACACATTATCAAAACTATAACAGATTAAAAACGAATTTTTATGCTTTTATGTTTGGGTATATATAGTGCAGAGTGAATTTTTTTCTCTATGGCTCTGGGTTAGTGTACAGTGGGTATTAGAGTAGGCTAAAAGTAAGGGTAGCAAGTAACTTAAGCAATTAACTAACAAAACACTTGAAGACAAATGAAGGTTTTCAAATAAAATATTTTTTATTAAACAATGGCAGACAACAAAAATGAGTGCTTGTGTGAGTGTGTGTGAACAAGAAAAACAAAAACCAGGGGCAGGTGATCCATGAAACAGAAACACTGGTGATGGCCATAACAATCCTAGAGGTCCAGCATTGTTCTCACAAGCCGCTTCAACTCAAGACAACAAAACATAATGAAAAGTTAGTATATCCCAAAAAATTTAATTAAATAAAAGTTGCTATAAAGGTGGTAGCAATTCATTACCGAACTCTTAGGGGCTGTTTACACCTGGCCACTTCATGCGTTTTCTCAGATCGGATAGCTATCCGATCGTGAAAAGACCAGGTGTAAATGCCCTCCGAAACGCATTCGAGACGGATTGGAATCCGATCGCTCAAACCACTTCAGGAGGTGGTCTGGGCCGCATTCCTGACGAAACTGGACAAGTGTAAATGCATCTGGTTGTTGAAACCACATATGTAAATTGTACTCCTCCCAAAAATGCTAAAAAAATAAACGTGTGAGAGCGTGTTATAGGCTATATGTAATGTTATAGCCAGATATGACGACGCTACTGGAACACGCATCACCGCAGATGAGAAACTGAGCATCTATTCATTAAGCCAACGTGCAAACTATCGCAAATCAAAGTGAAAGTAAGTCGTAGACGCTTAACACACAATCATCATCATTAAAAGTAAATTCTTAAGAAACGAAATGATCTTACCAGGGCTGTTGCCGCTCTCTTTTATTGCGGTCTTTGAAATTTTAGCTGATGATCAATAAAATGCAGTTCATATCTTTTGCTTTCGGTGACGTACACTCCATTAAATCTGCATATAGCGCGGGAATTGAAGATCGGATTTAAATCCGTTTCGCAAAAACACATTTATGTGACCAGGTGTAAATGGAATCGTTTTGATAAATCAGATAGCTATCCGATCTGAGAAAACACATGAAGTGGCCAGGTGTAAACAGCCCCTTACTGTCACAGCTGACGAAGTCGCGCTAGCTAGCAGGCAATGCTTGAAAATTGGTTGAAACAACCAACATAAAATATAAATAATTACGCTGTGAATGTACAAATGAAGACCAGTATAAGCATTGCAAAGGGCCTCTGATACAATATAGACAGTTGACAATTCGAAAGAGGTCGATATTTCTGCAACTTAACTCTGAAACAACTCGACGCGCAGCAATGTAAGTGAATGGTGTCCAACGCTCAAATGACAGTGTTTGGAACTAATCCGATCTTCAAATCCCGGAAGTAGGCGGTTAAAAGCGCCACCATTTTTTACAACGGAGGTCTATGGGAGTGTCGCAACTCTTTCTCTCTATGGCTCTGGTCCAGACTTGCAGAACACAAAAGGAGACTGTTAAAGATTAAAAAAAAAATGTCATACTGCTGTTTTTTCTATACAGTGACCAGGGGCTGTTAAGCTCCAAAAATGTAAACTAAACTACAACCGTATAGACCTGCAGCTGTCAAAACATTGTAAATAAACATTTCTACATACTTTTGACAAAAAAATCTGTGGAAAACATGGGTTGTGGCAATAATACATCACTGTGTAGACCATAAGATGTCATATGTCTTACGTAGACTTGGAATAAAGGCTAAGCTCATTTTGGAGCTTTCATCCACTTACATCATTATATAGAAGAGTAGTCACAATATTCTTTGAAAATTCACCTTTTGTTTCAGGGTATTACAAGTTAAATGGTTTTGAACAACCATGAGGGTTAATACATGATTCCAGTATGTTCATTTTAAACATCCTCTCCTTTTAAAATCATTGGTATCAAACTGAAACTGAGCACAAGGGGACATTTACACATGGTATAGCTAACATTTGTTAGAGTAACACTGAATGACTCGTCTGTTAACAGGAAAAGAGAGTTGCTTTGAACGCATCATCGCTCGCTTTGGGAAGAAAGTGACCTATGTTGTTATAGGGGACGGCCGTGATGAAGAGTTTGCTGCAAAGCAGGTACAATACCAGCATTTGGACATACAGTATTACATAATCCTGTCAACGTGATCACATCACAATATAATACCTCATATTATGCAATTGCCAGAGATTCCTAATGATACTGCTATTCAGGGGTTTTCAAACTTTTTTTCTTTCAAACTCGGATCTAAATTATTTACTTAAAGTATACCCTGAGGTACACTACCGTTCAAATGTTTGGAGTCAGTAAGATGTTTTTGAAAAGTCCATTAAAGCAGCATTCATTTGATTACAAAAATTCAGTAATAACAGTTGTATTGTGAAATATTATTACAATTTAAAATAACTTTTTTCTCTTTGAATATATTTTAAAATGTAATTCATGTGATGGCAAAGCTTAATTTTCAGCATCATTACTCGTCAGTGTCACATGACCCTTCAGAAATTGTTCTAATATGCTAATTTGCTGCTCAAGAAACATTTCTTACTATCATGGTTGAAACTGTTGTGCTGCTTCATATTTTTGTGGAAACAGTTATACTTTTTTTCAGGATTCTGTTCAAAAGAACAGCATTTATTTGGAATAGAAAACTTTTGTAACTTTATTCATGTATTTAATGCCGTTTGATGCATCTGTGCTAAATGAAAGTATTATTTTTTCCCCCACAAAAATCTTTCTGACCCCAAACTTTTGAATGCTAGTGAATTGTCATGTTTTGACTCTCCCAGTTCAATAGGGCTGACACAAAGTTTCACAAGTGTTGCTTTATTGTATTGATTTTACATTTTATTGGGCAATTCTCTGAAATTTATTCTATGTATTTGTAATCTAACAAATTTGCCCTATCACTGTTTAGCACAACATGCCATTTTGGCGAATCTCTTCTCATGGAGACCTGATTTCCCTTCACCAAGCTCTGGAACTGGACTTCTTATAGATTGAGTTGGAGCTAAGACAAGGATCTCTCCGTTTGCACCCATCAGCAATCCCATCCTTACCCATCGAATCAGTGGAGCAGCTGAAGTAGAGTCTGGAATATTAGCGTTCATAGACAAGAACTCAAGAAGATCTGTGACACGACACGATCTCAAAAGCCCTCCACTCCCTCAATGGCAGCTATCCTCCCCCTAGGTTGAACCTTGCACTGGGACAACACCACCATACGTGCAGAAAAGAGGAAAACACTGTCTCCCATTCTCACTGCATCTTTCTCTTGGAAAAAGGATGTAGCTTTACCATCTTCAACGAAACTGGATTCACCAAAGGAAAAAACCATGACCAAAAGTCTGCACTGACACAGAAACTTAGGAGTGAACTTAGTTCTCTTTTCTTTTTCTTTTTTTTCAAACTTTTTAAAGGGCTGAAAAGTAAGTTGGAGTCATTTTGATTTGCGCTCATTCCAAAGGTCAGGATTGGTTCTTATGAGATGGCAGGTTACATGCTTTAGACGCCTTCAAGAAATGATGCATTTATTTCAGTTCTTAAAGCGGATCACAGACGTGACCCGTTTAATATCTGTCTTCAGATGGTACCTACAGGGTTTAGCATAGATCACATTTCATTTTTACTGTATCTATATGAGTTTTCCTCAGTTCCAGGGGTCTGCATGCATTTTTATCCTTTATACACACTTAATTTCTGCTTTAAATTGGGCAATATTACAAATTAGATTGTGACAAAGGGAAACCTTATTTCTTTCAGTACATTTTGTTTTTTCTTGAAAGAATTAATAACACAAAAATGAGAATTGTCATCTTTTGCGTTACTTTTGTTCCAAACCTGTTTGGATAGGCACAAAAGGAGAATATTTACGCTGCTCTTTTCCATACAATGAAATTTTAATGGGAAATGGGGGCTTTCGAACTCCAAAAATCACCATAAAATAACTAAAAGAAGTCAAATACGTCTACCGTGTTATATAATTGAAGTCATATGATGAGCAACCTGCCTAAATCTTTTATTTTATTTTATGAATGACTTAAGTTATTTACAAACAGCCTTCCCCTTTGCTGTAGCTCTTAAATCTATTTCAGTTGTAAGACTGAATCAACTGACAGAACACATTCAATTGAGATTTCAGAGCTATGACAGAGGGAAGGATTTTCAATGAATGGCATACTAAATTTGAGGCTGTTTCGAGGACTTTTGGATTGCAGTAGCAAAATCCCTACTCTCTTTCATTAAATGGAAAAGAGCAGCTTAACACCTTCTGTTTTGCGTTCCACAGAAGAAAGTTATAGGTTTGAATCGACATGAAGGGTAAGTAAATGATGAGAATTTTTGGATGAGCTATTTCTTTAAAATCCATATAAAGGTGTTGTTTTGAGGGAAACTTAAGCTCCTGGAATTAAACGTCCCATTATAAATGTATCTGTTAAATGTGTAATGCAATTACGAGCCACATGAACTAACTGCATTATTGTCCCCTGAGGTAAATCGTGTGGCTGAGTGGGATTTTGTAATATTACCTCTTGCATAAAGCCAAAATTACCCATGGATTTGAAGCTACGGGGCCCCAGCCTGTGACCTTTTTCTTTCGTTCATATGTGTTTGGGAGGAAAAACTGTGTGATAGTGTGCAATACATTTCTGATCAGTGATAAATGATTGTTTCAATTATGGTTGAAGGTGGTTTTACGAGCATCTTGGGTCTAATATTCCCGGCCGCTGTGAGATTGTGACTGAACATTACTGAGCCTGAAGAAAAAGCATTTTTACTCAAGCAGCTTTGACAATTAAGAATGTGTACTCTTCATTTGTTTGCATAGATGTGCGTGTCTGTGTGTTTCTTTTCCTGTACATATTTAATATTGTGCCTTTTAAATATAATCACCATTCAGTAAATGTATTATCTTAAAGGGGATTACTGAGATATGACAAACATATGCAATATGACAAACATATGTTTGTATTGTTTGTTTTGGTGAAGTGTTAACTTTGACTCAAAGGCCTATGCCGTTATCCGTCATTTTCTTTAAGTTTGGTACTTTTGATGTGCGCCGACTTCATCTCTGCATAAATCATTTTCCTCCATAACCCGGCCAATCAGATGCTGTTATTCTTTCACTTGAATCTCAAAAAAATGCTCTTCTGGTGCTTTTTTCTTCTATGTCCTACTTTGTTTCCTGCATTTTTCAGGAAAAACAAAACAATGATCTAGTCCCTGTATACTGTCTTTTATCTACACCTAATTGAAGATGCATGACTGTATCATGAGATTTAGGGATTTGTTACTAATGCATAGACAATCAAGGGATGTAGTAGCTCTACTAGCTAGAGAAAAAGTGCTCGATCTAGCCCTGGAATTACGCTTGAGCTCTTAGGTTAGTTGGCGAACCTCTGGCATATTCAAACAAACTGGATGGAGAATTAAATATCTGTACCTACACTGTTTCTGGTTTTGTGTAAGTGAAGTTCATTAAATACTTTGTGGCTGGCCTACTTGCTTGGCTTGTTTATCTCTCTGACTCATAATTGTCTGACTCAAAATGTCTTTAGCATAGAGTTCTTATTACAGAAATAATTTACTTTAAAAGAACAATATAATGTTTTTGGACGCTTAATTGCATGTTAGTTGCATTTAAATGTAAATGTATTGTTCAAATGTATATTAAATGCAGTAATCTGAACTTTAGGGTGCTTTTTTGACCCACTTACTAAAGTACATGTATGTTAATTATTGTTTTTGAAATAAGGATGAAAATCACTATCAAATGTACATTTAAAATATATTACCTTTAAATGTAATAATGTGTAACACTAAAAATTATTTAGTTTACATGTTCTTTAGTATATTAGTCAACACTTAAAAATAAGTACTTTAAAAAGCATGACAAAAAAAATAAAGCACTTTTGAAAAGTAAATGTGTATAAGTCTAGTCATGAAAGCGTAATAAAGTGGACTTATTTTTTCAATATCTGTAAGTACAAGTTTTTTTTTAAATATACTTCTAGGATTTAAAGTAGAAGTGCACATTCAGTACAATTAACTGCACTTCTTTTTCACTAGGGATATGTTTCAATAATGATTTAGTTTACATCCACAGTATCTGTGAAAAGAAAAGGTTAATAGTACATTTCTTGAATTAGCAGAGTTGGATTGAAAAGAGCTAATAGTCAAGTCAAGTTTATTTGTATAGCGCTTTTCACAATACAGATTGTATCAAAGCAGCTTCACAGTATTAAATTAAAATAATACAACAAAGTTTGTTTCAAGAGGAATTTATTGATTGATAAAATTAAATTAAATATCCCCAAAATATCCCCAACTGAGCAAGCCAAAGGCAACAGTGGCAAGGAACCGAAAAACTCCATCAAGTGACCTAATGGTGTCCTAAAACTCCATCAGGTGACCTAAAAAAAAACCTTGGGAGAACCCAGGCTCAGTCGGGGGCCAGTTCTCCTCTGGCATTTATGAGCTAGAGGCCGGATTGTAGTTTGAACTGTAGGATTATATGAATGCCTGGCTGAAGAAATGCGACTTTAATCTAGTTTTAAACTGGGAGAGCGAGTCTGAGCAACGAACAGTATCAGGAAGACTATTCCAGAGTTTTGGAGCCAAATGTGAAAATGCTCTCCCTCCTTTGGTGGTTCTGGATATCCTAGGTATGACCAAAAGCCTTGAATTTAGTGATCTTAAAGAGCGCGATGGATTATAGGGCGATAGAAGATCCGTTAAATAGACTGGAGCTAAGCCGTTTAGGGCTTTATAAGTCAGTAGCAATACCTTGTAATTAATACGGAACTTTATAGGTAACCAATGCAGTGATGATCAAATTTTCTTGATCTCGTAAGAACTCTAGCGGTGGCATTTTGGACTAACTGTAGTTTGTTTATTGAGGATGCAGGACAACCAGCTAATAAAGCATTACAGTAATCCAGTCTCGAAGTCATGAATGCATGAACTAACTTTTCTGCATCAGAAACTGATAGCATATTACGTAGCTTAGCAATGTTTCTAAGGTGGAAAAAAGCTGTTTTTGTACTAAATACAGTACCCCCCCCCCCCCCCCCCCAATATTTATACCATGATCACAATATCAGGAGGCATACCCAAACTTCAATCCCCCCAATGTTCAAACCAAATCTACGCCCTTGGGTGCAACCACATCCAATGTTCTAGAGAGAATGTTGCTCATAGTGCTTGTTAGTTCTTCTAGTTCATCTGTTTGTTTGGGTTCAGGCAGCAGCTGAGACAGATTAGATAAGCAATTTGAGAAATTATCTATGGTGGATGGGAGGATTGTTCTGCCTGGTTGATAACGCCACGCCGCATGACATATTACAGCAGTACGTAATATGCAAGTGACCATGTAGTGATCAATGACATCATCACTTTGTGGAATGATATCTATATCGGTTGGATCGGTTCCATGTGATATAATTAAATCGAGTGTATGATTAAGACGATGAGTTGGTCCGGTGACGTTTTGCTTGACCCCAAATGAATTAAATAAATCTGTAAACGCATCATTTGGATTATCTACGTGTATGTTAAAATCTCCAACAATGAATGCTTTATCGACATTGACTAATAGGTCTGAGAGAAAATCTGCAAACTCTTTTAGGAAATCAGCGTAAGGCCCTGGCGGTCTATATACGGTAGCCAAGGCTAGAGATAATAGGGATGTTTTTCTAACATCTAAGAGCGTAACATTTAGTACAAGTACTTCAAATGAAATAAACGTATAACCCGTTTTCTGAGTAACATTGAGAATATCTCTATAGATGGTTGCAACACCGCCGCCACGACCAATCAGACAGGGCTCATGCTTATACAGTATCCAGGAGGAGTAGACTCATTAATAGCGAAATAATCATTTGGTTTAAGCCAGGTTTCAGTAAGGCAAAGTACATCGAAGCTATTATCTGTGACTATTTCATTTACAATAACTGCCTTAGGTGTGAGTGATCTAATGTTTAGAAGACCTAGCTTTAGAAATAGTTTTTGTTTACTAATAGCAACATTTTCTGTTTTAATAACAATTAGATTTTTCCTAGATCCTGCAGTAGATTTATTATTTGATCTCACTAAACGAGGAATAGACACGGTTTCTATGCAATGTTCTACACTAGTATTTATATCAGTTAAATTGGTGCAGCAGAGACTATGATTTGGACTTTTGGTTACTAGTCAAAGGGTATTTAACATTTTTTAGATGTTATCGGACAGAATATCCGCTCCGAATCTGCTTGGGTGTAAGCCATCAGCACGGAAAAGCCTAGGACGCTCTCCCAAAACAGATTCCAATTATTTACAAAGAGCAGTTTCTGCTCATTGCACCATGACATTAACCATTCATTTAGCGCAAATAATCTCCTGAACTTTTCATGCCCTTGTCGGTACGTGGGAAGCGTTCCTGACACAATGATCGTTGTTTCAGGCGATGTGCTGCGTACCGTATCGATCAGATTCCTGAAGTCTTTTTTCAGAATCTCCGTCTTGCGCAGCCTGATGTCGTTCACTCCCGCGTGCAGGACCACAGTTCCGACGCGCTCGTCACCGTTCAGGATCTCGGGAACGCGAGCAGCGATTTCAGAAACACGAGCACCAGGAAAGCAGTGACTGTGCACCTTACTTTTACCTAACGTAGCGTGTACGTGCCGAACGATGGAATCGCCGATGATCACAGCATCGCGTTCTGTTTCGCGAAGAGGGGAGAAGCGGTTTTGTGTGGATAACTCGAAAACCGGGAGGGTCGGAGAAAGTCTTGGTCTAAACCTGACTCGCGTCTTCCGCTGCGGAACCACCCAGGCTTCGTGGTGGTGTGTTGGAGCCGGAGTGAACGAGACCATGGCTGATCGCGACCGATGCTGAGGAACGCACGGAGTAGACGCGGTCGGAGTCAGCGGGTTAGTAACTGTAGTATCAGGTTAACTACTGGGGTAGGAACCTTGTGTAGGTGGTTGTTGAAGGGGGGGATCATTAAAGCCGTGGGTTCAATGGACATACTGTGGTGATCCTTGTGTTGAGCCTCCTATAAAGGTTATGGTGTGTACCTATAAACCACATAACATGGTGTCAGAAGCAAAAACGTGATATTAACAGACGTCGAATAAATAAGAGATAACGCAGTACGCAGGCTAGTTGTTTATTTGTTTTCTCTCTGCCGATTACCGAAAGTTTGGGGGCTAACGCTAATGCTAGCGAGCTCACGGACGGCAAAATGAATCAGTTTCAAGTATCCCCACCAGAGAAGTTCACATTTAAAGCCGAAGACTGGACAAAATGGATTAAACGCTTCGACAGATTCCGCATTGCATCTGGATTGGAGACACAAGCGGACGAAAATCAAGTGAATGCACTGATTTACACAATGGGGGAGGAGGCGGAGGATATACTGGTTTCCCTGCACCTCAGCCCAGAGGAAGCGAGTGAGTACGACACAGTTAAGAGAAAGCTGGATGCTCACTTTGTAACACGCAGAAATGTGATCTTCGAGAGGGCAAAGTTTAACCAGAGGCAGCAAGAAATGGGCGAGTCGGCTGACAGCTTTCACACAGCGCTGCACTGTCTAGCGGAGCACTGCGGATACGGGGCTCTGCATGACGAAATGGTGAGAGATAGACTTGTTGTGGGTCTGAGAGATAAACGCTTGTCAGAACAGCTACAACTCGATCCCGAACTGACTCTAGAGAAAGCAATTAACAGAGCTCGACAAAGCGAGCAGGTGAAGAAGCAACAAGAAATGCTAAAAATGAACTTCAAAGCAGATATTAATAACGCTCAGCTTGACAGCGTGCACGCGCGACAGCGCAACGGCGCAAGCGCAAAACAACCCAAGCCACAATACAAGCAAACAGAAAAAAAACTGAAGGAAAGACAGGCACAATGCAGCAGATGTGGTGACTCAAGATGGCAAACTGACATCTACAACATCTGGAGCTGTGATTGATCACGTCAAGTCTATCTTTGCTCGTCATGGTATACCTGAAGTGGTCCGCTCAGACAATGACCCGCAGTTTGCATCTGAGATTTTCAGACAGTTCGCACAGGATTGGGGTTTTAGTCATGTGACATCCAGTCCCCATTTCCCACAGAGCAACGGGGAGGCGGAGCGTGCTGTGAGGACAATCAAAAGTCTCCTCAAGAAATCCAGCGACCCTTATCTTGCCCTGATGGCCTATCGAGCTGCTCCCCTGGCGAATGGATACAGTCCCACTGTACTTCTTATGGGGAGGAAAATAAGAACGCCAGTTCCTGTCATTCCATCCAAGCTCAACCCAGGGTGCGCAGACATGGATAACCTGAAAAGGACAGAGCAAAGGTACAGACAAAAACTGCGACAGAATTATGACCAAAGACACAGAGCACGCAACATGCCGTACCTTCAACCCGGTGATCATGTGTGGGTCAAAGATACAGTGGAAAGAGGCACGGTGGTGTCTACTGCCGGCACGCCGAGGTCATACATCATTGAGACGCCCGGGGGCGCTCTGCGAAGGAACAGATACCATCTTTCACCGACCCCTGTGGCTCCTGGAGAACCTGCTAACTTAATTGAACCAGCACCCGAGAGCACAGTTCGTGAGGACACACACACTCCTGTCACACCCGGAGCACAGTGTGTAGCCAGTCAGCAGTCTCCTGTGTGTGAAAGACGTTTCCCAGCCCGAATAAGGAATCCTTCGTCTTACTTGAAAGACTTTGTTCGTTCTTAGGAATGGCACCTGAGTTATGGGGGAGGGCAGGAGTTGATTGTCGCCAATTTATGTTGTTGATAAAGTGTTTACAGAAGCACATGTTCATAGTACTTCACAGCCAAACTGTATGGAAAAAAAAAAAGAACCATAAATGTGTGTTACGGCTGTTACTGATCTTGATTGTCATTTAATGATGGTATGGGTATATTTTCAGTATAAGTAATCGGAAGAGCCTTCTGTTAAAGTTTAGAAATGCTCTTAATGTTATTTCTGTTTCTCATCTGCACATGGTTTATCCTTTGCTTAGAAAGGGGGATGTAGTTGTAGTTAACTACTGGGGTAGGAACCTTGTGTAGGTGGTTGTTGAAGGGGGGGATCATTAAAGCCGTGGGTTCAATGGACATACTGTGGTGATCCTTGTGTTGAGCCTCCTATAAAGGTTATGGTGTGTACCTATAAACCACATAACAGTAACGTTAAACACTGATTTGTGTGCATCGGCGCGTGATGTTTCAAGAGCCAAACACCGGTCTCTCAGCTCGGCCTGTCTCAATAAAAGGTCGTGGATCTGTTTCTCAACAGCTTCCAGCTCAGACTGCAGTGCGTGCAGCTCAAATGTGTCCTCACCTGCACCAAAAGGTAGACTACTTACATCTGATATATTCGCCATTTTAACAGATGGACAGTGAGTTAGCAACGAAGCTACCAGTGATGCTATCAATATTAATACTAATTTATGACTGAAGTCTTGGATATAATCCTTTTTTTTTTTTAGTGGTGGGGTGTAGAGTAGACGCACGATAGGCGAAAAAAAATGTTTGTTTGTAAATGAGTGTGGAGAAGACGCGTTCAGCCGTGATCCACGGACGTACCTTTAAGAGTATCCAGCGTTGGATCACTAATAGGCTTGAGACGCGTCTGCTCAACAGTCCGCGTTGTAACTATGAGGTTTGAGCAGTAACGTTAGTGCTTCTCAGCGAGGAAAAGTAGAAAATGTTCGTTGTAAGTGAGTTTAAAGAGAAAAATCAAGAATTATAAATCAAATCGATAGAGCTCCAAAAACAACGCCGCGTTCAGACGCGACGCATGCGCAGTGTGAGAACAGCCGGGAGGGTAATAGAATACTTAATTCCAAGGTAGAAATAGTGTAACACTTTATTTTACAGTGTCCTTGTTACATATGTTACATGTACTGACCATAGTAATAACAGTCAATTTAGCATAATTACATGCAACTAACCCTCAACCAAAACCTAATCCTACCCTAACCCTATAGTAAGTACACCTTAAAATAACCAAATAATGTAATTTTTTAAGGACTTTTTCCTCTTAGCCACCAAAACAGACATGAAAATTTATGAAATTAACATTGTCTAGGTGTATGTTGTATAACTTTGCTCTCCAATAGTCATCCAGAATTAGTAGGTTGGTATATTAACATATCAGTTATTATATATATATATACAGTGGGGAGAACAAGTATTTGAAACACTGCCGATTTTGCAGGTTTTCCTACTTACAAAGCATGTAGATGTCTGTAAATGTTATCATATGTACTCTTCAACTGTGAGAGACGGAATCAGAAAAATCCCGAAAATCACAGTGTATGATTTTTAAATAATTAATTTGCATTTTATTGCATGACAAAAGTATTTGATCACCTACCAACCAGTAAGAATTCCGGCTCTCACAGACCTGTTAGTTTTTCTTTAAGAAGCCTTCCTGTTCTCCACTCATATACCTGTATTTACTGCACCTGTTTGAACGTGTTACCTGTATAAAAGACACCTGTCCACACACTCAATCAAACAGACTCCAACCTCTCCACAATGGCCAAGACCAGAGAGCTATGTAAGGACATCAGGGATAAATGTAGACCTGCACAAGGCTGGGATGGGCTACAGGACAATAGGCAACAACTGTTGGAGCAATTATTCGAAAATGGAAGAAGTTCAAGATGACGGTCAATCTCCCTCGGTCTGGAGCACCATGCAAGATCTCACCCCGTGGGGCATCAATGATCATGAGGAAGGTGAGGAATCAGCCCAGAACTACACGGCAGGACCTGGTCAATGACCTGAAGAGAACTAGGACCACAGTCTCAAAGAAAACTATTAGTAACACACTACACCGTCATGGATTAAAATCCTGTAGCGCACGCAAGGTCCCTCTGCTCAAGCCAGCACATGTCCAGGCCCGTCTGAAGTTTGCCAATGACCATCTGGATGATCCAGAGGAGGAATGGGAGAAGGTAATGTGGTCTGATGAGACAAAAATAGAGCTTTTTGGTCTAAACTCCACTCGCCGTGTTTGGAGGAAGAAGAAGGATGAGTACAACCCTAAGAACACCATCCCAACCGTGAAGCATGGAGGTGGAAACATCATTCTTTGGGGATGCTTTTCTGCAAAGGGGACAGGACGACTGTACCGTATTGAGGGGAGGATGGATGGGGCCATGTATCGTGAGATTTTGGCCAACAACCTCCTTCCTTCAGTAAGAGCATTGAAGATGGGTCGTGGCTGGGTCTTCCAGCATGACAACGACCCAAAACACACAGCCAGGGCAACTAAGGAGTGGCTCCATAAGAAGCATCTCAAGGTCCCGGAGTGGCCTAGCCAGTCTCCAGACCTGAACCCAATAGAAAATCTTTGGAGGAAGCTGAAAGTCCGTATTGCCCAACGACAGCCCTAAAAACCTGAAGGATCTGGAGAAGGTCTGTATGGAGGAGTGGGCCAAAATCCCTGCTGCAGTGTGTGCAAACCTGGTCAAGAACTACAGGAAATGTATGATCTCTGTAATTGCAAACAAAGGTTTCTGTACCAAATATTAATTTCTGCTTTTCTGATGTGTCATGCAATAAAATGCAAATTAATTACTTAAAAATCATACAATGTGATTTTCTGGATTTTTGTTTTAGATTCCGTCACTCACAGTTGAAGTGTACCTGTGATCAAAATTACAGACTTCTACATGCTTTGAAAGTGGGAAAATAGTATCAAATACTTGTTCTCCCCACTGTAGATATATTATATATAGAACTAGTAGTAGAAATTAGCAGCCATGTTCCTCCCCCTCTTCAGAACACCAGTGACAGGTTGAGCAGGAGCTCTGTCTTCAGATAAGGATTCCATGGAGCCTGTATTCATGCTATAAAATTCTTCATCGTGTCTCTTCTGATGTTCACTGGGTTTAGCTATTTTCTGTTCATCACAGTTAGGATGGAACCATCTGTAGTATATCATTTTCACAAGAAATCCAACAACGTGCAAACCTACTAGTGTCGGTATCACTATGTAAGGATTTAAGGAGCTCCAACAGCCTGTATACTCAAACTCCTTCCAGCACCAGAAGCCCAGCAGCATCACTGTGTCCAACCCCATGACACAATTATAGAGAACAGCCTTTAATGTTATGCTTCCTGTTGATACTTTAAACCAGCTGAAGTACCAGATTATTCCAACAGTAGCTCTGAAGAGCCATTCCCAACCAGGACTTTCCATGTGATCTGTTTTTTGGCTCCAGACCCCTAAAACCAGCAGCATCCACAAAGATAGGAAGTGGGCGATGATGTAGCGTGGCAATACACTGCAAAAGAGTGCCAGAGTGGTCACACGGGGAATGATCAGCAACAAGTTCCACAGAAAGTAGATGCCAGTGGGGATCCAGCTCATCTCACGATTTTTGTGAAGATAGGAACGCATGCTGCGGTGATACAAGGCTTCTGTACTGGCTATTGAAGCAGCTGATGAGAGGATTTTTAAACCTGAAACAAAAAAACATTGCATATTATTAAACAATATCACACAAGCAATAGTGTTCTTCTGAATATATGAGTGAGATGCATATAATCACAGCCATGCTGATGCCTAGACTCTGAGAAACACACATTGGCACTGCTATGTCTGGAATTAACAGTTTTTTATTCACATATCAGCGCTGACATAGAGCACATCAAATATGGTAAACATGCTTGACACACAAGAACCAATCAGGTTTGTTCTCACAGTTCTTCAAATTTAAAGTCACCATTAAATCAAAATTGACGATTGAGATTTTTTTATGGAATATGGTAAATGGTTTATACGTGCCCATATTTTTATTTTATTTTTAAATTCATGTGACCTTGTAATCTTTAATCAAAAATAACCTCACTGACACACAAGCAAGCAGCATCCAACAATCCAATCAATTCCCGATGGACAAAATCAAGTCGCACCCTACACTTTTTTATCTTGTTTGAGAAACCATTTCACTCGGACATACATTACAGTATGACGAAAAGACTAAAAGTGACGATCACAATTTCCATTTCATGCAACATTTAAAGGTACTTTTTGCTTTTTTGGTGCTTGATAGCATCAGTCACAATCCACTTTCTTTATATGAAAAAAAGGTAAAGATCTTTGCTAAAGATCATCTTTTGTGTAAATAGAAAAATCACAGAATGACAAGAAATGATGTCGTAAATGATGACAGAATTATTATTATTTTTTGCATAAATATCACTATAAAGTCTACGTTAAATGGAAGTTGAAATCGTCTTTTTTTCCCTTTGACATATCAGAGTGAAATGGCTTCTTGGACAAGAAATAATATATAGTGCAGCCCACTTGATTTTGTCCATCGGGTATTGATTGGATCGTTGAATCATTGTGGTTTGCTATTGCTGTGATCTCATGTGATTGTCCCGCACTTCTGCCAGTAAACACGTCATAAGAGAGAAGATGAGATGTTGCTGCAAGAGGGTGGGGAATGTATTTTGATTAAAGACAATGAGTGAATTTGCATGGATAAATCGTTTAACAAATACGCGAATATTCTATAAAAAATACGATTTGTCAAATTTGATTTCATAGTGGCTTTAAGTGGTTCAGAGACACCTAAGAACTATAATCTGAAAGAAACAAAGATTTAAAGTGTTCTGGATTTGAGACAGACCTGTAAAAAGCTCCAGCTCTTCTCTCTGTAAGATTCTACACATCATAAGTATGAGTTGTGGGGCACTTTCAGAAAATGCCTCAAACAAATTAAGCATCTGAAGGTCCTGGTTCAGGAACACAACCACACCATTTCTGAATCTATTTGTTTTTTTAAGAAAAAGCATTGTGGAAATCTCTATCACCCCAGCATACCTGTGAACACAAGGTACACGCATTTACTTAAGCAACACTTAATACAACAAAACTTTACAAACAGAAGCCACAATCTGGATTTTGTTCTCCATTATGAAGTACTTGTTTTATTTAAATGTGTAAACGGTTTGACTCCAGACCAAATCAATTGATCTCAATAAGGATTAAGAAATAGCTCTGATTAGCTTGGCAATTTTTAAAGGGTTAGTTCACCCAAAAATGACTTTCTGTCATCATCTACTCACCCTCATGCTGTTCTTTGAAACACAAATGATGATTTTTCTAATGACCCAAGAACAAACCTCGCTGATTATTGCGGAAACTGAAACGTGTTTGCAAGAACAAAACTCTGTTTGCCATTTCTATGTGCTCTATGTATATGTTGATCAGTGTTTATATGAGAATAAAAGCCTCAATTAAAGCTGTATATCATATAAATGTTGAGTAAAATGAGAGTTTGGGTGAACTATCCCTTTAAGTGTTCATAATTGTATAGATAAAGTGTGCTTAGTTGTACTGAATGTGCATGTGTACTTCAAATCTTAAAAGAATATATATATATATATATATATATATATATATAAAACCTAATTGTATATAATATAATATATGAAATAAAAGGCCACTTAAGTAAATCTAATACACTTTCATGACTGTTTAACACATTTGTAATAATGTAATAATGTAATAACATCTTGTAATAAAAGTGCACGTTGTAATAATGTCATATTAAAAGTTTTACTTTAAAGTACATATTAAATAAGTATGTTTTAATAATGTTGTGTTGTGCTTTTAATAAGCACACTTTTTTGATGTTGACTAACATACTGAAGAACATGAAAAGTACTTGATTAAAATTGTAACTGTAGTGTGTTATTTAGTATTTCATTTAAAGTTGATATATTTTAAATATTGCTAAACTGAAACTATATCATTACACAATTACAAATATATTAAAATATGTGACATTTAAGTCAATAGAAATTACATTAAAGTATATTGTACTTTACCATAAATGCTTGTCAGTACATTCAGCAGTACACTTTAACCATATTTAAAAAGTAAGTAAATAATAATAATTATGAAATTACATACAAAGATGTTTTTTAAGTCCTATTTAAGTGGGTCAAAAAACAAACTATTTGCCAAATTAAACTATAATGCATTTTCATGTAATTGCAATTAACATGCAGTGAAGCGTCTAAAAACATTCCAATCAGTTTACACTTATATTCTTTTAAAGTATATTATTTCCATAAAAAGTACCCTTTTTAAAAGTATGCTAAAGTGTAGGCTACTTTTTTTTCCCACAAGACTATTCGAGGGAAATTGAGAAGCAAATATATCACAGACCTCAGGTAGAGTCCAAGCTGAAGGAAGTGGAGTGGTTTGATCAGTTTATGCCTGTCAGCAAATGTCTCCACTATAGTCTCAAGCTTAATCTCCTCCGCCTTAGTCTCAAGCTTAGTGTCCTCCACCTTAGTCTCAAGCTTATTCTCCTCTGCCTTAGTCTCAAGCTTAGTGTCCTCCACCTTAGTCTCAAGCTTAGTCTCCTCCGCCTTAGTCTCAAGCTTAGTGTCCTCCACCTTAGTCTCAAGCTTAGTGTCCTCCACCTTAGTCTCAAGCTTAGTGTCCTCCACCTTAGTCTCAAGCTTAATCTCCTCTGCCTTAGTCTCAAGCTTAGTCTCCTCCATAGTCTCCAGGGAATCTGAGTACCAGAGCCAGCTGAACACCTGTAACAATACTGAAGAGCCCAGCAGCAGAAAGATCATCACGGCCATATACACATAGTCCCCATCCTGATAAAATGACACAACAGTCCAAATGTCCAGCGCTATATCCAGCAGGAAAAGTAACAATCCCACCCAAGTAAACAGATATTCCAATAAAGAGTAAGGAAAAGGGAAGCTTTCCTCCATGATTGATCCAGTGGGAGAAACCTTGACAAAGTAAATACAACTACCTCCTTTCTACGTGTGCTAAAAAGATCTGAAAGAGAAAGTAAACTTTACACCCAGACATGGGAGGAGTTTATGTATGGTTTAAAGTTGACTTTCTCTTTCAGATCTTTTTAGTATACGTAGAAAGGAGGTAGTTGTATTTACTTTGTCATGCTGTAAAGGTTTCTCACACTGGATCAATCATGGAGGAAAGCTTCCCTTTTCCTTACTCTTTATTGGAATATCTGTTTACTTGGATGGGATTGTTACTTTTCCTGCTGGATATAGCGCTGGACATTCGGACTGTTGTGTTATTTTATCAGGATGGGGACTATGTGTATATGGCGGTGATGATCTTTCTGCTGCTGGGCTCTTCAGTATTGTTACAGGTGTTCAGCTGGCTCTGGTACTCAGATTGCCTGGACGAGCTTGAGACTAAGGCGGAGGAGATTAAGCTTGAGACTAAGGTGGAGGACACTAAGCTTGAGACTAATGCAGAGGAGAATAAGCTTGAGACTAAGGTGGAGGAGACTAAGCTTGAGACTAAGGCGGAGGAGATTAAGTTTGAGACTAAGGTGGAGGACACTAAGCTTGAGACTAAGGCGGAGGAGATTAAGCTTGAGACTATAGTGGAGACATTTGCTGACAGGCATAAACTGATCAAACCACTCCACTTCCTTCAGCTTGGACTCTACCTGAGGTCTGTGATATATTTGCTTCTCAATTTCCCTCGAATAGTCTTGTGGGGAAAATATAGCCTACACTTTAGCATACTTTTAAAAAGAGTACTTTTTATGGAAATAATATACTTTAAAAGAATATAAGTGTAAACTGATTGGAATGTTTTTAGACGCTTCACTGCATGTTAATTGCAATTACATGAAAATGCATTATAGTTTTTTAATGCAAATAGTTTGTTTTTTGACCCACTTAAATAGGACTTAAATACATCTTTGTATGTAATTTCATAATTATTATTATTTATTTACTTTTTAAATATGGTTAAAGTGTACTGCTGAATGTACTGACAACCATTTATGGTAAAGTACAATATACTTTAATGTAATTTCTATTGACTTAAATGTCACATATTTTAATATATTTGTATTTACACATTTGTAATGATATAGTTTCAATTTAGCAATATTTAAAATATATTAACTTTAAATGAAATACTAAAATAACAACACAGTTACAATTTTAATCAAGTACTTTACATGTTCTTCAGTATGTTAGTCAACATCAAAAAAGTGTGCTTATTAAAAGCACAACACAACATTATTAAAACATAATTATTTAATATGTACTTTAAAGTAAAACTTTTAATATGACATTATTACAATGTGCACTTTTATTACAAGACGTTATTACAAAAAGTGTACTTCAGTGTTAAACAGTCATGAAAGTGTATTAGCCTTACTTAAGTGGCCTTTTATTTCATATATTATATTATATACAATTAGTTTTTATTTTTTTTTATTTTTTAGATTTGAAGTACAAATACACATGAACATTCAATACAACTAAGCACACTTTATCTAAAAAATTATGAACACTTAAAGGGATAGTTCACCCAAACTCTCATCATTTACACAACATGCATATGATATACAGCTTTAATTGAGGCTTTTATTCCAATATAAACACTGATCAACATATACATAGAGCACATAGAAATGGCAAACAGAGTTTTGTTCTTGCAAACACGTTTCAGTTTCCGCAATAATCAGCGAAGTTTGTTCTTGGGTCATTAGAAAAATCATAATTTGTGTTTCAAAGAACAGCATGAGGGTGAGTAGATGATGACAGAAAGTCATTTTTGGGTGAACTAACCCTTTAAAAATTGCCAAGCTAATCAGAGCTATTTCTTAATCCTTATTGAGATCAATTGATTTGGTCTGGAGTCAAACCGTTTACACATTTAAATAAAACAAGTACTTTATAATGGAGAACAAAATCCATATTGTGGCTTCTATTTGTAAAGTTTTGTTGTATTAAGTGTTGCTTAAGTAAATGCATGTACCTTGTGTTCACAGGTATGCTGGGGTGATAGAGATTTCCACAATGCTTTTTCTTAAAAAAACGAATAGATTCAGAAATGGTGTGGTTGTGCTCCTGAACCAGGACCTTCAGATGCTTCGTCTATTTGAGGCATTTTCTGAAAGTGCCCCACAACTCATACTTATGATGTGTAGAATCTTACAGAGAGGAGAGCTGGAGCTTATTACAGGTCTGTCTCAAATCTAGACTATTATTATTTTGAATTCACTCATTGTCTTTAATCAAAATACATTCCCCACCCTCTTGCAACAACATCTCATCTTCTCTCTGATGACGTGTTTACTGGCAGAAGTGCGGGACAACCAGTCAATCACATGAGATCACAGCAATAGCAAACCACAATGATTCAACGATCCAATCAATACCCGATGGACAAAATCAAGTGGGCTGCACTATATATTATTTCTTGTCCGAGAAGCCATTTCACTCTGATATGTCAAAGGGAAAAAAGACGATTGCAACTTCCATTTAATGCAGTCTTTATGGTGATATTTAAGCCAAAAACAAAAACAAAAATTCTGTCATCATTTACAGATTCAATTCTCTTGTGTCACAGTGCCTGGTTTGTGTTTCCCCGGGTGTCCACTAGAGGTCTCTTCCCCATTCTGTCACCATTACTTCTGGAACTGCATTTCCCACAATCCCTGTCTGGACTCATCACTGTTCATTGCACTCAGCTGTTCCCTATCACATTGTTAGTTTCTGTATTCATGGGTTTCATCAGGTCCCTTTCCACAGGTGTATAAAATCAAGCACCTAGATTATGAATGCAGACTGCATTGTGCTTGATTAATACACCTGTGGAAAGGGACCGGAAGAAATCCATGAATACCCTGTCTGGTTGGAGTTTGTCACAGAGTTGTTGTTTGATGTCACTTACACTTCCGAAGTTTGTTTCTCGCCTGTTTTTGTTTTGTTTCTGAAATGGCTTCTCAAACAAGATAAAAAGTGTAGGGTGGGACTTGATTTTGTCCATCGGGAATTGATTGGATTGTTGGATGCTGCTTGCTTGTGTGTGAGTGACAGGTTATTTTTGATTAAAGATTACAAGGTCAAAAAAAAAAAACAAAAAAAAGTGCATGTATAAACCATTTACAGAAAACACTGCAATATTCTATAAAAAAATCTCAATCGTCAATTTTGATTTAATGGTGACTTTAAATTTGAAGAACTGTGAGAACAAACCTGATTGGTACTTGTGTGTCAAGCATGTTTACCATATTTGATGTGCTCTATGTCAGCGCTGATATGTGAATAAAAAACTGTTAATTTCAGACATAGCAGTGCCAATGTGTGTTTCTCAGAGTCTAGGCATCAGCATGGCTGTGATTATATGCATCTCACTCATATATTCAGAAGAACACTATTGCTTGTGTGATATTGTTTAATAATATACAGTGGTTTTTTGTTTCAGGTTTAAAAATCCTCTCATCAGCTGCTTCAATAGCCAGTACAGAAGCCTTGTATCACCGCAGCATGCGTTCCTATCTTCGCAAAAATCGTAAGATGAGCTGGATCCCCACTGGCATCTACTTTCTGTGGAACTTGTTGCTGATCATTCCCCGTGTGACCGCTCTGGCACTCTTTTGCAGTGTATTGCCATGCTACATCATCGCCCACTTCCTATCTTTGTGGATGCTGCTGGTTTTAGGGGTCTGGAGCCAAAAAACAGATCACATGGAAAGTCCTGGTTGGGAATGGCTCTTCAGAGCTACTGTTGGAATAATCTGGTACTTCAGCTGGTTTAAAGTATCAACAGGAAGCATAACATTAAAGGCTGTTCTCTATAATTGTGTCATGGGGTTGGACACAGTGATGCTGCTGGGCTTCTGGTGCTGGAAGGAGTTTGAGTATACAGGCTGTTGGAGATCCTTAAATCCTTGCATAGTGATCCTGACACTAGTAGGTTTGCACGTTGTTGGAATTCTTGTGAAAATCATATACTACAAATGGTTCCATCCTAAGTGTGATGAACAGAAAATAGCTAAACCCAGTGAACATCAGAAGAAGAGACACGACGAAGGATTTTATAGCATGAATACAGGCTCCATGGAATCCTCATCTGAAGATAGAGCTCCTGCTCAACCTGTCACTGGTGTTCTGAAGAGGGGGAGGAACATGGCTGCTAATTTCTACCACTAGTTCTATATATAATTATATATAATAACTGATACAATGTTAATATACCAACCTACTAATTCTGAATGATATATTGGAGAGCAAAATTATACAACATACACAATATTAATTTCAGAAATTTTCATTTGTCTGTTTTGGTGGCTTTATATAGAAGAGTGCAGAAAAACAAACATTGCTAAGAGGAAAAAGTCCTTGAAACATTAAAGGGGTGGTTGAGTGTGATTTCACTTTTCTAACTTTAGTTAGTGTGTAATGTTGCTGTTTGAGCATAAACAACATCTGCAAAGTTACAACGCTCAAAGTTCAAAGCAAAGTGAGATATTTGCTTTTAAAGAAAAGGACTACAACAAACGGCTGGTTGGGACTACACAACATTCCTCTCGGGTTAGTGACATCACTAACCCTAGAATTTACATAAACCCCGCCCCCGGGAACACACAGTCCATGTTGAGAAGAGGAAAAGTTGTTGTATAAGAGTACATTTGTGAGTCAGCTCAAACTTTAGCATCCATCTTTTCACATGCAATAGAAAGTCACTCTGTGTGCATCTCACAACAGTTCATGACAGAATATCCTAATTGAAGATAGTTAACTCCACATCAGCAACATAAATTCATCAACTAACCATTCAGAGACGTCCTGTTGCATTCTACATGTTGTCACTTCTTCTTGAGTCTCTCCATCTTTGTCTGACTCCGTTTTAACATTAAAGGCAGAACAGTTTCTGTCATTTTAGTGTGTCAGGTAACAGCAGCTGCTAACAGACACAAGCTCTTGAAACCCCGCCCTCTGCAGCAGCTCATTTGCATTTAAAGGGCCAGGCACAAAACGGTGCGTTTTTGCAAACCCTCAAAAAGTGACATCTTTAACTTGCTATATAAAAATATCTGTGGGGTATTTTGCGCTAAAACTTCACACACACACTCTGGGGACATCATAGATATATTTTACATCTTGTGAAAAGGGCATTATACCACCCCTTTAAATAATTTCTACCTTGGAATAAAGTATTCTATTAGCTCTGTTCAATCCAACTCTGCTAATTCAAAAAAAAAATACTATTAACCTTTTTTCTTTTCGCAGATACTGTGGAAAAGTCTAATATATATATATATTTGATCTATTATGGAGGCCTTTTAACTGCAGACCTGTTACGGACACAGGCAAATAGGCAGTGATCACTAAGATCCTGATTGAAGACCGCTGGGGTATATTTTGAAGGCATATTTGTCAGAGCTATATCAATTAGAGTGCCTTGGTTTACAGATTTTAAATTGTATCTAGTAGGTTCTTTGATCATTTGTGTAAGGTTGAGGGTATCCAACTTAGTTGGAGCATTTAACATGTCCAAATTTAAATGGTTGAATCAATTCGCATAGCATGTCTAGAGCACAACTGGGGGCTGAAGGAGGTCTATAACAAGCAGCTACTGTAAATGACTTATCTTTGGAAAAATGAATTTTTAGAAGTAAAAGCTCAAACATTTTGGGTGCAGACCTGGATAGAACGACTGAGCATTGTAGATTGCATTTTTCTACAATAGAATCCAACTCCACCCCCTTTTGGAGGTCTGTCTTGATGGAAGACTTTATGGATATTTATGAATTGTGTATGGATTTCTTAAGCCAAGATTCAGACACAGCTAAGATGTCAGGTTTAGCTGAGTGTGTCAGAGCAGTGACTAAGTCAATTTTAGGGAGGAGGCTTCTAATGTTAATATGCATTAAACTAAGGCTTTTACGATTACAGAAGTCATCAAATGAAAGTGTATGAGACGTTAAATTTTCAACAAGGGTTACAGGGCCTGGATTTAACTGAGCATCTCCTGAGGAAAATAGAAGGAGAAGAATAAGAGCCCGGCTAATGGCTATGAGAACTGGCCGTTTGGTACACTTGGGAAAGTAAAATAAAGGGATGGGTTTATGGACATAGTAGAATATATTGGGTGGTAGTGGCGCAGTGGATAAGACACATGCCTTTGGTGTGAGAGACCTGGGTTCGAATCCACTGTGAGACACCAATGTGTCCCTGAGCAAGACACTTAACCCCTAGTTGCTCCAGAGGCGTGCGACCTCTGACATATATAGCAATTGTAAGTCGCTTTGGATAAAAAGCGTCAGCTAAATGAATAAATGTAAATGTAAATATATACAGAGCTTATGGACAGATAGTGATATCACAGGCTGAATATGAGATGGAAGTTAACCTAAGCATTGTGTGACAATAAAGGCGATTGAATCTCTAGAGAAACCAGTTAAATCAGATGAAGTTACAGAGAAGAGGGGAATTGAATAAACAAAGGACCCTGATACATGATGACTGGGAGATTTACAATGGAATAGTGCAATGGTAAATAGCAAAAACAATAATAAACGAGACATACTGATATTGTGAATATTTGGTGGTTTAGAGTGTGTTTCTAGGATGTTTTCTGTGCAGCCCACTCCACTCCCAGGTCTCTATGACTTGATACTATGGTCTTAAGTATAAACATGCAGTGAACATTCAGTATAAATCTGTTTTATTTTTCGATCATCCATCCGGTGATATCATCATCTCCTCAATAAGCTGCACAATTTGAGGTCTCATTCATGAACAAACAAGTTATGTAACAAAGTTTAATACTTAAGGTTAATGTTTTGTTCAAATTTATAATCTTAAGTTGAACAACAGTAGTAATGTTTGTCTCAGCACTAGTAATAAAAGTCAAGTCAAGTCAAGTCAAGTCACCTTTATTTATAAAGTGCTTTTTACAATGCAGATTGTTTCAAAGCAGCTTCAGTGATAACAGGAAAATAATGCAACAAAGTTTGTAAGAGGCACATATTCTCTAAAGCTCAGTTGTCTAACAGAGGGAGGTAAAGGCATACCTGAAGTGCAGCCATTATTTGAATTATTTAAAGCTTCAAGTCTACAGCAGGAAAATGCAGGTGCATATTTTCCTTAGTATACTTAGTAAATAAAGTCTGCTGTCATGCAACCAAACAGGCAGTACAAGCTAATAGTTACTCGGAAACAAATTATGCAAATTATTTATTATGCAAATAAACACAAGAACGCACAATAACCACACATGAAAGACTAGTCTGGCTAGTTTGTTAAACAAAATATTCAATGGAGACCTGTAAAAAAAAAAAAAAAAGTTCTTGAATACTAAGAACTTCTACAGTCAGACATTTGCTCTGACAAAAATGAGTCATTTAATGTATTGAAAAATATATTGAAAGTGTAGACCATAATCGTTAGCAGTGCTGTTCAGATCAATCCATAGTGAAAAGATAAGGACAAGGTATATTTTCACAAGATATGTGACCCTGGATCACAAAACCAGTCACAAGTAGAACTGGCATATTTGTGGCAATAGCCAACAATACATTGTATGTGTAATGAATTCACTGGAAGCAAGCTGGTATGAACCCAAATGCAACTTTACTTCAAAAACATAATCAAACATAAAACAAGGGCATGGCAAGGCATGAAACTCAGAACACAAGAACATGGACAAACATTCAGTACTCAACAAAGACACAGGGCAAACATGAGGGCTTATACTGCGTTCCAGGCAGGTTATTGAGCACGTACACTCTAAACAAAAATGGTGCTAAATAGCACTAAAAGTGGTTCATTGGCTTGTAATCATAGGGGAACTGGATTTCTGGATATATGCTTTCATTACCTAGGAAATTAAAATATACTGTCCATAGCCTTAAAAAATCGATTTTCACCATATTTTTTTTATTAAAATGTCACATAAATCAGGCCAGGAATGATTTATTAACAAATCCCTCTGAAAATATCTTCAGAATACTGCTAAGTGTATAACTGGAAAGTTTGGTGTACATAGGTGCTACATAGGCTGAGATGTTTCTACTGGAGAATGACAAAAAACTAATTTTGAGAAAACGGCAGTTAAAGATTTAAATAGCTCTAAATGAGATTTCGTCGTTAGCTTTAAATCCCCCTTTGGACATTCACGATTGGTTACTGATAGAAAGGAAATGCCCATATTTGGGTTACATAGTGTTGTGCAGGAGACTCAGAGCTTCACAACGATCCCGGTCATGACAGACTTCAAGCCCATGTTGCAGGTTAGAGTACCCAGTAAGCCAATGTATAGAAAAATAATGTAGGAACTATATTTAAATATAAACATATACTTATAAAACGCTATTTAGGCTTCTGGAGTCGTTTTTGTGAGAAATTTTTACTTCCGCATTTGAAAACCGCCGAACCGGAAGTGACGTAACATGAGGTAGAGCGGTCAAAGTAAACAATAGGAAAGCAATGGATCGCCATGACAGCTCGGAAAGCTGGGGGAATTGTAGTCTAAATGTTTACTCGTATGTCGTATGATATATATATATATATATATATATATATATATATATATATATATATATATATATATATATATAAAACGTATATATAATTCATATATATGATGATGATATCATATAATTATGAGCCTGAAATGAAGCCAAGTGAGAAGGACAGGCCAAGGGTTAGACAGAACAACTGTGAGTTGTGGTGTGAGGAGAACAGGGCGAGAGAACAGTGTTAGCTTATAGATGTATTCACGTTAGCCGACGATATGTACAACACTATGCTCAGATCATAATACTGTACAGATTATTATCATCATGTATCAGGCAATAGCAAAGCTAGTACTTAGACCCTTACCTGCATGTGTTATGTGTGTCAGCCATTAGGAGACAGTTTCCAGAGGAAGGGGGACTTTATAAAGGCTTTGAATTGACCCATTTGGTGACGATGAATAAAAAAAATTATCACAATCACAACTGTCTTACTGTACAAAAACTTTATATGTAGAAACAGCCAACACAAACATTGAAGTCGGTTTTTACAGATTGAAAATGAATTATAGAACATAATATATTATATTTATAATAATAATAACAATAGTGTCTTCTGCAGACTAATAACAAACACATAAATGCAGTACATTACAAGTTTATGTAGGATATGTTAATTAATTAAATTAAGACAAGGCACATTTCGTAAAACAGATGTACAATGTCTGACGGATCCGTGAGCGTCATGTTTCCCGCCGGCGGCCGAACCACATGCTGATGGCGGACCGTCACCGCGGGCGACCCGATGAAGGAGCCGGGACAGTGTCCACATATCGCCGGGATTATAATCATCCGGTCTATGGTGAACGCTACACACTACCGCGTTTTTCAAAGCAGAAGCAGAAGTGAAGTCCCGTCTCTTACCCGGCACAAAACGCACACAGGCACGGAAGATCGCACCGTCCTTTTATTCGGAAACCTGTGGACTTGATGTCCTGACAGGCCATAATTCACAATCATTTACCACGACGATGATTCATTGAAATACAATAAGCACCGAAAACACACTGAATCATGACCGCTTCAACTGAATACCAACCTATCTCTGCACTGAGCGCGAACGCAGAGCCAAACGACTACCTCATGTGGCGTCATATGACGCGATGGTGAAAAAAAGCGTTTTTTCAACACGGTCAAGGAAACTGTCACGTTTTCTATTCAATTTGTGCCCTTATGTCTTGCAAAACAATTTTTAATCCTGCATTTACTTTTCATATGGTATTTTCATACAAGGTTATATTAATAAAAAAAATTAAAAAAACCCTGCAACATGGGCTTTCAGTAAACAGACGGATCTCGGCGTGTCGCGTTGGAATGCTAACTTCTTGGTAAATTCGGGAGAAACTTGTTGCCGCAAGTAAACAAAATGTAATAAAATAAACATCTTAATGTATATTTTCAACGTTTTCTTTATAGCAGCTTGAAAGAACACATATTGAAGGAGTAAACTAGCCCAAAATCTCAAAACTGACCACTGCATGAAAAATCGTTGTTTTTGCCTGCCGTGTCTCGCCTTAATAGTGGATTCGGGTGACTCAAAGTGCACCAGATTAATGAATTTATCTTTAAAATGTACAAAATTTTCTTCCGGTGGGGAATGCCCCCGGACCCAGGTACCAAGCTCCACCAACAGAATGAATTGTGGAAAACACATTAGGCTATATGATGATCTACAAAAAAATACACATTTTTGTTATCTTATTATTAAAATACATTATTATGATTTTACCACCTGCGCCACATTTTAAGGCAGGAAAACCCTGAAATAGGCAATAGGCTTCTTGTAAAGGTATAACTATTTGCACTTGGCGATCACGGTGGGGATTGATATGGTAGTGGACCATGATGGTCATAGAAGAAGTGAAGGAGCAGTACCCCCCAATTATGGTGGGGTAATTCGCACTCTGCCTCAGAGAACATAACATCAACCAGTTTTATGATGTGTGGCACATCGAAAAAGGTTTTATTCAATAACATAGATTTATAGTGGGTATAATATGAAAATTAAGAAATTGTGACAGTTTATAGGCATATCACAAATATTTAGTAGTGGCAAACTGTGAACATCACTGTTTTTATTCTCAGCAGTAAAATGCTTGTCTATATTTTTATTTACAGGGATTGTGAGGAAACTTGAAAACATTTCCAAGATGAAAGACTTGTGAAAAATTACGGAAATGGCAGAGAAGCATTAAAAACCACATTTACTGCATCATCTTCAACCACTGGACCAGAAAGAGTGGCAAAATGGAAATCGATTCTGAACCATGTCAGGAACGTACACAGAGGATCCAAACTTTCCTGCTCGTCTACATCATCTAAAGGGAAGCAGAGATAGAAACAAGTGGCTTGTTGCCAGTATGATACTGTAAACAAATATTATTTTTATGCAACACGACATGTAAAAAAAATTTTTTTAAAAGGAACTGTTAGTCGAAGTGTAAATAACCTCAAATTAAAGTTATTAGTTGTAATTAATGCAATTTTTGTATCATTTCTCATAGGAACTCAGGCATTCTACAAGCTGGAGAAAGTGATGACAAACACGCGGATTTTGAGGGACATCACCAAACTAAGTCCACATCACCAGACTTCATCTTTGGAGTCATTTCATAATGACATTCTACAGGTTTCCCCAAAAAATGTGGTGTTCCCATTTCTTGGAATGTTGTGCAGGTAATTTAACTGCTGTTAAAATAACTTTACATCACTATAGGCTATTTTCCTGAATTGGGTCTGTGCACTTGCAGACTAAACCTGGCTGCATTTCATTACAATGAAAATACTGGTCGTGCACAAGCAACATCATCAACAGGATATACATTTATAAATACATTTTGTTTTATTGCACAGAGTACCTAGATGACCTGCAGGACCTAATATTTGAGCATGTTTTTGTGGACCCTGCTCCATACATGGATGAGGTACTTAAGATACCCATACTATCAGACCTTTGTGCGGAGTATGAGTGGCCAGACAAGGAGGAGGTCATCTCCACCATGGTGTCCAGATTCAATCATCAGCTGGTAGGAAACCAACATATCTGCCCTGATCATCTGGAAACTCACGGCGAACCCTCATCACCACCCAGGCTGGAATCACGACACGTACCCGACGGCCAAGGAAACCCCAGCACCAGCTCACAAAGGAGCGATATGCCAGAAACCTGTAACGACTAAAACACAGGCACATGTACAGATAGTACTTTATTTTTCAGCAATGTCTTTGTTTTGTTATAGCACAGCCTATGCTTCATTTTGTGCTTTCTTATAATTCTATGAAGACTCCTGAAGTTATTTCTTACTATTGTATATAAAATGTCAAATATTCACTAGTTTGTTTACAGTATGTATTGGTTTTGTAGAATCGGCAATGTTTATTTAATTACAAGAATAAAGTAAGATCCATCCACTAATTATTTATACAAATTGTGAAATAATTTTCTTGTATTTGCAGAGTGTATTGTGATATTAATAAATATTAAGTTTGTTCTGCCATATGTGTTGTCAATTTCATGGTTGCAATTCAGAATATAGCTAAGTTTTTACTTTTGTGCAGTCAGTATGTGTAGGTTGATTGTAAATGTAAATATATTATTATATAGCCCTGCATTAAAATGTTCAAACTTTAATAAAATATAAAAACTTGACATAACATTTAAAAACACTATCGACACTTACTGTACAATTCCACGTAGACGCAAGGTTCCATTAGCCTGGAAATCCAGACCTAAATCTAACTTGCTGAGCAAATTCAACTTGTGCTCTCGCGAGAACTCTGGAATACCAGGGTAAGGTTCCATAGTCGGCTCGATAAATGTATGCATTCTGAAGAGAATACACGTTTAAACAAACAGGATCCAATCCAGGATGCTCAGTCATTTTATATATATATATATATAAAGATATTGGGAAGAATGTTGATAAAGCAAACCGGTTTGGTTACCATTGACTTCTACTACATGAAGGGGAAAAAACGGATTCATTTCTCATTATTATTTTATTTGTATTTTTTTGTGTTTGACAGAATAAAGAAAGTAATTGAGGTCTGGAACAACATGAGTGTTTGAGTGAATGATGATGAACTATCTCTTCAAGAGGGAACAACTTTTTGTTTGCCTTGTCAGTTTATTTATTTGTATTTCAACCCTTAAAGAAATAAGCTACACATGTCAACAACAGCAATAGGAATAAAAATGATAAATAAATTATTTTTATTAATAATATTCAAAAAGAATAATTCCACCAAGTAATATTTCATTATGTAACTGTAGACTGTTTGCTGTTGCCAGCAATTAAGCCACTATCAGTATAAACAGGCTTTTTTAATAAAGTTATCAACACTAAATTAATAAAACATCTGAGAGATTATGATAAAGTACAATTAAGACTAGTTTATGGACTTACATGAAAAGCATTTGAACTATATCTCATGACTTTACTGTCACCTTGTGTTCAGATTTGATGGAAGTATAATGTTTGGGGTTTCTTGACAGACTTTGCCATCAAGTGGACATGTGCAGGTACTGCAGGTTTCACTGGACTCTCAGAAATGAGTCTTGTATCATAGTTTCTACTTCATCTGTGAGCTTGTTATAGTCAGCCTGACATACTTTATGTGGATGATGTCCACTGTTTCCCATGCACTTCAGCAGAGCGTCATGCATCTGCTCTCGGCCTCCAATGCTGCAGAGTTTATCCAACTGCTCAACAGGATCCGGTGGGATATCTTGACACTGAAGGGCTTTTAAGACAGCCGGAGCAAACTTCCCGTGGTGTGCAGTGGAGCATATCACAAGGTGCAGTGGAGCATATCGCAGGTTTTGTCATGTATACGATCGGCGACTACTTTCCCAACCGCTGTGTGAGTGTCCATTATGAAGCCTGTTGTAGTGTGCATCTCCTGTATGGCCCTCAAACAGTCTTCTTCAGAGCACCAACCAGCTTGAAGTTCCAGATTTATCTTCTGCCGTAAAGTCTCCGACACTTTAAAGATGCGCTCTCTTTCTAGATTCAAAAACAGATCTCTGACAAGACTTCCATCCCCACCGGAAGCGTGATGGATGAACCTCTCAAGGTTGGAAGACTTCAGGATATCAATGGCAGGAGAGTTTGAAACCTGCAGCTTCCGGTTGCGGAGATCATACTTGCCACTAGCGATGAAGTCGGATATGATGCAGTTATGATTGGATGCACAGATCACCTTCCGTATGGGTATTCCCATTTGTTTGGCATACAGGGCTGACATGGCATTGCCAAAGTTTCCGGTAGGGATGCACACGTCAATGGGGTCTCCGAAAGTCAGCGTGCGATTTCTAAGCAGGTCCATGTACGCCGAGCAGTGATAGACCACCTGAGGGAGCAGTCGGGCCCAGTTTATCGAGTTTGCGGTGCTGAGAACCGTGGCATATTCCACAGCTAAATGTCCGATCAAGCTCGAGTCCCCAAACATTCGTTTAATGCTCCTCTGGCAGAAGTCAAAATTGGACAGGACGCTGATGGACTTGGCATTGCCCTCCTGAAATCCTGTCATCTGTAGCTTCTGAATCTCACTCACTCCGTTCTCAGGGAAAACCACAAGCACGCCGATCCTCTCCCGGTCACTGTCTTTAAGATTTCTGAAGCCGTTCAGCACCGCGCTTCCGGTATCTCCAGATGTGGCCACTAGAATCAGGTAGTTGCACATCTGTGGCAGGCAGTGGGCAAACAGCTGAGGCATCAACTGCAGTGCCAGGTCTTTAAACGAGGCAGTTGGGCCGTGAAAGAGTTCTAGAAGATACTGATGATCAGTGAGGTGCTTTAGAGGCACAACCGACTGATCGGCGAAGTTCTGGCCGTAAGCATGACACACCATTGTGCTCAATTCTACAGGGGACACATCCATAGGATGGATACAGTTTTCCAGTATGGCCACAGCTCTCGTGGCATGGCTGGATATTCTCAACCATTCTGAAGGTTCCAGTTTGGGGAAACCTTTTTTTGGTACGTAAAGCCCTCCATCTGGTGCAAGACCCTCTATGACGACATCACTGAAGAACTTGGGGTCACTTGACATTTGGCTCCTCGTTGAAACAAACACCTCTGATTCTGAATCCTCATATCTGAGCAGAGTCCTCAGGACTTTATCAGCCACGTCCTCCACGGAATCTCCCGTCCCACAAAGGACTCTCGCATCTAGCCATTTCTCATAAAACTGCTCCCTGTAATGCAATATCTCTCTCATAGAAACACCAGCATCCTGACCCACAATCCTGTTCACCTTCATTCGAGAGAGTCTCTGCATGATATCTTCTGTGTCCACATCCAGGTACACGGCCAGTCCAGAGCGCTTCAGGTGCCGCATGGCGTCCGAATGCAGGGGATTGGAGCCGGTCAGAGAGATGACACTTCCTGTGGCTGCAAACCTGCACACTGCTTTACCTTCTTCTTCAATAAAACCATCACCACCAATTTCAGAGAGCTTGTCTGCCACACTCATTCCCCACGTCCTTTCGAGAACATCGTCATCTATATCAATAACAGGCATACCTAGTCTGTGTCCCACAATCCGCCCTACACAGGTCTTCCCTGCTCCAGGAGGACCCATCAGGAGAATGTTTCTTTCATACGGTTTAGAGTTTTGATTTGATAGCCGTGCTGTAGTGAAGTATGAAGGAGCAAATAGCAGGTGGGTCCTTAGCTTGCTCACTTTAGCCAACAGCTGGCCGAAACTTGCAGGGATCATCTTGGAAAAAAGATCAAATAATCTAGGAAGCAGAAATATGTTTCAGAATTAAAATCATGTCAGTAGATTACAGATAATTTGCTAAAATACAAAATGTAATGTTTAGGCCTGGTTTCACAGACAGGGCTTAGAGTAAGCCAGGATTAGGCCTTAGTTAAATTAGAGCATTTGAGTAGCTTTAATAAACGTGTCTTAGAAAAAACATGACTGGTGTGCATCTTGAAACAAAACAATGGCACTGACATATTTTAAGATATGTCAGTGCAAGATGCTTTTAGTTAAAACAGCTCAAACATACATTTTAGTCTGGGACTATCTTAAGACTTGTCTGTGAAACTGAGGGATATTGTATAGACCTTTATCACAACACATTAGAACGCTGGAAGTAGCCGCGAAGCAGTGTACGGCGTCTTCCGGTTATTGCACTGGACTACTTCGCTCTCGCATCTGCCAAAAGTTTCTTTTTTTGTTTTGTTTTCTTGATTCCATTTTAATGGTTTGATCAAATTGTTATAACCAATTATTTAAAATGTAATGATTTAAGCCAAACTTTCTTCAAAGGTTAAACCAAACTTTTATTTTGACGGGTTGCCTTGTACACCTTTGAGTCTCTCTGTGTTTTATGATATGATCGTTTTTTCTCAAATGAAGCTAAAATGCTGCTGAAGTGACTCTCAGAGCAGCTGTGTTGATAAAGTGCATTAATGTTAAGACGTTAGGCTGAAAACATGCGTGCCTCAGTGTGTGTGTGGTAAATGAAACCATTCATTCACAGAGATACACAGAACATGCATGATTCCTATTTAAATGGTCTTTATGTGGTTTAATATTGACAGACACTGGTCTATATCGCGATTTTATTTAAGTTTACTGACCAACTTTTCATCTAAAAGTGTAACTACTTAACAACCGGAAGTGCGAGTACACTGCTTGGTGATTTCGAACGTTCCAAAACCAGGAAATGAGATAAAGGCCTATTGGTTTAATCTATGTAAAGATTTGTTTTAATAAAGACACAGCCCGTCCCAATGGAACCCTAGGCCTTCGACGTCTTTCTCCAGTTCCACGCTTTCATGACATAACGCTGCTTTGTCTGTCGGGTGTAAGTCTGCTTCCTTCTGAAACCTAAAATGACAAATGGGACACCCTGCAGTCTTGTGGAACACCACAGATGCACATGAAGTGTGCCGTTTAGAACAGGGCCTTAAAAGTCACAATGAAACGGAAGTATAGACAGATCTTTTCTTCTGCATTGTGATATCTTAATGTAACAAATTATTGAAAGGAATAATAGTAGGACTTTCTTCACGCCCAGACGAAACTTACCAATTCACAAAATTAACGGAATGCATACCTGATATAAAAAATTGGATGACTAGTAATTTCCTACTACTTAATTCTGAAAAAACAGAGATTCTAATTATTGGACAAAAAAACTCCCTCACGTAATAACCTGGAATACTGTCTAACACTTGATGGCTGCTCTGTTAAGTCTTCATCGTTGGTTAGGAACCTGGGTGTGCTCTTTGATACCAATCTTTCATTTGAAAGTCACGTGTCTAGTATCTGTAAAACCGCATTTTTCCATCTTAAAAATATATCTAAATTACGTCATATGCTCTCAATGACAAATGTGGAACAATTAGTTCATGCGTTCATGACATCAAGGCTAGATTATTGTAATGCTCTACTGGGTGGTTGCCCTGCACGCTTAATAAACAAATTACAGCTAGTTCAAAACGCAGCAGCTCGAGTTCTTACCAGAACCAGGAAGTATGACCATATTAGCCCGGTTCTGTCAACACTGCATTGGCTCCCTATTAAACATCGTATACATTTTAAAATACTGCTGATTACTTACAAAGCACTAAATGGTTTAGCTCCGCAGTACTTGAGCGAGCTCTTAACGCATTATAGTCCTTCACGTCTATTGCGATCTCAAAATTCCGGCCAGTTAATACAGGGTGTCTACAGATAACAAGTTAAATTTAAGACCAAATCTGTGATGGAAATACACATTATATTGCATATGTATATGTAATATTTAACCGAAGTAATTGAAATAATTTAATATTAACTACTTGTTTATTGAACTAAAATCAATGTAACATTTGCAATCGTGAGAATATTCAGCAAAATAGCTCCCGTCATGTTATGTTACTTAACTATATCACATGTTATAAATAAAAATAAAAAATCAACATTTAGAATTTTTACCTCAGTATGTTTCTTCTGTGAGTTTTTTTATGTGTGCCGTTATGCTCATTTGTTTTGATTTCTTACTATAAAATCTATCACAGAGACAAGCAGAGCGAGCCTCAACAGCGTTACCAGAAAAAGCCTACATTATCATTATCAATAGCTGTTTAAGTAATCAAATCTGAATCATTCTCGCGATTCGATGCTTCACTGGTTATTTGACGGACATTAGGTCCGTCAGACTGGAGAAATTTTAGCGGTAATGTGACCAGAAATATTTAAGACCTATCGAATCTGAATTTAAAACATTTTAATACTTTTTAAGGCCTTTTATTAGGAACATTTTATTTAAGACTTTTTAAGGACCCGCGGCCACCCTGAATAACCAAAATACAATAAAATATATCTAATAAAATATATATTTTAAAGTTAAATAACCAAAATACTATGTTTGATAGTTATACTTATAATTTTGTTTCTATTACATGCAGTTCTAACTTGAGCTCTTAGCTCTCCGGTTAGAATATTGGCTTCTTACTGACCCTTTAAAGGGATACTCCACCGAAAAATGAAAATTCTGTCATCATATACTCACCCTCATGTTGTTTCAAACCTGTATGAATTTCTTTCTTTTGCTGAACAGAAAGGAAGATATCTAGAAGAATGTCAGTAACCAGACAGTTTTAGATACCATTGACTTCCATAGTATATATTTTTTTCCTACTATGGAAGTCAATGGTATCTAAAACTGTCTGGTTACTCACATTCTTCTAGATATCTTCCTTTCTGTTCAGCAAAAGAAAGAAATTCATACAGGTTTGAAACAACATGAGGGTGAGTATATAATGACAGAATTTTCATTTTTCGGTGGAGTATCCCTTTAAGAAACACAGAAGAACTCACTCTTGCACTCACACTTACAATCTCACACACACACACACACATATGTGGTTTATGAGGACTCTCCATAGGCGTAATGGTTTTTCTAATGTACAAACTGTATAATCTATCCCCCTACACTAACCTACCCCTAAACCTACCAATCACAGATTTAGTATGTTTTTTAAGCCGTTTGGTTTAGAAGGACACATATGTCCTCATAAACCATGTTTACGTTGTAATACCCATGTCATTATACACATGTGTCCTCATAAACCATATACAAGAACACACACACACACACACACACACACACACACACACACACACACACAATAACACACACACACACAATAACAATATGCTCTGACAGGAGGAGTAAAGGTACACAGCCCCGGGTCTAGCCGGACAGCCTGTGTGGGTGTGGGTGTGGGTGTGTGTGTGGGTGTGTGGTGTGGTCATTGAAAATGTGTTCAGATATATATTCTTCACAGAAAATGAGCCAAGGCCAATGAGTCTGAGTTTGAAAAAATAATTAATCGTATAATTTTTCTCTTGATAAAAATGAAACCGGGTCCTACAGACCCGAACACCATACAAGGGTTAAAACGACACTAACGAGACGCTAAACAACACAGCGTACAAAACAAACATTTTATATAGATATCATATTCTAATTAAATGAATACTTACAATCACAGAAATAATGTCCTTGGCGATGGTCAATTTGCTGCCGCCGCAGCTGCTGCTCGTGACCGAAAGCTGAATCATACGTGTAACAGCTGTTGTAAATAAGCTACATCTGATTGGTTAATAATAATCCTATTTCAGTATCTTGCCGCACTATTGGCTCGACTGATATAGTAGGCAACCGCGTTTGCCTGCATATTTACGGGTCGTGCAATATAATTTCGGGGGAACATGTGCAATAAATGGGAGTGGCAACACTTTTCATATCGTTGAGAATAAAACAACCGTCCCAACTTTACAAATCCAGGTTCTCCCTCCATGGGGATTATCCATTTCGAAAAGTAAAGCAGATACGGTGTGGTATAGTATTCGGTAACCCTATAGTATTCGGTAACCCTGAGGACCCAAGCAATCCGATTGGTTCAAAGCACGTTTTATGGGTAATCGCTTTAGTGCCTGCTTACAAATCATACAAAATCACTTTATTATAGAAGACGTTTGTACTACGTTATAACGAGTCATTAATGTATTTAATGTATTTTAAATGATACGTTTCATATACTAGTATTTAACCGAAGCTATAGATTGTGAAATTAAACATTTCTCGTTGTTAGTGTGTTTTTTAGTTAGCTTAGATAGTAGCATAGCATACAGCTAACGTTATCTGATGATCGTGCTATGAGCTTTACTGAGCTTATACTGCCTTACCGTATTCACAGCAATTCGTGGTGCAATTATAATTATGTCATTGTTTTTTATCGCAATAATCAGCGCAATATGTTACAAGTACAATTTTATTTATTAAAAGAGCCATAACATAATGTTTATTTGTGTATATTACTGTTTTTCTTATTAACAGTTTAGACATTTAAATAAATTACAGAATGCTAGCTATGTTTTGTGGGTGTATATATATTAATTGGTTGTCAAGCCTTGACTAAAGAACAGTATAATAAAATTATAGAATCACAAATCTTAATGTAATCAAACTACTTAGTTCATATAATAATCTTTTATTTTAAAGAAATACCATTTTTAAGTATGTATAGGGCATAATATGGGCAATAGGGCATAAAATGTTTTTTTTTTTTGTTACAAGCATGTCATTTGTGTACTAATGCATATGATTTATGGCATAATTATTTCTTAATACAGAACATCATACAACACAATAACATTTAATGTAATAAAATTAGTGAACCAAAACTTGTATAACATTTTTATTAAATTACACAATACAATACATAATGAATTCAACTGAATTATGAGATGTAATATATTACATTTTTATTAACAATAAGTAAATTCATGTTGTATATGCAGTCAATTCTTTGTGGAACCATCCTAAGGCCTAGATGATGCAGTCAGTCAATTTCCCCTTTAGATGGTGGGGTCGTGACCTGTAGGCGAGGAGGCTGGACTAGGTGTCATGGACTGGCTTGAGGGAACTCTGTAAAAACACACAAACATGCTGCAACACATCATGTTCAACTGGACATTTGCACAGTCTTTAGTGCTATGGAACATCACTCACTGTTTTTACTTTGATATGCAAGCCCAAAGGTGCAACGCAGCAGAACGTAGTTAGCTCGTTGAACCTGGGGTGTTGTGACATTAAAAGGCTATTTTAATGACACACTCCACAAGATAAGATATATCAGCCCAAAAGTGACTGAAACCTTCCGTTCGTCTCAGTATTAGAAGGCTTATCTGTACAAAAGATAAAAAAAAGTAATTACTTAATGAGTTAGTTTAGTTCACCAAAACATATAAAAATCAGCCATCAGTTTCTCCCAACATATTATCAAATGATACCAGGGTGAGAAAATGATGTGTTTTTTTGGTGATATAAAAAATTCAAGTACTTATTTGTACCAAAACGATCCCATAAAATGCTTACCTCAGGAATCAGTTCACACATTAAAAGGTCAAAATGTTCAAGTTTTTTGTCCTTCTTTTGCTCAAACACAATGTTGTCGATGTGTCCCAGAAGTTCCTCAACATGTGCTGACAAGGCAGGATGAAAGCTCTTAGGTTTTGCCATTTTTCCAGTCTTCATTTGCCACCATTTGTTCCATGTGGGTTTCAGTGAGCCTTTTACAATTCCTTGAAACAACTCCTGAAAAAAATATTTAGTATAGCAAACAATATCTAGCCATTTAAAATTTTGTAAAGTCTTATATGTACCTGAATTTCAGTATCACTGACAAGAGAACAAATTCCTTTTTTTCCCACCTCCTCGACTGTCCTATATTTTAAAAATCATCGATCTACTTGATTTATTACAATTTTAAGTTGATTTATATGAATGAGGACACACATTTTACACATACCTTTTATACGTCATATGCTGAACAGCATATGCTGCCATAGATGATGCGTGATATCTTCTCAGATGCCACAGATCGTCTCCCTGTATCACCTCGTTTTTCATAGAGGTCCATTTGTCCCTCACCTCCATTTCTGCCATCTAATGAAATAAACACAGTTGTTAAAGTAATGTAGATAAAAATAAAATAAAATAAATAAATAAAAGCATTTATTTAACTTACTGTACAAACCAAAACCCCACAGTTGTTAGAGTCAGCCAGCCTCCACTGTTCTGGGTACTCAACAGTCCATTTTCCCAAGTCCCAAGTATTTCGGAAGGCATTGCTTTTGCACAAAAGAAAAAAGAAATGTACATTAGTAAATAAAGATAACAGTTTTGACATTTACAAAGCACAAAATACCATAGTATAGCCAGGTCCATCGCAGAAATTGACTTGTAGTTGCCAGTGGGGTCGTAAACTCGAATACGATTCAGCAAACCATCCAAGACCTTTACAACATAAACAGAAACCGCTTTAACCAGAGTAACAACTGTTGAGCAAAACATTTATTTATTTTTTTATCCATACATACCCACAAAATGAAGTGGTTTCCCTTTTCGGGGCTCTGTCCACCAACAATTCTTGGAATAAGGACTGTGTCATTCTCATCAAGGTCCTTTAAAATATTTTTAGGTAAATAAGTAAGTAAGTGTGTCCCCTGGCCCTGAAATTTATTTCATAGATTTTCATTTACCTTCAGACAAGAAATGTGACTGTCATCCACATGTTTCTTGATAGTGAAGGATCGCCACCAGAGAACGAACGTGTGCACCTGTAAAGCAGTTCCACCATGTGCTTTACAGAGCAGTGCAATCCTTGTGTCAAGAATCTAAAAGAAATAGTAGATTTCAATAAAATGTTGTTGAATAATAAAAGAAGTACATATAGGAGGTTTGTGTACAAAAGACCATATAAATAAGCTCCCATTGGACACATATGGAGGGCTCGCCTGAGTCCCAAAATTTCTCCAATCATGCATTCATGTCTATGTCTCAGCACCCTCTAACAAAATCCACGGTTTCGAGAATATCCAAGAAACTTTATTTTTCGCCCCAAAAAAACTATAAGGTGTACGTACCCCTTATAGATATTTTGGGTCAAAAAATAAAGTTTCTTGGATATTCTTGAAATCTTGGATTCTGTTAGAGGGTGCTGAGACATAGACATGAATGCATGATTGGAGGCTCTAGTCTAGAGCCTTCCAGAGCTGAGATATGGAGATCCCACAAAGCATTTATTCCATTGGGGCAAATAGAGACTCGCAAATTAAAATTCTAACATCGTCATTCAGCCATGGGAAACTTTTCTTCTGTGGACTGGACACAGTGTCTCGAAATCTTCAACTGTGGCCTGGCATCTCGGAAACTGAATGAGTGGCCGCTTTCTGTCGGTTTCCTCACTCAAAATTCTCATATACATTTCCTAGAAAAAAAAAAGCTTTGTAATTGTCTTACATATATAATATTATATATTATATAACAGACTTCCATTTATTTAACATCTTACCTCTTCTAGCTCCAAGATGTGAAAGCGATCCATTGAAAACTGTTTTTTTTTTTCAATTTCTGTAAACACATTTGGATCAGTCACAAATCTTTGTCAAAGTTACTTATTGTACTTTTTTTAAATTAAATCAAATAAAGCATACCTGTGCGTGATGCATCACCTCCTGCCATGTCTGTCTTCAGGCAGTAAGAATCATGGTCGTCATGAATTTTCACTGAAAAAGGTTGTATATGTAATATTTTAAATTTGCCATAAACATTTACTTCAAAAAGTGGACCATCTACTTTAATGTACTGCCTTTCTCACCATTCAGGTTAATGTCACGCCGCAGGAATGGTTTGAGTTGGGACACATTGGTTTTCTGGCGGAGAATGTTGCCTGATTTGTCTGCAAGTGTAGCAACCCCTTTTCCGGTAATGTCTTCGACTACAAAAGGGCCTGTCCAGTTCCCCTCTAAACGTCCACCTTTGCGTCCCTCTTTTCTTTTGTTTGCTTTGAGTACCTCCTCTCCTTCGTGGATGTGAAATGATTTCACATTTTTTCTTTTCCGGGACTCGTACTCTGCCTTTTGCTTCCCCTGTGCTTTTGCAATGTGATCCCGCACCTTATGAAGATAATGTACAATAAACAGACTTAATAGAATACCTTAAATAATGTGAATTATTACTTAATTATAGTTCATACTAGAGACAATTACCTTTGCCTGTACTGCTGTCACCTCTACCATCCGTGTTGGCATTACAATATTCGGATCCTCTGCTACAAAGCAATCTGTCTCAGATACTACCTTTGTGTTTAGAACCTCTGGCGTGTTTGGGTGCCGGTGAAACATCAAAAAGAATGGTGTATACTTTGTAGAGCCCTAAAAAAAAGTGTTTCAACAAATTACATTTACATAATCAATTGCATATAGTCATTTCTTTTTTAAGCAGTTCCAATCACCTGCTTTGAGGTGTTGATGGCATGCACCACATCCTCCAGTTTTTCGTCCCAGTCATTCTGCATGTCATTGCAGTACTTTGACAATGACCTCTTTATTGTCTGATTAGTCCTCTCATCCTGTCCATTTGACTGAGGGTGGTAAGCTGACGTGACACACTGCTTCACACCCAATTCCTTAAATATGTCCTCATTTAGCTGTTATCCAAAAGGTATCAAAGACATGGTACATTCTTATAACATATAGCCAAAAAATGTAATAATAAAATCTTCTTAACTAAATAATAATAACCTGGTTCACAAACTCCCTCCCCTGGTCTGTGATTATTCTTTCAACCAGTCCATATGCATTAAATGCTTGTAAGACCCCTTTAGCCACCTCAACTGCGGTCTTACACTTCAGGGATTTGGCGAAAACCCATTTGGTGAAGAGGTCAGTCATTGTGAGGACATAAATGTTCCCCTGAGGACTGGTTGGAAATGGTCCCATCAAATCCATTCCTATTACATTCCAGGCTTTAGTGACCTTGATAGGGTGCAACACTGGAGCCACTGTTTTAATAGTATCATTACACTGACACTGTGGACATTGGGCAACCTAAAAAATGTAGGTGTTTGTAACATTACAAACAACAGAAACACATTACTTTGTACAACTACATCAGGGGTCTCAAACTCAACATAGGATCTTGAGGACACAACTTAACACCATTAAGTATTTAATAGAATATGATGTTGTGGTCCTCAATATAATATGTTGTGGCCTCTACATAACGTACCAATGAGTTAATTATTTACACTTGAGGGGCTGTATGAAACCATCTCGTGGGTCAGGAATTTGAGTCTACAATTATCTTACCCACTTCGTGACGTCCGGAAAGATGCCTTGCCAGTAGTATGCGCTTGCAATCTTATTAAATGTCCTTGTTATCCCCTGATGCCCACCTGTAGCTGGGCTGTCATGGCAGTCCCGAAGGACTCGTTCCTTCTGTTTCTCATCCATGACAACTAGACGGTTTGATCCGTCTGCAGTCTTGTAATAAAGATGTCCACCTGTGTTAGAGACATAAAGAGGTAATGTGAGGGAACGCAACACACAGTATTTAAATCATGTTATTTATTGAAGAAAATATTATGTAAAATTAGTTGTTTTATCATAAGCAAACGTAGCGGATACTGTAAATCACAGAATACATTTAACACATTAAAAGGCAATGATATTTTTTCTACTTCCCCTGCACAATGAACTTCTTAGCAGAACGCCTGACAATTCTCTTCCGTCCGGTGTCGGCGTTCCCTTGGTAAACTCCACGCTCCAGGTACTCCTTCACCTCAGCATGCAACGCAAACTGTAACATAACTTTAATGCAAAGCAAAAGTAATGATATTAGGTTGATTAAACGTATTAATTGTGCAGTCAATCGATCCCAAAAATTTACTAGATTAAATACACTTTTTTTCTGATTAAGTGCGTCATACAAAAAAAATGTAACATAATGAACATTTATGAAACGCATAGTCATATTTTGTAAATAATTAGTTAATCATTTACTAATCACTTGTAATGAAATTTACAAAACATACATAAAATGTTAGTATATCACATGCTAATCATTTATGCATGTTTTGTAAATGATTAGTTCATCATTAACTAACCACTTATTAATGACCTACAACTGAACGTTATTATGAAGTGTTACCCAAGTCTATACGTTTTTACTATATTTGATCATTTAATCATTTCACATTTAATCTCCAGATTAATGTAGAAAAACATAAAATAACTAAATAAAGACATTATATTTTAAATACTTGTTTAATGACATTTTTTTATATATATAAATGAAGGCCAGTATCACTGATACTAATAACGTTACAGCTACTGATGTCTTGATAAATATGAGAAATAAAAAGAAATTGAATAAAGCGTAAAAAACTCTGCACTGCATAATTTATAAATTAGATATAAATGAATCCTTATTAAAGCTACAAAAGTTATTTAGTTATGAGCAGTGAGTAATTTTCTCTGTTCCCATTGTTATTTGATTGACCTCGTGTGAGACCGCTATATTGGGTGCTGTCCCTTTAAGACCTGCAGTTGCCGACTGCCAATTACTGCTGCGCAGTGCGCACCATATGGTGCGCGTGACTGTCAGGACATGTGTGTGTCTTTTCGCGCTCGAATGTTTTTAAACAATTTGCTTTAAGTGCATGTTAAATGTAACGCTAGCTAAAGAATGACAGAAAAAAAAGAATGCTGCGTTATTTTTATTGCGTTAAACTGGACTAAAATAATCGCATGCGTTAACTTTGATAGCACGAGTTATTAATATATTCAATGCAACTGTGCCCAGGTGCTCAAACTCGCTTTGGTGTAACTTATTTATGCAAGTGCCTACAGAGCTGAGCCCTTTAATTTTTAATTCTTCATTCGGCAACAAAGACTTTCGTCCAAATTGTATTAGGCCTATAACATTGCAAATATATTTTTTTTTTCGAAAGCATGCTCATGCAATAATGTTGAACTGTCTCTTAAGTATCTATAACGGTAAAAATTATTACAGGCCGATAATTTCGTTTTAATCAAAATATAACTACACTTAAACTTTATTAAAATACACCGGGTGATGGATATACTTACTGAAATGTTGGATGATGAGAAAAAAAAACAACACAATAATTAATGTAAAGTTAAATTGATAATTAAATTGTATTTTTGAATTAAGTAAGGTAAATGTATTGGTCGCAGAGATGAAATCGTCCAGAGATGTTTGGTCACAGATATGAAACTGTCCAGAGAGATGCACAGATGTCCAAAGATGAAATTTTCGCAGAGATACTTTGTAGAATTTCTGACGAAAGGGACCTGTGAAACATGGCAATCGTATATATAGTCCCGCATTTAAAAAAAAAAAAAAAAGTGATGAGACATTCTCATTGGTCATTTTCAAGTGTCTTTAAAAATGACAATATTTTATTGATGAGTCGCGTTAAATAGTTTTTTTTAAACCTGTGTAACATTTCGATGTGTGCAAAAATATTGTATTGGTGAAAAAACGTTATCTCTAATACGTTTTTTTTTTTGTCATGTACAAATGGAATGGCAATATCATTACATATTTGCATTAGAATATACAGAACAGGTGCATAAAAGAAATACAAATAAAACAAGAAAAATAATTATCATAGTATTAAACAAAAAAGATTGAAAGGTTAAAGGGGCTTGGTTGTGTTTTTGTTTTGTAAATCATATTCTTCTTTAATGCAAACAATATTTATTGCATTCTTTTTTTTCATCACTTTAAGGGCTTTTATATAAGACAAACTCATTAAGAAGTTATCTCTCATTTACAGCTCTTCTCATTTATTACTCATTTACAAGTAAAGTAATACATTACAAGTAACATGCATTACATAATCAGATAATTTTTTGATGATACGAGTAAATTAATGCAATACAAGTCACATACATTATGTAAGCACGTTACATTCTAATAATACATTTATTTACATAAATGTCACTGCAGATTAAGTATTTTCAAAAACAATATTCACAGTATAAGAATTGTAGCTGAAATATAGCCATTGATGCATGAGGTCCACTATAGTGGACAGATGATTAATCAGATTTTTATCCCAATCTAAAATCAAAACTTGGAAAATTGAACTGTGATATGACTCATTAGATATTGTTTGATGCTGCAATATTTTTTTTACCTACAAGAGTCTCCTAGGAAAGGAATGGTTGGATATTCCGGAGCAACTTGGCATGTCTGACTGACCATTGACCATCTTGGTTTGGAGGGGGAAAAAAATCGAAACACAACGGCTTGCCACTTGGTTGCAATGTATAGGATGATGCACCAGGGTCCACTGAAGAGGATGATGTGCAACTAAGCCATCAAAACCCGTGCAAATTTAAGCAAATGCTTTTTTAATAGCCGTCCACTGTAGTGACCAATATGCATGAAAGGGTTAATCCATATAAAACAGCGCTTAATCTTGCAAAGTACGTTTTGGTGCTACTGCTATCATTACGTTAGTAATTCATTAAGTTAACTATAAAGTGTCGCTATGTTGTGAGAAGGTACTCCTTTGCAGAGATCCCAAACCTAACTGAGCATTTAACAAACAGAAAAGAAGTCGTGACAGCCCATTGACAGATGTTCTCCAGTCCTAAAAGTAAAACACAAAACACAAACAATCTGTTTTTAAAAGATCTTTTAGAAAGTCATAGTCTCTTTTGAGCCTTTGTCAGTGATACTTGATTTCTTTCTTTCAAGACACCTGAAATACTTCCCATCCCATACATGAAAAAAAATAAAAAAATACATGCCGTATTGGTGATATCATATATATATTAAAATATTCTTACATAGGCTATATAAAATAAAATGACACAACCCTGTCTCTTTTTGTTAAATTTCTGTTTTATTGATCAATAATAGCCATTATAAAAGCAGCCTAAAAGGTATAAGAAGCTATAGCCTACAAGTCAAGAAATAAAGTAAGTAAAACGATTCAGTCAAACATAAGTCAGCAGGCTACAACGTTAAAGATAAATAGCCTAAATAATTTAACGTTATATAAAGTTATGAAGCTAAAACTTTGCCCTCAGCCAAAACGATTTGCCAGGGAACAAATTATAGATTAATGATATTTCAGATCGTCCGTTAGATATAGCCTACACAAGACAATAATAAGATATACACAAGATATAATTCATATCTCATGTTTAACCACTAGACTAGAGACATAAACCAGCGGCAGACGGCAGTAGATTTAGCCGAGTTAAGGCTGTTTCAGGCGGGATACATGAGCGCTGAGCACCCGGTGATCCCTTGGATCTCACATCTCCGAAAACGTCAGATCAATTTTTTAAATAGGCGCTATCTGTAGAAACAAACAACATATTTGTGATTGAAACAACTACATTATCGACTGAAAAACTCTTAAAACTACATTTCGTGACACATTAACAGTAGTATTTTTAAATTTCGCGGTCTTTCTCCTGCTATTGACGCAACTTGAGATTTTAAATATTAGCTATAGAATATACACAATTTACATATACAATATACAATTTAATTTAATCTTACCTTGCATATAGCAGCGGGATTTAGCATTCTACATAAAGCTACCACATAATAACACTAAAATAGCTCACGTTAGCTACAAGTTATCGCGAGAACAGATTTAGATCAGGCATACTACTGGCATACTAATTGGGTCCTCAGCCCGGACCCATCACTTCAGAGTGACTGAATACTTCGCCACACCCTTCTTATACTGTCTATGGCCACACCGGCCCAGCTATCGGTAGGCACCGGTGGTGCCGCGGTAGCCTACCTGAGAAAACGTTTTAGAAAAGACAGGCTATGGACCCAACCAACTCTATGGGAGGGGAGGGGAGAACTCCCTCTCATGGTACAACCCATGCAGAGGCTGCGCGCTGCGGTGTCAGAATGCGGAAAGTGCATTTTCCTAACATAAAATGTAACTAACGTGACAAATATAAAAAAATAAAAAATCCTCGACCGGCCCAAAAGTGAAGCGGCCCAATGTAACTAACATACGGTGACGCATTGCTGCCACATACATATTATTTTTTTCCCTCAATTATGTCTTAATAACGAGATCTTATGTCGTTTTAACGACATCTTTTCTCGTAATAACGAGATCTTATGTCGTTAAAACGACATCTTTTTCTCGTAATAACGAGATCTTATGTCGTTAAAACGACATCTTTTTCTCGTAATAACGAGATCTTATGTCGTTAAAACGACATCTTTTTTTTGCCCTTATAAGGACATGTGTAGTCATGTACAAAATATGCCTTTATCCACATAAAATTGACAGCCTATCTCGCCTTTATCACACGTTCAAAAAGCTTAAGCAAATAGTAGCAGCCCCCAATCATGCAAAATTAATCAATGAGGCCCTTTTTTGAAAATATATTTTAAATAGGCCTATAAGTTTTTATATATATATAATATATTATATATAAGATTTATTTTTGTTAATAGGCTATATCTTCATTCATTACCTAGAGATACAAGTAGTCAAAACACAACAGAAAATTTTACAACATTGTGTTCTTATTTTGTTTAATTAACGAAATGTCAATCTTCGTCTTTATAACAGAAGATACAATACAATACAAAAATCTTCAAGATGTATAACGGATTGTCACCTTATAAACAGTCCTTTTTTAATGGAATAATACACCCTTATAATAAAGAAAAAGCTTCAGTGATGAAGAATATGAACGCAATGCATTTAATTATACGTTAAGCGTTTTAGAAACCCTTTATTATAAAGAAAATAGGTGGCTCTTAACGTGTCTCTATGGGAGGATGGTATTGCGGTGCACAGCAAATATTCAATGCATGCAATGCAAATATTCAATGGTAGCTATTCAATGCAAAACAAAAATGAAAAATACAAGTAGGCCTAGCCAATAAAATCAACAAATTATTGTGGCATTAATTAGCCCATAAACAATATTTATTTTAAAGCCTAAACGAATTTGTTTAAAGAAAAACACCAGCGTTGGGCGTTTATCTGCAGGCTTCAGCCGCCCTTTTCAAACTGGCGCAATAAAATGCAACAGAATTTGATTAGTTAAACATGAAGAGGATTATCCGTCTGGCATGGCCACTCGCTCTAACGTTAACCTAGATAAATGTTTATTAAGCGTATATCCAAGTGTTTGTGCGGAGTGTGGAGCGCGCAATGACATGGATGAAGGCGCCGGTGCCATCACTCGCATTTTCCTATCAACAGTGGAAACAACTTAAAATACTCCATCATTTCTGGTCATACAGAAAATAATACATCAGTCGCAACTACTTTTATTTGTGTAAACTCACAACAACAAGAAAACGGTGTGCTTTTGTAAAATAAAAGAAAACGAACAGGGCGCGCTTTCATGATCTCCGTGAATTGGAGCGCGCCTGAAAAATGAACTGAAAAACAGTGTATAGACAAGCCTCACAGACATGAGAAATATAACTATAAAGTTTATAAAAAAAAATGTCTACCAACGAAAAAAAAATCCAATCGAAAGCAAATACGGTACCATCTGATTATGTAATCCTGTCCGTATGAAAGGCGCATCTAGGCTACATTACAGCGGAGATGTATGGAGATATGTATGCAGGCAGCCTACACTGATTTAGAAAAGACTAGTTCATTAATTAAAATGCTTCGTTATTTTTTTCAGATACATTTATTATATCATTAGCCTACTTTTGCCGGCGCTTTGCGGCAAGTTTTATGCATGCGCTTGAGCGCGGAATATCCTACATGCACCCAGGATTGAATATAAACGTGCATTCATTAAATGAATGAATACTAGTCTAGAAAAATCCTTTAGTCTATGGCAACTCTAATCAATAGCCTACATTTAATATTTGACATTATTTCATTAGTAATTAGTATCCAGCTCTTCACATTTAATTAGTTGAGTTAGCATAATTAATGAACTAATAAAATAATAAAATAAAATTTAAATTAAGATACTAACCATATATTTCTATATAGCATTGCTTATTCCACCACACAAAGGACTGTTTATAAGGTGACAATCCGTTATACATGTGAAGATTGTAGGCTGTATCTTGAAGATTTTTGTATTATATTGTATCTTCTGTTATAAAGACGAAGATTGACATTTCGTTAATTAAACAAAATAAGAACACAATGTTGTAAAATTTTCGGTTGTGTTTTGACTACTTGACTCTAATGAATGAAGATATAGCCTATTAACAAAAATAAATCTTATATATAATATATTATATAAAAAAAACTTATAGGCCTATTTAAAATATATTTTCAAAAAAGGGCCTCATTGATTAATTTTGCATGATTGGGGGCTGCTACTACTTGCTTAATAAGCTTTTTGAACGTGTGATAAAGGCGCGATAGGCTGTCAATTTTATGTGGATAAAGGCATATTTTGTACATGACTACACATGTCCTTATAAGGGCAAAAAAAAGATGTCGTTTTAACGACATAAGATCTCGTTATTACGAGAAAAGATGTCGTTAAAACGACATAAGATCTCGTTATTACAACATAATTGAGGGAAAAAAATAATATGTATGTGGCAGCAATGCGTCACCGTACTAACGTGACAAATATATGTAAAAAAAAAACAAAAAAAACAAATCCTTGACCGGCCCAAAAGTGAAGCGGCCCACCGGGAATTCTCCCGATTACCCACCCCGGGCCTGGTAGTATATAACAAGGGTAACATGATAGGGTCCAGGTCCAAAGACAGTTTATAAATAAAAAGACATCAAAAGCAGAAAAAAGCTCCTAAAGTGCATAGTGCCAAGAACAGATCAGTCCATAATGATTTCCTCAGCTCAATATTTAAAAGCATAATTGCTGAAGGAATAAATGATCTTCCATAACGGTTTGTCTTTCTAGGGGGCTGCAAGTAACGCCGACCTGATGGCATAAGAACAAATTCATCTCCCAGAATATGATGTTGGTTCATCAGACTTTTTACTTTTTGAAGAACACGTTTCTCCCAAAGAGAATTTAAGTCGCACATTTGGATTCCAATAATTTTGGAACAGACTTTCACAATATTATTTAAACAGTTTCGGTCCTTCACTGAAATATTACCAAACCAACAAATGAAAGAAAAAGTAAGAAGGCTCTCAATATAAGACAAATACACCGTGCACAGTATAGATTTAGAAACCCCAAAGGAATTTATCCTGCGCAATAAATGTACTCTCTGCTGGGCCCGTTTGACCACTGATTCAGAGTTCCTTTCAAACTTCAGTTGAATCAAAAACCGTACCCAGATATTTATAATAATTTACCATCTCCACATCCTCGCCATGGATCCTGCATACTGAAGTATTTGTCCCTTTTTTTCTAAAATCGATAATGAGTTCCTTAGTTTCAAGAAGGCTGTCATCACACCACTTAACGAAATCAGGAAGTGCACGTCCGTGATCTGACTCTGTGCCATGGAGGAGTGACAGCAGAGCAGTATCATCAGAAAATTGAACAAGAAAACTATCCTCTTTAAGAGACCTACAACTATCCGTGTATAAAATGAACAGTAGCAGGGAAAGTACACAGCCTTGTGGGGAACCTGTGTTGGAGACTTGGGTTTTTAAAGTAACCCCATTTACTAAAACCCTCTGTGTCCTATCAGTCAGAAAATGTAAGAACAAGGCTAAAAGCTGATCGGGCAGATTAAAATAAGAAGCAAGCCTCTCAATCAAAATGAGAGGCTGCATTTTGTTAAAAGCTGATGAAAAGTCAGCAAATAAAAGCCTGGCATGAGATTGGGGTTTCTCCAAATGCTTATAAAGTGTGTCCAAGATAAAAAGCTTAGCATCATCCACACCTTTATTCCTCTGATAGGCAAATTGAAGAGAATCAAGTTTGCCCTCGACCAAGATGAGAACCTCTTCTTTTAGGATTTTCTCAAGGTTTTTTACTACAAGGGAACTTGCTGATATTTAAAAAGTCACCCTAAGAATATAGGAAGCTGTAGTGATTTGTTGCTTTCTTTAATATCATTGAATCTATTCACACAGAGTATTGCGGAAACAAATAAGGTGTCGGACAAGCATGCAAACAGTTTTTGGATACACATAAATAGCTTTCTGTTAGTCGCAGGTGTCTTTCGAATATATTTAAGAATGTCCGTTTGAATTCACTAAACAGGTCATGAGAGAAATGTAACTCTGAAATAGTAAACACCTGTTTAAGTAACTCTTCTGAACCATGCTTAGTAACCGACGTTATTCTAGTTTATTAATAAACCCTAAAATAGTGTTGGAATTCTATACACACACTGTTTTAAACTAACACCTCTTAATGCTGACCATTTCTAGTATCTTTAGTTACTTATATTTGCTTTAGTCCACTCTCTAAAGCGAATGAAATGTTGCGAAATGTTCAATGGCATTGAAATCCATCCACTAAAAACCTGGCTCTGACTGCAATGGTCCTAATTTTACATTGTTTCCTCACTGTCGCTCTGAATGCACACAGTTAATCACATGGTGCAGGATTTGTCCAGTGGATCCTGTGGAGGGGGCGCCGGATGCTGCGCCGCTCCCGTCTTGGGTATCGCCACCATGGGTTTGGGCCGCAGGGCAGGGGGCTTGAGCTGCACCCCCATGCGCGGGGCCACGGCGGGTTTGAAGGTGCTCATGGTATCGCTAGAGGAGCTGGTGCTGCGGCGCATGGGCGGCTCCGTCAGGGCGGGCCGGAGCAGGAGCCCGTGCAGTTGGCTAAGGGACTCGGTGGAGCTGGCCGGTGTGGGAGCGTAAAATATGCCTTATTGATGAAACACAAGCAGAATGAGTGTGTGAACTGTTTGTAAAGCCATTTTTACTTTACTTAAATTAAATTAACTTCTGGTATTTCGGTAGCTTCAACAAGGGGGTCATTATGAAGCCTCAGAAAACTTCCAAGGGTTTCAAATGAGACAAAACAAGTTTTAAAATAATCAACAACAACAACAACAACAACAACAACAACAAAACAATGTAAAAAATGTTTTCCTCTTCCCCTGATTACTATACCTAAAATAAAACAAAATATATATTTTTTTGAATTAGAAAAACATTCAAAGAAAATATAAACTGAATACGAAAATATTTTTTTCTAATTGATCCTTAAAATATTTTATTGGGTAGAAAATGCTCTTTGTGCGCAAAAATATTTGTAAAAGTTTTTATTCAGTATTAATCACAAATGACTGGAAAGTTAACGTAAATTCACTAGGGTCTCAGCAAACTTATTTAAAATAATAATAAAATATAAAGACATGGACATTTCTATAATTCATATAAATATCCAAATCATTTTACTGGGTAGAAATTTATCTTTGAGAGCAAAAATATTTGTAAAAATCATGTAAATTAATTTGTCAAAAAGAGTGAGAAGCCTAAAGAATTTTAAAGAAAAGCATTTTCTGGGCCAGCAAGTTTCAATCACTTAGAAGCCTATGGAGAAGTGATCCAGCTCTCAGTTTTAATCAAAAATATCTTAATTTGTGTTCCGAAGATGAACGAAGGTCTTACGGGGTTGGAACAACATGAGGGTGAGTAATTACTGACAGAATTTTCATTTTTGGGTGAACTAACCCTTTAAGAGTTTTTCTTTATTTCTTCTGTAATTGTGATTGTTAAAAGTTCATGTCGTTATCATTTTGTTCCTTTAATGTTAGGGGTATTCAAGATTTAACTAAACGAAAGGCTGTTTTTTTGTATTGCAAGAGATTTAATGTAGATTTTGATTTTTTTACGAGAGACTCATGCTTGTTCTTCAGATGTGAATTTTTGGAAGTTTCAATGGGGCAGCGAAATTTGGCATTCTTTTGGAAGTAATTACTCAGCAGGAGTTGCAATTTTAAAGGGTTCATTTAAAGGTAAAATTGTTTATAGCAAAGTTCACATTGGGGGTAGGTGGATAATTCTAACGATATCCATTGATGGGAAAATGTTTTTGTTAGGTACAGTATATGCTTCAAATATTAAAAAATATAATGTTGATTTGTTCTCTGATATTGAAAATGAGATTAAGAAAGAAAAAGATTCCATGATATTGAAATAATTCTAGGTGGGGACTTTAATATTGTCCCAGATGTTAAGATGGATAGAATTCATATTCCAATTGGACCATCTACATGTGATTCAGAGCTATCTGTATTTTGTGAAAATGTAGGGGTAATTGATATATGGAGATATAAACACCCACATTTGAAAGAGTACACATGGGGTAATAGGGATAAATCTTAACAGTCAAGAATCGATCTTTGGTTAATTTCTAATTCATTAGAACAAACAAACAGAGTATCAATTGAACCATCGATATTGTCTGATCACAAAATGATTTATCTTTGCATCAAAGGGAATAATGAAACTTCATTTAAAGGCTCTTAGACTTATTGGAAACTTAATAATAGATTATTGGAAATTGATAGTTTTCAACATGAAATTTAGAAGATAATACAAACATATTGGAATCAAGCTTAGTGAACAAATTTATACTGTAAAAATTGGGAGCTTATGAAGTTTCAAATTAGACTTAGTGCAATTGATAAGGCAAAGAAGTTGCAAAGTCTAATAAGTCAAAGGAAGAGGAAATTATTAGATTCTAATTTTTTAATGAATCTGCAGGCTGAGTTAGATAAATTATATATAATCAAGGCCAGGGGCGATTCTAGGATTTTCATTTTAGGGGGGCTCAGCCCCCAATGAGGGTATGATTTAAAAAAAAAAAAGTTAGTTTATGGTCTAATGCGCATTATTAACTAGTTTCATTCATTCATCCAGTAACATGCATATGTCAGGGTTTTATAATCACTGAGGTACCAAATGCGAGGTATTTAGGGGGGTTCGGGGGTAAGCTCCCCCGAGAAAATTTTGATTTCTCTGATCTACATATATGCATTTTAAGATGTTTTGAAAGCCAAAAAAATTGGATAACAACAGCTTTAAAACCATGTGCGGGTAGCTGTTTATTTTCCACACTTCATCAGCATCACACTCTTTTTCTCTTTGTTTTTATCTTGCTCTGTCTTTTCCCCTCCTAAAGCTGAGCTTTGACTGATATAGGCTTTTCATTTTTGTCTGTCAGTGAAGAAAGTAAACATAGGGTCAACTGATAGGTTGATTTATGAATCATTTTCTCAGACAAAGCTACCAGGAAAGCTAGGTAACTAAGTTTATTAAATTCATTCACAATATGTACACATTCATTATTGATCTAGGCCTAATACATGGCCATAGACAGGGCTTTATAATTAAAGAGGTCATAAATTTGAGGTTGTTATGGGGTTAGACATTTTTATTTCTCTGATATGTGCATTTCAAGACGTTTGAAGGCCAAAAAAGGATAGGAAATATATTTAAAACCTGCTCTCTCCTCATCTCCATCACTCTGTCTTTTTCATCACTTCAGTCTCCTGATCTTACCCTGTCTCTTCACCTCCTAAAGCTGAACTTTTTTAATTTACTGAAGGCTACAAATTGTATTAGGCTATATTAATTCTCAACATGTACACATGCATTATTAATCTTGTGCCTATGAAAACGGCTTTGTTAATGTTTCTTGTCCCCTCACAATGACATAATTACACGTTATATAGGCCTATTTTCAGCTCAAAATGGCGAAATTAGACAAAAGTTTATTAGTTTTCTAATTATTTTTGTCATTCGTTTAACATTTATGACCTAAAAAACTGTCAAATATAAAATGTTTAGTTTAGCTATTTACATCTTCTTAACTCGCACTTGACCGTAAACTGAAGCGTCAGTCGTGCTGCTAAAATTCCATGTAAAATTCGCGCTCAGCAGCTTCTGTGAACATAAAGCCCGCCTACTTTAATTTGATTGGTCATCTCAAATATTCTGACACTGACGAGAAGTGAAAGACCAATGAGGCTCAGATGAACAAACACACACACACACACACACACACACACACACACACACACACGCGCGCCTCTGTTTCTGACCTTCGCTCTGCTTGGCGCTGCTGCCGACTGAAGATGAAGAACATTATTTAACCTTGTCAAAGACAAAAAAAAAAATATATATATATATTTAGAATAACAACATTTCTTACTCCAAGTTTTAGGGGTGCTGAGCTCCTTTTTAGGGGTGCTGAAGCACCCCTAAAAAGGGGCTAGCCTCGCCCATGATCAAGGCAAAAGGAACATTTGTTAGATCACGAAGACGTTGGTTAGAGGAAGGGGAAACTAATTACAGATACTTTTATAATTTGGGGAAAAGAAATGGAGAGTATACTATACATCTATTAGAAAGCTTAATATTAATGGCCATGAAACACAGGACCCTATTATTATTTCAAAATATGTTTCAAATTTTTATGGTAAATTATATTCCAGCAATGCATGTTCTGTAAACAAAATAGATGATTTTTCAAAGCCCGCTTACTTGGACATCAGTGTGTTTTTTCCCCCTCAAATTATAAATGGTTCGCTAGTACTTGTGTATTTAAATGCCTGAAAAAAAAAAAAAAAAAAAAAACATTATTTGGTTGAAAACTGTCTGAACTTTGTGATAAATGACAACTGACACACAGTGCAGTGCAGAGAGCTCTCTGGCTCAGTGCCAAACGTGCGAAAGCAGCTAATCAGCGCTGTGATCATGCGTCAGTGAGATACAGTGATCTACAGTGATTATTACAACCAGAGCCGGATTAACGCAAAGGCAAACTAGGCACGTGCCTAGGGCCCGATTGGCGGGATGGGGCCCAGACAGAGGGACAAAAAAAAAAAAAAAAAAAAAAAAAATTGTACAAATGTCCTATCTACAATTTATTTCAATATTTATTAATTAACTAAAAATAGTGACGATGTTTATCTTAACCATAGACTGTTACATTACTGCAGTTAAACCAATTAATGTGTCCGTTACAAAGCGGGTGCCGGCTTCTGAAAGTATGTGTAACGAACATCCATCAGGTGCTGCGAGGCAAAAGCCTAATAAGCACACAAAGAAGCACAGCTCATAATGCAGGTGTGTGAGTTGTCGTCATCTATTTTGGAGTGATTGCAATGTATTCTAAATATAAACTTGTACTGTAGATCAGCGTCATTTCTGGAAAAATCATTCACCGCTTTATTACGAGTTTAAAAGAGCGCGAGCGTCATTAACGTGCCCAGACGCGACGCTTTGAATTTGCGCGTACAATGAATAACATCGCGTCGGGAGCTGACTAGTAAAAAAGCTACAAAATTAAAAGACAAGACGTCTGTATTCTAAGTTAAAAAGCCAACACACTCACTACAACATTTTTAAATGTTTTAAATAAAGGATCTCATATCTATGGGTCTATCTTCTAAATTCTGCTGATGATTAGATTATACCCTGACATTACGCCAATAATATCAGTTTATATATATTTTTCTGCTCAGTAGCGATCGTGTCTTTCTCTTCCACTTGATTTGTGTATAGCATATTTAAGGTAGCAATGCAATATAAAAGCACTTATGCTCATCTACTGAAGTGGGATTCTGGAACTGTGAATAAATTGAATAAAACAGCAAAATAACAACAACAACAACAATAACATCTTCATTAAACAAAAAAGAGATTACCTTAGATAAAGTTTGATTAATATGTACATACAGTACCGGTAAAAGTCTGGACCCATTACTATTTTTAATGTTTTTGAAAGAAGTTTATTATTATGCTCTACAAGCCTGCATTTATTTGATCAAAAATACAGAAAAAAACAGGAATATTCAGCAAGGATGTGTTAAATATATAAAAAGTGATAGTGAAGACTTTTTTAAAACAACTTTTTAATAATAAAAAATCCTGAAAAAAAGTATCACAGGTTATAAAATAAATATTAAAGGAGAAGTTCACTTTTAAAATGAAAATTCTGTCATCATATACTCACCCTCATGTTGTTTCAAACCTGTATGAATTTCTTTCTTCTGCTGAACACAAAGGAAGATATTTAGAAGAATGTCAGTAACCAGACAGTTTTTGGGTCCCATTGACTTCCATAGTATATTTTTTTCCTACTATGGAAGTCAATGGGACCCAAAAACTGTCTGGTTACTGACATTCTTCTAAATATCTTCCTTTGTGTTCAGCAGAAGAAAGAAATTCATTTCTAACATTTGATAATAAATCAGAATATTATAAAGTTTTCTGAAGGATCACGTGACACTAAATTCAGCTTTGCATCACAGAAATATAAAGTATAGTAAAATAGAAAACCATTATTTTAAATTTTAATAATATTTCACTATATTATTTTTCTGTATTTTTGATCAAATAAATCCAGGCTTGATGAGAGACTTCTTTCAAAAACATTAAAAATAGTAATGTGTCCAAACTTACTGTGTAAGTAAAAATATACTGCTTTTAAAATTAAATGTTGTATAAATAAAAAGGTTAGGAATCATATTTGCTTCAAGTGTTTTTTTATTGGGGGTGGGGGGCCTCCAACATGAATTTTGCCTAGGGCCTCCTAATGTCTAGAACCGGCCCTGATTACAACTCTGATCTGTGGTTTTAGAAGGTAGGTCAAGTCTTTCCAAGTCACTCACAGGGCTCAAGTCCGAGTCAAGTCGCGAGTCATTGTTGTCAAAGTCTAAGTCGAGTCGCAAGTCATCTTTGATTATGGCAAGTCGAGTCGCAAGTCATCAAATTTGGGACTCGAGTCCAAGTCAAGCGACTCGAGTCCACAACCCTGCAATTGAACATGACTTTATTTTTTAAAACTCTTAAATTCTTCGGTTTTGGGGACAAATTTCAAAAAGCAATCAGAACCCTATATAATAAGATTCCCAGCTCTGTAAAATTGGCATATGGAACTTCTCATAGATTCGAAATTAAAAGGGGTATTCGACATATGAATACCTGCCCTATTAGTCCATTACTTTTTTTGTTGGTTAGACAAATTATGGCCATTCATATTAAGAAAGACATTTTTCGCGGTATTAAAATAGGAGATACAGAAATTAAATGCACACAATTAGCTGATGACACTACTCTTTTCTTAAGAGACTGAAGTTGAAAAAGCAATTAATTCCCGTGCAAAAAGTTATCAAATATTTGGGTATTAAGATTTCAAAAAATAAGGAAGTCAGGAATGAGTTAAACTTCACTCCCATCATTCAATCATTTGTAAAAGAAACTGAATTCTTGGCTGATGAGAGATCTCTCTTTCACTGGTCGAGTGTTATTGGTTAAAGCTGAGGGTTTATCCAGGTTGGTTTATGCTGCTCAAGTGTTAGATGTCCCCCCCTCATTAATTAAAATGATAGACACCAAACTCTTTAAATTTACTTGGAAGAACAAATCACATTATTAAAAAAGAAAATATTTGTAGGTCAAAAATTGAAGGAGGATTGAATGCTTTGGATGTTAAGACCTCTAACACGATATTTAACATAAAATGGCTCCAAAATTATTTTTAAAAAAAATAAACAAAGTAGGCTATGGTATACAGTACCTAATTTTATATTTCAAAAAGTAGGTGGTATAGAATTTATACTGAAATGTGATTATGATGTTAACAAAATACCCATTAAACTTGCAAGTTTCCACAAACAATCATAACCCTCATGGACCCAATGGAGGGACCCAATGGTCTCCAATGTCCCAAGACCCAAATGTTTTGGAAAGAACTCAGTATTACTTGCAAAGAAAAGTTATGACTCTTGTTAACTTTGAAGAAATTGATGTTATGTTAAAATTTGTTTCATTTGAGGGTGATACAAATATTTTGTTTATTTTATATTGAATTGTTATAATTGCCCGTTACTATATTCATAAAGTCAAATGGAATGGAAAACTACCACATTTTGAACATTTTAAAATTGAACAATGTTAAAATATATTTAGAAACAATATCCAAAAGTAAAAACCTAAAAGCTAGGAAAACTACACAGCTGTTTGACAGGTACAGGTGTTTTTTCTTTTTTTTTTTTGGCTTTTTTTTATTTTCTTTTTTTACCCCTGACATGTATGGTTATATGTACTCTTGTATGTAAATTATGTTTTGTTCTTGTTAAAATGCAATAAAATAAAAATAAAAAATAAAATCAGTTGTCACCCAAAAGTTCAGGGATCAGCGGCCATTTTGACGTCAAAATAGCTGTATTATTTATATGTAATTTGTAAGTTTACCCAGAGACAATTTATATAAGAGACATGCCACTTCCTCAATCCTCAATACAACTATATAAGGAAAACCATAGACAGTATAAGAAGATTACAGCGCAGTCTTGCCCTCCGCAAAATGGCGGACGCGTTGACGTATCGCAGCAACGTTCCAAAGCGGCCAATAGGGCATATTTATTATGTCTATGTGTCCGATCTGATTGGTTAATAATAATCCTATTTCAGTATCTTGCCGCACTATTGGCTCGACTTATATAGTAGGCAACCGCGTTTGCCTGCATATTTACGGGTCGTGCAATATAATTTCGGGGGGAAATGTGCAATAAATGGGAGTGGCAACACTTTTCATATCGTTGAGAATAAAACAACCGTCCCAACTTTACAAATCCAGGTTCTCCCTCCATGGGGATCATCCATTTCGAAAAGTAAAGCAGATACGGACCCTCGGCCCACGCGAGATGCAATGCGATTGGTTGCTGGACCAGCCAATGGAATTAATCTGTGTAAATCCTATTATTTTAATAATAAAAAATCCTATTATTTTAATAGGATTTAAAATTGCCTAGTCATTAGATTTGTGAATTCTCTTTCTGAAAAACAAAATTATATCATTAATCTTTTAATTATTTTGGCGAAGTTTTATATTCATTAGACAAAAATAACTCAAAAGAAACCCTCCTATATTACCTTTTATAACACTGATCTCACAATATACTTAGAATATCTTTTAAACATGAGATCACAAAACAAAAAGCTTATAAAAACAATACAACTTTTAAAGCTTTTCAAATACATATAACTGCCCTGATATTATAAACTTTCATTTCTGTATTTATTATTTATTTTATTATTATTATGTACATTTATACTTTAGTTGTTGTTGTTATTAATACATTTTGAATTGTATTTACAGTGCCTTGTATTCATTTTGTTTTTTGTTGCATTGTACTTGAAATGTTTGTAATTTAACTAAATAAATAAAAAGCCAAATATGTTATGTATACCGTACGTAATAAGATATATTTCTAAAATCAATACTTTCAATATTCAATACTTTCAAAACTTTTTTTTTTTAAGCAAATCTGGAGGCTAATGAAATGAAACAGATGAGAATCATTTTCCCATCTAAATACAGTTGATTTTATTGTAATGTGATGAATCAGAAAAATAAAAAAATATAACATTCGCTTAGGCTGTTTTTTAAATGGACCAAAATAAAGTGAAACCAAAGTAACAATTTGAAGTGACCAGACCACTGACATTGATAATGAATATTATAAACAAATATATAAGATGGCACCACAAGACGACTTTCACTTGCAGAGCAAATTTAGCACGTTTATAGTTAACTGGGTAGCAATTGTGAACAATTTTAATAGAGAATTCAAAAATAATTTGGATTTCTTCACCACTACGGTTGGATGGCGTATTAGTGATACTGAAAGCTGATTGGCCTTGATATATATGCGGAAAAGGGACAATTTAATTATTAATTTATATGATGTCCGTTTATTTGATGTTTTTGCGCGCATTTTCCACGGGTTTTAATAATAAAACTGGTCTGAAAGAATGAATATCATATTAAAGAAAACGTCAACATTAAGGTTGCAATTATTTAATAAATCAGAGTCGATGTGCGCGTGCATGCGTGATTCGAATTTTAGTTGCTAATAGCGACGCATTTTATGAATCTGAACAATCTGCATATATCTAGCTACTCCGCGATCGACCGCTGTCTGTTGGTTGAGAGACGAGGCGAATTGACAGACTGACTTTTGCAGAGCGAAACTTGAGACTTTTAACCTGTTTTTTGGATTTGTGAGAGGAGACTTAACGTTATATTCTTGAAGGACATCGGAGGATATATCCTTTTTGAAAGCGTCATTGAATTTTCTGATAATACTTTTGTTTGATATTTTTTTTCAGAGGAGTAACTTAACGTTAACGTTATTTCTGAGGAGATTTCGATTGTATTGTGTTGTGTTGTCTTGTTTGTTTTTTTTACCGATTTTATTGCAGTTTGGGGAGGTTGGCGATGGCTCGTCGTAACCACATGATGGGTGAAAGAGGAAGTGAGTGCTTTAATTTTTCATTTATTTGTTATGGTGTGTTGTACAATGACTGACTGATCCCATTTGATCCCATTTATTTGATTCATTGCATGTGAAATAAACTTGAATTGAATTTGAGTAACTTAACTGAAGTAAAAATCAGTAATTGACCACAGACATTGATTATTGATTATGATTAAATTAACGTTATGTGATATGTGAAATATTCCATCCTAAGAGCACTCCAGATCCAGGAGAGCTGCTTTCGGTCAGACGGCTGGTCAGGAGGTTTGGAGGCCCGATTCTGATGACCGTGATCAGGATCCGCTGCCCAGAGATGGACAAAGTAAGTTACACAATTTCCTTACTTGAGTGAAAGTAAGTTACAGATACTTCTGGTCAAATATTACTCAGTTACAAGTAAAAGTTGAAAAGACTGATTTTTACTTGAGTAAAAGTACAGAAGTACTTGTTTTTAAAAGTACGTAAGTATCAAAAGTAACGTAAAAAGTAAATGTCAATGCATTGTTTTATTATTGTTTGTAATACGTATAGTACCTTATGCCTCTGAATCTATGCCTGCCTACCTACCCACCCTCATATCAATATGAAATTTATTTCTAGAACACAGTTCCTGTAGTGGGATTGAATGTGAGATTGAATAAGTGCTCTCAATAACGTCCACAATAGTTTCGGCTGTTCCCTCAAATAGTGCCCTATTTAAAAAAATGTGGCTTTTAGGATGAATATGTCAGCCACTGTTATAAGCTAGTGTGTTCCAAAACAATGGCAAAATGAGCATTTAGAAGACCAAACCCAACATTGAAAATGAAAGTCAGATTGATGTCAGAATCCAACTACTTTCTACTCAAGGACCTTGACAGAAATGTAACGTTAGTGGAGTAAAAAGTATGATACTTGTCTTTCAAATGTAGTGAAGTTAAAGTAAAATGTTTCCAGAAAAAATAATACTCAAGTAAAGTACAGATACTCAAAAAGTGTACTTAAGTACTGTACTCAAATAAATGTACTTTGTTACTGTCCACCTCTGCCGCTGCCAGACCCGATCCAGACACAGAGCCAGGATCGTCCTGGATATTTACCATCTCTGTCTTCTGAGTTTTCTTTTTCTGTGTCCAAAGGTCAGGCTCACGGGGCGACGGCGAAGCAGAACCCAGATGTTGGACGTCCGTCCACTTCATCTAAACACTCTCGCAGAGGTCAGAATAGGCTTTTAATAAAGATGTAATGGCTTAGTTTCTATTTCTATTTTCAATGGCTGATTTGTCAACTAAACCAACTAAAGTACGGTAACACTTTATTTTGATGGTCCCTTTTGACCAATCTGTCGACTATAAGTAACTTTGCAACTACATGTCGACTAACTCTCATTAGAGTATATCAGTAGACTCTCTCCTTAATATCTGCAAACTCTTTATTGTAATGCTCACCAACAGACACTCTACTGACAACAAGTAACTTTTCAACTACATGTCAACTTATTCTAACCCTACCAGTCTATTAATACTCTAATGAGAGTTAGTAGACATGTAGGTGCAATTTTACTTATAGGCAACTGAATGTCTGTTGGGAGGAGCATTTTACTATTAAGATTTGAATAGTAAAATGTAAGTTATGTCATTGGTTAATTTGATGTCAGAGATGGGTCTAATAGTTGTTTTCATTCGTTTTTTCTTCATTTCAGAAAAAGCTCCAGAACATAGGGAGAGACTTTGCCTCAGGATCTGGAAGGCTACGAAGGGTGTTTTCAGCTGCTGTTTCTGTGGTGCTGTGACTGTTGTGGAGCCTTTCATTACTGAACCATCGTCACCTGCTCCAGATCACTCTGGTGTCAAGCCAAATAATGGTAAATCATTATTTCTCCAACATTATTTTAAACAGTATTATCTTGTTTTCCACTCAAAATAAGGCTTGTTTTTACAGAATATTAAAATTATTTCCCCCATTATAATATTATTTTCTCGACCAGCACTGACATTTTTAAAATAAAACAATGGATTATAAAATTATAAAATAGAATGTTCCTTTAACCAAGATAAAACATTTTTGAAACGGTGAAACTGGACGTTTTGAACGTTCAGGGAACATTTAGAAATAATGTTTTCTTAATTGAATGGGAATGTTAGCAAAACGTTCTCAATAAGGCATGAGCTCGATGGCTGTCTGACACACACCCGAAACACACGCACAGAATGCCGCTTCACAGACAGCATACGATCCAGAAAAGAATTCAATTTCACCACTTATTTCTCTTGAATTGTCAAAAACATGCAAAATTGTCAAAATGGCTGTCGTGCCGAGTATTACAGAGTCAGTTATGTCATAAATAAGACATTGCTATGCATTTAATAAATGTCAGTGTTTAATAAAATATATCTATATTTAGATATGGCCCATATGATCTTTACCATTACAAAAACTGAGCCACATGTGCCAGAGTTGGCCAAATGAAGCCTGGAAATGTATGTTTTCTTTTTAATTAAAGATCAGATAATATAAGAAAAATAACTTTAGCGTTGAATCGGAATCACCAGGCTCCACCCTCGTAATCGTGATAATAGTGAAATGAAATTACTATTACTATTGTGAAATAATATGTTGGGACATTTATGCAGGCATTAAGCAGAAGTCAGGTGGATAGCGTGAACAATTCCCATTACTTTAGATCTGTAACTTTACAGATAAGATTTGAATAGTAAAATGTAAGTTATGTCATTGCTTAATTTGACGTCAGAGATGGGTCTAATAGTTGTTTTCATTTGTTTTTTCTTCATTTCAGAAAAAGCTCCAGAACATAGCGAGAGACCTGGTCTTTGCCTCAGGATCTGGAAGGCTACGAAGGGTGTTTTCAGCTGCTGTTCCTGTGGTGCTGTGACTGTTGTGGAGCCTTTCATTCCGTCACCTGCTCCAGATCACTCTGGTGTCAAGCCAAATAATGGTAAATCATTATTTCTCCAACATTATTTTAAACAGTATTATCTTGTTTTCCACTCAAAATAAGGCTTGTTTCTACAGAATATTAAAATGATTTCCCCCATTATAATATTATTTTCTCGACCAGAAAAAGCTCCAGAACGTATGAAGAAACCTGGTCGTTTCCATAAGCTCAGGAAGGCTGTTTTCAGCAGGTCTTCCAGTGGTGCTGTGACTGTTGTGGAGCCGTTTATTCCTCAACCATCACCACCTGCTTCAGATCACTCCGGCGTCAAGCCAAATAATGGTAAATCATTATTTCTCCATCATTATTTTAATTAACTGCAGATGTTTTGATATTGGATCATTCGTGCCGCGAGATGTTTTATAGGGGGCGGTGAAAAAAGTCAGGCACCGAAAGTTGCGTTCTTATTCGGTCTCGATACTACCGTTTACGTCGGAACCGGTTCCCTATTGGAACCGGGTTTCGGTACCCAACCCTAATCATTGCTTAATTTGACGTCAGAGATGGGTCTAATAGTTGTTTTCATTTGTTTTTTCTTCATTTCAGAAAAAGCTCCAGAACCTGGTCGTTCTCTCAAGTTCTGGGAGGATACGATGGGTGTTTTCAGCAGCACTTCCAGTAATTCTGTGACTGTTGTGGAGCCTTTTATTCCTCCAGCAGATTCTGTTCCTGAACCATCATCACCACCTGCTCCAGATCCGTCCGGCGTCAAGCCAAATAGTGGTAAATCATTATTTCTCCATCATTATTTTAAACAGTATTATCTTGTTTTCCACTCAAAATAAGGCTTGTTTTTACAGAATATTAAAATTATTTCCCCCATTATAATATTATTTTCTCGACCAGCGCTGACATTTTTTAAATAAAACAATGTATCTAGCAACAGACACTCTACTGACTATAAGTAACTTTTCAACTACTGTACATGTCAACTTATTTTAACCCTACCAGTCTACTAATACTCTACTAATACTTTAATGAGAGTTAGTAGACATGCAGGTGCAATGTTTCTTATAGACTTATAGAATGTCTTAAAGGGACCAAAATAAAGTGAAACCAAAGTAACAATTTGATGTGACCACTGACATTGATAATTAATATAATAAAAAAAGTAATAAAAAAAACAAAACAGTTTTTGATGTCTGAAATGTTCCACCCTCAGGCCGCTTCAGATCCTGGAGAACTGTTTCCATAGATTCCTCATCCTCAGCTTTGTCCTCAACCCCCCCTGAGGCCCATGTCGAGAGGAGATGTCGAGAGTCGTTGAATCTGTGCAGCCGAGGCACGTACAGCGTCGAGGAAGAGGGTTTGTCCTGGTCCGACAGCCTCGAAGGGTTTCTGTGTCCTCCGCTGCCGGGTCAAGTTCCTGTCGAGCCAACAGAGACATCAACTGGCCGAACTGTTCAGGGTGCCGCGGAGGCTTCTCCAGTGAACAAGAGCTCAACAGGTGAGACTGAAATAAGGCTGGGCAGTGCAAAGTCTACAGATAGAGATTTTGCTATTTCACGCATAACTGAGTCAAGTTTTTAACACGTCCGATCACATTTACTGTTGCTCGACCAGCACTGATATTTTTTAAATAAAACAATGGATCTAGCAAGCTAATAATTGTCTCATGTTTTTCTGTTTGTTTTTCAGAGTCCTTTGAGTCTCTCTATAACATGGAAAAGTTAATTGGATCCGGAGGATTTGGCAGAGTGTTCCTGGGAACACGCAAATTTGATGGCAAAAGGGTAAATCTTACTGAATTGTACAAACATTTTGCTCTTGCATGCATCAAAACACATTTAAAACAATTTACAAATGGTTTAATACTTAATACAAGGCCAGATGCTTGAATACTGTTACTGTTATTGAAACTGTTTTTTTTGTTTGTTTTTTGCAGGTTGCCATCAAGCAGTTACGCAAGATTGACAACAATCGTTATCTTAATATTGTAAGTTGGCCAAAACCTGAATGTGTATAGAGTTGTTTAAGTGCAGATTACTGTAGTTAATACACCCGTAGGAAGCATTAGGTATAAATGTGATCAACAAATAAGCCTAGAGGCACCAAATAACTTTGAGCTGAAAAGGCTCTTTTGAACGCATCTAAAAAGATCAAAGAATAGTACATTTCAAAATGATGTTTTCTTCAGATTTTTACCCAGCTAACCTTCTGTCTGCTTCTTCTCTCTAGCCTGGGAATCCCGAACCTCTCGTTACAGAGGTGGCACTGCTGTTGCTGATAAAGCGAGAACCCATAAGCCCTTTTGTCATACAACTGCACGAGTGGTTTGAACATCCTAGATCATTCACTCTGGTTATGGAGTATCCGGAGCCCTGCCAGACCTTGCTGGACTCAATGAATCGTCAACCTTTGAGTGACTGTCTCTTACGGGTCATCATGAGACAGGCTGTGCGGGCAGTGCAACACTGCATCCGTTGTGGTGTTTTCCATAGTGACATTCATACGAAAAATTTCCTGTGGAAGAAAGACACGCTACATCTCAAGCTGATAGATTTTGGCTGCGGTCAGCTAGTTAGTAGTGAAGGCTGCGAGAGCAACACATACGAGGGTGAGCATTTTGGGAGTGTGGAAACCTGAAGGTAGTGACTTACTAATTATTTGATGATGCTTGAAAAAAAAACGCTCAACAATGTGCAAATGTCTTTCTTACAGGAATGATGGGATACCGCCCACCTGAAGTCTTTACAGAACCTCGATTCCACGCCGTCCCAGCAAATGTCTGGTCTCTAGGAGTGTTGCTGTACGAGTTGTCGAACGAATGTCTTCCTTTTGTTAGTGAAACGGAAGTCAAACGAGCCAAAGTTACATTTGTAAACCCCGGCTTATCCAAACGTGAGTGAATAATGATGATAACATTGAAATCAGAATTTTCATATATAGCGAAAGCCATCGCTGTTTTCAAAAATGCCAGGTCACATGGTCATGACTAACCAGCTCTCTCCTTATTTAAATGTGTACAGACTGCAGGGATCTGATTAGACGGTGTCTAGCGCGGGATCCATCTAAACGCCCCAGCTTAGAGCAGATGTTACAACATCAATGGATTGATTGTGATCTAGATTGGAGAAGTTTAGGAGACTCATTCAGATGAGGCAGTATAACAGGTAAAGTAGGATTATTATCTTTTGTCTTAAATTCTGGATTATTTGTAGTGAGATTTTCAAATTTGTGTTCATTGTAATGTTCTTGTTATAGTCAAATCACCTATATAGCTATATCATTTATATAGCGCTTGATACTATACAGATTGTTTTAAAGCTGCATCCCTGAAGTAAACAGGAAAATAACAGAATCAGTAAACCAAACAGAATTCAATTCTGTTCTAGCTCTAAAAAAACATTCATGAGTTGACTTGTTCATATTCTCTTTGTTTTGGATAGGAAATAACATACTTGCTGAGAGCTCTGAGCTCGAGACTTGACCCGAAGCCTGAAGTCCAACACCAACCTGACAGAAACTCAGAGCCTTTTATTCCTCCAGCAGATCCTGTTCCTGAACCATCATCACCACCTGCTCCAGATCCGTCCGGCGTCAAGCCAAATAGTGGTAAATCATTATTTCTCCATCATTATTTTAAACAGTATTATCTTGTTTTCCACTCAAAATAAGGCTTGTTTTTACAGAATATTAGTATTTTCGAATTACCGTGCTTTCCACCCTCATATCCCACTGAGACAAGAGATTTATGTATTTTTTGTCTGGAAAAACTGTTCGTGATCCAGCTACACAAAGTTTGACTTATAAAGTTTGTGATAGCATGTGATAGCACCATGAGTCCAGTTATGTTGTTATTTTTTAACGCGCTGATAGTGGAATCTTTATTTGTAAAGGACAGCACATCAGAAAAGAGCAGCCAAACCAGAGATGCTTGCCAGACAGACGCAAAACCGCTGACCAAGTCTGTTGGTACTCAGTTATCAATGAAGACGTTTCATGTTCGCTACAGGAGTTCAGGTATGTTTATGTATTACATGATACTGCTTATACAGAGGACCTATAACTAGTCTTGTTACACAATAAGTGTCACATAACAGTAACACACAACTACTTTGTATATTACAGGTGTCCAGACGACAGATACATTTTCGGACATTGACAGTTTGTCACCAGCAGCTGGTTTAATATTTAGCACCTCTACACCTATAAAGTGGCCATCAAAGAGATCTCGTGTGGAACTGGAGGAAGAGGATGACGAAGAAACCCTAAAGGACACATCATCTGTAGTAGCACCTCAAGAGCAAGATTATACATTTGATATCATAATATGATAGCTATAGATATGCAAATGATTTCTGTGCAACTCTCTATCTTTTACACAAGAGCTTTGACTACATCATTGCGAGTCTACTAAATAGGTATTGCCATTCATCAGTGCATTCATCCAATGCAAGGCCAAGATATACTATTGATTTGGTGATTTGCAACCCTAAGATAACATCACTTTTAGCATTCTGAAAAACTTCCTAATATCTTTCCTTAACTTTTAACTGGGGTTTATACTCCCTGAAGCGTCAGTCATTTTCACTTATGTTCTTTGCCGGATGTGGTTTTGCTCGACTTGGTTCACAACTCGAGGTGCGTGCATTTTAAGCGTGGCTGTTTTAGCAGGTCCACCCATTACGGAACACGAGTTTTTTCTTCATTTCAGAAAAAGCTCCAGAACGTATGAAGAAACCTGGTCGTTTCCGTAAGCGCTGGAAGGGTTTTTTCAGCAGCTCAAGAAATGTTGTGGAGCCTTTTATTCCTCCAGCAGATCCTGTTCCTGAACCATCATCGTCACCTGCTTCAGATCACTCCGGCGTCAAGCCAAATAATGGTAAATCATTAATTCTCCATCATTATTTTAAACAGTATTATCTTGTTTTCCACTCAAAATAAGGCTTGTTTTTACAGAATATTAAAATTATTTCCCCCATTATAAAATTATTTTCTCGACCAGCGCTGACATTTTTTAAATAAAACAATGGATCTAGCAACAGACACTCTACTGACTATAAGTAACTTTTCAACTACATGTCAACTTATTCTAACCCTCTACTAATACTCTACTAATACTCTAATGAGAGTTAGTCGACATGTAGGTGCAATGTTACTTATAGACAACTGAATGTCTGTTGGAGGAGCATCACAATAAAGAGTTTGCAGATATTAAGCAGAGACTTTGTTACCAGGGGCGGACTTTACCATTAGGCAAAGGTCGGCAATTGCCTTGGGCCCCGAGCTACCTAGGGGCCCCCAAAATGCCCCATTAACTTATGCTTAAGTTTTTTTTTTTTTACTTTTTTTTTTTTTACTTTTCGCAAATTATATATTTCTAAAACTCCATTTGCAAAAATGGCATCAAATCATTAGTCGCAGAAAGGAGGGGGCCCCCCACCTCACTACATTGGACTATTCCATTATCTTACGCATCTGCGAAAGTGACAAGCCTGTATTGCGACAAAAAACTGACAGAGAAAAAGAAGTGATTGACAGAGTGTAAGGAGTAGGCTATAGAGTAAAAATGAAGCGAAGCTACCCAAGCGGTGCTGAAAAAAGGAGGACAAATTGCCGAATAAGGTAACAAACTTGTTTTGTGATGCCCGCTGACAATGACAACAACGCTAACGATATAGGAACTACACAAACAGAGCAAGATGAGTCTAAACGTGAAAATGAAAAGTTTCGAAGTTACCCAAGAGTCTCAAATAAAAGAAAAAAAAGACTCAGATACTGTAAGTATTTAGGAAAGCTGCTAACGATGACAAACTTTTTTATGGCTAGGAACAACAAACGTCCAACGCACAGAAAAATCGTTAAGCAAAACAGAGCAGTTTAAATTACTTATGATATGAAAAATCTCAGCTCTCGGTTTCTGTCAATTCTATTACGAAATTCAAAGGCAAGGCAAGGCAAGGCAAGTTTATTTATATAGCACATTTCATACACAATGGCAATTCAAAGTGCTTTACATAGAAGAAATTAAAATAATGAAAAGAAATAAGAATAATTAAAACAGTTTAGAAAAATAAAATAAAATACAGTACTTTTAAAAAATAAAAAAGAATATTTATTATAGATCTTTCTTTCAAAGGATTCCCTTAAGACTTAAATCTTTCAACCTTCTTTTAACCTTCAATCTTCTTACGACTTCCATCTATCAACTTTCCTTTAACTTTCTTTTCTCCCTCATTTACTCACACGTTCTTTCCACTTTCTTTAGCACTTTAGCACTGCGTTCACATTCTTTCTCAGACGAAAACTTTAATATCGTCATTTAAATACTGTTCTACTTTCAAACCCACATTAATCACTTTCACATTATCACCTTCTCAGTGGGCATTTACAGTTTCGGGCTAAATGCCCTGCTGACATAGGAGAAATTAAAATAATTAAAAGAAATAAGAATAATTAAAACAGTTTAGAAAAATAGTGTAAAATACAGTACAGTACAAACAGTCGGACGAACAGCGGCACAGTGCTCATTCAGTAAATGCACAGCTAAACAGAAGTGTTTTCAGAATCAGAATCAGAATCAGAAAGAGCTTTATTGCCAAGTGTGCTTGCACCCACAAGGAAGTTTTGAGTCTGGATTTGAATGTGACCACTGTAGGAGCACATCTGATCTCTTCTGGAAGCTGGTTCCAGCTGCGGCTGGCATAATAGCTAAAAGCAGACTCACCATGTTTAGAGTGAACCCTTGGTATTTCTAGCTGATATGATCCTAATGATCTGAGTGATCTGTTGGGTTTATATTCAGTGAGCATATCTGCAATGTATTGAGGTCCTAGGCCATTGAATGATTTATATACCAGTAATAATACTTTAAAATCAATCCTAAATCTAACTGGGAGCCAGTGTAAAGACCTGAGGACTGGTGTGATATGTTCATATTTTCTGGTTCTGCTCAGAATCCTAGCGGCAGCGTTCTGTATGAGCTGCAACTGTCTTATGGTCTTTTTGGGAAGGCCAGTGAGGAGTCCATTACAATAATCTACCCTGCTGGTGATGAAAGCATGCACAAGTTTCTCTAAGTCTTGTCTGGAAACAAAGCATCTAATTCTTGCAATATTTTTCAGATGATAGTATGCTGATTTAGTTATTGCTTTGACATGACTACTGAAACTAAGGTCTGACTCTAGTGTCACACCAAGATTCCTGACTTGATGTTTAGTTGTTTGACCCCTAGAGTGAAGGTATGCGTTCACTTTGAGAACTTCATCTTTGTTTCCAAACGCAATAACTTCAGTTTTGTCTTTGTTTAATTGAAGAAAGTTTTGACACATCCAACTGTTGACTTCGTCAATGCATCGGCACAGGGAGTCAATGGGGCTGTAATCGTTAGGCGATAGGGCTAAGTACAGCTGTGTGTCGTCTGCATAGCTGTGGTAAGCAATTTGGTTATTTCTCATTATTTGGCTCATTGGGAGCATATACAGGTTGAACAGGAGTGGCGCAAGAATTGAGCCTTGAGGGACTCCGCATGTCATGGATGTCCACTCAGACTTATGGTCTCCTATACTCACATAATAACCTCTCCCATCTAAGTATGACCTGAACCATTTTAGGACTATCCCAGAAAGCCCCACCCAGTTTTCCAGCCTGTCAAGAAGTATGTTATGATCGACAGTGTCAAATGCAGCACTGAGGTCGAGTAGTACCAGGTCCAGCACTGATAATTTGCCTGAATCAGTATTTAAGCGAATATCGTTTATTATCTTTATGAGCGCTGTCTCTGTGCTGTGGTGCGGTCGGAAACCAGATTGAAAGTTGTCAAAGTATCCATTCGAGCTTAAGAATTTGTTCAGCTGATTGAAGACAACTTTTTCAATGATCTTGCCTATGAAAGGAAGATTTGAGATCGGTCTATAGTTGCTTAATATGGTCTTATCCAGATTGCTCTTTTTCAGGAGGGGCTTGACAACTGCAGTTTTCAGGGAGTTTGGAAAACTCCCAGAGAGAAGTGAGGCATTTACCACTTCTAGAAGATCTGCTTCTAAACTGTTTAGCACAATTTTGAAGAAAGATGTGGGAAGTGTGTCAAGGGCGCATGTTGATGTTTTAAGGTGTTGTACGGTTTCTTCCAAAATTTTGCCATCAATTTCTTTGAAGTCAGACATAGTAACTACTTTCTCAGGTGGTCTGATCTGTCTGACCCCAGTGCAACTCAAGGATGTGCTGATCACCTTTCTGATATTATTGATTTTCTCAGAGAAGAAAGAAGCAAACTCACTGCACTTGCTGTTTGAGAGCATTTCACTAGGAATCTGGCTTGGGGGGTTTGTCAGTCTCTCTACAGTAGCAAAAAGAGTGCGTGTGTTGTTTAAATTGCTGTTTATAATATTTGAGAAGAAAGTCTGTCTAGCTTTGCCTAGTTCCATATTGAAAGCATGAAGGCTGTCTTTGTAGATGTTATAATGGACTACAAGTTTTGTCTTCCGCCACATGCGCTCTGCTTTTCTGCATTGTCTTTTCATATGTTGCACTGCTGTTGAGTTTCTCCAAGGTGCTTTTTGTCTGCCACTCTTCTTCCTGACTTTAACAGGAGCAATATCATCAATTATATTTTTAACTTTTGAGTTAAAAGAATCAAGGAGAAAATCAACAGAGTCAGCAGATATGCTTGGTGTTAAGGATATAGCCTTCATAAATAGTACACTAGTGTTCTCATTTAAGCATCTCTTCTTGACAGACACAGATCTAGCTTCAGTGGCAGGAGAGATCAATATATCAAAGAAAATACAGAAATGATCAGACAGTGCTACATCCTTAATAAAAATCGATGAAATGTTTAGACCCTTACTGATAAGTAAATCTAGAGTGTGTCCATGATTGTGTGTGGGTCCATGTACATGCTGAGTCAGATCAAAAGTTTTTAAAACAGTTTTGATTTCTTTGGCCATATTGTTTTCTGCATTATCTATGTGAATGTTAAAATCTCCAGCAATGCCAAAACAGTCAAACTCTGAGGTAATTGTTGATAACAGTTCTGTAAAGTCCTCAGCAAAGGCTGGAGAATATTTTGGAGACCTGTAAATAATGATAAGTAAAATGCGAGGAGCACCTTTTAACACAGTACCCAGATATTCGAAAGACGGGTAATTCCCAAATGATATTTGCTTACATTGATAGATATCTTTAAAAAGAGCAGCTAGACCCCCACCTCTCTTAACAGCTCTGCAGACACTCATAAAAGTAAAGTTAGGAGGGCATGTTTCATTGAGGATTGTTGCACTGCAGTTGTCTTCTAGCCAGGTTTCATTTAGAAACATAAAGTCCAGGTTGTTTGTGGTTATTAAGTCGTTGACTAGAAGTGATTTATTTTTAAGTGAGCGAATGTTTAAAAGTGCTAACTTAACAGTCTTACTTTTTGTCCCCACAGCAATCTTAGTTTGACATGTAATAGGCACCAGATTAGTTGGGTTTGCTGTACGGCTATTGAAGGCCTTAGACTTTCTATCTTGTAATAGAACAGCAATAGAGAAAGATACAGGCACACTGGGTTCCCGCTTGTTCTGTAAACATTTGAGAAAGTTACTGTTATCAAAACAGGAACCCAAAACACATCACTGAGAGCTGGTATCAGTTGTTTTTGGTTCACCTCGAGCAGATGGAGGAGGGTGTGGGCCCTGGCGTTTTGGCCGAAGAGGCCGAAGAGCTCTCACAGGAGGAGGGGGCGGGCGAGCTCGGCGCGCAGGCTTCGGTGTTTGAGGTGCCTGACGATTTTTGGTTGGTATCTGGGGGCTTGCAGCAAAAGAGTGGGATAGTCTGGTTCCAGCATGCACTAGTTGTTCCATTTTCTGTGAGAAGCACAGGAGTGGAGTCGCTGGCGAGAGTGAGAAAGTATCTGGTGAAAGGGGCTGTTGCTCAGGTGTTATAGGAGGCTGTGATATGCTGTCCTGGCTTCCCTGGCTGTTTTCCAGGAAGTCGTCCTTGGGTGCTGAATCTTGGAGCAGTTCTAATATGTCTGTCTGTGGTGAGCTCTGTGGGCATGGCTCAGCTGAGATTGTGTCCGTGAGCAGAGGTTGTTGTGGCTCAGTGGTGTTATCATTGTCCTTGTGTGATATGTCAACCGCATGTCCATCTTGTTGCTGAAGTGAAGTCCCGTGTTCATTCATACTGTTTCCAGGTGTGTGTGTGTCGTTCAGATTGACACACACTGCAGAAGGATGATTGAGGGAGAAGTCGATATTGTCCTTTAACACTCTTGAACCAAGTTTGTTTGGGTGATGGCCATCCCGATGAAATAGTTGTCTCTGACTCCAGAAAAGATTGAAGTTGTCAATGAAGTTCACTGCTTTTATATTGCAGGTTTTTTGCAGCCATGTATTAATCCCAAGCAGCCGTGAAAACCTGTTTGTTCCTCTTGCTGGGAGTGGTCCACTGATGAATGTTTGAACTTTCAGTCTTTTAAGTGTTTCAAAAAGTTCATTGAAATCCTTCTTAAGGAGTTCTGACTGCTCTTTATGAATATCATTCTTCCCCACATGAATTATGAGTCGATTTGCAGTCTTATGTTTCATTAGAATGTTCTGAAGTTCCCTGTTTATATCAGAAATTGTTGCTTGTGGAAGGCAGCATGTAGTTGTATCCCTGCAGCTAATGTTTCTGATTATGGAGTCTCCCACTATCAGAGTCCTGGGCTCGGCTGTGCTCTGAGCTGAGTGCCGCTGTCTGCTCGACCTTGAGCGCCAGTTAGCATCAGTGTTAGCTACTGGCTGATACAGTCTGTGTTCGATCACATTCATCACGTTTGGGGATTCCTCATTTACATTCATTAGTACTTCAAATCTGTTCTCAAGATGTATAGGTGTTGGTGGGAGACCAGTGTTTGCCATCCTTGTCAGAGCTGTATCTGGGGTAGAGGATGCTACTGCGGTAATATGTGGGGCTCGTGACAATCTGATGTCTCGAGTGCCTTTGGGTCTCGCTCCCTGTTTGTGCCATCGATTTGTAAGTCGATCGGCTTGTTTCTCTACCTGTCGAGGAGCACTAGTTTCATGGGACTCACCGGCTATATGCTGAGGGTGTCCATGACGAAGCTCTGTTGTGTGTTCCGTCTGGTTTGGTGGTCCCGTAAATAACTTTGTTTCAAGAACTGCAATCCTTTGTAAAAGTCTGTGGCAGTTAGTGCAGCAAGTAGATTCCAGAAGAGGCATTTTCTCTCTTATCCTTGTAGGCAGTTGTGTTTTCCTTTCCCCGGAATGTAAGCTGGTCGGGTAGAAGAATTCTGCGTTTTTGTGATAATCCAAACTTTGTCGTTTGAGCACTGTGCTGATTTGCTGAAGTTAAAATTAGGTGATAAAAGGAGCTAAAATATAAAAATATAGAAGATAAAATATAAAAGCGATAGAGCAAAGCGCGGAGCAGTAAGCAAGAGCGTCCGAACGGTAGCTGAGCTGAGCAGGTAACAATAAATACCCTTTGGAGCTTGTAATGTGACGTGACCGATCCCTAGAGGCACGTGAACTGATCATCTTCGGTAATAACTTACCAAAATGTAGTATATTCCTTATTCATAATATCGACCAATCAGTGTTTTTCAACCGTGGAAAGAGGTAAAACAGCTGGAGAACAATCGTCACATAACGTTACCTCAGGAAAGCCATTTAATTACCATAATATAGGCTATAGCATGTTAGTTGACTAGAAAAATAAGATATAAAGAGTATTTAGCTAAATATGTGTAGCCTACTATATTACTTATTTAGTATATTGTTTACTAAAACGCATTATGTTCATAGTTTTTTTTTCTTGAGAAAAATTAACGTCTATCTTGTGTACCTAATATGTATCTAAATGAGCCAGTATTGAATCAAATCACAAGAATTGAATCGAAATTTGTCAAGCAAAAATAAAATAAAAACAGAGCTTACCAGAAATTGTACCATGTAAACATTGTGACGTTTCTGTTTAGGTGTGAATAAGAATAAGTGTATGCAAGGTTTAAAGGGGAAGCTTTATTTCTCCTCTCCAACCTTTACCTGCCATTCAGTCTGTAAAAAAAAGATTTTTAAAGGTGCAGTGTGTGATTTTTAGACGTCACAATATGTCGATCTTCATAGAAGGGGGTTCCCGCGGTTATGTAGGCCTAGATATAAATGACTCATTCTAAGGTAATAAGAACATAACGGTTCATTAAGTAAGGTTTTTATGCACTGAAAACATAGTTATATATTGCATTTATGTCAATAGATCCTCAGAAATATGACACATTGCACCTTTAAAGATCGGATGGGGGGGCCCATACATACCTTCGCCTTGGGCCCCCAATTTGCTAAATCCGCCACTGTTTATTTTCACAGATGTTATCAAAGCCCTTCAAATGAGAATAAACATGGTGATTGTTAGCCTAATGCTGAATTTGTATTTTCATGCATTAACAGCCTGCTTGCGTTGTAACATGTGTAGGCTACATGATGACAAACTTTAAGTTCTCTTGAAAAAGCCTAACCAGAAAGTTTGAAGTAGTTTTAAAAGCTTGAAGTTTGAAGGTTTTCAATTGGAAAGTTTTAGTTTAGTAAGACAGACAGGCAGATAGATAGATAGATAGATAATAATAAATAATATTAATAATAAATAGGGAATCACAGATAATGCAAGGATGATTCTGATTTAATTTAATTTAATGTTAAGTGGCGATTGATAGCCTATAGTTGATAATAATACACTGACGGTAACAACGTTTCAATTTGAAATGAAAGATGGAGCATAGGCTACATTTAATAAAATTAAGGAAAAAATGCCCTTTATAAAGGTAAAAAACGTATTCTGATAAGAATGTTTTCCAACAGTGATGTAATAATTGTAGTTTGAATAATTGTAATGTGATGATCAAATATCATAGGTTTGGGCGGTTGGCGGGTGGATTATTTATTTTTAACAGCAGATTCGGGTGACTCAAAGTGCACCAGATTAATGCATTTATCTTTAAAATGTACAAATTTTCTTCCAGGGGGGCATGCCTCCGGACCCCCCTAGGGGTACCGAGTTCCACCAAACACAGTAGGCTATATGATGGTCTATGAAAAATACAAATTTCATTATCTTATTATTAAAATGCATGATCAGGATTTTACCACTTCCGCCTAGTTTTGAGCCAGGAAAAACCCTGCATGTGCAATAAAGTAATGAACATCGTTCTTTCTTTCTGTTTTATTGCTTTAAAAATAAATAGCATATTAAGCCTGTCAACAAAAGCATGAAAAAAACTGGTATTCTGTCCCCCTCACTTTTGAAATGATGGCTACGCCCCTGGCCCCGACAAAACGTTGCACAACGTTTTTTAAACAGAAACGGTGATGCGTTGAACACACTGTTCTGAAGAGTTGCAACTATGGCAGCTGAGAAGGCCATTCTTTGTGTTCTTTGTGAAGAATTTTTGGAGCTTGATGAAGTCGGTATAAATATGTGTTTAATACTACTAAATATGCTCGATGTTACAGTTACTGCACTTGCCGCCCAGAACAAAAGAGAACATCCCAATCAAGTGAAGGGATTGCTGAAACTGAAATGGAAGCACACATCTTACCTAATTCAGACTAAAACACATCTATTTAGCCTCACATACTGACTTTATTTGTAGTTCATACTGTTTTAATACCCTGTATTTTCTTTCTCATTTTTAGGAAAAGCACTTAATTACCATTGTTTATTTCTATACCAAATGTCATACACTTGCAATGAAGCTAAAAATATAAACATCTACATCATCATTATGTTGATATCCTATATTTTTACAATAAAACTTACGACAAACATGTCTTCTAATATCCTCAGTTGTTGCGTATACCGAGCTGCATCGAACACATTTGTAAACTACTTTCCTTGAACCCATTGTGCGAGTTCACTTTAATACCGCGTGCTTTATATACATGTTGCTGCTGATTGGACTGCAGTTCTGACACACCCACCAAACAAGAGAAAACGTATCTCAACCCTGTTGCACACCGGTGCACGCCGTTTCCAGGAAACATGACGTTCAACCCGGAAACCGTAGCAAAACGTTGCGCAGCGTTTTGAACTTGAACGTGCCCCTGAATAAACACAGTATAAGAAGTGCGCATTAAAGTCTTATCCATAAACTCTCTCTCTCTCTCCCTTTCATTATCATCAACATACACAGCGAAGTACACAAAACACTCGTTATAACTAACAGTAAACAAATATATACACACCTTTTCAGTGGGTGTAAACTGGTAAACCTTATATCCATAAAATGACTCGATGAGCTGTGATAAAGTGCGTGCTCTCACTTTCATTTCTGCCGTGGTCAGTAACGTTAGGACTGTCGCTCTGAAGACCGTAAGCTGGATCACAAACAGTTGGTACAGATCCGTCCTCGAGTAACAACGAGAGTAAATGAAGACTGCTATGTTCATTCTTACATCCAACAACGAAACAATGGAGGACTGTGTCCAGCTCACTCAGGGCAGGTCTATGCTCAAACTGCAGTGTCAATCAACAGTCGTGGGAGGGGCCTGTACAAAGTGACATCACATTGCCCCGAATCTGAGAACAGTTTGTTCTGAGACAGTGCTTATGATTTATGGGGATTATAAAAAAAGCACTGGGTGGATTTTTATCATTATAGGGTGGTTGTGTACACACACTGCCAACACACATTTATGTTCAAACACCATGTAAAAGTGAATTTTGCATAATAGGTGCCCTTTAACATTGTATCAGTTAATGAAGTATGCTGTTTTTTTTTGTTTTTGTTTTAGTTTTTTTGTCAAATCCATAAAACCTAAAATGAATCTATAGCATTTATTTTTAACTGTAAAGTTCTGCCAACCACAGATACTGGGTATTATATATATATATATATATATAATGTGACGAGTTGCCAGCAGCTCATCAGGCGTCGCCCCTGCAACACACACAAACCAGCTGGGGAGTCTTAGAAAAATGTTGAACCAAGAACTAGTAGTAGAAATTAGCAGCCATATTCCTCCCCCTCTTCAGAACACCAGTGACAGGTTGAGCAGGAGTTACAGCCACAGCTTCAGGTGAAGATTCCAGGGTGTCTGTCTCTATGTTATAAATTACTGCAGCTTGACTTATATTCTGATGTTCACTGGGTTTAGCTATTTTCTGTTCATCACAGTTAGGATGAAACCATCTGTAGTATATCATTTTCAATAGAATTCCAACAATGTGCAAACCTAGTAGTGTCGGAATCACTATGTAAGGATTTAAGGAGCTCCAACAGCCTGTATACTCAAACACCTTCCAGCACCAGAAGCCCAGCAGCATCACTGTGTCCAACCCCATGACACCATGATAGAGAATATTCTTTACTTTCATGTTTCCTGTTGATACGTTAAACCAGCTGAAGTACCAGATGAGTCCAACAGTAGCTCTGAAGAGCCATTCCAAACCAGGACTTTTCATGTGATCTGTTTTTTGGCTCCAGACCCCTAAAACCAGCAGCATCCACAAAGACAGGAAGTGGGCGATGATGTAGCGTGGCAATACACTGCAAAAGAGTGCCAGAGCGGTCACACGGGGAATGATCAGCAACAAGTTCCACAGAAAGTAGACAATGGTGGAGATCCAGCTCATCTTGCGTTTTTCTTGAAGAAAGGAACGCATGCTGCGGTGATACAAGGCTACGGAACTGGCTATTGAAGCAGCTGATGAGAGGAATTTTAAACCTGAAACAAAAAAACATTGCATGTAAACAAGTAATAGTGTTCTTCTGAATATGCAAGTGATGCATATAATCACAGGCATACTGATGCTGAGCCTCTGAGAAACACACATTGGCACTGCTGAATGAATCAATAAATAAAGTTTTTTATTCACATATACAGTTGTGCTCAAAAGTTTGCATACCCCTTGCAGAATCTGAAAAAGTAATAATGTGAATAATTTTAACAAAATAAGAGGGACAATACAAAATGCATGTTATATTTTATTTAGTACTGTTCTGAAAAATACATTTTACATAAAATAGCTGAATTTATAAATATGATCCTGTTCAAAAGTTTACATACCCTTGATTCTTAATACTGTGTGTCGTTACCTGGATGCTCCACAACTGTTTTTATTTATTTATTGTGATTTTTTTGATGGTTGAACAAGTCCCTTGTTTGTCCTGAGCATCAGAACCAATGTTCTTCAGAAAAATCCTTCAGGTCCTGCAAATTCTTCAGTTCCCTTTCACGTTCTGTTTTCCCTGGTCACGTTCGACATAATGTCAGAAGTGAACCGACGAATTCGGAATCGCTTTTTAGAGACCAATATACTTTGATATATATATCCAAACATAAATGAAAGTCAAAAGCACATTTTGAGTAGGCCTACACAGTCATACCTGGAAACAAATCCTGTTCAAGGCTATATGGACCATTCTAGAGACAGTACTAAATAAAAAAATGCATGCCTTTTTTATGTTCCCTCTTATTCAAATTATTATCGTTCAAATTCACATTTTCACAGATTCTGCAAGGGGTATGTAAACTTTTGAGCACAACTGTAATTGATCAGCGGACAGACATAAAGCACATTAAAAATGGTAAACATGCTTGACCATTGAAGACCACTGAATCAAAATTGACAATAAATATTTTTTAATTGAATCTTGCAGTGTTTTCTGTAAATGACTTATACGTGCACATCATTATTATAATTATTATTATTTTTAATTCATGTGCCCTTGTATTTTTTAATTAAAAACAACAACCTGTCCCTCACACAAGATTGAAGCAATCAGCAAATGACAATGATCCAACAATTCAGTAAATTCCCGATGGTCAAAACCAAGTCCCACTCCCACCCTATGTTTTTTTATCTTGTTTAAGAAGCCATTTCACTCAGACATACATTACAGTAGTGACAAAAAGACTATCACAATTTCTGTTTCATGCAACTTTAAAGGTACTTTTTTCTTTTTCTTTTTTAGGTGCTTGATAGCACCAGCTACTTTCTTTATACCTCTTTTTCATGTAAAGAAAGTAACTGGTGCTAATATCTTAGCTAAAGATCCTCTTTGCCAAAGATCTTCTTTTGTGTTCCATGTAAATTGAAACAACACAGAATACATGAGGGTGGGTAAATGACAGAATTTTCCTTTTTGGGATAATTATCACTTTAAAGTCTGCATTAAATGGAAGTTGTAATAGTCTTTTCTTCCCTATTGTGACATATATCAGTGTGAAATGGCTTCTTGAACAAGAAAAAATATAGGGCGGGACTTTATTTTGTCCATTTGGGAATTGAATGGATCATTGAATCATTGTGGTTTTCTATTGCTGTGATCTCATGTGATTGACAGGTTGTCCCTTGTGCCAGTAAACACGTCATCAGAGAGAAGATGAGATGTTGCTGCAAGAGGGAGGTGAAGGTATTAAAGACTATGAGTGAATTAAAAATAATAATAATAATTTCCATAAATATGAAATCGTTTAAATACTGCAATAATATAAAAAAAAAAAAGATATATACATGAATGGTCAAGTTTGATTTCATAGTCACTTTTAGTGGTTCAGAGACACATAAGAACTATAATCTGAAAGAAACAAAGATTTAAAGTGTATGATTTGAGACAGACCTGTAAAAAGCTCCAGCTTTCCTCTCTGTAAGATTCTACACATCATAAGTATGAGTTGTGGGGCACTTTCAGAAAATGCCTCAAATAGACGAAGCATCTGGAAGTCACAGTTCATGTCAGCCATACCCTCTCTGAAACTTTTAATGTAATGAAGAAAATGCATTGTGGAAATCTCTATCATCCCAGCATACCTGTGAACATAAGGTACATGAATTTACTTAAGCAAAATTTAAAGGAGAACTCCGGTGAATTTTTAAGTTAATCTTGATCGTTTTACCTTTGTGAGTACTGTCTATAGAAAAAAAAACGAACCGGATCGGTGCTTGCAACACGGAGCTGTTACAGTTAATGCCCAGAGCTCCCATTCAGCTAAAACGGCAGTTATGGGGGCATTAACCTAAAGAGTGTCTTTGTGCCTCTTAACAGACACAAAATGCAATTAAAATGTCTGTCCAACATGAACAGGGCCCTTACATGACAACAAGATGCGTTTAGCAACTTAGCCATTGTTTAAACTCACCTAAATAGTGTTTTAGACGGCTAGCTGTAGTCTCTGTAGTCTTGGTGAACTGTTCCTTTAAGTGTTCATAAAGTATTCTTATTGAGCATTACCCTTGTGAAAATGTGCGCTTAATTGTACTGAATATGCACTTGTATTGTACTTCAAATCTTAAGAGTACATTTTTAAAAAAACTTCAAAAAAACTTGCAGATAATATATTATTGAAATTAAAAGCCACTCTAGTGAACTTAAAGCGAATACACTTTTATGATTGCTTAACACACTTAATTACACTTTTAGAAAATGCACATTGTAATAATGTCACGTTAAAAATGTCACTTTAAAGTACATTTAAAATCATTGTTTTAATAATATTGTGTTGTGCTTTAATGAAGTACACTAATTTTGCTGTGTTGTTGACTAACACTAAAGCACATGCAAAGTACTTGATTATAATTTTAACTGTAGTGTTATTCAATATTACATTAAGAGTTAAATTTTAATATTGCTCAACTGAAACTTCATAATTACAAATGTGTAATAACAAATATACTAAAATAGGCTACATAACATTCAAGACTAGAGAAATGACAGAGTATATTGTAGTTTTACCATAAATGCTTGTTCTGCAGTACACTTTAAGCATATCTCAAGAAGAAACAAAATATTAATGCAATTGCATATAAAGATGTACTTAAGTCCTGCCCAAGTGGGTCAAAAAGCAGTCTAAAGGTAGACTAATTACGTTTAATTGTGTAATTTAAATAATGCATTTTCATTTAATTGCAATTAACATGCAGTGAAGTGTCTTAAAGCATTACATTCAGTTCAGACTTAAGGATATTCTTTCAAAGTATATTATTTCCATATACGTTCTCTTTTAAAAAATATGCTAAAGTGCACTTTTTTTCCCTATTAAAGGAAAATTGAGAAGCAAACATATCACAGACCTCAGGTAGAGTCCAAGCTGAAGGAAGTGGAGTGGTTTGATCAGTTTATGCCTGTTAGCAAATGTCTCCACCTTAGTCTTAAGCTTGTCCAGGGAATCTGAGTACCAGAGCCAGCTGAACACCTGTAACAATACTGAAGAGCCCAGCAGCAGAAAGATCATCACCGCCATATACACATAGTCCCCATCCTGATAAAATGACACAACAGTCCGAATGTCCAGCGCTATATCCAGCAGGAAAAGTAACAATCCCACCAAATTAAACAGATGTTTCAATAAATAGCATGAGTTGCTCTCTTCCATGATTGAGTCCAGTGTGAGAAAGTAAATACAAAAACCTCCTTTATTTATACTAATAAAAAGATCTGAAACAAAAAATAAACTTTACAACCACAACTCCTCCCATGTGCACGTCTTTAAATGATTAGTCATGTGAGACATGTGAGTGAAGCCACTTGGGCATGTGACCATACTCACACACAATTGGTCAAAGTGGGAAATGCCAAATAATTGCTTTAATCCTCCAATTGAAAGTAAACAATAATAATAATAAAAAAAAACATTTACTTACCCAAATGGTTGAAGAAGCTATAACACCGGGGTTTATTTATTTATTAGTATTTATATTTATAAAAAAAATTTTTTAGATGCCACTATATTGGAATATTTATACAAGTTCCGGTGGCAAGGCACATAAATCGGGGCTGGGGCACAGTAACTTGTTTGGGGCGGGGGCATGGTCACCAGCCCATGAGTGCAAGTAAAGTTAAAGGGGTGGCTGATTATGATTTCACTTTTCTAACTTTAGTTAGTGTGTAATGTTGCTGTTTGAGCATAAACAACATCTAAGTTATAACACTCAAAGTTCAAAGCAAAGGAAGATATTTGCTTTTTAAGAAATATTTTTTTAAGGACTACAACAAATGGCTGGTAGGAACTAGGAGCTTCCTCCCGGGTTAGTTACATCACTAACCCTAAAATGTACATAAACCCCACCCCCGGGATCGTGATTTATAGATTATCAAGACAGAATATGCTAATCAATGACTAGAAGATAAATGAAAGCTTTAGCATTAAGTTCTGCCAGGAAGACTTAATTGTTACGTCACTCTACCTTTTCATCTATCCAATCACATTCCAACACTTGTGGTATAAAAGATCGGCTCTTACTCATGTTTGAGTTCGCAGATGCTGACGCTTCAGTTCACCACCATCCTCCCCACCTCCTCCAAATTGAATCCTTCCCTCCATCCTCCTCACCACCACCACCACCAGGATGGTCCCTTCCATACCTCACGGGGGTCGGCTGCGCCCCTGCCTTGATCTTCAGGCAGGATATGCAGAGTCCGGACCCTCAGATTGCGAGCTACGGACGGGGCCTACGCCAAAGAACTTTATTGCTTGCTGGGTTGCTAATAAATGGATAATTGTCACAGTATTTATTCTCCCGAGTCTTTCTGGTAGAACTACACATAAGCTACATAAATTCATCAACTAACCATTCAGAAATGTTGCTTCTGCATGATGTCACTTCTTCTTGAGTCTCTCCATCATTGTCTGACTCCGGTTTGAACATAAAAGGCTAAAAGTGTTTGAACTTTTCAGTGGATATCTGTGTAAGGTAAAAGGACAGGAGCTCTTGAAGGCTGTTCTGTGTGGCTGTTAGGGGGTTAAAATGCAGATGCTAATGTTCTGAGTGGTTTACAGTGCATTGCTATAGGGTGTTCTGTGGTTTACAGTGCATTGCTATGGTTTTTTTAGTGGTTTACAGTGCATTGCTATAGGGTGTTCTGTGGTTTACAGTGCATTGCTATGGTTTTTTTAGTGGTTTACAGTGCATTGCTATAGGGTGTTCTGTGGTTTACAGTGCATTGCTATGGTTTTTTTAGTGGTTTACAGTGCATTGCTATAGGGTGTTCTGTGGTTTACAGTGCATTGCTATGGTGTTTTTAGTGGTTTACAGTGCATTGCTATAGGGTGTTCTGTGGTTTACAGTGCATTGCTATGGTTTTTTTGTGGTTTACAGTGCATTGCTATAGGGTGTTCTGTGGTTTACAGTGCTTTATAAGGATGTTTTGAGTGGTTTACAGTGCTTTGTTTTGGTGTTTTAAATGGTGTACAGTGCACTGTTATAGGGTGTTTTGAATGGTGTAAAGTGCATTGTAGAGTGGTGTACACTGCACTGTTATAGGGTGTTTTTAGTGGTTTACAGTGCATTGCTATAGGGTGTTCTGTGGTTTACAGTGCTTTATTAGGATGTTTTGAGTGGTTTACAGTGCTTTGTTTTGGTGTTTTGAATGGTGTACAGTGCACTGTTATAGGGTGTTTTGAGTGGTTTACAGTGCATTGCTATAGGGTGTTTTGAGTGGTGTACACTGCACTGTTATAGGGTGTTTTGAGTGGTTTACAGTGCATTGCTATAGGGTGTTCTGTGGTTTACCGTGCTTTGTTAGGGAGTTTTGTGTGGCTTACAGTGCAATGCAGGGTGTGATTTACAGTGTTTTGCACTCTAAAAAATGCTGGGTTGTTTCAACCCTAATTTGGGTCAAATAGCCGTTGGATTAATTTTTATTTTTTTTAACCCAATCATGTTTGGGTTTGTCCATATTTGACCCAAATTTGGGTTAAAACAATCCAGCATTTTTTTAGAGTGAGGGTGTTTTGAGTGGTTTACAGTGCATTGCAATAGGGTGTTCTGTGGTTTACAGTGCTTTATTATGATGTTTTGAGTGGTTTACAGTGTGTTGATATAGGGTGTTCTGAGTGGTTTACAGTGTGTTTCTAGGCTGTTCTGGTTGGTTTTTAGGGCTTTGTTAGGGTGTTCTGAGTGGTTTACAGTGTGTTGTTAGCAGTGCTCGTGAATGAATTGACCTATGGCTAAACCACGCCCCCAAACGCCATGAGCCAATCACAGTGCGCATAGCTAACCCAATACACTCGGACATTCTCTGCTTCCTCTGCTTCATTTTTATATGTTTTTTTCTAGTCATTTTAAGTTTAAAATTGTCAAACGGCGTGCATGGGGTAGGCTACATGCAACTCTGACACTAGGTATCCCGAGAGGCTGGGCGATGGTGTGTATTTTTTACCCTTTCCCAAGCCACATCTCAACCGAGATAAGTGTCTGCTCTGGATTAAGTTATGCGGTAACGTTAGACCACAATACCAACTAAACGTGGATAAATTAAACAAGGATGTCTACATCTGTTCTAAGGTAAGTCAACAACGTATTTGAACGTTATCTTTTACATCTCTAACGTAACGTTAGGCTAACGTTAGCCTAGCTTCTAACTGCGTTGTACACACAAATATAAGTAGGCTAAACACTTTGCCGTTTTAATGATGTCCTGTATGAAATGATAGAGTATGTTTTTATGTTTCCACTGTTCGATTGCGCCCGCGCCTCTTCATTATGCTGCGTTCACAACAAACGCGAATAGAGCGTCAAATTCGTGCGTATCGCGTCTAGTTCGACGCTTGAACATTTTGAATCCATTCGCATGTCCAAAGCGAATAGGACGCGCGTATAAAGCGAGCGTTTGAAGTGAAATAGCACCAAACTAACGTTTACACTGTGATCTGTAAATCTTTGCCTGGAGCTGAAGCTTTTCATCGACCTTCTCAACAACAAAATTATTAATATAACCCTCCAATGCATAGTTAAGGCCCTTTTGGTGACTTCGAGATGATAATCTTTCTGTCTCCAAAAATCCCAAAAAAATGTCTCCTACTGTGACAGCTGCCATAGCGCCTGTTACCGAATGTTGACTGTTTGTCCGAGTGAGTGGAGGGGGCGTGGCTTAGCCATAGGTCAATTGTTTACAATACCGCCAAAGAGCACGACATTGTTTACTGCTTGCTTGGCATCGCTCCATGAAGCAAACTTTAACGAAAAATGAATACGTAATAAACCCTCACTCGGAGTCAGCCTGAGATAGCTTTTAGCTGACTTTGATGGGGCAATTTTGTATTTCAAATCTTTCTACTGTATTTATCCACTCCATGTTGGGGCTTTTGTATTCCTTACCTACATTGCACACATTTAGGCTTACTAATTTTTAATTACTTATCAGGGTTCTGTCACTTCTGTCTAGTTTATTTCTTGGTTTTGTGACAGAGCCCTGACACTCCTGTTTTGTGTTGTCTTTGAGCGCACAGTTCAAGCGTTCTCGAGCCGTGCACTCTTGTCTGTGTCAAGTCAAGTCAAGTCAAGTCAAGTCAAGTATATTTGTATAGCGCTTTTCACAATACAGATTGTATCAAAGCAGCTTCACAGTATTAAATTAAAATAATACAACAAGGTTTGTTTCAAGGGGAATTTATTGATTGATCAAATTAAATTAAATATCCCCAAAATATCCCCAATATCCTGTGTGCCTTGTTTCTTGTGCGGGGCGTGGTGTTTGGATCCCGGCACTTTGGTCTAGTCAGAGCCATAGAGAGAGAGAGTTGCGACACTCCCATAGACCTCCGTTGTTAATAATGGCGGCGCTTTTAACCGCCTACTTCCGGGATATGAAGATCGGAATAGTTCCAAACACTGTAATTTGGGCGTTGGACACCATTCACTTACATTGCTGCGCGTCGAGTTGTTCCAGAGTTAAGTTGCCGAAATATCGACCTCTTTTGAATTGTCAACTGTCTATATTGTATCAGAGGCCCTTTGCGATGCTTATACTGGTCTTCATTTGTACATGCACAGCGTAATTATTTATATTTTATGTTGGTTGTTTCAACCAATTTTCAAGCACTGCCTGCTAGCTAACGTTAGTTAACGTTAGTTAGCTAGCGCGACTTCGTCAGCTAAGAGTTCGGTAATGAAGCGCTACCACCTTTATAGCAACTTTTATTAGCAACTTTTATCAGAAGAAGTGAGTTAGCTTCTAAGCGAATTCTGAACGGACCGCCACGGCAGACCTCTTTGCGTGATCACGAAGGTAGGCTAATGGCTGAATAAAAATTTATAAGCAAAATCACGGGAATCAATAGCCTAATACAGCCCAGTTGTGCTAAAATAAATATCATGAGACGTCCATCATCAGATGAATGATATGGAAAAGTTAAGTTAGAGCCGCTAAAGCCAGTGCTACTACCCATGCGAACATGAACACTAAGCTTTTCCCTCCAAAAATATAGCTTAAAACTTATCTCCAAATGCAAAACTGACATTAACAAAATGCAATAATGCAATAACAGCTGAAAAAGTACTTGGGTGTGTGTTTTATTTTATATTTACCGTTCAATAATGCAATCGCTGCTGTCTGTCCCATAGAAGAACATGACAGCCAGCGTACGTTTTGGAACTATTGGGGCTTACATGAACCACGTGACAGCCATAGCGGCGACATCAAAGAGTGTCGCAACTCTCTCTCTCTATGGCTCTGGGTCTAGTTTGGCTTTGGTTCTGTGTCGGGATTCGGACATTCATGCTCCGCATGTTTGTATTCTGTTGTGAGCGCACAGGATGAGCTTTCGCATGAGCTTTCGTATGCTTTACATCGGCCGTGTGCTTTCATGTCATGTTTTGTCTTGTGCTGTGTAGCACGCGGCTTGTTTTACACTTGCTGTAAGCTTTCATGTTGTCATGTTCTGTGTGAACATGTGGCTTAAGAGTTCTCATTAGCTGTGTTCATGTCTCATTTTGTGTGAGCACATGGGTTGTGATTTGTTTTACTGGCCATGTGCTTTTGTTTCAGTCATTGTTGTGAGCACATGGCTTGTCATGTGTTTCCATGTGCTCTCCTGTCTATTTTCTTGACCCCGCCCATCTTGTTACCTGTCTATTGGTTTATTTGCCCCACCTGTCCTCCCTTGTTTGGCAGGTTTGTTTGCTGCCTTGTTTGCTCCTTATTTATTATCCTTGTGTTTGCAGACCTGTGGCAGATTGGTGTCGTATACCATATGTTCCTCAAGTCAAGTCAAGTCAAGTCAAGTCAACCCCACCCCCCTCGGGGTAGTTTTTGTTTGCATTTTATTTTATTATCATCATTAAAAGCCCATCAACTACATTATTGAATCCTTGCTTCATCCCTTCACCCAAACCTGACATTACTACTATTTTAACATTTTGCAATTATCGCAAAGTCCTCAATAGACTCGTGGCATCAAAACAAAACAAAAAATTGACTAAAAATGTGAAAAATAAATCTAAATGATCGTACATGACATTCTTTTTTACCATGAAGTAACCATAATTGTCTAGATCTGTAATTTTATTTTCCTTATAAGCTTGTCTTAACATTTTAAATTATATTGTTAGGGTGTTCTGAGTGGTTTACAGTGTGTTTCTAGGGTGTTTTGGGTGGTTTAAAGTGCTTTTGTTAGGGTGTTCTGATTTGTTTACAGTGTGTTTCTAGGGTGCCCTGAGTGGTTTACAGTGCTTACATAAGTAACAGTGACCCTTGCCTCAGAAAACACCACTAATAATAAAAAGGCACATATTCTCGATACTAAATGTTCAGTTACTTTACAGAGAGTTAAACGGATACCAGAAGTACCAGCCATAATTTGAAATATTTTAACCACTGCATAAGATTCAAGCCTACAGTAGCTGTAAAATGTCATTCCCAGCTGTGCTTCCCATCAAGCTTAATTAACAAAGTCTGTTGTAAAGTAACCCAATAGCCAGTGCAAGGCAACAGTTACTCAGAAACAACAAACAGTAAATAAACAGATATAGATGAACAATAGAAGACACTGAATTAGTCTGGCTGAGTTAAACAAAACATTCAATGGAAACCTTTCAAAAAGACCCTGAACAGAACTGTGACAATATCATAACCCATTATGGCATTCCACATGGCATGACAAGAGGACACATGTTTGAAAGACTTAACCAATATGTAATCCACCAGGTTTGCGATGCCATGCATATGACATCCAATAATGAAACTGCAACCACAAACACCAAGTAGCCTGAAGGAACTTACGGTAGGGGATATTCACTATTGGGTAATGTTACGATACTACATCAAGTACTACATCAAGTGAGGTAAAAAAATAAAATAAAAAAAAAAAACACTTCCATTTGGGTCGTTAGCCCTAAGCCCCTTTTTGGGGCTTGTCATCCCACCCATCTTTTGTGTTCAATGGAAGAAACAAAAAAGTCATGCGGGTGTGGAAGGTCATGAGGGTGAGTAAATGATGACTTTAATTTTTGCATGATCATTCCTTTTAAGAATCAACGGGTATGGTTTCATTTTCAGTTTATTTTTCTACAGTAGTCTTGTTGCCGAAATAATAAATACATAAAGAAATATACGACAAAATGTAAAAAGAAAAATACATAAATATGTATTTATTTGTCCGTATGGTAATGAAGGGGTCGTGTTTAACCTCAGACACAGCAATCGAGCTCATAGTGGTAGTGGTGAAGCTTTGAGGCCACAGTGACACTTTGTGATGAGAACAAAACGAAACACAAGAGGTTTGTGGACAAGCCTTCGCAAATCACACGGGGAATGAATGACTTAGAGATGGGCAATATTGCCAAAATCTTATATCATTTAATATCATCCCAACGGTATATAGAGTGACCATGCTTTATCCTGGACACGGCCATAAAAAAATCTTCGTTGGGATTTTTAAAATGTCTTGCCACACGTGAACAGAGGCCGCTTCTTCATAAATACGTAGCTGACTCAGCTGTATCTTCCTCGGTAACACTTTAGAATACTGTTTCTTACTTACTGCATAACTAATAAAGAATTATTGAAGAACTAATAGGTAATTCTTCATTAACTACTTCTTCACTACTGTTAACTACTAAGGAAGATGTGTTAACTAATCAGTATGTAATATAATTTTATGATTGTGTTAAGTAACAGTTAGTTAATCAATAACTAATTAATTCTGTCATACCTCCTGAAGTACCACTATTAATTATCTACTAATTAAGGTTCAAGAAAAATAACTAAGAAGTAACTAATGAACAGTCAAAACTACATTGAGTTGTGACCTTATTTACTAATGTTATTAATAGAAGTAGTATTATGAAAATATAATTTTAACAAATACATATAAATGTTAATGAGGTTTTTGCCTGTGTGGTTTTGTGAGTGTGTTCTGTAAGAAAAAGGAACCCCACTCAAGTGCCTTGCCATAACTAACCTCAGATTAGTTTTTATATTTTACTATATATAGAATACTATCAGCATAGAATGCATTGAGTAAATTCATGTATTTGAGGCAACGACTGAGGGAAACCAAAAATATAGGTAACTTATTAGTAATTAATAAATAATTATCAAATAATTCTGCAGGAATTACTTAGAACCTGAAACAGTATTCTAAAGTGAAAATATAGGGAACCCATTAGTAATAAAGAATAATCAAATACTTATCCAGGAATTAGGCTACTTATAACCTGAAACAGTATTCTAAAGTGAAAATACAGGGAACTTATTAGTAGCCAAATTAATAAAGAATTATTAGAAAATTCTTCAGGAATTACTTAGAACCTGAAACAGTATTCTAAAGTGAAATAAAGGGAACCCATTATTAATCAATAAATAATTACCACATAATTCTGACTCAAATCAAACTTACTGTAAAAAAACACTATTAACGTAATCATCTAACCCTTTGTAAAATACACGACTGACTCGTTTAGGCCAGTGGTTTTCAAACTGTGGGTCGCCACCCACTTGTGGGTCACACAGTGAGAAGAGGTGGGTCGCACAACGGCACTTAGCTGCAGCTAAATTTACATTACGATGAGTGAAACAAAACCAGTCCGATTAATGACCAAACGACTCATAAGTGAGTTTTAGCGCCGCCAAAGTGAATTTTTGTCCCGCCAAAGTCTTATTTGATCGGTGAGTAATGTAGATGAACTGCTACGCTTGTGACAGAGTGCATGTTTAACTGAAAGAACGAGCAGAGAGAGAGACCCGGTCGCGTGCGCACTCTCTCTTCGGAGCCAGGCGAAAGTGTAAACAAGACTTCACCGTCTCCAAACAAAGCGCTGTCTTGCTCTCTCTCCCTCGTACATATTAATCAAAATAAATCGACACGGTGGTAAAAGGTCAGAAGACCAAAGTTTCATGTGGAGCATTCTGAGATTTTTTTTTTTCCTTAATTACCGCTGGGTGTGAATTGTGCTAAATAAGTTGTTGCCTTATCTTCTCTGAAAAGCGTCCCAGACATTCAGCTGACGTAAAACAACACTTTAATTAAACGAAAAAAACTATCCAGTGATGAAATGTTTTCTGTGTTGACACAAATCTTGGATGTCCATGTCCTAACTGCTGGGATAATCACACAACGCGCATGACACGTCCAATTCGCGAACTAATGACTCCTTTGAACGATTCATTTTAATGAATGGTTAAAACAACTGATCTTTCCAACAGTGAACTCAGGAGACGTCTGAATCGGTGTATAACTAATCAGTAACACTTTACAATAAGGTTCTATTTATTACATAAATTACATAAAAAGTACAGTTTGCTTACTCAAGCTTAAGCTTTAAAATAAATAAAAACCCTTGTTTTTTTTGAAAAGCATATGACTACATTTTTCCACACAGTGCTATCAAGAATCGATAAGTGAATCGTTAAAGAATCAGATCGATAATCAGAATCGTCAGTGGCATTATTATTATTGATAAAATCTTATCATTTCCCATCCCTATGTGAAGACGGTAAATTATAATCAAACATTAAAGAACATACATGTTTTTTTAAGAGTTAAAAGTTTAAAATATTTTGCTAACATGAGGTCTTGTCACTGTCAGTCTTTTTACATCAGTGCAAAACTAGGGTATGCAGATTAAGACCATCAGCATGCATTGATTAATCCCATGGCATGTAGCAAAAAAAAAAAAAAGGTGCGACCAAATCATGCTGGTGCGACCAACTGAGAAAGTTGGTAGCACCAGTGCAAGTGGGTCTTGAGATTGATTATACTTGTCTAGGTGGGTCCTAGAATGAAAAAGTTTGGGAACCCCTGGTTTAGGCTACATGGTATCTTCTTTTACAGATGAGAACATTTCAGGATGTATTTTGTTTTAACATGTACAATACTGCCTACATTTAAACTCGTTTAACAAACATTTTAAAATCAAAAGTTAAACCTTTAAAAGCAATTCAAGTGTAATCAACCGGTCTCTGTTCTCCCGTTTCCACGGTAGTGGTGCTGGATCTCTTGCGGGAGCTGGGCTCGTGTTCACTGGGGAAACTGCTTAACTTCAGACCGCCGCCCTGCGTTTCACTCATAGCCGAAAGATGCTGTTACTGACTCCATAACCTGCCCATAAACAAACAGTGCACAGCTCTAAGAACATATTTTAACATTTGATGTAAATAGATTTAGAAATAAAATAATTTGTTTTATGCAGGGATCAAGCGTTTCCATCACGCAAAAACAGACTCGTTAGCTATAGGCTAACTGACATTGCATCCTTGTAGGTTGCCTTGCATAAAATAAAATGATTTACAGTACAGTAATGATTTTATAGATTAAATAAAACGTACACAAACCTGTATTTTGCCGAAGAAATGCACCAAATTGGCGGCGCTGAGAACCCTCCAAAGGAGGATACAAATGCCCGCGCTCTTCATCACCAAATCACTGTAAAATGTAGGCTTCCGTGATATTGCCAGAACTTGAATGGTGCAAAAGAAGTTTAAAATGTGTATAAGGTGAAATGTACATTATAAGTTTTTCTAATGAAATAAAGTTTTCTTATTTGCAGATCAATATATAGCCTATAGGTAAATGTCTGCATTATCTTTCTTATTAGTGCTGAAGAATGACTAAAACTGTCAAAAAAAAAACAAAAAAAAAAACATTGATCAGTGCTTTTTACTTTTTATAAGTAGCCTACTTTAAAAATGAATTACCTTTGTACTTTTACTAAGGTAATTTTGAAAATGAATAGGCCTAATTATAATTTTAAGTAGGCTACTTGATTTGTGTACTTCATCCACCACTCCAAAAAAAAAACCTGGAGTGTATGATTGTTCATTAGTAGTTACTTCATAGCTATGTTTCTTGAACCTTAATTAGTAGATAATTAATAGTAGTTCTTCAGGAGGTATGATATAGGCCTAATTCATATTGATTAACTAACTGATACTTAAAGGGTTAGTTCACCCAAAAATGAAAATTATGTCATTAATGACTCACCCACATGTCACTCCAAACCCATAAGACCTCCGTTTCTCTTCTGAAGACATCTTAAGATATTTTAGATTTATTCCGAGTGCTTTCTGTCCCTCCATTGAAAGTCAATAGACGGTATACTGTTCACATCCATAAAGGTAATAAAGACATCATCAAAGTAGTCCATGTGACATCAGTGGGTTAGTTAGAATGTTTTGAAGCATCGAAAATACATTTTGGTCCAAAATGAACAAAAACTACGACTTTATTCAACATTGTATTCTCTTCCGGTCTGTTTTCCATCCGCGTTCACGAGTCCACATTGACGCTGCTGACGTAAGACGCTGCTGACGTAAGACGCTGCTGACGTAAGACGCTGCTTGAATACACCGTGCTTCTCATAGACGTCTCTATATAATTATTGGCTGTTTCTCAAAACCAAGAATGCAAAGAACGGACTTGTGTTCTTGGGGAGAACGCTCTTGCTAGTTGTTCTTGGAAGAATGAACTCACAAGGTGACGAGCACACAGAACGCTGCTGACAGTTTGAGACGATGTGTTCTTGCTGGTATTGCGCAATAATACCCTCGCACAGACGCCGTCTGCAGTACCCAAACATAACGCGATTTAAATAACGGTTTAAACGGGTTAAATAACGGGTTTAAATAACCCAAACATAACTCCTTCCTCGAACGCCGAAATGAATGCTGGGATATTTCTGCCGTCAAGTTCACACAAGTTACCAACCGATGCATCCTCTGTAAAATGGGCGTGTCAAGAACACTTCCGGGATTTTTAACCGTTCTTGCCAAAATGCAAACTTGTGTATTGGGACAGTACTTGGGCAGCGAATGATGACGTTTCACAAGTTCACAAGAACACAAGTACAGACAAGAACGCATATTGAGAAACGGCCAATATCTATGGTGCTTCTCCCTCAGACTGTAACCAAAGCTCGGGCGCACCAGATAACACGTCAGCAGCGTCTTACGTCAGCAGCGTCAATGTGGACTCGTGAACGCGGATGGAAAACAGACCGGAAGAGAATACAATGTTGAATAAAGTCGTAGTTTTTGTTAATTTTGGACCAAAATTTATTTTTGATGCTTCAAAACATTCTAACTAACCCACTGATGTCACATGGACTACTTTGATGATGTCTTATTACCTTTATGAACGTAAACAGTATACCGTCCATTGACTTTCAATGGAGGGACAGAAAGCACTCGGAATAAATCTAAAATATCTTAAGATGTCTTCAGAAGAGAAACGGAGGTCTTACGGGTTTGGAGTGACATGTGGGTCATTAATGACATAATTTTCATTTTTGGGTGAACTAACCCTTTAACACAATCATAAAATTGTATTACATACTGATTAGTTAACAGTACACATATTCCTTAGGTAACAGTAGTGACTTAAGTGTTAATAAAGAATTACCTATTAGTTTTTCAGTTATGCAGTAAGTCTACAGTTTTTTTCTACATCTGGCCCCGCCCTACGTTCCCGTTCCCATTCCCCAACCTGTCCAAAAATCGAGCTCTTCCCGTCCGATGAAGAATCTTTCGTCCTCGACGAATCTTTGCCACAATCCTCAGGCCTAAAGGAGCAATTCTCCTCCGCCTAACACCGCCGCCGATCCCTCGGCGTTATCTCCCAGGTGTCAGCCCAAACAAACTGGTCTCCACACGCCGAGGCCTACGCGGGCGAAACATCTGCGAGAGAAATGGACAATAAGGCCTGTCAAGCACCCATAGATATACGTATATATGTTAAGCACCAAGCTTGCGTCTCGCGTCACGTGAAGGAATGGGCCTTCCTCTAGCATCAGGCCTCCGCAGCAGGCCCTCAGTAAGCCGCACCGCAGATTCAGTCCCGGTCAGCATCCACTCTTCATCATCCCCGTCGGTTCAAACCTGTAAGAGCACATCTAAAATCCTTCTCGTTTTCTGTCCCTGGTTGAATTTCACATCGCTTTCAGTCGCTAAACCACAAGCACAGTTTATGCTATCTGGATACTCAATTTTGATCGGGGGAATACAAGTTTTTAACTGTTTTTGTACAAGGGTTTTGCCGTTCTAAACTAACGCACTGCCTCCTTGTAGCTTAAACATATACATATGCAATCAGTAACTCGCACATTACGTAGGCCTACAGATCGCACGCACGCACAGTCACTGTCCTGTGATTAGCAAAATTGCCATCGAAACTGGAAGTTATAGCATGTAGGCTATTTCTGTTTTAAAGTAATTTAATCCCACTTCCCTATCGGCAAAGAGACGCCACAAAGACTGGTAGGACAAATTCTTACACGCAATTGTTCTCACTAATGCATTCAAAGATGTAATCTTACCGTTCCACTTCATCTGTATCTGATTTGGAACGAACAGAAATTGACAAATTTATGTAACGACCCATAACTTATGTAAATCAACTGTTATGTTGAGGGTTCCTAGAATTGAGTAATTTCCATGTCGGTATAATTAAGTCAAGTCAAGTCAAGTCAAGTTTATTTGTATAGCGCTTTTCACAATACAGATTGCATCAAAGCAGCTTCACAGTATTAAATTAAAATAATACAACAAAGTTTGTTTCAAGAGGAATTTATTGATTGATAAAATTAAATTAAATATCCCCAAAATATCCCCAACTGAGCAAGCCAAAGGCAACAGTGGCAAGGAACCGAAAAACTCCATCAAGTGACCTAATGGTGTCCTAAAACTCCATCAGGTGCCTTAATGGAGAAAAAAAAAAAACCTTGGGAGAACCCAGGCTCAGTCGGGGGCCAGTTCTCCTCTGGCATTGGATAGAGGCCGGATTGTAGTTTGAACTGTAGGATTATATGAATGCCTGGCTGAAGAGATGCGACTTTAATCTAGTTTTAAACTGGGAGAGCGAGTCTGAGCAACGAACAGTATCAGGAAGACTATTCCAGAGTTTTGGAGCCAAATGTGAAAATGCTCCCCCTCCTTTGGTGGTTCTGGATATCCTAGGTATGACCAAAAGCCTTGAATTTAGTGATCTCAAAGAGCGCGATGGATTATAGGGCGATAGAAGATCCGTTAAATAGACTGGAGCTAAGCCGTTTAGGGCTTTATAAGTCAGTAGCAATACCTTGTAATTAATACGGAACTTTATAGGTAACCAATGCAGTGATGATAAAATCGGTGTTATATGATCATATTTTCTTGATCTCGTAAGAACTCTAGCGGCGGCATTTTGGACTAACTGTAGCTTGTTTATTGAGGATGCAGGACAACCAGCTAATAAAGCATTACAGTAATCCAGTCTCGAGGTCATGAATGCATGAACTAACTTTTCTGCATCAGAAACTGATAGCATATTACGTAGCTTAGCAATGTTTCTAAGGTGGAAAAAGGCTGTTTTTGTAACATAAGAAATATGATTTTCAAAAGACAGGTTGCAATCGAGTATAACACCCAGGTCTTTTACTGTAGAGGATAAAGTAACAGGACATCCTATGATGTTAAAGTTGTATTGTGCGAGGTTTTGTGGGCGGTTTTTTGAACCGATAAGTATTACCTCTGTCTTGTCTGGATTTAATAAAAGAAAATTACGCGTCATCCAATCTTTTATATCTTTAACACACTCTGTCAATTTGGAAAATGTAGCGTTTTCATCCGGCCGTGATGAAATATATATTTGAGTGTCATCAGCATAACAATGGAAACTAATTCCATGTTTCCTTATAATATTTCCAAGTGGCATCATATATATTGAAAATAACAGGGGGCCTAATACAGATCCCTGCGGCACTCCATAGTTTACTGGAGTTATGATCGATTTTTCTCCATTTAAATAGACAAAATGGTAGCGGTCAGATAGGTATGATTTGAACCAGCTTAGTGCTTGTCCTTGAACACCAGTATAATTTTGTAGTCGATCTAAGAGTATTGTGTGATCTATAGTATCGAACGCAGCACTAAGATCAAGTAAAACTAGTATTGAGATACAGCCTTGGTCAGAAGCTAAAAGTAAATCATTTGTGATTTTAACGAGCGCAGTTTCAGTGCTATGATGCGGTCTGAATCCAGACTGAAACTTTTCATAGATATCATTTTGTTGCAAGAAAGAGCCCAGTTGAGCGGACACCACTTTTTCTAATATTTTAGACATAAATGGAAGATTTGAAATGGGTCTATAATTTGCTAGATTATTATGATCTAATTGTGGTTTCTTAATGAGAAAATTACGGAAAAAACGGAAAAAAGAAATAAAATGAAGACAAATAAAAGGATAAAAAGAACTTCTAAAAAACAAATTTATCATAAAACAGTGTTTACATGGCAAAAGTTTAGTGATCCTAGTGATTGTCGTACACAATTGAATAAATTCAAGTTGCAAATTTTTACTATGCAAAGCTCTTTTACCATAAGCTGGTCTCTTTTGAACTTCACTAAATTAATGCGTGTGTGCCACTCAAACCAGCAACAGATAAAGGAACAAACTACATCCAACATCAAACAACAATTACAGTATCAAACTGATGTGTCAGAGGTGAATATACGCAGGTTATAAAGCTTCTTCTCGTCATGTAAGCGCATGTTATCATTTTGAGAAAAACAATGAAAAAAAAATAAAAAAATAATAATGCATTACATTTATATAGCACTTTTCTCGGCACTCAAAGCACTTAATCTCTCAGCCCCGCATGGTTTCTGAGTTTGGGATTCCAATCGCCCAGGATAAAACCATGGGTCCAGCCACGTACATTGAATTCTGGGCATTAATTGGGATACGGTTCATTTCCAGGCCTCACTGCACAAGGAAAAATCTATACAATATTTCTGGTCTCGTCCACCTTCCTAGACAGTCCAAATGTTCTAAATGTGAACTCCTATCTTTGCTCAGCCTCTTAAACTTCACAATGTGCATAATCCTGCAAGGCTGCCCTATCATCTCACATCTCCTCTCTCTTGCGTCTTTGATCCATGCGCTAGAAGACTAGCGTCGGGCCGCAGCAGCAGGCCTTCAGCAAGCCCGGGCCACACTCCAGATTCTTCTTCTACCAGGCCCCACTCTCCTCTTCCCTCCGCTCAGCGACACACTGCGGCTTTTCCTGGCGCAGCACCCCATACAACAATGCCCAACCCTCTCAAAGAATGACTTCCCCCTAGTGTGAGGTTTCCTCTGCTAGCGGAGTAAGCTCAGCCATTGCATCCCGCCCTCTCTAACCCTCTCCTTTGTCTGTGGCCTGCAGCTCCTAGTGCAAGGCTGCCTCTGCTAGTGTTGCAGGCCCAGAAAAACGTCCTTCTCCTCCTGCTACCTTTAAACTTTTCCCCTACCAGTGGCCTACAGCTCCTTCAGCAGACCCTAGTGTGAGGATGCCTCCACTAGCGGCACTTGGATGGGTGAAATGCAGAGCACAAACGGGACACCATACTTGGCCACACATCATATAAAAAAATTCAAAGGTATGACAATGCCAGAACCAAATAGTCTGGGGAATGTGGGAGGTGAGAGTGTGTCTCACATCTCTATTTCAAACCCCGCTGCACGTTCACAAAGGCAGGGTCCCCGCGGGTCCTTAAAAAGTCTTAAATTCAGTTTATCATTATTTTAAAGGATGAATTGCCTTATGGTTTAATGTGATTATTAAACTTTAAAAGGTGATGATTTAATTAAATTTGATCACTGCACGTTTCAAAGCAAATGCATGACGCTGTTGCACGTTCTACAGGCTCGTGATTTCAGAGCAGTTCACAATCAACAAAAAATTCAGATTTAAGCTATTAGTGATTGCTAATGATCTACTGTTGCTGAGTTATGAGTTTATGGTGTTTATATCATTGATCATTGATATATACATATCACCTGTTTAAATCATCTTTAAACTTACCACCTTTTATAGAAATTCTTCGTTCTAAGAAGTGCAGCAGCCAGTAACTGTCAGAGAGTGAATTAGCATTTTCATTCAGCCCATCTGCTGTCGTAAACAACTGCAAAAATCAACCCATATTTTTACACAGCAAGCATGCAGTGTTTGGTGGATAGAAAAGGGGAATGAAAAGAAGCAAATGTGCATTCTGAAAATCTAAACATCTATTTTAGATATAATCATTAATCATTTTCTCATCCCTTTTCTTAAAAACTGTTTTAAAGCTGAAATGTGACGTTTATCATTTTATAAAACTTTGTTTTTCACTTCATCATGACATTTCACAGTCTAATATGTTACCGTAGACATTGCCCTACCCCGCACATACATTATTCATTTTATTTATGCAAGTCTTAAAAAAGGTCTTAAAAAGCATTTAAATGTGATTTTCAAAACCCTGCAGATACCCTTCATGTGGTGGTGCTGTTACTTTGTTTAGTAGTTCTCTGGCTTGCCTTGTTCCTCATATTTGGTTGATATCTAATCAAGAATATTGGAATGAAGTTCATGACAGCCTCATGTGTGCTGCCTGATTGAACTGACAGTGGTTCAGTTGTGGAATAACTTGTTTACTGTTCCAGCATGCTATAGCTTGTACACAGAACACATAATTATATTATACCAAGTCCATCAAGTTAGTCCATCCAGCAGTTGTATCTTTAAATTATGCATATTATATATATAATTTATTTTAATTTATTTAATTTTATTATAATGCCCCTTTTTACAATATGTAAAATAAGTCTCTGTTGTCCTCAGAGTGTTTATTTGAAGTTTTAGCGCGTCATTTCGTGTGTGTCCCTTTAAATGCAAATGAACTGCTGCTCACAGCACAGAGGGCGGAGCTTCAAGAGCTCATGTGTGTTAGCAGCTGATGTCACTAAACCGGGAGGAATGTCGTGTAGTCCCTACCAGCCATTTGTTGTAGTATCTTCCTTTGCTTTGAACTTTGAGGTTTGTAATTTTGCAGATGTTGTTTATGCTCAACAGCAACATTACACACTAACTAAAGTTAGAAAAGTGAAATCATAATCAACCACCCCTTTAATGTCAACATTGCTGTTTTTTAGGTCTGCTGAGCCCAATTAAGAGAGACCTACTGCTCAGGCTTCGCTCAGAGATTGAGACCGTTACAGATGCCTGGCGGAGCACTGCCCTCAAATCACTCTTGCTCGTACAGTCAAGGTACGACTTACTAAAGCTGCATCTAGGGCACATTTTTTTATATATATATATTTTTTTTTATTATTATTATTAATTTTGATAAATGATGCACCTCTGAGGAAAATAACATCACAACATTTATTTCCATCAATAGGTGCATCAATTTTGGGTCAAGATCCTGTATTGACAATGCAAGAGTCAAGCACTCTGTAAAGTCTACTCCAGCACAACCCAAAGACTTTCAATGAATTTAAGGTATGGACTCAGAGGTGCCAAATCGTGTGTGAAAATTCTTCTTCTTTGTCTCTCCCAACCATTATTTCACAATTTGATCCTGATGAGTCTTGACATTGTCATCCTGGAATATGGCCATGATGTGTCTTCTTACATGATTATTTAAGAAATGAAAACCTACACAGCACACACTCCAATTAAGGTTAGAAGAACTGTTACCAAACATATAACATGCTAGAAACATAATAATCACTGCCACAATGATCCAATCATAGACTCTTAAGCATTTGTCTATTTAAATCCAAACAGTGACTTTGGCTGTGCAGTGTATATTCATTGATTTGAATTGAGAAACACATAGATAGAGAATCGAATAGAATTGAACTGAGATCTTGTGAATCAAATTGAATCAGGACATCTGTACCGATACCCAGCCCAACTGCATCTGTCTCTGTTCTCAGAGCATGCATGATTTACAGGAAATCATCAGATCTGCCTCTGGGCATTAAACACTTTGTGTGAAGTTTCAAGAGCAACATGCGAAACAGGTTTCTCAGTGCGGATCTGTCGGCTTAAATGTAGTGTACACGCTAACATTGGCTAATTGTTTTGGTGTTTGTTCACAGGGGCAGATGTATGAATATTCTGGTTACCACCACTCAGCTAGTTCCTGCTTTAGCTAAAGTGCTTTTCTATGGCCTGGGTGACGTCTTTCCCATCGAGACCATCTACAGTGCTACTAAAATAGGTAACAGGTTTGGTTTACCAACATTTTTATTCAGACCCTCAAGTCATTCCAAAATAGGATTGCAAAGGGGCTGGAAATTTCCAAAGATTCCTGGAAGGTTTCCCAAAATTCCTGGAAAGTTAAAAAAATTCCTGGAAAGTTAAAAAAAAATTCTGGAAAGTTTCTGGAAAATTGAAACACTTTTCCAAAGCCAGGTCCAGACTTGTAGAATAATGTTATAGAATAAAGAATGTTCAAACTGCTGTTTTTTCTATACAGTGACCAGGGGCTGTCAAGCTCCAAAAATGTAAATTAAACTACAACCGTATAGACCTGCAGCTGTCAAAAGCTGTCAAAATAAACCTTTCCACATATTTCCATTTGACAAAAACAAAACAAAAAACAACATTATCTGGAAAACGTGGGTTTCAGCAACAATACATCACCGTATGTATGTCTTACATAGACTTGGAAGGCTTAGCTCATTTTAGATCTTTCATCCACTTACATCATTATATGGAAGAGTAGTCACAATATTCTTTGAAAATTCACCTTTTGTTTCAGGGTATTACAAGTTAAATGGTTTTGTACAACCATGAGGGTTAATACATGATTCCAGTATGTTCATTTTAAACATCCTCTCCTTTTAAAATCATTGGTATCAAACTGAAACTGAGCACAAGGGTAAATGTACACATGGTATAGCTAACATTTCGTCTGTTAACAGGAAAAGAGAGTTGCTTTGAACGCATCATCGCTCGCTTTGGGAAGAAAGTGACCTATGTTGTTATAGGGGACGGCTGTGATGAAGAGTTTTCTGCAAAGCGGGTACAGTACCAGCATTTGGACATACAGTATTACATAATCCTGTCAACGTTATCACATCACAATAATACCTCATACTTTAATGATGCTGCTATTCAGGGGTTTACAAACTTGTTTTTGTTTTTTTACTCTATGATCTAAATTATTTATGTAAAGCACACCCTGAGGTCAGTAAGATGTTTTTGAAAAGTCTATTATGTTCACCAAGGCAGCATTTATTGGATTTGATGTAAAAACAGTAATATTGTGAAACATTACAAAATAAAAAAACTGTTTTCTATTTTAATATATTTTAAAAAACTGTGACAAGATGAATGACAGGCCAGGATGGGACAGAGAGCAAAGACGCAATTGTATGACATGATAATATGTTTGATTGTAAAGCTTGTCTACTCTTTTGCTATACACTCAAAAGTATGCTCTTTTTTGGGCATAGTATAAGTAGGCGAAATGGGATTGTAACGAGGTTAAATGTTGTGGGAAGAAGGAGGCGGGAACCGGCGAACCTTCAAACACATTTTAATGCCAAAAATAAAACAAATACAAAACGAAAGTAAAAGACAGCAGCCCCTCAGGGACGACTACTGTCACATCAAGTAAAATCCAGGCCTGGCCTCTCTCGATCTCCACTGTCGTCGTTCATCCTTTATGCTTCCGCTCCTCCGTGAGAGACGAGACCGGTGCATCGCGCATTATCAATCACGCCATCGTCCTGCTCGCCACAGGGATGTAGCAATGGCTGCAACCAAAATATTTCCCTACTATATAGTAGGTGAAAAACAGTATGTAACAAAAGAAGTATGTCCGAATTCACAGTACTCATAAAAGAGTAGGCAAAAAGTACCCGGATGACCTACTACTTCCGGCGAGATTCTGTAGTGTGTGTATCTATGGTGTGTATACGATGAACACTTTTACTATTTACCCATGAGGCCACAGGAGATAATTTAAAGCCACACTAAGTAGAAATTGTGTTTTTGTCAAACAGCGACCCCTAGAGTCGCTGTGGAATACTTGCACTGTCGTAAATTATATTATAACATTTTTACATGATTGCAGCTAAATCACAAGTAAATAGTCTATAGTCTAGGCCTACTGTATTATTTAATTTGTGTTGTTTTTAATGGAATGTAAACATTACAAAATGCCAGATAACATCAATTAAGTTAAATGTACGTCGCATTATTTCATAACATTGGCCGTTATGATGTCATTAGACATGATTATTGCAATTTATCATAATAGTTTGCAAATTGTGCTCGTTTACACTATTTACAACCTCTACGTTAGGCTTATTTATGATAATTATGTGAGATATTGAAAGCTGTTCTCATGATAATCGCAGGAATCAACGTCAACAGCGTTGTCTGATATCCCTCAGGACTACGTGATAAATACACCTCACAACACCTGAGTTCAGCTGGCAAACTAATTTGTGAGGCATAGCTATCTGATTTATCAAAACGATTCCATTTACACCTGGTCACATAAATGTATTTTTGCGAAACGGATTTAAATTCGATCTTCAATTCTCGCGCTATATGCAGATTTAATGGAGTGCACGTCACCGAGATATGAGCTGCATTTTATAGATCATCAGCTAAAATTTCAAAATCAAAGACCGCAATAAGAGAGAGCAGTAACAGCCCTGGTGAGATCATTTCGTTTCTTTACTTTTAATGATGAAGATTGTGTGATAAGCGTCTGCGACTTACTTTCACTTTGATTTGCGATAGTTTGCACGTTGGCTTGATGCAGTTGCTCATCTGCGGTGATGCGTGTTCCAGCGCGTCGTCATATCTGGATATAACATAATAGCCTATACAACGCTCTCACACGTTTTTTTTTTTTTTTTTTTTTTTTTTTTTTTTTAGGAGGAGTACAATTTACATATGTGGTTTCAACAACCATATGCATTTACACTTGTCCAGTTTCGTCTGGAATGCGTCTCAGATCTCCTCCTGAAGTGGTTTGAGGGATCGGATTCAAATCCGTCTCAAATGCGTTTCGGAGGGCATTTTAACCTGGACTTTTCACGATCGGATAGCTATCCTATCTGAGAAAATGCATGAAGTGGCCAGGTGTAAACAACCCCCATGACAAAAACATACGCACGAAAGCCGAAAACAAACGCTGGTTGGCCTCTCATGTCCAAATTTGACGAAGTGGTGGGGGAAGTGACGTATGCCGTAAAGCAGTCGAATTTTGTAGTTCTTTTTGTGCTCTTGTTACTACCCGAACACCGAAGTTACATAGTGCCAGTAAAAGCGATACAGACCCTGTCAGGCTATGGCAGACGTGTCATTCAACCTATTGTAAGTCGATGTACCATCACAAGGATATTGGAAATATATTATGAAGGTTGAAAAGTTACATAGTGTCGCTTTAAGAATGGCAGTGAAGTGACTGACGCTGGTAGATCACATGATAATGACAACATGGCGAATAGTACGTCCAGATAACATTCATACAATGCACATTCTTACTATATAGAACATACTTTTTTAACGGTTGAGAAGTAATTACTTAATCAAAATTAGTACCTTCTCAAGAGAGTATGCGATTTTAGACCCAGCCCATGTTTAAGTATATGCTTATGTTAAATAATGCTATCATCAATATTAAACAGCATATAAATCAAAACTGCCTAATGTTACTGAATGAAATGTCGACCCAGGACGACCTATGGGACCTATAGGACCGTGAAGCTTTGGGGCATATTCAGATATTCCTATACAACAAAATATTCTGGGGGCCATGAAACTTGTGAAAAGGATCAAAAATGGTGGTGGTGGCTGGCAACTTTTTTCAAAAACACTGGCGGAGAAAGAGTTCAAAAGAGTAGCCTACTTATTACTCGTATACTTTAAAAGAGCAATGTAATGTTTTTGGACACTTAATTGCATGTTAGTTGCAATTAAATGTATATGTATTATTGTTTAAATGTAGTTTTCTGAACTTTAGGGAGCTTTTTGACCCACTTATTCATTGGCCACTTTTCCACTTCACTTAGCCATTTTTTTTATGATAAAGTTCTGGCAACCATAGCTGCGTTTTTTTTTTTTTTTTTTTACCATACATTTCAGATTTTTTGGTTTATAGTTTGCTCTCCAGTAGTCATCCAGAATCCAGGCACCGTCTTGCTGTAATAAACCTGTAGCCTGTGATTTGATTACATCTACATTTTAAAAGCTAAAATCATGTTGCATGCAGGAATGGGTCAAAAAAGGAAATCTATTATTCATTCTTTATTATTCATTCAAAATAAAATTCTGAAAGATTAAATAAAAGTTTTTTTTTCTTTTTACAAAACAAGTTATTCTGTGTATAAATACTTTTGTTATAAATAAAACTTAAATTAGGCTTTAATAATTTAGTCTTAGAAAAGTTGAACCAAGAACTAGTTGTAGAAATTAGCAGCCATGTTCCTCCCCCTCTTCAGAACACCAGTGACAGGTTGAGCAAGAGTTACAGCCACAGCTTCAAGTGAAGATTCCAGGGAGTCTGTCACCATATAATTTGCTGCAGCTTGTCTTATATTCTGTTGTTCAATGGGTTGAGTTATTTTCTGTTCATCACAGTTAGGATGAAACCATTCGTAGTATATAATTTTCAATAGAATTCCAACAATGTACAAACCTATTAGTATTGGTATCACTGTGTAAGGATTTAAGGATCTCCCACAGCCTGTATACTCAAACACCTTCCAGCACCAGAAGCCCAGCAGCATCACTGTGTCCAACCCCATGACACCATGATAGAGAATATTCTTTAATTTCATGTTTCCTGTTGATACGTTAAACCAGCTGAAGTACCAGATGAGTCCAACAGTAGCTCTGAATAGCCATTCCCAACCAGGACTTTCCATGTGATCTGTTTTTTGGCTCCAGACCCCTAAAACCAGCAGCATCCACAAAGACAGGAAGTGGGCGATGATGTAGCATGGCAATACACTGCAAAAGAGTGCCAGAGCGGTCACACGGGGAATGATCAGCAACAAGTTCCACAGAAAGTAGATGCCAGTGGAGATCCAGCTCATCTTGCGTTTTTCTTGAAGAAAGGAACGCATGCTGCGATGGTACAAGGCTACAGTAAAGGCTATTGCAGCAGCTGATGAGAGGAATTTTAAACCTGAAATGAAAAACCATTACATATTATTAAACAATATGACACAAGCAATAGTGTTTTTCTGAATATGCAAGTGATGCATTTAATCACAGCCATGCTGATGCTGAGACTCTTGAGAAACACACATTGGCACTGTTGAATGAATTGGCGTTTGGAATTGAATGTTTTTTATTTGCATATAATCGATCAGTGCACAGACATAGGTCCTGTCCCAAATGGCACCCTAGGCACTCGCGGTCTTCCTACGAGTCTCACTTTCGTGACGTAATGCCGCTTTGACTGTTGGGAAGAAGTCTGCTGCTGAGCTCGCATCAGTGCGGGCTCGGCAAAAGTGAGCTTCGAGGGCGCATATCGACCGCAAAGGGGGTGTTCGCAAGCACCGTTCTGAAACTTAAAATGGCAAATGGGACACCCTACAGTTTCATGGACTTAACGGACACATGCACGCAGCATCAGCCATTGTAAGTCTACAAGAACGATAGTGCATATGAAGTGTGCCATTTGGGACAGGGCCATAGAGCACATAAAATATGGTAAACATGCCTGACACAAGAACCAATAAAGTTTGTTCTCACAGTTCTTCAAATTTAAAGTCACCATAAAATCAAAATTGACAATTCACATTTTTTTAATGGAATATTGCAGTGTTTTCTGTAAATGATTTATACGGCACATAATTATTATTACCATAATAAAAATTTGAAAGGTCCAATGGCATGGATTATTTTATTATGTTAGAATGTTTCCTGGGGTGCCCTTATAATGTTAGTATGTTTTTTAGATCAAAACTTGTCATAATTTAGAAATAAAAGGCATTGATTTTAGCCTCTGATTTGAACACTCAGTTTGAAGGGGCGTGTCTGCTGTGATACTTCAGTGTAAACCCTCACTGCTGTGATTGGCTGAAATGCTTCATATGAAATAGCTAGCATTACATGTGGAACTCTCTCGAAAACTTTTACTATTACAGCTATTATAAGTTTTTTACTATTACAGCTATCGAGATAAACGAATCGTGATACATTTTTAAAGCATTTAGATCTATTCCCATCACATAAAAAGTTGCAGTGATGAGCATTGAGCAGATGACAGCCTGATGATCGCGTGAATGAAGATCTTATCATTGCAACGCAGTTTCTGCACTCTCACTAATGATTTCACCAATGCAAACATGAGGTAAGTACAGTAAGAGCTTCGTTGTGCAGCATAACAGCGTCATTGATAACGAGTTTTGGCAAGTGTCCAGATAAACTCGCACTGTGTGATTGACAGCTTGGGCGATTGGAAAGGGATTGTTCTTTGATCGCTTTCTGTATATATATTAATCACAGTTTAAGTAAGATTATTTTCATCCTACTAAGAGAAATTACGTGAAGTTGATCGTTTAGTTACTGGCTTGATTTACTGATGCAAAAACCGTATTGAACGATTTTGAGAGAAAGATTATCTGTCTGAACTTGAACAATTACACATCAGAAATTCACATAACTCACTGGTTCTTCAGAGGCTCGGATGAAGGAACTAAAAAAATACTTTTGTGTTCATTTGTACATCCAAACACTGAGCAACTGCCATGCTTCACTCGTTTGCAAGCCATGATGTCTCTCGGGGCAAAACCAATATCGCGCTCGCGCAGCTCATTTTCTCATGGGCGGGCCAAATTCTTTTTGCGGGCAAAGAAGAGAAAGGGGAGGTAACCTTTCCCCTTATGACGATATAAGGGGAAGATTCCAGATTCGCCCGTCTGAGCTTTCATTTTCTCAAAGGCGAAGCAGGATACCCAGGGTTTGGTTTACACCTATCACAATTTCTAGCCAATGGGGGACCATAGGCAGGCTAGGGGAACTCATATTAATGTTAAAAAACCTCATAAAGTGACATTTTCATGCCATGGGACCTTTAAATCATGTGCCCTCGTAATCTTTAATAAAAAAACAACAACCTGTCACTCACAAGATGCAATCGACAATGATCCAACAATCTAATCAATTCCCAATGGACAATTATCAAGTCCCGCCCTACATTTTTTGTCTTATTTGAGAAGCCGTTTTACTCAGATATGCATCACAGTAGAGAAGAAAAGACTATTACAATTTACATTTTAGATTGTAAGATTTTAGATAAATCTTCTTTGCTAAATATCTCCTTTTGTGTTCCATGTAAATAGAAAAATCAGAACAATGAGGGTGGGTAAATGACAGAATTTTCCTTTTTGGGGTAATTATCACAATAAAGTGCATTAAATGAAAGTTGCAGTTGTCTTTTCTTTTTTGACATATCAGAGTGAAATTGCTTCTCGGGCAAGAAAAAAAAGATAGGGCAGGACTTTATTTGATCATTGAATCGTCGTGGTTTGCTATTGCTGTAATCTCATGTGATTGACAGGCTGTCCCACCCTTGAGCCAGTAAACGCGTCATCAGAAAAGAGAAGTGTCACTGCAAGAAGGAGGGGAAGTGGTTTTGATTAAAGATTATGAGCATCATTATTTAAAATAATAATATAACTTCCATGGATAAATTGTTCATAATAAATATTGAAATTCTGCAAATTTGATTTCATAGTGACTTTAAGTGGTTCAGAGACACATAATAACTATTATCTGAAATCTGAAAGTAATAAAGATTCAAAGTGTTCTGGATTTGAGACAGACCTGTAATAAGCTCCAGCTCTTCTCTCTGTAAGATACTACACATTATAAGTATGAGTTGTGGGGCACTTTCAGAAAATGTCTCAAATAGACGAAGCATCTGAAGGTCATGGTTCAGGTACACAGCCACACCCTCTGTGAAACTATTCGTTTTTTGAAGAAAACGCGTTGTGGAAATCTCTATCACCCCAGCATACCTGTGAACACAAGATATTTACTTAAGCAACACTTGATACAACAAAACTTTACAACCCTTAAGAAGAAGAAGCTATTAGTATACTTCTTTTAAACTAAAAATAAAGTATAGCCTACTTTCAGTCTTTTTTATGTACCTCTCAGAAATATACTTAAAATTGCACTCAAGTATACTTGACTTGTACTGACAGAAAATAATATTTGGCCTGTACTTGTACTCAGTCTTTTGATCGAGATATATTTAAAAGTATAATGAAGTATTCTAAATATATTTTGACTTGTATTATATTTGTATTATATAATTTATATATTGACTTGTAGTTGTGTAGTTGTCTTTTGATAGAGTAGCCTAATTTTTTCACATAGTTTTACACTATGTTTTACTCTAGTTTTACACACTTAAAATTTACATTGCTTAAAAAATATTGATTTATAAAGGAAACAGATATGATCATAATTCTGAGTATCTGACTTTTTGTGTAGGCTAGTAGTCCACTGGTAGTGTACAGAATTTACTTCAAATCTACTTCACTCTTTCCCCACCACTGACTGAATTTTACTAAGTACGCTAGGTATAAATCTCCAAAAGTGGGCAGAACCTCCAAAATGGGGTGGGGTTTCCACGTGCAGAAAAGTCTTTGACAAAATGCGATTTTCTCAGCTGTTTTTTTAAATGAAACAAAATAAAAAAGGATGCATTATGCTAGAATAAAATTATTTTGAAACGGAAAGACTTAAAGTACAAAAATTAAGACCTAAATAGGAACATAGCTTAGCTAGGCTACTAAGCCTATACTTAAAATGCAAAAATATCCTAATATATAAATAATAAACTATAAGTATGATGTTAAGTTAACTTAAAGAAAACTTTCACGTATACTTGCTGTTAGGTAGGCTAGGTTTCTGGACTGTATTGACTGGTTCTGACTTAATTGGGATCATCACAGGGCATCAATGCACACAAAGTCCAAAAGTCCAATCACTGTTGTTTAATAGTACGTTCAAGCCATCAACATACTCAATGCAGTGAATTAACAGATGTATGTGATATTAAGGTTGTGTCGTGAGATAGCGTTGGTGTGTGTGTGTGTGTGTGTGTGTGTGTGTGTGTGTGTGTGTGTGTGTGTGTGTGTGTGTGTGTGTGTTTTCAAAGTTACGCTTTGTAAGCTACACTCATCTAAGGCTTGAATACACGTAAGCCCTCCACAGCATACTTACTATACAAGTACTATACAAGTATACTTAGAAATATACTTGAATTTTACTAAAGTATTCTTATAAAATAAACTTGAAGTACACTTATTTTTCGTAAAAAAGACAAAGAAAAATAATAATAAAGTAATTAATTACATACAAAGATTTTTTACTTTACAAAGTATTTTACAAAAAAAGTACAAAAGTGGCCGTCACTGGGGTGGTACCCTGAAGGGTACCCTTTTGTACCTTTAATGCGAGGTACAAAATTGTAAATTTTGTACCCCAAGGATCGATTGTGCATGCTGCAATAAAAGCACAAAATTGTACCTTATTAAAATAATTCCCAGGGTATGCCCCAATGACAAAGAAGTTTTGATCCTATGAGGTGCAAAAAATCTTAAATAAATTGGCTTACAGATATGCAGATTTAACAGATTTTATTTATAAACTTTCTTTTACAAAGAGAATTATTACATCATCTCACAGCATCAGGTGTGAGTTGAGACAATTATTTGTTGTAATAATATATATAATATATATATAGTCCTACTTAAATGGGTCAAAAGACAAACTAATTACATTTAATATAAATTTTTACTATAATGCATTTTCATTTAATTGCAATTAACATGCAGTGAAGTGTCTAAAAGCATTACATTCAGTTCACACTTCAGTATATTCTTTTAAAGTATATAAGAACTCTTTTTAAATGTATGCTAAAGTGTAGGCTACTTTTCCCCCCACAAGACTATTCAAGGAAAATTGAGAAGCAAATCTGTCACAGACCTGAGGTAGAGTCCAAACTGAAGGACGTGGAGTGGTTTGATCAGTTTATGCCTGTTAGCAAATTCCTCCAACTTAGTCTCAAGCTTAGTCTCCTCCATAGTCTCCAGGGAATCTGAGTACCAGAGCCAGCTGAACACCTGTAACAATACTGAAGAGCCCAGCAGCAGAAAAATCATCACGGCCATATACACATAGTCCCCATGCTGATAAAATGACACAACAGTCCAAATGTCCAGCGCTATATCCAGCAGGAAAAGTAACAATCCCACCAGAGTAAACAGATATTCCAATAAAGAGTACTTGAAAGGGAAGCTTTCCTCCATGATTGATCCAGTGTGAGAAACCTTTACAGCATGACAAATTAAATACAACTACCTAATTTTTACGTGGATATATATACCGTTACATAAATCTGAAAGAGAAACTAAACTTTACACCCAAACATAAACTCCTCCCATGTCATGTTTTTGAATGATTAGTCATGTGTGAGATAGTGAGTGAAGCATGTGACCAGCCTCACACACAATTGGTCAAAGTGGGAAGCTATAATAACTTGTGAACTAGTGTTATGGTGACTTTGAAGACATAAATAAAATCATATTAATAATATTTAATTAATTAACAGTAATTTTAATAAAACATTAACATTAGAATTTGTAACTCTGTATTTTAGCTTTGAAATGCAAGCACAAATTTCACAACCTGGCGCTCAACTAATTCATGAGGTTCCCGCTGATATATTTTCAAGACCTGATGTCCATTGCGATTGACATTGTACTTATATAAAAAAAAAAAAAGTGTGTTCTGCAACTCTGAAAAATCTTCAAAATAACTTTGAATATTATCACTTGATATTAAGCTTATAATAGGTGCAAGTTGATGAGGCTATACCATGAACATAAATCTTCATATAAAAAATAAAAAAGGGGGCTTCCTCCTTCTCCTGTCAATTAGCCATGCCTGTCTTTTGTGATGCCTGAGGATCATCCGGATGAATTTATTGACCAGTCATTACTCATATTATAAAAACATAAAATTGTATTTGTTTAAACAAAAAAATCATGCGATGTCCATTCCAATGACCGCAGGGTCTTGAAAAGTTTAATATTTGTGTGTGTGTGTGTGTGTGTGTGTGTGTGTGTGTGTGTGTGTGTGTGTGTGTGTTGTGTTGTGTGTGTGTGTGTGTGTGTGTGTTGTGTGTGTGTGTGTGTGTGTGTGTGTGTGTGTGTGTGTGTGTGTGTGTGTGTGTGTGTGTGTGTGTGTGTGTGTGTGTGTGTGTGTGTGTGTGTGTGTGTGTTGTGTTGTGTTGTGTTGTGTGTGTGTGTGTGTGTGTGTGTGTGTGTGTGTGTGTGTGTGTGTGTGTGTGTTAGTGTTAAAGGGATAGTTCACTTTGAAATTAATTTTTGGTATGTTTTAGCTTACCTCAAGGGCATCCAAGATGTAGGTGTCTTTTTTTCCGCAGTAGTTTCAATTTTGATATTTTTAGGTCAAACCGTTCTTGTCTGTCAGTCATATAATGCAGGTCTATGGTCATTATCTCAAAACACAAGCACAGAGTCCAAATTAAAACAATTCCCCGTCGTCCAAATTAAACAATTCCCCATCGTAAGTACACATTGATGGCCTAAGACACGAAACGAGCGGTTTGTGTGAGAAAACGAACAGTATTTATATCGTTTTTACCACTTATACACAGCCATGTCCGAGTGATCTGATCTGACGTGTGCGCAGACTGGTGCATAGATATATACACTAGATGTCGCCTTGTCTACGGCAGTTCATTGGAACGAATGTCTTTAAGGCGACATCTAGTGTGTATATATCTATTCGACATGGCTGCGTATAAGTGGAAAAAACGATATAAATACTGTTCGTTTTCTCACACAAACCGCTCGTTTCGTGTCTTAGGCCATCAATGTGTACTTACGATGGGGAATTGTTTAATTTGGACGACGGGGAATTGTTTTAATTTGGACTCTGTGCTTGTGTTTTGAGATAATGACCATAGACCTGCATTATGACTGACAGACAAGAACGGTTTGACCTAAAAATATCAAAATTGAAACTACTGCGGAAAAAAAGACACCTACATCTTGGATGCCCTTGAGGTAAGCTAAAACATACCAAAAATTAATTTCAAAGTGAACTATCCCTTTAAGAGGTTTATTTTGATTACATTTCTTATGATTTATTAATAACTTCATTAATAACATTGCACTCACAAACCCCCTGCTGTTCAATCACGAACCTCAATCTGGAAAACCCTGACAGTAATATTTAATCCATGTTATGATGTTGATAACAAAGAATGGAATATGTTTTCTTTCTTTTTGAATTTTTATACCAAAATGGTACAAGATTATCCTATTCAAATCAATGTGATAAACGAGTTAGGTCAAAAGTAACCTTAAGTAGTCGGATTACCTAAAATGTCTAATGTAATGGATTACGTTACTAACAAAATGTTTTATTATGTTATTTGGAATCAGTAACGGACTCTATTTTGAAAGGAATCTACTCAGCATATATATATATATATATATATAATTTTTTTACAGTGCTCTTCTGGGTGTATTAGGTGGTGTGTTGCTAGGATGTTTTCAGTGGTTTGCAGTGTGCTGCTAAAATGTAAACTGAAAAATGCAACCGAACAGGCCGTACAAGCTAATCGAAAACAAATGAATAAATACACAAGAATGAACAATAACCACACATGAAAGACATAGCCTGAATAGTCTGAGTTTATTTCATACACAGACAAAATATTCAATAGAGACCAGTCAAAAAAATAAAAACAGAACTGAGTCATAATATCATAACCCATGATATATTGCATTCCACATGGCATGACAAAGAGAACACATGTTTGAAAGAGCTAACCATCTAAGCTTACAGGTTTGTCACGACATCCAATTCTATTGAAACTACAGCCATAAAAACCAAAAACAGGAACTCACACTATTGGATAATGTTACAATACTACAAGAACTTCTACTTCTTCTAAATGAGTAATTTACTGTATTGAAAAATATATTGAAAGTGTAGACCATAATCATTAACAGTGCTGTTCAGATCAGTCTATAGTGAAAAATAAGATATAGGACAATATATATTTTTATAACATATAATAAAATGAGACCAATAATAGAAGCTAGCAGGATGCTAGTATGATTTACGTACATTCAGATCCACGTGTCTGAGCATTTCCAGACAAGGTAAATAATTGTGTTTGGGTGTAGTCTTCAACAAGTACCAACATGCTTTTGTCAAGAAATCCTGAAGGACGGTTAATAACATGTTGGTGACCACACAGTTGTGGACACCATTGAATTCTTAAATGGTCCAAAAAATACTGATAGCTTTCTCAAAATATATATTTTTTTATTTCCACAGAGAAAGGTTTCATTTTTTGTTTTGTTTTTTTGTTTTTTTACAGTAGTCTTGCGTCTTTGATGATTCTTGTTTGATCCCATTGATTGATTCTTAATTATGACAAAAAAAATCCCATTAGCATTCTGTAAACACTTTTGACAATTTTTGAAAACCTCAATAGATAACAAAACTTATTACAACTGTACACACATACATGTACAAAAGATAGAAATAGTTTTGGCAAGATGACTAAGGATCAGTCTGTGCACATATTTCTATTCTACATCAAAGAAATGAAAGAACATTCACTGAATTAGTAGTTGTGCTTTATGTGAGTACTACAACTTGATTTAAGTAAAGAACAACTTCAATTTGGGTCAGTTCCTCACACAAAGCCATAAACTTATAAAGTTCAAAGTTCATAAGTCGTAACAAACCACCTTAATGACTTAATGACATAATTTGTGTAGCTTGTCAGCCACTCATCATCTTAAAGTCATGCGGCTGAGTAAATAATGACAATTTTAGTTTTGGGTGAGCTATTCCTTCAATACAAACAACAAAAAGAAATGACTTCATTTCAGCTGGAACGTCACCCAAAAACAATCATTTGTACCAACACTACAGAGAATTTACAAATATAATAAAAAGTGTAACAGTCAAACAAGCTACATGCCATTCATTTTTACAGTACCAATACATTATTTGCTTTACGTTCATTTGTTTTAATTGCAGAGGATGTGTTTGTTGTGTAAAAGTTAGCAGCATGTTGGCTCATCCTCTTGTTAAATCTTTGAAAAGAAGCACCACTAGCCTGAACAACGCTGTGTGGCTTCACTCCATCCGAATCACCATCGGCCTGAAGAACTCTGTCTGTCTCCCCTCCATCAGAAGCACCACTGGCCTGAATAACGCTGTGTGGCTTCACTCCATCCGAATCACCATCGGCCTGAAGAAAGCTGTCTGTCTCCCCTCCATCAGAAGCACCACTGGCCTGAATAACGCTGTGTGGCTTCACTCCATCCGAATCGCCATCGGCCTGAACAAAGATGTGTGGCTTCCCTCCATCTGACCATTTCTCCAAATCCGCTGGCCGCCACAATTTGGGGTGAAAACAGCAATAGTAGAGAACTTTTATCAGTAAGCCCAAGACATAACAAAGTGGGATGGAGATAATCAGACTAATGGCGTACGACTGGGTCTTCTCTGCATCGCGGTAAAACCACCATGTGGCCAACAGGATGCCAGTGTCTGTGATGATAAATGTGTGGTAGATGCTACTCCTACTCCTGGTGTGTCCTTCAGCCACATTAAACCAGCTAAAGTACCAGATGAGACCTATGGTGGCCCGGTAGAGCCATTCCCCCCCTATGCTGTCCATGAAATCGGTGCCCTGCCTCCAGGCCCATATCACAAAGCAAGGCCACAAAGACATGAAGTGAGCAACAATGTAGCAGGGCAACACAGAGGCAAAGAGAGCAACCGCAGCTACGCGTGGGCCAATTAGAAAGAGGTTCCAGAAGAAGTAGACCACAGAGGACAACCAACCCTGCTTGTCCTTGTCTGGCAGAAATGAACGAAGCGACCGATGATAGTCCACCACCATCCAGGCTATAGAAGTAGTGGAGGCGACCACACTCACACCTGTGAAACAGAAACATCAGTGTCTTGTTCTTCCATTTACATCAGTGGTTTTCTACTGCTGGGTCACAGACAGAAAGAAAAAACCAATGCGAAATACATTTAATAAAATCTAACTAATATAATAGCAGTGTACTATTATTAACTAGAACCATTAAAAATGATTTTCATTAATTGAACTAAACCTGAAATAAAATCAAAATATTAGATGGAAAAACTTTAGCTTAAATTACATTTACAAATGCTGCCTTGGGGAGTAACTGAAATAAAATCGTAAGTTTTAAGTTTTGGGGAGGTGCACCAAATGACAATTTACAACCTGAAATAACCTTAACACCGTGTCTACAGCGGATGTGACAGTTGTTGTGTCGAACTGCACCATAAAACAGGCTGTACACTGGACATCACGAAGCGACCATTGCGAATCCACTGACTTGATCTTCCTGTCAGAAGTAGCACAAATGCTTTTAGTACGTCATAAATAGAACGGGGAATCAGTTTACTGTCAGGGATTTGTCATGTCGCACCGCACACTGATTATAATGGGTTCTATTTGCTTTTGTCACATGGCGCCGCTCACATCTAGTGTAGACACAGTGTAATAAATTAAGAGATGATATACAGCCTTAAGGGTCGTCCTCTCTAAGATATAATTTACGGTTTTATGTTTTTTTTTTCTTCTCCATGTTGGTCGCACCACCTGACTGATTTGGTGGACAAAAATAAATAAATAAATAAATTATATATATATATATATATAATTTTTTTTTATATATATACAAATTTACTAATACTTAAAAAACAAACATTTATTTTTTTCAACCGAGCCGACATATTTACCTGTTGTACCTTATCCAATTTGTGTGCACAAAACAGAAGCCGACAGAGTCAAAATGTGCATTCTGACAAGTGCTAATGAAACGTCACTGTTTCGGTCAATGATTTCTGCCCTCCAAAACCATTTCAGCCGAAAAATGTTTTCTTTCAACTGATAAAAGTTACCGAAATTTCAGTGCATCACTAAGAATCTGTCAAACTATTTAATAATAATGTTTTTTTTTGTTTCAAGAATTTCATTCTTTTATTGAGGCTTTTTTTCATTAAGTTCGTTACTATATTTAATGTCCAATGTAAAATCATAAGCCTGTAGGAAGATCAGATTTCTGCATTTCCTCTTTAAGTCAATGCTCAAGTTTCTCATATCAGACTGGATGAAAATGTGGAAATTCTTTTTACCACAAACTGACAAGAGGAAATCGTAAATTGGAGGAAGTGTTGTTTGGAGGTTTTAATGTAAATTACAGTATTAACTAATAATGGATGAATCTCATGCGGATGATCATCCCTCGAGCTGATGTCATAAGTTGTATAGTGAAGTGGTTATAAGCATGATTAGAGCAGAAGCGAAATGGTTACCCACATTGTACCATCCTTGCGTGGTTGTTGCGTAGCATGATGTACGTCATGAGGGTGAGCTGGGGAGCGCTCTCGCAGAACGTCTCAATGAGACGCAGCATGCTGAGGTCATGGGTCAGATAAACTGCAAACTCAGACCCACCCCCCCCTCGGCTCCACACACGAAAGCCCTGCCAGATAGCTGATACGTGCCTATTGAAGAAAAAGAGAGTATATGAACTAAACATTATCAAAGTATGCTTAAAAAGGAGATTAACAACTTTTTGTACATCACCATGTTTTTTGGACCATTCAGTAGTATTTTGTCTGACAAGTACCCAGCTGTCAGCTTACTTCCATTACTTCCAAAACACATTACAAAACTCTGAACATACAGCATCAACTACATTCAAATCCACACACACACACACACACACACACACACACACACACACACACACACACACACACACACACACACACACACACACACACACACACACACACACACACACACACACACACACACACACACACACACACACACACACACACCATCAAGTGCTGAACAACTACCTAATAAAACTGAACAACTACCTAATAAAACTGAGTGTCACACATGAACAGTGAGTTATTAATCAGCAATTCTGTCCCACTGTCTTAAATGAGATGATCTGTCAGTGTGACATAAACAGAGCAACACAAGTATTAGGAAATCAGAGAAAATGTCAACATGACTCTGCGATCACTTGGTTCTGGACGTGCTATAGTTGTTTGTTTGTTTTTACACTGTCCATTTTAGTATCATATTTATATCATATGAAGGTCTATGGATAAATACCTATTCAGTTATCGTCATTCTTAGTCATGACATTATCATCTAAATACAGGGATTTGCAAACTAGGGGCCCGGGGCACAAGGAGTGCAAGGTTTCTGTGGAATTGTTTAGAGAAAAACTGTTAAAGAAATAAAATAAAAAATACTAATAAAATTAAGTTAAATAAAAAAAGATTTAAATAAATAAAAAACAGATTAAATTACAAATTTGATATAAATTAATTAGGCCTAACATTTACAATGAACATTTGGTATTAATAAATGAATAAATACACAGTACAGTAAATAGTGAGTAGAAAACATTAGCAGCTAAATATTTTCCAAATAATACTTTACACATTTATCTAATTTATTTTGCAGTGTTTATACATTAAAAATTCTAAACTTGTTATAAAATTCTAACCCTGATCTAGCCTAATACATCACTGGATTTTGGTAATGCCACAATGCTTTTTTTGTAAGCAGATCAAGATCTAAGGGTTTACATTTAAGAATGTAAATCTTGGGTTTTTCATGTTTTGAATAAAAACTGTATTCAAAGGAAAGAAAGTCAACTCACTGACTAGGTTATATAACAAAAGTTACTATACACCACAAGCTGTTGCATGCCGTTATTAGATAGAAACGATTGCATGTCTACTACACAATCGGAATGTGACAGATTTTAGCGATAGAAAAAATGCACACATTTTACTTTAAATAAATATAAATAAACATAAAAGCGTTTGCAAGGTTTTTTATTAATACGTCCTTTATTTTTTTAAAAGATATTTAAATTTACGTTTTATTTAAAAGACTTGAATTAAAATGAAATGTTGAGCATCTGAAAAAAATTATTATAATAATCTGCCACGCTCGTGATTGAAGTTGCATCAGTCTCACCTGACGAGGTAGCCCATATGACACAAATGCAGGAGGAGCAACAAGTTGACTCTTTTCTCTTCACCCAAGAGAACGGTGTTCCCAGAAGACGCTTGAGACTCAAAGTTCTTCAAATGACGATCATACTGAAGCCAAAACCAGCTGAACAGCTGAACTACGACAGATGACATGAGCATGAAGCCCACCAAGACCCCGAACCACATGAAATCTCCATGCTTGTAGAACTCCTTCGCCACCCACAGATCCGAGCCCACGTCAAACAGAAATGTGCACACGCCGATCACAGTAAAAACTAAATCCAACCAGGAATACGTCGTGGTAAAAGTTGCGCTCTCCATGATGGGATGAGCTTCAAAACAGAAGCAGATGATTGAAGTTCAGCCACAACATGCATTTAGCCGTGAACCGTTAGCATACTAGGGCTACAGGCAAAACACACAAAAGTTCTGCACCTTAAGAAGTTAATTCTCATTATTCACGTAAACGAGAAATCGGCGAGCAAATACGTCTCTTCAGAGCCATTTCTACAGCAGCAGATATACGATAACATTTTTGATCAAGATAAGCAAGTTGCCCAAACTTTAACTGGCATAACTTAAGTCACGCCCACGTGACGTCACACTGCAACTTACGTGGTGAAAATTTTCATTACAATGGTAAAATGTTCACATACACATTAGATCAAATGTTTTTGCACAGAATTGGGTAGGCTACATTTTAAATAAATTACATTTATTCAATGCTTGGAAATAATTATGTATTTTAATTCAGAAATGGCAAAGAAAAATATTGAAAATGCAATAATAATAATAATAATAATTATTATTATTATTAAATACAAGTCTGGATGTAGCAATTATTTTAGTAGTTACATGAAACATGTTTCAAATGTTTTAATTAAATGTATTTTTTTATACCACCAGAGAGCAGTGTTGTACTGTAGCCCTTCATAATTGACTGATCAACAACACAAAAATAAATAAATAAGCAAGCGCATCATTAAATATAAGTTCATATGAGCGACAATAAACTTTTTTTTCAACATCAACATTTTAGGTTGATATTTATGTCGATGTATAAATGTAAGTGCACAGTAGGCTACCGTCTCACAATTAATAGGAGGCAATACAAATACATTGTAAATTGTTATACTATAATGTCTAAATATGTATAGCAATTTCTTGATATTTCATGTGATAATTTATACATACGGGTCAATGTTAAAAAACAAGTTTAAAACATCTTAGTAGAAATGTTAAGTTCATGTTCATGTTGCTTTCATATAGTGACTAAATGAAAGCCATATTATATTTGGCCATAAATATTTATACCATTTGCCACAAAATCTTTCTAAAAAAAAGTCTTAGCGATAATCAATTGAAAAGTAGTTTTGAATACAAGTGTGTGTGTGTGTGTGTATATATATATATATATATATATATATATATATATATATATATATATATATATATATATATAAAATAATAATAATTATTATTATTATTATTATTATAAAACATTTTTTACAGATAGGCCTATCATCAATGTTTGGGTCATGAATATTAGGTTGAACTAATAATTATCTCCATTTTTCTTTTTTAATTGATATATTTCAACTTCAATCCGCAACATTTTGGTGGAACGCTGAAGGTGGAAAACTGAAGGAGATGTGAATCTTTCATATTTCTAGTAGGCTACAGATATAAGATACAGTAAGTACAATTAATATGAGGAATGAGCAAATACACTTTGATTCTCATGATGAAATAGCCGGGTAAATTTAGACTTCATAAGACCAGAAACAAGCATGATTTTCAAATTCAGTTAAGAAAAAATTAAATATTTGTAGGTTGTACACTTATTAGTACTTGTAATTTACAAACTTTTTTTAATTAATTTTTTTATTGAAACAATAAACTGTTACACTTGGATGGTAGAACAAGGTTAGAATCTTTTCCGATGGTAGAACAAGGTTTTACGCTGGGTGCACTTCTAATTATCGTATCTGCTATCATTAGCAGGGGGAAATAGCCGTTTCTTTGCCATTTCAAGTTTATTTATATATTTTTTTTTCTTTCCTTCTTCTGCTGAACACAGAAGAAGATATTTTGAAGAATGTTGGTAATCAGATGGTAGCCACTAGCCATAGACTTCCATAGTAGGAAAAATAAAACTCCATGGAAGTCAATGGTGCCCTACAACTGTCTGGTTACTGACATTCATCAAAATATCTTCTTTTGTGTTCAGCAGAGGACAGAAACTCATGCATGTTTGGAACAACTTGAGGGTGAGTAAATAATGACAGAATTTTCATTTGGGAACCATCTCTTTCAGGTGTAAGGTAGGGTTAGGCGTTAGTATTTGTTGTAGCATGCATTGTAGTTGCAATCATAGCAACAAGTAGCTATGGTTGCTTGCATATCCTGAAAATTACTTCGGTTTTCTGGAACTGAAAGTTGAAGTTATCCATTTACTTATCTGTGAACTTACCCAGGCATGCCGCATAACCACCATTCCAGGGTTCCCCAAATAACTTTACAGTTCTTAAAATAACCTTTTTCTTAGTGTGAAGAACATTTGAATAAACCATTTGTGCAATGAAATGGATGTTTAATGATCTCCATAGAACCATATATGCCAATAAAAAACCTTTCTTTTTAAGACTGTATGACTTTAAGACCTTTATTTTTCAGGTCACCCATGTTAAAAATAAAAATACAAACATGGGCAGGAGAACATTTTCTGCGAGATCACTAGGTTACACTATTTCGATGGTCCACTTTAGACATTCTACAAACTATTATAAACTTTGCAACTCCATGTCAACTATCTCTCATTAGAGTATTAGACTGGTACTCTGTTCAGTTAGTTGTTAGGGCTCAGGTTAGAATAAGTTGACACATAGTTGCAAGTTAATTATAGTGACTAGAATGTTGGAGGAGCATCAAAATAAAGTTAACAGATATTAAGCAGACCGTCTACTAATAGTCTGATGAGAGTTAGTTGACATGTAGTTGCAAAGTTAGTCACAGTTAGTAGAATGTTTAAAGTAGACAATCAAAATAAAGTGTTACCAATCACTATTTAATCAAGGAGACCTGAGTCTTTGCCCTGTAGAGGGCAGTATGGTTATATTTTGATGGGCAGTGAACTTTTTACACATTATGAGGTCACCTCATGACAAAACACTCCCAGTCCTCATTCATGATTGCAACAGCCTTTATTTGTATTATGCAGCTGGAGGTGTGTTCTTAAAAAACAGAGAAAAACAACTTTAAACCACTGTCTTGTCTGGTAATTCATTTATATAGGGTCGTTTTTACCATCTGATCTCTGTTGAACTGAATAGACAAGTATCATAGACAGACCGCTTCCAGGGAGCCCTGAAGTCCTAACACAGTAAAATTACTCCAACAAACACAAGGTTTGATTTTAAGCACATTAACACGCATTAGCATTTTCGCAGTTAAATTCATTGACCTTCGCATGTAGCTTTCAGAAACCTTTAAGTGTCTGGCTCTGACCCTAATAGAAATAGCAAAGAGCTGCTTTATGAAACAGAAATATCTTTCACATAAGCCCTTCATTAATCCACTTTAACCGTTGTTTGCTCATAAAACAAAAGCATCATGGTAAAGGTCACCAGTAAAAAGATTTGTGCTGAAAACTGAAAGTGTTAAAGGAACCGTAGTCGTCTAAAAATTGGACTCCTGGCAGGGAAGAGAAGGAAAGCTGTAGAAAGAAAAATTAGTAGAGAGAGTAAGAAAGCACAAATTTTGTCCATGATTCACATTATCACACCACCTGGCTCTTTCAGACATTCACGATCATTTGAGGCATGATTAGGGTGTCAGTCCTGGTGCAGGGTCAAAGGTCAGAGGTTGCCTTCACCATATCTCATTAACCTCAGAGATGCGCAACCTTTAAGATCTCTGAGTCGTAAGTCTCGGAAAAGCCATGGCAGTATCCACACCACAATCAGAGTGAGGAGGATTTTAGGCACCAGCGGGGTTTTCATCCAGACCGAATCAGTTCATATTTTTAAAGCAAATCAGCAAAAGTGCATCAGTTGTGGCCCAGTCCATCAGGTTCAGCTCGGTTCAGAACAGTAGGGTGAGGGTGCAGTCACATGATGCAGCACTTGTTCTTGAAAATGTGCGGGTGCTTATAGCGCAGTCTCTGTTTGGGCCGATATTTCTCTAGATATGTCAACTGCTTGCTGTTTATCGCACCTCTGCGTTTCCTGTGAAGGCAAAAAAACGTCCATTAGCATGTTCATTTACAATTTCATCGCGTTACAATTAAATGTCTTCTTTCAAGAAAGACGGCAGATAAAAATGGCTTGCCAACTCATGTTTCACTCCAGCCCACATTGGACTGAAAATAGCATTAAAAACACAAGGAACAGTACCTGAGGGAGCGGGCTTAAAAAAGGATCAATTGCGAATCTTTTGCGTATTGAAAGCTTTAAGCTTGGCCTTGCTATCAAAAGGCACTCTGGCAAGCGTAGCAACTAAGAACTAGCTTTTATGATCCACTTGTATGTATATAGCAGTTGACGTCAAGAGCTCAAGGTCTGTTGTCCTTGAAAGAAGTCAAGAGAGAGATGTACGTACTGTCTGATGAACTGGATGGCATCTTCATACTTCATCCCACTTTCAATCAGTGCCACAGCCACAAGTACTGGAGCTCTAAAGAAAAAAAAAAGAAAAACATTGAGAGAAATGGAACATTGAATACTTTTGCTTAAATACTGCAGAACTTCAAGGACTGAATTCTTAATTTGTACCTTTGTTCTATTTTTTGTATTTGTTATTTGACTATCACCTGTAATTTGCTATGTTTTTTTTACTTGAATAATTACTTGAAAACAACATAAGACAAAACCTGCATTGTTTCACAGGTTGTAGATTTGACTGCTGAAATGTTGGTGTCGTAACCACTCTAACACACAACTTTATTGGCTCATTAGAGCAGCTCAATTGTTCCATGAGCTGTTTCTTATGGTGCCTTCACGTGCTATGGAAAAGATGATATTTTCCACTTGTGAACTGGTATTTACCAGTGTGTTGTGTTCAAGTGCTTTTGTTGTCGTAATGTAGGTAAAAAAAAAATGGACTCACAGATCCAGACCTGTTATTTGGCTAAAAATGTTTAGATAGCTTAAGTCAGTAAATCATGGTGTCGCTGGCGTACACTACAGACAAAATACATTCACGTGAGTAAATTGCCTGACCGCTCATTACTAGGAGGCTCCTATTGACTGCTAGCTAGCATCTGCTCTGGGTAGGTAACAACAAACCAAACTGACACTGAGTGTTAACGCATTATATTACAATTTTTAATGACACAATATTGTATAGGCTACAAAAACTATCCGCTAACAGTAGCAAAAAAACGTTTAGTTGTGTGCAATGCTTATTCATGACTCTTGCGTTGCTCTCCGCCATTTTGAAAAGGTCAAAGGTTATCTCATCTCGGCAACTCGTGCATCAAAATATTCTACGAGTTGCCCAGTGGAAAATACCACATGAGGGGGTGTTCATGTGCATTTTCCACGTCGGCTTTTGGTATTTACCATAATTACCATAGCACGTGAAGGCACCATTAGATAGAAATGACTGTAGCTGTACAGTGCAAAACAGACGGAGCAATGCCACATTAAATGCAGTGGAAAAGAGGCATTACAAGAAGTTAATTCATCATACATTAATTCATGTTTCACAATCATCAAAGTCAAGATTCAGGCAAAGCAAGAAAAAAACAACTTCCATAAAAGGTGAGTGGTGGAAAACAACAGTTAATGCTGTTGCTAGGTGTTCTGGATGGTTGCTAGGTGGATACCTGATGGCTCAAGTCATATGCAAAGACCAGAATATCGTAGAGACTTGGGGGTGGGGTTCTTTTTATATCACTTGGGTCCCCTCTTTAATGTCTATGCAATCTTTCCACTCTCTCTCTATCGCCTGCCAAGCTGAAAATGTTAAATCTGATCTCTTTCAAAAGTAATAGCACACCTCTCCTTAACAAGCAGCGACTGGGGTATCATTCATGCCTGCAGGGACAGCAAAGAAAAGTTTAATACTTAAACCTCAATGCTTCACTTTCAAACATACACTGTACAGTCAACACAATTAAATCTTACGCCATAAACCCCAGTTCTAAACAGTGTTGCCATCTGAAAATAAACGAGTCAGGCCAAAAAAACATTGGCACTCCTTCAAGATTCGAGGCCGATTCCCTTTGGAAGTGGATGAAGTGCGTCAGAGATGAAGTTTTACCGCCCAAACGACGAGAGCAGCGAGGCCAGACTGCCTCCTCCTCCTCTTTTATAGTCGTTGTTTGGGGTGTTTTGTTGCACTGTACGTGTACCAACAGAGAGCATAAATACATAATCTGTATGAGATACTTATGAGACACATACTGTTCAATATTTATAATTGCAATAGTTTCATGGTAACAACAATATTGCACAACATAATGCACTATGTACCTATAGTACACATATGTACCCATTTAACTTCTATGGTCAAAAACAGCTAAGGGAGTTCCCATTCATGAACAAAATTCATCCAAAAGGTAACTGGGAGCATCATGTATAGCTAAAAAATCCCAGTCATGTGGGATAGACTGTCTGGTATAAAGGTCATGGACGGAGCACACGTTTGAGGAGGACAGTAATAACAAATGGATAAAAAGCAACTTCCTGTTTTGTCTTCGGCCCTAACCCCAATGCCTCTTAAAACAGAGAGGGACTGCAGCAGAGTCAGTGCACTTTGGGGACTGTTGACTTTGGCGGAGCACTCTGTCCACTTTAAAGCCTCCGAAGAGGTACCTCTCGCTCACTATGTACGTAGTATGGTTTCAGTCCATTGGGGACTATCAACTTCATCTAGAGTTAATAGAGGAGAAATGTCTCCTGGGAGACCAGAGGTGCATAATGTTCTATAGGGCACACAGTACACATTCCTTTCCAGATTAAGGTCTAGAACAGAGCACACAAGGTGGGCTTACTTATGGGACAACCAGACGAGAAATGAACCCATTTGCCCCCAGAGTTCCCAGGCCTGAGCAAAACCCAGCTAGTCAGCAAGTTAAAGTGTCATGAAGCCTCATTGCGTCGTTCCGCGCAGAAACATACACTTACGGCACGTGTCCAAACACAAAACTGAACAGGCAGATGAGAACGAACAGTGCTGAAGTTGTCTTTCGTGACATTTGAATTTAATTGCTTTAATGCGATCTCATGTGTAATAAATACAGCGCAGTGACTGGGTTAAAAGAGTTAATTCTCATAAATAATGTAGAGAAATGCTAAGAAACTGCTGACGTACTTTCATATTGACCAGCCACAGCAGCCAATCACCACTGATAAAATTATACTCACTTTTCGTGACGTTGGTTCAACTTTGCTTCTTAAACCGGAAGAACGAAATAGCTCAGAATTAACTAAAAAATGACTTTTCACTTCATAATAAACATAACGAGTGCTAATGTTGTTTTCAGTAATGTGTAACCTGTACATATATGTTAATATCTCAAAAAATGGTTTTAGGGTTTCATGACCCTTTAAAGATATGTTTAAATCTTTATTGGATTCTCTATCTGTAAGGACATTTACTGACCTTCCTAAACCGGCCACGCAGTGCACAGCCACGCAGCAACCGGGGTCATCTATGAAGCGTCTCTTCAGGAGACTCAACCAGTCCTCCACAACCTTAGTGGGAGGAGGAGCGCCGTCATCAAATGGCCAGTCCTAAGGAGAGAAGAACACAAGCTACCCCTTAACATGAGCACATTACATGTCTGTTCACACTGAAAAACAAGCTTTGACTTTGAAACAATCCATTACTTCGGACTTCACGTGATAAACTGTTCAAATTTGTTGCAACTAATTGTAGCTTTTAGTCATGTTGCCTCAAGTTGGTGATAATGAATAACATCCAGTCAGTTTGTTGCTGCAAATCGGTGCCTTTTAAGGAGTCAAAAGTCTATGGTGTCTAATAGTATTTGGACAAATGTAGTCCACTTAAATGCATGAATGTTATTGCATTATACAACTAAATATCAAACCGAGTGGCATTTATTTAAATAAATAAATAATTATATATATATATATATATAAAGTATAAACACTTCTAAAGCAAAATATTTTCCAAAAAGAACTTCAAAATGAAAGTTCTGAAACACTTTGTGGTTGTCCAACGGTAGTGTTTCGTTCAAAGTTAATGTGATGAACTATACCTGTGGTTACTGCGAGTGGACGCCCGTGTGAATTGCAAAAATGGTTCAGAAAGGGAAGCAAGTTCTGAGAAGAGCTGGTGCAGCATTTGTTTACAGATGCCACCAGGTTTGCATTTAATGCAAATATTATTATTTTTTAAATGTGACTTAAGTGTCCAAATAATGGTTGGGGCCACTGCATCAGTTTTCTGCTTGCTTTTGCTTTTTGTTTCTACACTTGGTTTATTTGTGAAAGTGGGTTATCCAAATGGTGAAGGTGCTGAGGGATGTTAGACCTGCAACAGTACTGGGTTAGTGAGGATCATTCGGAAATAAACATCCATGGTTGCATATCCCATAGACAGACGTAAGTGGCTGCTGAAGTAATTTAGTCACAACTGTTTTTCTGAATCCATAGTAACTTTGACGCACATCAGTTGTTCAAGCAAAGTTGGTTCAACAATATAGAACTATTGCTAATGATGTCTTCACGCAGGTGGAGTAATAACTTCTGCTAATTAATCGGTTCAAGATCAGATTAATGTCAGATTATTGCTGTCCGAGGACTACTTCGCTTTTTTGTTCTCCGTTGTTTTGTTGTATTTCCAGATGTTTGACTCAATCATGGGTTCCTTCTTATATCAAAGGTATTAAAGCACATTCGAGACTTCAAAAATGGCGGTTTCGTGATCTTGACAAACTAAGAAGAGTGAAATCTGCATATATACAGTATGTTTAATTTTGTGAGACTGTCGGTGCAGATAGCCTCGTGGGCAGCGCGCCGACATATAGTGCCGTTGCGCTTCGGGCGAGCCGAGTTCGAGTCCTAGCTAGCGAACCTTTTCCAATCCTGTCCCCTTCTCTCTCTCCCACTTCGCTTTCTGTATATCATAATAAAGACAACGCCAACACCAAAATTAAATCTTAAAAAAACGTTTGTGAGACTCTATTAGTACCACAGTTCATTCCGACTTGCCAAAAAAAAGTTGTGAGAAATTAAGAGTAACAAAGACACTACATGAAATACAATCCATGTACCTTATTCTCTGGAGGTGAATATATCCATTGTGTTCGTCGAAACAAGAAGTTATCGCATTCAGATCTGTCAACTGTCTTTCTGACTGTCATCAGACAAAAAAATTCAGATCGGGTTATATTTAACTATGAAAGTACAATGATACTTTTTGGGGATTTGCATTGTATTTTATATCACATATTTATTCATCTTGATTTCTCAAAACTTGTGTGATTTTTCTGGGCGAGACTGAGTGAACTGTGGAGTCTCAAGAATGCACACATCACGTAGCCATGCACAGATGACCAACGGCCAAGGTCAGGATTTTCGTAAAATAATAGGCCAACATTAAATTTAAGTTTGTTTTTCACAAAACCTTATTGTATACCCCCAGAACACATGGAATATACAAAATGTGTCGCATGGTATTGTTCTGTGAAACTTTTGCATCTTTTTTAAAAAGCTTGGTGCTGGTCTCTATTCAATTCCATTATATGGATGAGCACAAACTGGAATTTTGTGAAAATTAACTTTTTGTCGCCCAAAAAAGAAAGAAGGGCATACGGCATTTGAACAACACCAGGGTGAGTAGTCCACGTCATTCGAACAGAAACAAAAAAATGCTTCTAACTACAAGTTGAGAGCCATAGTTTTTTTAACCCCATAACATTGTGATGCTGTTTGCAAATGTTCATTTGAACAATATTATAGGAAACACCAAAGTGTTTGGAATGTTGGAATATGTGAACATAGTTGGCTAGCAAAGCTTTTGGGAAACCAATTCCAGAACAAAAAATACAGAGTCTGAGATCACTGTTAAATGCATGTATGAGGCCAAGGAGTCTCCTATCAACTGAGATTGTTGGGTTTTTGGGACTTGTACAATATGGTTTGAGACTTTCAGACACCGCAATAAACCCTTCAGCTTACTAACAAATGTGTAAGTTCAGGGTTTGATATAAATATTAGTGATGCCACTAAAGTGGTGATGTACTGTCATCAATCCCTGCTACTGTTCAGGTGGTATGTAAAAGCGGTGCATGCTTATGTGTCATTAAGGCAAAGCGCTAGGCCCGAGAGGCATGTGGAACACGACATAAATTTAGCATACGTGTGTATCTTTCCTGTGCTCTTGTGACCTCAAGGTGAGAGGCTAATCACAATCATGCTTCACAGGAGATCGGGAAAATCCCACCCCTCCTCTTCCCGCCTAAACCACCGCTGGGGGACTTTGATGTGGTTCAGCTGCTGAGGGACGTGGCTCACTTAGACCAGCACGCTAACTGGCAGCAGATGCCCACACAAACACGTACTCATGTGATCCAGAGAGGCTTGGCAGGGCAGGCCTTAATTATAAAGAGCTTTCTCACAGTACAGACACATAAGTCGGCATTCAGATGCCTCAAAATATCGCTTATCACATGGGACCGATGAGTGATATGCAGTCACACAACAGCCCCAGGGACAAGACACTCAACACTAGCAGGTGCGAGTCTTTTCAAGTAAACAAGTCAGACCAGCAAGGCCTTTAGGAGGCTGGCTTTACAGAAAAGCCTTTGAAGCATGAATGATGCGTGACAAACGTTTCCTCTACTTCCCTCCAGCCCATCCTATTGATTTCCTGGGCAAACACACCTCAGAAACCTTTCGGGAGCGGATGGAAGGCCACTGACGTAATGCAGGTTGGGTAAACAGTCGTGGCCTACTTTGGGAATCCAGAACTAGGTAGTGGGGTCACTTGCTCAAGCTTGCAGTCTTGCAGCTCTCTTTACAGTTGTTCTGAGTGGGGAGGGTGCGGAATGGCACGTGTGTGCCTCCTGGGAGAACGCAGTTTACTCCCTTGTTGCAGGTGCTCGCACAAATACATGAGGCAAACAACACAGCTGATTGTTCCCACTAGGGTTTTGTGCTTCGCAAAGTTTCTCAGCAACTTGTGCTGTGGACATAAACAACAAACATACGTCTTAGACTGTGTATGACACTAACGCAAGCCACTAATGTCCAATGCGTCACATGTAGCAGTCTTTTGAATGCGTCTTGAAACAGAAGTCTTATTCACTGCAGGTGATCAACCTCTTTTGAAGGACATATTAAAAAAACTATTTGTATGAATTTTCAGGTTTGGCTAATGTCTGCGGAAAGAAAGAGGTGTATCCAGCAGCCAGCAAGTCCTTTATATTCACAGAAGTCAGTAAAAACAAGACTTATACAACAGTTTGCCTTGGACTCTTTTCTTTACAGTTTTGCTGTGAGAAAGTCAAGAAGAAAAAGTATAAAAGAAAGGTTGGGTGGGCGGGGACCGATTGGAGGCCACATGGAGAGACCAGGCTCTGCCGCTACCATAGCAACAGTGAAACGTTGACGTCGGTAATAAGAAACACGTGTGGCTGCTTGGAAGAGAACATTCTCTATAATGAATTTAGTGTGTGTGTGTGTGTGTGTGTGTGTGTTAGAGAGAGCGAGAGCGAACGAGTATACGAGGGTCAAGGGGGTCTGTGGGGAGCTGTTTCACTTTTCACTTCTAACCCAGAACACTTTCAATAACTGCCTACGTGCACCAGAAGCTCTTACCTCTCCATTGTTTTCACCATCTGGCCCTTTAAATGTGAAATAAACTATTTATTTACACAGCTTTAGAATAGTTGTTTCTGATTGGGTGATGGTTGCATTCTGGGGTCAAATATTTTTGTATATTGACCACTAAACTGTATATCCGAATATTGTCCTGGATAATCCATTTTCTAAATAGCAGTCCTAGTTTCATGTCACTCATATCACTCTGCTGTCTTTTATTTTATTTTATATATGATAAAAGGATTTCAAATCGAACCAATATTTTATGTCCATTTATGGACTATCTGGTAAGTAGCGATGCATACTAGAAAAATGCTTCTTTGTGAATTTATAATTACTTTCGTTTATGGTTTTCCATTTAAAATATAAAAAAATTCTTGAAACAAAACAAATTTACTTGAGAAGCAACACTGCATACGACTTAATGACTTCACATTTTGCAAAATCTTTTTTTTCTGTATTTCGTCTTATTGCACATTTTAACTTAAAGTATCTGCCAGTGCAATATAACAAAAAATACTTGTATTTGAGATTCTTTAACAAGAATGTCAGCAAGTCTTAATGTCTTATGCAGTTTCTCTTCTCAAGTAAATGTATCTTGTTTTAAGGATTTTTAGATATTATAACAGGAAAATTAAGACAAAAATACTTAAGAACACTTTTGCTGTGCATCAAGTGAGATATCCTATAGTCAGACGGTCAACATTGCAAAATAAACCCCTTCAGGATGACACAAAACCCTTCATGTCGGGGTTCTGATCACCCTGTTTTTTTTTGTGTTTTTTTATATCCAGCTGATTATGGCTGACAAGGGCATTAAGAAGATATGCACTTACCACGACAGTTATCCCATCCTTCTCCAGTGGAGTTTTGTCGTAGGTTATCTCACAAACTCTGACCACCGTTGTGGCACCATACTTCTTAAGATCCTAAAGTTTGATGGGAATAGAAATACAGATGATAAAAAAAAACTCAATTCAGTAATAATGGAAAAAAAAGCAACAACAAAAAAAAAAAATCACCATTTGTTCTGACATAATTTTTCCACATTAAAATAAAAAACAATCATTTTAATGGCGTGAGAGGTAGGTAAGCTGTCCATGAACACGCTCTGTTCCTCATCCCTGCCATGTGACGGAGCACTGGGATGGGTTTCCATGGAAACGGAGGCTTTGTGGATGTGCTGTTATCATTAGAGCCTCTATGGTTCATGCACACTTTCCCAGCAAGATAAGAATGAGTGGGCCATGTGACGGTGGAGTTGTCTTAAGATAGACCATGTGAGCCGAAACGGGACGTGTTGCTAAAATGAGTACGTGTTCAAGCGAGGGATAAAAGTAGAAGCGGAGGGTGGGAGGAAACAGACGACAAATACACGCAGAGAGGGGGACACACGGGGTAAGATGGTGTACAAATGCTCACCTCTATGAAGCTGCTCAGAGTGGAGTTTGTTGGGTTGTGTGTGATTAAGAACCTCATGTTCTTGTAGCACACCTCCACAGGGGCCGGCCGGTTCATCCGAGCCATTGTGCTTCCTCCAACTCAGTGTCCAAACCGTTCACAAGCAAATTCACCAAAAGGACGCTCTTCACCGTTTTGTTCAGCCTATGATCTTTCTTCGTGAATAAAACACTGCAAAACTCCTCGATGTTCAAAGTCCCCAATATCTTGTATTCCCTCTCTAATGGCTTGCCGTAGCCAGAGAGGTAAGATCACCCCATTAGATTTGAGAGGAGTTTTGGGTTGCAGGACCACAAGTAGTAGAGTGAAGAGCGTCTCAGTGCATCCAGAAATCAGTGAAAAGAGCGCAGCACATTCTCCCCGGGTTTAGACGTGTAGATGTTGAGCGTGGCAGTAGTCTCCAGTCCTCTGCAAGAACGCCATGGACAAAGCCACTACTGAAGGACAGAGCTGTTGGAAAGAGAATCGGAAAAAGAGATAAGTGAGTTTTCTTCTGTGACATAACCTAACACGCAGGACCAGGGCAGACCGTTGAAGACAAACATGACGCACACATGACAGCGCAGCTCACGTTAACTATGAGTGTGTGACCGGAGATTACATACAGTGTCCCCGAACCCACCCACACACAATCCCACTCACACACACACACTCAAAACATTGCGCAACATAGAGGCTGATAGGGACTTGAGGTTTTACAGAAAGCAGATAATAAAGAGTAAATACTTTTCCCAGGCTTTTTCCTTTTTTTTCCCAGACTTTTTTTTAGGTACAAAACTTTTTTTGTTTACATTATTCCTTTTTGAAAAAGTGCTGAACTTTAATGTTTTTAATGCATTTAATGAATGCACTGCCTCTTTAAATGTTATATACATTTTTTATCTTAGTTAGCAAAATTCAATCACTCTAATTAGCATTGAAAAAAAATTGTAGAGCAGTGAAAGATTTTCACTGAAGAACAAATTTAAGGTATCGTACTCCACAGTGAAATTCACAAAAATCACATCTGAATGCAGCATTTCAGATCAAAAAGAATGTTACTTACCTGCGCTACGTCTCTTAATAATGTTTTTAGCGTTATTGATTACAATTCAAACTGGTCAGATGCACAGGCAAACTGTGAGAGATTCTGATGTATGAATGCTGCTCTCTTGCGCTCTACAGTTTTACTGAGCGCTCCCCGCAGACCTGCGTCTGCAGGGACTTACACAAGTGTCTTCAGCAGTGGCATCTACAGCAGTTAAAGGTACAGAGACAAGTTTTCAGATTTGTTTCCGAAATCACTGACTGTTCAGACTAAAAGATATCCAGATTACGGTTGAAAATATTCCAATTCTTAGTATATAAAGCTGTGTTGTTTTGCACTTAAATCTATTTAAAACATTAGTTTACTTCATCAATTTTAAGTGTATCACTTCACTTTAATGTATTTAAATGTTGGTTATTAAAAAAAAGTGATTAAACTTACCATTAAAAGGACAATATTGAATACAATACTGTTTATTTATCTTTTAAATAAATTCAGCATTGTGATAATACTATGAAATGAAAATTGCATACTGTCATATGCTACTTGTTGTCACTGGGAAAAATTGTGAAGACTCAATGTTTCTTATGTGTTTTGTGTGTGTGTGTGTGTGTGTGTGTGTGTGTGTGTGTGTGTGTGTGTGTGTGTGTGTGTGTTGATTTTGGCATTAAGCAGTATTCAATATTAAATCATATCAATAGCCAACTTTTTTTTAAAGTTTACTTAACATTTATTTAAAAGTACAATGGCAAAATAAAAAAAATAAAAAAATAATTAATATAGTAAAAGATGGCCATCTATGTTTTGTGCTCCTGCATGCAGTATTGAGTAAATGCTTCAAAATCAGGCACATAAAGACTTCATTTGGAAAGTTGTATTAGGCCTATAATTGCAATCCTAATTCGCCGTTTATGGCTGGTAATTCATTAAAACTTGAATACTAAGACTTAACCTAATTTGCCATTTCCTCTCCTGAAAATAAACATACTTTTTCTAAACGTGATCCACACTTCCAAAATTTCTACTTGCTTAGACCCAAACTAATCATTTCATTCACTAAGTGAAGCAACTAAAAGAACAAAACAATAACAACCAAACAACAATGACCTATTTAATGTGGTTAATAAAAGCCTACTTTTGAACAACTTCACTGAGGAACAAAATGGAGGCTGTGATGGTTAATATACGCTGGATTTTTCACGTTGTGTTTGCAAAGGCAAGCGTTACAAATTATTTTGCGCTTTTGTTAATATAACTTGTGGGTGAGCTCTTTTGACTTTAATTTAGTACATAACTACTTAGCAATGACCAGAGCCATAGAGAGAGAGAGAGTTGCGACACTCTTTGATGTCGCCGCTATGGCTGTCACGTGGTTCATGTAAGCCCCAATAGTTCCAAAACGTACGCTGGCTGTCATGTTTTTCTATGGGACAGACAGCAGCGATTGCATTATTGAACGGTAAATATAAAATAAAACACACACCCAAGTACTTTTTCAGCTGTTATTGCATTATTGCATTTTGTTAATGTCAGTTTTGCATTTGGAGATAAGTTTTAAGCTATATTTTTGGAGGGAAAAGCTTAGTGTTCATGTTCGCATGGGTATAGCACTGGCTTTAGCGGCTCTAACTTAACTTTTCCATATCATTCATCTGATGATGGACGTCTCATGATATTTATTTTAGCACAACTGGGCTGTATTAGGCTATTGATTCCCGTGATTTTGCTTATAAATTTTGATTCAGCCATTAGCCTACCTTCGTGATCACGCAAAGAGGTCTGCCGTGGCGGTCCGTTCAGAATTCGCTTATAAGCTAGCTCACTTCTTCTGATGAAAGTGGCCACCCCCAGGACCACAACGTGAAACATGATCATGTTAAGACTAAGAATATTATTTTAAGATTAAGGCCATACACATTATCAAAACTATAACAGATTAAAAACAAATTTAAGCATGGCTGATACAAATGAAGGTTTTCAAATAAAAAAATTTTTATTAAACAATGACAGACAACAAAAATGTGTGCTTGTGTGTGTGAACAAGAAAAACAAAAACCAGGGGCAGGTGATCCATGAAACAGACAGGACTGGTGATGGCCATAACAATCCTAAAGGTCCAGCATTGTTCTCACAAGCCGCTTCACTCAAGACAATAATAACATAATGAAAAGTTAGTGTATCCCAAAAAATGTAATTAAATAAAAGTTGCAATAAAGGTGGTAGCGATTCATTACCGAACTCTTAGCTGACGAAGTCGCAGGCAGTGCTTGAAAATTGGTTGAAACAACCAACATAAAATATAAATAATTACGCTGTGCATGTACAAATGAAGACGCAAAGGGCCTCTGATACAATATAGACAGTTGACAATTCAAAAGAGGTCGATATTTCGGCAACTTAACTCTGGAACAACTCGACGCGCAGCAATGTAAGTGAATGGTGTCCAACGCCCAAATGACAGTGTTTGGAACTATTCCGATCTTCAAATCCCGGAAGTAGGCGGTTAAAAGCGCCGCCATTATTTACAACGGAGGTCTATGGGAGTGTCGCAACTCTCTCTCTCTATGGCTCTGGCAATGACCAAAAACACCCTAGCAACCACACAGCAAAGCCCTGGAAACCATCCAGAAAACCTTAGCAAAGACAGAAAACCAAAACTCAAATTTTTTTCATAAAAAGTACAAATGCAATTATATACAATAATTGCATGTCATAATATAATAATGAAATGATAAAATTATAACTATAAATTTAAACAATAAAATGAATACATTTAATTAATAAAATACATATTTTAATACAAATATTTATTTAGTTTGGAAAATGTCACTGTCATTATTTCTTGCTTTTAAAAATGTAATTTCATATAATAAAATATGCTGATATACTTTGACTGGTTGGTGTTGCCACGCCAGCTTCCTGGTCTATTTTAATGACGACTGACGAGTAACAAATTACTTATATTAGGTTTTTAAATTTTGCTTTGGAAAAAAACTCTAAAATGGATTCAGGTTTGACTGTAAAATGTATTCTAAAGTGTTTGTGTGGTAACAAAACCAGCACAAATTAATAAAATAATATGTTTAAGAGACTCTGCACTCTAGAATGAGGAAAACAACAGTGGATCTTCATTTGATATTAAGAACTGTGTGTGTGTGATTCTGGAATGTCCTATTCTATTCTCTGATCCCAGTAACTATTGAAAATAAAGACAACTTTTACCCACAGTAGGGTTAATTTCATACAGTTTGCTGCTTGTACACTGATCCCATTTATTTTCCCCATTTAAAATTAAAGATTGGTGTCCTGGGATTCCACAGTGTCCAGGTACCCAACAAAAATAAAGTTCTGTGTTTCTAGCTCTGACCACATGGAAAAGATTTTTCTGAGCTGAATATAAATTTACATCTGTGTGAAGCAATGAGCTATGAACTTCAACTGTTGAACAAAGATCAGCATGTAAAACAAACACAGAGAAGAATACTCCTGACACCAAGTCCACCAGGGGTCCGACCCTGAGGTACTGTACTCGTTTACTCCATGCAGAGTAAGGTTAATTGGGTGGTTCTGAGCTATGTCAATAGCACACGGGGGCCACACACACACACACACATCAACCGATACACACAGAGAGAATTGTGAAGATCAGTAAACAATTGCTGTCGAGGTAACAGCACCACCAGCATTTACTAGTAAACCCGCAGAAGTACCATTAACTTCAGCTCTGAGGGTAACCATGACAGTGTTGTGCTTGTCTTCACAGACCAATTACCAGCCCGTTTCCCTTAAGACTGCAAATACTGGTTAAATATTTGTGCTGACAATTTCAAAGTGCTGCTGTGGGCATCTGGGACCTTTGTGTAGTGGCACTAACAAAAAAGTCTATGGCAAAACAGGACGGGGAAGAAAGGAGAAAGAAACTACACTTTATGTTTGACAGCAAAAGAGGAAATTGTCAAGGATGAAAGGCCCCTAAAAGAGGCGACACTGGTTGGAATTAGATCAGGGACAAACTGGGCCTCTTTGGTCCTCGGTCACGTTGTTGACCCATAAGAAACAAAACACACAACAACTACTTAGATATTCATTTCTCCACACAAACTGATGTCATGATTATTCATATGTTACCAAAACTGGCCCCTCAGAAGCTTCTTGGACTTGAGTTACTATAGTGAGTCGGAATGCGCACGGGCTAATTTCGAGCTACAGGCAAAACAAGTGAAAAATTTTGTTCGATTTTGAGGTTTTCACAACAATTTGTTGATTGAGCCCTCGTTTAACGACCCCAATGCTCCAAATAGTGATTAAAGGTCCTATTGCATGGATTATTTTATTATTTTAGAATGTTTCCTGGGGTGCCCTTATAATGTTAGTATGTTTTTTAGATAAAAAGTTGTTATAATTTAGAAATAAAAGGCATATTTCCTAGCCTGATTTTAGCCTCTGATTTGAACACTCTGTTTGAAGGGGCGTGTCTGCTGTCAGACTTCAGTGTAAACCCTCACTGCTGTGATTGGCTGACATGCTTCATATGAAATAGCTAGCATTACATGTGGAACTCTCTCGAAAACTTTTCCTATTACAGCTATTATACGTTTTTACTATTACAGCTATCGAGATGAACGAATCGTAAGAAGTTTTTTAAGTATTTAGATCTATTCCCATCACATAAAAGGTTGCAGTGATGAGCATTGAGCAGATGACAGTCTGTTGATCGCGTGAATGAAGATCTTATCATTGCAACGCAGTTTCTGCACTCTCACTAATGATTTCACCAATGCAAACATGAGGTAAGTACAGTAAGAGCTTCGTTGTGCAGCGTAACAGCGTCATTGATTTCATAACGAGTTTTGGCAAGTGTCCAGCTAAACTCGCGCTGTGTGATTGACAGCTTGGGCGATTGGAAAGGGATTGTTCTTTGATCGCTTTCTGTATATATATTAATCACAGTTTAAGTAAGATTATTTTCATCCTACTAAGAGAAATGACGTGAAGTTGATCGTTTAGTCACTGGCTTGATTTACTGATGCATAAACAGTATTGAACGACTTTGAGAGAAAGATTATCTGTCTAAACTTGAACAATTACACATCAGAAATTCACATAACCCACTGGTTCTTCAGAGGCTCGGATGAAGGAACTAAAAAAATACTTTTGTGTTCATTTGTACATCCAAACACTGAGCAACTGCCATGCTTCACTCGTTTGCAAGCCATGATGTCTCTCGAGTAAAAACCAATATAGCGCTCGCTCAGCTCATTTTCTCATGGGCGGGCCAAATTCTTTTTGCGGACAAAGAAGAGAAAGGGGAGGTAACTTTTCCCCTTATGACGACATATGGGGAAGATTTCTTGATTCGCTCGTCTGAGCTTTCATTTTCTCAAAAATATCCAGGGTTTCTAGCCACTGGGGGACCATAGGCAGGCTAGGGAAACTCATATTAAGGTTAAAAAACCTCATAAAGTGAAGTTTTAATGCAATGGGACCTTTAAGCATCTAAAAGCATCTTTATTTGAGCGTTTTCTGAGAGGTGAACCTTTCCTTTGTCCATGAAAAATGCTGTTTTTCTCTGCTCGCTTCTCGCGCTTCCTCTCAGCACAAGTTTGGTATCATTGTAAAGCGCAGTATTCCAAGTTTGTGAATATTCATAGCAAATTCTCGATGGCATGAGTCTGAACCAATGAAATGTAAATTTCAAACTCATGCTGATGTATGTAAACAAAACGCGCTGACTGACAGAGCTGAAGCGAAGCGTGCGCACAAAGACGCCTCAGACAGCGCACCATCCCGATATACACATACTGTATACATAGAATTACAGTTTTTCTAAATATCTGTCTTGGCGAGTATTCACGCAAACATTATCTGTTATGTCTTAAATAAACGTTTGGTTAACTGTTGGGGAAAATCATCTGATGTATAGCATTACATTCATCTATATATGGTATCATGGGAAAAGCTTGCTAGGTGATTTTGTTTAGGAACCTTCAGAAAACTTTAACTAGATTTTTTTTTCAAAATTTACTTTGCTGACTCTATCGTCTTCAAAAATGTGTAGCTCAGTCTTTTTTTGTCTGATATCATTTTGAAGGTTTTTTTAATAGAGAATGTGAAAATAACAATAACTCATTTTTGAAAATTTGCTTATTGCGACTCATTTTGCCTGCACGGGTCACATATTCAGTCACAGAGTGTATGGACAGTGCCAAAAAATGGGCTCTTCTGAATGTCTGGCTGTAGACATGGGGACACCCATTGAAAAAGCGACATGGTGAATGACGTCAACTCAGGTGTATCTTTATTCTATTGTATTTATTACTGGGTATTGCAACAAATGACCTCATAAAAACACAAATACTTTGAGTAAACAAACGTTTTGGTGAGATAATTGTAATTTCTCTTTAAAAATATGTATATAAAAACGATATTTGATATTGAGTATTGTGTACATTTGGTAATCAGCACCGACTACTATAGATTTTGGTCTCGTGACATCCCTAGTATAGTACGATATTGGATATGGGTAACTTATAAAAGAAGATAAGCTGGTCATCGGATATAGTCAACAAATCATAATAAGCCATCATAAAAGCCAAAGCCTAAGGTCTGAATCTATAGACATGCAAGCCAGGCTAATAGTATCTCACAAACAACTCTAAGTGATGATCAGAGTGACTGGCCCATGTGCAGCATGTCACCTGCATGTTATAAATAGGCCCAGCAGCTGTTTTCTGATGCATTTAGCCCTGACTAGACTGGGCCATTGGATATGAGATAACAGCAGTAGGGGGTTTGTTTCCATCTCAGTCTAGCTTAGTGAACTTTGTTTGAGAGACCAACCTCTATCCTGAGCGATGGAAAATCTGTAATTAATTATGGATTCATTGGGCTGTTGAACTGGAAAAAACGGCATCATAAAGTTGTTGTGGTGGAAAGTACAAGATGAAGTTATCCAGGAAACATGAGATGAGATCAGAACAGAAACGCACAAGCTGACTTATTGAAATGTCCATTAGCTATTGCTGTGCTACTGAAATTGGTATCAAGAATTGTGAAATATCCCTGGAATTGACATTAACTACTGAAATGGGGTTGTGACAGATCCTATGATTTTCAGTGATGTGAAAACCGGGACAAAATCACAGAATCCAGTCATAATTTATATCATATAGAGTTTATGTCATATAGAGTTTATATCACTGAATGTCACAGAATTTGGAAAAGAAATTGATGAATAATTCAAAAGTAGTGCTGTATACACTCACCTAAAGGATTATTAGGAACACCATACTAATACTGTGTTTGATCCCCTTTCGCCTTCAGAACTGCCTTAATTCTACGTGGCATTGATTCAACAAGGTGCTGAAAGCATTCTTTAGAAATGTTGGCCCATATTGATAGGATAGCATCTTGCAGTTGATGGAGATTTGTGGGATGCACATCCAGGGCACGAAGCTTCGTTCCACCACATCCCAAAGATGCTCTATTGGGTTGAGATCTGGTGACTGTGGGGGCCATTTTAGTACAGTGAACTCATTGTCATGTTCAAGAAACCAATTTGAAATGATTCGAGCTTTGTGACATGGTGCATTATCCTGCTGGAAGTAGCCATCAGAGGATGGGTACATGGTGGTCATAAAGGGATGGACATGGTCAGAAACAATGCTCAGGTAGGCCATGGCATTTAAACGATGCCCAATTGGCACTAAGGGGCCTAAAGTGTGCCAAGAAAACATCCCCCACACCATTACACCACCACCACCAGCCTGCACAGTGGTAACAAGGCATGATGGATCCATGTTCTCATTCTGTTTACGCCAAATTCTGACTCTACCATCTGAATGTCTCAACAGAAATCGAGACTCATCAGACCAGGCAACATTTGTCCAGTCTTCAACTGTCCAATTTTGGTGAGCTTGTGCAAATTGTAGCCTCTTTTTCCTATTTGTAGTGGAGATGAGTGGTACCCGGTGGGGTCTTCTGCTGTTGTAGCCCATCCGCCTCAAGGTTGTGCGTGTTGTGGCTTCACAAATGCTTTGCTGCATACCTCGGTTGTAACGAGTGGTTATTTCAGTCAAAGTTGCTCTTCTATCAGCTTGAATCAGTCGGCCCATTCTCCTCTGACCTCTAGCATCAACAAGGCATTTTCGCCCACAGGACTGCCGCATACTGGATGTTTTTCCCTTTTCACACCATTCTTTGTAAACCCTAGAAATGGTTGTGCGTGAAAATCCCAGTAACTGAGCAGATTGTGAAATACTCAGACCGGCCCGTCTGGCACCAACAACCATGCCATGCTCAAAATTGCCTAAATCACCTTTCTTTCCCATTCTGACATTCAGTTTGGACAGTGCCGGCCCGAGCCTTTTGGGGGCCCTAAGCAGAATTTGATTTGGGGGCCCCCTACCACCACGCAGAGTCACCTGTGCTTGACGATTATTGACACAATGTCACGCTATAATGTTACATTATAAATTAATACAATGAGGTTATGTATTAATAAAAAATAAATACTTAATAAAAAATAGATACTTAAAGTTTTTACTTTTTCTTTACTCTTTTACTAACTCTTGGAAACTTCTGAAAACAAACTGTCACAAAACATATAAAAAAAATTATTTGCAAAATATCCTCCAACGTTTTGCAACACTTTGCTGTTTGAATGATGTCTTGTATGAACATGACGGAGTATGTTTTTATGTTTCCACTGTTCGATCGCGCCCGCGCCCCTCTCACACACACACACACACACACACACACACACACACACACACACACACACACACACACACACACACACACACACACACACACACACACACACACACACACAACATATTACAGCTTTGTAATCTTCCACTGTGATGTTTCCAAGCACATTTTTGCGCGTGTGAAGAGGATGATTTTTTCCGTCGATATTGGAACGTGAGTGAAGTACAAAGCCTATGATAAAGAATAGTTTACCATCCAAATCCATCGCGAATGTTGAAACATTTTGATTCTAATGAGAGAGATACGTGAGCCCAACGCCGCTTACTTTCACTTTCGCTTTAAATTATTTCGTTTTGGCTTGTTTATAGTTATTTTTTTTATTCTTGTTCTGTTCTGAATATCATTACATTTAAAGGATAAATCATTGATCAAATCAAATTTTTGTGACATGGCTTAACATTACCGTGACTTTGCGCACAAATTGTCTAAGCACGCGAGGTTATGCGCATGACTCAAACACTGGCAGACACAGCAGCAGTTGTAGGCAGGTATATTGATCATGAAATCAGAATTTTCTTGTCTTGAATTATTAATCCTTTCATTCATTTATGTCACTTGTTTAAGTTAATTAATATGTAAAAAAAAAAAAAAAAAAAAAAAAAAAAACACTCGATTGGGGGCCCCCTGGTGGCGAGGGGGCCCCAAGCAGCCGCTTAGTTCGCTTATGCCTCGGGCCGGCCCTGAGTTTGGAGTTCAGGAGATTGTCTTGACCAGGACCACACCCCTAAATGCATTGAAGCAACTGCCATGTGATTGGATGATTAGATAATTGCATTAATGAGAAATTGAACAGGTGTTCCTAATAATCCTTTAGGTGAGTGTACATCACAATATCGACTAGTATCTGTGAATATTAAGCGTAAAAACACTGCTGCTTAAAACTATCATCAGAATCTAAAAAGGTCTTCATTACAACCTGCCAAAATAAAAGTTCGGTTTTACTTTTAAAATAATGATAGAAATATATTGCTATTGTACAGTAAAATGTTATAATAATAATAATAATAAAACATTTTTAATACATTTAACACTGTTTAAATCTGTAGTCCGTAACTTTTTTTGGTTTAAAATTATCCAAAATAAATTTGAGCAAGTAACCAGCCAGTATTCAAAACTATTTGCTTGGTTTAGTTCGATTCAAAACTGTAAGCTTGTAATAATGTTTTTAATTCCAGTGGTACTGGTGGATTTTCGCGGGAAATTCGAGCATGTCTTTGCATCATCACATCACATCTGTACACATAAAGAAGGTGTCTCGGCTAGTAGGCTATGTTGCGTGTGAGGATGTTGGAGGTGAAGATTTATAGCCTTTTCTCACAGCACTTGATATAATTAAACATCAATTTGATGGCGGATCCAGAAAGTTTCAAACGACAATCACCAGTGACAACTGGAGATTCACCCGTTGTAAAATGCAAAAGACTTCGGACTTCGGAGAGGCTACAGAAAAAAAGAGATTGCAACCGGGCCCATGCGAAAACAAGGATAAATATAGGAAAGGCATTAAGGCCACATCCACACGAAGCCAGAGCTTTCCCTATCCGATTTTTTTTTTTCCCGTTCAAAAAAAAAATTCCGTAAACACGGCGTCGTCTCAAGAAATATCTGTGTACACACGAAACCACTGAAACCGACTCAAAACGATGTAGTATACATGCCAGACCAGTATGTGGCGCTGTAATTCTGCCTCAGACATACATTAAAAACGGAGAAGACTTGGAGCTCGCGCATAAACCTTGCGCGCTGTATACAACAATAATATTAGGCAAAACGCCGGATCCGTGTGGACGAAACACCAATACGATAAAAAATGTATACGTATACAGTAGTGATGCTCCGATTGATCGGCCGCCGATCATGATCGGCCGATATTGGCAAAAAATAGCTTGATCGGCAACCCCCAAAAGAGCCGATCACGTGACGTAAATAACTCGCCCAACTTTTCCGCATGCGCGGCAACACAACAGCAGAGCAGAGCTTGCTTAACAATGGCAAAATGAGTTCTCCTATGACGGCAATTCAATGGCAATTATAAACGAGCGCACAACTGATGCTGGCGCGCGCGGTAAATGACATTCACGAGAGGATAACAGATCTACGCGCGAGGAAACGGGAACTCGCGAGCTCATTCAAACCCTGCGCGGGGCGCATGACATCTCTGCCCTCGCGCGCATGATCATTCCCCACACTCTCGCGCTTGATCTCCTCTCGCCTGCTGATTTTGCTCGCTCGAACACTTTTATTTTTGGCAGTCGAGGGGCGGGACTTACTGTTTTAAAGGTGAACTAAGTAACTTTTTTTACCTTAACTGAACAGCTTCGGAGTCATTGGAATGGTTACATTACTTATTTCGGGTTGAATGGTGGTCGTTTCGCACCCCCCTGGTGCCCCTGAGCGGAAAATACGCACCTGCAACTTTGAGCCGGCGGGCCGCCGGCCGCCGCGTCAGGAAGTCTCGCGTGATATCAGGTCTCGCGATGTAAACAATTGCTTTACGGCCAAAAGAAATCTGCTAAAATGCTGTCATTATTGCGCTCCCTCACGCTGTCCGAACCCGAATGATGAAGACGTTTTAAAGAATGTCCCGTCTGCTTTGATGTCGTTGATCTACTATCCTCTGGTGTCTGAGAATCAACAACGAGTTTTTACAACAGTGTTGTCAAATATCTATTCCGAAGCTGTGGGGGGAGCTCTAGAGAGAAACCTGCGAGCAAAAAGCGAGAATACAGCGAAGAAGTCCCAAAGCTACTGAGTGCTGCTTTAATAACCTCAAATGTCATTGTCATTATTTTATTTTTTGGAAATGATGTAGTTAGTTCCTCAACTACATCCATTGTAGTCTGCCTGACCCCTCTTCGTTTTGAAAAATTATACTGTGCCTTATTTGGAAAAGGTGGCCTACAGTAGCCTTATGTTATCTTGTTTTCTAACTACAATTAAATAAATATTGGTGGTTCTTCAAGATTTTCTTGACTCTAGCATATTTCCATTCTGTGATCGGCAGTGATCGGCAATCGGCAGATCATGATTTTGGTGATCGGTAATCGGTGATCGGCCCCAAAAATGCTGATCGGAGCATCACTAGTATACAGCGAAACGCGTCTCCGTGTGGACAGGGCCTAAATGTAGTCACGCAATGCTGATGTTGTTAACATGAACATTTTGAGAACAAAGTATTGAGAACAAACACGGTTTGACGTGACATGATAAGCGATCGTTAGATTTAATCAGCGCGATTTGCTGCAATGCTTTTTTCCCCTTTAGTTGGTCATAACAAAAGTGGATGTTACTTACTTGTTCAGATGACATTTTCCAGTGAAAATTCTTATGTTGGTCATACTTCCAAAAAGTAGAATCTGTGATTCCGAATGAAAGTGTCCACACCGGCGCAGTGATTGACAGCCGCACATTCTCCTCAAAACATTGGATTCATCCACGCTTTGCCGTACCGAGGCACAACCCACGTAAAGTTGACAATTCCACGAATAACTGCAATTGCAGATTTCGAACAGAGATGGCGACAAAGAGGAAAAACTACGGACTGCAGCTTTAAGGAATATCACAAAAATAACTTCAAAACCCCGATCCATGGTGATAAACAAATGAGATTTGGAGAAGACATTGTGTACTTGTGTTGCAGCAGGTGATGAGCCCTTAGGGGCAAATCTGCGCCTCTATGTCTATGTATACACAACTATGTGCTTCCCACAGGGATAGTGCAGTTGATCTCCAATAATCTCAGAAGCATGGATCACCATGGCTGGAATTTGTACAGCTACGTGCAAGTCATGTTACACGAGTCAATTTCACAATTATCAATACTTTAGAAAAAACTAATGCTATACTTAATGTAAGAAAAAGGTCCTTAAAATAATTAGGCTACATAAGACAAGTAAACAGCCAGCCATACAATTAGAACAAAGAAACTAATTTATTACACACAAATCGGACAAATAAATACAACAGAACGAAAATACAAATTAAACAAACAGTGTTTTAAGTTTTTCAGGAAGATGTTCTGGTATTCAGATTAATAATAGCCTACAACAGAAAGTTCAAAATCGCATACTACCTGCTTAGATACTTCATTTGAGGAGGAACGAACATCGTGAACACTAAAATAAGTATGTTCTATATAGTATGAATGCTAGTATAGCATGCAGACAACATCATCCTGTCATTGCCATGTGACTTACAAGTCAGTTGTGTTGCTTGCTTCACATAGTATTCTTCACGTACGGCTACTATATAGAAGAGAGGAAGGCATATTTAAACAAGGATTTAGAATTTTAACTACAGGTTTTTTTTTTTTTTTTTTACATGCTTTTAACAGTTTAACTGTAGCAATTGATAAACATTTTACAGATAATGGTGGACTTAAAGGGATAGTTCACTTTGAAATTAATTTTTGGTATGTTTTAGCTTACCTCAAGGGCATCCAAGATGTAGGTGTCTTTTTTTCCGCAGTAGTTTCAATTTTTATATTTTTAGGTCAAACCGTTCTTGTCTGTCAGTCATATAATGCAGGTCTATGGTCATTATCTCAAAACACAAGCACAGAGTCCAAATTAAAACAATTCCCCGTCGTCCAAATTAAACAATTCCCCATCGTAAGTACACATTGATGGCCTAAGACACGAAACGAGCGGTTTGTGTGAGAAAACGAACAGTATTTATATCGTTTTTACCTCTTATACGCAGCCATGTCGAAGTGATCTGATCTGACGTGTACGCAGACTGGTGCATAGATATATACACTAGATGTCGCCTTAAAGACATTCGTTCCAATGAACTGCCGTAGACAAGGCGACATCTAGTGTGTATATATCTATGCACCAGTCTGCGCACACGTCAGATCAGAACATTTGGACGCGGCTGTGTTCAAGAGGTAAAAACGATATAAATACTGTTCGTTTTCTCACACAAACCGCTCGTTTCGTGTCTTAGGCCATCAATGTGTACTTACGATGGGGAATTGTTTAATTTGGACGACGGGGAATTGTTTTAATTTGGACTCTGTGCTTGTGTTTTGAGATAATGACCATAGACCTGCATTATATGACTGACAGACAAGAACGGTTTGACCTAAAAATATAAAAATTGAAACTACTGCGGAAAAAAAGACACCTACATCTTGGATGCCCTTGAGGTAAGCTAAAACATACCAAAAATTAATTTCAAAGTGAACTATCCCTTTAAGTTGTATTGAACCCAGAATATTTCTGTAATGTAGTGACTAGTAAAATTCGATTTTATTTAAAAAAAGATTTCAAATAATTGGGTTTATTCATATTAATCATGTTTACATCATTCACTAGCGATCCCAGAGACAGGAAAGAAGCACAAAGTACTTCACATTTTAAAGATTTTAAAGGAATCTCAAGTTGTATTAACCCGAAACAGTCCTTTCATTTATGGGAACACTTCCCATAAATCCTGATGTACTTGTTACATCATAAGAAGGATGGCGTCTACGCTAATATTAGTCTCTCTGTTTATCCCGAGGTTTACTGCAGTCCGCCGGATCCAGGCCGTATCCAGATCTGTTGAAGGACCTGCGCCTGGTCACGACGACAACACAGTCCTGAAGTGTCAACTAGTCTCTCCCCTGTGAAGGCCTCCTTCCCTTCCCTTTACCTCTGTACAGATAAAGCGTTGTTGGGATAATTCAGGTTCAAGTGGCTACGCGGAAGCGATAAATAACTCTTTATTATACATTTTTAAGGCCAGACAAGTAGTTTGTTGAGGGTTGGTTTGTAAAGGACTACACGCCTGCGCACATATCTATTCAAACGCGCATACCTATAGACTAAACACGTGATGCGGATGTGCACGCCGTCTGCGTTTTCGCGGGTTTGTGTTTTTGAGGTTTGTGCAGAGATAATCTTTTTTTTCAAAATGTTTCAAGGCTTGCACCTTGGAATCTATTTCAGGGTTTGCGTTCTCGAGCCACCAGGGCACTGTTTTGTGCGGATGAGCGGGCCGGAGTGCGTTGAGTAGGGGTGGGAATCTCTAGGCACATCACGATTCGATTCGATTATGATTTACAGGGCTGCGATGCGATGCTAAAACGATTATAGATGCATCTTTCTTTTGTGTGTGACTACTTGGTACTTTTAAAGCAAAGTATTTATGATGACCCATAAAGAATTTACTTCCAATACTTCCTATATTAATTTTATTAATAAAACAAATGGAAGTGATTTGGCAAGTTAACTGTAAGGTTACATTTGCCAGCATATGTCCCTACATTTTGTGCCTGTAGCAGCATACTTGTAGTAAATGAATACAAACTTCAGCATGTTTTGAATCTCTAGCATTTAATAATAGATTTCTAACCAACATCCTCCTGTTATGTACAATGAGCAATATAATCCTTCAGACAAAAAAACAAACACTTTGCTGTAGCAAAATCACAAACAGCTTTCGTTCAAAATATAGAATTATGTACCAGCAGCTCTCATACAAAAATAATGCTTGTGGACTTAAGCATATTCTGAATAATTAGTACATACAAAGCCGCTCTTATACACAACTAAATAATAAAGAGTTGCGATTTGAAATTTTTGCTGTATACCACAATCAAAAACAGCTTATATAAAAAAGCGAATGAACATCTGCAGAGAGCACATTGCACTGGCATTGCACTGATACACACTGTGACTGTGGAGGGCAGTACAGTAAACCTACGTATAACAGATCGGTTTACAGCATATTGATGTGAAAACTAAACAATACAGAAAGCAGCTCTCATACAAAAAATACAAAATAGGTCACAATGAAATTGCCAATTTTCCATCCGTTAGCTTTTAACGAAGAGGGTGCCGTTCAAATTTCGTGCTCGGCCATTCATACGTCTCTTTTTCCCCACCCCTAGCGTTGAGTGCTTTCTGTTAGAACGGTGTCGTGTTAGCGGCCCCTAAGTTAATAACTATCTCTGCAACGGCAGTGAATCAATCAATCAAAACTAACTTTAGATGGACAATAACTTTATTCTAGAGCTGCTGTAAAGCCAAAACAATCTCTGTTACTTCCTATTATCACTGTAAAGCTGCTTTGAAACAATCTATATTGTTAAAAGCGCTATATAAATGAAGGTGACTTGACTTGACTATTCTTAACAACAATATATTTTAAGTATCGTAAAATAAAGAGATAAGAAAGTATCATGAATTGACTTCTTTTTATTTATTGGCAAGCAACATGTGCAACATATTCCATTCCCTCTCTTAGAGGTGATTAGGAACAACTTGGAGCTTAACAAATACAGCATTCCTGTGAAAACAAAAACAAAAAAGTCTTTATCAACAGAAAGTAGTCAAATGTAAAACAACAACATTGCTCTTTAGTTGATCTAGTAGGATTGATCTATATTTATTTATACTGTGAAGACTATGCAATGAGTTCATTTTATTATCTTTGTCTTTTCTTGTTTGATTAACATTACTTACACAGACAAGCAAGAATATTAGGCTGATGTCACTTTAAGACGTAATCATTAGACAAAATATATACAAATTTCTACCAAATTTGAATCAACCAAATTCAAATCAACATAATTTCACTTCAAAAACTTCACGATCCTCTGGGATCTTCTTTCACAAGACGGTGGACAATTTGGCCTTCCTGTAAACCCCTATGAGACCACCAGTGGTCTGGTCTGGAGGTCTGTGAATGCAGGAATCCAAATTCTCACAGAACTCTGAAAGGTCAGGACTGCCAAAATTTGCCAGAGCAGGGAAGGAGATCACAACACAGGAAATCCCTCATCCTGTCTCGCAAGTATCAATGAAACAAACACACACACACACACACACACACACACACACACACACACACACACACACACACACACACACACACACACACACACACACACACACACACACACACACACACACACACACACACACACACTTTAGTGTGCAATGAACACTAGTCAGCAAGAGGACAGCATGACCATGTCGGTACATTAAAACTCATAAACCTGCATTATCATAATCTGTTTAATAAAGTTGTCTAGCAGTGAGCAAAGAGAGCAAGAAACTCAGAACACATCTAGTCCAGTGTTTCCCATCCACTGTGCCCCAGCACGCTAATGTGCCGTGAGAGGTTGTCAAATGACAATAAATAAATAAATAAATGCTACAAACAAGGCTATATCGTGGTTATCAGGCGGAAACCTCATATCTTTTACAATTAACTTAGGCTATAACCTGTAAGTTGATGAAAACGTAATGCTGAGACTGTCTCAGATGCGGCTGTTCCAGTGATGGACAAAATGCACATCTCTGTCAATCACTGGTCAAAAACCTCAGAACTCCATTTGAGCTTGATTTTCATCAAATGGTCATTTAATTTTAATGACATGCATGACCATATAGAAAGTCACGCTACCAACTTTGATGACAGTGTTTAATTATTTAAAAAACACAAGATTTCTGCCCGGTTGCCGTGGGATTTTTTACTTATCAAAACTGTGCTGTGGCAAAAAGGTTGGGAAACACTGATCTAGTCAAAGTGGGTATTTTAGATGCTGTTTTTTGTTTTTTTTTCATGGGACATTCCCTGTGTCTGCAGCTGTGTGTTTTCAAACAACAGGCAACCTTATGCTGATGTCAGAGGGTTTCCTGTCTGAGAACTGCAGCTGGACCGTCAGTATTGTAAAAAAAAAAGAAAGAAAAAAGAAGACAAAGACAGGGGAGGCAAACACTTGTGTCTACCAACATGACACAAAGACTCAAAACGCTAAATAAAATTAACTGGAAACAATTTTGGCACTGCCCTACACATTTTCACACTGAATATCCTGTTTGACGTGGAAATACGTCACATTAAAGATGTAAAATGGGCTGCTAATGCCATTTCATGTTGACTTTAAAACTGTAACTTTTGGCACTCTAGCAGTTAATAAACAGAACTGCATGCATCTTGCAGAAGAACATTGTAGCCAGAGCTACTTCTCTCTGTTTATGTCTATGACGAGTCACGCAGGTACTGGGTTACTCCGCAAGGGTATGACCCGTACCAGTCTAAGATGGTCTGAATATAAACACTAATTATAGGTGTGCACCGTAGTAATTGAAGAGAAGACAAAAACACAGTTTGGAAAATGGATTCATGATATACTCGCTTATTATATAAATTTACAAAAAAGTAACGGACTGCAGCTTTAAAGACAAAATAAAATTGAACTCATTTACTTTAGTACTAAACATTTCATCCACACATTAAAGAAACACCAAGCCTACCATGCAGTGTAATCCCAATGGAAAATTACTTACGAAAGAATAATATTTTTTACTAATCTACACTTTCTGCACCTTTAAATGCAATGCATGCGGCATGTGAGCTAGACTCTTCCATCATCCTCCATGAAGCAGAGGGGAAAAGAGTCTGGGAAGACTGTTCAGTTGGCAAAAGCACAAATCCTAAATCTCCTTGAAGGAGACTGCTGCATCGCATCACACAAATCATATGGTACAGGTCTTACAATTTAGTACCCGAATTTGACATTAACATTCAATTGTGTTTTCACCCCAAATTTATTTCAGTAGATATAAATGTTTAATCACAAAACAGAATAAACTGATTGTGGAACATTTTATCGTCAGTCAGGGGAAAATTGTAAGTCTGATCAAAAGTTATGACACACTACCATTCAAAAGTTCAAGAAAAGACTCATTCATGTATGTAGCGCAAATGGTGTGGTATCAAACACAACTAATGTCCAAATATGTTTCCCAAAAACACTGTACATAAAACTGGGATAGAATCAAATATTTTGCCATTCAAAATGTTCACAATGTTCACACACGGGCCTCACATTTTACATTATTGTATGGGATTAAATGCCGCCCAACGCCTATTTTAAATATTTAATCTCGTAGCATGATGTGAATAGTTTCCTGACTGAACACCAGAAGTTTTGCCACTTTTAACAGCCTGACATGGCTTGGGGGGAATGAGTTTTCCCTCTTTTCCCACCCCATCTTCTCGTGATTAAATCCCAGTCTTGCGTCACAGCAGGCTCGGGCAGCCACCCATGGCCCTCCACTGGATTAATTAAAAGCATTTCTATTATAACCACTTCATGGGATGAGAACAATAAGCCACTGTAAAAGAGCAATACAACATTGGGGTAGATCTGTGCAGAGTGATTGCTTTCACCGGTGTTTCAAGTTAATGGATGTAAGACATTAAAAAACCACTGGTTACGTTCACCGTTGCATAACTTCCTGTTGAGATCACAGGCCTTTTAAGTAATGTTCAAATATATATCACCAATTAAAGGTGATTTCAGTTGGCATTTTGTATTCTATATTAATTGCATGTTACACTGTTGGTTACTAGTTTTAACGTGTCTTACATAGCCAGACCTTTGATTATCTGACTTGCAAAAAATCAACAATTAACCACTGCTCGCCTTTTATGATTATGAAATTTATTTTTGCTTTTGATTTGTTGTGATTCAGCACTCAGGGCTCCAGACTGCAACCAAATGGTTGCATTTTGCGAACCTTTTTCCTGCCGGCGCAACTAGATTTTGTTAGACCACGTCGCCCAACTGATAAGAGCTGCCATTTCTGTTGCATATGAGAAACATCATAAGACAAACGAAATGAAAGCGGAACGAAATAAAGCTAATAAACGGTCCACCAGAGTGGACCATTTATTAGCTCGGAGCAATATTAGACATTAGCATCCAAATTCGGCGAAGAATTATCTGTTACCATAGATACTGTATCAGATCAAACAGCGCTGACGTGGAAACGAAGAAAAACATTGTGCCATGAACGAACAAGTTATAGAAGGCTCTCCAGTCCACAAATCACTAACATTCACCATGGATTTAATGTAGTGACGTTACCTGTAACCATGGTATTGTGGCAGAAATAGTTGAATATTTCAACCACTTTTTTAAAGGACTTTTTAAAGTACTTCACACTTTTCCAGCACTTCAAAGCTCTAAATATTACCTATCCAATTTTAATGTTGTTTAGGTTAATCTTCTACACCAAGGCAATAAATTATATAAGATTGAATCGGTCAGACAAACTCACTTCCTGACTGACCTATCCAATTTTAATGTTGTTAATAAAATTTAAGGCTCTGGGGCCGTATTCACAAAGAATTTTAAGGCTAAAAGTAGCTCCTAACTGGCGAATTTAGGAGCAACTCCTAAAAATAATGGGCGTGTCACTCGTAACTTTAGGACTCTTAATTTTTTTTACTAAGAGTAATTCACGAAGCATTTTAGCCCTAAAAGTAGCACCTAAGCCTGGGACAGCTTAAAAGAAGTCGAGAGGACTCCTAACTCATTAAGACCTATTCACAAACCGCTTTTTGTGGCATTTCACGTTGCGATGTTTTGAAATGCGTATGCGGCGGCTACAGGAGCTTCCAATCGCGAGGGAACAATTTTGCATTGGATGCAATAACGCCACCAACAACAACCAAACCTAGGCTACTCATTGCATGTAAACTAATTGTAACGTTTCATTGTGAATCAAATTAAAATGTTCTTCTCTTTGCAAACGTAGGCAGAGGCATATAGTGACAGATTAATTCAATAATGTTGCAAAGATATTGCATCAATCCATATGTTTCATTAGGCTACTATATATTTGTTTTGCCTTACTCTTTATTCATTTAGGCTATTTATTCAGTTATTCATTATCTTCCGTCCTTCGCACTACTTGTGTAGCGCACGCATTCTCAGACCTGTCACCTGTCACTCATCATCGTAGGGGAGGTGTTTGGAATCATTCCCGCGTTACAATCATCAGCCAATCAAGGTGGTCACTTCAGTCAAGCTCGTGCATGAGTAATGACGTCATCCATAGCAACGAAGACTCTCTCTTAGTTTAGGAGTTTTCATTTTTCTTTACTAAGAGTAGGTCTGAAAGGCGTTGTGAATAACTTTTAAGAGAAAACTCCTAGCTAAAATCTTTTAGTGCGATTTAGGAGTACTCCTAGTGGTAAGATAAAATGCTTTGTGAATACGGCCCCTGATGTTTGCCTACAGGACAACCACTGCACCACTATACCTAAACTCACGACGTATGTGCCATCCAGAAGCTTGTGTTCTGCAAGTGAACGGCGCCTTGTGGTGCCAACCAAAAGAGGCACAAAATTACTCTCATGGACCTTTTCCTCATCTGTTCCCTGCTGGTGAAATGATCTGCCAAACTCAAATCAATCAAAGTGTTTTGTGAACACTTGACCCATTAATATTAGCACTTACTTGTTCTATTCTATTCTGTTTCTCTATTTATAAATAAAAAACAAAACAAACTTTGCTTGACTAACTGGGACTTGACTTGACTTACTACATACTGTTGCCCTCTTGTTGATTTGATTGCTTCTATTGTTCTCATTTGTAAGTCGCTTTGGACAAAAGCTTCTGCTAAATGATTAAATGTAAATGATAAACTATTAATTAACTCCATCTCATCATCCTAACAAGCCTGAACCAGAGGAGCCTCTCGAGACATCTGTACAATGACGCATTTGGTGCGAGTCAGAGAGGCTGTCATGAGAACTGTCATCTTGGATCCTGAATCAAATGTATGGAACAATGCCTTCTGGAAGACTACAGTTTGATATCTGATGTATGTTGGCTAAATATTACATTTAGTACACCTCAATCCACAACCAATGAACTGAGCTTAATTAAAAGCAGATAAAAAGATGAATTCCACCAGTGTTTCCGGAGTCTCTATTAAGGAAAGCCACTGCGCTTGAATCTGCAACACCAAGGCAATACATTATATCAGATTGAATCGGTCAGACAAACTCACTTCCTGACTAAATCATCTCAGATTAGACGCTCGCTTACTGAACCACAGTTCATTAGGTCTGACTCAAAATACTGCTAATGTTAGCTACTGGGTTGAACAATATTATAAAAAAATATGATCTGTGATGACATGTTTATTGATGCAATACAATAATGCTTTCAGTGTGTAAAATCTATTTAAATGATATTTAAAAAAATGTAAATATACAACAAACAATTTTCACAAGAAAGCATCACTGCAACCCTAGTTGATGCACCGAAATGAAAATTCTGGGCCGAAACCGAAAATTCTGGATGCACTTGGCCGAAAACCGAAACCGAAAATGACTGATGACCGAAAATGAAAAAAAAAAAATCAAGCCAATAAAATAAAATAACCAGACTTGTATTTCAAGTAACATAAAAATTGGACAGAAAACAGGCCTATATTAAAATAGTGGGGTAGGGCGGCATATTTTAGGTTACGACAGTCAACACGATGAAACTCTCCAAGATGATTCAATGTTCCTATTATTATACTGTAGATCTTTAGATAAAGGTCTGTAGATAAAGGTCTATGGTTTTGCATAAAAGGACTTAATCTGGCTGGAGTTTCACATGTTACTTTCTCCCGGGTGTCAGTTAGGCTAGATCACAACACTGGAGTAGAGAGCATTATAATTGTTCTTATAACGCTATAACGTTCTATAACGTACACACACAGCAACTGAAATTTTAAACTTAGCAATGGTAATAAAATCGACTTACTAGCTGGTTAAATTACATTATGTTATAGAAAACCACATTGTGTTATTTATTAAAATGGCAATAAAAAGTGTGTTTTTGTTTAACATGCTTGTTTGTAAGCCAATTTCTGGGGAGGAGGATCATGTGGGAAACACTGACAAGTGCTACAAGTCACAAAGAGTTCTATTTCTCCGTACGGACAGAACACAATTAAGGTAGACAAGGAGTTGTCAGAGCAACACTAAACACTTCTAACACAAGGAAGAGCACATCAGTAGGAGCTCAGGAGCGTACGGCTTAATAACTCCCCTGCTGTGAAAAACGAAACCAAAGTTATGTTTACTTGGCAACAGCTGAAATGTTGTTTGCCAGCTGCATGTTTGAGAGTTTACAGTTTAAGATGTTTGTTACGTAAAGGACATGGGAGGTTCTTACAATTGTCTAAGAAGAAACTGAATTGGGTTTGTGCACATCTTCACACAGAAATAGTTGAAGGATGACAATATAAAACATGTCTGCATGAGTGGTCAGAAAATGATAATGAGGTTTGAACTGCAATATGATATTATTAAACAATGAATGAATAATTTAATAACACATACTTCTGCTTTTCTTTAGGTCCTGGTGCTGCAACACTGAAGTCCTAACACAGGGTTCCTCAAATCCGGTCCTGGAGGGCCATTGACCTACAGAGTTTAGTTCCAAACCCAATCAAACATACCGGAACAAGCTAATCAGGGTCTTCAGAGTCACTAGATAAATTCAGTTAAAGGGGTGGTTGATTATGATTTCACTTTTCTAACTTTAGTTAGTGCGTTATGTTGCTGTTTGAGCATAAACAACATCTGCAAAGTTACAACACTCAAAGTTCAAAGCAAAGGGAGATATTTTCTTTTACAGAAATCGATTTTTAAGGACTACAACAAACGCCAAACTGACTGATAGGGACTACACGAGCTTCCTCTCGGGTTAGTGACATCACGAACCCTAAAATTTACATAAACCCTGCCCCGGGAACGCATTTATAGATTATCATGACAGAATATGCTAATCAATGACTAGAAGATAGGCTAGTTAACTCCAGATCAGCTACATAAATTCATCAACTGACCATTCAGAAATGTCCTGTTGCATTCTACATGTTCACTTCTTCTTGAGTCTCTCCATCATTGTCCGACTCCGGTTTGAACATACAAGATAAAACAGTTTCTGACATTTTAGTGCGTGTCTGCGTGAGGTAATCGGAGCTGCTAACACACAAGCTGTTGTAGCTCCGCCCTCTTCTTGAAAGGGAGCAGCAGCTCATTTGCATTTAAATGGACACACACAAAACGACGCGTTTTTGCTCACCCTCAAAAACGGACGATTTTAACATGCTATAAAAAAATTTATCTGTGGGATATCCTCAGAGACGTATTTTACATCTTGTGAAAAGGGGCATTCTACCACCCCTTCAGTTAAACGAGTTTGATCAGGGTTGAGATAAACCAAAGACTTCAGATATATCATATTACTATGAATGGGAAAGTGCAATGCGCAATATGGCGGAAGAAGTCCCGTCTTCTAAATAAAAGAGCCAAAGCCACTGCGTCACTGCAACCGCCTTTAGAAGCTTTGGCAGCTACAGAAACAGTCAGTGTTCTGAGATATGCGCATAATGACTGGTCTAGCCTGAAAAATTCAGGGTTTTTTTGTCATGATCCGAGCTTTTAGAAACAAAATTTATTATACAGTTGTTGTCAGATTTCACTGGTGATTTAATCGTGGTGAACAGCTTTGGATAATTTGATGTTTCCCTGTTCAAAGAAAAAGGAGCTGCACTTGCATGACTGAAAGTGTGGTCATTTATTAGGGATGTGCAAGACTAGTCGACTAAACGGTACAGCTGCTACTTGTCGACACTAGAAACAATAGTCGATTACACAGAAAAAAAAACAAATACTAGCCTAAAAAAAACTCTCAAGCTTCCTGAAGACAAATAAACAGTGATTAAGAAAGACCAAAGAAAACCATAGAACCAAGACACAAATGAAATGGACCTACCTGAAAAACATCAAGCACTAGAAATAGCCTACTACATAACATGTATAATTAAATGTATATAAAAAAATTATAAATCAATGCATGGTATGTACTGTATAAATTAAATATAGCCTACATTTATTCTTATTAAAGTTACAAAAGTGATTCAGTCAAGAGCAGTGAGAGATTTTCTCTATTTTTTGTTGTCTGAATAACATTAATAATGACAGCAAGTATAAATTTGGATGCTATCACTTTAAGACCGACTGCACGGATCCATTATACTCGTGCATTGTTCTTTCTCAACTGCTTACGTTTACTTGAGACATGACTTCACTTTGACACATATGTGTATTTAACCGCTTGTACACATGTGTACAAGCCCAATTAGGCGCAAAAAGCATTGAGTTCAGTTTTCACGCGCTCTATGAGCAAGGGCTTCATGTCGCGTGTCTCGCGCAGAGAGCACGCACATATACTGAAAAAAATGAGTTGTCTTTCGCAGCTTACTGCTACTGCGCAGCACAGCAACGTCACATGAGCTTAACCGCAATAGAGACGATAGTCAAACATCTCTACAGGTTGACAAATTTCTATCGGTTAATCGTGTCTACCGTATATCGCCCACCTCTATTTCCTGAATGATATTTTTTCCATGACATGTTCTTTGTTTAAGGAATGTTAGCAGAAATCAATTCACTTCCAATTAGGCACACATTTTCATAACAGTTTTTTTTTCTGGATGGGCAGATGATCAATAATTCACATTAAGCTCCCAATGGAATTCCATCATTTGACATGATGAATAAAGTTCCAGTCGACTGGAGAGTGTTTATGATTGATTTGCGTGATGTTATTTGTTTGAGTAAAATTGGATGTACCCACAGTTCAATACATCTTTGTGTGCGGCGCTCATGTGCACCTGCAAGAATACTTGCATCATTGAACTAAGAGAGTTCTCACACACAAATGAACAGCAGACAAACCACCTGGACCACCAATCCCACTTCAGCTTTGAGTCAGCAACTAAACCTGAGAAAAACTGCGAAAACCTGTCAAATCGTAGTCATTTTAAGAGTCTTGTGCCTAAGCAAATATGTTCTTGTGCACAAGAATGCATGCATGCAATGACAATATGAGTTAATATTAATAATGAAAATATCTCTAGTCTGTCCAATTTAAGCTAATAAGCGCATGGAATAAAAATAAAAAAAGCATATATTATGCACGTTAAATGCTCTGCACTGAAATTCGCCCCACAAAGATGCACAAGTCGCATCTTATCAGCACATAGCCTAAATGACTAACATCTGGAACATAAATTAGCCTAAATCACCTGCGGCTAAGCACAAGTTGGCATACACCCTGGCACACTGTGTGGCTAACAACTGTTTATCAAACAGATAATTGCATGACCCATATCCGGTTTGGGGTTAAGTGCTGGCTGATGCTCACCAACTTTGGCACATACTTCAAAGCTGGAGATAGGAGCATGTTTATTCATTTTCATTCTGCAGGGGCTGGTAACTATCAAAGTCCTAAACCTAGAGAGAATACACAACGATTTTTCGGATATGATTAGAATAAAGAGCTCTGTGACCCCTACCATCGACAAACACCACCTCTGGCGCTTTAGGAAGGAGCTCCATGTGATTTTTCTTTCATGTAAGATGTTAGTGCCTGGTCATAGTCATCCAGCTGGGCAGATGAGATCTACATTTCCCTGGCACCCTACAACCTCGCGATCAAGTTTTATAGACCACAGCTCAGGGCAAGTAAAATTCCCAAGGAATTGAACAAAAGAGGAGCTCCATATAGCTAAAACCGCACTGCAAAAAAAGAGCAGTCACTGACATCTCAAGGAATCCTGTACGTCACTGAGAGTGCAGAAACAGCTCTTTCTGGCACACGGACTGAAGGTCATGTGGAAGTATTTATTTGAGGATCGGGACCCTCTTGGGGAAAGCTCTGCAGAATTCTTGGTCCTGAGAATTTGCTGGTCTTTCTCTTACCACATAAGAAGTCCAATGTAGAGAATGAAAAACAATGTGCAAAGCAGACAAAAATACCACAGGCTTGGAGCGTAAATGTGATGCCTTTCTGATGAAAACAGCTGACTTGCTCCGCTAAAACATTTTCTTCTGCAGAAAACAGCTTTGCCTCCAGTCTTTAAGCAGACATTAGTTAAAACATGTTAGAGCGGGCAGTATGAATTAAAAACAACTCTACAAAAGCCATTTGTAATTGTAACACAATAGCAAACAAAGCTGACAACAAATAGGCCTAACGAAATGAAAATCTAGCCAAAGTGCAACCATAGCAGTCAAATGTGTAAGATAACTTGTAAAAGTCATCTGTAAATGTGAATTGTCAGTCTGAATGGTGAATGACCTGTTGGGTGGGTGTCTTACTTTCTGCTAATCATGACAGGTCTACAGAAACCCAAACACAATGCATACCAATAAAATGTCATTACTCAATAATAGAAGAAATTACCTTGTTCAGCATCCCTCTTAAGTCAAAAGTCCTGACTAAAATATGAATCTGTGATGTGGGTGACCTGGCTGAATTACTCCGGTTTCTAACCAGATGCTGCGATGGTATGGGTAGAAAGACATGTTTACTCTCCTATTGACAATAATGCTAAAATACCCAAGGGTTCTTATCATGGAAAAAAAAAAGTTACACGACCAATTTTTTTCAATCTTATATAGGTCTATTTTCCCCCACAGAAGTAGCCTACTTCGTACATAGCTTTCAATTTGGAGCTTTAACGACACAGAGACGTGGACAGAAAAATGACAAGATGTCGCCCTAAACCGTTGAAACTGGCCTTTAGACTGACAATACAAAATTATTAAACCTCATTTTAAAACGAAAATCGTGTAGCCTATACTATAGTCTTTGTTATTTTACTAAAATCCTGTAACATTTAGTTTATGCTGGTCCCCCCGGACATTTGTCTCGACATATCCCACAAAACAGCATGTTAAGGACATTAACACAGCTTTTTATGCAAAATGTTATTTACAGCTACTATAATTCAGGAAAAATGACCGAAAACTACACTGATAACTCTGCCAACCAAGATTTCCGACAGAAAGCCGGTATTTGGGCAACACCCTCCTCAGCCACACAATCCGCTTAAATGCTCATCATACATGGCGCTCTGGTCGCTCATCAAGTCTATTTTCAACAGTCAGTTTTTAACATCTAATACGCATTTATTAAGATAGATTGCGAAAGATTGTGCCTTCATTCTACTTACCGAAAGGTTCCAGCAAATAATCTACAATGTCTGAGTGACTCCAGCCTCGCCATGCGATCGTAGTGATGTCTGATTCGCGAGCCAATCGTTCTGTTCGAAGATCTTTCTCGTGAATCAGACGAACCGATTCGCAAAACCAAATGGTTCAACCAGATAAATTGGCCGGAGTTCTAACAAACCTTGATAACGTTTGATTCATCAAATGAATGGACAAATCAGTGTGACTGATTTTTTTTTCTTTTTTTTTTCTTTCTTTCAATTTGGACGAAAACAGCCACTGTTAATAGGCTAATGGACGACCAGCATAGGCTACTAAATGTGTGGCGTTTTATGCTTTCATTTGCTTGGACAAACATCCAGACATTTTTTTGTATTTTTTATTATTGATTTCATTCATAAGTGATTTTTCGAATTTTAATTGGCTGTCATGTGCAATAGTATTAATTAAGCCTACAATTTTATTTTATTTTAAAAATAGTTGTGTGTGGCTATACTATAAATAGGGCAAAAAAAAAAAAAAAAACTATAATTATAATATTAATGATTAGGATATCACGTATTATTTAGATTGTTGTTAATCTATCTAATTGTTTGGCTACTAACAATTGTTAGGCTACTAACATGTTCCAAATGACCGTAATGGTAAACTGTGAATGTTGCACAATTAGTTTCAACACAATATAGCCATTGTTGGCCTAAATTACATCATATGCTAATCAACAATATGATAAAAAAAATAATATATATATATATATATATATATATATATATATATATATATATATATATATATATATATATATATATATATATATATATATATTATAATATAGCCTAATATAAAATAAAATAAAATAATATTTAAAAAAAACTTTCCAGCATATTTTTAAATAAATAATAGGCGGAACATTCAAAATACAACTTGTGGGGATTCCCTTTCCCTAACATGCATCAGTGTTCTCAGTGAATCTTGAATCGGTTGCTGAATATGACTTATTAAAATTATGTGTTCAAAGGAATCGATTCTGTAAAATGAATTGAACTACCTAGCACGTTCTCGATGATTTGGTCCTCCCACACTCTCCATTGATTCTGCGTCACGACCAGCAACATGACGACAGCGCCAGATTAAAATCCAAAGCGCGATTTCAAATCTTTGTGAGTCCATGTTTGTTTGGAATTTTTTAATATTCATGCATTTGTTAAATAGCCGTGCTAGTGGTTTAACAAGATGTTTTATCTAAATGTCTGAATTAAGAAAACTTCCCTCATATGGCATGAAAATGGTCGAAATTCAATTTAATAGGCTACAGCATTGATCAACCCTTAACCCTTTAGTAGCCTTTAAAGTAGCCAAGCTGTTGATACTAATGGAATGTTGGGAATGCGAAGTTTTGATCCAGATTGAATTGATCTGTGATTAGCCTATAGATGCTACAAAACTTGTCCTTATTAAAACCTTGAGTTGTATTTTTAGCAGGCTTATGGACCCCATTCTTATTTATTTATTCAGATAATATGATAAAAGATTATAGCCTACATGTTATAGCCTAGTTATTTATTGGTTTAAATAATAGGCCTAGGCCTATTAAAACAACCACCTAATTATTTAATAAAATGTGTATTTGGATGTTATTGGTAGGCTATATTTGGGAATTTTTACATGTATTCTCAATGTTCAAACTTAGGCTACAGTGTTGTATATGCCTATGTTACAATACAGCTAATACAGCTGTGATGCCAGCCCACGTGTTAACACAAGCATCAATTAGATGAGATATCGTTATATTATGAGATAATAACGTTTCGGTTGTCTTGTAGTCTACTACTTCTCGGCATTAATTAACCTAATAATGTTTGTCCATTCGTTTTTGCAGGTGCCAAATCCACATGTTCCCAAATGCAACTTTTGTAAAGTGATAGTAAAATCACCCCAAAGATACAGCGACGACACTTCCGTGGTTTGTGTGAATTTTTTCCTGACCTTTATGGAAAATACCATTGAGCCACTTTTGGAGCGGGAAAGCAGCGCCTCCGCGAGGCACAGACCTGTACTTTGTGCAACTTAGAAAACGCGGTTCTACATTTAAGCAAATAATAACTTTATAAATAAATAAGTTAAGAAAACATTTATTGTATTATCTGTTCATTTGTTTTGTATTTTAAATGCAGTTATCATTTAAAGAGGTTGTGAACAAGTCAGTTAGATGGACTCATTGCCACTTATGAATTATTTCATTTGCACATGAATGTCACGTGTGAATTCATGTCTCATGACAAGCAACATTGGAATGTTGGGAATTCACATTTTGAATTAAATCAATTGGTTTACTTCTTTGTTTGCTAATAAGCTTGCATTGCTCTGTGATTACAAAGCAACTTTTGGTCTACATTATTATTTCTCCTAAAAAACCTTGAGATTCAGAAAGGTGTTATAAATCATGGAACAGAGGAACAGGGCTGTGTGAAAACATACTGTAACCATACTGAACCACTTGAACAATCCCATCAAGGTTTGTTTTTACATTTATTTAATCTAAAAAAGATTACAAATAATGACGCCATTATTGAATAAAATATATATTAATTTGTTATGTTTTAAAATAGCCTAATATTAAGACAATTATAGCCTACAACGTGACTATTAATACAATGTTTGTATGTTTAATTATTTTGTCTCTAAATGTTTAAAGATTTTGTCTCTAAATTTGAGTTTATGTTTGACAATATTTCTTTATATTTTCAAACTCTTTATTTCAGGTGTGTGCATGTTACAATATTAAAACATTTGTAGCCAATAGACTGTGGTGGTCCAGGCATGCCCGCCCACGAATTAACACCTCCACCAATTATGTAAAAGAGACATTAATGAGGAATGCACATCTACATCTACTATAGCCGTCGTTCTTCATAAATAGGCCGACAAACTCCACGACAAACACTCGTCATCTAGCAGCTCACTTCAGATGTTCTCAGAGATGCAGCGAGAGCGCGCAGACATGCTGGTGGTCAGAAGAAAATACAAGAGATACTCCAAACAGAAAATGACGTACCTGGGTCTGATCGCTTATGTCATTCAAAACGCACCTGAGAAAAGATTAACCTTTTACGAGGTAAGTTGTTATAGCCTACCTATTTTGCGGCATCAATTATAATATGTCCATTTAACAATTTAATATTCTCTCTCTTTTAATTTTAATTTTATTTATATTGTATTGTAGCCTTTACACATGCTATTTGTTGGAAATAAAGAATTTAAAAAAAGAAATACTACTTGGTGGAAGAATATACTGTACCTTATTTAGAGCAGCGCCATGACATGAATGAAAGCGAGGCTGTGAGGGAAAGACTTGTCGTGTTTGCATTCGCTAAAAAAAAAAAAAAAACCTGTAGAGCTCATAGATCACTTATAATTCTCCACAGCATGTTGTCTGGAGTTTTATGTCAACTGAAATTTCTTAGTAAAGTTATTTCGTCAGTGTTTTATTAACAGAACAATCCAAAAAACATATCACAGTAGGCCTACAACAACCCACTGAAGAGATTACATTTCATTACCGTGGTAGGCGCTGCTGCGAATAAGGTTTTGTGTCCTGGGTTCAATTTCTCATTTAGTGCAAACTTTTATTGAATGTTATTGTGTTTTAAGTGCACTTTCCTAGGTTTCTTTATTTACAAAAATAAGCAAAATCAGAAACATATAGGCTATTACAATATGCTATTGTTTTTATTTGATTTTAATTATAGCCTCACTGTGTGTCCGAGCAAACGGAGACCACGGTTTGGCATGCAAGAGGAATACATGGGACTGGCCCAATCAAACTGCGCATGCCAATTTCAGTGGATCGTATTCACACTTTTGTTTTCCTACTTACAGTTTGGGCCAAATGAATGATGGATGCAGTCCCTCTAGTGGACCCTCAGAGAGTTCAGTTTCTGAACTGTCCTATGGTACAGCACTCAAGAGTTTTAGACATTTCACTTCAGATGCTGTGAGATGGGCCTACATGTAAAACTGCACTTAACATACACTTGACTTTCTTAGTGTACATATTCTTACTGATTTACTTTGCATTGCTGAAAATATCTGCCAGGTTCTCATTTACCAAATAAAATCAGTGTGTTTTTAAAACGTAGCCTACATATGTTGGGAAAAAGCTGGTGTGGGAGACCAGGTTTTTCTTTTCTTTTTGTTTTCTTTCTTTTTTTGCCAAGTAGTAGGCCAATTTTAGTCCTATAGCCATTTAATATTAAAAACAATTTAATGAAAGACTTACATTCAGACACACACAAAAAATGGATGATTCAAATCAAATTTATTGACCTCCAGCTTCCAGCAGTCAATATGCATGCAAATACAGGCTTCAGTCAAAATTATTATTTTTTTCAAAGTTTCCCATCCTTTTTTTTTACAAAACTGCGTGCACCTTAAATAATTCTGCAGCGTACAAACCACAAAAATACCAGTTTTACATTATCAAATACTGCACATAGAAAACATTTACAAAGCACAAGTATAAAATTACAGCTTCCCCATAACAGCTCTTTACCATTCTGTTATTCCTAAACAGCAGTGCACTGTCAGCTCGAATAATTTTTGGGGTCTACCTGTCTCTGATAAATCTTTGATCGTGCTCTCCCAAAGTGCAAGACTTAAACCGTAGTGGGTTAAATATAGGAGAGATGTATGGATTGCAATGGGCATGGATTTCAAAGTAGCTACATTTCTCATGAAAGTTGAAAACCTCACTCTGCGAAGGTGAGCATGTCCTAACAGTGTCTTGTGCTGTTAACAATTCATGAATAATATGAATGGCTGGTTTATGGCAACAACAAATTAGCTGCTAACAGCTTTGCTACATGAATGAGAAAACAGTCTACAAGTGACCATCTTCGCATTTGTAAAATAAATAAATTGCCAATGACAGTCTTTTAAATCTGACCCAAGATTACAATAAATTTAAGGTTGGTATATATATTTATATTTTAATTCAATGTTTTAGTTAAGTGTGATCACAAACAAAAAGAGCCCATTTTTAAAGACACTGCATGGCTCTTTGAGAAAATACAATGCCGGCTTTCTTCATTTCATTTTACAAATCTCAAAAAAAGTAGGGCGAAATGGCTAAAAACAAACATGTACTGAATGTTTCAACTGATATCTGATATCGATCTTTTTCCAAAAACCGAATAGGATACTCAAAACAATTGTGATAGCAATTAGATTAGTAAATAGATTGAATTAGATAACAGGGGCCTCATATATACACACACACACACACATATATATATATATATATATATATATATATATATATATATATATATATATTAAAAGCACTTTTCCAAGTCAAAGTGATATGAACATTGGTTCAAATCTGTGCGTATTCTAAAACCACACCAATGTTCATATTTATAAAAATTTGATGTGGAAAATTGCTTAGCGCCGTCAGGGTCTAAGCAGACATATACACTTTTCCTTGTGGTAGAGAGTCGGAGTACTGCAAGTATTTGGAAATCTAAGCAATTCTTGCCTCTCGCCATTCTCAAGTAAAGGATTTGACTGGTGCTCTTTTATGTTAATGACATTAATTAGTTGGCGTTTACAAGGTGGAGATCTGAAACCATTCAGCTGCGCACAATTTGAAGATAATTTGTGATTTATAAATTTCACAATCACATCTGGAAGAGAGGCGTACAAAGTTTTTGGGCGTACGTTCGTTCTCTGAATCACACGTAGATTTGAGAAATTATCATAAGATCAAATGTAGGACGGTTTCTATGCAACATTTTATAAAAGAGGCCCCCGGGTTCTTGTGCTCATGTAAGCCTTTAAACATCAACACATACCGGGAAATGATGTGTCATTGATGCACTGTGTCATTCAGACACTGTAAAACAAATAAAACCTGCAATACAATGAAATTAAATATATAATATGTACATTCAAGTTAGAGATACTTTAGTATAGTGATATCGAAGCAAAACACCCAAGGCTTTCAGTAACACATCTAAGCCTTATAATAATAACTCACAAGTAAGGCAATAAACAAGCCATCACCTTTTATCCAGCAGACCACCCTTTAAAATAATTAATTTTACAAAAATAAGATAATTATAGCCTCAATAATCCTTATATTTGTTCACAAACGGACAAAAAACAGGGTTTCATAAAAAGACTTCACAAGGTTTTAAATGGCCCAGATAGTTGTAAAGGGAGATTACATTCCTTTTGGAAATTAAAGCAATCTCTCAACATTTATATCATTTATGTACATCATACAGTACCTGACGAAGCAACATTTCATAAAAATGTTCAAAGTCACACATCATTCTCAGTTTTACAATCTACTGTATATTTCTGAATGCAAATAAGAAATGTAAGCATGAATACCAGGTAGACCTCCAACTGTATCGGCTATGATTGTTGAACATAACATAACATAACATAACATAACATAACATAACATACTGTAACATAACATAACATAACATAACATAACATAACATAACATAACATAACATAACATAACATAACATAACATTGATATTGATATTGATATTGATCTGTATTCAGTGTATTAAGATCATTCACCAGTCAGGTTGGTGTCACCTACTTACACACACATATAAACTGTGTATGCCATAAAACTGCCACAAAAAAAAAATAATCAAAAAATAAATAAAATAATTTGCCATGTAAATGAACTGAAAAGAATGAAGTGGTCTCGCATATAAAAGTATCAAGTACTCTGATACAACACCAAGCGTTTAAACGAACCAGATGCTAGTGGCATCTTATTCAGAAGTTACAACATCATATACTCAAAGATTTGTATTTATAGATTATCAACAAACCACAGAAGCATTTGATAACTGTATCCTTTTACTGTCAGAACAAAACAGATCTGATCGTTCCCATTCCATGTTAAAATATCGAAACGCATCCAAACCACAGTAAGTTTGAAGCGGCAAATCTAGATTTTTTTTTAGTTTTTTTGTCGATGTTGCATTTGGTTTAGCTATGGATTGCAACAAACTATATCCATCCACTACACCTGAAAAAATAGAGCAGTACAGTACAAATATTCATGCATTCAGACTCTTCATTTTGCAAAAATGCAAGATTTGTAACTACTTCATTGTACAGTAAAGGGACACATATAATCCCATATTCCAATGTACGTAAAATCACATAGAAAAAATATCAATATCTAATAGTCATTTCATAGTGTTTACCAAGGACAAACATTCAGCTGCAAATACAATTTGTTTTTAGTACAGTAAAACAATTTAATTTCATCTTTAGTTAGTACCTAATTTAATGTACAGACATGTGTCTGTTAGTGGAAAAGAGAAATGTGCAACACAATCAAACTTGTGCAAATACATAAGAAGCAAGAAATGCATGTGAGAATTAGCAGAGACTCATTTTGTATGTTTAAAGGCAAAACTTTTGAGCTTGAAGAACAACGACGGGCTGGAAAGTAAAATATTCTAAAATGTCAAATCAGTCGTGACTGGCATGGGTAAAATAGTTTCAACTTGAATGTACTACATTTACAACTTATGATGATAATAAGAAAGAGCAAAGTATTGTATCAAAGTTGCAGTAGAGACGGCTGTACAGCAAAGCAAAATACTAAAATACTTCAAACGATTCAAAATGATAAATCGGATGAAACGGTTTGCTGATCTCATAGTCTGCCTTTAGATCATGCATATCATGATGCAAACCAGAAAATCAAACAACATTTAGGCTTTGAACAGACTGAATTATAGAAGCGTCTTTAATGATTTGGCTAATGATCCATTTGGGAACTTAGAAATGAATAATTTTTCTGGTTCTTATCGATACTGTCACATATTAATAATTTTATAAGTGTTACATCTCTGCAGAAGATGCGACTGAAATCTGATGTACTGGTACAGAGATCCTATGATATATAAGGAACCGATCTGATATATTCAGAAGAACTATGAAAACAAATCTAGATGTGCAGAGGAGGCTGACAGGAGTGTGATGAACACTTTGTATTTTACCTACAGTGCTGTTTTCCTTCCAAATGTCTCCGTAACACCAACGACTGACTGAAGAAGCCATCTAGAGCCACCCAGCTAAAGAGGACTGCTGATTGGACAGGAATAGCCACAATGGCAAAGTTCATAGAGAAAAACAAAAGTGTCCAGGAGTTTACAGAATACCGTTTGTTCTGGGCTTCAAGATCCTGTCGAGCGAGCGACTCCATCACCAGTCCTCATATAGTCGTGTACTTGGTTTTTGTTCAGCGTGACCTCCTGAGTGTAACAGGAAACGGAAAAGACCTTTAACAGTTCAGATCCATATGCTGGTAGAACGAAACCCAAAACTACTTGAGGCGGTAAAGTATAACGCGGCTCCAGCTTTCCAGAAATCTTCGCTACTTGCTACAAGAAAAGTTTTCTTGCTTGCCAGAGGACAACGTTCGGCATATCCCACAATGCAGCAGCTGTGTATGAGGGTTGCTGGTTTAACAGGACAGTTGGTTCTCCTTCAGAGGGTTTCGATTCCCTCTGACTACGTCTGCAGCTCGGTGCAGATTGCGTTGTTCAGACAAAAAGTGAGATTAAAACATTAGCAAAATAAATAACCTACCATCTATAAGTCTACATCATTTTAAAGGCAAGCTTAAATAGCACTTTACATATTTTGCTGAACAAGGGTTGCGAGTTAACGTGCAGAATGCAGTCGATTAATACATAAACACAAATATCGATCTATATATTTATTTATTGAGCTCTCCGAAAAAAAGAAAAAGAAAACGCTACTTTATGCGACATGAATTGTGTGCATTTCTAATATATAACCTGACCTGTGGAGTAAAGCCCTGCCCTTTAAGTTTAATTGTGTATGTAGTCTAGTGAGTTTTTCTAACACGTCTTAGTTTTTTTTGCATCTCATCTAAGTCATTGACTCTGCTACATATCCATACTCTATAATATAACACTACAGATAATAAGAATTGCTTTGGTTTTTAAAAAATAAAACTTCGGGTTTGGCATAGAGAAATGATTGACCCTTGAGGATCTGGAACTGCTAGAACCCATTCTGCTCCCTGTGTGACATGACGTCAACACAAATGCTACATTGTCAGGAACATTTCTCAGCAGTTTTATTAAATGCCCCTATTGATTGACCTGCGAACAATGGATCTGCATGTAACTAGCCATGACTGATTCCGGACGCCCCCACAACCGCATGTTGCTGGTTACATCCATATCCATCTGTGTATGTGTTAAATGTGTCATGCCTGATTTGTATCCAACTCTTAAAATCTGTGTCGGTAAAGAGGAGCGTTCCAGCCCCGGGCGAGTTGGCCGTATCTATCAGAGTGTGTGTTCATGCTTTTGGGGTCGGTGGCGGGGTATATTGAACGAAGATACACACGTAGAGATAGAGAACACAGGCATATTAAGATGGGGACGTGGGTGTGTCTAGGTGCACGAGGGGCTGGTGGCGCTCTCGAGTGAGGACTGGGAGAGTCGGCGTGTCAGAGGGCCGATGCTGGGGTCCGCCAGAGAGGAGGTGGGGAAGAGCTTGTACCAGCCGCCCACCATTGATGACAGATCGAGATCATCCAGGAGGATCTGAGCCATTCCCATGAAACACTTGCTGTCCATGCGGCCGTAATCTCCCCACACGATCACCTGGAGAGGATAAATGGACACATTTAGTATGCAGCGGCCCCAATTTTTGCACGTGGTGTGAAAGTTTCTTATGTAATGACATTTATAAATTTTTAAGTGTGTCTTATGCTCTGGATGCTTAAGAGATGCTTGAAAAATTTAAATGTCTTAATGTACTTTTTGTCTTAATTGTGAACATATTATATACATTATATATATATATATATATATATATATATATATATTTAGTTTATAGTTTAAAGTCAGTAAGATTTTTGAAAGAAATTAATACTTTTTTATTCAGCAAGGATGCATTAAATTAATCAAAAGTAACATTTATAACGTTACAAACTATTTGTTTCAAATAAATGCTGTTTCTTTTAACTTTCTATTAATCAAAGAATAAAAAAAACCTATCATGGTTTCTATACAATTAAGCAGCATAACTTTCCAAAATTGGTAATAATAAGAAATGTTTCTTGAGCACCAAATCAACATATTAGAATGATTTCTGAAGACTGGAGTAATGGCTGCTGAAAATTCAGCTTTTTTCATCACAGGAAAAAATTACATTTTAAAATGTATTCAAAATAGACATCTATTGTTTAAAATATAATAATATTTACTCTATTTTTATCAAATAAATGCAGCATTGTTGAACATAAAACATGTCTTTCAAAAGCATAAAACAATCTTACTGACCCCAAATGTTTGAATGGTGCATGTATTTAAAAGAAATGCCCAAATCTAAGCATTTTATTGCAAATATTAAAAATAATTTAATAATATTTCTTACCAAAAAAAAAAATTATATTAAATATCAAAGTTTTAACACCAAATAAATTACACTACATTCTGTGTAAATAGTAATTAGACTTAATTAGAATATATAAAATATAAAAATAAATAATATAATTATTAATTATGACATTGCTATGATTATGAATATTAATTGATATATTACATGTAATTTGGTTAGCCACTGATGATATTCAATATAAATAATAATAATAATAATACTGCATAGACTGTACAGAATATGAAGTGTAAAAACACAAAATAAGCCCCTTGAACTTTAAACAGCGTCTCCTGTCTTTCCATCAACAAATTCAAGAATGCAAGACTTTTAAAAAACTTTTTATTCCATTAAATGCTTTTTTTGGGACCGCTGGATATTTAGATGTTATATGCTGTTTTCTGAAGAATGCGTTTGTGAAGGATAGCTGGAGTGTAATACCTGTAGCACTTTCCCCTGCGGGCTCTCGTCAAACATCAGGGATTGCTGGAAGGTTGGATCCAGGGTTTTCTTCACCACTTTGGTTTTCTTCTTAGCGAGACACATTCCATTCTCCAGAACATAAACCTTTATATATGTTGCTGATAGAAAAGGAATCATCCAATTATAAAACAGTGTTCTATGGCCTTACCAAACAAATCATGTGGATAAAATGATTCAACACAGTTATTTTTAATCGTGGGTTACCTGAAATGGTCTTTGAGCCTGGTTTAGGGGTCAGACCTCGGGCCTGCGTGATCTCAACCTCTAACTGACCCCCTCTATCCATCACACCAATGTAAACATCACCTACAGAGAAAACCATATGGCTTATGATCAAAACTTTCATTTCTGTGCAGAAATCTTGCAATTGGATAATTCAACAGCAGGTGGAGACAAAGAATAACATATAACCTCCATTCCTGAGAGTTTCTGCCTTGATATTTGATTTGAAACAGAAATTAGATACAAAGGCTATTATTAAATCTAACAAGCCAGTAACTCCAGTCCAGTCAACATGGGCTCCTGCAAAGATTGGCATTTATCAGATCTGCGTCAATTTGCAGACAAATTCATTGACAATCAGCTTAGTTCCACAGAATGCTAAAGGATAGCATAGTACCATTTCTACTGTATATACTATGTATACTAATATGCTCAGTATGAAAATGTATTGTACATACAAAATGCCCTGGTGAAGTACACAGCATGAAAGACACATTGCAATATACTCGACTTGACCTTCCATATCCAGTGTGACGAATAAAGCTAACGTTTTGCCACAATAACTCTTGACACATTAATTGATTGGACTGTCAAGAGTCAAGACGGTTTAATATGATATTAGCATAAACTGCTTTTTTTTTTAAACAAAATTTGAATTGCTGTATTCAGTGTATACTACCCAGCATGCAGGTGTCTTACCCATTGGCGGTGTGGCTAATGTCTGACGTCCCACTATCTGTGCGGGACCAAGGCCATCCAGGAAGTCACTGAACTGGCTCTCAGGGCCCAGGCGAGTGGTGGGGAAGATGAACCTAAAATACACCCGTTGAGATGTGTGAAATGTGTGATCTATCAAACTCATCAATACAAAACTGGGTTGTTTCCAAACAATGCAATACATAGTACTGAGAAACCAACTACTTCATCATTTAATGTGATTTAATGTGTCAAGATTTGATCATATTTAGAGCAGCAACTAACAATTATTTTGATAACTGACTGATATGTTGATTTTATTTATTAATCAATTAATCAGATGATTTTTATTTTTTATATTTGGTAATTATTAAAGTAATTAAAAATGTAATCCATTATTTAAAAAACAAAATAGTTATTACACATTATTTACCAATTTTATCAATTGTTGCAGCTCTAATCATATTACACCACATTTGAATTATTTTCATGACAATAAAGCACATTTCATCATCAAAATGTCATTAACGTAAAGTGAAATAAAATTTTATATTATTAAAATTGTACAATACTATTTTATGTAAAATATTTTCTTTTCATATTGTTTTTGTGAGATTCACTCAGATATAAATGCATTTGGATGCAGTGATTTGTGATCTCCAGGTTAAATGTCTGTGATGAGGAGTCTGTGTCAACGGACTGTTGTTTAAATAGTGATTAATAAATAAATAAAAGAAAAATACAAATACAATGAGACACCATGTCACTCACGTTCCATCAGAGCTGTTGCTGTTGGTGCTGCCATCTGTTGATTCTTTACTGCCCTGCCGTGTGACACGGTTCCTCATCTCCACAGCGATACCCGTCTCTGTGCTCCGCCGGATGGTGCTGCGTAGCTTCTTTGTTCCACCATCTACACAAAAAAACATGCATAATGTGACACTTTCCATGAATAGACCACACACACACACACACACACACACACACACACACACACACACACACACACACACACACACACACACACACACACACACACACACACACACACACACACACACACACACACACACACACACACACACACACACACACACACACACACACACACTCACACAGCATGTATGTGTATCTATTAGCAGTAGCAAGTCCATACTTGCTCTGCAGCAGCAGCAGTGTAGCAGATAGTCGGCCCAGATCCGGCACACATTTGGTACACGTGGATTTCACACAGCCCAGATGTGGGCCGGATCTGGGCCAACACTATATTGCTGTCTGGGCAAGAGTTGTCATGATTGAAATAAAATAAATTGACAAAAAGACACAACAAAAGACACTAACTAAAATTAAAATTAAAACAGAAAATATAAAACAATTTTTTTTTCTAAATATTAATTAAAAAACTATAATAGTATCTCAAATATACTAAAACAACACAACAGTAACATATTATTTACTTTTCTTCATGTGACACTCTAGAAAGGGTCTAAATGATGTTAAATAATGGTGCAACAATTTAAGCAATGTCACATTTTTGTAATGAAGGAAATAATATTGTAACCGGGTAGCTTGCAGAATGTGGGACACAAGTTGTTAGTTTAAGTTATTAGTTTACAAATATATTTTTTAATACAACTGATTGAATATTATTGCAGTCAATTATATCAAAATTATTACATTGTATGATTACAAGACAGTGAGGAAGGTCAAGACCTTGATATCTTTAATAGTTCAAAAAAAGTCACAGGACATTGACGTGTAATGGAAAGTGGCACTGATATAAACTCCTCAAATGTAATGCCATGTAAAAACACAGCATGAACTGCTAAAGTGTTTATGAAAATGAAAGCTGAGCTTATATAGTCCAGTCATATTTCATACCAGGAGTCATTTCCTCGGCTACTAATGTAAACTCATCTGTACCCTTACTCTGCATGACTTCCAGCTGTTTACAACTGCTGCATTTAGCTGACATACTTTTCTGACAAGCAATCAATCCAGGCATAGCAGAAGAGCTTGACAACTCAAATGCTTTTGCTTTTGTTCTCAAACACCAAATATGGAAATCAGAACAGTAAAACAAGAAGAAAGTGGTGGTTTAAATTTGTAACAGGGCTTGAAAACACAGTAGGTGAAAATAAGCAATGCCAAATTATAACTTCCAAAATTAAAACTCTCATGTTTCATGAGCCCAGAGGCTACCGTCTCGAAGTCACCAAGGAGTTATAAAGTGCTGCATCCATTAGCAAGCACACAGTGGTAAACCAGCCCGATCTCACGGGAAAACGTACAAATTCTACAAAGTGGCTTATTCGTACGAATTCATACGACCTGACTCGTACGAATTAGTACGATTTTTGCAAAATCGTACATATTTTACGAATTGGCCAATTCGTATGAATTCATACGAATGACCTACCCCTGACCCCGCCCCTAAACCTACCCATCACGTGGGTTTAGACAAATCGTACAAATTCGTACGAGTGAGGTCGTACGAATTAGTACGAATTAGCCAACTTTTTATCATTCGTACGAATTCGTACGAATTGGTCGTGAGATAGCGTTGGGTAAACCCCATGCTGTTGAGCTCCAAAAAGGACAAAAAAGCAAAACCATCTGATGCATATTGCACACAAAACTGGGAAGCGCTTGTGATCGCAATCTCCTATCAGCCCACTCAGAAAATCGTGTTTACAGCGGGTTGATATTATGAGAGCTATTTACCAAGTTCTTGACTACAAATCTTCCAAACATATTCAGTTTTATTTGAGAAACTTAGTAACAAGTTTACATGTCAAAGTGGATAGTTCTTGGCCAGAATATAGGGTTACAACGGGGCTAAAGGCGCATTTGATTTTATTAAACTTCTAGATGGCAAAACTCACATCAGCACTCTCCTAAACAGTTGCATTTCTCTATGCACATAGAAAAGTTGATCTACTGTTGGTGTTAAAGGTATTATTGACATGATAATAAATAGCTGGCTGATTTTTCCTTTTGTTGACGTGGTTAGATTTAAATGATCAATATCATTTATTAAGTTGGGTGTCCACCTTATGCCGAGTACACACTGCATGATTTTCAAAGTCATTGGATTGCTGTTCATCTCACACTGACGACTGTCTCGGGTGCCATTTAGTTGCTGTGGTCTGCATTTTACATGATGGATCAGTGACAGGGGGTCAAACATTACACATTTAATAAGAAGAATCGCTGACAACACTGTCTGGTCTACAAACCACATTTCACACAACCAAACACACGTAAGGATTGATAAAGCAAATAACGTACGATCACGAGTGAGACAGGAGTTCTCACGTGAGACTGTATTTCTTGTTAAAATGATGCATGCAAGAAGCTTGTGATAAAAGTTGTCTGTGTGTGCCGATTATGCAGTGAAAAAGAAAAAGAGACAAGAATATGAAGGACAGAATAGTTGCTTGCAGAAGCAATGCTTGCTGTGTTTTGTGACTCCTCCCCCTGAACTTTCCTTTGCCCTGTATCTTTATCTCTCATTGGCTGTAGGTCGTCGCTGATGTAATTTCCAGTCAAAACGCATTTCACACTGCAGCACTCTTGAGTCCCAGACAGGTCCAGATATTTAGCATGCTAAATATTTCACGGGCATCTGAGATACATTTTTGATCATACACAATACACATTTTCACCACGGCCAAAATGTTTTTGGTGTTACAGTGCTTGAATTTGGCGTGGGATTGTGCGTATTGAGCATAATTGTACTCATTCCCGCAGATTTTCAGCTCACACCCAAAGCGCGCAGCACATAAAGCCACCTCTCAGTATTAAATAGAGGTTTTTCGCTGCTTATTGCGCTTCAACAGTCAAATACACACAAAATAATATATTGGCCGGTATTCACGTAAACACAGTCAGTTATGTTTTAAGTGAACGTAAACAGTTGAGAAAGAAAACGCATGTGCAACCAAATAATGGACCTGTGCATCAATTCTTAAAGTGACAGCAGCCTAATACCTGCTGCCAAATTAGGAGATAATATTAAAAATACTAATATGGCAGTTTTTCCCCCATGGTATCGATGTTAAAATTTTGGCCAGTGAAAATGCTGAGTGGCTAAATTTGGAAAACCACAAGCCATTTTAGCTGGTGAACAAAAAATTATTGTCAAGCCCTTATTGTCACTCATGTGAATTTGGCGGTAAAAGACAAAACTGTCAGCGAGTGAAAATCAGGGCTAAAATTGATATGATAAATATGATATTGATCATATCATAAAATATAATTTATTCTAACCCTAACCCAAAGTATAGCCACATTAAATTATTATGAGATCTCCTTCAAATCTTTGAAAATATTTTTTTCTGTATTTTTAAAAAGACATATTTTAATAACAGTATATTTATTATAAAAAAAATATATATATATTTTATTTATCAAAATAAACAGAAAATAATACAAACTCTGCTGAAGTGATTTTTTTGAATGAGTATTAACTTACGTATTATTTATTTTTATTTATCAGTTTATTTAGCAGGGACAATGCAGTATAACATTGCTACAATTTCATGCAGCCGATGCTCTACATATAAGCTTCTAGCCAAAGGCTAATTTGCAGCCCCAGTCCCTGGTTAGGCTAAAAAAAACTAAATAAAAAAACAAAACAAATGAAGTAAAATAAAATAAGCAACCAAGACTATGTACAACCATCAGTGTTCACATATCTGCTTTTGTTTGAACCACTTTTTCAGTTTTGTTTGAAAAATATTCAACTGTGTTTGCATTTTCAATTCAGCTGACAAGCTGTTCCATAACAATGTACCTTGAACTGTAAATGTAGATTGTGCAAATTTAGTTTTTCTCTGTGGTGCTATACAGTTCTGTGTAGTTGCACCTCTTGTAGCGATCCCCCTACTACTCTGTTTTGATATTAATTTGCATATAACTTTTGGCACAAGATTATTTAAACATTTAAAAAACATTTTAATAACAGATGAATTTATAAAATTTTCAAAACTAAGCAAACTATATTTTTGTAAAATGCTACAGTGATGCCATCTGGTTGGTTTCTTATCCAGGACTCTTAATGTTTGTTTATATAAGGATCTAACAGGTTTAATAGTCAGTTGAGAAACCTGACTCCAGACAGTCACACAGTAAGATAAGTGTGAAAAAATCATTGCATGCATGTATAACTTGGCTGCTTTTAAGGATATATATGGTCTAATCATGTAAAAACAATTCAGATTTGTTTTGATTGTTCTACATAGCTTCTTAACATGCATATCAAATTTCAAATGAGAGTCTAAAATAACACCTAAATATGTAAAATTATTAACTGTTTCAATTTCCTTTTGATTGATCTTAATTATAAAACCACTCATTTCCTTCTTTCTGATTGAAAAACACATTGAGACAGTTTTTGTACAATTCAGGGTCAAACAACTGAATTGCTGAACAACTGAATTGACAAATTATGCAAAACATTTGTATCAACAAATGCCCCATGCTAGTGAACCTTTTTCCCTGAGTGTGTGCCACCTCATATATTTTATAAGATAAAAAAAAAAAAAAAAAAAATAAATAAAAAAAGAAAGCTTTTTTGATTTATTTTCTCACAGAAAATGTTGATCCATCAATGTTCACTAAATAAAAGATTTCTGCAATCATACACTATGGGAGCAGTGAAAAGCACATTTCCCTTAAGGTGTGCTTATAGCCTTGTTGTACTCATAAATCTAAGGTCTGGGAAGATGATGGCAGGCGACTGACAAACCTGGAAGATGCACAAGACAAGTGCACCCAGCAATCTGTTACAGCCAAGCATTGACGGCCAACCTGCTGACCTCACCATATAAAGTGAGAGAGGGGAAGGAAGAGAGAGCGCCAAATAGGCTGCTGCTCAGCTGATGTTAAGAAAGAGATAAAGAGAAAAACATGCCGCTCTATTCTGTGCCAAAAGATGACATCTCAACAACAGAGAGTGATGACTTCATAATTACCTCCTGGATTAGATAGGAGCCGATAAGACCATGAGCCAAGAACTAACACTCTGATATATACTCTGAATACTGTTAGTGTTTAAAGGGATAGTTCACCCAAAATTAACATTCTGTCACAGTAACACTTTATAATAACTTTCATGAATAAGCCATTAACAAACATTATTATAACGCTTAATGAACCATTAGTTCATATTTATTCAAATAGCTTGAAATATGGGATATTGTGCTTGTTAATGTTTACTAATGAACTTATTAAACATTTCATAATGATTAACAGATCATTATTTAATGTACATTGATATGCTTACAAATTAATCTTTAAATTCATATGATCATGCAATTCTAAAAAAATCTACAAATAATTGTAATCATTGTATAACATGTTAATTATATATATATATATATATATTAAGATTAGATCATTAGATTTTTAAGTGCATGATCATATTAAATGAAAGTTTAATGACATTTGTGAGCATATCAATTTACATTAAATATCTGTTGATCATTATCTAATGTTTAATAATTTCAGTAAACATAGTAAACATCAACAAGCACATTATCCCATATTTCTAGCTGTGTGAATATATTAACTAATGATCTGTTAAGCATTATATAATCTTTGTTAATAATGTATTAATGAAAGTTATTATGTTACCAAACATGGATAAAAATAATACATATTTCTAAAGCACCAAATCAGCATATTAGAATGATTTCTGAAGGATTATGTGACACTGAAGACTGAAGTAATGGATAAAATTTAAGAAAATGTATGTTTGTTATTTAAGATTGATCAAATAAATTCAGCCTTGGTTAGCATAAAGGACTTCTTTCAAAGAACAATTGCACTGCAAATGACACAATGACTCTGTGTTCTAAACTGTTATGAATCACAATAGTGTCGTTTCTGCAGAAGAATATGTAGACAGGCTGCAGAACTGCAAGTATTGCATTCCCAGCAGACACTTGCTTACTGTCATGGTGCTCCTAGTCTTTAAAATAAAATAACTGCAAGAGCGAGTGCGAGACATAGAGAACCAGAACAGCTTTCTAAAAATACTGACAGAACATGAACAGTGTGGGCCACAGGAACACCGGGCAAGAAGATCGCAGTCAGATGCACACAATTCACTGAGGTGTTCATTTAAAAATGAACAACGTCTGATGTGGATAGACAGTTGATGCTAAAATACCACAGACATAATGGCAAGCAAATGCTTGGAAAATATTATATGTGACATTTCAGAACAGTTACTTTGTGCAACATAATAACTACATGTTGTCGTCTTATATAAACATGTTATAAGAATAACAAGAATAACAGGCTGGCTCTGGGGTAGTGAAAGGGAACTGTACATTCACTGTATGTGACGTGTTGCATCTATGTTTGTAGTAGAATAAATGGCCACATTTAAAGATGAAGCAAGTGATTAATTTCCACTAGTATGTCTAAATTATTTTTACAAGTTCCCCAAATACTCCTGGTTTTGGTTATAATCTAAATAATCTGCCATTGGTTGACCAAACAGTTAGTCCCACCCTAAACTCACACCATTGATTGGTTGCTGTGTCATGCTGCTCAGATTGTGTTTGTTTAATTCCTCGGAAGTAATTTTAGAAAATGTAAAAATTACAGGGTCTTTTAAATTGACAGATATGTCTCGTCACAGGCCCCTGGGACAGTGTCCAGAGTTCGGTATCTTTGACCTCATTTTGTACTTAATTGGCCCAAAAACACACTCGTCCATGATCTGCCTGTGAAATGTCCATTCAATAAGTTGCCAGTGGGACGTCCAAAATACAGGGGTCAAAAGGTCGCAGGGCCTCGAAATTCGGTACAGTCCACCGTCAAGGGCCCTTGCGGCTCTAGATGCTTCCTGAGCCAATTATCCCCTGGGAAAGTAACTGCTGCACAAGACCTTTACAGGCACATGCTCCCATAGAGATCTAAGCAAGACATCTTTCGACCTAGCCCTGTCGGTATGTCGTCAAGGGCCCTGTGATGCAACTTTCTGTGAAGTCTGGGGCTCCTCATAATCTTATATAAAATCTCACAATTTATATCTCATGACTGCGATTTTAATTTGACTTGGAATTGCAACTTAAAGGTAAGAATGTAACTTTAAATCTCACAATTGTGAATTCAAATCTTGTAATGCAACTTTATTTCTCACAATTGGATTTTATATCTCAATTGGGACTTTGGTTCTTGTAATTGTGACTTTCTATCTCAAAATTAGGATTTTAAATTTCAAAATGTGACTTTACATCTCACTATTTGACTTTGTATCTTGCAATTGCAACTTTACATCTCAAAAGGTGAAGTTAAAACTCACTGTGGCTTTTTCTTGCACTTGCAACTTTATATCTCACAGTCTGATATTATTTTAACTTTTAAACTTTATTTCACAATTACTTTTTTTTTAAATCTTTTACTCTGTGGAGGAAGCGTTCTTCCATTCACAATCAAACATACAGACCTCTGACTGAACCAACTAACCGAACCAAATAACATTATTCTAAACCTTTATGCATGTTATTCCTTGTAAATGTTCCTTTGCACTGAAAGCAACATGTTGAGGGGCAAAATCTTTCTCCAAGATGCTTATAAAACACATTTATCTTTCTATATACGGCTTTATCTCCTGTCTGTTTCTTCCCTTCTCAGTCCTTGTCATTCGACAGCTATTCCCTTGTATCCAAACGCCTACTCTGCCTGTTTCACCCAGAAGTATCTCGCTACTGATCCCCAGTAAATACCAGAACAGCGGGAGAGTCTGTCCTTTGGGACACTTTGATGAAATATTAAACAGTGCAGCTCAGAGAGAGAGAGTGAGGGAGGGATGGGGTTGACAGAATCGGGGCTGAGGGCAAGAGGTGCTAAAAAGATTCATCCAAGTCCACGTGACACTTTCCCGAGAACAACAGCAAACCCTCACATGCAGCCTGAAGAGCAATCCACCTGTTTAAATCAAAGCGCATGTGCATAGATGCACACAAACAAGCCATTTTCACCTTCACACAAAACCTGTTCCCACCTGCGGCTACGCTAAAAAAGCTCATCAACATTGTCATGCACGCCACTGACTGCGTGTCTAAAAAAGGGAAGTGCCTTGTGTGCTGGAGACACATCCTTCTGTCTGGTATCTGTGGCAACAGCCTGCTCTCTCCAGACAGATATCATGGGGCACAGACATTTTAGATTAACTCGAGCTAAAAATACTGCCTTATCGCCCAACAGGACACAACTAATCAATGGCTGATATTTCAGGAAGATCTGTGTGTGGGTGGTCTGTGAAGGAGAATCTAATTAGGGGGCTTCCACAAAATAAACAGTTTATTCACAGACTAAATATGTAACAGGAAATATTTGACAGAAGCTTTTTCATAAGGGTAGACTGCTGAGAGAGTTATAGGTAGACTGATGATTTGCTCATCCGAGGTATATTGGGTATGTTCAGAACTGCATATTACCACACTACTCACACTTTTTTGTAGTATGCATTATAGGGGTGGGCCATATGATGTATATACTGTGCAGTTGCAGTACTGCGTCAACATGTAGAGATTTTGCTATGCTGTTTTTCGCATAATAGATAAAGTCGTGGACAGGACTGCTTTATGTTATTTACAAATAGAATGCTTTTAGCGTGTAAGATATGCTGCATGAATAGACATAAATAAGTAGCAGATCTATAGGCAGGTGGAGCTGGGGGAGGTGGAAGGTTCCAGAGTAAATCTGATACCGCGCTGAAGGACTTGCCTGCAACAAACACTGAACCAAACTATTTTAATGTTGAGCAAGCAATCCCATTGGTTGCAGGATCAGCAGAGGCCAATCAGCTTGCGTCATGTGGTAATGTGACTGCTTGCAGATTGCATGTAAAGGACCTATCAGCCTGCAGCCTCTAGAGTTCCATGTACTAGATATATGTACTGTTTCACATTCTTTATTTACACTGTACTGTATGTTTGTATGTTTTATGTGACAATACATTTTTCAAATAGTAACGCTACACAGTCAGAAAACTGCTTACTGCGTCCTATTTTTCATGAAATAATATATGAAACAGTATACATTTCCACAGCATGTAGTAAAAAGTATATTGGTATTGTAATATATTGACAATGTAATACACTGTACAATTGTTTTCTTCTGCGCAGTATGCAGTTTGTTGGTATTCTTTTCTAACAACAATGTATCACACAGTTTGAATGTGTAGCATACATTTTTCATTGTATACCTACTACATAATATTTTGCAAGCTATTTATAAAAATAAGTAGTAAACAGTATAATACACTTCACAGAATCCAGAAAGCAGTATGCTAGTATTCCATTCCAAACATATCTAGAAAAGATCTTATATTTTTACACAAACTACAAAAAAAAGTGATGATGATGATAACTGGATGCCACTCACTGAATTAAACATGCAAAAGTAAAGGTGTTATGTGCCAACAATGTAGCATAGGCCTACTTGCATACTATAAACCAGCAAGGCAGTATGCGGTTAGCATTACGCTAGTATTCCATTCCAAGCACAGCCATGGTCATTTGTCCATTTAATGACATTGTAGCATTTTCCATCAGGACTTAATGCATATGTTTCTCGACTGGCTTTGTGCCTCGTCGGTTTTCTTGACGCCTGCCTGAGAGACTCATTAGACCTCTCATCACAGCAGGAGGCACCCGTAACACATTATACACTGTTCCTCACATCTCCATGACGATGAGCAGCATCGCTGATGAGAGAGAGTGACTGATAAGAAGTGGATGACAGCGAGGGACAGGGAACAAGAGAGTAAATAGAGAGAAAGAGAGATGGGGTGCAGAGGGTGCAGAGGATGAGTGGTAGGGTGGGGGTTCTATTTTTAAGCCTGTAGTCAGGAATATCTCTGCCGAGGGAAAGGGAACTGTGGAGCAGCAGACAACATGCTCAGGCAATAACCCACCACTGCCTCCTTGAAACTCAAAGCCACACATAAATATCTTCAATCACCCTTGAATCTGATCATGTGAAACGCAAACCATCTCTGCACTTTGCTGTGCAGTTAAAGTTTTATGAATCTCTGATCAAACATCAAGCCTAGAGCATACTTCAGTTTTTATGCGTTCGCTAATGAATGCGTAAAGTGCGTGTGATGTAAATTTCATCATCAGAATGACATTTCTGCAGCCTGATTTTTTGAACCGTGCATACTCTGTATCCCTGCGGCACGTCCTGATTCCGAGTTAGTCGCGTTCCTTGATCAACATATTTTATTGATCCTGGAACAACATTCTGTCCAAAAATGTCCCTACCCCTAAACCTAACCCTGTAATACCTAAAATCAGAGGGAAATGATAGGTGAATAACACTGATGTAGCAGGACCTTACCCTGGTTTTAATCCTAAACTTGACATAAACTGTAAACTTGTCCCTTAAATCTGATTGGTTGAATGGAATGTTGTTCTAGGATCAACAAAGATGTTTATCCAGGAACATGTTGCAGTTGGTGAAATCAGGTTTTGCATGTCTGCGCTTTGAAACGTTTTGCAGTCCATAAGGTGCCCAACTATTTTTCACAGTCGAAAAATAAACGCAGGAGAATGAACAACAACAAAATAAACACAACAACAATAGACGGCCACTTTGACGAGCCCTTGTGTGAGGGCGCTAGAGATTCCAGCTTAAACTAGGACAAAGACATTTGAATTGGTCATAACTTCTGGAGAGAAATAGAGCAGACACGGAAGAAGAATGAAACTTATCTAGTGCGCATATGCCGACTGCCAGTGTTTGCGCATGCTATCATATGAAGTATACTTTGGCCGTGTCTCAAATGGCACACTGCATATGCACTTACAGTTTTGTGGACTTATACTGGCCACCGTCATTTTATAATAAAAAAAAAAGGTGTTTGCGAGCACCCCCCTTTGCAGTAGATCTCGATATGCGTCCTCGAAATGCACTCTTTCCGAGCCCGTATTGAAGCGACTCATAGGAAGACCACGAGTGTTTAGGGTGCCAGTTGGGACAGCTTTGAAAGTCTATGCATTCAGCTGTATGTTTACTACAAAGCTGAAATATGCTTTGGGCTTTACTCTAAGTTTATTCTTAATATATCAAATTAATCTTTACTGGGATTCCTGTGTCTATATTTATTCAGCAAGGAATGTTACATCTGGCTTTATGTGTTTGTGACTGCAGTACGAATTAAAAAAAATCAGTTACAGGAGCTTTTTGACAGAAGCTGAATTCTGTCAGGTATTTAGCTGTGTTCTAAAATCTATTGCAGCCCATTTCAAATAGGGAATTATTGTATTAAAAAAATGGATGGAGCACAATGGAATGAAACAGAAGGCAAGAGGTTTTCCAAAGTTGGAATATCTTTAACTTCACAAAGCATTGTAAAAACATGCCGTTCATGGTCTGGGATGCAAAATAGACAGCAAGACGCAACGTTATGCAAGAACACAATCACGTGTTTGCCAATAACAGAGGTCTTAAAGGAACAGTACAGTAACAACGGACATTATTTGACTAGCTTTAACTATGCATTAAAGCACTTGTTTTTTCCAAAAACATATACATGAATGGGGATAAGAGTGTTCAGGTAGAGGTATAAAGGGAAAGGTTGTGGTATCCTGGTGTGGGAAGTGAAGGTCAGGCTGTGCAGATGGCCGGTGGGTCCAGAGGCTCAGGGCCAGGTGGTCATCATCTTGTCACGGACACGAACAAAAAAATTCTGGGAGTCAAGTGTTATCAGCTATTCAAGTTTGGCAAAACAAAGTTTGACTTGCGAGAAAATGTTGATTGATTGGCTGAGGTAATACAGATTTGAATCTAAAGTGGTATTAGGGAAAAACATATATTTTTTCCTGAACAAACCTATTCCTTTCAGCCTCAACACACTGTAAAAAATTCCTAACCCTCCCAAATCAAAAATTTCAAGTGACCGATAACATCTACATTTTTCAATTGGCCCAAGTGAAATTCTTGATGCAATAGTCTGTTAACATTGGCTCAATGAGAAATAATACGTCAGACTAATTGAAAAATTTAGATGTTATCGGTCACTTGAAATTTTTTACTTGGGGATGTAATTTTTTTTTACAGAGCAAGTAAGGTTCTTTGAGGGAGAAAACAGTCACGTACCATCTTTCACTAGGACTCACAGCAAGTTTACTCATTGATTTACACTCTTACTTGTTCTGTTTGTCTTCAGACACAAACATAGTATATATATACAAATGACAGAGAGTACTAGCCAATTGCCCTCCTTGGACGCAACACAAACTTTTGGCAGTGTACATTAGAGCTGATTTTTAACTGCCCACTCAAACTGTTTAGTCTGTCCCTGCTGAAAAGACCAGCTTAAACCAACCTAAGAAAGTTTGGTCTTAGTGGATTTAAAATGCTCTAACTCACCTCCCAGCTTGGTCAAACTGGCTAGCCTACTTAAGTGCCCAAAAACAATCTAAAACAAGCCAACAGACCAGCCTAAGATAAGATAAGATAAGACCAGTTTAGGTTGGTTTGAACCTCCCCTTCCTCCCCTTTTTGTCAGTTTGGCTAACAGGATCATGTTTAGCAGCTTTATTTTCTCACTAGTGTGACGATGCAGCCATACAAATCTCCACCAGGAAGCTCCTCTAGTCTCCAGCTTTATCATATTAACCCCCAGCAGCCCAGTATGTACTAGCTTCACCCACTGCCTTCCTCTGCCTTCCAACACCTTCAGTCCATACACACCCACGTCTGAGTACACAGGAAGCCTGGGAGCTCTGCAGTGACCCCATCCCTTCTTTTCTAATCCTCTAGCCTCTGATGCTCTCTTTCTCTCTCTCTCTCTCATACACACGCTCTTTCTCTCTCTCTCTCCCCCACCCCGTTTCCATGGTAATGCTGTCTGCAATGCACCAAGATCCCATTGTGTCATCATTGGGCCTCTCGCTCAGCTTGTTTGCTTCCGTTTTAACAATGTTCACCCATTAATCAGTCTTTTTTCTCTAACTCTTCCTGACTTGCTGCCGGGATAACGGGATAATATTTATCATTTATAAAAGTTGTAGACGAATCCTTCATTCTTCTATAACTCGATTATACTCTGAATCACAATATCTATCTATTTGTCTATCTATCCATCCATCCATGGAGCGCTCCATTTCTTTCTTGTTTCACCATCCAACTTTTCAACTTGTTTGGTGTCTCTCCAGTTCTTCTTGTATCTGTCACTTAAGAATGAGGGTTTTTGGAGAATCTAGATTCACCAGAGCTTCTGTAATCTGCTATTTCATAAGGAAAAAGCTCAGATGCATGCATGCTTTTGCAAAAATGTAATCATGTAATTTTGAAACACTAAAACTCTTCTCAACTAGGGATTTATTTCTTGATTTTCTGTCCAAGATTTATGATAACTGTAAACTGTTTTATCTGCCAGCAATAATGTTTATTGTCCTTAGAGTTCCTCACGGGAAGTGCATGAGACTGAGAGTTGAGGGCTGAGAGTTGGATGTTAGCATGTTGCTAAGCTAACATGCTACAATAAGCATCAAAATACTGACTACTTTTAATTGATACTTCAAGTAGCCATCTTTGATTATTTTCTCTGAGCTTGTCACTATGCGAAGAGTTCAGATGCAAAAGCCGCTAAACGCCACCTCCGTCAAAAATTAGATAATGATATTGAGCGAATATGTTCATCAAATACTTTTGCTCCAAATCCACTAAATCCCAGCGTCAGCCTATTCAGAAATACTGGTTTCCTGGCAGAAGCTGTTAATCATCACTTCCCTTTGTCAGCAAAATCCTCTAAGTCCACAGAAACCAATCAGAGCACGCAAATTGAATCATATGATTTCAAGATGAATGACGGTGTGCGTATGAGCCGGATTTCAATTGCAGAGCTGCAAGTTTTTATCACGTTTTGTCCAATCGTTACAGTGACAATGACAGGATTTCGCAAGTAGCAAGTAACAATGTTCCTTGTGCTGCTGTAAATCCCCCTACTGTGTGGATCATTTTCTTCATTGTTAAATTTTTAATTCTGCTTTCATCATTTGCAATGTTTCCAGCTGCATCTTTAGTGATTTACAACTGTATACCATGTCTTACTGTCCAAAGAGGTTGACTTAGAGGTATTTGCAGCAAAAGACAGTTAAATTTGTTAAATACCAATGAATTGACTAAAGTGAAACTTTTGAAAATAAGGCATTTCAACAACTGACTAATAACCTTTTCATTGCCATTAAAGTGAAATTACTGAACCTAACCATAGGAGCCTGATTATGATTTCACTTTTCTAACTTTAGTTAGTAATGTTGCTGTTTGAGCATAAACAACTTCTGCAAAGTTACAATGCTCAAAGTTCAAAGCAAATGGATATATTTGGGACTGGTAGGGACTACACAAGCTTCCTCCCGGGTTAGGGTCATCACAAACCCTAAAATGTACATAAACATACATAAAAGGCTAAACGTTTTTGAAATTTTCAGTGCATGTCTGTGTGAGTGCAAGCTGTTGTAGCTCCGCCCTCTGTGCTGGGAGCAGCAGCTCATTTACATTTAAAGGGACAGACACAAAAACGGTGCGTTTTTTGCTTACCCTCAAAAAGTGACAATTTTAACATGCTATATAAAAATATCTGTGGGGTATTTTGAGCTAAAACTTCACATACACACTCTGGGGATATCAAATACTTTTTTTACATCTTGTGAAAAGGGCATTATACCACCCCTTTAAAAGAAAACATGTCAAAGGTTTTTGCATTCTTTATCAATACTAGTACTGCTTTACAATACCTTTACAGAATTTATTAATTTAGCATTATAGCTTATGCATTATGTACAAACAAATTAACAATGAACAATAGTAAATGCTGTAAAAATTGTTCATTCCTTCGGCAAACAATTCATTGGTAAGGTAAGACCTGTAAACCTGCCTTTGGTTGATTATTATGGTATTTCTAGACCACTGAATTGACACCATCTCCGTTGAAGCACGCACACAGCAGGGTACTGACTCTATGTTATTACAATCATGAAGTTGTGTGGGTAAAATATTAGTATTATGTAATAGAGATCAGAGAAAGGTGCCATACCAAGCAGTATGAGATAGTGGTTTCTTTTCGATGGCATTTAGAGAGTGTTAATTAAAGCAATCTATCCATGATGCTCCACTGAGTAATAAAAGCCCTGGAGGACAGTAGAGAGGCTGAACAATGAGATATAGGAAGTGTGTATATTCAAGCCATTGACTCAGTGCTGACACTCACTGCACTGGATCATAACACTCTGGGAGATATATCACCAGGATTAAATCCTGTATGCCTTTATATTTGTATGTCTGTGTGGGTAAAAATTACTCAGAGAAAATATGCAATAAATGCACAATAAATCCAATAATACTGACATACATAAGCATGTCTATGAGTGGATGTTCACATGAGAGCATACATGTGATATAAATGAGAAAATGTGGTTGTGTTGACGTATGAATTGCCTGTCTTGGTGTTCATTTCGTGGCATTGTGCATGCACATGCCTTTGAGAGATCTATACGTCATGGTATGCTGGAGTTATTTCAGGCATCTGCGCTGTTGGCTGGTTGCATAAGTCTCTGGGAGGTCTGATTCTTTCCACTTAAAATAAAGAATCTGAAAATGGGGAAGAGAGGGACAGAATGCAGACAGATACTGAGAGCGAATGATAGAGCGAAATAGAGACGTATGTGCTGAAATCAAGTGCATACACATTGATAGTGTAACCTTAAAGGTAGGGTAGGCATTTTTTTCATAAAACCTTTTTTGTTATTCTGGTTGAAACTCTCTTCACATCCTGATAGCAGTCAGTAATAGATGTGGTCTAAATATTTTTAAAAATTACATTTGTGGCTAAATGCCACCTCCGTCAAAAATTAGACAACGATATAGAGCGAATGCTCTCTGCACATACTGTAGTATACATTCATCATCACTTCAAACCCGCTAAATCCCAGCCTCAGCCCATTCAGAAATACTGGTTCGTTGGAAGAAACCTCTAAACGCCACTTCCCTTTGCCAGCAAAAGCCCCTAAGTTCACAGAACCAATCAGAAGATGCAAATATGATGCAAATCATATGATTTCAAGATGAATGACGGTGTGCAAATGAGCCGGCTTTCAATTATTACAAGTTTTTATCCTGTTTCAAGAGATTTTTAACTAAACAAGATGTTTAGAAGTTTAGAAGAAGTTTATACTAGAAATTTACATTTTATGATAATGGGTTGACTAATCTCAGTTTAATATTTATTGACTTAATGCACTTCTTAATGAACAACTTAGTACACTTTTTATTATTGTTTATTTATTTTCGATACATCATGACTTTATATTTATTTTTTAATACATATTTAATATTGTATATAGGTTATTATATTTTAAGCGTAGTCTAGTGTAGTATTTGAGCGTAGTGTATGGTGTAGTTATTGTATAAAGTCTTCTATTTGCCTTCTGTTTGTTGTTGTTATTGTGTGCTGTCATTTTGTGTCATTATGGTTATAATGTGTTAATTATTTTTTATTTTATTTTTTTTACTATATTTTTTAGCCTTTTCCTTTATTCAGAAAGGACAGTGAAGAGGGAGAGAGATAGGGGTGGGATCGGGAAACGACCGCAGGTCACATTCGAACCTGGGTCCCCGGTGAGCATTACATTACATTACATTTAAAGCTGCCGTCGGCAAGTCTGGCAGATTGGGTCGATTAGCCAAAATTTTGAATGTTTACAACTCTCATGCCCCTCCCCACTACCAGCGAGCACCCTCCCATCGAGGTCGTGCTCGTCAGTGCGTCACTGTGCGTGTGTACCTGATTTTCTGTGAACGCGTCCGTCTCTTCAGCATCTATCAACACCATGGACTCGGAGGTAGGTTGCCCTGGCTAATCTATCCATAGATAGCAATAACCGAGGAATTGGAAGCTTGTTAGTAGATTTTCTCTCCGCCATCACGCTTCATGCAATCTCCAGGCGAACTTCAGGCGTGGCGTGTGCATGTGATATTAACGTGCGCGAGTCAGGGGGGATCTGTGGCGTGTGCACGACCTGTGATTGACAGTCAGATCTCACACCCCCCTGCGCTGATTGGACCTGATGAAGCGGGAGCGCTGGATTTTTGCAAAACAAATAACACGCTCCAGGTGGAGTTAGAAGCTCGGGGTTTTTTCTAAAACCATCTTATTTATGTTGTTCTGTCGGATTATAGTGTCGATTACACTGAATATGATCAAAAAAATGTTGCCGACGGCAGCTTTAATCATTTAGCAGATGCTTTTATGCAAAGCAACTTACAAATGAGGAAAGCAATAGAAGCCATCAAGCCAACAATAGGGCAACAATATGCAAGTGCTATGACCAGTCCCAGTTAGTCCAGGCAGGTCATTCCACCAGCTTGGAACAGTCAAGGAAAAGGAGCACTTGGACATGAATACATTACAGACATGGCAGTAGTGAATTTGCAACTGTTTACTATGTCTTGGCCAAAGAGGTGGACTTAGGCACACATGGCACACATGGACTTAGGGTCCACTAAAGTGAAATTTTTTAAAATAAAGCATTTCAATAACTGACTTTAATAACCTTTTCATTGCCATTAAAGTGAAATTACTGAACCTAAACATAGGAGCCTGATAAAAAGAATTATGCTAATTTAAAAGAAAAATGTCAGACAGATTTGAGGTTTTTGCATCTGACGTCTTCATATATCTCCTGTGGAAGTCTCAGGTTCCATGTTAGTGCGTTCCATGAGGCTATGAAGAGTTGTAGACAGACACCAAGCGCCGCAAACAAACAGCAGCCACCTTTTACAGTTCTTCCTGAACCAAAACAACAAGCTAATGCTGAGTTCATGCCATGTCTTAACTGCAATTACGAGATTGCAACATGTGAAGTTGTACTCTACTAAAATGACTAAAACTATGTAAGGAATAATTGACGACGGTCCGTTGAATTATTAGAAGAATAATTACCAAGGTGGTAATGCGGTCACGATGCGAAGTGGAGTTATCCACACCTCGGGCGTGCATTACTTTTCTAATAATTCAACGGCCCGGAGTCAATTATTTTGCGCTTATACTACGTATACATTTTTGTCATTAAAATGCTATTGTGTGTAGGAGTAATTTCTTACACATGTAATCCCAAGCCTCCGTTGCTAATTCCAAAACGTCATTTTAGATCTAGTAACGGAGGTTTGAGCCACTGATAGCAAACTAATGCAGTTATTAATGCAGTTATTAGAAAGAGAGAGAGAGAGAGAGAGAGAGAGAGAGAGAGAGAGAGAGAGAGAGAGAGAGAGATTGCAGAGACAGAAAAGCATGTGCGTCAATATTATTTGATTTATCTATTATTTCATTCGTTTTAATTAATTTGTTAATTATTTTTTTTTCTATTATTGACACGCTAATAAATTAAACACAAAGCCCAAGTAGGCCTATCATTATTTATTTATTTGTTATATTATCTGCAGATTCAAGCAGTTAACAGCCCCGTAGTATAAAACTGAAATAAAAATGTGTTAAAGCTGAATAATTTTTTTAAACAAAATTAATCAAAAAAAGTATTAAAACTAAAATTGAAAATATAAAAATAAAAGGTGTATAAATAATATAAGTAATAATTATTATTGTATATAAATAATAATAAAATAACACTGACATATTTATATAAATATATAACAAATTTATTTACATATTATATTTAACATATAATATAAATACTTTGCTATATTTTGTGATTATATAGCTCCACATCAAATAAAATTACTCATAGTGTTATGTCTGGTCATGCTGCTCACCCCTAATGTGTGCTATAAATTACAAAAGAGGTTTAAAATCTAAATGTAACAATATAAAGAGCAAATATAGCTACAGACATGCTGCATATGTAATTACGAGTCAACACAAGTTAGCAATATCATTAAATAAGGCAAGCTTGACATTTGCTGAAGCGCATCTCTGTAGCCTTGGTATAGATTCCTGTTTTTAGAGCCTAGTGTCTCTCTGACTCCCTTATTGGCTGTAGCTGCAACAGCAACATTGCACTATCCATAGCAACAGTATCCATTAAGTTGTTGATGGAGATCTCTTTACAACACTTACCCAGACTAAATTCAAAGAAAGGTGGAGAGATAAAAACATCTGTCCTTTCTAAGAGACCATTAATTAGAGGCAGTCTGAGCGGGAACCAGCTGTTATGGTGTGTGTGAGTGTATTTGTACGTATGTGTGTGTTTATATGTTCCATGGGTAGCCGGAATATCGATTTATCCCCACTGTGCTTTTCATCATCAAAGATAAAGATGCAGTGAAGGTTTAGCTTTAGAAGGATTGGGTCTTGTGGCCATAAAGAACTAAAAAATCATTGTTTGCATTCTCAAGGGCATCATGCACCTATTTATTTATTTATTTTTTTGGAAAGAAAGAAAGAAAGAAAGATTTTTTTAACATACATTATGTACATATGTGGAACCATTTGCATCCAGTGTACAAGGAGGAAGGTGCTCAAGTCATGACTACATATGAAATGTTTCTTAATTAACCAAAAAATAGCATTTCCCAGTATGTGATCAGCACGTATTTGTCTTGAATGGAAAAGAGCAACTTTTTTATTTTAATAGCGGGGCACATGCTTGACCAAGAAATGTACCAAAATATGCAGTTTGTTGTTCCCAGTGCTGCGTGTTTGAAATCGAACAGCATGTTGAACAGTAAGCATCAGGAAACAGTTTCCTTGAACGTTGGAAAATCATCTGAACAAATACTAACACTGGATAAACAACTAATAGTAAACATTGAGGATGACCTCTCTCTACTTTCATACGCTCACATGATACAATCCAAATATATTTTTGAATCCAATACACACACCCTGAGTATTCACAATTTGTCTTGTTTTTAACCTGTGAACGTATGTTCTGTACCAAATGCTGTGTTTTGATACCCCTCCAGCCTGGCACTGACCAGTCCACCCACTCACCACCTCCTGTCCATCTGGGTAACGTAGCACGGCTATTTTCTGGCAGTGTTGCACCATTACAGTACCACGGCAGGCCAGTTGACACTTGGCATTTTGAGTTAGTGCTGCATTGTCTCTTATTTTATGTTTGTTGATTATGTACTTGTGTCATTATGGCTCAAACATTTGGGGCCAGATTTTCTAATAGCTTGCGCTACTGTCAGATAGACTTAAACTCAGTAGTCATTGCATTAGCAGTGAAAAATTTGCGCTGAAAATGCGTGCACTGGATTATTTTATCTTATTGCATACGCATTTGTAGGAGTTTCCCTTTCAGATGCAAAATTCATGGGAGGAGAGTATTTAAATTAATCATGCAAGGTGATTTACTATGGTTTGCGCTCGTCAATTTACTGGTGTTTGCACCATTATTTACCACCCAAAAAAAGCATGTCTTAAACCAGATGCTAATTTGCGTTGCTCTTGGTAGATTGCATCTAAGGCTGTGTTATGTAATTATGTAAAAACTTTCCACTCCCATCTGAGCTTTTTTTGGATTTGCTCTTCCATGCTAATTTGCCCAGTTTAGTAAATCTGGCCCCAAATGTTCTGTGATTCTCATTCAATTGTGTCACCAAGGTTAAGTTATCTTGGGCTGACAGATATTGCAGGATTTTGCAAGGAAAACTTGTGAAGAATCAGAGAAGAATCAGAATGGGTTACAAATGATGAACAAATCAATCATGCTTAGCACAATTTTCACAACAGTATATAAACTTGCGACAACACCGTTATTACCGATAACACTCTTTTTTCACTCGCTTTTCACTTTCACTTTTAAATTCGTAGGCATGCATACTCTGTGTAAATAGGCCTATAATTTGAGGACAACAGGGAGCCACTATCAATATGCAGGGTATTTAAATTGCTTTTTAAGTATGCTCACTTTCGAATTCGCGATCACATGTAGGCTAATCTGTGTATAGGGAGCGGCGGTACTGACCATACATTTGATAAGATATTTGTCTTCTTTCTCAAAAGCAGGGCACAATTTGGTACCCAAACCCAGACCTCTGGAACCTCCACGTCTGGCGCCTGGACGGTATCACCAGCGGTGATAAACACTATCACTCAAGCCAGGGCCCCCTCTAGCAGGTGGCTGTATGCTCTGAAGGGGCGTCTGTTCACAAACTGGACTGCCCACTGGATTGTGGATGCCATTTACCTGGCACACCAAACCCAGGGTGTGCTATGTCTCCTGGGAGTGTGAGGACACTCCACCAGGAGTGTTGCATCCTCCTGGGCACTTGTGAACGGCGACTCTCTGACATACATATGTAGAGCAGTAGGTTGGTCTACACCCAATACCTTCGCAAGATTTTACAATCTCCAGGTTGAGCTGGTTTCGTCCCAAGTATTTTCAGGTACAATCAGGTAAACTTCAGGCAATTGGTTGGGTATAACGCTTGCACACAGCACCGTTCCCTCCCTGAGGTGGTAACGCAACCTTTTTTTATCCATGTGAGTTCCCCTTGTCCATGAACCTTTATATATTATATAGAATTTGGAAGAATGAGATATTTCACTATAGCTATTAACTGTTCAATTCTCACAGCTATTGATTATTAATTCTCACCAATGTATTGATCTGATCACTAATGGTGACCAGACCTAAATTTGATAAATCAGACCATTAGATGGAATATTCTCTCCAAATAAGAGATCTTTGTTGCATAATGTTAATAACTTTCAATCATCAAGCAAGGTCCCCATTACGAGCAACATCTGATCTGGCATTTGGACGGTGTAAATCTTGTTGTTCCACTGATATAAAATGCACCATTGGGCAACCTTTTGTTGCGCAGTGGTCAGTAGCTAAATGTCAGCCAGTGTTTGGGTAACCTTTCGGGCGTGTGTGATGGAGTGCAGGTTGTGGGCGGGAAAGGGTGGAGATAGGGACTTCACAATATATGACTGAGAAATAGAGGATAATTACTTTGGGGTTAATTAAAGAAGGGGGAGGGCGAATCATCTATCTGTGCACGTTGGAGGAACTGCAACATTCAGTCATGTTTCTGGGCTACACCATCTTAACATAAGCCCATCCAACATCCCCTGCCAACATATCTAATCACACTGATGTTTGCTGTAGAAACTAAATAATTCTGCATATCATTTTGCCCCAAATGATTCTTGTTGTGAACATGATACACTCTATGGATGAAAAAAGGTGTAAGATTTCAGGGAGTGAGCCATAATCATGTGAGATTTAGTTGGGAATGAGAAAGAGAGAGTATGAGGTGAAATGGATCTTCTTCTTGGCAGCGTGATCTCTTGTCACATATGTCAACTGGCCGTGGATATATTTGCCAGGATTTAGCATGTGAGCGCGTGTGTTTGTGCTGAAGGGTGTCTCACTATGGGAGTGAGCTGCTGTTCCCATTGTTTTTGAACATGTTCCAGGAGGATGCTTCATTTTAGCGAGTGTACATGTTGCATCTCTGCAGTGAGGAGTGTGTGCATTGCCAGGCACATATCAGCCCCCTGTCCCCTCGCACCAAACACACCACAGAGCTGCTGCTCTCATCAGTTTTCTGAAGCTCATGGCAATAGAGCTGGGAATCGTAAGGAATTTAGCGATTCTGGTTCCAATTCTAGTTCATCGCCAATTATTTCAGCATTTTGGAGGAAGAATGAAACATATTTGAAATACAAAAATAAAATAAAAATCACATTTACTGCTCTCAACAGCCTTTTGTCAAATGATTTCGGTGGTGCTAACAAATCAGAAATAAACTGTATTATATAACTAAATGTATAAATTCTTTGAAAGAGATGAGAGTGGTGCTTGATCGTGCAAAACTCACCGGCACGGGGTGTTGTGGTTTTTAGTGTGTTGGGATGTTATGTATGATTACTAGCAGCTGCTAAGAATGATTACTATAATGATAACTATATTAGTGTCCACACCAATGGAAGATAACTATATTAGCATCCACTCTAACGGACGATTACTATAACTATAACTATAACTATATTAGCGTCCACACAATAGACGATAACTATAATGATAAATATATTAGTGTCCACAGCAATGGACGATAACGATAAATAAATTAGGGTCTACATCAGTGGATGCTAATGATAACTATATTATGTCCACACTAATAGACAATAACTTTAACGATAACTATACTAGCGTCCACACCAATGGATGATAACTATTATAGCGTCCACACCAATGTATGATAACGATAACTATATTAGCGTACCCACCAAAAGACAATAACTATAATGATAAATATATTAGCATCCACACCAGCAGAAAATAACGATAACTATATAAGTGTCCCTACCAAAAGACGATAGTTATAACAATAACTATATTAGCATCCCCACCAGTGACTGATAATGATAACTATATTAACATCCCCATCAAAAGACGATAACTATTAGCGTCCACACCAGCGGACAGTAATGATAACTACTGTATATTAGCGTCCAAACCATCGGATATTAACTATAATGATAATTATATTAATGTCCACACCAATGGACAATAACGTTAACAATGACTATTTTAACGTCTACACCAATGTTTGATTACTATAATTATAACTAGCCACATCAACAGACGATTACTATAATGATAACTATTTTAGCTTCCTCACCAAAAGACGATAACTATATTAACATCCACACCAGTGGATAACTATAACAATAGCTATATGATTCCAACAATATTGCTCCTCTGTGTCAATGTAGCTGAAGCTGTGGTGTAGATGTTGTTATTCTCTAAGAGTTATAACAATTATTAAAACTTTTAACTTTAAAAAGTTATAGTTATGAAAGTAATTGCTTTTGGTGTGAACGGGCCTTAAATCAAAGGGATTTATAAAAGTTATTTTATCGTCCACCATTACCTGTTCAACTTTGATTGCATCAAGCAACAAATACATTTTTACCATTAGGTCTACATAATGGTGATCATTTACACAATTTGTATTTTCTTTCCAAAACTCATTATGACAGATTCACAAAACAATGAACTGAAATGTACTACAGAAACTGTTCAGATCAGATTGAAAGGATCAGGGCAATTGTTAAAAATAACCTTCTAACAAGGATATGCGGAGCAGCACATGCCACACACAAGCAGAAACAGATCAAACCTTGGCAAACTTTCATTACATTTTATCTTTAGTTCTTCTGGTGTTTAGGAATAATACTATCCATCTGGCTTTCTGCTCGCTACCTTACAGTGCTATATAACTCAGTGAGGGTGCAGCTATTTTATAACAGTAGCTTAATTTCTGCAAAGAATCATAGTGCTGCATCAGCGTTTAGCAGATAGATCCATTCCTAATAAAGCTATGCTGTTATTATCATTAAGACTCATTTGTTAATTTATTAAGGTGACTTAAGGTTCTTTCTGAGAGTGAAAAGTGACCGCTGAAATAACCTAAGCATGAAATATAGAAAAGTTATAAACAAATATTACTATAATGTTCTAATTTACTAGAAATTATTTTCAGAAACTCAAAGACTGTAATGCAAGCTGACTCTACTGGACATTTTTCCAAATGTGGTAACACAAATAGGGTGTTTTAAGCAAATGTCACAAATGATTCAGCATCGTCTGAGTCACCAGCCTCTTGTGTGTAAAAGCACTGAGTACAGGATGTTATTTTTGAAACGAGGTCAAAGTCAATTTCAGGCGTATTTACATGTACTGTCAGCCGAAGAGATAATAAATCATTTTCTCCAACTCTGTGTCTGTTCATATCTCTAAAATCAATAGCCTATTATAACTCACATTTGTGGCATGACAACCCCTCATTGTGAGCTCAATTTCATCAGATCTTACACAAACCCACTTCTAAAAAAGTACACTTTAGCATACTTTTAAATCAAACACTTATTATGGAAATAATATACTAAATAACATACTTAATGGGATACTTCACCTCTGGAAAGATGAATGTGTATTTAAAATGGGTCATTTATGTAGAAGAAATGTGAAATTTGGAGCTTTCTAGACTGACAAAAGCCAGAAAATTTATTTTTGGCTTATGTGGATGAAAGACAACAACTCCCAGAATGCACTTGCTTTGCAGCCCTAGGAGGCCACTCCCAAGCCATGCCTACCGGTAAGAGAGCGCAGTTGAAAACAACAAGGCTAGGCTACTAGTGAGTCTCCGTGACGAGTCTGCCCGGGATTTCGAGATCGCCCAAAATGTCCCGGATTCGGCTTTTGCGTTCTATAGTCGCCATTCATTATGTTTACTGTGGCGAACAGGACGAGACTGGGGGCCGTGGGAGAACGATGAGAGGCCGGTGGTGTGATTACTGATGAGCGACACCTGTGAGTCTCGTATCTCTCACGGAGGAGCGGGAATTTTCTTAGCAATGTTAAAACGCACATCAACCGATCACTTGTTTAGCGTTCATGTAAACACTACATTCAGATTCACCAATCGGAATGAATTCAGTTAGACTGAAACAAAAGGTGTGCATGTAAACAATGAATGGCGACTGCAGAAAGCAAAAGCCGAAACGCAGACATTTTGGACAATCTCGACGGCCGGACATGTCCGGGAAAAAGAGGATGGTCACCCCTACTACTCAGTTTTCTCCTACTACTCAGCTTTCTCCACAGAACAAGAGCCTGCTAGATTAGCTTCCAAAAAAAGATGGCTGACACTATGTGTACATTCTGTGAGTGAGATCCCACCCTCTATGGGCAGGTTGAAAACATGCGGGACAGCCCCTACTACTGGCTGTAGTCTTGAGCCTCTGGCCAAAAAATCCTCCAATGACGCAAAATGACGATTTTTGCGTCATCTGAGGATTTTTTCCAGACAAAAAATAAATAAATCTCTCGTCTCAGGGGGATATGAGGGTGGAAAGTACGGTAATTCGAAAATACTACAAGTTTTCTACTAATACAAAGCTTAATGCTAAATCCTGAAGTATCCCTTTAAGTGAGATCTGATGTAATGTTTTCAGACACTTGCATGTTATTCACAATTAAATTAAAATGTAATGCAATTAGTTGCACTTAAGAGCTTTCTTGACCCACTTAAGTAGGACTTAAGTTTCTTCTTAATTGATATAGTTACTTTAGTAGTCCATAGTCCACTTGATAGTTACTATCTTTGAAATACTGATAAAGTGTACTGCATCTACTAACAAGCATTTATGGAAAACTAAATGTACTTAAATGTCGTTTCTAATGAAACCTTTATGTCCTGTATTTAAATATAGTTGCAATTACACATTTGTAACTGAAGTTGCAGTTTAGTGCATTTAAAATATATTAACTTTAAATGTAATATTGAATAACACACTATAGTTAAAATTATTAAGTATTTTACATGAACTTACAGTGCACATTTGTATGTAAAGTAAGTTGCTTAAAGTACACTTAAGTTAATATTATCTGCAAGTTTAATAACAGTTTCTTAAAAATATATATATACTTTTAAGATTTGAAGTATGCTTCAAGAGCACTTTCAAAACAATTAATTGCACTTCTTTTATACAAGGGTTCACCCAACAAAACATCTGCTGTCTTAGGTCCTGTTTATACCTGGTATTAAGAAGCGTTTTGGTCGATCGGATCACAAGTGGACGACGCTAAATACAGGTGTAAACGAGGTCTAAAACATTTTGAGGTTGTCCACTTCCAGAGGTAGTCGAAAATGCATTAGACCGGATTGCTTTCGTAGTGTTCGAATGCTTTTGGAGATCCACAAAAGACCACCTATTCTCAGACTACTGACTTAACGCGTAAACATTATGGAAGCATGCTAGCCAGACGGGATTTAAACTTTGTCGATTGAAGACTCAAGTTTGGTTTGAGGACGAAAAACCTACCTGTGTTTTTCCATCATCTCCGGTCGTGTTCATGTAAATTGCGTGGGATCCTTTTGTCCATTAGAATGAAAGATCTGAAAGATCTGAAAAATTGATACTGAAAAATTGTATTGATACTCGTTAGCAATTACATGACTGCCTAAATGATTCATTAATGTCAGTGAGTAATATCTCAAGTCAGCAATATGTTTTCATTTGAGACAAAGTGACGCATTACACCAGTAGCGTGACCAGTGGAGCGTGACCAGCCAGCCAGTAAACATAAACTACAGCTGGCGACAAGTATGTGGATGAATTTATGATAAACAAGGAAGGTGCATTCACAACAAACTGTCTTCATGTCCTAAATCCAATCCATCAATTACTTTGCACGGTTGCCTTGTAGGGGAAAGAGAAAATAGGATGAAAGTGTTATGAGAGAATGATGTACTAGATAAATTGATGGGAAATAAAACACAGAGACCATCAGTATAGAAGGAACTTTGGCAAAACAATTTCTACACATGTGTGATGCCTTGAGTAGTCACAGATGCTACACTAAATTTGAATCTGGTCATGCAGTTTTCTTTAGTGCTTTAGTGCACAAGCTGTCCGGTGTTACCCTTGAATTGCAACAGAGCTAAAGGGCACAGGAGGACAACAAGATAATGGCAACTTGGTACTTGGTACAATGGTACAAAGTATATAAAAAAAAAAAAAAAATAAGTAAGATAATTGTTACATGTATGATCTGTATTTCCCCCTTCATTATGTTTTTGGTTCAGTCCTGTGACCTAGTGTTCCATGATTGTTAATTAGTCATGTTTATCACCTGTGCATTGTCAATCACCTCATTAGTTATCTTGTTAGTCCCTGTGTGTTTTGGTTATTAAATGTTATTTCTACGTATTCCTCTTCTCCATGAGCTTTGTCCTACACGTAACATGACAATAATATTACAGTATATGCACACCAGTTATTTTTTGGTAGGTATGTACCAAGTATAATATACTAAGAAAATGATGCATAACAGGCAAGCAAATGCACCAGAATATGAATGGCGCGTGCTAAATTGCACGTTAAGCATTTTCACAGGGATTAATTTCAAAATTAATTCAGTAACTCTTTATTTTAAAGTGACATGATTACATGTAACTACATGTGCTTACTATAGTAATCACAGTTAATTATGCATAATTACAAGTAACTAACCCTAAACCAAACCTAACGTAACTCTATAGTAAGTACATGTTATTTAATATTACTCAGTACTTATTTGAGTAAGTACACACTACAGTTAAAATCATAATCAAGTTCTTGACGGTCTTTTGTCTGTTAGTCAACACACCAAGATAAGTGAATTTAAAGCACGAAAAAAGATAATGATTTGAAATGTACTAAATATTTACGTTTATCCAAAGTAAAACGTTGACATTTTTACAAATTGCACTTTTTAAAAGTGTACTTAAGTGTGTTAAGAACAGGCATGAAAGTGTGCTCTCTTTAAGTACACTTAATATTATATTTTCTGCAAAAATAGGTATTTGAAAAATATACTACAAGTGGACATTCAGTACAGTACAACTTGCCTCTTTTTTACGAGGGACTGTTGCTTGTAAAGTAAAAGAGCCCATTCATTCACATGATTGAGTAACACTCACACCAGCACCTGCCGTGTTTACATGCCCCCTACAACCCTTGAAGTGAAGGAAAGGGGGTAGTTTAGCCACAACAGCAGCATAATATGATTGAAAAGCCTGTTATTTTCCCCCATTAGAGTCCTCTCTCCTGCCTCACATATGGTCAGGCAGTCCAGTTAAACGCACCACTGCTGTACCTCTGAGATGACCAAGCAAAACAGGTAAGCACTGTTATTATTGAGCACACAAAGAGAGTCACGAAAAATAGAAAACTGGGATTCAATAAAGAACAGCAAATATAATACGCAGTCAACAGGAAACACTGGTGGCATGCTGGGATTGGTCGGTGTATATCGTTTATCAGATTTCTTTTTTTTTTTTTCAAGTTTATACAACCCTCTAATTCTCCTAGCTTTTTTTTATGGCTCTCAGCATTGCACTATTTTCCCAGCCATAGTTTCAATTTCTCATCATTAAAGAAAGAAATGATGCTTATCATGTTATATTAGTCAGCGCCCTCAGTTGTCATGAGCAGATCTGCTAATGTGATCACAGTCGTATGGAGCCATTCCTGCCCGCCAGACAGACTGCTGGTTTGCAGTGATTCATTCTGTTTGGCGGATCTCTTGCTCGTTGTCACTTGTGTCGCTATATTTAGCACCTGCAAGCGCTTTTGTGTACGGTTGTGGCATTGTTCTTGAGTCAATTCCCAGATCTCTGCTCCACTGTGTTAGAGAGCAGACTCAACCAGCCACATTTTCTATTGGGCCTGCAATGTTTTTTTTTTATTATTCTTCTTAACACTAACACTTACTAGACGTCCACATTAAATCAGAATGCTACCTTTCAAAAATTTAGGATGGGTTTTTAATTTGCTTTTAAAATAAGTCTCTTATGCTCACCAAGGCATTTATTTGATCAAAATTACAATACAACAGTAATATTGTGAAATATTATTTCAAATTAAAATGTGTTTCTATTTGAATATATTTTAAAATGTATGTTTTTTTCCTGTAATGTCAAAGTAGAATTTTCAGCAGCCATTACTAGCCATTATCACAGTTGAAAACAGTTGTGCTGTGTTATATATATTTTTTTAGAAACTGTGATGCATTCTTTCAGGATCCTTTGATAAATAGAAAGTTCAAAGAACGACAGGAGCGACATCTATGGCTTGACCTGGCTGAGATGAGGGAAGCAGACAAAGTTTGCTTTCTTGACTCCCCATCTCCCAGGCTGGCCTCTTCAGCTTTGCCCAGCAGTTCTCGGTGGTACAGAAGCAGGCGGAGGCAATAGCCCACATCCTGCCCAGGCAGGTCGCTGCAGGCCCTCCACCTGCTCGTCTCGTGGAGCAGGCCGCAGGAAGGCGGCGCCACCCGCCTCAGGCCCTGCCAGACCCTCCATGCGTCAGGCGAAGCGGCGTTCCTGAGACGGGCGACCTAGAGATGTGGAGACCTGGTCTTTGGGAGACAGTGAAGGCACTGCTCCCTCCATCGCCCGTGTCTTTACCTTGGCAGAGCGTGTTAGTGTTGTCTCCACCCTAGCTAGGTAGGATCCTCCCTAAGGGCAGCGTCTCCATAGCGTCCCTTTCCGGTTGGAATAGGCACGCTTTCCCAGTATTATCCAGTATTATTCTCACTGTATGGGTAAGTAGGAACAGCAGTGATCGACTTTCTCTGTGTAAAGCCCTGTCCTTCTTCCACCCCAGTGGTGTGGGGGGATCAGGCGGCTTACACAGGGCACTGGAATGTGCAGCGATTGTGGAAATTTCTTGGAAGGTGCCAATTCGCCAGTCACTGACATAACGCGTAGTGAATAACTGAATGGGAACGTCTAGGTTACCTATTGTAACCCCCGTTCCCTGAAGGAGGGAATGGAGACGTTACGCCCAGTCGCCACAATCCCTGGGCTCACCACTGAGCGACCGGGCACTGCTGGGCTCCTCAGCGAAAACTTAGTGAGTGTCTCTCTGCACGCTCCTATATACCCGCAGCACGGGGCATGGTTTGTGATGCAAATCTCACTTACCAATAATAATAATATTAATAATACGTTTTATTTATATAGCGCCTTTCCAGGGCTCAAGGACGCTTTACAATGACCAAGCAACAATAATGGCAATGGACATTGATAACAAACAAAACAAAAGTAGGTAGATGAGAGTAAAAGTACAGTAAAGGAGAATTATGTAGACGGGCAGAATACGATCAGACACAACAAAATGTATAATACAACTTAAGAATGGTGACAATGTCCATTGACTGTTTCTGTTAACACTCGAAGGTGATTAGGCTCTCGGGCGTGATCCCAATTCGTCAGTCACTGACGTCACGTCTCCGTTCCCTCCTTCAGGGAACGGGAGTTACAGTAGGTAACCTAGACGTTCTTTATCCTGTTTGCTACCTCAATTCAAATTGGAATTTAAAAGACATTTTCAATCCAATTCCTACTCAACCCTATTTTGGAAAACATCGGATCATTAGGTAACATCTAATGAAATCTGACTAAGTATCATCAAAGAAACACCCAGTAGAGCTGTATCTGCATAATCAATGTGTTTTCCAGAGCTTGTACTGTATGATTGTGAACAAAAGGTTCTTTAGATCAAAGTGTGTATGTGTGTGTTCAGCATTAATGTGCAATGCATCTCCTTACTGTCTGTCAATATTAATTTGAGTGACACCTTTAAATACACTTCCTGTGGCTAATCTACACACTGAAGGCCTTGCTGCCCATGATACACGCCTTTCCAGGAATAGATGTGGCAAAACAAAAGTAGAGGAGTAAAGAATGCCAGAAGGGAGATTAAACCTTACAACATGAGAGGACAAGAAGAAAGACCTATCTATGGTTTGGGAAAAGGAGGGCCAAGTACACAGCAAAGGGATAAAAAAGAAAGAGAAATCAATGATAGATGAGAGAGGAAGTGAAAGAGGCAGCGACAGGAAGCAAAAGCACAGAACACTAAAGTCCACATCACCCTTGAGAAGATTAAAAAGCTAGAGCTGGACACAGATATTAAGTGTGTCGGGAACTCAGAAATGTATCATCTAGGGATTTCAGAAGTGCCAGTACTTCAGTAGTCGATACTAAAAGAAAAAAATGTACTGTAATATCAGTCTTCTAACAGTATTGGTAGCACTGTGTACTGACTCAAAATGCTACCGGAAAACACTTCTTGAACCCTGTTCCTTTCAGTGTACTTGATGTGTTACTTGTGATGTTATAGTAATAACTATACATTTAGCATAATTACATGCAACCAAACCCTAATCCTAACCCTGATCCTAAGCATATGTAGTCAATTAATGTTACTCAGTACTTACATGTATAATTACACTGTAACAAGGACACCTTAAAATAAAATGCAATATTGCCCAGTCCTACTTCACTTGCATACTTAATACTTGAAAATACTTGAAGGCTACATGACATTGTTCAAATTTAATCTGTTAATATATGTTTAATCTTTTAAATAAATAAGTGTGTTCATCAGAGTTTTTACTGGCTGGTATATCAAGAAATGGGAAATTCCATTGGTATCAACTTCTGGAAATGCATCATCATGACAACCCTTTTGTCAACATATATTGGGAACAGTAAAAGATGGAGGGTTAAAAGAGGATGGAGAGGAGAGGAACAGCTCCAGAACAGCTTCCAAGATCATCACAGCGATTCTGAGACTGCAGACAGAAAGAGATGCCAGTGAAAACAGCGCTCTCATCACGGAGCCTCACAAGGAGAGTGCAACTCATCAAGATGACAACTAAAAATATGTCACTGAAAGCTAACCAACTTTCGAAGGGGAATGACACACATAATAGGACTGAATTTCAGCTCTTCTGACTGCAAACACTTCTAACAATGTGTTGAGCCCTATGTCAAATGAATATGGAACAACGCATAATGACTCTCTACAAGCAATAAGCAATGATCCGTTGATTGAACACGGCAAAAATATTTTTTTATGCTTTTTAAAGTTGCAGATGCATTGCGTAATCAGTTTAACACATTGCTTTTTTTTTTTTTTTTACAGCTCTTACTGTAAACTGTATTACACTGATCAGTGTATGTAATTATCCTATTTAGGACAGCACTGAGTTATGACTATAATGGGTATTGCTCCAGACTTACAATAGTCTAGCATTTACCATTGGGCTAAAATAATACATCAAAGTAATCATAAACCTTTGGTTTATGACGGAATGATTGGAGAAGACCGGCAAACGCCACCAAAGACAATGTGGCTAGGATTTTATAAAAGTTAAAATAAATAACAATTATTAAACAAATAGCATGGATTAATCTTTCACAATAAGATCAATAACATAGATAGATAGATAGATAGATAGATAGATAGATAGATAGATAGATAGATAGATAGATCTGCTGTGTTTGTTTGTATTTTCTAAGTGCATGACTTTTTAGTTAATGCACATTAATAGCAGGACCGAAGGCACTCTCCACTGAGTCTGTCTGAGTTGTTTTTGGGAGTGCAGGGCATGCCAGGAGAGCAGGGTTAGAGCTGTGGAAGGATGACTCAGAGCTCACAGGGTCGGAGACGCTCTTTCCAACTCACTATGCACACTTGCACCATCTTATACTTGCTAAGAATAGCAGTGGATAAAGGCGAGCTCCAAAAAGGAAATGCTACCCAACACCAATGCACCTGTTACTCAAGTGGAAATAACAAAGTGCACAGAAATGAAAGGAATAGTTAATTCAAAAATGAACCACTGTGCCTGTTTGTCATGTCTGTTCTGGGTTTGAGTTTTGTTTGAGTTATTCTTGTTTGATTTGCACAGTTTTCGGTTCGGTTTGTTTCCTTTGTCTTAGTTTATTAGTTGGTATGTTTTTTGATTTCCCTCATGTGTCATACCTGTGTCTAGTTAATTATCTTGTTTAATATAGCCCTCATTTTAAGTTGTTCTTTGTCAGGTTTCACCATTGATAAGTGTTTTTTTCTGTTCACCGTGTTTTTGTTCCCTGATATCCTGGGTATATTCTGAGTTTTGTTTTAATTAAAACTGCTTGCCAATACTTCCAGCTCTTTTATTTCCATCTTTGTTAAACCCCTTGCTGACACCGTTTTGTGTTCCACAAAAAAAGTCATTTGGGTTTGGAACAACATGATGGTGAGTAAATGATGACAGGATGACAGGGTGAACTATTCTAATAATATAGCTTTGTCTTGCATGATATTCTGTGTCATTGTTATGCATCTCATACTTCTGTTAATCTGATGTTCTTGATCAGCCATTTTCAAAAGGAGGAAAGGAGCTATGAGAGCATTAAACATTCAATTCATGCTCCTAATGGATGCAGGCCAAGCACAATTACAAATCCAATGAATGAGAGTCCAAGAGCTGTTTAATGCCATTTTCTTAATGTCACTCTGCTGGCAGGAATGGAGGCTGTTCACCCCTGTGAAGTTGTGTCCTGCTGGGCTCATTGTGAAAGAGATGTCTATCAGGAGAGAAATGTAAGACACCACACGGAAAACAACACCTGCTTTCACCCTCTTGATCAATATATCGATCAGTGTGTCATCTGGAGCGTGTAACAGCAGTCCAAATTGATTTTAATGACACATCTTGACCGAAGGCCATGAAACCGAGCAGAACCAAGTGGGAGTTTTACTGCGCAAACACCTTAAGCCACAGAAATGAAACAAAACATGTTATTTGCTAATTGCAGCTTGATAATATAAAACAAAAAAATTACATGTCCACTGACCAAAAACCTACGAGCTATTATCTAGCTTCCACTGCTGCAGTAATGGAGCACAATGCATTACTTCAATTATGAATAAAACAAGACTGAGATAGAAATGGTGCAGGGCAACACAAGTGTAGGATGCATAAGTAGGGCGTGTGAGGTGCAAAGTCTGCATACATTTCTACTGTGCAAACATTTACTTGGAATTAAATGAGAGCCGGGTGAATCTCAAGAAACCCAGAATGTTACAACATTCAGAACTCAGAAACATTCAGAAATTGAAAATTATGAAATTGTTACAGGACCAAATGTAATAATTAGGGTAGGGATGGACTGAGATTAAAATTATGGCCAATGCAATATTGATCATTATTTTCATGTTATGGCAGATATTGATAAATGGCCAGTATTAAAATTTTATACTATTTTTCTAAATGAATGACACAAAAATTAAACACTAAAAACTAAAATACATTTTTAAACGCAACAAGTGAATCTAGGCATCACAATATTATAATTTACAGTGTGAAAAAATGATTTAAAAATGTACTATTTGACTTATTAATGATTCAAATTTAAGTGATTGTTAGATGACAAAATAGGAATACAAAATGAAAAAAATTACTTAAATGAGGGGCAGAATTCGGCGAAATATACGTTTATTTAATAACAAATAACAAAAAAAAATTATGGAGACCAGTTTATTCACTTATAATCTTTAAGACATGTAAAACATCCGCGTTTGCACATCGCCTCTACAGGGTTCATTTGTTAAACGTAAATGTAACAAACTTATCCAAGATGATTATGACGATGATTACTATTATTTAACTGAAGTTATGATTACAAATGCCTTTATTTGAATGTATTTTTATCCGCCGGGATGATAGAATTGATGTCATTACGTGAGGACATAAAATAACTGGTAAACCGTTTTTTTAGAACCGTTCATTGAAACGAACTGTCTGAAAGAACCGGTTCGCGGAAAAGAACCAGACTTTCCATCACTATTGTCTACAGCTGCTCCGGCGTGGAAACAATGGCGGACTGTGTTTAGCTCACTCAGGGCGGGTTTACGCTAAAACTGCAGTGTCAGTAGTACGTCACATTGCCCCAAATCTGAGAATGGGTTGTTCTGAGACAGTGCTTATGATTTATGGGGATAAAAAAAAATTTTTAAAAAACAAAAAAAACAAACTTTTTTTATCATTATAGGGTGGTTGTGCCAACACACATGTATGTTCAAACACCATGTAAAAATGAATTTTGCATAATAGGTGCATACAATCAAGAAACACAATCATGGAAGTGTACTCAGCAGCCATATCACCCTGTAGCCCAAGACTGGTTGCCCACTGAAGCTAAGCAGGGCTGAGCCTGGTTAGTACCTGGATGGGAGACCTCCTGAGAAAACCAGGTTGCTGCTGGAAGAGGTGTTAGTGAGGCCAGCAGGGGGCGCTCACCCTGTGGTCTGTGTGGGTCCTAATGCCCCAGTATAGTGACGGGGACACTATACTGCCAAAAGAGCACCGTCCTTCGGATGAGACGTTAAACCGATGTCCTGACTCTCTGTGGTCATTAAAAATCCCAAATTTGCCCAGTGGCCTCTGTCCATCATGGCCTCCTAATCATCCCCATATACTGATTGGCTTCATCACCGTCTCCTCTCCACCAGTAAGCTGGTGTGTGGTGGGCGTTCTGGCGCAATATGGCTGCCGTCGCATCATCCAGCAAGTGGATGCTGCACATTGGTGGTGGTTGAGGAGATTCCCCCCTTCTATGTAAAGCGCTTTGAGGTCTCAGAAAAAGCGCTATATAAATGTAACAAATTATTATTATTATTATTACTCTAAGATCCCTCAAGTGACCTTTTACGGCATGAATATTATCTGCAAGAACAGTTTTTTAATTTTTTTTTTATAAATGTTTATGATTTGAAGTACACAACAAGTGCACATTCAACACATTTCTTTTTTCACAAGGAATGACACAGTCAAGTTTGTTTGTCTCTTTTAGGACCCGTTCTTGAGTTCTATCTGTGATATTTTCTTATGTACACATGCAGACTGACCTGCGGAGAAAACCATGTATTTAAAATCCCTTAACTATCTAGGACAGAGTGAACTCTGTGTATCTAGCAGAGATCTGTGAATCTTTTCTTTCTCTCCGTGATATATCTAAATATAGGTCCACTCTATTCATTAGCATGACCCTCAGTTCAAAGGCCCCACAGCAAATAGATTGACAGCTCATTTTGAAACAAGTGTTGTCAGATGTGCTTTAATAAAAACTGAGCGCCGGGTGAGTGGCGTGAAGCTGCCTCACTGTCTCCATGGAGATGGAACGGCTGCCACTGATGCCTGCCTGCCAGAGCCATTCAGTCCTGCTGGAATGTGAAGGTGCCATGTTGTACCATGGCAGTAACTCACCCATATGGTCTAAATGAACCGTTTGCAAATACATGTCAGATGGAAATGACGTAAGCTGCCTATGCCGAGGATTAATATAAAGCTTATTAAGAGGTATTCAGCCTTGATCACATTCTTCAAGGTTGGCTTACTTGGTTAGCAGGATAAGCTGTAGAATAACTTAATCTGGCATAAATCTGGGATATAAGCAGATATTGTTTAACTGTTAGCAAGCATGCTAAAGCACAGTATGCTATCAGCATGCTAAAACCTAAAACTGAAAGAAATTGAGGAAAAAAGAGATATACTTACAAGTTACTTGTCTAGTTAAACTAGTTTACTTGTTTTTAGATAAACTTACCAATTGACTTGTTTGTTGGACGACTAGTTGAACATCCTGATCCATCTCTAATTGCTGTGCTAACAGAGCTAACTACACTTTCAAACATGTGAGTAATGGGAAATCTTGGTTCATGCCACTGTGATTTTAGCTTATACTTCTAAAAAGAGTATTAGGTAACATTTTATACAGTCTCCTTGTCACATATGTTACATGTACTTACCATAGTAATAAAAGTAAATTATGCATAATTACATGCAACTAACCCTCAAACAAATTCTAATCCTATCCTAACTCTATTAAGTGCATTGTTAATTAATATCACTCAGTACTTAAATACATAATTACACAGTAAAAGTGATACCTTTAAATAAAGTGTAACCGAGTAATATTACAGAAATAATATACTTAAAAAAAATACTTAAGTGTGAGCAGAATAATGTTTTCAGACTCTTAAATGCATGTTAATTGCGATTGAATGAAAATGTATTAGGTTAAATTTATATTAAAATCAATTAGCTGAACATTAGAGTACATTTGACCCACTTAAGTAGGAATTAAGTAAAGCTGTATATTTAAATTCATAATTACTTATAATGTTTTTGAAATGTGATTAAAGTGTACTGACATGTATTGACATGAGTTTCTGGTAAACTAAAATATACTTGAATGTAATTTCTACTGAAACTTGTTGCAATTTAGTACATTTAAAATATATTCACTTTAACTATAATATGGAATAATAAACTACAGTTAATTATAATAAAGTGTTTTAGTGTGTGTCAACGCATCAAAATAAGTGTACTTCTTTAAAGGAGAACTTGGTAACTTTTTTAACTTAATAAAACTGTCTAGAAATCATTTGGATGGTTAAACAACCTGTTCTGGTGATATTGGTGACTTTCCCCGCTCCCCCCAGCGTTCCCAGGCGTAAAACCAACCTTGCAACTTGCAACACTACCGTCCCGGCAAGATAGAAATTGGAAGTCTCGTGAGAAGCGAGAGCTAGAACGAGAACGAGCGCGAAACACAAATTGCTTTACGGCAATTCGACATAAACACACTAGGGCTGTCAAAATTGCTCAAAAATAACGTTCGAATATTCCCTCTAAAAAACACACGAATATTCGAACTATTCGAACATCTGGTTGCGCATTTTGTCAATGACGCGCATTACGTCAATAACAGGACAAATTAATACAAAGAGACATACATACATTTGTATAGGTAGTTAATTTAAGTTTAAACATATTTGACAATGTATTACCAACACAAAACCAAGTAAATAAACTAATGGCCAAGACCGCAGACCTCACTCTCGATCACTCGCAGGCACTCTCTCTCTCTCGCGGGCCCTCGCGCTCACGCTCTCTCTGCGCATAACGGTTTAAATGAACAACAATAAGCACATGTTGAGTGCTGATCAAGAGTTTTGTGCAAGCAATTTAAGGTCGCGACTCTTGTCCCAAATATAGCAGGCTTCATTCAGTGATTGAAACAAATTTATTAACATTAATTTAAGTTTAGAACCGACATTGAACGCTCCGAGCGAGCTGTGCTGTGGTAAACATGGAACATTTCTGTTTAACGTTAAATAAAATGAAGCACACAATTCCGAGAAATGTGACAACAAAGAACTTTTACCCTGAGGTTCATAAAAAATAAAGCGCTATTAAAAAAGAAAAAGGCTACTTACATTATTGGTGCTTGTATTAAAAAAAGGAAAAACTGACTGCAATTTATTCCATTGTCTTTTAGTGCACTGTCAACTTTCAGCAGTGACGCTGTGCTAGACAGTGCGACTCGTGTGACCTGTCCCTCAGGCAGCGCGCGCGCCCACTCGCAAAGCAGACAGCCGCGCCTCTGCTTCCGCGGCCGTGTTTTTCCCATATTCGAAATTCACATTCGAATATTAATTTTAACGTTCGAATTTCTGTTTTTTAAAACTATTCGAATATATATTCGAATTTAGAATATTCGTTGACAGCCCTAAAACACACACGCATGTATGATGTATTACCAGATTACCCACCTCGGTAGACATAGCTCCACGCGATACAGTTGGCTTGCTCCGATCAAAATAAACGCACATGAGCAGCGGTAGAGAGGGGGAGGAGGCCGCCGCAAATTAGTTTTTTACGACTGTGTTGTGAAATATACGCCCCCCCCCCAGCTGTAGGGGGAGCTCGTGGGGAAAACATGCGACAACAAAAGGGAAAATCAGCGAAGAAGTGACTAGAGTTCGCTAGAGTTACCGAGTTCTCCTTTAAAGCACGATAAAAGATTATTAATACAATTATTTATTATGTACTTTAAAATAAAGCTTTTAAATTGACATTATTTAAGGTGCATTTAAGAAACAGCCATTAAAGTGTACTTAAGTGGCTTTTAATTTCATTAATGTATATTATCTGCAAGTACCATTTTTTACAAATATACTTTTAAGATTTGACATATACTACATGTGCACATTCAATACAATTAAGTGCCCTTTTTTTATATCACAAGGGTAACCACATCTGCAGATCAGGACCCTGGCCTGTACTCGAGTATAAATGAAAAAATTAAACACTTACACAGTAGGAATATTATCTTATTGTCTTCCCAATCAATCACCCATTCGATTCTCCTTTATCACAAAATTTCTCTTTCGTCTCCCTGATTTATTGCATCACTGACTCAGAGCTGAATAAGACCTACACCACAGTATCGCATTCAATTGCTTGGCTGGAATCTATGGTGCGTGGAAGTGGATAGGAGATAAGGGCAGACGGGTGCTGAGGTGCTGGCCCTGATACCCCAGACAGGTGAACCCTGGAGCCAAACTCTCAAACCCCCCCTCCAAACCTTCAACACTCCCAGCCCTTGAGACTCATCAGCCCTGCTGGGAGAAGACAGCACACTGAAAAGGTCATCCTTTATAAAGCACACCTTACCTACCAACATAAGCTACTGAGAGAATAACAGAGAAAAATAGAATGAGAATTGACTCTTTGCTAAAGCCCCACCTTAAAAAAAATTCCGAACAACCCTATCTGTCCATAGAGACACGAAGTCTTTAAAAGGAACAGTTCACTACAAAATGTCATTATTTACTCACCCTCTTATCGTTCCAAACATTCATGAATTTATTTTCTTCTGCAGACCACAGAAGAAGATATCAGCATGGAACTTCTCATTCACAGTTCCATGCTGGTGGAACGCTCTCCCCACCCTCATCCGGAATGCAGAATCCCTGACAACATTCAAAAGACAGCTGAAAACCCATCTCTTCCGTGAGCACTTAACCTTTTAAAAAAACTTCCTTTCCCTTGAAACATCACTTATCAGGCTTATGCTACTCTGAATAATACCTGAACTTCGTATTTTGAGCACTTCTTGCGTTGTTGTTGTTTTTGCCTCTTCATGATGACTCACTTAATTTAGTCCTAATTTGTAAGTCGCTTTGGATAAAAGCGTCTGCTAAATGACTAAATGTAAATGTAAATGTAAGATATTTTGAAGAATGTTGGTAACCAAACCATTTCGGTGTTCATTGACTTCTATTGTATGGGCAAAAAAACACATTTAAAAAGAGACATATCTCTTTATGTTCCACGTAAGAAAGAAAGTCATTAGGGTTTGGAAAGACAAGAGGTAAATGATGACAGAATTTTTGGGAGAACAGTTTTTCCTTTTCCAAACATTTAAATTAATCTTGCAAAATATAATTGGTTAAACAGTTTGTCTTTCCCAAATGACAAGTAGAACATCAGTAAGAACACCTACATTTTCCCTACATTTCTAAAGGTCACTTAATTTATGTGTTGATTCAGGTCATCGTAGTTTACCATGGTGAATGCGTTGCAGAAACGTTACTCTAATGTTATCATTTATACTTGCTTTTCCCATTTCAGTGACTTTGAAGTGCATTTTTGTACTCGATTCTGATTCCATGTTACTGTGTAATTTAACAATTTATTTAAAAGAAAAACAGTAAATACTTTGCATGGTCTGAATTTGTTCCAGTTCACGTAAGAATAATATCCATTCGATTCTTACCACTTTATGTGAATTTTTTTTTTGTGGCGTTATTCATTTAAGTTCATTTCTATAAGATGTTTTTCACAAACTTTAGTTTCACTTAAAGGAACACTCCACCGTTTTTTGAAATAGGGCTTATTCACCTTCTTTCCTACATTTAGATAGGTGGGCAAATGCATTTTTGTCTCAGTGCATGCATTGTTTTAGTTTGACAGGGTCGGCGCTATCTTAGCTTAGCATAATGAATGGAATCCTTTGTTGCCAGCTAGCATGTCCTGAGTAAAAGTGATATAAAATTTTTTAAAAAACCCCACCTAATTACTTCTTGCGGCCTGCGTATTCACAACAAGTACAAATAGCGATGCAGATTAACACTAGACGATTTCCTATGCAGATATTGACTTGGGACTATATTAGGGGGAAGCACAGGTGAAGCACTGCTACTTGGGCGCAGAGATATCACGCCCAAGTAGCAGTGCTTCGCCTGTGCTTCCCCCTAATATAGTCCTTAACCCTCATAAGGTCTTCGTTTCCTTTTACAAATCTGGTCTTTGGGGTCTATATGACCCCAACAATTGATAGAGAAATTGTCCAAAAAATATACATTTTTAATTATACAAATAATATATGTTTTTTTTTGTTTACTTCTCATCTATTCAGTAATGCTGTGTTTTGGGGGATAAGAAGTACTTTTTTACCTATTTATTGCAAAATTCCTCAACTACACCATTAGCATAAATATGAAATATATATTTTTTATGAAAAAAACACATTAATGATGATCAAATTTAACAATGAGTTGTTTCTGGATATTGATCTAGGTGTTAGATGCATAATTCTGCCATCTGCTGGTTAGATGTTTTTTTGTAGCTAATATAGTTTTAGCCACAAAGTGTAATTACCATATACTTCCAGCAGAGGCCCCATAGAGATCCATTCATTTTTCTGGATGTGACTTAATGCTCTTATAATAGCTTTTTTTATGAATTACATATTTAAACCTTTTAAAATACATTAAATCAGTATTTTGTCAAAGTATAGAATTTGTTTTTGTTGTTGTTTGAGGTCTTTTGAAGTGTCTTGTTATTGCAATAATGCTATATAAATTTGCAATAATATCTTTATTGTTTGTTTGTGTTTGTCTCTCTGTGTGTATTTGATCTGTGTGTAGTCATGTTCTTTCCACGTTGCATTTGTGCTCTCATACCATACCCTCATTTATGTGTGAATTTTTTTAGATTTATGCAGAAATTATTGATTTTATTTCACAATCTCAGTAAAAATGCTCTCTATTGCAGTCACACCCTTTCTCTGTCTATGTGTGTATTTGTGTCTGTGTGTGTGTGGGCGCATATGTGTCTGTGATAATGTTCATTCCACATTACATTAGTGCTCTAGTACCAGGCCTTCATTTATGTGTGAGAATTTTCAGATTTATGCTGGAATTATTGATTTTATTTGTCAATTTCTATAAAAATGCTTTCTTTTGGAGTCAGACCTGTGTGTGTGTTTGTGTGCGCAAACATGTGTGTGTGCAAGTGGTCATGTTTGTTCCACATTTCATTTGTGCTCTAGTACCAGAACTTCATTGTGGTATTGAAATTTTCAGATTTATTCTGGATTTATAGATTTTTTTTGACAAATGAAAAATAAAAAACATTTTTTCTTCGATTTTCCCATTCATTTCAATGTGGGGTCATATTGACCCCAAGGGACAGATTTGTAAAAAAAAATTTTACATACCTTTAGAACGACCGAATCAAGCCCAGTTTTTTTCTGTGTGTATAGATAGGTAATGTAGAAAAAGTGACAAAATTTAATTCCACTGAGATGAAGGGAACCATTTTTTTTTATTAAAGAAAAGTCGCTTGGGGTCATATAGACCCCAAGGCCCAATTGAGGGTTAATATATAAGTCAATATCTGCCTAGGAAATCGCCCAGTGTTAATCTGCATCACTATTTGTACTTGTTGTGAATACGCAGGCCACAAGAAGTAATAAGGTGGGTTTTTTAAATTTTTTATATCACTTTTACTCAGGACATGCTAGCTGGCAACAAAGGATTCCATTCATTATGCTAAGCTAAGCTAGCGCCGACCCTGTCAAACTAAAACAATGCATGCACTGAGACAAAAATGCATTTGCCCACCTATCTAAATGTAGGAAAGAAAGTGAATAAGCCCTATTTCAAAAAACGGTGGAGTGTTCCTTTAAGTTCACAAAGCTCGAATGCAATAGGGGGACAAACCGAATACTGAGACATTCTCAAATTTATGTCAATTTTTCAGTTTAGCTTTTAACTCAAAGTATTTTGCTGATAATATAATTTGTAATGAAAATGTTTTCACTGTAGACTTTATATATACCCTGTTTATTTCATTATATGCAATTATATTAATGTCATTTACACTTAATACTAATTTCAACTAAAACAACCTATTGTTGCTCATGGTGGATGACAACTTCACTGTCCAGAATGCTAATATATATCTAAGTAAAGGAAGTGTTTTGACAGTCCAGAATTTGGTACAAAATGTATAATCAGTTGTGAAAAATGTATTATTCATATAAGCACATAACAGACATAATTAAATCAATAAAAAATAGTAATGTAATTTTGCATGTTTTGTCACAAAACTTGTGTTATCTAATGAAATCCTTCCCTTGTGGGACTGTGTCGTCATTGCAATTTAAATTCCCATTCAACATCCTGTGGTTCATGGCCAGTTCAATTCAAACTTAAACTCATAAATTTGAAAATGAGCCAGTTCTTAAAATCAGATTTTTTCTGAACCCTGCAAGAGATGGAAAGATAAAAATATTTAGCACCATGTGCTCATTACAAGAGTCATTACAAACTGGCAGTTTGATTTGTCTGACAGGTTCTTCTTTGTTTGCCAAGACCGCTCACATGGCCACACTGCAGCTATCGCTTTTTGGACTGTTAACACTTGTGGGCTGCTGTTGACCCTTATAGAGAGAGAGAGTTACATGACAATTCCTCCCGGGCACAGAGTCTGTAATTACCCCACAGGGGTACAATTACACCAGAGGATAGGAAAAATAAGAGGGTATAAAAAGAAAGAAGGAGCAGTGGGCTGCGGACAACAGAAACAACCTCAGATTCTAATCTAGGTTGGTAAATACACAGCTTGACTCACTCTTTTTCTAAAAAAAAACCCCAAAAAACAAACAGAATTGAGATGCAGGTTTATTCCTGGGAGAAGCCAAGGTTATGCTGTATTACTCTGCCACACATCCAGTCATCTGTGAGTCATACAGGGTGATGGGAAGGTTAGCTTGTTCAGTGCTTGACTAAGAGCAGGGTATGATCTTCACATGCTCTGCTGACTAACATGCAGCTTTAATATACAGCCACAAATAAACACACACAAAGACCAGATGAGGCGAAGCAAATGAAAGGGCTTCATACCAGCACCTATTAAAACAAATTGATGACTAAATTCATATACTTCCTGAAGAAAACGTGAATGGTGCACCACTGTTCTGAAGAGCAAATACTATGCACTAGCTAGTGTATTCTGGATGGTTACTGGGGTGTTTCTATTAGGGTTGCACCATTAATTGAAATAAAACTGAAACTGTGATACGGCTTGGTGCGAATGCAATTTAATTAAATAAATGAGAAAGAGAAGCTTTAAAGTCGGCATGAAATCAAAATGGACAAATCTTTTTTTTTCTTTTTTTTTTCAGAATGTTGCAGTGATTATTATAGATGATTTATCCTTGCACATCATTATTTTAATTTTAAAATTCATATGCCCTCGTAATCTTTAATCAAAAATGTTAACCTCTCCTTCAAAGCGACGTCTATTCTCTTCATGACTCATGTCTCGCCGGAGGCTGGGACTAAATATCCTCGAAAACTTACTTCAAACTGGCATTCAGATCTGCATCCATATATTTAGCAACACCAAACTTTCTGTTCATACAGTCAATTCCGAAAGACGAAATCAAATCCCACCCCTACATTTTTCTAATTACAGAAGCCGTTTCACTCGGATATACGTCACAACAGAGAAGAAAATCACAACTTCCGTTTAATGCCGACTTTAACTCTGTCCTCGCCATTGACGAGATATATTTTGGCAATCCATGTTTTCACTGTTACATGATAACACTGCTATTTTGCATCTTCTGAAAGATTACAGAATCTCTGGATCCAAAAACTAAGAAAAATAAGAAACAAGAGATGGAAGCATTGCTTATGCCAGGTTTCAACAGCATATAAATCAAAACTGCCTAATGTTACTGAATGAAATGTAAACTCAGGAAGAGATATAGGACCGGCAAGTTTTGGGGTGTTGATGGACTTGATCTACTCTGTCTATGTTTTGATTATTATATTATATAGCCATGTTGATATATTATCACAAAATTTCGGCCAAATTGTGCAGCTACAAATAAGGACAGGAAACATGGATTTTTTTTAGTCGTATTTTAAAATAATTTTTATCATTTTAAATAGAATTTTCCCCAAATCGTACAGCTCTTGATTCTAGTTAATTGCACTTCTGGTTTAAGTCACAAGAGTCCAACCCCAAGTCTCTATATTCAATTACTTGTCTAAATATATTGATCTGGGAACTTTTTTTTTTCCAAGTATCATTCTATATTATAATTAAATCACTGTGGAACACAATGAAGCTCCACTATACTAATGTTGTTAATGAAAGTGGGCATAACAAGTAACAAGTATTAACAAGTCAGTTGAAACACACAAAATGCGGCAGAAAGCAAAACCACGAGACCAACATAACATCTTGCACCATTCATAAAATAGGTAACATACAACAGAAACAAGAATCCCACAGAGAAATAAAAAGAGAAAAGTTGTGCAAGGACAGTTTGATCCAGCACATGTGAAGTCATGGTGACCAGAACATGAGAAAAGAACTGAGAAGAAAAAAATAGGAAGAGATGTGCACAAAGATATATTGAGGACCACAGGCACTGTTATGAAGGGTGCAGAGTATGAAAGGCATATGGGCCCTTCAGGATGCTAGAGTGACCCAAATTACTATTGAAAATAAATTGAAATAGATTTTTTTTTCTTACTTTAAAAAAAAATACACAAACACACTATATACACCGCCTAGAAGTGTAAATGTGAAAAACATAAAAAGTAGGAATGAAGACCAAGTTCTTTTTTTTGCCATCCTGGTCTAGCATAACACTGGTAAAATAACAGCCCTCCATCAATAAGTTTTCCATTTGTGCATTTAGAAGCTTGTTGTGGTGTTCAGTCGCTTTGATATGTTTAATATTTATTTATTTATAATTTATTCCTGAATGTAATGTCTTCCTGAAAATAGGAAGGACATTTGTTAAGTATACATTTTTTGTAATGGTTGGAACATTTACTCTTGATAAAAAGACAATGAATGATACTGTTGTGTGAGACTCTCTATTCGCATCAATGCAATATCAAGTAGCCTATTGTTTTATAAGAGCAATGAATCTAATTTCTCTAAATTATTTTATTTTATTATAAAAATCCTCAAGTCAGAAAATCTGAAAGTTTAGGGCCAGTAATTCCGCTTTGAATACCCTTAAAACTGTTGAGGACTGTGAGACTGACAGGACTTGGTAACCTTGTGAAACTTAGTACATGTGAAACTGGAAAGTCAACTAAGAAAGAAAGTTGAGCGGAGGTGAAGGAAAGCGGAAAGAAAAGAAATGAAGTGAGAAACAAAACTACACTCTATGCAGGAATGACAAACCATACCATGAAATTGCTCAGGCTGTGACATGAGAGCAAACAGAGGCAAAGAAAACAACAAGCATACTATCTGATAGAGAACAGCAGGGAAGTTGGTGTATTCAAAGCTGCCCACCTTGCTGGTTAAGCTGCAGTGTGCTCTTGCTCCACTGTGACAGACCCACGATGGCCACCATCTTGGCTCCCAGGCTGGAGCGACGCTTCTTGTTTCCGACCAGGCCTGTGGCATCGGGCCCCGTGCTGCTGGGGCTTTTCTCCAAGTTGTACATGGCCCCACTGATGCTGGAACTGCGGATCACGTTCCGGGCCGCCACCGCGCTCATCCCTCCTGGGCTGGGTACATCCACTGAGCTGCTGAGCATCATGATCCCACACAAGCCTCTGGGCACAGGGCTGGACTGAGATCTGGGAGGAAGACAGGGAGAAAGGTTATCAGAACAATTCAATTAATAAGCATTGTGTTAAAAAAAATTTAATAATTTAATCTGGTTTGACATCAGTGACATCAAAAATCTAATCTTAAAGGGATACTTCAGGATTTAGCATTAAGCTTTGTATCAGTAGAAAACTTGTAGTATTTTCGAATTACCGTGCTTTCTACCCTCATATCCCCCTGAGACGAGAGATTTATGTATTTTTTGTCTGGAAAAAATCCTCCGATGACGCAAAAATCGTCATTTTGCGTCATCTGAGGATTTTTTGGCCAGAGGCTAAAGACTACAGCCAGTAGTAGGGGCTGTCCCGCATGTTTTCAACCTGCCCATAGAGGGTGGGATCTCACTCACAGAATGTACACAGTGTCATACGTCTTTCTTTGGAAGCTAATCTAGCAGGCTCTTGTTCTGTGGAGAAAGCTGAGTAGTAGGAGAAAGCTGAGTAGTAGGGGTTACCATCCTCTTTTTCCCGGACATGTCCGGCCGTCGAGATCGTCCAAAATGTCTGCGTTTCGGCTTTTGCTTTCTAACAGTCGCCATTCATTGTTTACATGCACACCTTTTGTTTCAATCTAACTGAATTCATTCCGATTGGTGAATCTGAATGTAGTGTTTACATGAACGCTAAACAAGTGATCGGTCGATGTGCGTTTTAACATTGTTAAGAAAATTCCCACTCCTCCGTGAGAGATGCGAGACCGGTGTGTCTCAGTGATGACGCCACCGGCCTCGCGCCGTTCTCCCACGCCCCTCAGCCTTGTCCTGCTCGCCACAGTACACATAATGAATGGCGACTGTAGAACGCAAAAGCCGAATCCCGGACATTTTGGGCGATCTCGAAATACCGGGCAAACTCGTCACGGAGACTCACTATAGCCTAGCCTTGTTGTTTTCAACTGCGCTCTCTAACCGGTAGGCGTGGCTTGGGAGTGGCCTCCTGGGGCAGCGAAGCAAGTGCATTCTGGGAGTTGTTGTCTTTCATCCACATAAGCCAAAAATACATTTTCTGGCTTTTCTCAGTCTAGAAAGCTCCAAATTAAAAAAATTCTTCACATTTCTTCTACATAAATGACCTATTTTAAATACACATTCATCTTTCCAGAGGTGAAGTATCCCTTTAATATCAAAATTTACTCTGCCTATTTTCTGTGGCTGTGTACCGTTCAAAAGTTCAAGGTCGTTTTTTTATATAAAAATATAGTAAAAACAGTAATGTTGTGAAATATTATTACAATTTGATATATTTTTAAATTTATTCTTGTGATGGCAAAGCTGAATTTTCAGCAGTCATTACTCCAGTCGTCAGTGTCACATGATCCTTCAGAAATTATTATAATATGCTGCTTTGCTATTCAAAAAACAATTATTATTATAATCAATGATGAAAACAGTGGAAACCATGATAATAATTTTTTTACAGGCTTCTTTGATGAATCGAAAGATTGTATATTCACTGTTTGTTACTTTAATGCGTCCTTGCCTAATTATTTATAATTTTCTTTCTAAATAAAAAAATCTAAATTACTTCAAAGTTTTGAACTGTAGTCTAATTCTACAGCACTTTCCCTTTTGCTGAATTAAATCACTAAATGCATAGCTGTTTCATTTTTAATTTAATGTTTTAATAATGCACCAAATGATAGGTTTTAGGTATCAGTGTATTGTGCACTGTTTTTCAGTAGAATCTCCAGTGCCACTACAACAGAAATCTTGTTGTGAGTTGTGAATATGAGTTTCCTGTCTATATTGAATGTAATGAAATAAAAAAGGCAATGTGCCGTGAAATAATGGCAAGAAACGTCTTTCTGTGGAGTTCACTTCATGAGCTGCACGCAAAAACAAACAATGCAGTGCAGTCTAATTCATGCGTAAATGACTATGAGTCAGTGAATTAAAAACAGAGTGGCTAGTGTTGCCCAATTCCTAAAACAATTGATTCTTAGGAATCAATGAATCAAAAACAGAATAAATTTGTTTCCCTATTTCCCCAATAGTTATTGTTTTGCTAAGTGCCCAAAAATGTAATTAAAATTAAAATACTGGTAAAACTTCACAATAAGTCACTTATTTATTACAATTATCAATTAACATGAACTAACACTGAGCAATAGCTTACATTTGATACAGTATTTATTCATCTTTGATAACATTAGTTAATAAAAATCCAGCAGTTCATTGTTTGTTCATGTTAGTTCACAGTGTATTAACTAATGTTAACAAATCCAATTTTTGTTTTTAAATATGTACTAGCAAATGTTGAAAATTAACATTAAAATGCTGTAGACATATTGTTCATTCTTAGTTCATGTTAACTAATGTAGTTAACCAATGTTAACTAATGAAACCTTATTGTAAAGTGTTACCAAAATATACAGTGTGTTCGTAACAACATAATTTTAAAGTGAGTAACTTGAAATATAATAAATGCGTTTAAATCAACAAGAAGATTTGCATTTTAAACAACAGAAATTATTAAAATTGGCACACATATTTTTCTCATATGGCTTGGCTCCGTATATAAGGACATGGAATGCTCTGACGCACATGTGCAGAATGATGCTGGCCTGATAAATGATTTAGAACCAGGTCTGGGATGACATCTAAAAGAGTGAGTGAGCTGACAAATAAAATCAGTCTACTCCAGGAGAAAAGGCCATTCCCAAAATGCAGTGCGACACAGGTTTCGGCCTTAAGTTGGCGAATTAGAGCTGTGAATGAAAAAAAAGTGCAGGCTAATTTATGTGCAATCTTCTCTGTGAACAGCCTGCATGTTTGTTTTCTGTGCTCTCATTCTCTTTCTCTCACTCCCCTTCCCCCTGTTCTGCACTCGCCGCTTTGATCTGTGTTTCCTCATATCAGCTGAAGTGTTTCTGGGTCTGTGGCAGTCGTCCCTCTTGGAAATGAATCAGCCTGCCTCCCTGAGTGATAATAATCATAATTTAGAGCTGGATCTGGACTAACACTCCTTTGAAATGAAAATGAAATGAAAAGAAAGCAGGGTACGTCTTTATCATAGTAATCAGATTGATTTAGGTGTGTGTACATGGGGTCTGATTGGCTATGGGAGAGATGAGCGAAGAACAATGGTCTGAAATGTGGCAGCACAGCCGATCAAAGAGACCCGTGGCCCTTAGCTGCTTTGTCCGTCATCGTGACCTGAGCTCTAAACTGTGGGCACTGATAAGTACAGACAGATTAAGAGGGCACCTTTTATCAAACGTCTTACTGCACAGACAGTAGCAAGACATCACCCATGCCGACCTGCGCCTTGCAGACAATGCGTGACTCTTTTGGGGTCAACTAGAGGTGATTGAAGTGGGTCCCATTTATTCACAGTGTCCTGACAGGGCTTAATAGAGCAGGAACTTGTGGGTCGCTGTACTCTCTCAATCACATATTTTTTTCACAGACACTGCCAATGCTGGTGCCAGACCCAATGGCTAATTTGGCCTAGTTCCATGTGTTGCCAACAAAGAAAAGGGAAAAGGCCCCTAAACCCCTTAAACTTGCTGGTTTTCAAACCAGGAACAATGACATAAGAGGTCAAAAGTGTTAAGTGTGAAGTCACAAAACAAAACTAGATCGCAAAAAAGCTAGATTAATCCCATTAGAATCTACACAAGAAGTGCACAACAACCAGTTTAATTTTTTGGTTGTGCTGCAAAGTTAGCTCTAAAGCTACCTTACAAATAATATATGTATCTGTCAATTAATGGTAAGTCATTTCAGTTGTGGCATAGTTTATTTAACAGCCATAAAATTGCTGAATTAAGACTTTAAAACAGGTTGTCAAAACTAGTAGTAAAACTTGTAAACACAGACCATGATGCACCATGTGTGTATATGTTTGGTAGCAGCCTAATCAGTCATGTCATTGTGGCTCTCAAACGTGTGTTTAAAAACCAGAATGTAAAAACTGGGGCATCACTCAACCCTTTTTACTGAGGCACAGGTAAAAGAACACAGGTCTCATGATGCAGTTTTAAAAGTTTAACTTCTTTTAAAAGCATGATATGTAAGATTTTTGCATTAAAATATCCAAAAACCACTAGCACAGTTTTATATATATTGTTGAAGTGTGTACTTACATTATACCAAATGTTTCCAACAATGTTTAAATCCAGAGAAATCAGCTATTTTAACCAGTGTAATCACGTCGCCTGTCAAATACATAATATCCACCAATGATATCATATTTGTCAAATAAAGCAACCTGTATGATTATTAATTCAGCATTTGCAGCTATTCCATTAGAATTTTTTTTTAAAAATAATGTGAATTTAAGTGACTGTACGTAACTACGTAAGTGACAAACATAACTGTAACAGAGTTTAAGTTCAGGGAGGAATGAGGCGGGAACCGGCAAAAGTTAAATGTAACTTTAATCGTAATAGACATAAACAACAAAACGCAATGCAACCTGAAATGCAACCAGGCCTGGGGTGCATTTCCTAAAAGCATAGTGGCCAACTATGGTCGCACGTTCCGTTAAATTGTGCTGGTGACAACGGAACGTGCGACCATAGTTGGCTTGGGGAAACGCACCTCTGGTCCTCTGTCGAATTTCCATGGGACTTGAGACCGGTGTGTCGTGTAGGTGTCTCTCATTAACCCTTTCACACGTAAGTTTAAAATATTCTGGCTGACCCCCCAGCGTGAGTTTTTCAAGGCGACCGTTATTTAGAACTTGTCACTTTATGGTTTCCATGGTGACGCGTCATTGCTTGTCATGTGACACACCGCAACAGCAACAGCCCTGAACGAATGATGATCTGCTTTTATGTCATTTTTCCTTTTTTTTTCAAAATATTCGCAAATTTGTTAGCTATGGCATGAAATATCTGATATTCCGATTGTCAAATATATGCAACTGGAAGTGTTTTGTTGTTTAAACACCTTTATAACGATCGCGTTAGTTGAGCTGTATGCACGATGGGCGCCGCCATCTTAGTTTGTGCCGCAGATGCAGTTCAGAGAATCGGAGCTGTTGGATTTACAACACGTGAATTCATCCACTTCTCCCGAAATACATAAAAGTAAGTGGCTGGTGAACTGGGAGAAGAATAGAGTAAACTTTAAAGTTACTTACACAATGTGTATCTGATATGAATAAAACGTGTCTAATTATAATGGAAAGGATTATTATTGCCCCTTCCATAGACATCAGTGTGTATTTTACAAACTCTAAATGTATTATTATTATTTTTTTGTACTTATGTGAATTTATATGTCTGAAACCTAAAATAAACATTATGTGGTTGAAAACACTGAAAAGTTGTGATATATGACAGCTCTGAGCATGCCTGTCTCTGGCTCAGCGCGCGAAAGCACATTTGACTTTAGCTGTTGATCACGTGATGCACTGACCGTTCTAATCACACCGGTGTGATCATACGCTCCAGGGACCAGCCTAGACTGATCACACCGGTGTGATCGTACATGCTAAAGGGTTAAAGAGACACCTAGCTATCACTCACTTCACCGGCCTCATTCCATTCCCACAGCTCTTGGCCCTGCCCTGTTTCAGGCTATAGTAACGTTAATAAAACTTAAATACATTCGCTCATCCATGATTTCTGCCTTGAGTCCCGTTAGATTGCTTTCCATCGGCTGGCTGTGGAGGGGAAGACAACACCTCCCATGATTCCACGCTCATTCACGGCATCATCAAGCTACACCTTTGTTATTGTTTTGAATAGGCAGCCTCTAGTGGTGAAACTTTCATACTGTGCCTTTAACTTGACAGGGTGTCATGACCGCGGTGCTCAATTGTGTGAAAATGCTCTCAGTTGTGATAAAGATTTAGAAGTTTAAAAAATCCGCACAAGTAGAACACAAAAATATGTTCTGTATGAAGTCAGGGAAAATGTGAAATATACACTGGGACCATTTCAGGCAAAACATATATTGTAGCTATTTAGAATCAAATATGCCCTGCTGAAAGGATCAGTATGTGTGTGATACTTATCCGTAGATGATGGTGGGCTGGTCGGGGAAACTTTGTATACATCCACATCCGGTCAGATATTTCTTGTTAGATATTTCAGGTATTACCTTGTTGGCTGCAATACATGTTTTCTCCTGATCGCAATAACGTGAACAAATGACTCGTATGAACCTTTGTTTTAAAGAGTCAATCGGAAAGCTACACAAAACGGCCCCACTCTCTCTCATTTCTTGTGACTTTAGCAGGGTGCAAACTACATGATTTTGGTCATGATTTGGCTGTCCGAGACAAATTTAGCAAATCCTTAAAGATTCCTCTGATCCCATAGGTCAAAATCTGGAGTCTAGTTTGACATGTTCGCCGATAGCTGATTAATGAACATTGTGATCAAATGTTACCTCCACTAAAATTCTGCCAGTGTCAGAAGTTTTGAGGCACAGTCCTACAGTGTGGCTTCTCCTACGACAACCGTCAAATCAAAAACCAATAGGGGCACAGAACCTGATGATACAATTAGTGCGACAACAACAAACCACCACTTGCTCCACACACATCGTCTACGTTTTTTTTTTTTCAAGACAAGCCACAATCAAAATGAATGCTATAGATTATTTTTGTTTGCTAGCAACCATTTCAATCCCGCATCTAAATGCAGCTCACTGTCACCGAACTGATAATGTAAAACTCTGGACGAGTCTTCTTGCGTGCATCTGTTTTTAATGAATATTGACTGTCATACAGTCTGACATTAAAGACAACTGAGATCCCATGCACAGTGTGACGTGGCTTATAGCGGTGATCATGTTCGTACAGTCTGACAAGCAACAATCATAAAGGACTGTTATAAATCATACAATATGCACCCAGCTTAGTGTGTTGAATCAGATTCAGTGAATTGTTCAGGCTTGTTACTTAACTGATCTACACTTACTACACTAATCTGACATAAACCAACTTGGAAATCCATGCCGGTGTAAGATATTTTTTTCAAAAGAGTGTTTTAACAATTTTGTAGACTTCCGCAGTCCTTTAGAAGATTCAGAAGTAGTTCAAAGGTGAAGCTACTTTGTTGGCTCACAAAGATGACCCTCTCCAGGCAAGCTCAATCCTTCTCACCACAGCAGAGGAACCCAAATCTCAGAAAAGTGAAGAGGTCGTCATTAGTCACCGGAGAAAACGGGCCGGCCCATCCATCACTGGCCCGTTAACCCACTTCTCTATTCAGGAATTTCTTAATTTGGACCTGTGCTCAACACAATATATCCTTACAGTTATTTTTATGGGTTGGATAGATAAGATGAATTATCTAGGTGAAGGGTGAAGGGTGAAGTTGACAAAACTCTCAGCCATCTGGGCTTCTCTTGATTTAAAACCAAGACACTTCTGTCTTCACTGGAGAAGCAAAGATCATGATATCTTGAGATGTTTTAACTAAAGCGTTGTTTGGTCATTGAGTCCTTACCAATTGCATTTCACTGAGCCGCCAGGCTAAGCATGGAACACATTAGTAACCAATTAATCAAATTACAGTTAATAGAGTTGAAATCATAATTGCTCTTGGCCTTGTCAATTTCTGGGCAATGGGCACATGTAATTACTGTTATTAACCAGTCCACTGGATGAGGGAAAATTTTACTTATTTTATTGAAAACAAAGGATACGTTTTAAGGTTTGACAGCACAAGGAATGGTCTTTGGAGCTGTCACCAAAACATTTCACCATTTACGCACACTAGAGCTTGCCGATATGATGGTATCATATCATGAGATGGTAGATATATGTAAATCAAGTTCAAGTTCACTTTATTTGTATAAAACATTTACAACAGCCACTAGGCTGACCAAAGTGCTTTACAGAACAACCAGATTAAAATATAGTAAGACCTGCAATCTGCATAACAACACATAAAACACAAATAAGAGCAGCAAAGCTAAGCGAAACCTTAAAACCGGAGTGACAAAACAGTACCAGACTCAAATATAAAATAGTGAAACAGGAGTAGCAAAGCAGTATCTGACTCAAATATAGAATTTAAAATCAGTAGATTCTGCCATTAAAATACAGAGGCTCCGTCTGAACCCTTAGGCAGAAGATTTGTTGCCCCGATGCCCAACCAGGCAACGACTTTGCAGGCAGTGTTTGCGCACAAAGGTACCTTACGAAACTGATTTTGGATAGGTGCGTGTACTTCTGAAGCAGCATAAAGGTTTAATGATCTACAGTACAACAAAACAGAGAGGGCTTTGGTGAATTATTTAATTACTACACAATACAAAATATAAAAAAAGTGGAAAAGTTGGATTTACACACAAACACAACCGCAACTTTCAAGCTATTATTTTTTAGCACAGCCTGGATTGTGGAATATCATTGGCAGTGAAGGATGCTTCTATGCTGCCTTCAAAAATCAATCAGATGAAGGCAGCAAAGTAGACAGGATGTTGCATGAGCATTGGATTCGGACGTGCCTTGTTGCTTTCCTTTTCTGCAGAGGCAGCATTTTCTCTGTTCATTATATGTTCTCGTTTATGTGGTTTGCTAGTTTCCTATGTTTTTTCCCTTATTGCCCCAGAGTGTTAAGAATCTTGAATAAAGACTATTTTGCTTTATACACCATATTGTCATGCGTGCTGCAGACCATGCGTTACAATTTAAAGTGGAACAAGTAATTCATTTGGAATGTTATTTTACATCATTTTATAATGTTATTTCATTTGATTTAATTTTATTATTAGTCTTTTGTTTTTGTTATAAAATGTGAGATAGTTAATTTGTTATGAACAATCAGCATTTTGCTCTGTGTCCATCAAGCAACATGATCCAATATGAAAAAAAAAAATATCTAAAAAGAATTTAATTCATCTGATTTTCCAAAAACAGTTTTTACAACATGCAACAGTCTTTGCCACACAGTTATTTACTATATTAAATATTGGGTTTCATTTCCAGACAAAAATAACATTATGTCTATTGACTATAAGTAATGTTGCAACTAGGCTACATGTTAACTAACTCTCAATAGAGTATTAGTACACTGTTAGAATGTCAAAAGGGGACCATCAAAATAAAGTTACCAAAATCATGCTGTGATTTTGTTTGAATCCACCAATAATGAGAAGAGAGAGGCAGAGGATGTGTGAACACCAGATTCAAACACACAGTCCTCTATATGCTGTCTGTAGGGTTTCTATCATTGCATGATCTATGCTGTGTCACGGCACGAGTAATGCTACAGTCATGCTGACTTACACACACACACAAAGCCTGGACTGCAGCAACCCTCAACACACTCCATTAACACACCATTAGTTGTGTTAGTGAGAGAGAATCAAAAAGAGTTAGGACTACAAATCTATATGATACTGGATGCTTGCTAATTCTGTACCAACATTTAAACATTTTAAATATAGTCACATGAACTATTACACAATGACTAAGTAATTTTTCCCTTACTGTAAAGTTTAAACATTAAATAAATTAATATAATTTATTTTAAATAGTAGGGGTCATTGCATGGAGGCGATAGTTCAGTTCTTCTTATTCTGTGTTTTATATTCCACTTGAAAAGTTCAAATGTTGAATTTCATACTATGGTCCAGTGATATGTGAAAATGATGTTCACTTTTTCATAAAAGCATGGAACTTGGTACACTTGTATAATTTCAGGAATAGAGCCATTGCAAAAACGGCTCGTGGCGGTCATTTTGCTTTCCACCATAACGGAATTATGTATTTTGTATGATATCTCCTGAACCAAACATGATAACACAGAAAATTGTATGTCTACCCCTATGTTTTGATGGTCAAGGATTACAACGATACCATATATAACATCATAAACTGTTCAGGTGAATAGTTAATGATGAATTCAGTGACGTTGTGAGAAGGATTACAATGAAATCGCAGTCTCTGAGAAGATGCAGAATTAAATGTCAAGCATATTTTATGTACTCTTAATTTACATTCACTCTCTGGGGCCAGAGTTGTCTATTATGATCCCTGCGTGAGGCTGACTTCAGTCTCTGTGTGGATAGCATGACAAAGCTTGTCCCATGGTGCTTCAGCCTTGACCACACAAATTATTCATGCGGTGGATAATGCGGAGTGGTGGAGCTGGAGCGATTGAACGGAGAGCTCGCTGCCGTGCTCCTGGGTCGAGGAGGGGTGGCTGCCGTGCAAGAGGGAGCAGAGGACTCGATCCCGTTCGCCATGATGAGGGTGGAGCAGGGAGCGGGGGACTCACTGTCGGCTGCCCTCAACCGGAGGAGCCATCGCCATCTGCCAGGCGGAGGAGCGTCGAGCCGTCCCCCAATGGATGTCCAGTACCATCGCATGGCACTACGAGTGAGTCTCTCAGCTTGTTGAGGACAAAGCGGCAACCTTCTGAAGCTGGACCCAAGATAATTAGCAGACCAAGCTGTTGTGGATACTTTTTGGGTAGCAGAGAGGATGGGCCAAGAGCAGTACAAACTCTTTGTTTCAGAGAGGATGCAGGGCACAAAACCCATCACCGCCCCTTTGAAGAGGATCAAGCTCTCTCTTATTAAAACAGCTTCAATAAGAGGACAGTCCAAGACAAAACTCACTGAAAAATTACTGAAAAAATACTGTGCACTGTTTTCCAGACTCTACATCACCTTTCAGACCCTGATGGGAATCTAGAAAACTTCTTCAAACATGTAAATCAGGTCTACCCTCCATCACTCTCCCATCATGGTGGACTAAGCTTGGGAAACAAGGCTGATGTTAAGTTCCTAGAAAACAGTATAAGCAGTGCCCCAGACAGTGCCTCCTCACAAAACAGTTCCCCAAACAGTCTGGACCAAATACTAGATACTAGAGCTAATACCTTCAATTACTTTTCCAGCAAGATCTTAATACCTTATATCAAAGAGAAACTTGAAAGGCCAACATAGTGGATGTTGTATGAGACTGCTATGAAGTTAACAGCTTAAAGTCCCAGACAAGGCAGAAGTGGGGAAAGGGAACAAGAGCATTCTGAACTATATAGACGACTGGCTGAAATTAGTGCACTCAGAGCAGATGGCGGTTCAGCATTGATGTGTCGTTCTCGCTCACATGCAGAAGTTGGGGTTGAGACTGAATGCCAAGAAGAGTGTGCTTTCTCCAATACAGAGGACCACCTTTCTTGGTGTGGTGTGGGATTCAGTGATGATGTGGGCCGTCCTATTGCCCACTCGTGTTGCTATCGTCATAGTCGTAAAAAAAAAAAAAGCTAGGTCAGTCACTTACTGTGAAACAGTTTCAGAGACTGTTGGGTCTGATGACAGCTGCATCCAACGTGATACCTTTTGGCCTGCTGTACATGAGACCCTTGCAGTGGTGGCTCAGGACCAAGGGGAACTCACTTCGTATGATCAGGATCACGCAGCGGTGTCTCCGCGCCTTGGTTCCTGTCTCAGGGTCCTGTGTTGTGAGCTCATTGTCATCGAGTCACTCTCACGACAGACGCCTCTCTCATAGGCTGGGGAGCGGTAATGGAAGGCAGTTCAGCTCAGCTCCTTCTGTGGAGGAGTCATCATCTTTCGTGCCACATAAATTGCCTAAAGAGGATGGAGGTCTTCATGGCATTGAAGCACTTCCTGTCAGACCTAAAAGGCCATCATGTGCTTGTCTGCACAGACAACACATTGGTGGTCTCTTACATAAATCACCCAGGGGGTCTGCGTTTGCATCCATTATTCAAACCGGCGCACCAGATCCTCCTGTGGTCCTCAGGGAAGATGCTCTCCTTGAGACAAGATCTTAGGAGTAGACATCCTGTTTAGGCAGGGGCTGAGGTCAGGGGAATGTAGATGTCACCCTGAGGTGGTGAAGCATATATGGGAGTTGTACGACCAAGCGGAAGTGGATCTGTTTGCGTCTCAGGATATGACACACTGTCCACTTTTGTTCTCCCTCACACATCCAGCCCCCCTGACAAACAGATTGTAATGTAAAAATTAAATTCACTGCAATTGCATTAAAGAGCAAAATAACGTCTCAGGTACAGACATGGCCGAGGCTACGTCTGTATGCTTTTCCCCCTATTGCTCTGCTTCCAGAAGTTCTGGAGAAGGTCCGAAATAAGTCTACTGCTAGTAGCGCCGTACTGGCCGAGCCGAATATGGTTTCGGACCTAATGTCCCTCCTCTATGGCTCTCCCTTGGAGACTCCAGTCAGGAGGGACCTTCTGTCTCAGGCGGGAGGCATGATCTTTCACCCCTGCCCAGAGATATGGAACCTGTGGGTTTGGCCTCTGAAGGGGCCCAACTCATAGATTCTGGTCTCTCAACCAAGGTTGTAGAGACCATACTTCACTCCAGAGCTCTGTCCAAGAGGACACTTTACGCCCTGAAGTTGAAAGTTTTCACTTCTTGGTGCAGTATGCGACAGTGGGATCCAGTTAACTGCCCAGTTCCTTGGGAAGGAAACCTCTAATAACACATTTCCTTCATGGCACTCTGAAGCCTGCAATTCTTACCAGGGTTACGGCGTGGGACCTGGCTATTGTTTTAGAAGGCTTATCCGTGGCTCCCTTCAAGCCCCTTAAAACGGTTTTAGAGAAGTTTTAGCCTTCTAGCCTTTCATTCTCTGAAAATAGATCTTCAGGCCTTATCTGTATCCTCCACTTGCCTTGAGTTCTCACCGGGCATGGTCAAGGCATTCTTTTACCCTAAACAGGGCTATGTCCCTAAGATGCCGACCAACTTACCGCAGCCTATCGTTTTGCAAGCCTTCTGCCCTCCTCCTTTCAAAGATCATGACCAGGAAAAGCTGAACCTTCTCTGTCCAGTAGGAGTGCTGGATACATATGTCCACAGAGCTGCCCTGTGGAGGAAATCTGATCAGCTTTTTGTCTGTTTTGGATTGCCTAAAAAGGTCTTCCTGCTTCAAAGCAGACAGTCAGCAAATGGATAGTCGAGGCTATCTCTTTTGCTTACGAGATCTCTGGTCAGCCTTCACCTTTGGCTATCAGAGCTAATTCTATCAGAAGTATGGCAGCCTCCAAGGCCTTAATTTCATGTGTATCCCTTCAAGAAGTTTGTGATGTGGCAGGTTGGTCTTCTTCACTTACATTCGTATGGTTGGCTGCCCCAGGTTCTCAGGTGCTTATGTCTTAGTTGTGCCACAGTTTCACATGGACAGGCACTTGTAAGTACGGCGTTTGGGCATTATCGTTCCCAAAGCATCATCAACGCAGCGAGAGTTCCCTTGAAAGGGAACGTTTCAGGTTACGACTGTAACCATAGTTCCCTGAGAAGGGAACGAGAAGCTGCATTGCACTGCCATACATTATCCCTGTGATTGATTTGCTTCGGTTAATTGAAGCTAGTGCTGGTCATTCCAGATGTGCTTTTATCCTTTCCTGGGCTGCGTTTCCCAAAAGCATCGTAAGCCTAAGAAGTTCGTAAAAACGATCGTACGACTGATCTTAATATTATGGTCTGTTTCCCAAAAGCATCGTAACTTAAGTAGCACTTGAAAATCTTCGTAGAACTACGAGTGCTCAGGAGTAATCGTAAATCCCCAAGTGCATCGTAAAAAGAAAGATTTATGAGGTCACCTGCAGGACAACCGGCAGATTACACTTTTATCTAGATGTAACAGATTACACTGCAATGTGAGTATAATATAAGGTTTTGATTGTACTTTATTGTACACTTTATTGTACTCGTTTTTTTGTTTTTTTTATGAATTTATAAATGAAATAATTAAAAAGGGAATAAAAATAGAAATACACATTTAAATTAAATGAATGAACAAAAAAAATGTATAAAAGAAGTAATGTGGGAAATATGCTTCAAAGACTGGGCAAAATAGGGATGAATTCCCAAAAATCTGTCAATGACTTGCTGACGTGCACGAAAACCAGCCATGTACTGGTCATTTCTTACATGGCCATCATGTGGTCCCATGTCATCTTCCTCCCTGTTAAGTAAGGGCACTCTCATCTGCACTGGCTGCAATGTTGTGCAGCATAGCTGTTACCATTATTACTGCACAGCACTTTTGTGGAGCAAACAAAAGACCTTTTGAAAGGTATCTTTTCTTGTTTTTTTGTTCAGCAATTTTGTCAGTGCCTCCGCCTGTAGGTAGGTGCTTTATATTTACATTTATGCATTTGGTAGACGCTTTTATCCAAAGCAACTTACATTGCATTATCCTATACATTTATACATAGGTATGTACAATCCCCTGGGATCGAACCCACAACCTTGTGTTGTTAACGCAATGCTCTTACCACTGAGCTACAGGAAAGCTTATATAGACTTGTCTTGATTGCTAATCCACAACAGATGACGATTATTAGGTTAAACGTTCAGAATACGATTCCATATAAGGTTATATTTCAGCACTTCGCAAATAGACAGCGATTTTTAAGTAGCTCGTAGAACGCGTTCATGTTAAGTGCATTTTTGGGAAACACGCGTGGAATTGCGGCGAGCGTTCGTAACCTTGCACGTAGAGAGCGCTCTTAAGAGCTAAGATACATCGTTATCAGGAAACCCGGCCCTGGTTGTGACGTTCCGTCTTGCCATTGGACTAGTTGACACACATCCTTCAGACGCAATCACGCAAAAGCGTTCCCAAAGCATCATTGACGCAGCGTCTCGTTCCCATCTCACTATGGAACTATGGTTACAGTCGTAACCTGAGACGTTATTCTGCTCTTTGATGCAATTACAGTGAATTAAATTTTTACATTTCAATCTGTTTGTCACGCAAAGCTATCCCCTTGTAAAAAATAAATGCAATTAATTATATTGATTGTGCACTTGTACTGTACTTCAAACCCTAAAAGTGTCATTTTAAAAAGCTGTTCTTGCATTTAATGTAATGCATTTAACGAAAGTACACTTCCATGACTTTTTCTTAAGACATGTACACTTTTAAAAATCGAAATTCAATTCCAATACGTAAGAACGCAACTAAAGAGGATGCATCGAATGCAGACTTGAGAGATTTGAACAGTTAGAAATCCCAGAAGACGCTGCGGGTGGACAACGTATGGTAACCTGTAAGCTTTAAACTTCTCGTTCTCACTTAAGAGAGTCCCTCTGCAAGCTTGCAAATATGTGATGGCTCATGAAAGTAAACATTTGTTGTTTTGTTTTGCCTAATTTTAATAAAGTGATAAAGACCTGGAGAAAGCCTTCAGTATTTTAATTGGCATATTAAAAAGAATCTTAACATTGACAAAGCATAAGTAACATTAAACATCTTTTTCACATGTACACGTTGAAAAATGATATAAAATACTGAAAATAATGTCTATAATAATATGTCTATAATAATGTCTATAATTTTTTGTAATGTTGTATTTATTGTGTACTGAACTTCTTATAATATGCTGGGATGGTCAGTTGAGTAAGATCACAGCACATCTCAATTATTACAAAGATACGTTCTGTGTCTTAGCCTTCTTTTTTAAGGTAGCCTGGCGACCAGTCTCCACAAGAGGACAAGTCCATTCTTTACGTTCTTGAAATTGAGAAACAGCCTGTTTCTATTGCCATCTTGTTTGTTTTTATAACTACCCTTGTTAATCTCCATGACAACAAATCACCTTCACCTGTCCCTTATTAGCCCATTGTCATCTAGTGTATTTAAACCCTCAGTTATCTTCTGATAATTGTCTTGTGTTAATGTTTCATGAAGGTGTTTATCGCTGATGATTCCTGGTGTTTATTAAATGTGAGTTCATTGTTCTTCTGCGTCAAGCCTCTCTGTTTGTATTATCACATCAAATCAGGATGTGACAATTCAACCCGATCTCACGGGAAAACGTAAAATTTTTACAAGGTGGCTAATTCGTACGAATTCATACGACCTCACTCGTACGAATTAGTACGATTTTTGCAAAATCGTAAAATAAAAATAAAAATATTTTACGAATTGGGCAATTCGTATGAATTCATACGAATGACCTACCCCTGACCCCGCCCCTAAACCTACCCATCACGTGGGTTTAGACAAATCGTACAAATTCGTACGAGTGAGGTCGTACGAATTCGTACGAATTAGCCATTTTTTTATCATTCGTACAAATTCGTACGAATTGGTCGTGAGATAGCGTTGGACAATTACACTGTTTGGATAGTTTGATTGTAAATTATATAGGCCTATGGAACAAAGACTATATAGATCTGGCTATGTGAGACTACTTTGAATTAATCCTTTTTCTTTGCATGACACATTGACATTACAGTACAGAATGGCTCTTTTGGCATTATACTGACTATTGTATAAGCATTCATTTCATGTGTCACTGAACGGAAGTGCACATAAACGTCACTCACATCCTTTTGATTTTCCTGGTAAAAACTTCCTGAGTCCTTCACATAAAAGTCAGTCAACAGGCTTTCATAGACAACCTAGCAAGTCGTTTTATTACAAGCTGTTCACACATTAAAACGATTAATACATGAAAAATCTTACATATAGCCCCTTTAATAATGGTAAATGAAAACCATAATAATTTATTCATTTTCCTCCCTCATCCTGTTCTCCATCTCATTTTTTTTGTGCCTGTTTTCACAGTGCGTGATGAAGTGAATTGTCTTGGTGAGCGTGAACTCTTCTTTTGGGTGAGGGTGGGGGAACACTGATTCATGTAAGTGCACAGCAGATTTACTCTGATTTACACTTGTCTATCTCTCACACTCTCACCTTCACACTCTCTTCTTGCTCTCCATGTTTTATTCTAAGACTTTGTACGTCACTGATTATTAAATCCATCTAAATTCACCCTGAAAATGCATGAGTAAGGAAATGATAGCGGGGTAGAGAGGGATGCAGACAAAAAAAAAAGTGTGGCAGCACTCAGTAAAAGGGTTGCAGTCAACCGCAGAGTAGCTGCATATTTAATGTGCCCTTTGGTTGTGAGTTTAATCCTAGCGTTATGATTCTGCAATTATTAGAGAAATATAGGGGCATGTTTACCTTTTAGAGTAAGGAAACAAAGACATGATTTGTATTCATTGTGCACCAAAGCCTTTTGGTTCTATGAAGAACCTTCATCACCCATGGAACATTTCTATTGAACAAAAGGTTCTTTATAGTAGAAAAACTTTCTTCAGACTATTAAAATGTTCTTCACACACTAAGAAAAAAAGGTTCACTGAAAGGTTATTTTGCTAACACAAAAAGGTTATATGGCATCGCTGTGAAAACCATTTTTGGTTCCTCAAATAATCTTTCAGTTCTTAACCTCTTAAAAGAACCACTTTTTTTCTTAATGTGAAGAACATTTTTATAATCAAGAAACTTTTTGCAATAAAGAACCACTTGTGGAATGAAAAGGTTTCATTGATGTTAACGGTACTTCATGGAACCATCAATGCCATAAATGAACCTTTACTTTTAATAGTGTATGTAATTTATAAAAGATGTATTGCAATTATATAATCTCTATTCAATTGTCTCTAAATACATTCATTGTTAAGTAACTAAAAGTCTATGTCCAAACTATAGATGCATTGGTGACAAGAACAACACACTAATTAAACGTCTCAAAAGCGGTTGCCAAACATGGACAAGTGCACTCGCAGAGAAGAGCAGAATTTGAACATCACGGCTCATTGACAAGAACAGAAAGACACTTAACGAAATGCTTACTAAACGCCACAGAAGTACAGCCTCAAAAAATACCAAAGAATCTAATCAGCACCTCTCTGAACCAAGCTCAACAAAAACTGTAAATCATAGATTTACTGCCATCAGGAGCCCGCTTGTTTCCAGGCCCAGCGTACAAATAAGTATAACCTGGTATAAGAAGCACAAAATCTGGGCCCAGGAGCACTGAACGAAAAGGAATGGTTTAGTTTTCACTCTTTTTCATCCTAGAGGTTCAGAAAAAGGCATGGGTTTCTTCACCACTGAATGCTTTTAGCTAGGCCTAGCTGTTGTACATGATGCATTATTTATTTGAGTTATTTTCACCTCCTGCACATAACAAAACATGCAAAACATGTGCTCTACTTCAAAATATTGATTAGAATTACAAAAACTAACATCTCTGACCACTAAAAAATACCCATGAACCATAACGATTCCTAAATTCTTCACCCTCCTGTGTTCATACATTGTAAAAAATTTCATGATCAATAATGACAACATATGTTTTTACATTGCTTTAACTCAAGTTAAGCCATTTTCAACTTTTTTATAAGTTATACAAGATTCAAATAATTTTTTTAGTCAGTTCAATGTAATTTAAGTTGAAATGACTTAGGCTGAACATCCAAGTTGATTGTACTTAATAATTTAAGACAGCAACTTTTTTTTTACAGTATACCTGCCTTTACCATATGGCACTTCTTAGTGTTTTGATTTATTAGAGCACCATGTAACCGCTTGTGATCCCATTTACTGGGAAATGCCTCGCATTTCTTGATAGAGCCATGATAGAGCCATCCCATTAAACTCAACATCGCCTTTGACCTAACATCAGCATGTAGGCACCAAATAGTCTGGCAGCTGTGAACAAACCTATAAATTGGATACTTTTACTGCCCTCCCGCAGCTCTCTCAAATGGATGATGTACTTAAATCAGTGAAAGGTGTAATCGCCCCTTTTCCTGTCCTTACAGCCTTCAGACACTTTATAGATTTAACAGTATCGACTTAAACATATCTCAGGGATCACTGCTCCAGTGATATACATACAGCTTAAACAACAACTTGAACTGATTCGCTGTCTATTGAGTTCTGAACAATCAACAGATCCAGCGTACATCAATCCCATTTATCAGTTATAAGCTGTGAATGATCGACCACTGAGGATAAGATTCCTGTAGTTAAATGTCAATGCTGGAATTCTGTTGATCTTTCATGAAAGGAAAGTAATATTTGTACTGATTTAGTGTTGTAAATATTTATTTAGAGCATGCCACAATTCCAGTACCTCCACGTAAAACTCTCAAGGATCCTGCATGTCATCTGTAAACATCTATATAAACATTGAATTGTCTATTTATTAAATAATGTATTTAAAAAATATATATATATATATATTACTGTCTGAATGAAGAATAAAAGGTTCGTGCAAGGTTTTCAATGCACCGTTTTGACTGATATTGGATATATATTATCATATTTTGAAGGTAGCATGCAATGTTTCTTCTATTAAGTATTATTATAAAGTAGCCTATGCAGTGGAGGCAAATTACCACGCATAACCTCTCATAAAACTATATCTAATATATCTAATTCATACAAAAAATATATGTGCTTAATAATAACTAAAAATAAAAATAAAAAGGCATGCAGCAAAGGCATAATATAAATAATAGACCATAGAGGCCGGAGTGGAAATAAATGCAGCAAAAGAGGTTTTGCAATATTCATGCAATGCACAGAATATCTCTGCTTCTCAAATTCAGTTTGCAATACAATTGTTCGAACAAATGCATTTAAAAAAAACATAAACGAGTCATGCATAATAGCTGACAATGATGCACTCGTTGCCTTTGCAACGCAGCTTTACCCCAATAATAATAATTCAATGCATCATGTCATCTGTGCTCGCGCGAATATATTCAAACACTTACCGGTAAACAGCGAGTAGAAAGAGGCACAGGATCGTTTCGGGCAGTCAGATAATGGTGTGTTTCTGTCGTGTCGTTGCAGATAATGTCATTGTTTAGTTTGTTTTATGTTCGCGTGCCAGTGTCTGGACGGTTCTTGCATCCACAGAAGAGCGCGACAGAGCAACTGACGAGAGAGCGGCGCGCTGCTGATCCAGCCTTCTCACAGCGAGCGCGTCTCCATGGTTACACACCTGATCCGCTGGTCCCTATTGGGGCAGGTGTGTAACCATGGAGACGCGCTAGCGGTGATGAGACTGGATAAAACTCTAGTCCCCAGACACGAGTTACACAGCATAATCAGAAGCGGTTATTAGAATTTTTAATGAACTTACTTCTCATCAACATCAGCCCGTACATCCTGACCAGACACACACAATTCCAGTATTCTTGTTTACCTTATTTATCCTTTTCTTTTTCTTTTTCTTTTTTTTTTTTACTGAAAAGGGGAACATGTAGGCTAGTCCACAATACTGGACCATAAAGAAATCTCAATTGGGGAAAATAAATAAAAAAGATGAACGATTTGGCCTGTCTCACCTCAGAGTCTTCTATGGCCCTGTCCCAAATGGCACACTTCATGTGTACGGTTGGGTTTTGTGAACTTACAATGGCCGCCGTGTGCGTGTGTCTGTTAAAGCCCAAAGTAAACATCGGCTGTCCGCGCACCGTCCGCGTGACGTAATTTTCGTCATCAGGAGGGTCCGCGGATGTCCGCACACCCCGTACACATGCAGCCCAATTTTTGTGAGCTTACAACAGCACGTGCGAGTGACTTGAGCGCTTGAAAACAAAATCCTCTAGATAGTGCGCATGCGCCGAATGCGTCTTTCCACGCTCAAGGCCAAAGGAACGCGGAAAATGAAGCATACCCGGGCCTTAAAGGTGCTGTATGTAACTTTTTCACTCTACTAAAGCATAAAAATACCATAATATGTTTGCAGATATTTAGGAAACATGCTGAGTTCACATACTCGTTTCTCTGAAAAACACTTCTACAGCCAGTTATTTTACTTTGTGCGTTGTAAATGTGCGTTCCGTGTTTGAATGTCTGTTTTTGTTTTGTCTGTGTGATCTCACCCACTGCCAGTTCACCCAATAGTATTTCGACACCCGGGATGCCAGTTGGCAGGAAACAAACTGGGTCAGAGACTGCAGATTCTACCCAAACTAAAAAGCCTCGGTATCCATCTAAAAATCTCTATGAACGAGAGCATATTAAAACACGGATGAATCAACTCATCAACTTACTCCTCGTAAGTCTCCTCGGCTTTCATTGTCAATTGTGCTCATTCCTGAGTGCTCGTTCATCGAGTCTGAGCAGGAGGGGGCTGGGGAAACAACTATCTCTGATATTTTGAATTTGGGCTGCAGTACCTATTTCAACCACTAGCTGTAATTCTTACAGACTGCACCTTTAAGACCACAAGGGCTGCATCTGAAATCGCATACTTCCATGATATATAGTAGGCAAAAAACAGTATGTGACAAAAGAAGTATGTCCGAAATTCACAGTATACCCGTAAAAACTAAAACTAAAAACTTTACATATTTAAAATAGAAACTAATAAACCTTGCAAACAAAATTACCAAAACTTTAACTAAAAAACAGAAAATATGTTTAATAGTAAATTATATTGAATAACTAACTAAAATAATTCAAGCTCAACCATTCAACCCTGTTACCCAAATTATTGTACAAATTTACAATGATTTTTCTTTCATTTATGGGATTGTTCATTTATGTGTTTAAGATCACAAGAAAAACACATTCTTATATTTACACGGAGTCTCCTTATCTGGAGTTTTCTCTCTGTGCACAATACAGTGTGGGATATGTCATGATGCTGGTACACAATTGGATTAAGAGGTTTATGGATTATAAAGATCTAAATGGGCTGACAAGGCAGTGATAGTCACCTGGAAAGTGAGTACTATTGGATTAATGGTGGCCCAGACGCTAACCTGTCAGAGAGAATTAAAGCAACAGCCTCTCTGCAGAGGTTCAGCCATGTTTGTCTTTGCTCCTGGACATGAGGAATCGTTGCTGATGCTAGTGTTCACTCGTGGAGAGGGAACAATTCCTAATTTTGATCCTGCCACTCATTAAAACCACTACTCTGGCTTTTATACAGGTTTTCATTACATATTATTTTTGCGACTGCCGGGAAAAACAATAAATCCAAATACCAGAATGATTGATATACCGGTAGTGTAAGAATTCCCAGTCCCGCACTTTCAAAGCAAGCATCTTCTCAGCACAACTGATATCCAGGAATAAATGTTGCAAAATCCAGGACAGAAGGGAAGACTTTGTGACCCTGAACATGAGAAATAGTTTAGGCATTAGACTTCCAGCCAAATTGTTTTACCAGCAGTAGATCAACATTGAGGAAAATAAGTGTTTTAAAGGACCCTAAACATTACAATGCTGAATGCATAAAGTATGAAGCAGTTTAAGAATTTTTTTAATTTTTTTATCCACAAGTAAATGTTATGTTCAGTTCAAATAGTCATGGAGATATTCAGAATTTTTTGCATGTTTAATATGAATAGAACATTGAGAATAAATAGTTTTTATCGTGACTTTTGCATACTGTATGGAATTAATGATCTCTGATGTGGTTTTACCAGAATACCCGTCGCAGATCTGTTTATGGAAATAGGATTAGGTAGGAAACAGTGATCGTTTCCTTGTTGCAGACCCTCTTTAAAAAGGGGCATCTGGTTGTATCATGATGAAATTCATGTTATAATTGTGCAGCTGTGTGGTTTTGAGTCATCTTCATAATGGCTTTGTTTTGTTGTTGATAAATCAGAAAGCTGTGAGTAAAAAAAGTTTTTGTTTGTTTTGTTTTTTGAGAAGTCTGTTGCATGTAAACAAATGTGTTCTTTGTTTTTGATAAATCAGAATGCTGTGAACAAACGTTTTTGTTTTGCTTTTGATAAATCAAATGCTGTTAACATTTTTGTTTTGCTTGAATTGGCTTTGTTTTTTGTTTAGTTTTGTTTGTTGTTTTTTAGAAATATGTTATGAGAAAAATCAGAATCATGTAAACAAAAGCATTTTTGTTTTACTTTGCTTTGCTTTCTTTTGCTTTGATCTGCTCTGATTTGCTTTGCTTTGCTTTTCTCTGCTTGGGTTTCTCTTCATTTTGTTTTTAAAAACTAACCAGAGCTAACTGGCATCATAATCAGTTAAGGGATAATTAAAAAAAAAATCCCTTGTGGCCTTGTTAGGAGTCACATTTGCTCTTTAATAACAGAATCACAGCACACATGTGACAGCCTAATGTCTCATTAAGGTCATGTTTTTGTATCACAATGTTTTTGTTTTTGCATGTTGAATGCACTCCATGTCAGATAAAGACTGCAATGCATCAAACAGTCAAATAAAACCTTCCAGGCAAAACTGTTTGGATTACTTGTAACATGATTCAAAATTAGGTCAAATGTCTGCAGTGACTGCATTCTGAAAGTCTCACAGTGTTTTGCACACTCATTAAATAAATGTTAAACACTATTTTTATACTGATGATTGACTATTCTGGAGGCAAACGCTTTAGAGAGACTTGCAGCGTTTGCTGGTAAGACTTATGACTATGTAGTTTGTTAGTGGTGAATGTTGCTGAATAGACCTGAATGTAGCATCTGCAGCATAAATGTAAGGTCAGCTAAATTTCACCCCCCTTCAGCAGCAGTTCATCTTAAGCTCCTGTACAACAGTAAGAAATCTGAGCCAGACGCCACATATACCTCCTACACACAATCAATATAGCAATTATGAGATGACAGGACCAGATTCAATATACACTAACACAGCATCTTTGTTAACAACCCCCCTGAACTGATTCAGCACCCTGCTCATCACAGCCAAAGCATCTCTTTCATTGGGGTCCATCTGGTTTTCGTGAAATAGCGCCCTCAGCTGTCCATACACCATTATGAGTCAAATTATCTTTTTGTATTCAAATAATTGTTTGGAAAATAGTTTCAATCTTTGACATTTCTATTATTCTTATAATTTATTAAAAAAACGTTGACATACATTCATCTCTCACAACCGTATTTGGTTCATCCATTCAGTTCTTTTAATCTTTTTGGTCACTCTACCTATTTCTTCTTATTTACCAGTGTCCGATTGAGCTACTTAAAACTCTGCCTAAAAGACCAGCATCTCAGAGTCTTCTCTTCACTGTTGTTGCAGATAAAGTTGTTGTTTACTGTGTACTGTTCAATGCAATTAGATACCCTGATCTTCTTGTCCTCAAGTTGTTGTGCATCTGTGCTGTCCTCTTGTCTCTCGATCCTGATGAGATTCTGTTGGCTGGCTTCTTTTAAGGCAACTTTTGAATCTTTTTGCCATTTTGAAACCAAAATTCATAAAATACACTGAAACATTGTACTGCAATTGTTTTCAGCTGTAGCTGTAGTAGTAGTAGTAGTAATAATAATGAGAATAATAACAAAAGTGTCTTGTTTCAAATTTGCACACCAGAATGATTTCCTATAGTGATAGAAGATTTGTAAAGATTTAGTCTCTTATGCGCATTTGATCAAAAATACAGTAAAACAGCAAAATTGTGAAATATTGTAACAATTTAAAATAACTGTTTTCTTGTTTATTATATTTTATAAATCAATTTAATCCTGTGATGGATAAACTGAATGTTCAGCATCCATTAATTAATTAATTTTTATATTTTAATTGTAATACTTTTGTGGAAACTTATACTTTTTAAGAATTCTTTGATAAAGACAAAGTTCAAATCCAATGACGAACCCAAATATGTTGTTTTGCTAGCTATAGCGGGGAGCAAATGGCAACCCAAAGAGCTGTGCACCCTCGAGCAAGATCTCCGCACAATAACGACAGACACCGATTGTGACAGAACTGATATAGCTTCTGACACGTCATCAGTCAGTCACGAGTGAGTGAATTAATACGTGATTCTTGATGTGATGTGAGAGATGCGACTCCTTCCACCATGTACTGACCAACTCTGTCGGTCTGGAACTGTGAAATAGAACTGTACTTTTACTCAAGTATGTTTCCAGGAACTCTTTACTGTCACTTTTGATCAATTTAATGCAGCCTTGACATTAGCCTAATTATATATGGTCTATGACTGCAGTTGAAGTCCGCTTTTGGTCTAGATATCAAAGCTTTTACAAAACCTTATAATGTAAAATTATCATTCAATCCCCAACAATGTATCTGATCAGTTTGTTCTCATTACAGACTGTGACCTTCACGCAGTCAGCAAGAGCTTCTGTCATGCAGAGTTATGTCTTTAAGTGTCTTCTAAAGTCAAACAGGCCCAGAAGCTGTGAATAATTTGTCTTGCAGAGAAGGTGAGACGTGTGCCTTTGAAAGCCCTCAGGGCTTGTACATAGAAACTGAATCCTGACAACTGAACTTCCTCAACCCTCTTCATAAGTCCTGACATGTGACACCCACAGTTTTACCGTTCAAGACCTGTAAACAGTTCAGAGCTCTATAAAACATAGTTAACCCAAAAATGAAAGTTCTATCATCATTTACTGACCCTCATGTCGCTCCAAGCCTCAATGACTTGCTTTGATACTTTGAATAACATTCATAGTCTTCTGAAGTTAAGAGTTTCAGTGAATAATGAGCATTTTTTATTAATTCAAGCAACTTGGAATACACTCTATTGGCATTGATGCTTCCATGAATAAACATCCATAGAACCTTTCAATCACACGAAACCTTTCCATTGCCCATATTCTTTATAGTGGAAAATGTTTTCTTATTAAAATGTTCTTCACACACACACAAAAATGTTTCTTTAATGACATTGCTGTGAAAAGCCCCTGTGCACAGTTCATATGAACCACCTGTACATTTGCTGCTTTTTTTGGGGTAATTTTTGGTTCTTACAAGCGTCTGGTCACTACATAATTTCATTGTATGGAAAATATTTGCATGAACATTCTTCAAACATTCTCATTTTTTGTTTCACAGAAGAAAGTAAGGTTTCGTAATGACGAAGTTGTGGTCACATTTAAAACGAAGGAGACATAAAACTATTGATTTAAAGATTTTTAATATGTATATAGAAACAACATGTTATGTTTTTGCATAATATGCATATTGCAACATTTAAGTAGTTTAAGAGGGAGACTTACTCTTTTTGATTTTTGAACTCTCAACTCTCTTAATTGGAGTGGGAAATATAGTTATAGCTCCCCGCAAATCCTCATGGCTGATATTTCTTTACAGCATCATGGGTAATGTAGTTTTCCACCAGGAATTCTGGTATTAAATGATTACTTAAAAAATAAGTTTAAATAATGCAAGTTGATGGCTTAAGCAGAAGCGTACACTTTCGAACAGCCTCATATCTCACAACAGGTCTGTCTTTAAAGTGATAAGTTATTGTAAAAATATCTAATTTTCTATGGATAAAATTAAAGGATTTTATTTTACTTCCGGAACCAACCATTGCACTATATTGACAGTCGACATTTTTAGAAAATGTTCTTGGGTGAACTTATACCTTTCAGGCATGTTTTGATATTTCAAAAGGTCCCAAAAACTATTTTGCTTCATATTAAATTTTCTTTTAAACAACAAAAAGCAGCATAAACTAGAAACATTATCTTATATCTCAGGAAAAATAGTGAGGAGACTGGGTTTTAATTCTGATTATTTTATTTAATTAAGACACAAGATTCCTATTACTGAAATAAAGAAACAATTAGCCACTTAAGGCTAAAAGTTGAAGAAAGTGTAAAGTGTGGTTTTTGATACTGTCATTTGTATACAGACACAGACAACGGGCATTACTGTATTACCTTATGCAAGCTCAGCAGCCTGTGCCAAGCACTTTGGCAAGACTACAGGAAAACAATCAAAGCTACAAGGCTTTAAAAATCATTTTCTTGACATTAGAATTGGTGATATAAAGAGTAATCGCCATGTGGGTGAAGTGCTTCCAAAATAGTTGTTGAATAGAAACAGTTTTCTTCCTTTGTCCTCAGTCAATGTTTTTCTCTTTCAAAACAAATGATGCCCTCCATCCACACACATATCTGGTTTGTACAGTCACAACAACAAAATGGTTTATTGCCATTGTGTGTAAACAGACAGCAGGTCAGCCTGACATATTGACCTGATCTACAAACACATCTCCCAGGCCAGCAATGTGCTCTTAAACTGCCAGTGCTGGTTTTAATAGCAGTCGATGGCTTTATCAACAGGCTGTGCTAATTTGGCTTCAGATTTAGGGGCCGTTCACACAGAACACTTTTTTCCATTCCACTGCGCTACTTTTCCTTTTTTTTCAATGTAAGCGTGCGCTAGACGGACGTCTTTAACCGTTGCGCTCCCGTCTTTTGCAGCGTCTCGTGCATGACATGGCATTTTAAAAACGTGACGCTCAAGTTAAAATAGGTTGAGTTTTTAAAAGATATTGCGCTGTTTTTCGTTCTGCGTTCTGTGTGAACCGGCCCTTAGTCATGTATGGAATGGAGATTGAATGATGCACTATTCAAGCATTTAAAAACAAAACTGCATTATTGCAAACCCTTCACTTACCAAAAATGTGTTTAATCATTTTATAAACTACTTGGTCTATTGATATAAGGTGCAGCATAAAAGGTTGCATTGTTACTTTTAAAGCCTTTTGTATTGATCATGTAATATTATGTGGGCTGTCAATGGTTGGTCTTATGAGATGGATACATTAATTTGATTCTATTGATTGCAACCGCACAATACAATATTGTTTGACCTTGGTTCATATAAAAATTCTGCTTTAAGACAAGAAAACCCTTTTCTGACAAACCATGCTTGCCTGTCACTTGTTCCTGGACAAAAAGCTGATTATTATTCACAATCGGTGAAAATCATAAACACGTACGTATGTTGTCACAACGGTAAAGTGAACGGATAGATGCTCTTGAATTAAATTTTTTTTTAAATGGTTGACAAAACATTTGGGCTTGGTATTCTATGACTAAAATGTATCCTGCTTATATAAAGCCGAGCTTTTAGGTGAATCTCATGAAATCAGTCAATTTCACATTCGTCCTTAAAATCAAAAGAAAAAAATTGCTTAAATAAAATCAAATTTGGTTTTAGGTCCATTATGATATTTTGCAGTGTGACATTCTTTGAGAATTAAGCTCATTTATCTTAAAATTGTCATTACCATGATGTGAACATTTTTTTATTTTCATAAAAGTATTAATATATTGTTTAGTTAGTGCATTTGTGGTAATTATTTTAAATTATGCTTATTTGAATGAAAAGGATGAATTTAATAAAATTATGATCATTAAAATGTTTGTTTTTTTTTGTCATAAAAAAATGGCACAATGCCAAAAGAAGTTAATGGTCCTAAAGTAGTAATATATGTATATTTTAGCCAGAATTTTGTGTGTGTGTGTTGTGTGAGATTCACCTTTTTATTTTAGACTAATTATCAGCAGCATGTCCTAGTGGCATATTAAAATTGTAAAAAAATTAGAAGATTTTGAGAATAAATTTGTAAAAGTTACAAGATGTTATGAGATCAATGTTGTAATGTTACATTAATAAAGTATAAAAATTCAAAAATGAAGTGTAACAGTAACAGGTGTAAAGTAACAGGATTTGCCAACTAAGAAATTCTTGCTCTTTTGCCGCAATTTAATCTCGTAACTATACAATTTATTCTTGAAACTTAGTCTTTATTCATGTAAAAGGCTTATTATGATATCCCCCCAATTTTATTATCAAAATCTGTTGTTGTTTTTTTCAACATGCCACTTAAACAGTATTATAATAGACAGAAAAAATTCTTCTACATCTCAGACCTGGGATCTGGGCAGTAGTTTGTCTTACTAAATGATAATATATGTCATATAGTGACTGTGAGGGTGTGAGTCTGATCCATGAGGGTTGTACGATCTGTCTAATGGTTTTAACACACAGTATGTCCGACCCAATCAAATTCTCTCCGCCATGTCATCCTGACAGCACCTCCCAACGTGGAATGTCATGGAATGCAAAGAATGATGAGACGGATCTGAATGTGAATTTTTTCCTGAGTTTAAACAGCAAGTGATGCACCTGAAGCGAGGCCGCAGGCGGACACTGTGCAACAAAGTGTGAAAACAAGAACCCTATTCTGTGTTTTTCTCTTTCTGCAATATCATCAGAAGGTAGGAAACCTGGATAGTCGTCAACCCGTGGAGTACAGCTCATTTCCCATTATGTACATAACACAGCGATACACGGTTTTAAATTCAAACAAGCTTTTTTCTTTATATATAGATTTTCTCATATATAGATATATTGATAGAGAGAGAGCTTATTCATACTGTGGATGTTGAAAGAGAACACGACACATAATTTAATGTTAAACATACGATCAGTTTCAAATGCATGCCCCTGACACTATTAAGACCTTGCTGAAAGCTTCAGTCGTCTTTCTCCTCATAAATCAGCGGTGAATTCGAAGGCGACACCTCGCTGTGCGCTGTCTGATTATAGTGTTCATACAAAAGCCACTTTGCTTAAATTTTAAGCACACACGAAAGCAAAGCTGCGTTTGAAAACAGCTGTGCAGTTGCTCGAGATGAATGCGGAATCAAATCAGATGGACAAGTACCTGTGAACGCATCCACATCCGTATATATGACACACAAAAAAAAGCAAACCGGGAATATCTGGAATGTGATTGAACTAATCAATAAGCAAATTTAATAAATTAGATTTCCGTATGAGACTCTCACTCATTTATCAAGATAACAGTGAAGCCATTAGAATTTTTGATTTGCATATTCTAAGGTCCTTTTCCCAAAACGCATCCTTCAGTCCGACACGAAAGCGTGGCATTGCCACATACTCAAACCCTTCGGCTGCATTTACATTTGCTATTCTCGTTCGGGCCACAGTTGCGATGCCATGCAGATAGTAAAGATTCAGCACAAAGGTGGGGTCCATCAGAGAGAAGAGGAAGTTTGGGGTGGGCGAAACGTGTGGCGGGGGCGCGGCGGAGACCGGCTCTGCGCGCTTTAGCTGACTTCAAAGTTCTGAGGCTGCGAGGCCGATTCCGAGGGCGCCTCCTGCTGCTGGGAGGGAGACATGGCCAGCGCTTCCGGGGGGTCGTCTGTGCTCGTGCTGGTGGAGACCTGAGTGGGCATGTGATGGTGTTGGGCGAGGGGGCATGACCCGCTGGGGCCGGCCTGTGTTTCCTCTTTCTCCTCGTCCTCCTGCTGGGAGCTGGAGTGCTGGAGCTGGGATCCCGGGAGCTTGACGGGGCAGAACGCAGAGCCGGTGGGGATGAAGTTGACCTTGTTTTTGTCAGGGCAGGAGAAAAGGGGGACGGTGGCTGACTGTCTGGATCTGAGAAAGAGAGAAAAGAGAATGTTCCAAATGGAATACTAATGTATCGCCTACCAAATACTACACATGCACGTTTTTTTTTTTTTTCACGATTTCTGTCACCTGATAGGAGTTTGGGGTTCCTTTGCAACTGTCGCCTTTGGCTTGCTTAGTTCGGGACAGTTAATATTCAGTAATATTATAGTTTTGACTGCACTGACAGTATCGGATGAGAACAAAACTGAATTGATTTGGATGATGATATCACTGATTTCTGCAGAGCTGCTTTATAACTGATTGAACTTTGTTATTGAACTGAATGGAATCAAAAGAACTGACGCGAAGTGAAAAACGACACTACTGTCTTCTGTGGAGCTGCTTACAGCTGAATTGAACTAGTTTCATAATTGATGAACTTTACACAGAACTGAACTGAATCAACACTGAACTCACTTCAACTGAATATTGACATTATTTTCTTTTTTAGAGCAGCTTTACAACAGAATTAAACAATTTTTCCATCAGTGATCATTATTTTGATGTTTTGTGTTCAAGTCCTTCATTGCTGAGTGCTTTTTTTACTGCATCATGGCTGATTTGTATATTGTAAAAAAAAAAAACAACATTCTATATTTTCGTATTTCCCATTCATTTTCTAAGGCGATAGTACTAGTGTAACTATGTCAATTTTTATGTGTGTGTGTGTGTGTTCACATAGCTACAAAAGTGCCACAAAAGTAAAAATTTGTAACATTCCGATAAAGTAAAATCCTTTTATAAATCAAAACATAATTTTTTTTTTTTGTCAAACGTAGCCAAGGAGCACCTGAAGGTTAATATGATTTTAATTTAATATGAATTTAATATGAGTGTTCCATACAGTCAGATGGTGAATTAACAAAATGCAAAACCTAGCCGAATCGTTGTCATTTAGGTTGGCAGGACATGTAAAGAGCTAAACAACTGGCCTGACGGTGTCAATAAAAAATTAAATAAAAACATTTTTGTTGAGCCCTGCATGCTATTTCTTAACAAATAGTCTGTGAAACCATATGCAACAATAAACGTGCTTCACTTATGTTTTTCATTAGCATTAACATTTCAGAAATAAATAAATTCATTCATGCATTAATGTTTTGCATTTTAAATCCAATTTCCTGAAATTATACATTACAGAAAGAGATGATGTTTGATATTCTGGTTTATTCATCACTCTTAGAATGGATGATCAAAATGAATGCATTGTATTGTAAGACACTATGTACTATACTCTGGTTGGATACTGAATATTTTAGCAAATGTTGTAGGTCAACAGAATATTCTATGCATAAGGAACATTTGCATACTGTGTACATTATACATTCTGCGTGCTGGTATGCTATTTTAGGCTCACTACAGAAAAAAAGAAAGAAAAACAACTCTACTCACGTCATTTCCTCAAACACTTTGATCTTTTCACAGCCCTCTGGAGGCTCCCGTTTGAACATGTAGCTGTTGTTGGGTTTTGGAGACGAGGTGAACTTAGGCAGAGGAGAACTGCTGCCGCTGTCTGCAGGAAGAAATTACAAATCTCAAATTACTCTCTGGATTATTATCAGAGCTGACAATCTGTCCAACTCTCATGATATAATACAGCAAACTATCAAATAGAATATGAACTTGATATAGCTCATTGACCAACAATCTAGGTTGATCACAAGTCTGTAGGTTTGACCTTTATCTCTGTCGTCCAGCATCTCGTCAGTGGAGTATGGGCTGCCGTCGTGTGAGCGGGGTGGGCATGCGGGTGAGGGGCAGGGCGACAGGCTAGAGCAGCTACTGGAGCGCCCAGGCACTGATGGCGTCTGAGTGTCTATACCACGACTACTGCTGCTGCGCTGCTGGGGCTGAAACGGAGCCCTCCGTCCATCAGGAACCTCCAGCGCCTGAGTGCCAGTCAAAGAGAGAGTCTTTTAAAAAGTGTGCTCTGTTATCACTCTTCTGTACAAGAGTAGAATAAAATAGAGCAGATTTGTCCCATTTGTTAACATTAGTTAATGTTAGTTCATGGTGCATTAAGTAATGTTAACAGATATAACATTTGATTTTAATACATATCAGTCCCTCCAGAAAAACGCTGAGTTTTTTTGTGATTGTTGCGGGCAAAAATCCTTGATTATGCGGCACGTTTTCTTAAAAAATGCGATGGAATATGCGGGATATTTATGCAATTTTATGCGATGAAATTGCGGGAACTTGCAAAAACTGCGGTTTGATAAAAAAAAAAAAAGTGATTCCCCCAACACCCTATTCACTAGGCTACTACTTTAATGTAAAGAGTAATTTCTTATTACTTCCTATGATAAGCAAGCATACTACATCACATAAAGTGCTGGGAATATTTAAGTTCTCATCTTGTTTTATTTTAGACCTTAATAAACACATGGCTCAAACTTACAAATCATCATGGTTTCATCGGCATCACGGGGTTTGCAGCTTTTCAATGATGTCGCGTAATTACGTCACTTCATAACGTTCCCATGGCAACAGGGGAAATGGCTGCGCTTGTGTGAAGTAAACGCAACATTTTTCAACTTTCTGCTAAGATATGACTTTTTGCAACGAAAATGCGGGGATTATGAAATCATGCAAGCCCGCATATTTTGCGCGCGGAAATCTGCAATTTAAGCGGCGAAAGTGCGGCGTATTTGAAAAAATGCGTCCCCCGCATTAATATGCGGACTTTGGCTGATTATGCATTGAATCATGCGATCGCATAATCGCGTTTTTCTGGAGGGACTGACATATATCAGTAAAGGCAGAAATTAATATTAACTAACATTAATAAAGTAGAACAGAACAGAAGTATTATTCATTGTTATTTCATCTTAACTAATGTAGTTAATTTAAAATAACAAATGGAATCTTATTATAAAGTGTAACTGTTTTTTTTTTTTAAATACTTTTATTCAGCAAGTACACATTGTGACTCAAAGATTTATATTTCATATTATATTGTTTTACTTTCTACTCAAATAATCCTGAAAAATTTTTCGTAGTTTCTGCAAAAATATTAAGAAGCATAACTGTTTTCAAAATTGATAATAATATGAAATGTTTCTTGAGCACCAAATCAGCATATTAGAATGATTTCTGAAGGATCATGTGACACTGAAGACTTGATGAAACAGCTTCACAAACAGTCTTTTCAACCACACACTATCATTATTTCTGACTTACAATAATTCAAGTTACTGTATCACAGGAGTACTGGAATAAAAGTTTATAGTTCGGTTATAAACACTGATGTCTATGGTAGTTATTATCAAAACAGAGCAAAACACCTTTTGAAAGAAATTGGAAGCTTAAAATAAAGATTGTATAAATTACATTGTTACACCAGTAAAACAACAAAAAAGTATGTGTCACTGAATCATTCAATTCAAGAGATTTGTTCAATAACGCTGATTCATCCAGTAATGAAAAAAGTCTTTATGAGTGAGTTATTGAATCATTGATTCAATTCGATTAAAAAAAAAAAAATCATTCAAATGAATTAAATATTTTTAAAAAGACTGCAGCAATTAACACTTTGTCATTACCTCTAGAAAATTAGGCTACATGTTATTGTTTAGTTGTCTGTTTAGAATCATGGGAGAATTGCAGCTTTAGTAGCTCTCACAGAACGGTCATTTCAAATTGTAATTCTATTTTAAAATATTACTTTTTTCACTGTATTTATGTTAAAATAAATGCGGCCTTGGTGTGCATAAGAGACTTCTTTCAAAACATTTAAAAAAAACTTACAGACCCCACACTGGGTTTGAATGATATTGTATGTTGATTATGATCAAGATATGTAATTAATTACTTTAAATTGTTTTTAGACAAAAATAAATTGTACAGGTACTGTATACTGTAGAACAATATATTTGCACTATTTGATAGTACTCAATGACATGAATTTTTATTCATGCTAAACATTTGTACTTAGTGAGTATGTCTTCAGGAGTGTGTGTGTACCTTTAGCTCCTCTTTCTCTCCGTTGTCTTTGATGAAGACTTTCTCCAGCTCATGGTTGATGCCTTCCATGCTGCTGGGAACCCTGGAGATGGAGGGCTTTGGCACTGTGATGTTGGACAGTGGCATCTGTGCTGACTTCGACATGGACGACTGTGCAGTGAGATGGTACAAATGTGCATTTCACAAACTATTCAGAAATTGCTGGATGTATTTTCTAAATACACTGATATTACAGTATGTGTGTGAGTCTGTGCGGACCGGAGCTTGGCTGGCTGTGCTGATGGTGGTGGTGATGGTGCTGGTACAGCAGTGGAGGGGGGAAAGACACTCTTTACTGTCTTTACTCTGCCGGCCTCCACCCTGTTTACTGCGCTGCAGCTGGAGCCTGAGCTTAGCAATCTGAAAGTCACAGAAAAATAAATAAATTATAAGGACAGAGGAGACAACAAAGTTATTTTATCATCTACAAGGCTGGTAACTCGAACTCTGGCCGCCTGAGGCGCAGCTGTGCTAAATGTGAGAGTGCTGCCCATAAGGCTATGGCTCCGATAAAATACCTTAAAGGGTTAGTTCACCCAAAAATGAAAATTCTGTCAGTAATTACTCACCCTCATGTTGTTCCAACCCCGTAAGACCTTTGTTCGTCTTCGGGACACAAATTAAGATATTTTTGATGAAATCTGAGTGCTGGATCACTTCTCCATAGGCTGCTAGGTGACCGAAACTTGCTGGCCCAGAAAAGTTATTAAAGAGATCGTTAATATAGTCCAAGTGACTACAGTGGCTCAATCTTAAGTATATCAAGCGACGAGAATACTTTTTGTGCGCAAAAACAAACAAAAACAACGACTTTATTCCACAATTCATTTCCTTCTCTCTGGGCCTCGTAGTGTTTTTCCGCTGCGCGTCTGTGTTATACGTCATCACGCATCACACACATGACCAGCGTCGGCCAATAGTGAGCCTACGTGGTGACGTACAACACAGACGCGCTGCGCTAAAACACTACGTGAACCAACTAGAGGCCCAGAGAGAAGGAAATGAATTGTGGAATAAAGTCGTTATTTTTGTTTGTTTTTGCGCACAAAAAGTATTCTCGTCGCTTGATATACTTAAGATTGAGCCACTGTAGTCACTTGGACTATATTAACGATCTCTTTAATAACTTTTCTGGGCCAGCAAGTTTCGGTCACCTAGCAGCCTATGGAGAAGTGATCAGCTCTCAGATTTCATCAAAAATATCTTAATTTGTGTTCCGAAGATGAACGAAGGTCTTACGCGGTTGGAACAACATGAGGGTGAGTAATTACTGACAGAATTTTCATTTTTGGGTGAACTAACCATTTAAATTGACCTGAGTGCTTGCTGTAACTCAGCATGGCCACAAGAGGTCAATACAAAACAGGCAGCTATGTGACAAGGCTCACCCTTTAAATCCTTTACCAAAACACACACACAAAAAGGTAAATGTCTTTCCTGGTCTATTAAGAATTGCTACCCGTAGTAGGAAGAACAACAACAAATAAATAATATTGTGGACAATATTCAAGATACAACTGAAAACCCATCTCTTTTGTGAAACCTTAACTGCATCCTACATATTCTATGCTTTTACCATTTCTTAATCCCTCCCTGTTCTAGCTGATACTATACTAAACAATGTCTGAAATTTTGTAGGGATAGGACATCTTGGGTTATTGCCTCCTTAAAGTCTATTGCTTGTTATATTACTTATTTGTTACTTTAGATAGAAGCGTCTACTAAATTAATAAAATGTAAATATTGTAAATAATAAATCTACAACAAATATTGGAAATTGATATTTAACCCTCATGGCCCAGGTCTCAATGTGACCCGCTCCGCCTTTTCAAACTGGCTTGATCACTCATAGTTTACTTTTGAGATTTATCTGCAGTAAATTACAGCTTTTATTGTCTATATGTCCTGAGACAACAGAACAAGTCTAGACAAGTGCGTTCCTAATGAAAATACAATTGGCTTTCTGTACATGGATGTTTGTCTTGATAATGTTACAGAATATTTAAGTCACCATGAAATCAAAATTGACAATTCTATTTATGGAAAATTGCAGTACATATTATTAATTATTTATCATTTATCCGTACATATCTTTTTATTTTATTTTATGTGCAGTTGTAATATTTAAATCAAATTAACTTCCCCTCCCTCTTGCAACAACATCCTCTTCTCTGATGACGTGTTTACCGACTTGAGGGCGGGACAAACTGTCAATTACATGAGACCACAGGCATAGCAAACCACAACGATTGAAACAATTCCCAATGGACACAAGTCCCGCCCTACATTTTTTCTTGTTCGAGAAGCCGTTTCACTAGGATATATGTCACAATATATGTCAATCTCTGTTTGTTCTACATTAGAGATGTCAGTCTAAAAAAGACATGAACATTTATTGCAAATGACATGTACTTCATTTAACTCAAAAAGGCAGCAAAAACGCTGTTTGAAAATTACAGTGAAAATTTTTTTCTAGAGGTGCTGGGCATTGCATTACATGAATTACACAGTATGTGTTCAGTTGTAACAAGGGGAAATCCTGAATGTGCTCTCTTATAAAGCCCTGCTAAGTATGTCAATATACACAACCTAAATCCACTTAAGAGGTGTAAGGGGTTATAAGCCACTAAGCGAAAGCACTTGACATGAACCTGGATAAAAATGTGGATAACGAGGACATGAACTTTCCATATGCAGGGAAGGAAAGAAGGCCTAAACAGCATTTTCTTGGAAAATCTCCCAAATGGGAAACAGTGAGATTATTCAGGCCTTGCAGAATGAGCTCGCTGTGATGAACTCCTAAGAAGCCTCTATTACTTGTGTGTTCATGAATATGAATATGGACACAATCCTGTGGCTGGAAATACAGCAGGAATTGTGTGCAAGCAGCCAAAATGACAGATTCACATAAGAATTTAGAAAATAAAGAAAAGACAAAGCTGAAAATACCACAAAATGGTTACTTTGGTGTCTCAAAAATGTAAGTCTTAGATGTACAAATCTCATGCTTTTAGTTGTGATACCTATTAAATAGGTTTAATGCATATATATTTGTTAACATAAAATTAAGTTAGCATGAAAACTAGCTAGATTAAATGCATCAAATGTATGTATTACACAGCAGAGGTCTCAACTGTATATAACACACACACACACACACACACACACACACACACACACACACACACACACACACACACACACACACACACACACACACACACACACACACACACACACACACACACACACACACACACACACACACACACACACACACACACACACACACACACACACACACACACACACACATTACAATAAAGTGCATTAGTTAACAACCTTAGCTAACATGAACTAAGAATGAACAATAGCTCTTCAGCATTTATTAATCTTAGTTATTATTAATATGTTATTAAAATCAAATGTTGTATTTGTTAACATTAGTTAATGCACTGTGAACTAACATGAACAACAAACAGCTGTATTTGTATTAACTAATATTGTCAAAGATGAATAAATACTGTAATAAATGTATTGCTCTTTGTTAGTTCATGTTAGTTAATACATTAACTAATGTTAACTACTGAACCTTATTGTAAAGTGTTACCAAGTGTTTCCCCTTGATTACAAAAAAATGCAACTCCTACATTCCTCAGAATTGTGACAACCACAAGATAGCATTTTTTAGATGTTTTCTACAGCATGACAGGAAATAAATGTTCTAATTCCATTTTCTAAATGTTTATGCAAATTGTAGTTTTGACTGCGTTAATCAAGCTCAATCATTCAACCCTGTCACCCAAGGAATTGGAAGAAAACGATCAAACAAATATCTGTCTTTAATTTAAGGGAAATATAAGTTGATTAATAATTACAAACCAACATTTGGTGGTTAGCCCCTTTTGTGTGACAGCTTAAATTAGGCTAAATTTGCAGCTCTATTACCCATTCTGACATATTAAAAATCATTTTGATGTTTATTAAATGTTTATAAAAAGCTATAAAAAGTTTAGGTTGAAAGTTTTAAACCATATTTGACAGTTCATAACTTCTGGTAACAGGGTTGAAAAATAAATAAATGGCAAAGCCCATAGAAAATGAACTGTGAATAAAGCGGCTCATTTTCTGAGGGTTAAGCCCAGAGTCATCAGTTCTTTTTCACAGCAAAAAATAATACAAATAGTAACAATTCTGAGCAGACACTTGTTTCAGAGTTTGCACAGGAAATGAATTACTTTTGCACCTGCACGTTGCTCATGCAAGAGAGGATTATAAGGCCTTTATAAATTAGACAGGTTTGTGCACATCAACGATTAGGGCTTTCCATCAACACAATGTCTAATTGATAAAAATGTGACTTCAGTGCGAAAGGACACACGACACGACTTTGCACATATTACTTGCTCTAAAACCCACATGCCCGTATTGTTCCAAAAGCTTGGAGGTGATGGGAAAGCCATAAATTGGCAGGAGGGGGATAATGGCTGTTGCCGAGAGGGGAAGTTGATTGTTAAAGGGGGAGATAGTCTTATCTCACTGTTCCCTGAATCGTCAGGGAGGGGCTGAGCGCCCGTGATAAGGCTGAATTTGCTGCGGTTAGCGCTAGCAATAACACGACGCGCAGCGCCGGAAGTCTGAAGCCACACAGGAAGTTATATATAGCAGCGGGTGCAGGAGGAGACGGATGGGTCGTCGTGACTGGCAGTCTTGTATAGAGCTGTGTAACGGGGGTTTTATTTCCATCGCCTGGCTACTTCGCTGGCCACACAGGATGAGATCATCGCAAATGCAGAAGTGCAATGCTCATCAGTTTCAGGACAGTGAGAGCTCTGTTAATAGCTGTTAGTGTGATTGCACTTTCTTGTTCTCCAAACCCAAGGGGAAAAACTACACAGCTGTGTGCGCAAGACACACATAGTATTTCACTGTTAAAAGGGTGTGTGTTTTGTGTTACTGATGTAAGTGCATGTGTGTGTGTGTGTGTACCTCTTTAAGATGGTCAGAGCTGCCCCAGGATGCTGAGCGCTGGTGTGTGCTCTTTTTCTCTTCGGTCTCGTCACTCCAACATCCAGGAGTCTGAAACACAAAATGCACTTTTTTCTTTTGACTATGGTGAGGATTTTATATTGTTTTTATAAAAAGCTAGTTCTAATTAATACGGACTAACTTCATATTTTTACAATAAAAAAAATAAATAAAAATCTTACAAATGCATATTGATATATAATATACAAAATCATTCAAAAGTTTGGTGTTGGTATTTATTATTTTTTGAAAGTCTCTTATGCTCCCCAAGGCTGTATAAAAAAAATAAAAAAAATTACACCATTACTCCAGTCTTCAGTGTCACATGATCCTTCAAAAATCATTGTAATATGCTGCTTTGGCTTCTCAAGAAACATTTCTTACTATTATCAATCAATGTTGACAAAACAGTTGTGCTGCTTTATATAAAGTGCGATAAAAAAAATTCTGGATTTTTTGAACAATAGAAAGTAAAAAAAAAACCAGCATTTATTTGAAATAGAAATCTTTTGTAAATTTATAAATGTGTTTGATGTCCCTTTTGACCAATTAAATGCTGTTTTTGTTTCTTTCAAAATAAAATCTTGACTTGTACAGTGTACACTTTACTTACTTTCTTTATAAATAATTTTGACCTTTGGCGGTCCCATAGAGAAGTTTTGAAAGATTTAGTTAACGTCTAGGGACAATTTCCCCCCAAAATTGTAGCCAAGTAAACACACTCACACACCGATAAATCACATTCCCATGCTTCATCCTCCTGACCCACTATTTCACACCAAAATCACAAAGGCAGCATTGTTCCTGCAACCGGTTCCTCAATAAACGGTCACCTACATTCCCTTCAAAAACAACATTTTCTGTTACTATAGGAAAGTCTGCAGGCACACGTGGATGTGATGTGTGCACTCAGGTATGTTATTTGTTTAGTCAGCCCACCATGCAGCACACACACTGTAAAATGTGAAGAGCCCATAAATGAGGCCCTGAAGTGCCAATCCAATGTAATTAACAGCATATTATTATGCAAAAAAAGTTTATCATAAGCTGATGTCCACTGATATTTTACCTTTTTTTTACCTCAAATGTTGACTGTACAATTGAACTTTTGTAAAGTTCGTCTGGCAATGTCGGGCCATTTTTGAGCGTCGGTCATTGGCTCTAGATGGACGCAGTCTTGTTTTTTGGGATGATTCAACATGTCGGGCCGTCGGTGAGAGAGAGAACTCTGATTGGCTGTTCAGTTTAGCGAACGAGTCAGTGCACGATAATAAGAGCAAAAGTGACGAAAGCAAGCACAGAAGTCATGACGGCTCAGACAGAAGGCTGTACTAATTTTACTTCATCTTACCTGAGCATTCCACTGCGTGAACATTTTCATAATAACATGAGGGGAGTGGAATAAAGAATATGATCAGCGTGACTGATATTCAAAACTGTAAGCACGCGCCACTTTGTTTGTGGTTTGTGCACTTGCAGTCTTAATTTCACTTTCCCTTTTTGAATGACGAATATAGACAAATACAGCTGGTTAAATAAGAAAACACCAACCACAATTTTTTATACACTACTACTCACAATTTTGTGGTAAAAAAAAATCCACAAACTTTTAAATGGTAGTATATACACAGAATATCAATTAACAATTCATTATGCAATGGAGTCATCGCTGTCAGTTGCAACTTGCTTAAAAAAAACAAAAAACAAACAAGATTAAAAATCTCAATAGCTCTGTTAAACAGCATGACTATCTTCATGATACTTTTGGGGGGTTTTAAGGGCTTCCTGTGGACCAATAGATGTGGTGGAAATGTGTATGTGTACCTTGTGAAAAACAGAGGAAATATATTTTCTAGTGAAAGATGAAAATGGCTCTCTTGAGCATACATTGCCTCTATGGGACTGCCTGGAGCTGCTGCTGTGGAGAGAGGCAGATTCAAGCCCAGTAAAACCCCTGTGTTCATCAGCCAAACAGACGTCACACTTCAAAGCCTGACCTTTGGAAACAGATCGACACTAGAAGGCCAAAAGGAACAGAGGCTTTGAAAGCCTCGTTTTTTCTTTCTGTTATTCAAATTCTTTTAAAGGATTTACTTTTTTTTTTTTTTTTTTTTTGTGAAACACAAAATGGTATATTTTTTATTTAGCTATTTATTTATTATTATTGTCTGTTATTATTATTTGTGGGATACTACTTTTAAGGTACTTCTTGCTCTTTACACACATCATTTTTTACATACTTTACATTATTGCAGCACCTCTATTCCTAGTCTGTCTGAAATGTTCTGATTGTCCAGCTGACCCTGTGGCTTGTGATTGGCCAAACACCTCAAGCGAGTGTCGGAAATGTAACAACCCTTACCAATATCGTGAGTATCAGCTTCCAAGGCTTCTAAAGCAATTGCAAACACAAAAAATATGAGCAAAGTTGGAACTGCCCCATTTTTTTCAAGAGTAGTCTTTGTATATAGCCGGCATTGTACTCTCTCAGGTTCAGAAAGCTGTCCTCCGTAAAATGCACTGTACACAAGCAAACAGCATTATTAATAAATCTTACCCATGACTCCTAATTTCATAACTTTTTTCTTTGCGTATGCCTTTGGATGGCCATTATGCTAATATTTCAAATTGTGGCATAAATGTTTGCAGAAGTAATATCGGGACTTTGATCTAGGAGTTGTAGGCAGGTATGGAGCAATGATCTCTGTTAGAATAAATCCCTTTTATGGGAGACTATGAGTTTTGTAACTTTGCAGATCTTATATATGCACAAACAGAACAGTGCAAATATGCAACAAAACCTCTCCTTGTTTCATGATAGAAATAAAGTCATAAGGGTTTGGAGTAACATGATGGTGGTGTAAATAATGATAGAGTTTTCTTCTTTTTTTTGGGCGAACTATCCCTTTAAGAAAAGGGATGCAGGCTTTTGGTTATTCCGAGAGTAGAACATCCCAAAGTCACCGCTGTTCACCTGATCTGACTGTGTTACTGCAGAGGAAAGCAGCACTGAATCACTGTAACAAAGGGGAGAGGGGTTAAACCCAAGACACGGTTCAATAATGGAGTGGAAAAAAATCTGAATCCCAACAGAGCTGCCGCACTAATCTATAAAGCTTTTGTCATTGCATCAAACTTTAAAGACAAGCTAACATGAGAGTTGTTTGTAGTTCTTTGACACCGGTGAGTAATAAAGGGTGAGACTTGAGATGGCCTGTCCTGGTAACACCCAGGCTGGCAAGTGAACATAATTATTGCACGTTTTTAAACCGACTGGTTATACAAAGAATATATAAAAAACTTCTTGCATGAAATTTCACACCAAGGAAATAAAGTCAGCACAAAAATAATTCAGTATCTCGGTGTCAGTAAGCAGAGCAGAGCCGCAGAGAGTGTGTGGCCTCCGTTGCCATGCAGCAGTGAAAACAGGATGCGGGGGGGTCATGTGACACGCTGCAACTCCTCCGTTGCTCTCACAAGTCCAAATGGACCACAACACCTGACCTCTGACCCTTCATTATAGTCCTCTTATAATGTTACTCAAGGCTTGCACAAGAAATAGTCATAATAGTTTAAATAATCATTTCCCACCCTTTGTTACTTTAATGTAGTCAGGAGACTGAAGGCTAAACAATAAGTTTTTGCTTCTGTATCTTTAAGCTCCTATTTGTAAATGACCTCTGTTATGATTGGCTCTGTGAAATGAATATCAGCACTCTGTCACTCATGTTGCCTTCAAATTGCCAATTCTCATTAAAAATGAATGCATTCTGGTCATTTGTTGCTGCAAATTGTTGTCCTTTAAAGTTACATCACAGCTGTGTTATTTTAGGATTATTTACATTACTATAATTAGCTTTTATTTTTGTGTTTTCAGCTTTCATTTTAATTTTAGTAATTTTGCTATGTGCTTTTTGTCATTTTTATTTATTTATAAATATGTTAATTATTTTTAGATTCATTTTTATTTAAGTTTTAGTAATTTATTAATTTAACCTATTTTATTTCAGTTAGTTGCGAAGACAACATTTCTAATTTTTACGTTTTTAATCTATTTATTTATTTTACTTCAGCTTTTTTGAATTAAAAATATTTGTAATAGTTTTAGTTAACAATAACAACAGTATCACAGCAATGTCTTACAGAGATAAAAATGAATTTCTGTCATTTAAATCACCCTCATGTTGTTCTTTCCCTCTGCTGTAGATCACAAATCTCATTTGAGCTTGTGTTCAATGTATAAGTGGATGCGCCTTATTTGACGTCACTGACCGCAAATGCTATTGTTCTTATGGGTCATGTGACCAACCACGGCATGACCTTTAAAAATGCAAATACAAATTACATTTGAGAGTTATAGCAAAGTGGAGGTTTGTGAATAATGAATTGTGACTTCAAAAGAGTCCAAATATTGTGTATGAGACACTTGATGAACACTGTGGGGTTCTTTTTGGAGCTTCGTAGTACATGAGAACTACATGAGATTGAACATTGACCCAAAAATGAAATTTACTCAAATAGTTCCAACAGAATTACAGAATAGCGACTGGTTTACACGGAACGTATTTTTGCTTTGAAAAACGCAAGACGCGGGTAGTGGAATGGATAAAAACTGCATGGTCTCAAGATGCGTTTTTGTAAAAGTTGAACTTATTTTAACTCGAGCGCCACGTTTTTAGAACGCTGTCATACGCGAGCTGCTGCAAAATATGCTAGACATGAGCACAATGGTTAAAGATGTCCATCTATCGCGTGTTTACATTGAAAATCAGTTGAAAAGTAATGCAGTGGAATGAAAAAAATTTATTTGTTCTGTGTTAACGGCCCCTAAGAACATACTGAACAGATGCACAATGTAGTTGTCTTTCAAAAACTAGGGGTTAACAGTGGAGGCCGTTAACACTGGGAACGGCATTCTTGCAGTCTCGTCTTTCTGAACGGTTATATGACACTTGGTGCATGCTGAAGCACACAATAAGAGGCACGGCAGAGTCATTACCTTTAGACACACTGCACTCCCGGAGGTGCCAAATCTCACCTTCAGTGTAGCAGCAGATGGTGGGTGGAACTGTGGGATTGTGGTGATTGTGTTCCGCCTGATACACCTGCTGACATTTGAGGGTAAATCAGCACCTGACCATAAGACAGGTGTGCGTGAGGTACGTTGTGTTCTCTATAGGGACGTGCCATAGTAATCAACTAGTCAAAGAGGCTACTTGCTCTGTAACTAACACCTCAAATTGACTGATTACGCTTGACCTGCAACTAACCTCAACCACGTATGCACACAGGGCTTGACTATAAGGACTGTCTGATGACAGTGTGAAAGACACTCAGGACAGTTGACGAAATGGTTGATCAGTCAACTCTGCTTCGTCACAAAATTTTATCATTTGCACATTTTTAGGGTCAATTTAAAACTTCAAGAGATTTTAAACCATTAAAGGTAGGGTGACCATACGTCCTGTTTAACCAGGACATATCTGACCAGGATTTCGAGATCGCCCAAAATGCCCGCGATTCGGCTTTTGCTTTCTACAGTCACCATTCATTATGTTTACATTATTACATTATTTGACACTGACACATACGTGCCAGCTTTGCAGGTCATGCATTCTTCTTCACACGGATCCCGATCGAGACGAAAACACAGGAATTTTCTTAGCAATGCTAGAACGCACATCAACCGATCACTTGTTTAGCGTTCATGTAAACACTACATTTAGATTCACCAATCGGAATCAATTCAGTCCTACTGAATCAAAAGGTGTGCATGTAAACAAAAAGAATGGCGACGAGAAAGCAAAAGCCGTATCCCGGATATTTTGGGCGATCTCGAAATCCCGGCCGGACATGTCCTGGAATATGGTCACCCTATTAAAGGGATACTTCACCTCTGGAAAGATGAATGTGTTTTTAAAATAGGTCATTTATGTAGAAGAAATGTGAAATTATTTTTGAATTTGGAGCTTTCTAGACTGAGAAAAGCCAGAAAATGTATTTTGGGCTTATGTGGATGAAAGACAACAACTCCCAGAATGCACTTGCTTCGCTGCCCTGGGAGGCCACTCCCAAGCCGCGCCTACCGGTAAGAGAGCGCAGTTGAAAACAACAAGGCTAGGCAACTAGTGAGACTCCGTGACGAGTTTGCCCGGGATTTCGAGATCGCCCAAAATGTCCGGGATTAGGCTTTTGCGTTCTACACTCGCCATTCATTGTGATTACTGTGGCGAGCAGGACGAGGCTGAGGGCCGCGGGAGAACGGCGCGAAGCCGGTGGCGTGATTACTGAGACGCATCGATCTCGTATCTCTCACGGAGGAGCGGGAATTTTCTTAGCAAAGTTAAAACGCACATCAACCGGTAACTTGTTTAGTGTTCATGTAAACACTACATTCAGATTCACCAATCGGAATGAATTCAGTTAGACTGAAACAAAAGGTGTGCATGTAAACAATAAATGGCGACTGTTAGAAAGCAAAAGCCGAATTCCGGACATTTTGGACGATCTCGACGGCCGGACATGTCCGGGAAAAAGAGGATGGTAACCCCTACTACTCAGCTTTCTCCTACTACTCAGCTTTCTCCACAGAACAAGAGCCTGTTAACTTAGCTTCCAAAGAAAGACGGCTGATACTATGTGTACATTCTGTGAGTGAGATCCCACCTCCCATGGGCAGGTTGAAAACATGCGGGACAGCCCCTACTACTGGCTGTAGTCCTTAGCCCCTGGCCAAAAAATCCTCCGATGACGCAAAATGACGATTTTTGCGTCATCTGAGGATTTTTTCCAGACAAAAAATACATAAATGTCTCATCTCAGGGGGATATGAGGGTAGAAAGCATGGTAATTCGAAAATACTACAGGTTTTCTACTAATACAAAGCTTAATGCTAAATCCTGAAGTATCCCTTTAAAGAAGTTACAGGAATTCAGTTCAGTATTCTTTTAGCGCACAAAGCGTGCAAACACTGAATTGAGTTATTTGAAAAATTATGTCAAAATGCGTGTCTTGGCAAGATTCCTGTCGGTTACGTCTTAAGTGAATGTAAACAATTGAGAAAGAAACTGTATGTGTCAGTATATTGGATCCATGCATTAGATCTGTGACAGCAGCCTAATATTCTTGCTGCTGTCTGTGTCATTAATGTTTATCAAAGAACAAAAGAAAAAGAGAAAAATCACTCATTGCTAGTGACTGAATAACTTTAATAAAGGATTAATCTATATTTAATTTATACAGAATGATGCAGTGCTTTCTTACATTTGATTATTCAATTTCTGAACCTGAACCTACTTGTGCTATTGCTTGTAATGTGTTTATTTATTCTTATTTTATTCTGAATGTTTGCTTGTCTTTAATTGTTAAACTTATATTAGTTCGTCTAGTAGTTTTTGTTGTTGAATCGAGAATTTCGAAATATTTGTTATCATAACCTTATTTATTAGAATACAAGGTTACATGGGTAAAAACAACAACAATGAAAGCAATAACTGCTTTATTTATTTTTAGTGAAAATTTTGACAGGGCGAGTAAAAATGTGAACCCCTGGCCTGACCAGGCCAGTCGAAAAAAATCCTTAGCGTTGAGCCCTGGCACATTAGAAAAACAGAGAAGATCTGTTTGCATGCAAGCCCAGAATGCGCAGTAATCAGCTGGGTGAAAAGGTATCACTAAAAAAAGTTTATTAGATTATCAAGTTGTCAGCTTGGCAACAGGTTTTTCCCCAGCAGGTTTTGACATTGCTCTGACAAAATGCTTTTATCAAATTATTTCACTCTACCTAATTAATCTTCTAATAATGATAGAACTGTGCTAGATAATGAGAGAGAGTAAGGAGATTTTTGTGAGCGAGGGCACCGGCATGTGTGTCCGGGTATTATCACTTCCAAGGTAACAGATTAGTGTGCGTTCCTATCCTATGGCACATGATACATCAAGACCTGTCAATCTGAGCGATCAAACCAATCCAAGCTTGCTCCAGCTGTACAACAGTGTCCGATTGGTCTCTACACATTGTCCCTACCCACTACACCAACCCATCACACCGGAGATCCAGTTTCCATTGGTTGAACTTTCAAATGACGTTGGAAAACACTGCGTCATGATTGCATTCATCGCAAAGCGATCGGATTCCTAAAGTCTTACAGCTTTAGCCAAGCAGCATGTCATGTCACTGTGATCTACGCATTGACTTATGTTGTGTTTGGGCACGTTCGAGGCCACCTGTTCTAAATAAAGATATGTGATCTACTATGGTTTACTTATGTATTGCGAAGTTACAAACAACAACGCGCAGCAAAAGCATCATGAGTATACGGTTTACACGTGTGTTGGTGGCGCTTTTTCATACAAATACTTGGTATAGTTTGGCAGTTGAGACCTTTTTAAATGATTTATGACAAGTCTATCTGTTATGTTTGATGATTTTACAGATCTCATTTTCATGTAAAACAGTTAGTTTTTCATGTTATGAAAATAGATCACTTCTGATATGTCAGCAAATTTAAAAGCACGTGTTAAGTGATGGTCATATTCCATATATTATCTGTAAAGCCCTTAAAACACTTATTTTGTATTGGTTAAGCAAGTGGTTGTTAAGTAAAGTAATAACTGAGGGCGTTTTTCCACTGGGTTCGTTTGCTGCGGTCCGAACCCGAGTGCGCTAGTGCCCGGCGCCCCCCGCAGCGTTGGTCTGGTTTCACACTCAATTAGTTGTATCGAACCCAGGTGCGTTTGCAGTGATCTTACGTCATCGCAAACGCACACGGAAAACGCATGGAGAATACAACTCGACTGAGCAAAGCTGTAATTTGTCTGTTTTTTTGGTGCTATTATGCACAACATAGTGAGAGACAACTACGTTTATGTTCACGGCATTGCTCGGTAGTTCTATGAAAACCCAACTGTTTTAATTTGGCGCTGAGTAATGCAAAAACGTCTGCATTCTTGTGTGTTGTATTTAACTGCTCCTGTATGGTTTGTTCTCCCCAAATTTGAATGAGGCACCTCACCTCTTCAGTGTCCCACAACGTTCCCCTGCCACTCATGGTTGTCGTGTGTGAGGAAACAATGATATCGACAGTGATACGCATGCGCGGGATACTATACTTCCTGAACAAGCGCGCACCCGAGTCCGTGTTGCTTGCACATTAACGCGAACTGCGCCACGGTTCGGGAGCAACCGAGCTCAGACCACCTCCTCCAGGTAGTCTCGGGTTCGGTACTCTAGTGCGCACCCGGGTCCGATGACAGCGTTCACATTACGCTGGAAACCCAGTTTTCAGCCAACGACCCGGCATCAGTCTGGAGAGGCCTGAGGAACATCACCAACTACAAATCACCATCCCCCCGATCTGTGGAGAATCAACAACTGGCTGACACTCTCAATGCATTCTATTGCAGGTTTGAGAAGCCCAGACTCACACCTCACACCCGCTCTGATGTGCACTTCACACATCCACCATCACCTCCTGCAACCCCTCTCCTCCCCCCTTCTGCCATCCAACCTGAGCTTAAGGTCTGTGTGGAGGACGTGAGCCGAGTCTTCAAAAAACAGAAGACTAGGAAAGCTTCAGGCCCAGACGGCATCTCATCTGCTTGTCTAAAAGCCTGCGCTGACCAACTGGCCCCAGTCTTCACGCAGATTTTCAACAGATCATTGGAGCAGTGTGAAGTTCCCTGCTGCTTCAAACGCTCCACTATCATTCCGGTTCCCAAAAAACCTAAAATCACTGGACTTAATGACTACAGACCTGTCGCTCTCACGTCTGTGGTCATGAAGTCGTTTGAAAGACTGGTGTTGGCCTATCTGAAGGACATCACTGGACCCCTTCTGGATCCCTTTCAGTTTGCTTACAGAGCAAACAGGTCTGTGGATGATGCAGTCAACATGGGACTGCACTATATCCTGCAACATCTTGACAGACCTGGGACTTATGCACGGATCTTATTTGTGGACTTCAGTTCGGCCTTCAATACCATCATCCCTGATCTTCTCACAGCCAAACTGACTCAGCTCTCCATGCCATCCTCAATCTGTCAGTGGATCTCCAGCTTCCTGACCGACCGGCAGCAGCGAGTGAGACTGGGGAAGCTCACATCCAGGACCCTCACCATCAGCACTGGCGCCCCCCAAGGGTGCGTTCTCTCCCCACTGCTCTTCTCCCTGTACACTAATGACTGCACTTCTAAAGACCCCTCTGTCAAGCTCCTGAAATTTGCAGACGACACCACCGTCATCGGTCTCATCCAAAATGGTGACGAGTCTGCTTACAGACTGGGGGTTGAACAGCTGGCTGTCTGGTGCAGCTATAACAACCTTGAGCTGAACACGCTCAAAACAGTGGAGATGATTGTGGATTTCAGGAGAAAATCCCCAGCACTCCCCCCTCTCACCATCATGAACAGCACTGTGGAAGCAGTGGAGTCATTCAGGTTCCTGGGCTCTACCATCTCTCAGGACCTGAAGTGGGCAAATCACATTGACTCCATTGTGAAAAAGGCCCAGCAGAGACTGTACTTCCTTCGCCAGCTGAAGAAGTTCAATCTGCCACAGGAGCTGCTGATCCAGTTCTACTCAGCCGTCATTGAGTCTGTTTTAAGCACTTCCATCACTGTCTGGTTTGGTTCAGCTACCAAATCGGACATCAGGAGACTACAACGGACAGTCCGGACAGCAGAGAGGATTATTGGTGCCCCCCTGCCAACCCCCCAGGACCTGTACTCTTCCAGAGTGAGGAAGAGAGCAGGTAAAATCATCACAGACTCCACTCACCCTGGACACCCCCTGTTTGAACTGTTACCGTCAGGACGGCGACACAGATCACTGGCCACAAGAACATCCAGGCACAGGAACAGTTTCTTTCCACAGGCCATTTCCCTTCTGAACACTTAACATGCCCCCCAAGGCATATGCCTGTAAGTGCAATACTCCCACTGTCTAGTGCAATATTCTCTTAACTCAGGTGATATTTATATTTATATTATTCATACTACTCAAAATACTGTAAATATGTTCATAATCTGTAACATGCACTAGACTCCCACTGTCTAGTGTAATATTCTTTAACTCAGGTGATATTTATATTTATATTATTCATACTTCTCAAAATACTGTAAATATGTTCATAATCTGTAAATGTTTATTCAGACTAAACCCAACTGTGACCCCTTTTTTTTTTTTACTTTTTATACTATTTTTATTTTTATTTTTTTTTAAATATATTTTATTCTTAGAATTTGTATTACTATGTTTCTTGTTGTATTTGTATTTGTATATGTGCACTGGAAGCTTCAGTACCAAGAAAAATTCCTTGTGGGTGCAAGCACACTTGGCAATAAAGCTCTTTCTGATTCTGATTCTGATTCTGATTAGCGATTTTTCATGCGAACCGTGCCCCGGTCCGCACTAAACTGCCAGTGTGAAAGCGCCCTTAGTAGCGCCCACTGTTTCGGATTAATGAGGTTAAGGTTGACGATTAATCGATTAAAAGATCGTTAATTTAAACAATGATCGATTATGGGAATTTATGTAAATTGACATCCCAAGTAGGTAGTAGATGGCAAAGCAGCCCATGTCCATTAATAAACCACTGAATACTCAAACTCCACTACAGTCACAACTGGTGATCATTATAGCCTCTGATAAAGTATTACAGTCTCTGAGTGATTTCTGCAATTCAGCTGTGGGTCTAATACAAACCCATGTGTAAGCTGTGAAAGTCTTGGTTCCCCGTCTGTGGTTAATGGTTTATTTGATACCAATAACAGTTTCATGCCAAATGCTAAAGGTAACTACAGTTTACAACCCAGTAGTTCTTTTAAGGTTACCACGCATTTTGACTGATGAAGGATTTAAAAATAATTTATATATAATGTGAATATTACGTTAAAAAACAGTTAGTGTTTACACTGATTGAGAATCATCAGTTGGTTTCAGCTCACAGAAATCCCAGAAAATAGTCCAAAGTAACACAGCTTTTACAGGTCCATCATTCTTCTGGGTTTTTGCATGTTTGCTGTCAACCTAACGTTTGCAAACACACCTGAACACACTGGCTTTGAAGCCAGAGTTAGATTTGGAGAACAGTGGGTGAAAGTGCCTACCTGCGTGGACTTGTCTTTCATGCAAGAGGGGTTGTGCAGGTGGGATTCACGTGGCCACTGCCCTATCAGGTAGGGCCCGGTGATAGCACCCAAAGAGGAAGTCCGTCTGATAGAACCTGTGCTCCACACCTGTTGCGACTTTGACCTCTCAACTGCCATAAGGAACAAACAGAAAGAGAAACAGATGGGTGATGAGTAGACGGACTGGGGTTGCAGCAGCCCTAAAGTTTATTTATATATTTCCCTACAAACTGCTACCTGTTTACAAGGCCTGCAACTAATGATTATTTTGATGATCGATTAATCTGATTTAAAAAAAAAAAAAAAACGTTAAAATATTACACATAAAAAAAAAATTATTTTTAAATTTTAAAAATTTAATTTTAAATTAAAGATTTTAATCCATTATTTTAAACAATATTATTCCACATCCTACCCAATGCTGTCTTCAAAACGATGTGTAATATTAAGCCTATGAAAACAAATATAGTGAATGTATTTATGTGGGCTATGCTGTACATTATAAGCAAAAAAGGGTTAATATACAATCTAAACCTAAAAGCAACTGATTGCTTACTATTTTAAAGCAGAAATGAAAACAACTAAATTAAAAATGATAATAAACAAAAACAAAAGTACAAAATGTTAACATACGAGACATGAAAAACACATTCACAAATCAGTATTTATTTTACATTAATGGGCTATTCCAACAATAGTGCCATAGAATTTTCATTTTTGGGTGAACTATCCCTTTACAAAGCTGCATAATTATTAGGGCTGGGTAAAAAAAAAAAAAAAAAAAAATTCGATTTCTCGATTTTAATCGATTCTCATTTTTACGAAACGATATCGATTCTTAAATCCCAAGAATCGATTAGTCATCCTGTTTTCAGTTGATGAATGAATGGAACATTGTAGCACGCGTCCCATCCAATAAATCGCAATAATCTTTGTGCTTTGTTATTATTGATATGAAACAAAGTCTCAGATTTCAAATTACGTCCATTTTATTACGCAATTCAAAAATATAAATACCGTTTCGGAGCTGTGGTGTGAGATCGCTCTGTCGCAGCTCAGCTCAAGAGCAGCAGCAGCGCCTCTGCACGTGATCTTCTCTTCCGCCTTAATAATACCAGTTACAGCGCGAAATAAACATGAATGAGCATCTGAAAGTGTGTTAAAAGGTAGAGTACAACTTATCGAAATCCGTATCATGTGACATGGAATCGCTCAGTGTTTCAACCGTGGAAAGACTTCAGTAAATCAGCTTGCAAACAATGTCACGTAACGTCACATTTACATCAGAAAAACCATATCCAGTGACCATAAACTCGTTAGTCAGCTAGAAAAATGTACTCTAGAGAGGAGCATTTTGCTAAATATATGCACCATATTACATATTCATTATAATTTTTAATGTTCTTCAATTTTGAATGCATGTTTGAATAAATCTGGCAGGTTTTTATGACAGCCACCATTTAAATGTTTATATTTCATATAACTTTATTATTATACAAATAAATAAAGGTGTAATTTAAGTGTTTGTATACAAATCCGTTCATTTTTACCTTATTTTTAAGCTATATTATAGTAGGCTAATGAAGCCTACAAGCTACAACTGCATAGTTTACTCCCATAGTTTACAGCATTAGTTAAGAGATTTGTTTTCCTTGAGAAAATTTGCCATGTATTATACCTGATATCCAAAATAATCAATATTGAATCGAAATCGAATCGAATTGCAAGCTTGTGAATCGAAATCGAATCGAATTGTGAAATGTGTGTCAACGCCCAGCCCTAATAATTATTCTACCTAGATTTTGGGAAAATATCTTATCAGTCCATTCTGCTCATACCCCATCTACCGTAGATGTAGACTGGGGCTCAGAAGCAGGTTAACTTGTTTGCACTTTGCATTTAAGCAGAACATCAATCCTTAATGCATTTGATAAAATACCTCATACACATCCCTCATCCCACAAAGTTGGAGGGGAACTGGGTCAAGGGCACATGAACTTTTCTAATCAGCGATAGTCAGAGCGTGACATCTTCCTACAGCAGAGATGACAATATTTACTCCTCTCAGTGGCACTATGAATACATCATCAGATCCATGGATCATCTTTATGGCTTTCAGAAGATTAACTCACTCAGGTATCTGTGTACACAAGGCAGTTGTAGGCAAACTGCTCTCATGTCTTTATGAAAAGCAGAGCCATGGGAAGTAAATGCAATGCCCTGGTGTTGAGTTCAAATCAAGATTATTAATATTCACCAATAAACTCAATAGTTGATTTCCCTAAAAGTGTTTGGATGACTAGTTGACCAAGACCAATCCCTGGCAACCAGAATTGATGGTCAACAGCATGGCTATGCTGGTCCACCAGCTAGACTAACACTAACCAGCATAATCCCACCTGGACAAGCATAAATCCAGACCACCTGTTGGTCAGCAACTTCTAGTCTGGTGAAGTCTGGAAAAAAAAGAAGCAATTTTGGCCAGTCTGTCTCAATCTAGCAAAGATTGTCTGGTCCACAGCATGGCTATGCTGGTCCACCAGCTAGACGAACACTGACCAGCATAAACCAGTGTGGAGCAGCATGCATATTCGGGATGAATCTAGAACAACAGGCACCATCTACATTTGTAGCCTGTTGACCACCAACTTCCAGGCTATTCCTCAATGTTGCAATTTAAGAATTTCGAATTTTATCACGTTTATGTGCAACTCTGAACTGTGCTCCCTCCTCCCTCACATCAAAAGTGACTTTTGACAGAAGTCAATTTTAAGAGAGAACTCAACACATTAAATGTGTGATTACACTGTGACCCAAGCCGACTGCTTATTTTACAGCTACAGTATCGGTTCACGCAATAAGCCGTTTTAAGCCTGACATCTCACTTGGTTGCAGTTTGCCAAAAGCTGTTCACACCTCCCTCAATTTTTTTATAATCACCCATGTGTTTGCATGGTGTAAAGCCCACATCAGACGAGCAAAGCGAGCATCAAGTGAAACCAACAGAGAGAGCGGCGATGAAAACTCAAAGGAGATGAGAGATCCATTGTTAGTTGATGAGCAAATGTCAGAGCAAGTGTGCAAAATGTAAACCACGTGTTTTCAGATATGCGGTGTAAATAATTAGATCTAAGGTACTAAGCAGGATTCAGAGAATGGGATTAGGACTAAAAGACAAACGTGTGTACGAGAGACGCTGTGGACATAGAGAGTGTACTGTTGCTACGGTGATGAATGGTCAGCTTATGGATTATACAGTCCATTCTAGAAGACCATATTTAGACTTGGCCCTTATATCACTGTGTGCTTTTTAGGAAGTGACTAACTAAAGACAGAGTCACTGGAAAATGTGGGTTAAATCATCTCAAACTACAATATAAAGGGTTTTAAACAGCAATCATACATAATTTTGTTTTAGTATCTTACTTGTAATTGTTGCAAAGTGCACTGCTATAAAGATGACATTCATTGAGAAAAATCATATGGTTTACACTTTTTAACTTCTTTCATTAGTAATAGTAACTCATAAATATCATGATTTTAGACCAGCAAATCATATGCATATTATATTGGATTTTCATGACATGCATTTGAATGCACATTAAAGGAACTCTGGTTACCATGAAGAAATATTAACCTGAATAAACAAACAAGAGTGCACTGACAATTATGCATTTACAGTAGGACAAATGTTGATTTTAAATGCACATTTTGTTTGCTTTTAGACTCTTTGTCTGTATTGGCAATTGACAGCATGTTGACAGCTTAATTTGCATTTAACTAATGTAATTTAATAGCCTAATGTTTGTTCTTAATTTAAGGTATTATACAGTTATATCAATCATTTTAGTATTGAATACATATGAAGGGATGAAAGCTCTCTCTATTCAGATAGATGGGAAAAGCTATAGAGAGGGAGTGAATGACAAATATCAGGTTAAGTACGATGTTGTAAAACAAGCTTATGCTGAGTTCCAATATCAAAGTTTGGCTCTGACATCTGGACTCAGGCCAGATATACCAGTGCAGTGCATTCACAAGTTCTTTTATAGATGTAAAAACAACCTCACTGAGAACTGTTAACAAAGGAACAGACCTGTCACCAGTCCTAAACACTTGATTCATCAAGTTGAAATGACAAAATACTATGATGTTCAAAATATAGTACGACATTGATGTTTGAGCGCTGAAGACTGAAAGATTCAAAACTACTTCAGTGGTTAAAAGTTCTACAGCAAACACAACTTTTATTGAAACAGTATGTTGGGGTGAGACATATGAAGAGGTTTGTCATTTTGCAGCCATTTTAGTTTGTCATAGCCTGGCAAAACCTTGACTTGCTACTTAGTAAGGTAGTAAGAGGCAGGTTGCACTTTGTTATACAAAAAATACATCGAATTTTATTATTATTAACTGCATTTAATTGAATATTAATTGTGTGTATCTGCTAAAAGATTATTTTACCAACATTTAGGAGTTTTCTAGTGTTTAAAAAAAATTTCAAGCTTATTTTTAAAAGGATAGTTCACTCAAAAATGAACATTATGTCATTATTTACTCAACCTTATGTCATTCCAAATCGGTATGACTTTTGTTTTTCTTAGATGTTAGATTAGTCCATGACCCTCAACAACCCCAAAAGGCTCATTCAGACAACATATTAAGCTATGCTTCTTTACAGGTGCCATAGTTAAACATGTTTTAGCATGTGTGCTAAATGTGTGCTTTTTTTTTAGCATTTAGAAATGCATACTACAAAAACCTAAAGCTTGAATGAGTCAGAGTTATGGCCTGGCATTAATTTACTAAAACAAATGCTTCTCACACGTGTGCTTTGTGGCAATAACAGCTATGCTTATTTGCACGTCAAGTTGGTATAGTTAAACATGAAAGGGCCGAGGTTGACTTGGTGCGCGGTTTGACTTGCCCAAATGTTGCTCAGTGAGTGTGGAAGGCATTTGCTCATGGAGCCCTGGCATTAGAATGCTTCCTCTCAGCCTGTTTTACAGTTTCCTGAGAGCAGATGGAAAGGCAGGGCAGGTTTGTGCCAAGAACCGTTTCAGGAGAGCACACTGACACCCCCACAGCAGGGCAGGGCGGACAGATTGAGAGATTGAAAAATTGAAAGAGAGATTTCTTCATGTCATCATTCCCTTTAATCACTTTAGAGCTGCAACTAACAACCATTTTGTTAACCAATTATGTTAACCAATTATGTTAATCATTTATATTATTTATTTGATTAATCAATGAATCAGGTATTTCAAATGAATGAAATTTGTCAGTATTCCATTGAAATTCATTTAAAAACAAACACACACACATCACTATAAATGTTCACATTACAAGAATAAAAAAGTAAAAAGTAAGTAAATGTGTTTTTTTCTTAGAGTATGAGCTCCATATTCTCACTATATTATACTATATGAACCACAAAAGCCTGATGACTCAAATATGATACTCAACAAAAAACACGTGCAAACTTTTTAAAAATATATTTTATATTAAGTCATGCTTTACAGGGTTAAAGTGATGACACAGCACAAAACAATAACTAATCGTGAATACATTTTGTTTTATTATATTATTATCAGTAAGCTTTGAGCGTGGTAAACGGAGCGGCACTATGAATGCCGTTAGTAAACGCGTGAGAGGTGACATTCAGTAAAATACTGCGCTTGCAAACAGAGAGAGAGAGTGTGTGGGTGGACGAAACACTGAAAGACCTTCTGTTGTCATTCACACAATCACATTTTGACAAACATCATCGCAATACAGTCCGATTTGGCTTCGAGCTGTGAATTAGGTCATATTAGACGAGGGACAGGTGGTTTTGCTTGCTGCACGGTGGGGAAATAAAAGCTTCGCTGCAGAATTGCAGCCTGCAGGTTATGATGTGTTCACATGTTTGGAATTCTTTTATGACATTAATATGATTTAATTGGAATTGATGATCACTGCTCCTGGCCTTCGTTCTTGATTCAGTTACTGTGGGTAAAGTGGGGTGAGCAAACTTTAGTTAGTGGGATATAACGCATTAGTGTGACAGCCAAGGTAAAGGAAGTGCAAGCCAATAACATCATGAACACTGAATATGTGGAAGTTTAAGGGTTTCAGAAGTAAATACAGTCCCTGTTGGGAGTCGATTTGCATTGCAGTAAACACAGGCGCTATTGTACGACATCCATTAGCACAGTCGGAGTGCTGTTGGGCCGAGCGAAGCGTTTCGCGCAAGGAAACAAAAATGAACTGCGAGGCAGGGGGACATGCAAATGTGAACTTTTCCCCTGCAAACGCATCAGTGAGCTCTTCAACGAACTCACCCGCTCGCGTCACATTTTGAATTACAACATCACCACAGCATTCAGACAATCCTCTTTCACTTTTGGACGCCACACATCACATTAAAAATGCTGGGGTCATACATTTAATGGTAACACTTTACAACAAGAGCTCAATTGTTAACATAAGTTAATGTATTAATAATATGAACTAACCATGAGAAATACATTTGTTACTGTATTTGTTCATCTTTGTTAATGTTAGTTAATAAAAATACAGCTGTTTATTGTTTGTTACTTCACAGTGCATTAACTAATGTTAACAAATACAACTTTTGATTTTAATAATGTATAGGTAAATGTTGAAATTAACATTAACAAAGATTAATAAATGCTGTAGAAGTGCAGTTCATATAAGTTCATGTTAACTAATGTACTTAACTAATGTTAACAAATGAAACTTTATTGCAAAGTGTTCCCAAATTATTGTTCATTTTAAGTTCATGAAACCTTATAGTAAAGTGTGTTAACCTCTTAACTAAACTGAGTATGTAATAATTAGGATTCTGCACTATTTCTTGGTCACTAATCAAATTTGAGGCATTGACCATTCAAACTTTGTACAGACGGTCAAATGTTATACTTCTATTGAAGCTTAATGCTCTTTGGATCATCCCAAATCATGCTTGAGAACATGATCATCAGATTTTACACAAACTTGTGGAGTTCATACAGCTCAACTGCTGATAAAATAATTTGCAATTTAAAAAGTATTAAACATTTTTTGCAGTAACAACCTCTGAATATTCATAATGTAAGGTCAACAATAAACAGGGCTTTTTGCAATGCTTTTTTTTATAGTTTGGGTGGCAATGGACCCTTTTCACATTTCCGGGGTTTTCAGAAGCGCAAATCATCATACTTGGGAAAACTTCTATAGCTGTGAATGGGAGATGACGGCAAATATAATTTTTGCATTTGCATTTCCTATAAAAGCAAAAGAGAGATTGATTACAGCTGTCAGAAGAGAGAAAAATTTAAATTTTGTCATCACTCCCTTAGCCATTGTATTAATAGTTTACAGCTGTCAAGGTGTATTAATAAAAACAAAACCAAGAATACAAGTTGCAAGTATAAAGAGAAAAACAACTTCAGCTAGGCCTATATCTGTACAACATGGTAGAGATGTGGTTGAAAGCCGCTGTACTAAAAGTAAATGTGCTAAAAGAAGGAACAGTCTTCTCTGATGATGCTGCAAAATGTTCTATGGTGCAAAATCACTTGTATTCCAGAAATAGAACTTATTTAATAATTAATGCAAATAAGAACTGAAGTCAGGGCAAGAAGCAAGTCAGTCTCCAATTTAATGTTGAAACACCCAAAGCCAGAGATATTTTCACACTGAACTAGGCTATATATAGCAGATTGAAAAACATAGCCTAATCAGATATTGATCTACTATCTACAGTATTACCATTATATTACTGATAATTGTTTGGTACCTCAACACTCAAAGATTTCAAATAAACACACCAAACCAGCTTGTGTAAAAAAACATGCATTGGGCGATACTCCTCATAGCAAAATCGTCCTATCATCAATGTGTGAGATCGCTGATACACTAGATATTCGTCGGGTTGGGGGTGGGTGCTTTTTTGCTTTTTTTTGCTCATTAATTTGCTCATTCATTTACTTGTTTATTTAGGCCCTACTCATTCGTTTAATTATTTACTTACTTTTATTATCACAAGAAAATGACGTTAACAAAATGTGAATCGTTGTCCATCATTTTGCAAGCCAAGAAGAAGTAGGCCTAGTTGGTGATATTTTTTCTCTGTCACGTCGCAATATTGGAAACATTTCAGTTTTACACCATGAAGGTGAATCAGTGGATATCACACAAGCAATGTGCAAACTTTGTGCAAAAGATAAGTCAGCAAAGGAGTCCCAAACCCCAGTCAATTATTCACTACAGAAAATGAAATTAAAAATTGACAGAGCTATCTTCATCTAACACAGAGAGATGAATCTACTTCAACATATGCTGATAAGATAACGGTATATAACGGTCTTACTTTATTTTCTTAATATTTATCTTGTGGCACATACGTTAGGGAAAACATTTTAAAGATAATTATTTTGTGTTTAACAAGTTTGTGTTTGAAAAAAAGCTGCTCTTAATTTTCATTGATGACTGATTATTGCAGTGTTCGGACCTATTAGATTGGTGTTACATAATTTGAATTAGCCTATATAATTAATTGTATAATAGACCTACATGTTTTAAAATCCTTTTCAATGAGGAGTAAGCTAATTTTTCTAAGCTTTTATTATCACATAGCATCGGTGTGATTCACTATGAAATTATGGCAGAGCAAATTAATTGTAATATTAATTTAATAATAAAAGTAGCCTAAAAATAATAATCTTAATAATAATTTAGTACATTCATTGCAAATCCTCTTGATATCGTCGAAAGCTGATGCTTTCGACGATATCTCTGGCTTTCTTCGATACAAGATATCAACATCTATCTGCACAACCCTACATTACATTGGTGTTACATTTGTAAACTACTGTGAACAAGTCATGCTGTTCATACAACAATTTCACACCACAACACTCACTGTAGAGCTAAACAAAATTATAAACATCCCTGAATTGCTGTGGGGTTTCTTTTGATACATGTCCTGTCAAACTTAAAATAAACAAGACAACATTGCATTGCATTTTACTATAAATAATATGTTATACACGATTATTAGCCTTTCAGGACATTACAATTACGTGCTAGTTCTTTTTGGCACAGATACATTACAAAGGTCAACATGGGAACTGATAAACAGATAGTAGCCTATATCCTTCATCTTTTGCTATTTTCATCTACTGCAATCAATTTCAAATAAGTCTATCATATGTTGTTGTAGAGAAGAGAAGTGAGAGAAAGTGTGTTTTTTGTGATTATGTCATAATGCTGCTCTCAGGCCTGTTATCACACATCCACCCAGAAGCTGCACTTCAACAGCACTCTAATGCTCACATATATGAACACAAAGTCACAGCCAAAAATACTGCTGTCTTAGAGAACAAGACAAAAACGTACTACCCAAATGCATTTCTCCGATACATTAACTCCAGTGTTTCACATTAATTATGTAGATTCTGGCGGCCCGCAATAATCTAATCTATCCTGCCACATTTTCACAATGAACCGAAAATATTTTTAAACTTCACCTAATATCATAAGGTCTCCAACAATGTGTTTTGCACCATTGCTTTGGCAAAGTATCTGTCAAACAAGCTAAATTGAAAGCGTCCTTATCCAATAGCAAAAGGCTGCAATAGTGCGATTTAAGCAACTAGTCTGTTGTAGGGCTAAAAATTTTATATTATTTTGACAAATCGATTAATCTGTTTAAAATCTTTTCTTTAAAAAAAGATTAATCTGAGTAAAAATCTAGAAATTATTATACATTAAAAATTCATTTGAATCCTTTATTTTAAGCAATGTTATTCCACATCCTGCCCAATGCTGTCTTCCGAACAATGTGTAATATAAAGAATAAAAACAAATATAGTGAATGTATCTATGTAGCCTACGCTGTACATTATAAGCAAAAAAGGGTAAAATACAAATATTGCATTCTTAACCAAAAACAACTGATTGCCTACTATTTTTAAAGCAGAAATTAAAAAGACTAAATTAAAAACTATAAACAAAAACAAAAGCACAAAATGTTGTTAACTTGTACGAGGTATGAAGAACACACACTTTCTCGTCTGAACATAATTATATTACATCAATGGACTATTCCAACAATAGTGAATTTACTGTTATTGCTCTCATAAATATGACTGCTTGTGTTACATGTAGAATTTTAAACTTACACTTAATATCTAAAATATATATATATTTGAACAAAATGTGTATTTTAGTCAGAATTATTGAGCTCCAATTCCATTGTCTGTTTGACAGGCTCGTTCATTTCATGTCAGTGAGGTTTTAACAAGACTCACTTGTCAAGAATATGCTAAATGGAAATGCTTGTGGGACTTTTACAGATAAGGATATAACCCTAAAATGTAAGTTATGCGCTGAGGAAAACACTTGTCAGCAGCATGACAGGGAAAAACACGGTAATAGCTTGCATTCGTTTGAAGCTCTTATAAATATAAAGCATTTGTAAGACTGGAAAAACTGGAAGAACTGGAAGAGAGAGCTACTCAGAGAGAACAAACATTTGAGCTCACTCTTGTGAAGTTAGCATCACCATTTGAGACGCAAAGTCTCACCTCAGAATACATCTCTTCCCCTCTTCCCCCACTCCCCCTCTCTCAAGCTGAGATCACATGAAAATCACTCAAAAATCCATTTAATGTGAATAATTATCATTAAGTATTATACATGTTTGATATCATTTGAAATGTCTCATTTGGGAATGAGACTTTTGTACCAGTCGCACTAAGTAAAACAAAAGGTAATAAGGTTTTTAAGAGTTTAGAGATAACTGGCACACAAAGGAAAGTGGTCCCTAGGCAAATGGTCTCCTACTCCCAAAAGGTGTCAACTCTGAATGTAAATTCCCATTGTTAGCAGATGTTTCCATGTGAAAGAAGTTTCTGTCTATATAATGAAATGCAACTAGAGGATCAGCACGATTCTGTACCTCAGATCAGCCCGTGATGTGCAGAGCCGCCGGGACTCTCCGCATCATGTATTTCCTAATATCGGGTTCGCATCTCTTCTCTTTATTCCAGAGCATTTGATGTTTTGAATTGATTATCTTTGAATTATGTAATTGTCATGATAGATTTACCTGACATAATAAATTGTAAACATTTGATTTTATTCTACGGACTCTGGCATTATTTTCAGTAAAGAGTTAAAAAAGAATAGTCAAACATTTGCTCACTTTTAATGATGCACAGATATCATTAAAACCTTTTCATTTATGGAGTCTGATGAAATAACGAGACTACATTATGAGAAAATGTATTGCATTTAATCAAAAATACTTTGCCACGAGAAAAGACAGTAACACGCAGGGACCTTCCCCGCTGACCGGATGCCTCCATTGGGCTGATTGAGTGCGGGCTTACACATTCTTATGTTTTGGACAACTTAAATCATGTACCTTTAGCGCAGCTTACTTTGTGTCTTCCGCTATTTCCCATATGCGTTTTGTCCATTAGAAATTTGCTAATGTAAAGCGAGGTGACTGGCTGATGGTTTCCGAGCACAGCACGCAGACGCGACTAATCGAAAATCAAATTCGTTGTCGATTCCACTAGGGCTGGGCAAAAAAATCGATTTTTCGATTAATCGTTTTTTTAAATGTGGTCGATTCAAAATCGATTCTCAAACGCCAAGAATCGATTTTTTTCCATCTTTATGTATTAGTTTTCCTCCACTGTTCATAGGCTTGCAAACTCAATTTTATAGCTAATGCTGTGAGATTTTATGGTAGTTTTATCTAATTCATAAAATAACCTCAATTAGTGCTGCACGTTTAATCATATCGCAATCGCTATGACAAGCCTATACGCAATTAGGCTATATGACCAAAATGCTGCCAAAATGCTGTCGTGACTGTGACAGAAAAACTTGCGATGATATCGTGCGTGCGCACAAGACAGCACAGAATAGAATTATCTTTCGCGCTTGAACGAAGAACACACACAATTATGCCAAAATGTATTTTTGTCGAGTATCTTTATAACATAAGAGCAGTCTTATGACGAACGTGAAGAGTTGTGCCTCGTGAGAGAATGAGTCCGCGTGTGAGTTCCGCGTCTCTGTCAACAGCGGCTGGTCTTAAAGGGACAGTACACTGTAGCCACTAATTATCTCTGTCATTTAAGTTAATCAAAGAACAAAGAGAACAGAGAAAAACACTCACTGCTCTTGAATAAAGAACTTTTGTAACTTTGATTAGTCAATATATAATTTATAATTAATGCAACACAGACTGTTTGATAATTTTATTCAATTTCTGTATGGCCTAGCTGTTAGACAGGAAGGGCACATATTATATTATATGCAACGTTTTTATATGTGGGTTTATGTGAGGATTGTTAACCTGTTTGATCAAGACATGCGACTGTTCTGACTTGTCCAATTTTCAGCATCAATTTTTCATCTTGCATCAAAATCCTGTCTATTCATTGTATGCATTTGAAATATAGAGTTGGGTTCTGTTTTAATGTACCCAAGTGTACCTAAAATAAAAAGAGTTTAATATACAGGTTTGTAGCTCTTAATTTCTTTTTATTAATTAAACACTTGAAAACTTGTTCACTTTTTTTTCTTTTCTTTTTCTTTTTTTAATAAATATAGGATTTGTATTTAATATTCATTGAGTGAGTCGAATCGAAATTAATTTAGAATCGAAATTTGAAAAATCGAATCGAGAATCGAAATCGAAAATCGAATCGAGAATCGAAATCGAATCGAATTAGAGCTTGCGAATCGAAATCGAATCGAATTGTAACATCTGAATCGATACCCAGCCCTAGATTCCACTCAGTTCACAGTGAATCCAGCGAACTACATCTATGCATGTGCTGAGAGTTTAACACGCATTTGGGAACAGTTAGTTCACCCAAAAATGAAAATTATCCCACAATTTACTCACCCTCAAGCCATCCTAAGTGTATATGACATTCTTTTTTCAGCCATACACATTATGGCTCTTTTATAATGGAAGTGAATGGTAACAGATTTTGAAGCCCCAAAAAGTACATCCATCCATCATAATAAAAGTAATCCATATAAGACTCCAGGGTGTTAATAAACGCCTTCTGAAGAGAAGCGATGCATTTTAGTAAGAAAAAATTCCATATTTATAACTTAAAATCTATAATCACTGGCTTCCGCTAACAGTCATACGCAAGTCGAGTTTCACTAGATTTGTAATAAGAGGCAATTCAATTGTAAACCTGTTTTCACAGAAACTCCAGATTTTCACTAAAATTAAAGCTAAATGGTTTAGCCTATCTCATACAAGTATCTTGGGGATAATAATAATAATGATAATAATAATAATAATAGATGCATTTAACATTAAAATGTACAAAAATGTATTTTTGGGTGGGGAAGGGGTCCGCCCCCTATAGTCTCTTAAAATCCTGTGGGAAACACTGAACTCAGACTACACTCGCAGTACATCAAATGAATAGTGCTTAACATGACACTGAATTATGAGAGCTGAGACAGCATGTCTGAAACAAGAGTTTCACTTCTAAAAATATCTGACTGGTCATTTAACTCATGATAAAACGCTCAAGAATTCAAGGCCACAGAATCTTTGATGATTTCTGTAATTAAAAACAACAACTGTACATTAAAAGCTAGTCAAAATTTCTGTCAGTAGGTAGCTGATATGACATCAAGCAGTGTCAGCAGTGTGACACGATATACTTCATTTCAACTATTTGAACTAAAAGTATTTTGAATTGGTTGTATAGAAAGCTGGGATATGATACAGTGTTTTAACATTAACAATCACACACAACGTTTAAATTAAATTCACTTTCCTTTAAATATAATACATACAAGATTAACTTAAAATCCGGATGCTGAATATTACAAATTAATAATAATATCCATATGATGTCCAACTTTGTGCAGTAATGCATATTACAAATTGCTTACTATAATAATAAAAACAATGTATAGTTAAATCACATTATATTTGTAATTGTTTTGTTACTTACAAATCTATTAATAAGCAAATATAGCCTATGTTTTTTGCACACTGCAGAAAAATACAGTGAGAACTTCAAACTGAAATTCAAACTTCAAATAGCAGAAGATATATGATTTTTCCAATGCTTGTTCAATGTCTAAACCAAAGTTTTCTTTATTGGCTAAAACAAACATTTAAAGGTGCCATGGCATGAAAAATTTCACTTTATGAGGTTTTTTAACATTAATATGAGTTCCCCTAGCCTGCCTATGGTCCTCCATTGGCTAGAAATTGTGATAGGTGTAAACCAAACCCTGGGTTATCCTGCTTCGCCTTTGAGAAAATGAAAGCTCAGACGGGCGAATCTGGAATCTTCCCCTTATATCGTCATAAGGGGAAAGGTTACCTCCCCTTTCTCTTCTTTGCCCGCAAAGAGAATTTGGCCCGCCCATGAGAAAATGAGCTGCGCGAGCACGATATTGGTTTTTCCTCGAGAGACATCATGGCTTGCAAACGAGTGAAGAATGGCAGTTGCTCAGTGTTTGGATGTACAAATGAACACAAAAGTATTTTTTTAGTTCCTTCATCCGAGCCTCTGAAGAACCAGTGAGTTATGTGAATTTCTGATGTGTAATTGTTCAAGTTCAGACAGATAATCTTTCTCTCAAAATCATTCAATACTGTTTATGCATCAGTAAATCAAGCCAGTGACTAAACGATCAACTTCACGTCATTTCTCTTAGTAGGATGAAAATAATCGTACTTAAACTGTGATTAATATATATACAGAAAGCGATCAAAGAACAATCCCTTTCCAATCGCCCAAGCTGTCAATCACACAGCTTGCCAAAACTCGTTATGAAATCAATGACGCTGTTACACTGCACAACGAAGCTCTTGCTGTATTTAAATGATTTCATCACGTTTGCATTGGTGAAATCATTATTGAGAGTGCAGAAACTGCGTTTGCAATGATACGATCTTCATTCACGTGATCAACAGACTGTCATTTGGTCAATGCTCATCACTGCAACCTTTTATGTGATGGGAATAGATCTAAATACTTTAAAAACTTCTCACGATTCGTTCATCTCGACTTACATCAGAGTTCCACATGTAATGCTAGCTATTTCATATGAAGCATGTCAGCCAATCACAGCAGTGAGGGTTTACACTGAAGTCTCACAGCAGACACGGCCCCTAAAACATAGCGTTCAAATCAAAGGCTAAAATCAGGCTAGGAAAAATGCCTTTTATTTCTAAATTATGACAATTTTTTAGCAAAAAAAAAAACATACTAACATTATAAGGACACCCCAGGAAACATTATAAAATAATCAAATAATCCATGCCATGGGACCTTTAAAAAGACTTTAGAGCTCCTTCTAGAGATGGGTCATTCATGAATGATTTGTTCATTGTGTCCGTCACGTGACAAATGAATGAAGAACTTTGAAGGTAAAGTAATTATTTATGTTCCTCATAAATTATATTTGGCTGCATTATAATGATTTTCTAATTCGGAATATGATCAAGATTGCGTAGGTGGACGTGTTCAGGTATTTTGTCAGTAGAAAATATAACATTTAACGCCACTTAAATGAACAAAATGACTTCAATAAAGATTGTTCATTTTGATGAACAAGACTGAACGAGAGATTCAGTAAAATGATCCAATCCTCCCATCACTAGCTCCTTCCTGAATTTAACATATTTCCATATGATATTATGATAACAGACAGATAACCTTTCATCAGCCAGGCAAATATTTAAGATTCTCCTTATAATATAATCAAAAAAGGTGGACATTACATTGACCTGTATCTCTGATACAAATCCTCAGCAGAAGGAATGCCTTACCACAATCACCAATTCATAATCAATGATCAAAATAATGTCAAGAGATTCATGATGATTAATGTCAACAAAAAATGACTGCATACTTAAACCACAATCTCTTCTACATCCATATGCATTGGCCTCAGAAAGTATTTGGACTCACTTACTCTCTGAATGTAATATCACTGCAAGCATATAGCCTACATTGTATTTGGTTTGATATTTTGTTAATGCAATGGATTAAAAAACAAATGTGAATTAAACATCCAAATCACTGATCTCTATCATAGATCAGTGGTAGAAATATATTTTGGAGCCACTGTAGCATCATTACTGTTAAATCTTTTTTTAATGAAAATGGTGGCTTATAACGTTACCAAGTTACCATAGGTTTAAAGTTAGTAGCCTTGTGTCGTAAATATGTAGGCCTGAATATGAAGACTGAAAATGCAGTAGGCCTACTGGGAATGAATGAACATTTGACATGTTATTTATCCTAAATATACAGGCAACACGTCAAGTCGTTAAATACGGTTTTAGGTGCTCAATTTGCAACATTTAGGTTTCATAATAATGTGTTATGAAGCAGAACAGCAGGGTTGAGGTTGTGTGTTAGTGACGAGGCCCCCTGTGTGGCCTTCACACACACACACACACGCACACACACGCGCGCGCGCGCACATACACACTCAACCTCCAATTACCCACGTAATTCTTTCCATCCCTGCCCGATAAACAACAGCGAATTAACTACAACCATGAGAAAGACATGCAAGCTCATTCATTCACGACTGGGTACATAGAAATAACGCAATATTGGTGGTTATGCGTGTGTTTATGAAGCTACAGATCGCTAGCTTTAGCAGGAGCTGAACCAGCGCGGGCCGTGCCTCAGAACCTAACGAGCTCACTACATAGACGGCTTTTCTGGGCATCACGGGGGGCGTGTACACGGGACGCATTCTTGCAGAAGACAGAAACAGAATGGAACCGAGCGCAGCGTTTCAAAAAACGCTTATGACACAACGGGAAAAACGTTCGTGTTCGCGATATACGATGACTGTCTAGGCAACTCACTAGGTTTTAAATCACAGCCATGGTCATCATGATGCATAAACACCCTGCTTATGCACATTAGTAAATATTAACGCTTTAAACGCATTTGGTTTCGATCTTAAATAAATAAGCAGATTTAGTTAATAGGGTTAAATGTATTTTAAATATGTATTCACTGTAATATATATAATACTCTTATTAAAGCTGTCATATCTGTGTCATGCATATGCGTTTATAGTGCTATAGTGACAGTTTTATGTGAAGAATGGATGTTGTTTTCATATACAGTAGCAGCTACATGATAAATACCCTGACCCAATTAAACGACTTCAGCAGCAGCGTATGTGAAGATGCTAAAATGAATGGCAGTAAATGAAGCAGGATTTGGGCCTGTTGTTTACCTCTCAGGACAGGTGAATGAGGGCAGCGCTCGGGTGAGCTCCTGTGGTCCGGAGGAGAGCGCCTCTGCCGCGGGATCAGCCGACCGTCCAGCGAGCCGTTTCCTGCCGGACTGGCGAGCGTCGGGCTGTCGGAACTGGAGCTGCTGTGCTGGGCTGCTGCGGTCGGTTCTGTGTTGCTTCCGACTGAGATGGAGGAGGAGGAGGAGGAGGAGGAGAAGGAGGACACGGGAGGGCGGGTCGGGCTGTGCTGCTGATTTCCACGCAGGAGCTGGTAGGGCACCGTGGCGCGAATGGGCTGCAACCGGCTAGTGTTGCCGGCGGAGGATGATGATGATGATGATGATGCTGCTGCTGCTGAGGAAGAGGAGGAGGAGGTGTTGATGGGGGACCCGTCATTGCCGCGCTTGACCCGAGCCGAGTGCACAGGTGATGCTGACATGACTGAACCTAACTATGTGGTAGTTTTACTAAGATAATACGCTAATACATTCCTTCCCAAGTCTTCATTAATTAAACTCACGTCATTAATTAAACTTCTTATTAAACGTCTTTTAACAGTTAAAAAAGCAGAAGCTTATTTTAATGTTGGTGTAATGCGCAGCCTCAGCTTGTCGGTTAGTGTGCTGAAATTGTAGCAATGTAACGTTAGCTTCCCTGAACGAAGTTTTTGTCCTTTCGTCATGCAGATGATTGGATGACGCTAACTTGTCCTTAAAATGTGTCAGGAGTTCATCCTAGTCTGGAAACCTAAAAAAGTTGACGCTGAAGAAATGTTATCCCGACTGTCGTGTGTCTCTACACCCCTCTTTGCCTTGTGTTACTCCAAATGACAGGCACTTCAGCGGCACAGTCATCGAGACGTGTGGGCGGGAGCGTCCGGCGCTCTTACGACCTCTGATTGGTGCATCGCAAGATCAAAATAAAATATGATTGGTTTGGCGAAAATGATGGCCTCAGAAGGAGCCAATGGACTCATTGTGGTTAAGAACGTTTGCGATTCTGTCTTGCTATTGGTTAAGTCTGTAAACTGACAGACTAATCTAATGGTACAAAGTACAAACATTAATACTAGATAACACAGATGGTGTAACGGACTTAACGGTAAGCAATGCAAAGAGCATTAGAAGACATACGAGAGACCGGGGCTCTAAATGTCATTTATTAAATTAATTTATTAATTTTAGCTCTAAGGTTGAGCAGTATACTCAGGATAAGTTTCCCCAATAAATGTCAAATTGGGGCAAGTTGTCACATTTTAAATGTCATTTATTACATTTGTTAATTGAAATGCCATTTATTCAATTCAGTAATTTAAAATGTTTTAGGACAAAACAGTGATGTGACTTTTGTTAACATTTAAATGTTTTGCCTTTTCTGGAATAGTTATTTTACCTATAAGTACACAGTAAATTTTAATATCATGTTTGTGCTAAATAATATTTGCAAGATATGTACATACAAAACAGCAAATTGCAACAAAATGTAATCAAATACGATTTTAATTAAACATTGTCATTACATTCCGCTCATGCTCAGATTTTAGCATAAACATCATGTGGGATCAGAATCAATGAGGAATTCTGTTCCAGATATGAATCAATAAGGAATCCATAGTTAAGGTGACATTAAAGTGACATTACATTATTTTACAGACATTTTAAAGGGCAAAGACAGCACAATGCAAACTTTGATTACTTCAGTACAGTGTTTTGAAAAGGACAGGTCAGTGACTGAGAAATTAGGAGGAACCTTAGATTAAATAACTGCATCTGACAAATCAAAACAAAGACCAATCAAAAAAAATGTATATTATATATATATATATAAAATAAACAAAAGTGAGATTTGATGTGATAAAGCAAATAAACTATCAAGTAAAGTACAGAGGATGTAAAGGAGACACAGCTAAACCTGAGTACATTGTGTACATAGCAGCACGCACTATAAAACCCATTCATTAACCGAAATTCAGATGAAAGGGGAAAAAAACAGATCAACAACTATGTGGCCTGTTCAAACAGCACAGTAAATCCTATTAAAATCCATGTGCATGTTTTTGCAATCAAACAATGTTCAGAATACATATCTGCCTCCCAAAATGGAGCAGAACTTAAACCCTTCATGCATTAAAATCAAACAACAACAGTAGACGTATGCAATGTTCACACACACACAAAAAAAAAAAATTATACACACATATACATATATATATATATATATATATATATATATATATATATATATATATACACACACACACATTTACAAACAAAGATATATAACATTGGCCTGTTTATAATGAGCACTGCAATGTCCGTCTCTCAATTTTAAGTGCAATTCTTTCACTTAAGGTCATTTGTGTAATTTTTGTGGTGTAAAAATCCCAACTTAATATGCAGACACAACTACAACTAAGCAAAATTCTAATTATAAAGAAAAAATACTCCAAGGCACTCGAGTCAAAACGAGTAGATCTACACTTTTATTAGGAGGTTTTTAATGATTAAGCGCAGTTAATTAAAGGCTATTTACTTTCACCATGTGAGTGCCTTGGAGTATTTCGTCTTTATAGTTTGATCCAATGAGCACCAGTGGCTACATAAAGACTACCGTGCAGTACTCTCTGCTTTTGTTGTTTTATAACAAGCTTTATTACTGATTCCCCTGAAGTGTAAACACCATCAAAACATTGTTTGCATCCAAAACAGCCCAGCACAGCAACACTGACTCAATGATATGCTACACCTTTAAGGTTTATGGGTACTCACTGTAGTTACAGCAAATATAGTGGACTAGCCAAAAGGCCATTATGATTGTCATTTTTAACATTTATATATATTTTAAAAATATAATTTATTTTTTAATTAAATACTTATATTTGTTATCCAATTATTTATTTTAGATATGTTTAAAGAATTACATTGCTGAGTGACAGATTACTATAAAATCATTCTTTCTATGTATCATGACTGGTTTAAGTGAACGATCTGGAAGAAAACTTCTTGAAACCGGTTCCATAAATTACAGTATGTCTTTGCAGAACTAAGAAAAAACTGAGGAAGGCCAACGCAGACTGCGATGTCTGAAACATCAAACAACCGAATGCAACCACTGAGAAACATAACAGTTTCGAAACAATTTCAGCATATCATCTTATGCTACAGGACCCCACAGAGTCAAAATGCTAAATTGCACAGAATTTACACCCGTAAAATTTAAACAAACTACATTTGAAAAATGTAAAGCCATAGGTCATCTTATAAATACTCATCTACTGTTTTTAAATGAGGCGGTAACACTCATCTCACACAATCAAGTGTAAGATCCTGAGAGACTGTAAACCATCTTGATGCGGACTTCACTAACTTATTTAAACTAAATGGACAATATGTTCGTTTGAGCCCAACACCCTATAGTCAGTGACCGATTTTTTTTTCAGCTAACTGGAACTAGATCTTCATTTATTTAAGAGGCAAGCGGTTAAGGAGAATCTTGACAACCAAAGGCTCATAGTTCATCACGTGTTAGTGATATGACTGATGGGCTGAGAGTCACGGCTCACAAAGCACCGAGTTCTCCAAGGAGAAGTCATAACGAAAGTTGGCTAGTTTGTCATTTATGTCGTGAGGCAAGGTGATATCTGTTACAAAGGGCAGGCCTGCCTGCATGGCAAGGATGTGTGGTGCTAAAGTGAACGGTATATCGCCTAGAAGTTCAGGGAGAGCAGGGGTGGCGTCCACACCGTGCGTTTCAGAGGACATCTTAGCAGATGTAGGCTGAGAGGAAGGCTGAGCAGTCTCTGCAAATCCTCTGTTCCCGGCACTGGATGGCTGAACAAAAAGAAAGAAAATCCACAGTGAAAACTGAGAAACCTGATCTGTTGAAAAGCAGTACTGTTATTATGTTCATCACTATGACTCAACTATAGTACCATTTACCAAACTGTGAGCTGTGCCACTGAGCAGGTGTTTAAGTCAAGTCAAGTCAAGTTTATTTGTATAGCGCTTTTCACAATACAGATTGTATCAAAGCAGCTTCACAGTATTAAATTAAAATAATACAACAAAGTTTGTTTCAAGAGGAATTTATTGATTGATCAAATTAAATTAAATATCCCCAAAATATCCCCAACTGAGCAAGCCAAAGGCAACAGTGGCAAGGAACCGAAAAACTCCATCAAGTGACCTAATTGTGTCCTAAAACTCCATCAGGTGACCTAATGGAGAAAAAAAAAACCTTGGGAGAACCCAGGCTCAGTCGGGGGCCAGTTCTCCTCTGGCATTTATGAGCTAGAGGCCGGATTGTAGTTTGAACTGTAAGATTATATGAATGCCTGGCTGAAGAGATGCGACTTTAATCTAGTTTTAAACTGGGAGAGCGAGTCTGAGCAACGAACATGCTCTCCCTCCTTTGGTGGTTCTGGATATCCTAGGTATGACCAAAAGCCTTGAATTTAGTGATCTTAAAGAGCGCGATGGATTATAGGGAGATAGAAGATCCGTTAAATAGACTGGAGCTAAGCCGTTTAGGGCTTTATAAGTCAGTAGCAATACCTTGTAATTAATACGGAACTTTATAGGTAACCAATGCAGTGATGATAAAATTGGTGTTATATGATCATATTTTCTTGATCTCGTAAGAACTCTAGCGGCGGCATTTTGGACTAACTGTAGCTTGTTTATTGAGGATGCAGGACAACCAGCTAGTAAAGTATTACAGTAATCCAGTCTCGAGGTCATGAATGCATGAACTAACTTTTCTGCATCAGAAACTGATAGCATATTACGTAGCTTAGCAATGTTTCTAAGGTGGAAAAAGGCTGTTTTTGTAACATATGAAATATGATTTTCAAAAGACAGGTTGCAATCGAGTATAACACCCAGGTCTTTTACTGTAGAGGATAAAGTAACAGAACATCCTATGATGTTAAAGTTGTATTGTGCGAGGTTTTGTGGGCGGTTTTTTGAACCGATAAGTATTACCTCTGTCTTGTCTGGATTTAATAAAAGAAAGCTCTTTAGCTCTTTAAATCCTCATCAATGCTGAATAAGTTCAGCCTTTACTCATTATCATCACCATCAAGGTCCAGTGATATTACACGTCAGGTATCAGTTCCTTTAGCATTATTTGTTATTAGTAAGACTGACTGCAATGAGTCAGGAAATGTGCCTCACATTATTACCCCCAAAAAGAGAGAGCCTGCAGCCACATAGCTGAGAAATCTGGTCTCATATGAGGTGGATGATTCATTACAGCCCTGAAACATCACGATGAAGGAAGTCACGTTGTACCACAACTAGAGCTGAACGTCACAGTCTGACACAACTAATGATGCACAGATGTGCAGCACATTTAAAACTGTTTGTAAATAGAAGTGAATTATTTTCACCAAGACAATAAACAATTCTCATTCAACTACACTACTGTTTAAAAGGTTTGGGCCAGTGAGATTTTTTTTTTTTTTTTTTTAAGAACTTAAAACTGTTATTTAGCAAGGACACATTAAGTTAATCAAAAGTGCCAGTAAACACTTTTATATTGTTACAAAAGATTTCAATTTTTAAAAATGCTAATCTTTTGAACTTTCTATTCATCAAAGAATCCCAAAAAAAAAAAAAAAAACTGAAGACTGAAAGGCACAATATGGGATTTTTTCTCCACTAGGGGTCGCTAACCTATTTACAATAACAAAGGCGTAGATTGATGACGCAACATTTGCTATGAATTATGGATTTTGTCGTCAACGTCAAGCCGACCGATCTAATAATGTATATGGATTACTGAATACATCGATGCTTTTATCATGACTGTGATATGAAGCAGTTCGGGATTGCTAAGAGACAGCTATCAGCTCCAAACGCGATGCGAGTCCCGCGGATATAAAAGGAATATGGACATTTCATTCTACCGAACTACACGCAGAATTACTACTCACAGGTCAGTTTATTAGACAAATTAAACTTGAGAGGTAACGCAGCGCTGTTTCACTTGGTCTAACATTACACTATCACTCTAAACTGCATTTGAATGTGTTGAAATGTATGTGTTAACGTTAGTTTGTCTGTAATGAGACTAGCAGTAAGCTAGCTAGATCAACATTAGAATAACATACAGATCATATTCTAACATTTTATCATTGTTGAACTATATAACCTTGATTAGTTTTATGTAAATGTGCTCACCTGTTTAATAAAGTACATGTAGGAGTTGTCGAAGTCTCGGACGTGGAGCTCTCGTTTATATAGTGTCCATGGGAGCTCTCGACATCTCGAAAACACCGCGCTGATATTGATTCTCGGTTTAGTTCTCCTTTTTTATCCAAAGTCTGCTTGCCATGGTCCATAATGTTTGAACGAAACAACAACAGCGTGCAAATAGACATTGCGAACTACACAGTTGTCCGCGTCAGTTTGGTTACTATCAGAGGGCTCTGGTTCATAGCTCTGGTTGCCATGGCAGCACGAGCGGAAACCAGAGACAACACGGATATGACGCCATTGACGGCGACAAAACGGAAATAAAGACACGTGTCTTCGAATTAAAATATTAATTTCTCTGGATTTAGAAGTTAATTGGAACTGTCGGGATAATGTAAATACACAACTTTAAAAAATATATAACATAGATATAGTGATTTTTTATATTTTTAAATAAAAAAAAATACATATTGTGCCTTGAAGTAATGATGCTGAAAATGCAACTTTGCCATCACAGGAATAAATTGCATTTGAAAATATATTCAAATAGAAAACAGATCTTTTATATTTTACTGTATTTTTGATCAAATAAATGCAGCCTTGGTGAGCATAAATTACTTCTTTCAAAAAAAATAAAAAAAAATAAAAAAAATGTGGGTGTAGTGGTGTATTATAACATAATCAGCTCTAATACACCAGTAAGAGACACTGTCAATCCTGTGCATTATCAAGTAAGGTCAAATGTGAAACTAAATGCTCAAAAATATGTTAATTTGTCAATGATTAAATGAGCAAAGCTTTCTTAAGCTGCAGGTAAACAGAATCTGGTTGTCTTAGTAGTGGAGGTGGTTTCTTACTTTTCCTGTTTGTCTTATATGAGTGCCAAATAGGCCTGTCACGATAACAAATTTTGCTGGACGATAAATTGTCCAAGAAATTATTGCAATAAATGATAATATTGTCGTTTGAGACCATTTTCATCTAATATAATGATAATGGCATAATAATGCAGGTACACCTTTTTAGAGATATATAAACTTTTATTTCTTAAGAATATTAAACATTTAAAACGGAAAACATTTTAAATATCCACAAAAAATGAACAAAACAACCAAAAACAATAAAAGCAATGGACTCTCAGTGTCTGTTAACAAAAAAAAAAATCACTTGAATAAATACCAAAAACAATAAATAAAATGGATGTAAACAAAATTGTTTACATCCACTGCTTGCGGCGACTGCCGTGCCGGGAGAGGAGCCTGATCTCATGAAAATGCGTATCTATACCACGAATGTTATTTCTCGTGCCATTTATACGCCAAAAATAGTTTTTGCGTGCATATGATACGCACTTTATGACTTTTATGTCCTCAAACGCTCGTTTTTTGGGGTCGACAGCTTATGAAAACTTATTTCTGGGTTTCTTAGCTTGTTTGCTCTACACCTTGTCACATAGCAGCTTTTAGGCATTATTCTGTCTTTTCTTAGAAGCAAGAAATGACAAGGAGGCAGCCTCTCGCAATGCAAAGTCAATGGAGACAGTTGCTTTGTTTTCCCCCTTGGTGGGCGTGGTCTTCAGCTTATGACGCGTTGCGCTCTGTCTCTATACGCTAAGGAACCGAGAGTGGTCATCCAGTCTCTTTGGTAGAGAGAGAGAGAGAGAGAGAGAGAGAGAGAGAGAGAGAGACGAGGAAAACAAACAAGCATGCAAATGGATTTATCGCGGCCAGAAAAATTATCGAGCTCATTTTTTTTTATCGTGCGATTAATTGATTTATTGACTATCGCGACAGGCCTAGTGCCAAACACATGTCAGACAGGGAATGATGATCTATTAATGTCAGTTCTTTACTGGAACAATACATAGAGGAAGAAGCAAAAACACTGAACAACTAACTGAACTAAATAAGGTGGAAATCTTAATTTCCATACGAATGAAAGTGGATGGTGATCGAAAGCTGTCCAGCCCCAACAAGGACTAAAAAGCACAATAAAAGCAGTCCGTATGATATGCACTAAAATCCAAGTCTCCTGAAACCACATGATAGCTCTGTGCGAGAAACAGCCTAAAATCTGTTTCACTCAAAATTGAATCTTCTCCTTGGAAATATTGGTCTCTATTCATACTCATTGTAAGGAAAAGAGTAGCTTGGATATTCTTTCAAGGAAAAAACTAAATCATACCAGTTTTGATAGACAGGTAAGTAACTGATTAGAATTCTCAGCTTGTCCTTTAATCATCTGAATGAGGTTTCTGAATAGCAGCTTTGTGTAGCTCATAACACACGGCTTGTGGTCCGACTGAGTCACAGAACTGCTAATTCAACTCTGGTCATTTCTGAGGATGTGCTTTCGTGGCATTTAACAGCTTTCCTATGAAGTGTCATTCTGTTCCTGTCAATGTTTCGCATGTAGTGTCAATTAATTTCCCCCTAAAAGTCTGCATCAAGCGTGAAAAGCAGTCCCTATTGTGGCGTATATCCGAGTGAAAAAAATTTAAAAATAATGTACGGCTGAACCTTTTGAATTTTGTCCATCGGGAACTGATTGGATCCTTGTTTATTGCTGTGATCTCATGTTAGCAACAGGTTGCTGGAGAAGAGGGATTATTGTCCCAGTGCACACGTCATCAGAGACGAGATGTTACAAGAGGGAGAGGAATGTTTTTATTAAAGATTAATTTAAAAAATATATATGATGTGCAGTTGTGCACAGATAAATCCTTTATAACAAACACTTCACCATTCCATAAAAAAATAAGAATTTTCGATTTTATTTCATTGTGACTAACATTAAAGGGTTAGTTCACCCCAAAAAAATAATTCTGTCAACAATTACTCACTCTCATGTCGTTTACAAACCCATAAGACTTTCGTTCATCTTCGGTGCACAAATGAAGATATTTTTGATGAAATCTGAGAATCTAGAGTCCATTCACCCAAATCTCGTACGATTCAAAATGTTCATAAAGAGCTTGTAAAAGTAATCCATATTAATCGGGTGGTTTAATTGATCAGCGAACTTACACAGAGCACTCAAATATAGTAAACGGAAGCTCAACTCTACTTTCTTGACACATGAGAACAAACCTCTGTTCTTTCAAATTCCATTAAAAAATATCTTTGTGCATCGACGATGAATGAAAGTCTTATGGGATTGTAACGATATGAGAGTAAATAATGACAGAGTTTTCATTTCTGGGTGAACTAAACCTTTAAAGCAGGGGTGTCAAACCTCAGTCCTGGAGAGCCACTGTCCTGCAGAGTTTTGCTCCAACATGCCTCAACACACCAGCCTGGAAGTTTCTAGTATGCCTAGTAAGACATTGATAATCAGGTTCAGGTGTGTTTAATTGGGGTTGAGGAAATAAACTAAACTCTGCTTTAAATCATTGTGCTGTTTTTGTGATCATGTGACCTCTTTGGAACTTCTAATTCTTTGGAAACTCACATAGCAAACTACACACTGTCAGGCCTCTTTGACAGCTGGTTTTTCCATTATTTTGTCCACGTGATTGTAAAACGCACTTAGCCTGTCCACAAGTCAACTCCAATAACTGACTCTAGGCTTTGGGATTTTGTGAAAGCCTCTCATATTCAGTGAGAAAGAGTGAGACTGAGCGTCTTTCATTAGCCATATGTCTCCAGGCGGTGCTGGAACAGATTGCTGAATGGCAGCGGCACATGTTGGCGCTGATCAAGTCCTGCCACCTGGCACCTGTCACACACCCGCTCGGCCAGCGCAACTCAAGGGGATCTTTCTCTCTTCAGTGCTTCTGTGCCCCCAACACACAGCATATGGAAATCACGCTGGCCCACTAACACAGACGACTCTATGAGTGATCCTTAAGATTTAATTAGGATCATACTGAAAACGTAGCATATTCTGTGTTTACTGATACTCAGCTCTAAGCAAAGAATGTTTTTATCATCCGCCAGGTCAAACTCGTAAGTTTGATCACTTAAAAAAAAGTAACAGCACACCTTTCCTCAACAAGCATGTACATCATCGAGTCTTTATACAGCTCTTTTCCAAATAATCACACATTTATTGACCATCTGTTAAATCCAAAAATGGCTAAAAGAAGCATAAAGGTGCGGTGACACTAGTGAAAATTTGCCAGCCAAAAAGTCCACTGTTAATAGTGTATCGATCAAAGTGACACAAAAGTCACTTTAAAAATGAGCAGCTTTCTGTTGTTCAACTAAATTAAACCTGTTGCAAATCTTCCTGTGGAAATTCTTCTCCCTCATGGGAAATTCCAGGATTGCTAATGAAATGACTGAATTTTGCCCATGTAAATAACGGTAAATGTGACTGCACCTTGAATGTTGTCTATATGATTCTGACTTGTGATGTGCACTACATTTACAATCTTCTGCTATGTGATAAAATTTAAGTTGTTATTCACTGATAATCTTGCCCACCAGTGAACGGTTAACGAGTGAACCTCTGGGACTGGACCAATGTAACCGGGACAATGTAACAGTCCCGATTTGTAACTGTTTTGTTTTGGAAAATTGGTGGGTAATTCGAATTAATTTGTACATGTTTGTATTATCTGCTTACGCCCTACTAATGCTTTTCCATTCGAATCACATCATACAAATTCATACAAAGTTTCAGTCTCACATTAACAGCTCACTGGGTGGGAAGATTATAAATTAATAATGACTTAGCCTAAATTTTGTTAGAAGTTTGTTGTCATACCATCATTAAGTATTTGTAATTATGGATCACTCTACTAAGTGAAACAAAACACACCTTAGATGGTTGTACTATTACATTTGTTGCAGGCTGCTCAATGTTCATGGATTGAATCTTCCATCGCTGGTCCTCGACAGTTTCACCTGAAAGGCAAAGAATAAAAACAATGAATACTTTTAAAAATCAATCAGAGAAGAAAGGCATAGCGATTCCCAATGCCAGTCATAGACGCTTTACGGCAACGGTTTGATTTTCAAAAAGAATAATAACTTTTTCTCCACGGTCAGGACAATAATGTGGATTAACTACAAGGTAGATTACTTTCTTAGATTACTGTCGTAGATTATATTACATTACAAAGCATTCCTTCTACGTACTTACAGCCACAATCAACCGTGTTACGTAAGAGAAACCTGCAACACCTTGAAACCATAACTAGACCGAATGCTGTGTAACATAAAAAGGCATTCTCCATGCAAGACCCGTTCGCATCATTACATCTTTTTCCTGTCTGAAGTTGCAGATGGTGTAATTCCTGCTTGAAAATGAAACCCAGCCTCTTCCTGTTGCTCCTGAAAATAACACAGCTGAATGTCTTGGTGATCGTCTGCTCACCTCTGGGGCCTTCACACACACCACGGCTCCTCCCTGTGTTATTAACACCTTCACAACACCTCCACAAATAACTCCCTCTGAGATGGTGTCCATTGTTTATGTTCAGGAAAAAAAGCTTGTATGACTTGCGTTTAAAGGGGCGTTCACAGTGACAGCGATATAATCACCAGAGGTCACCACTAGGTCTTGGTGTTAGTGTGCAAGTCAATGTACCTCCTAGACTGCAGTTTCCAACTGCATCATGTGGGTCACATTCTCTGCTTTCATTTATTTATTTTTGCATGGGCAATGCTCTCTGTTCCTCATTTAGTCTCAAACTGCCATCTCCAAACGACAATGAATTATTTGCTGCGAAACACTGTAAGAGTGAATTTCTTACTTGGTATTGCACCAAAATATATTTTTTAACCAAAACCACAATTCAAGTTTCATTTCCCTAATGTTTTGATGTTTTAGCTGAAAATCAAAACTGAAAGTAAAGTTTTTGTAATTGAACTCTGGTTTGATTGCTGTTAAGGTGTTCCGAACATTTTGTTGTGTTCTCAGGTAATAAATCAAGTTGTAGAAAAGTTTTTCCACAGTGAGCTGATTCTTGATATTTCAGCCAAAGAAATTTTACATATTGCAACCTGACGCTGAAGGCTGAAAAAGTCAAAACATAAATTGTCTATTACTGTATTAAAATAGAGTTTGAGAGCATTGTGACAGTCTACTTTCCTTTTGTTCTTTTTTTAAGGCCTTCTTGTGTGTTTTTGGTCATGCACCTGCTCTAAAGTTTTTTTCTTGTTTGTTTTTTTGGATGTGCACTGCACATACAGTCATTGGAGAAAATCATCATTTGAGAAGCGCTAATTAAACAGCATTGTTTCAATCAATGATTTTGGCTGAAACCGAAAAAATGCATATTTTTTGTTTGCCAAAATTTTGGTGTATCACTAACAGACCTGATCCGTTTATGACCAGATGTTAAACACATGCTCTACTGGAATGTATAAAGTCCCAAATCAATTTTATTCAGCTTTAATAGCCAATACGGAAAAACAAACACACAATAAGTGTGAAAGGATGAAAGAGCACAATTATTGAATTCATTCACTGGAAGCCTTTACATTACACAAGCATCTAAAATAAAAAAAAATTAAAAAACATTATTAGGAAAAGTTGAACACTACTCAGTGCTAATGGCTGGATAACGTCAGCTGTAATACAGCCAGTCGCTTACAGCAGTGAATCAATATTAACACCAAGAACGATAACTATAAATCAAAGTTTGTAAAAAAATAAAAAAATAGCACCCACACCACAACCGTAACGATAACAACGATCTCATTTTAATCACTTTCATATCGATTTCTTTCAGGCTGGTGACCAATAAAAACATTGACAGCCAATCAAATCCATTTGTCTTTAAAGCTACACTGTGTAACTTTTTAAGTTGATTCTTAGCAAAAAACACTTTGTTCTATCAAACGTATATGTGCTCATTCATGTGTAATTACTTCCACCAACTAATAAAGTATTCTCGTAAACGTAAAATCTGCCATTTATAATACATACGAGCGAGTCGCTCGAATGGCGGCAGCCATGTTGCGCCTCCATCTTGAAAATACATTCGCCAAAGAGGGACATACCTGGAAATTCAAGCTTCGCCTTTCGCGTTTTACACTCAGTGACACCGTGACGAATGCGAGGGGGAGATTACTCGCGACTGCCGGCAGATTTGAAAGATTGCTGAAGATGGAGGATCACGCCTATTTTCGAGGACATGTAGCAGAGTCACCAAGGAAGCGAAAGAGAGAATTAAAACATCAACGCAACAGGCAAATCAGCAAGACCAAAGTCAATATTGGAGTAACTTTTCCCAGATGGAAAGACCTCATGAGGAGCAAAGATTTTAAAACGGACGCCGAAGTTGCCTGCATTCCTCTCGACAGGTAATTCAGCTTATTTGTGTAAATTCGAAGTTTTATAGTTGCTTGTCTAACCATAGCATGGTTGTGCATAACGCCAGAACGACCTCCAGTATAACTTGCGTTACTTGAAGAAACACTCATGGACGAAGTCGAACTGGAAGCCATGTTAATCTTGTAATAATATGGCCACCGTAGGAGTTAAAACGCCCTCGGAATTGAAAGGAACAGAAACTAATATTCACTGGGTAGTCATATACAATTTCACCGCTAGATGGGGGAAAATATCACACAGTGTAGCTTTAAAGCGTGTGTTCTGGGTGTAGTGTTCTCAGGTGCTTAGAATAAACAGAATGTTATTGTCTCATGGTGTGGATTGTGGAGGCCAAGATGTTTATCGCTTGTTATAGCATTTGTTCTTTCTGTGAATGAGCATTTAGTATTATATTAAATAATTCAGTGGAAACAATTACAAAACTCAACATTTTGCTTGCACTGTCCTTGTTCCAAAAATCATGGCGACGGACGGATATAGGTTTTAATTTCTCGCAGCCACCGCACTAGCCATTCATTTTAATCGAAGGAGACGTAGGCATGTTATCCAAGCATTAATGGCAAGGAAAACCCCTTATACTGGGAGTGGCCACATATGAGGTGTTTCTGGGATGTTATAGTATGCGTAATTCTTTCGTCTTTTATGAGTTTAATAAAGAACTTGTCTTCTGTCCAAACATACCGTGCCCTCTTTAAAGAATGATGTGACTTTAACCAGGTGAACTGTAAATGCAAAATAAAAAATATTGTTTCCATTGCAGTTTTGCAAAATATTCCTTTTTCGAATTGCCTGAAAAACCACCTCATACGAGCATAAATTATAAAAAAAATTGCAATAATGGGAGTTTTTGCGAAATTGACGCATATTGGCCGTATTTTCAATTGGTGCAATTTGAAGGGTGTGGAAACGCAGCCAAAGCTGTATTGTATGAAGTGATATATAAATAAAGGTGAGTTGACATGGAACATAAACGGATCCTTTGCTAAGCTCCTACTGTTTGCCATTTTACAAATCATATATGGCCTCATTTGCACTTCAAAGTCAAAGCAAGGGATTTCTTTCCCCAAGAGAAGTGGATCTGTGGCACAGATAAATAATGCAATGTAAAGTAAGCCTATATCGTGTCCCTTATGTGCTGTCAGCATGTTACCGCAGCCGCATACGCAAGTTCCTTGGGCCTGTTTTAGTGTGCTCGAGGTGAACCGAATGAGAGGCTGCTCACTGCATAGCCAATGAATGGAGCATGACATACAGTTCCCCTTCCATGTAATCTGGGCGTAAAGAGTGGAGCTAGAAGGTCCAACCACACCCTAACCCTACCTATAACTATATCCTTCCACCCATTAGATCAACAGAGGTGGAGCTGGACTAGGTCAAGCTCCACCCATGACGTCCAGAGAGGGGGAGCTGGACATCATTTGGCTCTGCAGTGAGCACTACTTCATATGAACTGCTCACACTCAGCAGGAGTTATGTGCAGTGCTATATATCAATGACATAATAGACTAATTGTCAATTGCGATTCCATTCATACAGGAAAAATTATCAGAAATTTCAGGTAGTCAATTTGGAATGTGAACAGAACCGTATTTAGTGCTCCAAACCAAATCGACAAGTGTGTTCTGCTGCTGTGTGAAGGTAGCGGTCATGTGTTTGTCCCGTCAGCCTGGCGAACCCCTTTAGTCTAGTTCCAGGTTGTACCAGAGCACTTCATTGTAGTCCAGGAATCATGGTTGAGTTGAGTTAATCTACAATTCTAACCTAAAGTACTAAGACTGGTTCACATGAAGCAAGCTGCACTCTGGACCGGATTAATTTCATAATGTTACATCATGTACCGTTTGTGTTCCAGTTGCCAAGCACACTCCTTAAACCCATAATGAAGAGTGAATAAAAGAGGTTTCAAAAATCAAAATAGACATTGGGTGATGTACTTTGTTTCAAAATGAACCTAAAATGCTGCTGAGACAGTGCTGCTGAAGATTATGACTCAGAAATCAATAGAACAATAATAGATTTATCATCAGTTTGTAATAAACACTGAGACTTTGCATTAAAAAAATACAAAAATAATTTATACATACCAGAACCAAACACAGTCAATATGAAATCAAAAACTGAGCCTATTTACTTATATATTTCTGTAGGCCATGCGGCCTTGCCAATAGAGCAAATAGTAGCCTATAATTTAATACCAGTTAACATTATTTTCATAAGAGTTCAGCGACAGGCTCCATATAAATGTTAACTTCAAATTACTATCCTATTGTGCGATTCTCTGTTTATTTCCAAAACATTCTCACAGTATGGTTAGCCTAAAATTGGAGAACCAGCATAGTTTGCCAAACATCCATCTATCCTCAAATATTCAGCAGTAATTTTCCATTCCCTGGTTACCAATATTTCCTCGAACTACATGAGCACATGGTGTGAGCTATTCAAATCTGGCTCAAGCCCTCAGTAAACATATCCTGCTTTTTATGAAGCAAGGGATCTCTCTTTCCCTTTGACCTACATTCCCTCTAATACAGTAAAATGTAGGCTGGGAGGCATAAAAACATAAAACCTTATTACTGCAAGTTGCAACTAGCACAACAAAAGGTAGGCTATGTAATTTCATTGTATTAACTGTCGAGGCTGTGGCATTCTGTATCCACTCCAGGAACAGGAAATGGTGATCCACAGAGGTACAGAGAACCCCAAATACATGTCCTGATTGATTGCTACTTCATATTAAGGAAAAAAAGTCAATGAGACTAAATAGAATTGTATTAACTATTACTATTGATGAACTACATTCACATTGAATGTGAGGATTGAACTATACTGCCCTCTTGTGGTGGATAGGAATTAACCAAACAACGTTTGGATTTATAGTTTCCTATTAACAATATTTTGGATGGATGGATGGTCACACGGACAGGCAGATAGATGGATAAACAGGCAGATATTTCACTTTATTATTCAACTAAAAGAATAAAACAAATTCTAGACAATCAGAAAGTTGCTCCTAAAATAAAATGATCAAATGACTTACCAATGATGACAAATCCATCAGTTTCCCTCTCAGAAGATTTTTTGGCTCCGTCATTCTTGAATCCGAAAAACTTCAACATCTTGTGTTGTCTGTGTTGAAAATCAGTCACTCCTCAGCACACGTGATATGCTGGTATGAAGCAGATTTCGAAATCAATCGAGTGTAACAAGTGTAATTTTCTTTTTCTGTATGCATTCAAAATCAATGTGATCTATATAAAAGTCACAACATGAAGTCAATGAAAACTGTGCTGCCGCTTTGTTTTTCCTAGACAGCGCAAGAAACAAGCAAGTTAGCAAGCGTTGCTATAGGCTACTACATTTCTGCTGAAATACAGTGAACAATAAAAAGAACAATCTTTTTGAGATTTGAGTGAAATGCTGTCTTACTTAAAATCATATGAGTATAATATTTCAGTTTTGTTGTGGTAAAAGCGAGCTACTCGACTGAAGTTTTGTTTACGAGTCCTTCCCACGCCGTGTCCATCTGCTTTTTCGCTCCGTGTGAAAACAAAAAGAAGCTTTTGCGTATCAAAAAAATAAAATAAAATAAAAATCCGACAGTTCTTTAAGCTCACGTAGTAAAGCATCAATAATGTATCTGTAAATATGTACTAGCATGTCCCTTACTAACAACTGTGAATATACGCTTAGTATATGTGCTTATTAAAATAACCATGTGCGTGTGGTTTCTGTGGGTTGGAGAGAGTGTTGTTCACTTGGGAATTATTCTCTGTAAATATGAAAAAAGTTTTATTTTATTTTGATAGACAGAGAATACAATCAAATATGGCTTTTATTATAAATCTATTTCTAATGATGGAAAATACCATATGATTAAACAAAAACGGACTAAAGAAAAACCAAACGTATTGTTATTTTATGTAGAAATTAATTAGTATAGCCCTTAGTGAGTAACTTATTGGTTAGAACAATTTGTAAAACATGACGCACTAGGTTTCTGTGAAGGTTCTAAGTAATGACATTGTACCATTTACAATGATATTGTACCATTTCTTTTATTTTTCCATTTTGGGAGTTTTTTCTGATTTTTCTGTTATACTGTATTTTGATATGTAAATGGTTATTGTCATGTTTATCGAGGTAATTTGACAGGCAATACATTAAAAATAAATTAATAATAATAAAAATCAAAAGAATGAGCGGAAATGGGGACTTACCACAACTAGGAACTATAGTTAACAGGCTATTTGTTTCGAGCGTTTTCCTCTGACGCACCGGAAACGTGGTCATCCGGGTAAAAAATACGTCACTTGATCCGAGTTTTCCCGCGGTTCTGTTTTACTCGACTGAAGTCATTTTGGGTTTTATTTCTTGTGTGGTTTGCCGTAAACATCCGCAATGTCAGGCGTTTATGAGTCCCCGAAACCCAGAATCAATACGTCGATGTTGTCTCAATACATCAATCGGCCAGTCTGCTTCATTGGACGCTTGGAAACGGTATTGACCTATCATTCACTTATATTCATGCCCTGAATAATGAACATTTTATCATTTATTTATTTTGTAATGAGCCATCTAACGTTAGCAGTCTAATGAAAATCAAGCGCGAATGATGCATGGTATGAGTGTTATGATACGGTGTAGTGCATTTGAGTAGTTTTCAGTATCATATTAATAACTTCAAGACGAGCCTATAATTTATTAGGGCGAATTGTTCCACGCATTGCAAAATAAAAACGTATTGGAAGAGTGTGAGTTCTGTCTAGCGTGTGAACATGACAATATGGTTGTGTATTGACAGGTCCATCCATCAGGAAAGGCTCTTACTCTTTCAGATGGAGAAGGAAAGACTGCATCAGTGGAGCTCAATGATCCTGTGAGTGATCAGTTCAGCAGCATATGATGCACCTCTGTGTATGATGTTGGTATTTATTAAAAAGGTCATATTTCCCCCGTCCTGTTTAGCTGGATGAAGAGCTGAGTGGGATTGTAGAGGTTATTGGAATGGTGTCCAACAAAGGAACAATCATGGCTGTTTCACATACCCAGTATCGCGAGGACAAAGTCTCTTTCGGTATTATTTGTTATGTTGATTATGATAGTTCTATTGTCAATGTCATTTGCACTTGGATGTAAAAGATTTCCTCTTGCTTTGCAGATCTGGAGCTGTACAACGAAAGCCTGAAAGTTCTTCATGACTATCCCCAGTATTACCCGTTTGAGGTGTCATTAAGCGGTTAAACAGCACTTTTATTTTCATTTTACAGTTTTTGTATAATTGGATATTTACTGTTTGTCCAGTTTTTGTTACTTGAAATAAAACTTATATTAAACTTTTGTTCACATTATTTAATTAATGAAGACTTCTACAGCTGTGTATTGACAAAATAATTCTGGAAGTTATTTAAACACAAAATATTAGGTAAGTAAAGTTTGTACCATTTTTACATTGTGTTTTTCATCATGAAGCAAAGCATGACTAAATGAATGGATTTGTCTTAATTCAGCCACTGATTTTAGTTACAATGAGAGAGATGTAAAGTATACTTGTACTAAGTATATTTGCATTTAAAGTGAGCTGAGCATAGTTAAAAAATGAATGTACCAAACGCATTTTTTAATTTTATTAATGTAGTTATTTCTAAATAAGAATTTCATGTTTAAATTCACATTGATTATACTCAAATAAAAAGAAGGGTTGACTGATCAGTAATTTAAGTAATCAAGTAGTTTTTTGTTTTTCTAACTAATGGGTGATCTGGAGTGGTATGATACTGTATTGTGTTTATTTAAACAGTTTTGTGTATCCTATAACTGCAAGATGAGTATAATAAAGGGATAGTTCATCCAAAATTCTCTCATCATTTACTTACCCTCGTTTTTGTATCTTCTGCTGAACACAAGAATGTTTGTAACCAATCAGTTCATTGACTTGCATTGTATGGGAAAAAAAATACTATGGATATCAATGGTGTTCCACAACTGATTGGTTTCCGACATTCTTCAAAATATCGTTTGTGTTTAGCAAGAGAAAGAAACTCATTCAGGTTTGGACAATGTGAGGGTGAGTAAATTATAGAATTTTCATTTTTCGGTAAACTCTCAAGGTGAATTACTATGCACATTGCAAGTAATAACATATTGGTGAAGACTGGTCAGCACTTGATGAATGAGGGGATATGTGAGACTGGTTTACACTTGTCTACTGTGTTTGTTATTCCACATTCAAAAGATAATTAATTATTATTATTTTAGGGTTATTTTATTCAATGCTTGTCTCCCAGCATTTCCTAAAAGTGGACACTGGTTATTGAAGACTGGGTTCAATAAACTTGTTTTTATTCTACCACTAGATGGCAATGAAGTGAAAAACTAAACATGAACATGAATCATAGACTGTAAAAATGAAATACACTTTTTATTTTTTTTTAGACAAAATACATTTTGTTCATTTTTACTGTTATGCTTTTACAACATAAGACCTAAAATGCAAGAAGTGAGAAAACAAAGTTTAGCATCATCTTACTGTTTTACTTTTTTATATATAAATAAATTAAAAAGTATCTGGATTTGAACTGGTCTTGGTTTATTTTTTTGAATTTTGATTATGACAATTTTTAGTTAGCTAACATTATTTGTAATATAATATGACTATAATATAATAAGACTATGGTCTTATTTTTACTATTTACTATGTATACTTATATTTACTATTTTACTCCAGACCAGTGAGCAGAGGAAACTGACACTCTTTGGAAACTAAAACCAGATTTTTGGAATTTTCTTCTTGAATTATGCGAGGGAGGCTAATATCTCTATGGAAAAAAAACTTGTACCATTACAAAATTCATCAATCATATGACAACGTGTCAGGAGGGGGCGGATGAGCCAAATACCTCAAGCAGTCACTTCAATATAGCTGTCATGTTGAGTAACTCCCCTATTTTTGACAGGACAACCCATCTTCATCAGGATAAAAGGCATTAGGGTAAAAGATGCATTCTGCATGTTGTAGTATTTAATATGATGAGCAATAGGTGGCCTGCCTCTGTAGCGCTCGATGGTGTGGTAAGGAGTTGCCTGAGGTCAAGCAGCTGCCATATTGTTGCAAGTTCTGACAAAGTGCTGTTTGTACCACTTGCACAGGAGTGTGGCAGTATCTATAGCCAGAAAAAAAGTTATGTACACAAAAATTCACATTTTATTTTATTAGTATTGGAAAAGACTAACAACATTTTATTTTCAAAATATAAAATATGTTAAATGAAACAGCAGGAACCAGAAGACAAATTAGATTGTATTTGTATTGGAAATGAGTAACATCCTCTTCTCATTTACTACAACAAATCTATACCAGCTTTTTGTATAATAAACATTTACCTGTACATACATAGCCTATATATATAATATATATATATATATATATATATATATATATATATATATATATATATATATATAAGATTTAATTAATATAAATTTGAATATAAATTAACTTAATTATAACATTGTATTAATTATTGGCTTTTATTCAAACCGCCTGCAGTTTGGGAAGCCCTGGTGTGTAATAAATGATCCTAATCAAATAAATATGATAACAAGTTAGGTCAAAAGGAATGTGAAAGTAATTAAAAGAAGTCAGATTATATTCCCTAAAATGTTTCATGTAATAGATTGTTGCTAACTACAATTTTCTTCATGTAATTAGTATTAATGGATTACAATTTGTAATCTACTCAGCACTGGCTACAGTGATATATTTAGGCCTATACTTTCTAAATGGTTTTATATAGGTCAGAAATGGAATAGGCTATGCCAATTTTATCAGATGTAAAATATGTTTAATAGAGTCAAGCTTTTCACCTGTGACTCAAACATTTACTGTAGAATGGCTACTTTAAGAATAAATAAATAGGCCTACATTAATTAATATTATTATAATAGACAGCCTATAGCCTACTTTTTAGAAACATAAATTGATTAGCTGAAGTGGAACCATGTGGCCAAGTGCTTTGATCTAATAATTATTCTGTTTCTAAAGATTAAACATTCAGTCATATTTATTATTATTATTATTATTTCAGTTGCCTATAACAAATGCCCCGACCAAATATGTGCAAACCAACTCGATCTCTAGGGGTGTGTTCACACTCAGCAGATTTGGTCAGCTTCCAAGCAAACTCTGGTATGGTTCAAGAACGCAACAAGGACCAACGACATGTAAATTAACCAGAAACGGGACAAGATACAACCAGAGTGCGAATTACCCCACCATAATTGGGGGGTACTGCTCCTTCACTTCTTATATGACCATCATGGTCCACTACCATATCAATCCCCACCGTGATCGCCAAGACAGTGCAACATGTTTTGTGCAACACACATACAAGGTCTAAACATGCGACAAACTGATAATCAGTAGTCTAGAATATCTCATTGTTATTATATATCCAAAAGAGAACAGTTTTGATCAACTCCCAAAAAGTTAGATGTTAAGTGCACTGAAATACCATTCTAATTACTAGTAAAAGTACCTTTACAAGAAGCCTATTGCATATTTCAGGGTTTTTCCTGGCTCAAAAGGAGGCGGAGGTGGTAAAATCATAATAATGTATTTTAATAATAAGATAATTAAATGTGTAATTTTTTGTAGATCATCATATAGCCTAATGTGTTTCCCACATTTTTTTGTTGGTGGAGTTTGGTATCTCTAGGGGGGTCCGGGGGCATGCCCCCCGGAAGATTTTTTTTTACATTTTAAAGATAAATGTATTAATCTGGTGCACTTTGAGTCACCCGAATCCACTATTAAAAATAAATAATCCACCCGCAAACCGCCTATATTTAAATATCTGCATCTGATCATCACATTACAATTATTCAAATTCTTAGTGTTAAGCATGATAATATGGTAACATATCACACTGAAGTAGGCTGATTTAAAATGAACATTTATTTAAAATAAAAGTTCTTCTTTTGGCAAAATTACATTTCCTTAATAGCCTAAACAGAGGCTTTACTCCCTTCAAGCTTAAATTGTCAATGTTTCATTACTGTTTGAAAACACTCAGAATAATTTTTTGTACCTTTATAAAGGGCATTTTCCCCTAATTTTATTAAATGTATGCTCCATCTTTCATTTCAAATTCTTAAATTTGATAAATATATTCAATTAAAATGGCTGTTACCAATAAAATTAAATAATTTACATTGAAAAATTATAACTGTATTAAATTAGATTATTTTAAATATTTTTGAATATACAAATAAGGAATGTTGAAAAGAATGATACTTGCGTTTTGTCATTCAACGTTGACACTTGCTTGAGAAGTTGAAGTTGTTCTCTATCTCCGTGGCTTCTAGCCACGGTGGTTAAAAATGGTACGGTCCACAATAGGGGTGTCTAAAATCGCTTTACATTAAAATGTTCCTACAGTGAAAATAGGAGTTGACTTGTATTGTAACTGTAATTATATTTTTTTCACAATATCAGAAAAATTATCTGACCCCCCCAAAACTGATATTTCTGTCCCTTTGGGGGTTGCATCCATAGTTCGAATTACTGCACCCCTGTAATTCGAACTATGGATGCAACCCTAAAAAGGAGCAAATGCTCAAGCTTACCTGTTTTTTTCTCGTCATAGATGTTGTTGCCCATCACAGTTCGGTTCAGGCATCAGAACCGCGTCTCCTCGCATCAGATCTTCACTTTTGTGTGTGTGTGTGTGTGTGTGTGTGTGTGTGTGTGTGTGTGTGTGTGTGTGTGTGTGTGTGTGTGTGTGTGTGTGTGTGTGTGTGTGTGTGTGTGTGTGACGGAGGGATTCCCGCTGTTTTGACTCCTTTACACATATTTTATAATCTCTTCACGAGTTCTCAGCTGGTCAAAATACCATCGTACAACGAGCGCATTTAGCCCAGCACACAGCATTCTTTTGGATGTTCGGTAAGTTCCGTCATGAAAGATAGGTAATAAAAGCTGACTAATCTGGGGTGCGTTTCCCAAAAGCATCGCTAGGCAACTATGTCCGCAAGTCCCGTCGTCAAATGCCAATGTGAACGCTAATTGGACCAGGCCTTTTTTTCTTCCTCTTTTTTTCTTTTTTGTCCGGACTAAACGAACCGACCAACAAATGTGAACAGAACACACCCAAGGAAAAAAGTTTTTTTTTTTTTTTTTCGTTATGTGAATCATACAAACAAAGAATGTGAAGGTCCACCGCTAAATATAGGCCTACCCGTGACTGGGGTGTAAACAAATTCTAAAACGTAGGCTACGGATGAGTTTGTACAAATTCATAGTTAACCACCAATTTGCTAAAATAGTTACAAATTGCTATTAGATTGTGTTGGCAAACCCATCTGAAGTTCATGACCTTGTAACCCCACATTACTGCCACATGCCATTAAGTTGACATCACCTTGATTTTTGCCCTTAATTAAGATAACGCAACTTCATACTGTATTTTTCTTCTAAAACAGCCTTTTCTGATTCATAAGCGTTTAAGGGTTTGCACTATAAGAGATTTCCTGCAGCATCAGATCTATCTGCTCCACGGATGTGCTCACTGCCTCAGGAAGGTTTCTCCATATCATTTTCTGACATGTTTAACAAATCACCCAAGCACAATTGGTTCAAGAAAACTCATACCCTGTGGTAATGCATGTAAGTTCCCAGGGCCGTTAAACTGTCTTTTAGTGCCATGCAACAGCAAATCTCTGCAGCACTTTACATTTGCATCTATTCGTTTAGCAGATGCTTTTTCTAATTCCAGTAACTTATCCAACGAAAGGTTAACAACAGAAGCACATATTATACATATTTTGGCCATACTGAACACGTAAAGTTCGCAAGTGAAGTCAAAGCTCATTCTGCAGTTGGTTCTTGTGCAAATGCTTAAAGGCACAGAATGATTAAAACATCAGTTTTTCCTTGTCATGACTCCCTTTGATGCGCCCCGGGCAGCAGATTTGGAATTTACTTCAATTCGGTGACTTCATAAAAGTACTAAAATCATTTTAAAAAAAAATTAAAATGGGATTTAAAGTGGAACAGCAGAGAGGAAAACAACTTGATAAACTCCACCAGAAACAATTTGTTTCCAAAAATGGCCATATCACATCATATTTGATGGAAATCTGTAAATTACTGTCAGTTCTGGATAGCAACTGATTATATGTAATATGGATCACCTGCAGTTCCTTCCTGAAGCCTAACTTGGGAAATCCTGGCATAATACAATGTTTAATGCACTGTTTCAGAGTCAAACTTTTCACCTTTGACTCAAACATTTCATGTAGATCAGCCACTTTAAAATATTGAGGATGTAAATATAGCAGACATGCTTCATATATCTCTTGCATAAAGTGTGAACTTTCCCCTTATGACTTGGTGCTGCAAGTGACATCTTAAGTGCTGTTTAAAAATATGGCTCATGATGACATCACATTGTCATAAAACGTGTAATGCGATCTGAGCTTTTACATGATCTGAGGCATAGCTTAGTTGTAATTACAACAGCACAGCAAGCATTTTTAAACAGATTTATGATTTTTACATTAGAGGAAACATATTTGACTTTCAGAGGCGGACCAGTTAAATTTATCCTACCATTAGTATCAATAATAATTTATTGACGTCTGTTGCTGTATTTGCTGTGTTTCTCCACTGATGTTCTCAGACTCCTCCTCCCTGTAAGTCATTTTGAGTGCCTCGTTGCCCTGTCACATTTTTTGTAGCTTGTCAAGTGGAGAGGTATTTCACTCACTCTGCCATCAAGAGGGTTTGATTGTTTCCACATTTTTCAAAGAACTGAGATTTATCAGATGACAAGGTTGGGAATAGGGTATGTGATGTGACCCTTTTCTGAACTATATGTAGTTCAAGGAAACATTCAGGAAAAGTAGATGTGATAAAAAGTTTCAACACACCTACTCTACCTACACCTACCCTCATTTTTATTATTATTATTTCTGCAATATACAAACTGAAGTAATGGAATGGTATAGTGACCAACAATTCCCAAATGATCTTATATTTTCTGTTCTTCAAAGTCGACAGCCTAGATTCCAATTCTGTTCATTCTCGACCTGCTTAATGAGATGCATTCTGGGAAGCTGTAATAGTTTTTCCTGCATGGTCCAAAAAAATAAAATGTATTAAATAATATTATATAAAATATAATTATATAAATATAAAAATGTGTAATATTATAGATATATTGTAGAGGTACAATTTATCTACAAAATTAATTTCAAGCATTTCAACATAAGTCAATAGATTTAATGATATGATAGATAAATGCTATAGACAAAGTTTTTTCTCCACTGATCCAACTCATCCATATTGTATAGAAATACTATAAAATATGAAACCTTTCACTAGCAATGTAATGCCTTCTGTTTGTAAAACACAACCTAAAAATTCCTTTAGAAATAATAAAAATCTTTTTTTTATTTTTATTTTTTAATCTGTGACATTCTTGTGTGTATGAATACAAATTACATGAAATAAATGACATTAAAAGGCTATATTTTTGAGGTGAGACATCTTCATTCCTAAAAGATAAATTTTTTAGCTTGAGGATACTGATAGAAATCCAGTTTAGACCTGCATATTTTCTCAAAGGATTTTCCTCTGCCATCTGCCCATGATAGTTGTATTACAGTTAGAGCGCAAGCAATTGTTATATTAGTATAATATAATTGAACTGAAGACAGTCTTGTTTATTTTTCCAGTGACTTTTTACACTACGTCTGTGAGCTGATAAAGACACGCATAAAATGTTTGACAGGAGGAATCAAACCTGTCAGAATAATCACCCTCCCAATCCACTGACAAAAGGCGGTTTTACTCTATGAGTCCCAGAGCAGTGAGCCGGTTACTGTCAGGATGAGCACAGAGTGATTACAGAGAGGGTATTACTGCATTATTCACAGAATATATGCCTGGGCTCAATGAAACTTTGCCTATTCTGCCTCTAGCTCTTTCATAAGGAGATATCACACACGATGAGGATGTAACTGGACATGAAAGATTAACTGGATGACTGGATTATTAAGGAAACAGACAGTACAGCAATACATATTTTGGTAAGGAACCACCATAATCGATTCCTACTGTTAATTTTCATACTATATTTGTTATTTTGTTGGACACAAGAAAGTAGAGAGTCTACATATTGAAAAGATTTTCTTTATGTGTTACGGTTATTGATATGAATGAGTCCAGAAAAAGTCCAGATCTTCATGATATAGAGAGTAAAATAAAATAATATATTAATAGAATTATGTGTTAAATATTATATTATTTATATATATTATTTGTAGCAGCACAGAAGGGGTTTAAAAAACGAAAAAAGGATAAAATGTGCATTTACTTGTGGAGAAAAGAACATCGTCATCAAATGTAAAGTTTTCTCAGTAAAATTCACTGGAATAGCAGCAGCATGCTTGTGTCACACTGTACCGCAGTGAAGTGATTTTGTAGCACCTTCAGGGCTAAAATGGACAGGCCATGTGCATGACTGCCTCAGGGTAGTTCATAGGATATTGCTCTTCCTGACCCTCATCATTTCTATTGTCAAGATTCCGATTTTTTAGATGCAGAACTTTGGGCCAGGTGTAAAAGTGTTGTAATGATCAGTTTAATTAATCACTGCAGTAAACTGCATACAATTTGGAGTGGAGATGGCTTGAAAACATATTTCCTAGGAATAAAGAAACATTGATTATTAAAGCAAAAATCGAATTAAGTATTAATTTTTACCACAGATAAGGATTTCTCATTGCCTAAATATTTTTACTGTGGTAAAAATTACTGTAACGCACAGCCTGAACCAGGTAACTGCTTTTACGAAAGTTTTATTTAGCATTTATTACTTAATGGATATACTGCTGTCCCACAGTACTTTAATATAACCCTGTAGCACGATGTTTGGTTGCCAATTGTATTTACATATCATGTGTATAATGTTTCTACAATGTTTCTTTAATGCTGTTATTAAGGATCTGTCAGGATGTACTTAGGATGTCAAAAATGAATGCATTATTTTAGAGACATGTTTTCAAAAATGAATATGAAATGTATAATATGATTCATTTGTAGTGTGACGGCGTGAATAAGCAGGAAGAATGCAGTGTGGTGTGATGTTGTGTCTCCTGCTGCTGATACTGTCCTGTAGTGCTAGCAGCAAGAACAGAAGAAAGAACAGACAGAAACCTGACAACTCTGTCATCCAAAATGAAGTCAGAAGTAAGTAATCTGTCTCCCTGTCTGTCTGTCTGTCTGTCTGTCTGTCTGTCTGTCTGCCCAAACCTCTCTAATGTTTTTCAGTTTCTTTTTTACGATTGCTTGAACCAGTTTCTCAATACTTCGGTTACTTTTTCAAAACTCTTCACACAGTGAGCAAAACAGCAGTCTGTGGGCTAAACTGTGGATAATTTTCCATTGCTTTGGCACAAAATGCATTCAATGACTACATCTTTCAAGTTACATTCATTCTTTTCTCACTTTCTTTCTCAGAGACACCACCGCCAAAATGTAACTACAGGCCAATTTGCACATTTACATATCTTTTTAAACTGTTAAAGGTATGATCAAAACCTAGCATAATACAAAACTGAATAACTGAATAAAATGAAAATACTATCAAAATAATTAGATGTAGTTGAACACAGTTATTACCATATATACAAAAGGGGATTGGAATAATTTGTACTGTAATGTAAACATGGACCATGTAACATAGACTGGAGTGAATTTTAATCAGCAGAGAGCTGTCATTCTTGTTTTGAAAAACATTGCATAGGCTACCTGTTAAAACAGTTTATCTCAGTCGGTTTGGTACATATCTTGATGCAAACCATCATTTGCAAACCAGTTAGTGCATTTCTCGAAACAATTTGTACAAACAGCACTGCAAAATCCTGTAACTTGCTAAAAATCCCTAGTTCACCTCTCAAAAAGTAAGTATTATGTCAATGAACATATCAGTGCCATCAGAATGACAAGTCCTTGTGTCATTGTTCACAAACCAGATAGTCAAAATGCTTAGCCATGCTGTCAATAAAACTGTGTTCTCTGAAAGAATGTGCTGGTTTTTGATGACTGATTGAAAATGCACAAGGTGTTATGTTTTCCTGGCTTGTAACTCAGTTTCCTGTGTTTCCTTTTTTTCCCCAATGTCTCTAGAATGTTCTCTTTTGTTGTCACAATGACTTTTTCAGCCCTTTAATTACTCTTTTTTTTATAAATATTCCTCAGTTTGAGTTGTTATTTGTCCATTCTCATTTATTTTTAGTTGGATGTTATTCTCCTGTGTTCCAGATTTCTCCTGTGCTCCTGCATGTTTTTTGTTTTGATTTATTGTTTAATAAATTGACTGCTGTGTATAGATTATGTCTCAACTTTTCCTTCCTGCAATTAACTGTGACAGAAGAACAGACCTACATATGGATCTACCAGCAGTTCAGATTCTCCTCCTAAGCCAGGAGGATAGCACCCTTGAGGACCACACTAGAAACTTTTCATAACTGGTGCCCTTGGTGCATTATCCCGATTCCTCCCCTGTGTGTTTCCTTAGAGCTGGTCTAAACAGTCAAACTAAAGCATGCTTGCCTGGAGATGGTCCTCGGGGGCGTTTTTGTGACTACATTGAGTGGGTGTTATGCCACTCTGGTTCCTCCTGGACAGTGGATGAGGAGGAAGTAAAAGCTCCAGATCCCATTCAGCCCCTTGTCAAGCCTAACACTGACCCTGAGCCTGAGCCTGAGCCACGGAGCCAGAGCCTGGTGCCACTTCCATCCCGGCGCTGGAGCCTGCCCCAAAGTCTGACCAGGGGCAAGAGAAGGCACCAATGTCCATCCCAGAAGGTGTTTTAGTGGAGTTCGAGGGCATGGAGTGGAGCCCTGGCCATACTTCTGCCACTGAGGGTGATCTGAGCCCAGACCCTCCTAAATGGTATGATGATCTGGATTATGTCGTAAATAACGGTCTCCCCTAATCCTATCCAGTTTCCAGTCTCCTTTGTCACTGCTGGTTCTGCCCAGCTCCAAGTCTTTTTGTCACCACTGGTTCTGCCCAGCACCAAATCTCCTTCTTCGCAGCTAGTTAGACCCAGCTCCAAGTCTCCTTCGTCGCCACTTGTCCCGCCCAGCCTCCCACTCCCTCCTCCTCTGACTACTCCATTAAATTCCTCAGCCCTGCCTCAGCTGGCTCCCTTCAGACCCTTGGCTCCTTCTTCAGTGGCTCTACCCAGCTGCTTGGATCCGCCTTGGGCTTCCTGGTCCACAGCCTTGGTGTGTTGATCCCCTGGCTCCACCTCGGGCCTCCGAGCCAATTACTCCACCTCGGCCCATCGACCAGTCAGCTCCACCTAGGTTTCTTGTTCCCTTGGCTCCACCGGCTCCCTTGCCACTCTGACTCCACCTTGGTCAGTCATCGCTGCCATCTGCCTCCGCCACAGAATTCAGGGCCAACGACTGCACCTCATCCTGCCTCATCTCTGCTTCGGCTCTGTTGGACCCTGGCTTCACCTCGGCTGCTCGTCACCGCTGCTCCACCTTGGCCTCCTGGTCTTCCAGTGTCGCCCAGTTCCTCCGTTCATCAGACTCCACCTGGGTCTCAACCTCTCCCGGCTTCACCTCAGTTGTTTGGGCTCATGACTGCTGCATATAGATCCTGCCTCAACTTCTCTTCATTTCTGCAACCAACTGTGACAGAAGGCTGCACTTTTTGTATGGCAGATATTACTTTCAACAGTACAAATGCATTGTTGTATGTGGTACAGTGACAGGATTCACATTACTATTTTCTGTTGATCTGACAACAAATTATAGTCTCTAAACCCTTTCACCATGCATCCTTACTCATATTCTTCCTGGCTGTTGACCTTGTTCGTTTCCTTGTTGTTGTTGTTGTTGGTTTCTTTTTTCATTGTCAGAAATTGTAACACTGTGTTGTGCTTTATATATTCTTCTTGCCAATCGAAGGTTCATGAGATGCACCTCTGAGCTGTAGATCATTGGTTGATTTAATGCTTTACATCCCCCATTTATAGTGAGATTTAAGATATACCTGCACAATTTATCAATACAGGACACATTTACAGAAGAGTGTAATAGAAATGTATAGAAAATATGCTTGACAGATTATGACGTTCAAACATTTTGCTTTTATTGATTTATGCAGTGAACTAATGTCTAGAGGTTTTGGGGGTAAGACTATGCAACAGAGAGTCAGAATAGTATTTTCTGATCAACATGAGCAATTGATAATGTAGGAAACAGCAGACAATTGTACATAATCAATTGCATGAATGTACTAAAGCATTGACAATTTGATCAAAAGAATGACTTTTCTTTTTTTTTTTGCTTTTATGATTTGCACAAGTGACTAGATGATGTGGAGGTTGAACAGGTAGTTTTGAGATCTGAGAAATGCACCAAAGCATTTCAGAAAAAACTGTAGTGATTTTAAGGTCATTGTTTTTTTGTTTTTTGACAAAGTGTGTTTGTTGGGTGAAAACTACTTGCTAGTATGAGTTGATTTAAGACATGCATGAAGTGTTTTGGAAGTTCTGGTGCATTTTGGATGTAAAATTAACTGCTGTACAAAACTAAAAGTTGGTTAGGATAACTGTGTGATTAATTTTGAAAAAGTGTAATTTTGAGAAAGACCTAAATATTGAGAAATGTATATATATATATAAGCTGTTGTTTCATTTTTCTGCAGCTCTGTTCTGTCCAGTGGAGTTGGCTTTTTTGGTGGACAGTTCAGAGAAAGCTACAATGCTTCTGTTTGAGAGGCAGATGGATTTCGTGTTGCGCTTCAGCACCAGGCTGATGCAGATGCAGGTGCCCGGCTGGCGGATGCGGGTGAGAATCGCTGTCCTGCAGTACAGCAGCAACGTCTTAGTGGAGCACAACTTCCGGGACTGGCAGGACATAGATGTGTTCCAAAGCCGAGTGGATGCTATGACCTACATCGGCCAAGGCACCTTCTCAGCTTATGCCATCTCAAACGCCACTCAGCTCTTCGTCCGAGAGACAGCGGCCAGCAGCTTAAGAGCAGTGCTCCTGTTGACGGATGGGATTGACCACCCGCGCAGCCCCAGTGCTGTGACTGCAGCTGCAGATGCAAAGAGCAACAACATACGCATGTTTGTCATTGGGCTGTCGGGATCCTCACGAGACGAGCAAGACAACGGTAGACTGAGGTCCATCGCCAGTGCACCGCCTCAGCAGCACCTGTTCAGCCTCACTGACCCACAACTAGATGAAAAGCTCTTCAGAGAACTGGTGAGTGTTTGGAGTAGGATATGTTGTCCCCTGGAAGGCATAAATGATGGTTAGGATCTATTTAACTAACAGGAAATGTTCTCAGAACTTTGACTGACAACATTCTGGCAAGCTTCTCTCAAAGTTATTAACAAACGTTCTTCCAGTAACATTGATAGAACATTCATTCAGCATATTTTGGTCTTCTATAATGTTCTCAGACATTAGTAGAAACCATTAGTGGTCCTAACCACTCGTTTTGAAACAAAATTTCATATGAACAATATCACAATTCCATCAAGATCTGTATGTATCTGTCAATAGTTTATACTTTTGTGTATCAGTCTACAATGCTCTCTTTTCTCTTTTACAGAGTGAACTTGCGAACACAGTTGTAAGTACAGTTTTTCAAACTGAATATGAGATGTGATGGATAACAGTCATTTTACTATAATGACCAGCTAACTGTACATTATCCTACTTATTACATTAATGTTGTTGATAAATGAAAGTATGTATGAATGTCTGCAAAATTACAAAGCACAAAGTCCACTTCAAAGCGAATTTTTTCTTCATATTTTTTCTTATTTTGATATTCAGTTTTGTTTCCCTGCTGTGTTTAGTTTTGATTTCCTAGGCTTCTGATTAAATCCTTGTTTGTTTCTATAGTTACAAATTATCCCCAGTATTGTTATATTCCCTGTTTGATTATGCCCTTTGTCGTGTATCTTTTGTGTTCATTAAAGACTTTGTTATTTCTGTGTCAGGGTTTGGATCACGACAATCATACACATGACAAAATGTTTATATATAAACATTATTATTTATTATTATTTATATATATATATAAATATATATATATATATATATTTATATATATATATAAATATATATATATATATATATATATATATATATATATAAATAATAATATGGCATGCTGACTGTATCATTTATCTCTAATGACTTATTTCTCTGTTACAGTGTCCTCAGCCCAAATCCTGTCTGTGTGAGAAAGGAGAGAGAGGTCCTCCTGGAAAACCAGTGAGTTCATATCTAAATCAGTTTGATAGCCCAGTCCATTCTCATCATATCATATCCAGCTTTCTCTGCAGATTGGAAATCATTGTAGATGTTCATAATCACAAAAGTACCAACATGATTAATCTGTCATTGGCTCTTAAACAGTATAGCCAGGGTTATTACAGTAAACTTAAACCATAAAAACTTTTGTTTCTTGAAATAAAGGTAACACTTTATTTTGATTGGTCTCTTTTGAAAATTCTGTTAACTATAAGTAACTTTGCAACTACATGTCAACTAACTCTCATTAGAGTATTAGTAGACTGTCTGCTTAATATCTGCTAACACTTTATTGTGATGGTCCTCCAGCAGACATACTACTGACTATAAAAACTTTGCAACTACATGCCAACTTATTCTAACCCTAACCCTACCAGTCTAGTAATACTCTAATGAGAGTTATTATTAGACATGTACAGTAGGTGCAACGTTACTTTTAGTCAACAGAATGTCTTAAAGTGACCATCATAATAAAGTGAAACCGAAATAATACAGCAAACTTTAACTGAAATAAAATAAAATATCAAAACTATTTTATTTCAGTTAGTTGCAATGACAGCGTTTCTCATTTCCATCTCGTTTTACTTGAAGTACTAAAATAACCAAAACTAAAACTGAAATAAAAATAGACCAAAAAAAAAACTATATAGACATACTTTTAAAAATAATAAAAATCACAAAAACATAACAAAATGACAAAAAAAGTAACTAAAATTCAAATGAAAGCAGAAAAAATAAAAATAAAAATATTTAATAATATTAACATCAATTACAACAGTCTCTCCTTAATATTAAAAAAAATAAGAAATGCAATTTTTATTTAACTTTTTTATTTATTATTTTTTTTCTAATCAGTCTCTGAATACTCTGAATGGAGACATCAGACATCAGACCTATGATGTGGAAGACAGTTTCAATCACTAGTAGATCCTGGCCTGATCTGTGCACATGAACAAACAAAGTTAGAATTGTTTGAGGAAGAATTGTTAAACAGCAATAATCCTCTCTCTGAGCTGTGTTTGATCTAACAATGTGAAGCGGTTAACTCCATCGCTCTGAGTCTGAAAGCCCTGGTTTACAGCCAGAGCAGGTGGATTCAGGGCGATCAGAGAGGCGGTACATGAAAGCGTAGGAAGTGTTTCCCACACTGCAAGTGTAGCAGGTGCTGGAGCATTCAAGAGGACCCCTCTGTGCTTTCAAATATGTGTACGCTTCACAGGGGGGGTTAAGATCAAGACCAGGGCCCAGTTGTCCAAAAGTAATCTAATCAGATTTCGGCTATTGGATTGGATCAAACCTTGAAAATGGGTCGTTCAAAAGAATAAAGGATTCTGAAATTGAATTAGATCACAAAATACAATATTGGTTTTGATCTGGAGCAAATTGTCAGTTTGTGTTTTTTTTTTTTTTTTTTTTGCTTTCCCCCAAGACACTTTGCATTCACTTCACCCTCAAAACTTGAGTTCTTTGCAAATTAACACAAAGTTTATTGGAAGAATGCAAAACTTTTGCAAAAGAACTCAAAAGCATTAAATGTATAATTTTTCACCCATTTTACATATTTTTCCCATCACCATGTCCCTTTAATGACACAGTAAAGGTCTTATTGTTTAAAGGAAATTGAAAATGAAAGGGGATGCTTGTTTGTTGTTTACTCTACCTTCAAATAAAACACTTCAAGTGACCCGACATCGACTCTTCTACATTTTGATTTCCAAATCTAGATAAATCTGATCCAGATTAAACTTTCTGAACAATGGGGCCAATGGAATTATGCAGAGATAAACAACCAAAAAGTTTTGCATCAACACTTGATCATTCTCATAAATCTATGTAGAATTTTTGTGGAGGTCAAATCCACTGACTCACATAGAACGTAATGGGAAAGCTTTCACTTGTCAGTAAATACCTAGTTCCAGAGGTGTAAAGTCCAGGGGCCAGAAAGTAAAAGTCCTGCCATATGTTTATTCCACCCATGAACTCAGCCAGCTGATTTCACTAATTAGTTCTATCTCCTGTCTGAAAAACTGTGCTAATTAGCAAATCCAGGTGATTGGAACAAAATACTGAGGAGGACTTTTACTTTCTGAACCTGAACTTTACACCTCTGCCTAGTTCTGGCATGAAACTCTAGATGGTGCAGGCTGATAGGTCTTTAACTCATTCGGTAGCGATCACGTCATTATCCATATAGCACAACTGATTGGTTGTTGTTGCATCAGCAGCCAATGAGCTGTGGCTCAACATTCAAACAAATACCGGTAGTGTTGCTGTTAGCAGTCTGCAGCGCGCTTTCAGAAACCCTCCACCTTCCCCAGCTCCACCTGTATATATCTGCTACGGGGGTTAAATCATGTATGTTACATGTGCAGCAGCATGTCTTACATGCTACCAGCAATGTCTGTGAATATATTGGCAGTAGCCAGTCTCGGTACTTGCTCTGCAGCAGCAGCAGCAACGTAGCAGATCTATTCCGCCAAGACCAAATACATTAACATTGCCATATCCATTACCATGCAAATCTCTATTACCATACCACTCATGACAGAAATATTGTTCAATTACACAAAGGAAATTGTATCCAACCATGTTATTTAAAATGTATGGTTTAAGTTATTTTGCCTGCTCATTCCATAACTTCTTGTAAATATTAGGGCAAACCAGGCGAGCTAGGAGCTGATGGGCCTCCTGGTCCTAAAGGATCTAGAGTAAGTCTCCTTTTAATACAAATTCTGTGTTATTTTTTGTTTGCTAAGCTGATGAGAGTTGTGATTGGAAAATTATTTTATATATAAATATATTACATTAAAAGATAGAGCTGACACGTATGTACAGACCAGAATCAAGTATGGGCTGTTTTGAATTGAGCTAGTAAACTACCACCTAGCAACCAGCCAGAACATAGCAACACCCTGGCAACCACCCACTACACCCTAGAATTGTGGAAGCGAGTTGTGCACAGGCAAAAGCCACTTGTATTTTCTTCAGAACATGTAAAGAATTGTTCTCAAATCTGATTTTAGGCTTTTCTCTTTTTATTCATAGGGAGAAGGAGGTTTAAATGGACGTCCAGGATTAGAGGGTATAAGGGTACTATATCCTCATATATTATTATGTATATATTTTTATTATATTAGTATAAATATTTTTTTGCATGTTCATTGCTTGGTTTCTGAGCGATCAAGTCTCTTCTTTTGTTACAGGGAAGACCAGGACCAAGAGGAGAAAAGGCTAGTATATTTGACTTAATGACAGTGAATTCAGTAATTTTACTGTACAACATGAACCTATTCTGCTTGTCAGTAAATGATGAAAGCTGTTTAATCCTGACTGATGCTTTCAAAACATCAGGAGACTACGTCACAGAAGACAGCCTGAGGATGAAGCGTTATAGATGATATTAGACACAGGACAATGAAATTAACTTTCACTCTCTCTACGTATAGGGGGGGAAAGGAGAATGTGGCACCCCAGGGGTTAAAGGAGATCAAGTACGTTTTAGTAAATGATTCTCTTGATCTGTGGTCTGCGGCCCACAATCTGTCATGATGATCCTGTCCTTCATTCCCACAGGGCCAGGACGGACCTCCTGGACCACGTGGACAAAGAGGAGATCAGGTTGCCTTTTTATCCTCTTTTTATAGTGTTAAAAATGTTGGGATTTGTAAGATTAAAAAATAAAATTAAAAGAAGTTTCTTAGGTTCAACAAGGCTGCATTTATTTGATAAAAAAATACAGTAAAAACAGAAATATTATTACTGTTCAACTGCATTACTGTTTTCTATTTCAATATCTTTTCAAATGTATTCCTGTGATGGCAAAGGTGAATTTTCAGCATCATTAATCAAATCTTCAGTGTCACATGATCCTTTAGAAATCATTCCAATATGCTGCTCAAGAAACATTTATTATTATTATTATTATTATCAATGTTGAAAACAGTTGTGTACAATTCTTTTTCAGGATTCTTTGATAAATAAAAAGTTTAAAAGAACAGAATTTATCTGAAATAGAAAGCTTTTGTGAAATATTAATTGTTTTTATTTTTGATCAATTTAATGCATCCTTGCTGAATAAAAGTATTAATTTCTTTCCAAAAAAACAAACATTCTAACTAACCCCAAACTTTTGAATGGTACTGTATAATGTTACAAAAGCTTCCTATTTCAGATTAATGCTGTTCTTTTGAACTTTCTATTCATCAAAGAAAAAAAATAAATAAATACACAACTGTTTTCAACATTGATAATAATAATACATGTTTCTTGAGTAGTAAATCAGAATATTAGAATGATTTCTGAATGATCATGTGAAACTGAAGATTGGATTAATGATGCTGAAAATTCAGCTTTGACATCAGGAATAAATTACATTTTAAAATATATTCAAATAGAAAACAGTTATTTTAAATTGTAATAATATTTCACAATATTCCTGTTTTTACTGTATTTTCATCAAATAAATGCAGCCTTGGTGAGCATAAAATACTTCTTTTAAAATTGTTAAAAAATCTTACAGATCCCAAACTTTTGAACGGTAGTGTGTGTGTGTGTGTTTATATATATCTATGTATGCATGGATTTATTATAAAAATGTGTTGCTTTTTACATTATTTTCATAAAAAGTCATTATACTGTGCCTAATGCAAAAAAGGCACTATTTGCTATTTTATCAAATATTTTGATTAAAAAAATAACAGCATTAATGCATAAATAAACAGCATAAATGAATCACATATTACCATATTTTTCTTTGATTCTTACAATATATTCTGTTTTGTTTTAATTTAATTTAATTATTATTAAATTAAATTATTAAATTAAATAATAAATTATTAATTATTATTTAATTACAGTAATGAATGAAGAGGAACATACCTCCCAAGCTCAGTGAGGAAATTATCCTGCTTACACAGTCAGATAGCCTCTCCTCTCCCTGCGCATATGGAATGTGATTGAGGGATTAAGTGCTGTTCTTACACTAATGTAACATAGCTAAAGCAGTGAATCCAGGCCTACACGCCATTGTTCCTCTTTGACGGGTTTCTTTGTTCCTCTGGATTAGCATGGGGACAGGGGTTACTATCTCCTGCCCGCCTACTTCCATCTCTGTCCTTGTGGTTTTGGTTTGATGACAGTAGCCTCCGTATTTTTGACCCGATTCAGATTTAGAGAGCTTCAGTTTCCCACACTGTCTATTCTCTGGTGTGTCTGGCTGTCATGTGTCCAGTTAAAACACATTATAATTGATGGCATAGCTTAGTAGAGGTCCAGTACACTGTAAAAGTCCTTCAATATTTAAATAGACACACTCTTTCAGTACAACTAGCTCATAGATCATAGATGTGATTAGTGTGAAATAAAATATATAATAATAGACTAATAAATGAATATCTACCTGTTTTAGGGACTGAGTGGCAACCCTGGTGACTCTGGCCCTGAGGGCCCTGTCGGACCTAAAGTAAGAATATTGCATCTCACCATTATGATGTGATATTATGAATGGTAACATGAAAATGATATGGATCATGGAATGACAGTGACATCTTTCCCAGGGTGAGCGAGGACCTAGCGGACCCACCGGACCTCCAGGGGACCCAGGGGTCGGGTTTCCTGGTTCAAAGGTAATGGCTTCAGATTAGTTAATTAGTTTTGATTTCAAGATAATGCCAAACATATTTTAATATCTGGTTAGACAACATGTCATGCATGCAGTTCATGTATTTTATGAATAATTGAGATAAGACAATTATCACACCACAGAACTGTTTTCTTTTATATACACTTCCATTCATAAGTTTGGGTTCAGTACTTTTCCAGCAAGGATACATTAATCTTATCAAATGTGACAGCAAAGATTTTACGTTCTCAAAAAATATTTAATTTCAAATAAATTATATTCTTTGAACTTTCTATTTTTCAAAGAATCCTGAAAAATAAAAATAAAATGTATCATGGTTTCCACAAAAAAAAAAATTAAGCAGCACAATAACTTATATAACTTAAAAATAAGAAATGTTTCTTGAGCAGCAAAACAGCATATTAAAATGATTTCTGAAGAATCATGTGATGCTGAAGACTGAAGTAATTCTGCTGAAAATTCAGCTTTGCATCACAGAAATATATTACACACACACACACACACACACACACACACACACACACACACACACACACACATATATATAATATAATATATATCGTTTTATATTACTGTTTTTACTGTACAGCTATGGTGAGCATAAGAGTCTTAAAGAAATTAAAGAAATGTACGGACCACAAACTTTTGAACAGTAGTGTATTAGTATGCAGTTTTATTATAATTATAATGGAATCATATCCATGTAAACTCTTTGTGTTTTGTAAGGGGGAGAAAGGTAGCCAAGGCAGACCTGGGCCCACCGGGCCTGTTGGGATAGGGGAGCCAGGAATGCCTGTAAGTGAAGTCATTCGGCAGTAACACCACTAGAGGGAGATACAGATCCTTGGTCGTGTGTTTTTATGTAACAGGCAACCATCAGGCATCTTTTCCACTGGGTATGTATAGTATAATGTACTAATATTTAATATCTGTTTGTTAGGGCCAACCAGGACCTCAAGGAGTTCAAGGCAACCAAGGGTTTCCAGGAGAAGGTTTACCAGGGCCAAAGGCAAGAATTAACAATAAAAACTCCATCTTCCTCCCCTTGTGAAAAAGAAGTGTGCTTAATTGTTTTTAATGTGCAATTGTAGTGTACTTTAAATCTTAAAATTACATTTATAAAAAAAAAACTGCCAAGCCACTTAAGTGCACTAAAGAGAGTACACTTTCATGACTATTTCTTAAAACATTTAAGCAAGCTTTTAAAAAATGGATTCAAAAGTGAATAATGTCAAATACATTTTTTTAAAGTACATTTTAATTTTAATTTCTTTTTTCGTGCTTTAAAGAAGTGCACTTATTTTGATGTGTTGACTAACATAATAAAGCACATGTGAAGTATTTGATAATAATTTATTTAAGTTTTTTATTCGATATTTTGTTTAAAGTTAAGACTAAATTGCAACTTCATTTATATTTACATTTAAAGTATGTACTAAATATTATAAGTGTGTAATTCAAAATATATTTAAATACTTGTATATTTTAGTTTACCATAATATTTTAGCATATTTAGTTAGCTTGTCAGTACATTCAGTACACTTTAACCATATTTCAATAACAATAGAAATAAATATGAAATTTCATTTAAAGATGTATTTAAGTCATACTTAAGTGGGTCAAAAAAGCACCCTAAAGTTCAGCTAATTGCATTTATTAAAAATTCTAACTATAATACATTTTCATTTAATTTTAAAATAACATGTAATTAAGTGTCTGAAAACATTACATACATTAACACACTCCCAGGTATATTCCTTTAAAGTGTATCATTTCTTTAAGTACTCTTTTTGCTATGTAAAAATGCTAGTATGCTAAATGCGCTGCTCATGTGATTGACATCTAATTATGTACTGAATAATGTAATGATGCTTTCAGGGTGACCGGGGATTTGAGGGTCCTAAAGGTGTACGTGGACCTCCTGGGTTTAGCATCAAGGGTGATAAGGTAGAATACAATTTAAAAATTACATGCTGTTGTGGAGTGTAATCAGATCCAACAATAAGACACTGCTCTAAGTACTTATTTCTCTCTTCTGTAGGGTAACACAGGGGAACTGGGTTTACCTGGACTGATGGGATTTCCAGGAGTAGGGATCCAGGGTGAAAAGGTAAAGCAAAGTTCTTATCTATCCATAGGCTGCACCCAAATGCTTACATTGTTTTATAGGAAATCATAGTACAACATTCAATTTGAAAATACTTTTTGATCTGGTATCTCTGGCTGCAGGGAGACCTGGGACCCATTGGACCACCTGGACCAAGAGGCCCCTCTGGAGTGGGCATGGTGGGCCCTAAGGTGCAGTGTGTGTGTGTGTTTGTGTTTGTGTGTGTATGTGGTTCAGGTAAACCCTACATTATATTATTCCACAAAGATGGAAATCCTTGTCCGTGTGGGGTAATATTTTGGTCCCCATGAGGAAAACGGGAAGCCTGTGAAGGGATCAGTTCAAGACGCGCAGGTCCAGAATTGGCCGTAACCCACCGGTCTTCTTCGGTACAATGAAGTAGGGGCTGTAGAATCCGGACTTCATTTCGGCTGGAGGGACAATCTCGATCGCACCTTTCGCCAGTAAGGTAGTGACCTCCGCACACATGCCACCCACCATAGTGTAACAAACTCCCTGGAAGCGGGGAGGAGATCGTACGAACTGAATCGCATAGCCGAGCCTGATGGTTCTCGCGACCCAGCGGGACAGGTTGGGAAGCTCTAGCCAGGCTCCCAAGAACTGAACCAGCAAACTACAGACGTACCCTCGGTGGGGCAGCGAAGCGGAATGACCGGCCCGGACAAGGGAAGCATAGTGTCCCGGTGTGGGGGCATGGTCATAAGCCGCGTCCTGACAGAGTAGGCCAGGGAAGGACCTGCGTTCCACGGGGGCCTGCTCTGACAGGGGTCTGGCGACAGAGGGGGACGAGAGTGGTGAGGCAGAGCGTCGCACACTGCCATCCACGGCCTCTTGGGGATCGGAGGAAGGGGCATCAGTTCTTAGAAAAAAGATTCTTCCCCGGCCCTCTACTGGGGGAAGGAGTGGTCCTGCTAAGTGCTGCTTAGCCTGGCGTTTTGCCGGCTAAGGGGCGGAGACGGGTGGTGCTGCTGCAGGGAGGCTGCCTCGGCGTGAAGAAGACTAAGGAACCGCATGTACGGATGACCGTCGGTGCAGAAGGGCCTCAAGTCTGCTTCTGGGGGGTCGAAGACTCTTGGGTGCAGTCCTCAACCACACCGCTGAAGAGCCCAGCCTGGGACATGGGGGAGCTGAGAAAACGAGTTCTCAGACCCCCTCACATCAACCTGGCTGAGCCCATTCCTGGACCACACTTGTGGACATCACCTGGCCCAGGGATCAAGCAGGTACCAATGTCGCCCGTAGAGCGAGGTCTGTACAGTGCGCGGCGGATCGACCAGCCCGGACATGGGAGGCATAGCGTCCCTGCGTGGGGGCATGGTCGAGTTCCCGCGTTCTGTCAGTGTTGGCCAGGGAAGGACCAGCGATAAGTCATAAGGGAACTCTCGCAACCCGGAGGCGTCCTGATGCACGTCCGGGAAGAAAGGCACTGGGGGCAAGTACTGGTAGTGCAGCACGCGCCACGACTAGAAACCAATCGTCCAGCCTACAGCGTTTGGGGGAGGGCAGCGCCACTCCAACAGATGCTTTCAGCTGCCCGGGAAAGCATGGCCATCAGCTCAGGATCTGACTCGGCTAACGCTGGCACTCTCGAGGGAGGCAACGCAGTCAAATCCTCATTTCCAGATGAATCACACACCCACATCCAGAAAACACACGGGCAAGCCGTCTTGAAAAAGACGTGCCACGTGCAGCTCTTTTAGAGAGAGGAAAAAGCTCAGCAGAGTGCTGAAGCGCCCAGGGAGAAGCACACACACTGTCGGCAGATCACTGCACAGACCAGCAGCAGGCAATGTGATCTCGCTGGAACGCGCCGTTGCACCAACACACTGGAGAGCCGCTCGTCTCGTAGAGTGAAGATAATTCAGAATGGCTTGTGGGAGTGAAGAAAACTCTTGGCTCCGAAGCGAAAACATAACTGCATGTTGCCAGCGTACTTCCTTATATACCCACGAGGTGGGGCAGAGTTACGCTATGCAAATTCCGCAGACCGTTTTCGTATTCTCAAAGGTGAGAGGCTTTCTAAGTGAAACCCCATTCGTTGTCACGACGTAACTCGTAGTGACCATGAAAGGGAATGGAAGTTATAAATGATCGCTTTGGCAACTACCTGAAATACTGTTAATTTGTTGTAAATGCGTTACTGTAAATATGTCACTGCAAATACTAAAATGACTAAAACTGAAATAAGTATTCATTAAAGCTATATAGAAATATAACAATTTTGGGATGAATTATTCCATTAATGGTTTGTGTGATTATCAGTGTTTGTGACTGTATAAATTTGTTCCCAGGGAGATCAAGGCTTTCCAGGAGAATCTGGCCCACAAGGTGAGAGAGGAATAGGAGAACCAGGACCAAAAGTATGTACAATTTTAATGTCCTCACAAACCAAATTAAATATTATCTATATGACCATATTTTTAATATAATCTGTTTTGTGTAATAGTGATATAGTTGTTTCATGATTTTAGGGTGAACCAGGACCAGATGGAGCACCTGGTATTCCTGGCATCCCAGGTGAAGATGGCTCTGTGGGTCCAAAGGTACAGTGAAACACAACATCCTGGGTCACAGGTTTCTTGTAATATGGTTACTATTTCATTTAAAATTACTTAATCACTTAAGCTACCCTTAATAATTAATGAATGTCATATAAAGTCATAATAAGGTGTGGCTTAAATGTCTAAATATTTCTGGGGCCACTGTGACTATAACACATTCTTATTTTTTGATAGCAAATACAGGAAAGCTTCAATAAAGCACACATGCATTGCTTTCCTATATTTTTTCCTCACCTGGGCATTTCTGTCTTTTCTTTATTATGTTAGGGTGAGATGGGTTTACCTGGTGTACGAGGTCCAGAGGGCTCACCTGGGAAAGGAATTCCCGGTGAGAAGGTACAATGACGTTTCTTTCTAAAAAAATATTTCTTACTTACCACAATTATATGGATTAAGTTATAGTTGAAAAGCATCTCTCATGATTAAACAGTGAGTTATACATTCAGTGAGTACAGGAGTCAATATTTGCCCTTTTTTGGGAGACAATGTAAAATATGTTCTGCCATTTGCAAACATTGTCTCATTCTCTGCAAACAATAAAGTAGTTAAACACAGGTTGTAACCAATTAAAATGGTGGAAATATATCCGGTTTAGATAATTTAGTTTAGGGCTGAATCTCACAAAACCAGCCAAGTCCATGTTGTATATCACATTGTTATCAAAAGAAAGTACTCTACAATTCAAAAGTTTGGGGTCAGTAAGATTTTGCTTTTTTGTTACACTATTTGAAGGTGTCCTTGTTACAATGTAACTACACATTTAAGTACTAAATCCTATTCATTAACAACATGTACTTACTATAAGGGCTAGAATTAAGGTTTGGTTTAAGGTTAGTTGCATGTAATTATGAATAATTTACTGTTTTTACTACAGTAAGTACATGACTGTAAAATAAAGTGTCACGGAATTTATACTTTTATTCAGAAGGGATGTATTCAATAGATCGAAAGTGAAAGTAAAAACATGTATAATGCTACAAAATATTTTTGTTTCAAATTAATGCTGTTCTTTTGACCCTTCTATTCATCAAATAATCATGAAAATTTTTTTTTATCACAGTTTCCACAAAAATATTAAACAGCACAACTGTTTTCAATATTGATTAGGCCTATTGTAATAAATGTTTCTGGAGCAGCAAATCAGCATATTCGAATTATTTCTGAAGGATCATGTGACACTGAAGGAAGATTCAGTGAAAATTCAGGTTTGCATCACAGGAATAAATTACATTTTAAAATATATTCAAATAGAAAACAGTTATTTTAAATTGTAAACCTCTTTCAAAATATTACTGTTTTTACTGTATTTTGGATCAAATAAATACAATATTTGTGAGCATAAGACATTTTTCAAAAACATAAAGTAATGTTGTAATATTATTATTTTTGTAATTTTATTTTACATTTTCCTTAAATTGTTTAGTATGGTAGTATTTGTTCTACTGCCTTTTTGCAGATTTTAATAAACACTGTATTCGATTTTTTTTTTTTTACTGTCACAGCAATAATGATGCGAATCAACATTGTCTTAACATCAACCTTGAATAATGAGAATTACAAAAAAACTCAAAAGTAAACGTCTTAAAATATGCTGTCGTATGCGTAGTCCTAAAAATAGCCTTCATTTTCTTGCAGATAGAACATCTTAATATCTTACATGTGTATTCATGAGGCTTGAGTTTGAAATAAAATACTGCATAACATCATGCTACTCAACTCCATTTCAAAGTTAGTCTATGATCAAAAAGCTGAATAGTCTCAAATACTGTCTTTGAATGTATTTAAGTGGAAAATATTGTCACATAATCACACTAAATAGTGTTTATGAATCTCTCCACAGGGGGACAGAGGTGACAGAGGATCTCGGGGTCTCCCAGGAAGCCCTGGAGCAGCGGGACCCCCGGGGGCCAAGGTGAGTGGGACACATTTAACATTTACATTTAATTTTGCAATGTGGAGGTTAATGTCCAGGGCCGGGTTTCCCGATAACGATGTATCTTAGCTCTTAAAGGTGCATTGCGCAAGTCTCTGAGTTTTTGCAGAACTATGCCCCCTCTGGCGGCAAGCGAAACTGCAGCCAGAAGTGTGCACGCTCACGGACAAAAGTTTTCTTTTTTTTATCTTACGTGGAGTTTGCGTTGGTGTTTGAAATGAACTACAAGCCGGTCTCTTAGAATCCATCTTCTACGGAGAATGGGGGCGAATACACAAACCTGCCAGACAGCCAGGTGAGCGTGCCGTGAACGCGCATGACGTCACGCCCAGTCTAAAATTCCGGCCCGAATCCCTCTTATTTATTTTACTTTACAGGATTATAGAGACAATCTCAGTGATCAGAGAAGGGCTCATTCAGCCCATCAGGCAATTGTTTAAGCATGTATGGGTTAGAAAACGGGTATTTTTAACATGAAAAGTTGCTTAATGCACCTTTAAGAGCGCTCTCTACGTGCAAGATTACGAACGCTCGCAGCAATTCCACGAGCGTTTCCCAAAAATGCACTTAAAGGGATAGTTCACTTTGAAATTAAATTTTGGTATGTTTTAGCTTACCTCAAGGGCATCCAAGATGTAGGTGTCTTTTTTTCCGCAGTAGTTTCAATTTTGATATTTTTAGGTCAAACCGTTCTTGTCTGTCAGTCATATAATGCAGGTCGATGGTCACTTTGAGACAGTGACCATCGACCTGCATGTGATCTGAGAGCGCGGGCGGGTATAGATATATACACTAGATGTCGCATTGGCTACGGTTTCGCAGTAGCCAAGGCGACATCTATTGTATATATCTATACCCGCCCGCGCTCTCAGATCACTTGGATGTGGCTGTGTTCAAGAGGTAAAAACGATATAAATACTGTTCGTTTTCTCACACAAGCCACTCGTTTCGTGTCTTGGACGATGGGGAATTGTTTTAATTTGGACTCTGTGCATGCTCTTTGAGACAAGTGACCATAGACCTGCATTATATGACTGACAGACAAGAACGGTTTGACCTAAAAATATAAAAATTGAAACTACTGCGGAAAAAAAGACACCTACATCTTGGATGCCCTTGAGGTAAGCTAAAACATACCAAAATTTAATTTCAAAGTGAACTATCCCTTTAACATGAACGCGCGAGAACGCGTTTTACGTGCTACTTAAGAGTCGCTGTCCATTCGCGAAGCGCTGAAATATAACCTTATATCATACATGCCAACCCTCCCGATTTTTCCGGGAGACTCCCAAATTTCAAAGCCCCTCCCGAAAATCTCCCGGACCGACCTTTCTCCCGAATTTCTCCCGATTTCCACGTGGACAACAATATTGCTACACCATCCGTTAAAATGAAGTTAATTCGGCCAGCGCTCATACCTGTATTTACATCCTGTTTTCGGTTGAAGACCAAAGTAGTCGATTGTCGAGTTCACGCGCGTGATCATAGGTAACTAAACATATGCGCGTGAACTCGACAATCGACTACTTTGGACTTCAACCGAAAACAGGATGTAAACACAGGTATGAGCGCTGGCCGAATTAACTTTATTCATATCTTTCACATCTACTGCAAGTCAGATTCACCCGTGTTAACTTTAAAGGAATCACTCACATGACCTGTGCACTTGTAATGTAAACTTGCACTTGTAAAAGCAGGTTTAAAATATGCCCCATTGAAGTCAACAGGGTGGAAATTTTAAAAAGAGGATAACACGGTGTAGCCAACACCGATTTTTGTCATTGTTCTCTGTATTGACAGCACTCCAAATTTACAACAAAATGAGCTCAATGTTAAAATTGACCGGAGTTCTCCTTTAAGGAAATTAATTTGTCAAATAAATCCCCCCCCCCCCCCCCCGCTTTTAAATATCTCCCTAATTCTGAGGTCTCAAGGTTGGCAAGTATGCCTTATATTGCCAGCAGCCATGTCACCCTGTAGCCCAAGACTGGTTGCTCACTGAAGCTAAGCAGGGCTGAGCCTGGTTAGTACCTGGATGGGAGACCTCCTGAGAAAAACCAGGTTGCTGCTGGAAGAGGTGTTAGTGAGGCCAGTAGGGGGTGCTCACCCTGTGGTCTGTGTGGGTCCTAAAACCGAGGTCTTGACTCTCTGTGGTCATTAAAAATCCCAGGATGTCCTTCGAAAAAGAGTAGGGGTGTAACCCCGGCATCCTGGCCAAATTTGCCCCTTGGCCTCTGTCCATCATGGCCTCCTAATCATCCCCATATACTGATTGGCTTCATCACTGTCTCCTCTCCACCAGTAAACTGGTGTGTGGTGGGCGTTCTGGCGCAATATGGCTGCCGTCGCATCATCCAAGTGGATGCTGCACATTGGTGGTGGTTGAGGAGATTCCCCCCTTCTATGTAAAGCGCTTTGAGTGCCGAGAAAAGCGCTATATAAATGTAATGAATTATTATTATTATTATTATTATATGGAATCGTATTCTGAACGTTTAGCCTTAATTATTAGGTTTAGCCTAATAATCGTCATCTGTGGATTAGCAATCAAAACAAGTCTAAAGTCTACATTCAGGCGGAGATAGCCTACTGACAAAATGTATGAACAAAAAAACAAACAAGAAAAGATACCTTTCAAAAAAGATGAAATTATGCCTAATTTTAGAGGAGATAGAGCGAAACAAAGATGTTATTTTTAACAGATTTAAAGGACACCATACAAATAAGGAAAAACAAAACATCTGGGTGGACATTGCAAACTAACTGCAACCCGGGGTGTTCAAAGATCAGGGAAGGTGGTCTGTAAGAAATACCCAATACATGGCTGGTTTTCGTGCACAAATCATTGACAGATTTTTATTTATTTTTTATCCATATTTTGCCCAGTCTTTGAAGCATATTTCCCACATTACTTCGTTCTTTTATGATTTTTTTTTTATTCATTCATTTAATTTAGATGTGTATTTTTTTCTTCCCTTTTTTATTATTTAATTTATACATTCATTTAAACAAAAAACAAGTACAATAAAGTGTACAATAAAAAAGTACAATCAAAACCTTATATATGTACTCACTTTGCAGTGTAATCTGTTAAATCTAGATAAAAGTGTAATCTGCCGGTTGTCCTGCAAGTGACCTCATAAATCTGTATTCTTACGATGCACTTGGGGATTTACGATTACTCCAGACCACTCGTAGTTCTCTTACGAGAGGTCTCTCGTACTTGCGTAAGATATCTTACGCTAGGGGAAAACCTCTTTTCCTCGAGATATTGAAGCCAAATATTATCCTTAATTTTGCAATAATGTAAAACGCATTGCAGCAGCATGCAGACATGGGCGAGACAGCTCGCGCGCCCATTGGCTGCTCTGCGGCAACTGCACCAGCCTATCGATAGAGGCTCCTCATGACGTCAGAACCAATGAGGGCGCTTCGCGCCCATTACGTCATGTCCCGCCGAAATCGGGTGGGGCCAGGGCTATAAATACGGCCCAGAGAGGCTGGTTTGGTCAGTTTTTCATCTCTTCAGCGGGCCTTCGCATCGCTGGATCCTGAGAGGAAGCCGCGCCGTCTGAGTCAAGCACCCAGCGGGATTAGTGCATCTGAAGCTGCTGGTCGACATCTCGCCGCCTTCAGTCGCCGTTTCTGCTGACGCTTTCCGGCGTACATATCCTTTTCTCTGCTACTGTCTTTTGTGTATGTGTGTGTGTTCGCCGCCGCGACACACACTCTCATTGCACTAAAAGAGCCGGGCGTCTTTTTCAAGACGCCCCTTTCCCCCCCAACCCGCAAAGCTCGCCGGTGCGCCCGCTTGCCTTGCCTACTTGGAGGATGATACCTTCTCTCTCCCTCTGTTCGAGCCGTGCAAAATGCGCCGTTCACAGGGGAGGCTGGAAGCGGACGGTCGGGGTTAGTTTTTCTTTACGTACAAGATAGCTACCCTGCCTCTGTGCCCCATTCACGCGTCAATCACCAGCGAAAGGAGAAAATAGCGTTTTAGTCCCGCCGAGGCTGGACTGACCTGAATTTTCTCACACATTTCTCAGTTCCCTGATCAGGCGACTGGAAATATAAATATTGCAGCGCCGGCAAGCAAACGCCGAAGAAAACATGTTGACGCTCTTATATGCTCGTGCATCTGAAAGCCTTTGTGTTCCCCCCTGTGGCTCAGTGGCGGAATCTTTGGTTTTTTCACACGAGAGACCGGTGTTCGAATCTCGGTCTAACGGCAGATTAATTATGCCTCCAATGCTTCGCTCTGTCAGTTCCCTGAAAGGCGACTGCAGATGTGCATTTTGCAGCCAACGAGCGCGTTGTACAACCCGCTCGCCTGCACCCAAACACCGTTTCTATGGTTCCCGTGCGTCACTGGCGAAAGGAGAAAAGAGTGTTAATGTCCCGCTGCGGCCGGGCCGAATTCTATTTCTCATTCCCCTCTGAAGTTCGGGCGACTGGAAATGTCATACTGCAGTGAGCGAGCCTGTTGTAATGCACGCGCCTGCAAACAAACGCCAGCATGTTGACACTCTCTGTTTCTATGGCAACTTCTCGCTCGTTCAGTTCCAGTAAATGCGACTGTTCCAGTGTATTCTGCAGTAAACAAGTCGGCGACACAGCCCGCTTGCCTGCACACAAACGCCGCTTTACGGCTACCCAGATAAATCCCATAGTGTGTATTTTCTGGTGTTCCGGCCACGGCCGATGGTGTTATGAGTGTAGACAAAATGCCCAGTGCTCATTCCTACACAGAAACACAGGTTTCTCTTATAATACTCGTGCTATATAAATGCCTTTGTGTCTTCCCCTGTGGCCCAGTGGCAGATTCTCAGGTTTTCACGCGAGAGACCCGTGTTCGATCCCGGGTCTACCGGCAAAAAAAGAGTGTATTGTGTGTGTGTACCGTGTACCGACTGGTACTGGTCAGGTGTAAGCCTGGGGACTTCCTCGAGTGTGAAGGTGGTGTCTACGGACGCCTCAACCTCGGGATGGGGAGCGCTGCTCGAGGGCAGACCGTTATTCGGCCAGTGGTCGGAACGGGAAAAGCTTCTGCATATAAACTGCCTGGGAATGATGGCAGTCGACAACGCGCTGAGGCGCTTTTGTCCCCAGATAAAAAGACACCACGTCTTGGTCCGTTCGGACAACATGTCAGTGGTGGCTTATATAAATCACCAAGGAGGTATCAGATCCAGAATCCTTCACAGGCTGACGGAACGCCTCCTGGTCTGGGCTCAGCACAATCTGCGCTCGCTCAGGGCAGCGCATGTGCCCGGCCATCTGAATGTGGGACCAGACAGACTGTCCAGTAGCAATCTGCCGACAGGAGAATGGTCTTTACATCCACAGACAGTCAAAATGCTATGGAGGACATTTGGCAGAGCGGAAATAGACCTATTTGCGTCTCAAGAGAACGCTCATTGTCAGGAATTCTTCTCCAAGAGCAGGGATGCGCTGGCTCACGTCTGGCCCCGCTGCCCGCTCTATGCGTTTCCCCCTGTCACGCTCCTACCCCAGGTGTTAGAGCGAATCAGGGAGAGCGGATGCCCAGTGCTACTCGTCGCCCCATTTTGGACAAACCAAGTCTGGTTTCCAGTCCTGATGCAGCTGACGAGTACCGCCCCGTGGCCGATACCGGTGAGGAGGGATCTCCTCTCGCAGGCGAACGGCTCGATCTGGCATCCTCGCCCGGAGCTTTGGTCCCTACATGTGTGGGCCATCAACGGGTACCCGTTAACCTCCCAGCGGGAGTGTTAAACACGATCACGCAGGCTAGAGCTCCATCTACGAGGCGGCTCTATTCCTCAAAATGGTCTGTGTTCACTAGCTGGTGTACAGCGAGTGGCACTTCACCCTCACGCTGTGGGGTGCCGGAGGTTCTCTCCTTTTTACAAGAGCTTCTGGATAAGGGCAGAACCCCATCCACGCTCAAAGTTTATGTGGCGGCCATAGCAGCGTTCGCTGAACCACCGCTTGGCCAGTCATTAGGAAGGAACGATCTGGTCATTCGCTTCCTTAGAAGAGCTAAGAGGCTGAACCCTCCCAGACCTCCCTCAGTTCCCGTTTGGGACCTTTCCACGGTTCTGGAAGCCATGAAAGGTGCCCCATTCGAGCCAATACAGTCAATAGACCTGAAACTCTTGTCTTTCAAAACAGTGTTTATTCTGGCTCTCGCTTCAGTGAAGCGCATAGGGGATTTGCAAGTGCTCTCAGTGAGCGCGACGTGTATGGAGTTTGGGCCGAATGACTCGAGAGTCATACTCAAACCAAAGCACGGATATGTTCCTAAATCCCTCAATACACCGTTTAGGGCACAGGTGATCTCCCTGTCGGCCCTGCCGGTATCTGAAGAGGAAGGGGACGCAGGCTTCCTTTGCCCGGTCAGGGCGTTAAGGGCCTATGTGTCTCGCTCATCTGTTTTCAGACAGACAGAGCAGCTCTTTGTTTTGTTCAGCGGACGTTCTAAGGGACTAGCTGCGTCAAAACAGAGTCTATCCAGATGGATAGTTGATGCTATAGCGCTAGCTTACACATCCAGGGGCCTGCAATGCCCGATAGGTGTCAAAGCGCACTCCACAAGAGGCATGGCCTCGTCGTGGGCTTGGTCCAGTGGGATTGCCTTGCAAGATATCTGTATGGCGGCAGGCTGGGCCTCCCCGTCTACATTTATAAGGTTTTATAACCTCGAGGTTCCCGCTTTGCAAGCTAGGTTGCTCTCGGTTTAATTTTTCAGTATTGCCCGCCCGATGCTATTGGCTCGGGATGCTGAAACTGCTAGAGCGTCGATCACGGATCGTCTGTATACTTCTCTGGGCAGTGCGTAAGTCCCCCATATTTACCAGTCCAGGCCGAGTTCGCCCTGGCTGTGTGGAACACTTGATATAACATGCTCTTATCAGAGCTCCATATTACAGGAATGATGCTATTCTAGCCCCTCTTCCCGGATTCTCTGTGAGTCCCTTGTGATTAGGCACTGTATGAGCCCCGGGCACCTGCCCTTGGGACTTTAGTGTTATGTCTCAAGCACGCACGGCGTTTTACATTGTGTTCCCCTAGCGTAAGATATCTTACGCAAGTACGAGAGACCTCTCGTAAGAGAACGTACTCGGTTACTAACGTAACCTCGGTTCTCTCTAGAAGAGGGAACGAGTACTTGCGTATCTTGCCGTGCATGCGTCATGTTCTGATTCGCTTCAGCGATGAAAAACTGACCAAACCAGCCTCTCTGGGCCGTATTTATAGCCCTGGCCCCACCCGATTTCGGCGGGACATGACGTAATGGTTCTCATTGGTTCTGACGTCATGAGGAGCCTCTATCGATAGGCTGGTGCAGTTGCCGCAGAGCAGCCAATGGGCGCGCGAGCTGTCTCGCCCATGTCTGCATGCTGCTGCAATGCGTTTTACATTATTGCAAAATTAAGGATAATTTTTGGCTTCAATATCTCGAGGAAAAGAGGTTTTCCCCTAGCGTAAGATATCTTACGCAAGTACTCGTTCCCTCTTCTAGAGAGAACCGAGGTTACGTTAGTAACCGAGTACATTCTACGAAGATTTTCAAGTGCTACTTAAGTTACGATGCTTTTGGGAAACAGACCATAATATTAAGATCAGTCGTACAATCGTTTTTACGAACTTCTTAGGCTTACGATGCTTTTGGGAAACGCAGCACAGGTTGTTATGTTTCAAGGTTTAAAATGTCATATTTCATTATCAGATGACTTTTAAAGGGATATTCCACTTTAAAATGAAAATTCTGTCATCATATACTCACCCTCATGTTCTTTCAAACCTGTATGAATTTATTTATTCTGCTGAACAGAAAGGAAGATATTTATAAGAATATCAGTAACCAGACAGTTTCTGGTCCCATTGACTTCCATAGTAGGAAAAAATATATACTATGGAAGTCAATGGGACCAGAAACTGTCTGGTTACTGATATTCTTCTAAATATCTTCCTTTCTGTTCAGCAGAAGAAAGAAATTCATACAGGTTTGAAACAACGTGAGGGTGAGTATATGATGACAGAATTTTCCTTTTAAAGTGGAGTATCCCTTTAAGGAGTTCATAAAAGGTCTTTAGGGTTTAGTTGTACACTTTTATGGTTGCTCATAATCAATCCTTTAACAGTCGGCCTTGGGTAGAGAATATTCATCCATAAACCCATAAACGAATAAAATACATTATAAATCTAAAATGTATTTCCTGGACTTTGTCACTAAAAAGTTGTTGGAAATGGGCACAAAGCAACAACTCTCATATAGGACATGCTGGATTCAATATATTATCTCGTCAGTCTAAATTAATTTATTATTTCAAAACCTACAAAATGTAACATATTTTTACAATCACTAGGACACATTTCTCAATACTTAGGTCACTTTTTCAAAACTCTTCACACAGTGAGCACAACAGCAGTCTATGCGTCATTTCATTACCATCTATACAAAATGGGATTATTTTTGTACTGTAATACAAACATGGATCATGTAACTGCAGTGAATTAAAAAAAAAAAGCAGAGAGCGTCATTCTTTTTTGGTAATGAAACTTTACAAAAGAAAACATTGTATAATGCTACCTGTTGTTAGTGTTTTTTAGGTAATTGTGTGACAAAGTCTATTGGGTGACAACCTTTGCTTGTGTTATGGAAGAATGAGCTGATTTGAGACATGAAGTGTTTTTGTAGTTTTAGTACATTTTGAATGTCAAATTAACTGCTGTGACATGTTGAAAGTTGGTAATGACAACTGTGTAAAGAGTTTTGAAAAAGTATTGAGAAATGTGTCCTAGCTATTGTTAATACAACTCTTTTTTTTCTTCAAAAGTATCTATTGTTTTAAACTATAATTATATTCCATCAATGCTTTCTTGATATTCTTGAATATTCTTGATATTCAATATGGCAGTAACACTCCAGCTCTTTATAAATTATACAAAACTAATATGATCGCTCACTGATCACATTGCCTTATATACAGTTACTATAGCCATTTAAAAAAATGATCGCTATTGATAAAATATTTCCTTTCATTTATAGGGAGAACCAGGGAGTTTAGGTATGATGGGATTACCTGGACCTCCGGGTCGAGGATTGCCTGGTTCAAAGGTACGTATATGTCTCACAAAGTGCAAATAGAGATAGATGCTATTTACACAAAGTGTAAAAAGAAGTAATATCCTGTTTGTACTAAAGGTAAATAGCTGAGAAATGGTGGGCGGAGCTAGTGAAAATAGCTTTTGCCAACAAGGTTGGCTATTTGCATTCTTACCTAATGTTATACATTATTGTATGTACTGTACATGCCCTTCATCATTATGTTGGATGATTGTGTATTGTTAGGGTGAGCCAGGACCTGCAGGCCCCTCCGGTCCTGTTGGAGAGCCAGGTGTTGGGACTACAGGCCCTAAGGTTATAGACACAAATACATATTACATAGTTTAATAGGAGTTTTTTTTTTTACTCTAATAAAATCTACATTGGCATGTTTCAGGGTGACAGAGGAAGTCCAGGACCAGTGGGACCACTAGGAATGAAGGGGGAGGGTTACCCCGGACCACGGGTGCGTAAAGGAGACAAAGACTTGATACGAACAACACAGAAACAAAAGACTTTGATACGAACAACACAGAAAACAAAAGCAGTAATATCTATACATGTGATATATTCTCAGGGGCTTCAAGGGTTGCCTGGGCTGCCGGGTGAAGTTGGACCTGAAGGACAAGGAATTCCTGGCCCAAAGGTATTGGTCATTATGCAATTTTAAAATAAACAATTGCTGACTTGATCTTTCAGAAAGTGAGCAAAGTAAGTATTTTTGCTGAAGTGATATTGTTTTCAGGGAGACAGGGGCTCACCCGGAGCTACTGGCCCTTCAGGGCCCCCAGGAATTGGACTGCTGGGATCAAAGGTTCAATATCACTACTTAAAACATACTGTATGTAGATCCAATACACATTTTATGTTGATTAATTCTTATGAGATTTTTATAGGGTGCAGTTGGCCAGCCTGGTGCTCCAGGTCTTCCAGGCCCTCCAGGAGAGGGAATTCAGGGTCCCAAGGTAAGGCTCCAAGGCCTGCCGGCCTCGCTCTATCAACTAGCACATAAAGCTAAACATAACTTTATCATACAAAAGCTTAGAACTCTAAAAAAACATTGTGTCATCACAGGGAAACTCTGGGTTTCAAGGCCCCCCTGGTCCAAGAGGGCCTGCTGGTGATGGCCTGCCAGGAGAGAAGGTACTAGAAAGGCAAACACTGACTGATTGTGTTATGTCAGTATGGATAATAATATAGTACTGTTCAAAAGACAATGTAACAAAGTCTGATGGTTTTTAGGGTGACAGAGGCCTAGTGGGTGAGCGTGGGAGAAAAGGAGAGAGAGGAGAATATGGAGTGCCTGGACAATCAGGAGCCAAGGTAATATACTGGATATCAGTTTGCAAAGGCTCATATCATGGTTTTCTGGGGAGCCTTGTAGTTGAGACCAGCTAATTTGAGTCTAAGTCCAGGCTCAGACCTGTGAAGGTTGAGTCAGAGTCAAGGTTGAGACCACAGACCACAAAACATATCTATAGTGTTGTAGTATTCAAGACTGGTCTTGGGTTTGAGTCATGACCAAGTCCAAATGCTCCCAAGTCCATGACAAGACCATTCAGACTCAAGACAGAGTCTAGTGGAGTTCTACAACACGGTTTCTAAATTTCAATTCTAGTCCTGGAGGCATTACAAGTACAAAAACAGTTTAAGTCATGATAGTGAATATCTAACAAATTAAATATAGTTGCAAGCTGAAGACAAACTGTCTTGATTACTTGATATCAAGACAGTTTGTCTTCAGCTTGCAACTATATTTAATTTGTTAGATATTCACTATCATGACTTAAAGTGCAGTCACATTAGCAAAAAAGTCCATATTGTAGTGATGTATGAAACACTACTCACACAGATGTCACTTTCAAACCAAGAAGCTTTTTGTTGCGAATCTGCGTGAAGAACTTGAATCCGTTGCCAAATTTGCATGGGGAATTCTTTTACCATCACATAACATTCTATTAAAATGACTGGATTTCATCCGGTAAAATTCACCAAACAACTTTAAAAGTGACCGGACATTTACTCTAATGTAACTGCAACAGATTTAATTCAGTTCCTATTTACCTTAAGCAGATGTTTCAAGATAATGTAGAATATACATAAATTACCCTGTTACTAATAAAATTCAACTTAAATTGTATAGGGACAACCAGGAGAGAAGGGAGATCCTGGCCTATCTGTGAGTCAAAACATTTTTCATAAAAACTTTGTCATCAGATACTTACAAATATTGTATAAATAACATACATTGAACTTCACCCTGCAGAGAGAAGAGGTGATCAGAATAATCCGGGAAATATGTGGTATATAACCTTCCCTACCACTCAAACTGCAAAACTCTATAGGTTGTTTAACCTGTGTTAGGTGGAGGCTCTTACTTTTTTTGCGTTTTCTCTCAGGATGTGGTGTGAAATGCCGGACGAGTCCTCTGGAGCTGGTCTTTATCATCGACAGCTCAGAAAGTGTGGGTCCGGAGAACTTTGAGGTCGTGAAGGACTTCGTGAACGCTCTGATCGATCGCGTGTCCGTGAGCCGAGAAGCTACGCGTGTTGGGGTGGTGCAGTACAGTCATGTTGACGTGGTGGTGGCGAGCCTACATCAGCTGTCTGACCAGGCTGCCATCAAAACTGCTGTGCGCAGGATGCTGTACCTTGGCGAGGGCACCTTCACGGGCAGCGCCGTCCACCGGGCCACTCAGCTCTTTCGAGCAGCTCGGCCCGGCGTTAGAAAGGTTGCAGTCGTGTTGACGGATGGACATGCCGACAAGCGTGATGCAGTGAGGCTGAAAGACGCTGCAGAAGAGGCTCACAATGCTGGGATTGAAATCTTTGTGATTGGTATAATGAACAGAAGTGACACACAGTATGCAGAGTTTAAGAAGGAGATGAACATTTTGGCATCTGATCCTGATGAAGAGTATGTCTACTTAACTGATGACTTCATGAGACTGCACAGTACGTACTCCTATATTTCTTTTAAATATGGTGTACTTGGCTAAATATTTTTATGCTAATGTTTTGCGATTTTTATTTTTTTATTTTTTTCAGCACTGGAGATTAAACTGCTAAGTCAGATCTGCGAGCGTGATGATGGAACGCCAAACGGCAAAACATTCTTTCCATTTGGGCCTGATCCACTTCCAGACGGAACTGAAGCTTCCACCAGTGATTATTTTATCCCAGTAGGCAAAAGGGTAATTTTTCATACAACAGAAAGACACAGTAATACATTAAAAAGAAGACGCTAACATTAAAATTAAAGAGAACATTTTAAACATGCTGTGAGCACAAATTAAAGACATGCTCCCATATTTTTGGTAAATCATGGCTACGATTTCCCTAAGATGAGGGAATTAATTAATCAAATGTGGCCATGAATTAAGTCATGGTAACAACTTCTATGTTCATGGCCATGGCATCTGTTTTTTTATAAATTTTTTTATGATGTGTGTCACGTTGATTTCATGATGTAACCATCAAGTAAAAAAGTAATAACAAATTTTCCTTACACCTAATCATTATTTTCAAAAACGTTTTTAAATGTATTTTTCAAAATAAAAAAGGAACAACTTTAAAAAAAATATCAATCAGAAATTAAAACCCTGCTCATCACTAAAGTAATTTATAAAATGTAATTATATTTATATGCATTTCTGAATAAATAGATCTGGACACAAAATTCTGTTTATATCATAAAATATGAACAGAAATGACCGAAACATTGATATGGATAAAAAGTAGCACATAAAATGATCGATAATCATAATGTAAACACCAACTGAAGGTGATATTTTGCTTCTGTTTGTGCTGCCACAATGCCACATGCCATACAGTCTGAAAAATTCTCTTTATCACAGGCTGAACTTCCAACAGAGTTTGAGACCACCCTTTCTCCTCAACAACCAGATGAATATTATGACACGAATGTTGACACAAACTGGAATACCTTTGACGAATCTGTCAGTGAGTTCCCTAAGGTGACAGAGGCCCCAGCTGGAGATAAGAGGAGAGACCAGTCCTCCATCTCAGTAGTAGGACCCCAGACGCCCATAAACTGGCGTTATGTTCCAGAAATCAGCCCTCCTCCTCGAAATCTACCTGCACCGCCCCCTCAGCCTGATGCCTTCGTGAAAGGTAAATTCAATGGCTTACACCAAAATGATCTATCATTTCAGGTCACTTCTCGAGCATTCACATTTAAATTTAGTTTGAATCCAGATTTTGTTCAAGTACTTCAGATCTATGTTGTTGTTGTTTTTCAGATGTAGGCTGTAGGCAGGGATTGGACCCTGGGCCATGTAGAGAGTACAAGGTGATGTGGTACTATGACCCGGAGGCCAACGCTTGCGCACAATTCTGGTATGGTGGTTGCCAAGGCAACAGCAACCGCTTTGAGACAGAAGACATTTGTATAAGCGCTTGTGTGCAGACATAACACACCTTCACAATAAAGCACAGGGCTTCATTCAGCTTCAGCAGATTTCAGTTTTTTTTGTTTACTTTGCAGTCATGCACTATGTATTTTCATTGTAGTATATGTCTTTTATGAGAACAGTAAGGAAGCCTACACTGACTGTAGATCAGATTGTGAACCAACATTGTTCACTAGACTTAGTGCTGCTCCATTTTCTTGAGAATAACACGTATATTCTTCCTAGTCGCACTGAAAGTATCATTCATTTCTTCATTTTAAATAATCCTTTTCTGTATGTTGCATCCTTAAAAATACAGCATTGTAAATATTTCTGTTAATTGTGATTTACAATCGTCAACTTACTAGTGAATTATAACTTACTTTTTTCCACAAAGTGGGAAAAAAAGAGTTGCTGGTAATCCCCTTTGTTTTCAAAAAAGACATAATTTAGGGTCCTCATATGTGGTCATCACAGGGCAATGCTGCAGGGAGTCCACCAATTATTGTTTAACTGCAAAGTATTTTTGTGAAAAAAATTAAATATGCGTTAAATAATACATTACGTTAACTTCAAAGCTGATGTTTAGAAGCTAAAGTTCTGCTAAAGTGACCCTCCCTCATTAAACTGTATAAAGTAAAATTGAAATGTATTGTACAAGTGTATGCCACTCTAAATCCATAATTATTTTAATGGTTTTGCAATGTAAGCATCATAAAGTATGTAGGCTACATACTCTAAGATGATATTTTAGACCAATATATTATGCAACAGAACAGCATTGCACAAAATTACTAATACTGTGTACCAGGAAGTACTTGTATTATAAGTAGTAGTTGTATTTTATTGTGTGATTAACAGCATTTGCATTTCAAGGATGTTTTCCCATATATCATTTTTAATGTTTCCTTATAGCAGTGAGCATGAGTCATGACTCATAAATTTGGGTATGAACTCCTCCCTGCATGTCTTAAAGGGATACTCCACTTTAAAATGAAAATTCTATCATCATATACTCACCCTCATGTTGTTTCAAACCTGTATGAATTTCTTTCTTCTGCTGAACAGAAAGGAAGATATTTAGAAGAATATCAGTAACCAGACAGTTTCTGGTCTCAATGACTTCCATAGTATATATTTTTTCCTACTATGGAAGTCAATGGGACCAGAAACTGTCTGGTTACTGATATTCTTCTAAATATCTTCCTTTCTGTTCAGCATGAGGTTGAGTATATGATGACAGAATTTTCATTTTAAAGTGGAGTATCCCTTTAAATAAATGACAATCAAACATCCAGAAGTCCTTTCCAATATAAATGAATGACATCCAAAGTTTGGATTAACCTACATTTACATTTTACATCTTACATTTGACAGTTTTTAACAAATATTCTCAACTTGAATTTTTTACATTCGGTCTGTGATGACCGCAAACCATTGTGTTTCCGAAGCTAATGTTAATAATGTTTTGGACAATAAAGTTCTTAGTCTGTAACTTTGTAAAAGCTGTTTTAATATGTATTATAGAACTATAAATGTAACATTATTTACATGTAATGGTCTTACTGGGAAGTAATGTAAACATGTATTAAAACATTTCTCTTTAAAAGACATTTTGAATGCTGTCTTATTTTTTAGATTTGCTGTTGTTTCTATTATTTGTTAATCAGTTAAATCTGGGTTAAATCTGTATTTATATCCATATGGGCGTAAGTGGTAGGTGTAGTACTCTAGTGTGTGCATTCCCACTGCATCTATGTAGTGGAAAGAGATGGCTAAATCTGAACAGCATCCAGGGCCCTAAAAACAGAAGAACAGAACAATGTATATTAACATAAAGAACAATCAATCAAATCCTAGCTGAGAAGGAGAGTTAAGAGAGACCTAAGAAAGTTTTTACTGTACTCATATACATCTTACTTCTCTCTTTTAGGCCTTTAAACCTAAATCCTCCCTGAATATAAATTGGATTTTCTTTACTATGTCCTGGTTATATCTGCATCTGACTGATTGATCATAAGTCAGGAAATGTGAAAAAGGCCTAGAGGTATTTTATTTTCATTCCAAGGGGGTTTAACAGTGAAATCATCATCATTATTATGACCGCCGCTAGCGTAGCTAGCCGGTCATATAGGGATTGTCAAAGTTTTTTTTTTTTTTTTTTTTTTGTCACCTTACTGAATTTTTCGTCAACGATACCAGGGACACCGAAACACCGGGGAACATGAAATTTGGTGGGCATGTAGCCCCACTAGACTTCTAAGGAAAAATTTCATTTGGTCCCCGGGGGCCACTCCCCCCCCGCACTGGGCCCCCCCAAACCCAAAAAAATGCAGTTTTTCCTAAATAACTACCTGAACCGTGGCACCGAGGATGAAGAAATTTTTATCGTATGTTGGTCTACTAGACTTTTACGGAAAAATTTCGTTTGGTCCCCGGGGGCCACTTCCCCCCCCCGCGCTGGGGCCCCCTTAAATTTTTCGTCAACGATACCAGGGACACCGAAACACCGGGGAACATGAAATTTGGTGGGCATGTAGCCCCACTAGACTTCTAAGGAAAAATTTCGTTTGGTCCCCGGGGGCCACTCCCCCCCCGCGCTGGGCCCCCCCAAACCCAAAAAAATGCAGTTTTTCCTAAATAACTACCTGAACCGTGGCACCGAGGATGAAGAAATTTTTATGGTATGTTGGTCTACTAGACTTTTACGGAAAAATTTCGTTTGGTCCGCGGGGGCCACTCCCCCCCCCCCCCGCGCTGGGGCCCCCGTAAATTTTTCGTCAACGATACCAGGGACACCGAAACACCGGGGAACATGAAATTTGGTGGGCATGTAGCCCCACTAGACTTCTAAGGAAAAATTTCGTTTGGTCCCCGGGGGCCACTCCACCCCCGCGCTGGGCCCCCCCAAACCCCAAAAAATGCAGTTTTTCCTAAATAACTACCTGAACCGTGGCACCGAGGATGAAGACATTTTTGTGGTATGTTGGTCTACTAGACTTTTACGGAAAAATTTCATTTGGTCCCCGGGGGCCACTTCCCCCCCCCGCGCTGGGGCCCCCGTAAATTTTTCGTCAACCATACCAGGGACACCGAAACACCAGGGAACATGAAATTTGGTGGGCATGTAGCCCCACTAGACTTCTAAGGAAAAATTTCGTTTGGTCCCCGGGGGCCACTCCCCCCCCGCGCTGGGCCCCCCCAAACCCAAAAAAATGCAGTTTTTCCTAAATAACTGCCTGAACCGTGGCACCGAGGATGAAGACATTTTTATGGTATGTTGGTCTACTAGACTTTTACGGAAAAATTTCGTTTGGTCCCCGGGGCCACTTCCCCCCCCCGCGCTGGGGCCCCCGTAAATTTTTCGTCAACGATACCAGGGACACCGAAGCACCGGGGAACATGAAATTTGGTGGGCATGTAGCCCCACTAGACTTCTACGGAAAAATTTCGTTTGGTCCCCGGGGGCCACTCCCCCCCCGCGCTGGGCCCCCCCAAACCCCAAAAAATGCAGTTTTTCCTAAATAACTACCTGAACCGTGGCACCGAGGATGAAGACATTTTTATGGTATGTTCGTCTACTAGACTTTTACGGAAAAATTTCGTTTGGTCCCCGGGGGCCACTCCCCCCTCCCCGCGCTGGGGCCCCCGTAAATTTTTCGTCAACGATACCAGGGACACCGAAGCACCGGGGAACATGAAATTTGGTGGGCATGTAGCCCCACTAGACTTCTACGGAAAAATTTCGTTTGGTCCCCGGGGGCCACTCCCCCCCCGCGCTGGGCCCCCCCAAACCCCCAAAAATGCAGTTTTTCCTAAATAACTACCTGAACCGTGGCACCGAGGATGAAGACATTTTTATGGTATGTTGGTCTACTAGACTTTTACGGAAAAATTTCGTTTGGTCCCCGGGGGCCACTTCCCCCCCCTGCGCTGGTTTTTATTTTTGGTTTTATTTTTGCGCTGGTTTAAATTTTTCGTCAACGATACCAGGGACACCGAAACACGGGGGAACATGAAATTTGGTGGGCATGTAGCCCCACTAGACTTCTACGGAAAAATTTCGTTTGGTCCCCGGGGGCCACTGGGGACCATGCCCACAAAATACAGCCAAATTACTCCACGTCATTTATTTTTGTGGAAAGCCAGTGCAGGCCTGAGCGGCGGTCATATTTTGTACCGCGATGCGGTACATCTAGTTACTGATTATTATCAAAATAATAATAATAATTATTATATTGTTATGGATGTAGCATCATGCAAAAGCAAACATTTTTGGATAAGATGCTATTGTAGAATTACCTTACGTCACTAATGACATGTTCCTGGATCAACATCCTGAACACAACTCTTAAATGGAAACGTATTAGTCAAATATAAATAGTTTACAGAGTTGTTCCTGGACCAACAAGGAAGCAGAAATTGTTTGACTTGATGGTTCCGTTTTCAACTGCCACGACTGGGTAGGAATAAGGTTAAAACAATACTTTTGAACAGTAACAAAAGATGTTTATCCAGGATAATGTCTTACTTGTAAAACTCACAGCCACCAGTTTTTAGTTGGAACTCACTGCCGAAGGGTTTAATAAAGAGGCACTAAATATATTTATATTTATATATATATATGTTCATGTAACAGTGATCCGGTGGCATTGTTCTTCAGTCAACAGTACACGGATGATGGCAGTTCTCGAATCTAGAGCTGGTTACTAGAACACTAAACTGAGACCATTTGGACTTGGACATGTCCATGTAGCTGAGAGCCAATGAGCTGCTGACAGCATGTGAACCAAGGACTTGAATGAGGGGAGGGGGCAAATTTATCTTTAATAACAATTAATTGGATTTTTTATTTTTTAAATCAGCTACATGCACATAAACATGGCTTCATTTTATTTTTATTTGAGTCTGTATTTTCACCCACAGGAATGATAGTATGAATTAATGATGTCTTTATCATTTGTTATCATTTGAAGGTAGTTGATGACCCACATTAGCCTAAAGGCTGGTATTCACTACACAACTTTTAAAATCTGAACAGATTTTTAATCATTAAGCATCATACACTTTGTATGATTGACTTTGTAAACGGCTAAAAGGGAAAACTGGGTATTGTATGCTAAACGACTGAGGGTCACACACTACCAAACGCAACAACCACACAAGCGTCTTGATGCTAGCCGGGCAAAAGTTAGTGAGGATTTTAGGGGCAGGAGGGCCCCACAATTTCATCCGATGATCATGTGCAGGGGTGCGTTTTCCCTACACCGGCTTAACTGCTGTAGTACGATGCATCGTTGAGGAAATCAACTAGCTGGTCATGACTGTTTCCCGAAACCATATTGTCGCAAATTTGTCGTTCAACCACCTTGGTAATGATGACACGCATGAGGTGGAGTAATAACTTTTTTTAATTAATCTGTTTGAGATCGAATTAATGCTAGATGGTTTGCTGTAAATCATTTTTCTCAGTTATTTTGCTTTATTTCCAGATTCAATCATGGGCTCCTTCTTAGAGCACGTTCGCACATGCGCACTCTTCAAAAACAACATTTGTATGTATTCTAAATAAAAGATATAAAGCTAGCGCAAGTTCTGCCAGGGAGACTCAATCATTTACGTCACTAATTGCCTTATCAACTACCCTATCATTTCCTTGCTGTAGTATAAAAGGGCAGCCCTTACTCATATCTGAGTCCGCAGATGCTGTTGTTCCAGCCACCACCTTCCTCCCCACCACCACTAAGACGGATCTTCTCCTCCATCCTCCCCCATCACGACCACCCAGGCGTCCACTTTCACCATCCCTAATATCACTAGATGGGCTCTTCTCTCCAACCTGAAGTCTTCAAGACGCCCTCCTTTCCATCCACCCCACCACCACCAGAGGGCCCCCTTCATCGCCTCGGGGGGTGAGCGGCGCCCCTGCCTTCATCTTCAGTCAGCAGTCGCTGATTCAATACCCCTGGAATTCGAGTCATGAACGGGGCCTCCGCCAAAGAATTTGATTGCTTGCTGAGCTCATTAATAAATGTCTATGCTACAGCATTAATTCTCCCGAGTCTTTCTGGCAGAAATAGATTGTACTGAATGTCATCTTGCTTATTTGGCTCAAGATAAGAATTTATTGAGTCCACATGTCATGCAAACAAGAAACGATGCTTCTAACCACAGGTCTGTTTGCGAATGTTCGTTAGAACTATGTTTTTGGGAAACACAGACTTGTTAAACTATGCTGATAATGACGGAACTTGCGACCCTAGTTGGTTAACGATGCTTTTGGGAAACGCACCTGTGGTTGTTGCTGTGGGCCCCAGCTATGGCTCTGGACACAGGACAACTGAAAACAATACGTTCTAAAATCGGCTCAAAATATCAAACATGTTTGATCTCCTTTTGTCTGGAAGGAATTACAGTCTTTAAGATAAAACAATCTGAATCTGTGCCCATCATACTCTACATGATTTTCTGTGAAATCTGTCAACTCCAACTTCCCAAACTCTTTGACTTTCTGACTTTTGACTCCCCCGGACTGTAAATTGGGGCAAAAATCATGGCAAAAGTTGTTTAGTGTATTGATTCACCCTAAAACATCTCCTTACCTCAACAGGGTTATAATGCTCATAGAGGAGGTACCAGGGTCGTCGTCTGGGTAGCTGTCTGGGCAGGTAATAGTCTGGAGGGTAAGGGTGAAAGGTTTGTCTCCTCAACACGTCTCTGGAATCACCTGTCCTAACTTTCATTGTCTCCATGCATTGTCCCAATCCAGTATCCTCAAGTTCTGTATTGTGTGTGCAAAGTCCATCAGCAAAACCCTTCACAAATCTCCTCAAAGCTTCCTTACTGAGGACATAACCAGCCCCTCCGCTCATGTAGCCCTGTTTAACAAATGGTGCGAACCTACGTCCAAAATACAGCGGCTCCTCTGTGTTGTGCTTGGACAGACCGTAGCGCAAATTCTCAAGGACAACAAACGTGTCATCGTCAGCTTTGAGGAACCAATCAGCATCATCCAGATGGTGCTTGTGAATGTGCTGGAAGGCCCGTATGGTCTTCCAGTAGAGTTGACTGCGTCCTTCTGACACGTTGAGCCCTACCGTGGGGAAGTCTGACTCCTTCGAGCTCATGTACAGAATGATGTTGCAGCGTTTGCCCCATGTGTCACGCACATGTTGGGTTCTAGATTCCAGGTGTTGAGGCTGCGTCATTACCCAGCATAACACTCTGACCTTCTGGCTAAGGTCTAGTGCGGCTCTTCTGTTCTCGGCTATAAGAATATTAGAGTTTAGCTTAAGGCCCGTTCATTTTTCATTTGTGACCCTGGATCACAAAATCAGTCTTATGTTGCAGGGGTATATTTGTGGCAATAGCCAACAAAACATTGTATGGATCAAAATGATAGATTTTTCTTTTATGCCAAAAATCATTAGGACATTAAGTAAAGATCATGTTCTATGAATATATTTTGTAACTTTCCCACCATAAATATATAAAACATTTATTTTTGTGAATGGATGCAGCACTATCGCCAATAGAAATGGACAACTTTAAAGGTGATTTTCTCAATATTTCGATTTTTCTGTACCCTCAGATTCCAGATTTTCAAATAGTTGTATCCTGGCCAAATATTGTCCTATCCTAACAAACCATACATCAATGGAAAGATTATGCATTCAGCTTTCAGATGATGTATAAATCTCAATTTAAAAAAAAATTACCCATAAGACTGGTTTTGTGGTCCAGGGTCACATTTATTCATTTAGCAGATTACAATTACAATTGAGGAAAACCACAAGTGATTCATCTTAAAGAGGCAATAAACGTGAGAAGCGCTAGTAATACAAAGTTTCAGCTATTGTTCAGGATAGTATACAAGCCAAGTTCACACCAAGGACGATAACAACAAAAGTAAAGATATACCTAGTTGTAAAAATCATTTGAAGAATAGCACCACAACTAAACGATAACAACATTGAGGAATGCTATCATTGGAATCAATTTCAGAACTTTTTGTGAGTTTGTTTTCAGCTGATGAACAATAAAAACACTGACAGCCAATCAGAATCCTCCACACTTTGAAAATATATTAGATTTTTTTAAAGATTATTTAAAGTGGCAGTCAACAAAACTGTACCCAGATAGCACACGTACATCACGGAGACGTCTATTTGATGTGCGTTTACATCTGGAAGACGTATTTTTTAGAGTGTTTGCTCATCTGCAATATGTCTATAGGACGTTTCCTGTCAGATGTCAAATAGACGTTTAGAAGATGTCCTTAAGATGTAATAAAGTGGATAAGGCACACACTCAGGAGAAATAAATCAATCGCTAAACAGGCGCTGACGTGGAACCCACAGGGCAGGAGGAAGAGAGGCAGACCGAGAACCATCTGGAGAAGAATCACAGAAAAGGAAATGAAGAAAGAAGGGCTGACGTGGCAACATCTGGAGCGGAGGGCCCAAGACCGGAGAGGATGGAAAAGCTTTGTCGATGGCCTATGCTCCTATGGGAATCTAAAGGCTTAATTGAAATGAAATGATTTTTAAGATGTAATGATTTAGAATGTATAGGTTAAACTGACATCTTAAAGATGTCTATCAGATGTTAGTAAACAGCAGATGCTTTCCAGATGAAGTGATATTTTAACAGATATCTTGAAGACGTATGTGTGCTATCTAGGGGCGTAAACTTAAAACAAACAGAACGTTATCGTGCGTTGGTGTGGATGCTAATAATAAAGTTTTACCTTTATAGTTAGCGTTTTGGTGTGAACAGGCCTATAGCCAGGTTTAGCTTTGAAACTGAATGTACTGTAGAGAATGACTTACTGTATCATACTACTCTCAATATTTTTGCAGTATGTATACTGAGCTTATATTAAAATTTTATGCAGGCAATGAAAACATGGGTGATCTATTACATTTGTCAAAGTGTGCAGTATACAACAAACCACATACATTATATATTCAAGTTTGATTAAAAATGAAAATTAATAACGGTAATAACCCTTGTGAAAAAGAAGTACACTTAATTGTATTGAATGTGCGCTTAATTCAAATCTTAAAAGTATATATTTTAAACAAAAACTGTACTTGCAGATAATATAATTTATGAAATAAAAGTGTAACTTTTAAAAAGTGCACTTTGTAATAATGCTAAACTAAAAGTTTTACTTTAATACATTTTAATTTAATGTCATGCTTTAAACAAGTACACTTACATTTATGTGTTGACTAACATACTAAAGTACATGTAAAGTACTTATTTATTTTAGCCGTAGTTTATTTTAAATGTACTACATTGCAAATGTCATAATTACAAATGTGTAATTACAACTATGTTTAAAAAATAGGACAAGTAAAAATAGAAATTACATTAAAGTATTTCAGTTTACTATAAATGTTGCCAGTACATTCAGCAGTACACTTTAACCATATTTCATAGAATTAATCTTGAAATTACATATAAAGTTGTACTTAAGTCCTACTTAAATCACTGCACTGGGTCAAAGTTAAGGTAATTCCATTTCATATAATACCATTTTCATTTAATTTCAAATAACATGTAATTAAGTGTCTAAAAACCAGAGGTGGACAGTAACAAAGTACATTTACTTGAGTACTGTACTTAAGTACACTTTTTGAGTATCTGTACTTTACGCGAGTATAATTTTTTTGTGGAAACTTTTTACTTTAACTTCACTACATTTGAAAGACAAATATCATACGTTTTACTCCACTACAATTCTGTCAAGGTCCTTGAGTAGAAAGTAGTAACGTCAGTCAGGGGATGATTTTGGTTGGAAATGAAAGTCGGGTTGACATCAGATACCGACTGATGTTGGTCATTTTCAACCACAATACAACTTCTATCCGATGTCACTGTCCGTTAATGTCAATCTGGCGTTGGATTCTGACATCAACCTGATTTTCATTTTCAACGTTGGGTTTGGTCTTAAATGCGAATTTTGTCATTGTTTTGGAGCACACTAGCTTATAGATAACAGTAAGGCTAACATATTCATAATAAAAGTAAAAAAAACTTTAAATAGGGCACTATTTGAGGGAACATTTGGGTGTCCGAAACCATTGTGGACGTTATTGAGTGCACTTATTCAATCCCACATTCAATCCCACCACTGGAACTGTGTTCTAGAAATAAATTTGATATTGATATGAGGGTAGGTTGGCAGGATTAGATTCAGAGGCATAAGGTACTGTATTACATACAACAATGCAACAATAATAAACATTGCATTGACATTTACTTTTGATCCTTGAGTACTTTTAAAAACAAGTACTTCTTTTACTTAAGTAAAAATCGGTCTTTACAACCTTTACTTGTAACAGAGTGATATTTGATAAGTAGTACCTGTACTTTCACTCAAATAAGGAAGTGTACTTTGTCCACCTCTGCTGAAAACATTGCAAGTACAGTATTTCCGTAACACTCTCAGAAAAAAAAGGTACAAAAGCTGTCACTGTGGCGGTACCTTTTCAAAAGGTACACTTTTGTACCTAAAGAGTACATATTAGTCCCTCAAAGGTACATACCTTTGAGGGACTAATATGTACTCTTTAGGAACAAAAGTGTACCTTTTGAAAAGGTACCGCCACAGTGACAGCTTTTGTACCTTTTTTTTCTGAGAGTGTATAAGTAGGCTATATACTCTTATGTATGCCAAAATGTACTTTTTTCTTCTTTTTTTTATACAAAGTTGGGTAATTTTCAAAGGTGATAATGGGTGTCATTTGTTGAGGTCGTATGACAACAATTGAGCACGTCCAGAATTACATAATACACTTTATGAACAGTAAATTCTTCAACAAATGTATACAGTATATAAATTCATATGCAGCAGACAAGTAAGCTATCCATTCCAATTGTATGTATTTTGTTTGTTTGTTTTTGAGTAAATGTAGTAGATCATCTGGGTATTCTATTCTGTACAGAAAATGTTCATACTGTGTAGTATACATAGGAGCAATTGTAAGAGTAGTATAGTATATTATTTCCAACAGCTTCTGTCCTCTTTTCTGCTTCTTTTTTATTTACTGTGGTTGTGGCTGATTACAGAGGAGAAATGTAAGGGTAGAGAAAAAGCCTTTGTCTTACCTGTGTGCCATACAGTATATGTATTCCTTGCATGCATGGCAAATGTAGGTGTAGGTGTAGGTGTAGTCCTTAGAACACGTGAATAAGTTATTGAGAGAAGCATACTTACTGCTACGCCACTTAAAAATAAAATGTAGTGCTTAAATAATCTCATGTCTACGATATGTATGATAAAATCAACTCATTTGAACAAAGACAGCATCTCTTCAATGCTCCGAACTTCCTGCCCTTAAACACACAGATCACTTTACATATTGTGCAACAAAGTTCTACAGGTTGCATCATTGACATCAGTGGATGGAAAAGCCATTTATATTATATTATATTATATTATATTATATTATATTATATTATATTATATTATATTATATTATATTATATTATATTATATTATATTATTAACGTATCTGAATATTTCTGAACATATTTTAAAGGAAAATATATTGCATGTTTTTTAATATATAAAAACTATGTTGTCTTTTTCTGTTTCTTATTTTTCTTACTTTAACATCTATATATAATTCAATACTCTGTCCTGTTCAATGGAACAGAAGTCAATGTTCAAAAAGTCTCTGTTCAATGCTGTAAAATGCATAAAACATGCAATGAGACATAGGCTATTATTACCCATTTTAATACACTACACAAACCTGTCCCAAATAACAACACAAACCTCTCATGATTGTCACGATTAAGATATGGATTTGTAAACATTAACTTGGCAAAATACAATGTTCTAAAGAAGATTTAAATTAACTTTTAATAGGCTGGTCTTGGGTGACGTATTTGTAAGAGAAAGTAATTGGCCGTTTTCTTAGTTGCACTACATTCCAATCGGCGCCAGAGGGCAGCAGCGGCTGTAATAACACTCATAGCGTTGCGGTGAAGAAGACTGCATGTACGGTTGGGTAATCAACAGTGTTATGTACATATGACCTTTTGTAATTAATAATATCAGATCGGTTCGTCTTTCTCATGAGCTATGGTTTTAAGGCTGGTGCACTAACACTTCGTTGCTGTGTTCAAACAGGACGCACTTGTCGCTGTATTATATCTAGAGGTTACTGTCTGTCAGATTGTGAAGTTATGGCACATCCAGCACATGTATCAGTGGTTCGGTCTTTGTATAAGAGAATCCTGTTACTGCACCGCTTCCTGCCCATAGACCTGCGGGCTCTGGGTGATCAATATGTGAAAGATGAATTCAGAAGAAACAAGTCTGCATCAGGTGAAGATGTCACACGCTTCATGACAGAATGGCAGGTAAGAGGGAAACCCAGCTGTGAGCTTCCATCACTTGACTGCAGAGAAAGCAAATACATTTAAATCACTTAATTACATGACAGTGCTTGAATCGAATCAAGTCTTATAATGGGGGTCCCCCACAATAATTTATTTTATTTTATTTTTTGGTGGTGTTGTGGCTAATAGTACTATTATGTTCACTGTGCATCATCATTCTCACATAACCCCACATGTAAATTCCCCTTATTATTTTTCATCCTCATCCTATTTGTATATGTTGTCAGTGCATTGTAAGTGTTGTTGTAAAATGGAAACAAATTTATATTTACAAGAGATGATACCAAATCTTAAGTTCTTTAAAGGGATAGTTCACCCAAAAAGGAAAATGTTGTCATCATTTACTCACCCTCAAGTTGTTCCAAACCTGTATGAGTTTCTTTCTTCTGTTGAACACAAAATAAGATATTTGGAAGAATGTTTGTAATCAAACATTTGACGGTAGCCATTGACGTCCACAGTAGGAAAAAAAATGGAAGTCAGTAGCTACCGTCAACTGTTTGATTACCAATATTCTTCAAAATATCTTCTTTTGTGTTCAACAGAAGAAACTCATACAGGTTTGGAACAACTTGAGGGTGAGTAAATGACAACATTTTATTGTTTGGGTGGAACTATCCCTTTAATGAGTCAGGCCTTTGCTGAAACATTCCACATGATGGCAGCACCTTCCTGAAGTCTCTATCATCATGAAGATATAATGGAATTCATCCATAACCCCATAACTAACAAATCCTTTTCTCCCAGGGAGCACCGCTGTTTCCTGACACGATCTGTGTACATTAATTACACTTTAATCCAGCATCACTTTGATGAGACCTAATTCTTTAGTTTTAGTTATGTGGTTACAGAATCGTGCTCTGACGCCATGCTCGAATGAAATGTTCCATGACAAATCCAAAGATCGAATTCAACGCATGAACTCCACTTAAACATGCAGCAGCATGCATTCGAGGAGCAATAATCCAGATCTTCCTTTACTCTAAGCCTGGATATTGGAGTTGATTTTTGAGCTGTCAAACTTCACAAGATGTATTACACTTCTAGTATGGTTCTGGTAGCTCAGGATTGTGGACAAAGCTCTTATTGCGTTTTCACAGTCATGCAGTATAATTTCAGAGGACTCGATGTTCCTGTGCTGGCTTTGACAGAAACAGATATTCTTTAAGTGGGTAAAAATCTCACACTTGCAGGTAATGAGAGTCACTATGTCCTTGTACAGAAGGACATGTACACGTCCTTCCAAAATGGACAGCTGACTGTCCTGAAAAAAATTTGTCTAGCCCTTTGCAAGTACACAGTTAGAAAATAAATCCGAAAGAAATTTTCGGAAATTTTTCTTTCTTTTGTGGAACACATAATGCCATAAATCAGCTTTGTTTGGGAAAGGACTGAAATTTAAGTCATTGTTCACTAGCTGATAATCTTCCCCTCCAGTGAACTTGTAGCAGTTTGTGACTGAATCATTTAGTGAATTAAACTCGAGTACAGATAATTCAGACCATTTTTGTGAATTGGATAACACAATTGAAAAGATTTGACTCAAAAGAAGATTTTATTCATAAGTGAGACTTCACAAATTCTTTCATGAACACATCAAAGACAGCCACAGCTTAACAATTTTAATGTTTTTCTCACACAAAGCTGTCGTATGACTTTAGACTTAAATTCAATTTACAGATTATGAAATACAATTTCAGTTCTACACCACTATGTCCACTGTAAAACCTGGGTCCAGAATCAAAAACATTGTGAGCCTTTTTCTGTAGGCCTATATCATAGGAACATGCCTATGTTGCCTTAAATTGACAATTCACACAAAAATGAAAATTCTGTCATTATTACTCACCCATATGTCGTTCTAAACCTGCATGAGTTTCTTTCTTCTGATGAACACAAAATATGATATTTTAAAGAATAAATGCCTAAATTCAACCTGTTCATCATATAAAGTGATCTAATCTCTTCAGAAAATTTGGACTTGACTGCTCAATTCAAATGGACTAGTTTTATGATCTCTTTATGAACTTTTTGAAGCGTCAAAGTCATAATTTGCGGGTGGGACATGTCCCCAGCACTTTTTGCCAGGGTCGATATTGTTCCCACCCCACTACTTTTTGAAACATCTCACAGCATGGATGTACCTAATACAGATAAATAAAAACCATCTCCGGTTAACTTGTAGGGCATTCATTTCGTTCATTTGTTAAATAAGAGATGATCTAATGCTGAAATGTGTTTTTTAAATCAAGCTGAGTGCTTGTTGCCGCTTGCTATCAGTGGCGCAGATACAGTGTTCTCTTGTGGCTCAGTCTGAACACGGATGCACGCTTTAATCTATCGCTTAACGCAGTTGCGAAGACTCTCTATTCTTTCCGGTGTTGTGCCAAATTATTTCCCCCCTAGCATTGGTAGGTTTAGGATTAGTTGTGCGAGAGGGGTTAGGATTAGGGGTGGGGTTAGGATTAGGCAATCAGGTACTGACTTTAACGAGGGGGGAAATCATTTGACGGGGGTCGAAATTCGGCACAACACCGGTGAAATCACAAAAACAAATTGCACACAAACGTCACGTGTCCCTGCTTAATATACAACCACTGATGAACATATTCGCGTTTGATGAGAAAAAACAACAACAATACGAGTGCGGATTAGAACCCGAAACCTCTGACACGCTTGGCAAAAGTTCTATCACTTCTATCACAATTTGCGGATCTATGCATTTATTCACGTGAAAATTATAGACACTAACAATATTAGTAGATCTCATTAAACGACAAATTAAACCCAATGAATGTACTATTTAAATTTATTTCTGGACATCATAATGTTATTTTTTCCCCGAAAATTTTTATTGTACTCATACAGTATATTACACCCTCTCACCCCCCACACCCACACACACCTGTCCCACCCACTTTTTAAAACAAAGTTACGCCACTGGACAAAGTGTCAGTTGCGTAGCTGTTTATGGAGGAAAAGAAAGCTCTAAGATTTCATCAAAAAGATCTTCATTTGTGTTCCGAAAATGAACGACAGAATTTTCATTTTTGGGTGAACTATCCTTTTAAAGGTAATCTCCAACCAAAAATGAATGTTCTGTCATCATTTACTCACCCTCATGACATTCTAAACTTATATGACTTGCTTTCTTCTTGGGAACATATAGAAACATATTTTGTTTGGCTACACAATAGGCGCCAGTGGGCTTCAATGCTGTTTGGTTCCCAATGGTCTTCCAAATATATTTTGTGTCCGCAAGAAGAAAGTAAGTCATACTGGTAGGCAGCTCACTATTTTACAACAGAGTGTTAGTGCTTCACACTCGCTCACAATACAGCTGTGAATGGAGGAGTCCACTGTAACATTAGTATTGGGAAGGAGTGTGTGTGAGTGCTTAAGAACCCCCTTCCCACTCATTCATTTGGAGGTGAGTGAATTACTGTGGGGTCTCAGTTTTCAAAGCACTGCTGAAAAAAAACAACAACAATGAGGAAGGGTGGCAGAGCCAGGAACAGACGTAGAGCGAGCCTCCAAATGTGATTAGGAGCACTGAGTGTTCACTTTAATCCAGTTACACCAGAGGGCCCAGGGGGCTTCTCATCGCCTAATAAATCGACCGCATTGCAACAGACAAGCTTTCCCTCAGGAATGAAAGAAAAGGAGAATGTGAAGGAGTGAAAAGTGTGTGCATTGTTGTTTTTATATATGGGTTTGCCATTTTCGCCTGGTAGATGATAAATCTGGCGAAGACATTTTATAGACTTATTTTGATGGAAGGGTCAGAATATCTTGGGATATTGGGAAGACTTGGGGCAACCCAGAACATCATATTAGTCATCAACATCTAGTTGCCTCATGTTACTATGTTAAAAACAACTCAGAACACCATAAAAAGCTAATGCCAACGCCCAGGTAACCACCCAGAGCACCCTTGCATCTTTTCAATGTGCAAACACCACACCATGTTTCTTCATACAAATTTTAATATGTAACTTGGTCTGGGTGACAAAATGTGGATATCAAAGTTGAACCTCAGGAGCATGTGTGTCAGAAGCAAGTGCATTACCACTAAGCTTATATTAAAGGTGATGTGAGATACAAAATAAGAAGGGGTGAAGGGGAAATTAACTTTATGAATATCAAAATAATAACAGGACCGAGCATTTGTGTCTGCATAGTGCATACTTTGTAGTGGATTGTTCCCTAAACCTAACTTTCTGGGTCTAGTCTACAAATCGACGTCCCCTAACGTCTACTGTCGACGTTTAGTCTATCTGGGTCTCGTCTACAAATCGACGTCCCCATTCAATAATAGTCACCTAACTAACTTGTTCCCCTAAACTAACCTCCTTCCTAAACTAGCTTCCTGCGCAGGAATAAATCGACAAACAGACCTGCAAATGTCCTTTAAATGCTTTAATCACGGCCAGGAGATCTTCCCGAGCAGTTCTCAGGGAATCTCTTCCAAGAAGCAAGGCCGGAGGATCTCAGACAAATTCCATTGAGAAAATCCCACCGTAAAATAGATACAACAGTTTTTATAGAATCGAGAAAACAAATAAGTCTAACATGTCACCTTCAATATGATTGGTTCAATTGGTTCAAAAGCCCCAACCTTTTTCCTCTGTCACTGGCACAAGCAAACTCTGTTTTAATGATGACTTCATTTGTTAATCACAAGATTCTAACAGACTGCCTAGTTTCATTTCCCAAACTATGTTATTTATACACACACACGCACACACTCAAAGTCACACGTTTTCCATTGGTTTCGTACAGTACATCCTGTTCAAATGTTAGATGTTAAATAAGGTTAGATGTTAGAAACATGGTTAGTTTAATATACAGTTTAAAATTTCCACTACAACTTGCATAGAGTTTACTTCTTGCTTATTTTTGAAATGTTGCACATAGCAATGAAAACAGATGTGACAAAGTGCTGGTTAACCTTTTAACCAGAAATTTGATGGCTCAAGAACTATAAAGGCCCTGATCTACTCTCTGTGAAGTTGTTCTTCGTTCTTTGCTCAGGGATAAACAGATGTTTGAAATGGCTGTACAGTGGTCCACTGCTTGTGACCATTCCAACTCTGGCCATGCTGCTAGGAGTGGTGTCAAAAATGACAGTGGCATCAAGAAAGCATCTGATCATAGGGATGTGGTTATGTTTGCTCCAGCTTTACATGTTTGACATTTTGATGAACTGAGCGGAAAGTGAACCAGAAAATATTTTTGCGTCAAAGAATGTGGAGCCCAAAGCGCACCCATGTTTAACCAAAGTCCCTTTTTTGACAAGTCATTTCACTCGGCGTCCATCTTTGAAATGCCTCTCGGCATGCAAGTACAGCTCCTATCTTTTTGAATGGGGAAACATCAAATTCTCAAACTGTTCACCAAGCTTACGATTAAATTTCATATTTGAAATCACCAATGAAATCTGACAACAACTGTCTAATCAATTTGGTTTCTAAATGCTAAATCTAAATTAAATCTAAATCATGATTTAAGCGTGCGTCTCACTATAGGAACTGGAGCTTCTAATGGCAGCTGCAGTGAGCATTGCACTTTTCCCCATTCAAAGCAATACTAGTGACACATCTTGTGTTATTCTTCAGTCTTTGCGTTTAACTGTCATGGCAGTTCAAAGGTCCTTAACTGTCATTGCGATATTTAGTTTTTCTGCAATAATTGCAATATTGAAACAGTTTCACGAGATGAATAGCTCTATTTAGAAATAATTAATCATTCTAGAATGATTGGGGTAATTTTATAGGAGAGTGAATATGCATAGAAAACAATGAACAAATTACAAGCATAGATAAATAAAAAATAAAAAAAGATACAACTGAAATGTTTTAGTCTAACAGTATTCAGGTATGGAAATTGAATAATCAAATGTAAAATAACACTGCATAGTCTTCACTGTATTTATTACATATAATTAATCTTTATTAAAGCTACAAAAGTGATTGTTTTTTGTTTGATTAACATTAATGACAGATTCAGGATAATGATTCGCATCCATTTTCTTTCTCAATTGTTTAAGTTCACGTAAGCGACTGTATTTATGAAGATACTCGCTGAGACGGGCATTTTGACATAATTTTGCGTGTATGTGTCCGTTCAAGCGCAAATAGATGAAAAAGAGAACGGAATTCAGAGTTCGTGTGCTGTGCGCGCACAGAAAACAACGCACAGGATCAGAATTGAGTTCTCTTTCGCACCTTCTTGCGCTTGAATGGTTTAAAATCGCTTGAATGTTTAAACTGGTGCCTAGTCTGTACGGATCACACATCAACTACGATCCCTATACTTGACATCCCGATATTGATGCTAGAACGATATATCGTGTAGCCCTAAGTTGGATCTAAGTTTTCCGGAAACTTCAGAAAATTTTTCCAACTCTAAAACACTTACGTTGGAGATTTTGTTTGAGATTTTGCTTGATGTAAATTGGAGCCTTGAGCCATCTCCATTAACCCCAGGTTGCTTCCAGGGGATTGTCTCTGTAATTATTATACTATTTGTCACTTTGGATAAAAGCATCTCTTAAAGGACTACTGACTTAACTGTGAATCCATTGTTATTTCAGCGGCACGTTTCAAAGCTGTACTGTGCATACAAAGTAGTGGTCATAGACCTAATCTATTTATCAGTATAGATCTTTAAAGTTATGTGCCCTTGGGAAAGTCAGGCTATTCCAGACAAACATAAAACGGGTTGCCTGATTACGTCAATGTGATGGGATGTGAGGTGTTTATATTCAGAAGGTGAGCTTCACCAAAAAGCTTGGCATTCAGTATGCCCACATCCCTTCCATTCTTAAAATATTACTCTTTGGCAGATGTTCAATCTAATTACATTATGTAGAGGAGGAAGCTTCTCAGACAAATGGCCTTTTACTTCCAAAATTGAATTGCGTCCAAATTCCAAGATGTTAGGAGAGTGAATGAGAGTTCTTAATGGTTTTGTTTTCAGTGTATTTTCCTGAATGAGTCTGCCCGTAATGTCTTGTAGGTTTGATCGTAAGCAGTCATGACAGACGTGACGGACAAGTTTAATTTAAGAATGAAGCTCATATGATAGAATCATTGGTATGGTGTAAATATGTTTAGTTCTACTCTGGGACTTTGCGTACTAGTGCTACAAGGATTGTGGTGATAATCGTATTTAACAATTCTGGTTCTAATCATTCTCTTAGTTCTTTTGTGGATGACCAACCCACAATAATGTATCCTATATACTATGAAAATAATGTTTTTAGTTACAATTAAGTGATTGTTTTAATAATTAAAATACTTACTAGAACAAAATCTATTGTGGGCGTCTGTCTTTAAGTGCACATTATGGACAATCAGTCGGTATTTACAGATATCTTAGTGTCATGATTACACACAACACACTTTATTTACTTTATTTAGAATCAGACACGACTTGAAGGTGAATTGCTGTTCAGTGAGTGAGGGAATCGCTAAGACTGAATCAAATCAAGCATTTTTGAGCTACTTCTTTCAACAAATGTATTGGACTACACTGGTCATGCTGTATGTTTGTTTCTTTCTCTGTGGTTCTGTACATTCAGTAAGAAACTTTCAGTGTTTTGTACATGGCAGCAGAAGAATGAATACCTTGAAGAACATTGATACAAATGAAAATAGTTTGGTTGCAGTATTTTTTTTAATGGAATTGATTATGAAAAAGAACTGACAACCCCACCAAGGATGCACTATGAGGAGCCAGAATGTGTTGACATAATATAACAACTGTTCTTTACTTGGTTAACAGAAAAAAACCCTGCACCTCAGATATGTTGTAAGGCCAATTTTACTAGCAAGTTGAAGAACATTGGCTTTGTAAAACTTGTAGAGACTTTGGACCTTCGTACAGGTGGTAATCACTGATATAGAGGGAGTGATTTAAGTGGGCATAGAGAGAGCAGAAGGCATTGACCTCCATTAGACCTTTGTGGATTCCATGATACGTAACCCCCGTGACCTGCATTTCATCTTGTGAATTGCAATCAATAAATCTCCAACAAAGAGAAATAAATAATTCTGTCACAGTCTGTAATAGTAAATCAATAGCTCTCTATAAAATGAATTTCTTAATTGTGCCTGTGTGTCAAATCATTACAAGAACCAATAGCAGGCACACAAGTGTTAAGGTTTTATATATCTCAGAAAAGTTCTTAAGTAGCTAAAAAATAAAAAGTTGCTCATCTTTTTTTAATGTATCCTTCTTATTTTCTGTGCAGAACTACAAAGACACCCTACAGACGCAGGTGCTGGAAGCGGCGGGAAACAAGAAGTTGGTATTTGGCGCTGATTTATCGGAAGATAAACTCAAAGACTTTCAAGAAGAGCAGATGGGGCAGCTTTACGAGCTTATGCTTGAGTCCACAAAACCCAACCGGCAGTTTGATATTCAAGAGGAGGGAACGCCAAAGTAACACCCTCTGAATGGAAAAGAAGGGGAAGCCACCCGACGGGTCATAGTTTGACTTATTATAAAATACTGTTGTACATAGCCATGTCTGATGATTACATTAAAATGCAACAAAGCTACTAATACGCGTCTCATATTTTTAAGAGCAAAACCGCATTCTGTGTGATAATCCACTTACGCCTGTCAATCAGAAGTAAAAAAAAATTAGTCACATTGGCCAGGTAGTGAAACTAAAGCATGCACGGCATTTAATGGTCATTTCCAATGATTGACATCAGAGTTTACTGGTATTTTGGTACTGATGTGTGAATGATATCTTACCGCTAAAAAGAGGGAATGCTGCTGTTTCTGTGAACATTACATTTGTGTATTTACCGAAAAAAGTTGTTCTGGTAATTTTTCGGTAATTTACCAGAATTACTGTGTGAAAGCTGCTATTGTCATTGCCATCATGTGCATACAGAAAAAGTTTGCAGACACGATAAAAAGTCATTCTCCAGACACTCTTTTCCTTCATTACAGATGAAAAAAGCCCAAATCAATAATGCTTCTCTCACTCTATGAATCATTAGATTGTCTGAAAAATAATACCTCATTAGCCTTAGACAGTATCTGTGTATACACTTTCACCGTAGAGCTGCACAAAAAGCTTTGGCACTGTCAGCTAGCATCAGCTGATTGGTTGTGAGATATTTTCCCCCATGTTGAACTTAACCAAATACTGCTCTAGAAGACAAGCATCTTTAGTCAAGTAAGAAAACCAATTTAGTCGACACTGAACACTAAAATCAATGGTTTGTGAAGAAATCAGTATTCATGTGAGAGCATACAGCCTCAATACAAATAATGACAAGGAATGGTCCAAAGTGTTTTGAATAGAGGCGTTTAAGCGGAGGTGGTTTGTTTTGTTGCACTTCAGCATGGCTCCCTTAACACGCAGATTCATTTCTGAATGCCACTTCAATCATAAAACAAACTGTAATGACACAATACAGCTCCTATAAGTGAGCACGAGCCATAAACTGATCTCCCACAACAAAAATGTTGCGCAAAAATGTCACGCCACATATATCTTTTTTTTATTTTATTTTTTTATCATTTCCTATTATAGTCATGATAATTGAAAAGTGTTTTTCTTCTTTATTCTAATGCTAACTTCAAGTTAGTGTCAGGGTGGAATAAAACATGCTTACCAACATATTCGCTCCATGAAGACGTACACCCTAGAATCTTTGTTCTGTCATGTTGGAAGGGCATGACTGTGGATCGAATGGCTTCTGACAGGAGAAAGCGAATGCGTATCCTCAGGGATTATGAGAAGACTTGGAGGTAATATCTATTCTTTTCGTCTCAGAACACAGAGAGAAAGTGATAAAATGGCAATGCACTCACGGCAACCTTTTGCTCGAGCTTCTAGTGTAAAGAAAAGCTGAACAAAAGATGGGAAAGGGCAGAAATCAATGGGCAGAGACGAACCAACACTTCAGCTGGTGTGCAGATTGTAGTCGGAGGACACTTCAAAATGACAGGCCATTGGAAAACACTTTACACACCGTAAAAAAAGTTGTAAATAAAACTAAGATCATTGGAGTATGTTTTACAAGAAAATACTATTTCAGTATATCTACTTGAGTTCAATGTTACTTGACATTTCTCTTTCATCTCTTTCCGAGTAAATTAAAAAAAAAAGTAAATCCTGTGACAATTTATTTTCAGTGCAGTGTTTTACTTGAGGCACATGGTACGTATTTTGTGTTTCTGAAGTTAAATATCAGGAAAGATTACCCAAAAGTCCTTGTTTTAGCTTTGAAGACAAGGGTAGTAATTACTTCTTGTGCAACGTATCATCATTGGCTTAAGTGACAAGTAGCCTATTGTGTGCTGAACTATAACGTTTATATAGTGTGTAATTAGCATAAAACCTTGATTGAGGCCAAATCTTACAGGGAGGAATCATAGACATTATGGGCATGACTCTCATACATGACTCTCAATGTGGAATACTGTGTGAGGTTTAAATGAGTCAACAAAGCTATAAAATGAAGCAGCAGAAAGGATATACGCTGAGCCAATAGAAAGTTTCCAGGTTATCATCAGGGTGCTGAAATGAAGACAGACTGTGTGCCTCAGACAAATCAATTCCATGTGTTGACACATTGCATTATTCATAACATATAAAACACTGTTTTACAAACAAACCCAGCCCATCGCAAACAATTTGCCACAATAGATGCAGATGATTTTGTTAATGTAGAATGACACACAGATATAATGGAATTGAAATAAGATTTTTTTTTTTTTTTAAATAAGGATAAATAACATGAGGAAAGCTAAATGTTAAATGATGAAATCTTACAAGTCAAGTCACCTTCATTTATATAGCGCTTTTAACAATACAGACTGTTTCAAAGCATCTTTACAGTGATTATAGGAAATTAAAGTAACAGAGATTGTTTGGGCTTTACAGCAGCTCTAAAAGTGTTACTGTCCAGCTAAAGTTAGTTTTGATTGATTCACTTCCATTGCAAAGATCATTAGTTATTAACTTAGGGGCCGCTACACGACACCGTTCTAACAGAAAACACCTGACATGCTCCGGCCCGCACATCCGCACAACAACAGTGCCTGGTGGCTCGAGAACGCAAACCTTGAAATAGGCTCCAAGGTGCAAGCTTTGAAAAAATTAGAAAAACATTATCATCTCTGCGTAAACTTAAAAAACTTGAATCTGTGAAAACACTGACAGCGTGCACATGCGTATTACGTGTTTAGTCTATAGGTATGCGCATTTGAATATATATGTGCGCAGGCGTGTAGTCTTTCTTTACAAATTGACCTCAGCAAATTACTTGTCTGGCCTTAAAAATGAATAATACAGAATTTTTTGTTGCTTCCACATATCCATGTGAACTGGAATCATTTTGACCACGTTTTATCTGTACAGAGGAAAAGGGAAGGGAAGGAGGCCTTCACAGGGGAGAGATTAGTTGACACTTCAGGACTGCGTTGTCGTCGTGTCCAGGCGCATGTCCTTCATCAAATCTGGATACGGCCTGGATCTGGCGGTCTGCGGTAAGCCTCGGGATGAACAGAGAAACTAATATTAACGTAGATGCCATTCTTTTTATGATGTAATGAGTACATCTGGATTTATGGGAAGTGTCAGGTATGCCCCAAAAATGCCCCAATTGTCTATGGACCCTATATTATCCTGCAGACACCACTTAGACAACCAGCCATTGAGCGAGGACAATCTGCTAAGTATCTCATCACCAGCCTAGCTCATGTCCTAGCTCTATGTCAAGAAAAGCTCACTATCTCCCTAGCAGAGAACGACGTTTCTGGAAGTAGTGCGTGACTCGACTACGATGCGGGCACAATCGTCTCCCGCTCGTATCAAGACCATCCTGGCTACAGTCAGCAGGACCAAGATAGGCCAGGCCATCACTGTCAAAACACTTTCTGAGAATATTGGGGCTAATGGCAGCTGCGTCCTACGTAATAACTTTTGGCCACATAAATTGTCTGGAGATGATGGCTGTGCTCCTGGCTCTGAGGCACTTCCTCCCAGACCTCAGGGGCCATCATGTTTAAGTACAAACAGACAATATGTTGGTGGTCTACTACATAAATTATCAGAGGTAATTATTATGAATTACCTTCATAATTTGGGAGCAGACGTCTTGTCGAGGCAGGGGCTGAGGCCTGGGAAATGGAGATTCTAACCAAATCTGTTGGCATTACAAGAGATGACCCACTGTCTGCTCTGGTTCTCCCTTACGCATCCAGTCCTGCGGGGTCAGAAGCCATGGTGCAGACTTAGCTGAGGCTTTGTCTTTACGCATTTTCCCCGATTGCTCTGCTCCCAGGAGTTCTAGAGAGAGGGGGGCTGACCCTTGAGGGGGATCAGATCCTGAATACAGGTTTCTCAACTGAGGTTGCGGAGACTAACTTCAACTCTAGAATTCCACCCTCGAGGAATCTTTTTTCCATAAGCGAAAGTTTACTTTTGCTCTTAGTTGGACCCATTTAACTGCCCAATGGCTTCAGTGCTGAAGTTCCTTCAAGACCGTCTCTCTTCCAGTCTTTCCCCGTCCACACTTAGGGTATGTGTGAAGACCAGTCGCCTTCCATGCAGCACTAAGGGGTAGAAGCATTACTTGGTAATTTGATTCCTTCTTGGCATTATGAGGGTGAGGCCTGCAGCTCAGGTTAGAGTCCCAGCAGGGGGATCTAGCCGTGACTTTAGAAGAGTTGCCACTGGCACTCTTCAGGCCTTGGTCTTGGCGTATAGTCCTACAGGCCTTCATCCTCCTCCTGTGTCGGCGGACCAAGAGAAGCTACATCTATTTTTGTACGACTGCTCAGCGGTAAAGGCTGAACAGTTGTTGGTATGCTTCAGGCCCCCCAATAGGGCTGCCCAGCTACCAAATTAACATTCAGCAGGTGGATTCCGGAGGCATTTTCCTGGACCCAAGGGACGCTGTCTGCCCTCGCCTCTGCCAGTAAGCCCATTCCACCTGAAGTATGGCATTAAGTATGGCAACAAGACCTTTGTTGTAAGGTTTTATAGTCTGGACCTGCTGGCTACGCCAGGGTCTTAAAGGGATAGTTCACCCAAAAATGAAAATTACCCCATGATTTACCATGATGTACATTTCCGGGGTATGGGAAATGTCTTTCTTACTGTACAGTACTACTAAGAGCAAGTAGTCAAAATCTGCATGATTAGGGACTCCATAATATGAGCATTAAACACGGACAACTTTAAGCGTGACATGAACAAGACTTTATTAACTAGACTAACACTTAAACTACTCTAACATACACATACAAACATGCATACAGTTTACCAGAGGAAAGAGAGCTGAAGCAGAATAAAGGAAAGCAATCAGTTTAGTTCTAACACACCCTTCTTTAAAAGGGGTAAGGATACTTAATGTATCAAATAATGAGACTAAGTTTGATACTTGCATGTCTCACCCATTTGAATTATTTTGTCCTGATGCAATTTGTTGAGGCTCCAGTTGATATTTGCTGATATTGTCTTGATGAGAGAAACCCAGTGGGAGTCAGAGGATCTTTGGTGAATGGAAAGACAAGGGCTCAGCCTGGCACAAGCTTGGGGGTCCTTAGAAAAGTTCTAGTTTTTTGCCCGAGCCGCGAGTGATCCACGTCAATTCCGGCAGGAAGTCACACCAAGAAACACGAGACAATCCGGTCAATTGTCAAAATATAAGCAATTTTCAAATTAAAATACCGCGAGTGACAACTGCGAAGCAATAGATATAGGGCAAGGGCTCTCCTCCTGTCTACTCGCACTGGGAAACAGGAAGAGGAAAATAGTTTTAATAAATTTGAAGAGAGGATGTATATTTCAACGGTATATCTACACTACTACTGTCTACCATATTCTCTCTCTGGCTGCGTGTGTGTCTTGACAACGGATTAATAAAAGAAGTGTACAAACTTCTTGGTTACAGAAACATGGTGTATTCATTTTATGAGGTTATTTACTTACCTATGATGTAAAAAATAGCTCTGAATAAACAACAACTGAGCAGAAGCGCTTGTCGACCTCCGTGAAGAATACGCGTCTGGTGTGAACAGGCAGGCGCCGGACCGCGCAAGATTTTCCGTTCCGCGCCGCTTCCGCGTCCGGTGTGAACCAGGCGTAAGAGGTGTGATCTTGTGATCAGTGATTTTTAAAGCATGAAGATGTCACACCCTCTGGAGGTGTGTGAGCCAATAAGAAGTTGTTCCCTTTGGAGGGAATTTCTTTACAACCCTTTTTTCAAGCAGGCCTTTGAACATGTAATTTGATTGGGTGTTTAACAAAAGAATCTTCAAGATTCTTGTGACGGCCCGAGTGGTGGCCGCACAAGAGCGGTAATGTGGATGTATCAACACACACACACACACTTACACGAAGGACATGTATTTAAGAATAAACTTTATTTAAACTTTTATTTCATTTATTTTCATTTATTTCATTTTTACATTCATTTGTTTCAGTATAATGATGGATCATAACCACACCAAACAAACAATATTAATTACTTCTTTATTGTTAGGTTTTCATATTTTTACATTTACAGCACATTTTTATATACATTGTTACTGATTTGAAGTGCACACAAATTAGTTGCGTTGTATATGTTACTTATATTTGTTTCTATTTTGAGTTTAAGTTTACAGTAGCCCCGTTTACATGTAGCATTGTATTCCGATTATAACCAGTTTAAAAGTCCAATTAGAATGAAAATTCTGATTGGAAAGGCTTTCCTGTAGCTCAGTGGTAAGAGCATTGCGTTAACAACGCAAGGTTGTGGGTTCGATCCCAGGGGATTGCACATACCTATGTATAAATGTATAGGCTAACGCAATGTAAGTCGCTTTGGATAAAAGCGTCTGCCAAATGCATAAATGTAAATGTAAATGCTCCATGTCAACACCTCAATTGGAATTAAAATGCTCAAACCGATTGAAATTTCAGTCGGATTGAAGGGGGTGGAATAAACCTTTTCATGAACCGATCAAACGAAAGATTACACCATGTAAACGAGCTGATCCGATTACTTTGAGTGTACGTCTTTCTGCGCATGCCTGGTTTTGCGCCAGATAATTCTGTCAGCTAACATAATGCCTTCTTTTTGTGATCCAATGTGGATTCTGATCACCGTATAAGGTAGGAATATTTATACCATTACCATAGTAAACATGGTAAATATGAACACTTGAAGAAATCAGACAAATCATATAGGTTATCATAATCCTGTTTTTATTTTATCTGTCAGCTTCGTCTCTTTATACCGGACTATCCTCTTTTTCTCTGACTGAAAATATAACTATCTTTCTGGGAGAGAGTGCTAAAGCTCCTCAGGTCATATTTTTGGTGGCATATTTGTAGAAATGACCATTCTTTCTAAATGTGATGTATGTCCTGTAACTAGCCTACCAAATAAACAGAAACAGACGCGACTGACTGAATAAGTTGTGTGTCCTCTTTTTTTTTTTAAATAGACGTTCACAAACGTCATAAACGGTAAACCACTTTATTTCTGTGTGACTAATGTGCAATTTTAACACAAAATAATTCATTATGATCAATCAATGTATCGCTTTTTATTGTAAACATGTGGTAAAACATCGATTCTTGGGTTTTAAATATTCAATTAAACAACAAAAATGCCAGCAAACGGTTGCTCTTGTTTTGTGATCACGTTGTTTCCTGTGATTTCTTTCTGATTAGTTTTCTGATAAAACTTACATTTTGTTGGTGAAATGATGGGTTTGTGTGACGTTGTTCCAGAGAGGCGTGTTACTGGCGTGTTTTAAGTGAAGCGCTGTGGAGCTTCTGCCCGACAGTGGAAACGCAGCAGATTTTGGGCACGGTGCTACTGGCCCGAGGCTATTAGCCTGGCACAGCCCGTTTAAAGCCCTGGCTCGCACTGGCCCGACAGTGGAAACGCGGCTAATGCCTACAACTAACACGACGCACCATCTTGACAGGATTGAAAATGTGGGAAATAATGAGCTTCCAGATGCGGCAGACAAGTGTGCGCATGTCACAAAATGATTTCGATTGAAAGCGTCAGCACATGTAAACACCAGATCGGTTTAGATAACATCCCATGTAAACAGTCAACCGGAATCCGTCAATCAGAACGATCTCAATCAGAATAGCAAAAAAGTGTGCATGTAAACGGGGCTAGTGATGAACTTCAGACATGGTCCGCTGCAGCAGCATCCTGGCGTGACGAGGATTAGAGTCCGGGCAGGAACAGAGAACTTAAGCATTATTGGTTCCGCCCGGACATACTATTTGCTAGGAATTGCCCGGGGGAGGAAGAAACGTTAATGTCTTTATTAATTGATTTATTTAGTTGTACATTTTATGATATTTGACTACATTTTGCTTTCCTTAAAGGAACCATATGTAAGAAATGTATTTCAATTAATCATAAAATGGCCCTGATATGTCACTAGACATTAAGAAATCATGTTCATTTCAAATACTTATATCACTGACAACAGTAGTCCGGCCAGGATATTGTCATTTAAAAGTGATAGTTGCAGCCCTCAACTGATGTTGATGTTGTCATGTTGTGTTTTAGCCTGAAGCGCCACCCTCCACCTATCTACCAATCACAAAGTCGGTAGTGTTACGGCATCCGGGTTGCCAGCTCTGCAACTCTAGTTCAAATAAAGACCCATTTTTTTTGCAAAGCTTGTGTTCCTTGTTCTTGGCTTCTCGGTCCCTCACAATTCTTATAATACTAATGCGTCACAAAGTTAGCAAAATGTAATGTAAATGAACAAACGGGGGACGAAGATTGGAGTTTTTAGAGAGCAAACATGCTACACGTATGATTTTGGTTAACCATAGTATGCAAATCTGAAATCCAATTCAATTTCTGAAATCCATTAATCCAAAAGAGTTTAAAAGAGAGAATGAATACATAGGCCAAACTCCATAAAAGGAAAATCATGAGATGGGAAAATTGGATACATGTTTATACATTTCTCAAGTGGTTATATATAGAATGTATAGGATTAAAAGGGGTTATTTCTCCTTCTCAGCAATAATTAAGTGAGAGTCACAACTCTCTGCAAATTCCTTCTGAGTCTTATCAGTCTTAATGTGTCCTGTAACAGGACACCGGGTTCTGCCAGTGTGTTAGCTTCATTTGGGTTGTTAGTTTTGATGTTAGTTAAATTTAATGAATAATTTGTGTGTGTCTGATTGGTTCAGATGCTACAGCAGTGAATGGTCATTTCTGTTTTGAAGTCCATCAAAGTGCATCCGTCCATGATAAAAGTATTCCATACGGATCTGTGGGGTTATAAAGGCCTTCTGAAGCGATGCGTTTGAGTAAGAAAAATATCCATATTTAAAACTTTATCGACAAAATAAAGTTATTTTAGTCAATAAAGTTTTAAATATGGATATTTTTCTTACACAAACTTATTTTTCTTTACCTCAAAAGGCCTTTATTAACCCCCCAGAGCCGTGTGGAGCACTTTTATCATGGATGAATGCACTTTGATGGACTTCAAAACAGAAACTGACATTCACTGCCATTATAAAGCTTGGAAGATCCAGGATATTTTTTTAATATAACTCCGACTGTATTCATCTGAAAGAAGAATGTCATATACACCTAGGATGGCTAACTGTGCGTTCACACCGGACGCGAATAGCGCGTCAAATTCGCGCCTGCCACGTCTAGTTATACGCTTGACCACTAAATAGCGAAATTTACGCGCGTAAAAACAAAAGTTTGAAGCGAAATTTACGCGCGTCAGAGGCGAAATCCGGAGGCGAAAGTTTCGAAACCCGTTACCGGCCATCTTTTTTAGATGTTTATCGAGCATTAGCATTAGCATTAATCGAGAGAGTCACCGCTCGTATATGCTCTGGAGAGCAGAAACAGCTGCGTAGGGCAGGGGTTCCCAAACTTTTCCATGACAAGGCCCCCCAAATACCACTAGGTTCTGGCCAAGGCCCCCCTTTTGCAGGATGTGTTATTGAACCCATCGACAATACTATGGCAAATGTAGAAATAAATAAATAAAACATCTAGGTGAACATCAGATTATGTGATGGTGTTTGATACCAGCCAATCAGAAAGATTATAGAGATGAACCTATTACAATTTTCAAGGCCAATTCCGATTTGTCATTGAGTTTGACCTGCCAATACAGATTTTAGCCGATTCTGATTAAATTTTTTTAATTCACACAAATATTTATTTTCTATATATATATTTTTTATAAAACACCACTTTTATCCAAACTGATTAATAAAAACAAGATTAAATGGGTACATTTTCTATAAATATTTTTGAGTCTTCATTTTCTTGAAGCCTACTGAAGTTCTTGTTAAAACACACTATACATGCAAATTATGTCCATTTTTGGTACTTTTTGTGTGAAATCATATTTATTTTGTCCATCAAAAGTGTGCTTTCACTTTAATTGAGCGTGAGCAGCGCAGCAAAAATAGACTCGGCGCCGAAACCCTCCGCTTCACTACTGCTCACAGCACGCGACGCTCCTGCTTGACGCTCCTGCTTGACGCTTACGCGCTGCTCCTGCTTGCGGTGTGAATGCACTCACTGAACATGCACGCCGAAAAAAAATCGCGCTACTCACGCGCCGCTCGCGGTCTGAAACGGCCGTAATTCACAAGGTTTCCTACATGTGCGTTCTGTGTGCACGTGTGCATTTGAATCGGCATTATGTCAGACTGAAAATCACGTGAAAATCGGCCAATTCTGGTCACCAGCCGATCAATCAGTTAATCTCTAAAAGATTAGCATTAAAAGTATAATGTTCAGATAGGCTATGCAACAAATTATTAAAATGTTATTTTATAACAATACTCATATTAACAAATTTTTTTTTCCAACTTGCTGCGGCCCCCCTGGCGCCCCCTGGCGGCCCCCAGTTTGAAAACCCCTGGCGTAGGGGACATCGTCGCTGTACTCGGGTCCACCAGACCCTCCGGAGGGTTTCAGGAGTTTCACAATTTGCTCCAGGAGCTAGGTTTGGTGGACCTAACGGTGAGGACGCTGACGAGGACAGAGTAGGCAGTATAAGGCCTCGAGTGGTCGCTGCCTGACGAGCCCGCGCTCTACAGCCCGGCGCGAGGTTCACCCTCGCCCGCACCCACCTAATCTGTCATTTATTTTTGTTTTGATAATAAATGGAGCCAGCCTCCAAAAGTGAAACCTGTCCTGTGATTTTTTTTATTTATTTTTTTATACACTAAATTGTGTTTGTTGTCTTTACATTAGAATAATAATGTTTCATATAATCTAGAATAGATATGGAATAAATAGCATTCAATACAAAATGAGTATCTCTCATATATTGAAATCGAGTTTTTATGTGAAAGATTTGCTTTGTTGTGCATTAGAACCACACCAAGCATTTTAGTCATATTACAAAATAATTTATTGAGGCCAAACATAAAATAACATTATAAACTGTCACTTCACCACGTGACAGCAACAAGCAGGCTCCTGATTGGTTAACGAGGCGCGAATTGACACAGAAGTTCAGATTTTTCAACTCGGGCGGCAGACGCGAATTCGCGTCAAACACGTGAATGCACAAAAAGCACTACATAAAATCATTCGCGCGTAACGCGCTTAACGCGCCAGACGCTCAATTCGCACCATTTGCGCAAACTTGACGTGCGAATGAGGCGTATTCGCGTCTACCGCGCCGCGTTCTACGCCTCATTCGCGCCGCAGGAATTTTTTACGCGCGTAACGCGTCTTTGCATTGACTTAACATTGAAATCACTCGCGCCTGACGCGCTATTCGCGTCCGGTGTGAACCCACCATTAGGGTGAGTAATTTCATGGGGTAATTTTCATTTTTGGGTGAACTATCCCTTTAAGCACTCTCATCCTGAGCTGTGCCTGAACAGTTTTACTCCAGGACAGGCATTTGTCAGTATGGCAAAGTGGGTATTTCTTTCCCCAAAGTGTCGTCATACGACACAGCACAAGTTCCCTCGAAAGGGAACGTCTCTGGTTACGACTGTAGCCCTTGTTCCCTGAGAAGGGAACGAGACGCTGCACCCCTTTGCCATACTTCCTGCATGCCTGGGAGCGGCTTACTTCAGCCTATCAAAGCTGACGTTACTGTGTTGCCGGCTTCTCTTTGTAGCTTCCGCGTTACGCCGTCACACGTCATGGTGACGCAGCACGAATCATGATTGGACTTTTTTGCACGTGCTTCAGATGCTTTCACACTGAAGGCGTTGCCCAAAGTGTCGTCATATGACACAGTGTCTCGTTCCCTTCTCAGGGAACAAGGGTCCCAGTCGTATCAGAGACGTTTTCCTGTATTTTTTTGTAAAATCTGGGGATTTTATTACAGATAATACCATTATGAATAAATGCTTTTGGATTTTGGATTTTATGAGTTGTGACTCCCAGGTCACGTTGCCTGATTAGGGTATAAAAAAAGGACCAAGTCATTCATCTGTTAACTGTAACTGGCCCACTTGCCACTGCATTTTTAAAACAATTATATCATATACTTCTCCTGATCTAATGTTGACAAATTATATATCATTCGAAAGGTTACGAACTCAAGATTCAGCCTGTGAAAACTGTTTTGAAATCGGATAAAAAAAATGGTACTTTAACCCCTTAACTGTCACCCCCTTTTTGAGAATGGACATTAAAATGCACTATTCAAAATAATATGGTTGTAATTCAAGAATTATTTTGGGTATAGACCTAAGTTGGGTCTTGTTTTAAAGAAGACACTCAGCAGATTATTGCTGAAGTGAAAGCACTTAAAACATGAAAGTATGAAAAAGTTATGGAAGTTTAAATTTACAGTATATCAAATATACTGTACTTAATATTCTTTTATATAAAATATATATTTAAAAAAATATTTTTTACTCTAAAATTAATATAAAATCAAAGCCATATATCTAACCAAGTTGTGTTCCAAATTTGAAGTTGATATCACAAAAATGAAGTTCCCATGAGATTTTGTTTAGGCGTAATACCAAAAATAGCCACCGGGTGACATACATTCCATTGAATTTAATTGTATGCATTCTGCCGTAACAAATTAATAAATTTCTGTCCAAATATCACTTCTGTCACAAAATATCGAACCTTGAGACTCAGACCTTTCTGACAATATTTTGTCAAGATTAGAAAAGGTTTTGATCATAAATTATGAAACATGATTACGCCCAAAAGGGGTGGAGCCAGATAAAAGAATTTAGAGTACCGTTTCTATGGTAACGCAACGTCCAATTTCAAAACGGTTTTCACAGGATGAATTCTGAGTTCGTAAGCTTTCAAATGATACCTAATTTATGATAACTACTAAAATATGTGATGTAATAAAAAAGGCAATAAAAAAGATAATATTATATTTTAGAGGATAATATATATATATATATATATATATATATATATATATATTATACTTTTTAGAGGATAATATTATTTTATCATTTTTTATTGACAAATACTAGATTATATGTTTTATTATGAACTTTTAGCATGAAAACCAAAGTTTCAATTATTAAAAGTGTGCGTCGACTTTTTGTGACAAACTCCAGAACTCCTGTTATGATGTAGATTTTTTTAAGGTGCACTCTTGTCATAAATTCATCTATTACTGTTCCTACATAATTTGTAACAAAAAACAGTGTTAAAATATCTATTTAGGAGTCTTAGACCTTTCCAACGATATATAGTTTGTCATGATTAGATTAGGATTTAATTGTAATATAGTGAATTAAAAACTCAAAATACACAGATGGTCAAAATTAGGGTTAATCCCTTTTTTATACCCTAAACAGGCAACGTGACTCAGGAGTCACATATATTTCAAAACGTGCTAAATAACAACACGAACAACATACTCATTAATTTTCTTCTTCAGCACCTTAAGACAATGTTCACAATTAATGCAAGCAGTAGTAGTATTATTTTTCCAGAAGAAAAGTAAGTTTAATATATATTTACTTTACTCAAAATCTGAATGCCCTGCACCACCGGTAGCCATGTTGGATTTAGGTCAGGCTGACTAATTTATCACACAAAAATGTAAGCAAATTATGCAGACCAGGCTGTGATAAATGATAAAAGGATTTCATGAAAAAATCATTCTTGCCCAAATAAGACAATAAAAACTATGTGACTCGTGAGTCACGTTGCCTGTTTTAGGGTTAATATTTGCTTTTGGAATGGAATGGAATGTGACCTTGACATGTGTGTGGCCAGGCTTTATGAGATTAACCTATTAATTTCATGATAAATAAATACTGTATACCTCACAACATATTGCTTTTTTTTCCAACTCAAGTCATTTCAGCAAAGATTTGACATGTAAAGGAAATTCAGCAATTGCTTTACTACTTAAAGTGCTTTTGAGACATATCTTGTTTCTATTGATAACTTGTGCTTGGCTTGAATCCTCTTGTACATTTCCAGTGAACAGGGAGAGCTGAGATCCGTGACTTTGAAGAGTACATTCAGGAGGTGACTCATCGCCTCATTCAGAGATGGCTCTTTAAATCTGAAGAGCTTTTTCTAAACTATCTACTTATGTTTCAAATATCTTCTGCAAACCACCTCCTTTTTCAGAGATGTTTATGCAGCGCTACATTGTTACTGAAATAAACCAGACTTTTTGTTTTTTTATTCAAATTATATCTGAAGTATTACAATGTAAATGAAACATTTAAACACTGCGTGGTGAGAAAAGCACTTTTGACAACAGTTTTAATTATGGTTTAAAAGAGCACTCAGCTGATCTCAAGTGTATGTTGTTAAAGATGAAAATTTTACATCTACTCATTCACTACCTTCATCACTGGAACACAAATGGAGTTTGCCAATTGTCCAACACTGTTTCAAAGTAGATCCTACACCAATTTATTATTTTTTTTTTTCACTCAGAAATTACTAGTAAATTTCACAAATAATTACAACGTAAAAGCAAGCAACACATTTAATGAAACATGACATTTTGAAGGTTACTCCAGTATTATGTTTTATTTATATAATCTATACAGTATGACTTGAAATATAGTGCGTATGGAGTCTATCTTTGAACTTTTAGGTCATTTTTGGAGCTTGACAACACCTGGTCCCCACCCACTTTCATTGTATGGAAGAGACCAGCACAAACATTCGGCTAAATTTCTTCTTTTGTGTTTCACGTATGAAAGGGAATCATACAGGTGAGTAAATTATCAACATTCATTTCTGAGCAATTTCCCGTAGCCTACTACTCATAATCAGCTGTAATTCAACATTCTCAATTTGCTTCACTAATTCTCAGTATGAACACGATACATGTGTTGAAAGTGAAAGGGATCTAAGGTTGTTTGTAGCGCTGGTGTCGCGTCGCTCATGAGACGTGACAACAATAAAATGTTTGTGTTTTGCCCTCCTAAAGGTCACCCTGGTGAAATTCATTCACTGCCTTTTGTATCATTATGATTCAGCTCTCTGTACTGATTACAGCTTTTACATTTTTGATGCGGCAAATCTTCACAGCTATTTCTATCCTTTCTTTTTATTCTACTCCCAAATCTGCAACATCAGTTCCAAACGGCTGAGCAATGAACATTCATTTCCCCCTTTTCAGATTTGCTCTAGTGAAGGGAATTAATATACTAGGTGGGCAAAACATGAATTATTAAAAGTCAATTATTTAAGAGAGTTTCTGGGGAGCTGCTGTTCAAATGTGACCTCAACTCACAGTACTTCATCTATTATATACAGAATCTTCTACTTTATAATGATTTCTGGGGATTGTGAACAATATATGTAGAGAAAGTTGATTTTGAATAATGAAATTACTATCTAATTACCTTTTCCTTAAGTAATATAGGAATTTAAATTAATAATAAATGTACATTCCTCTGTTGAGGTTTCAGTCAGACAATTCAAAGGATATTTTTAGAGCCAATAGTCTTTAAACATGATTTTAAACATGTCTAAGTTAATTTTGTCAATGTTTATGCGTTATATAGATCAACATCGCATATAGATGATCTCAGAGTTAACAGACATGGACTTAAAGTCTTGTCAGGTAATTTTCTCTCTCCTTTTTACTGCAAAGGTAGTCAAGTTTTTTTGAAAGCCCATTTCAACATGTGAATTACCCCTTTAAGTCTCCAAAAACATTACAGTGTACATTAAGTATATTCTTTCCATGATACAGTAAGTACTTGTGGTTGGTGTACATCATCTTCTTAAATTGGTGATATGTTATATATACAGTATATAGAAAGAGAGGGAGAAATGAATATTATACCTCAGTATTAATGAATCAAGTCATCCTACACTAATCTGTCCTCCTGAGAATGGAAACCATCCAGTTGTTTGCTTTCATTGAGGGATGATTCTAATCACAGCTATTTGACAGACAGGCGCTGCTTTCCTCACAGGTCACTGAGGAGGGTGACCACACCGAGAGACACTCACGATCAATCACGGCTCTGCTAATAAGGAGTTTAATGCAAGGAGGCAGTGTGGAGAATAGAGTCACCTACCAGATTGACACGCCGATGAATGGCCGTGACATCCCATCTGCCTGCGTCTGCGCACCCCTACTGCACTAACAGATCAATATATTCCTCATCTGAATCAAGTGCCCTGTGGAGACCACAGGCATACGGATAAAGCCAGAGGCTACTGTAAAACCGATCGTTGAAGTGAGATATATTCCCTGTGTGAAATGAAACTAACTTTGACCCCTTACAGGTTGACCACTGCTTTCGGAAAATGTCTTGCCTTCATGCAAAGTAGTTATATGGGATGACATGGAATATTTTCTAGGAAGTTGATGTCCTGATGTGCTAAACTCTCTAATCCATGCTAAAAAAAAATTTTTTTATAATACCTTTATAATTATTACTATTATTCATGCAGATTTTATGACCTTATATTAATTAAGGAACTATGTGGAATCTTTGTTCTTTTTCAAAATTAATTCACCTCACAACAGGAGTATCTGAGTAAAGTGTAAAGGTGATTAAAAATAATGACTAATAAATGTTTATGAATAATGAATAATAAAGAAATGTTGATCAGCACTTAAAAATATACTTGAAGCTAGTGAATGAATCTGAAGCTAGTTAAAAATTCACTAGCAGCAGCATCAAAATTGGACTTGCAAAACCAATTATTTGTAATTATGTTTTTTTTTTTTTTTTTTTTTTAAATTAGATGACTAAATTGTCCATTAGGGAAATATCTTTGCAACTTCAGTTTTCACACAGATGTGGGACCAAAACCCACCTGATCCTTCCCTACCATAACTTTCGGACCCCTTATGGGACTGAGGCAATCAGTGTAAAATGCCTCTCCATTTTAAATGAAATGTTGATAGACCTTTAATGAGAGGCTATTTTAAAGCATTGAAACATTACTCCTGCTTTAATGTATCGAAATGCACACATGATGATTGATGAATATTCATTAGCATATAATCAATTTGTTATAGACTATTTAAAATATGCCATTTAACAGCTGTCATCTACACCCCTATGCTACTTGCAATGAGGTTCTGATTATAAAATCCTAATACATGCACAATATAACACATTTGCAAGTGCATTTAATGGGCATATTGCAAGTGATTTACTGAGAAAAAGCAAACAGTCACACTTGAAAATATATTGGATATACCCATTTATACATGACTTTTATTATGCTGCTCCCTTGAATCTTTTTGCATTCAAATTGGTATTCAAATGTGCACACTCACAGATTCCACAGGCTTTTGTAGTATTCACATGGACTTCATAAATGGGTATCAATGGGAGACTTAGCATAGGCTGCTCTAGCATTAGCATTTATTCAATAGCACTGTGCATTGGATTTTTCCGTAGCCCAGTGACCCTGATTTAATCCGCAACAACAGTGCTGGCAAAGCTTAAATTAAGTGTCAAGGCCTATTTATACTTCTGCGTCGGACCTACGCCGGAGCCTCTACGCTGTAGGCAACGCGTTGGTTTTAATTTATACTTCTGCGTCGTTGTCCACGTTGACGCGCAATTACTCATGCAGAGGGACCATGTGAAACCCGAGGGAGGGGTTCTAGCAGACCAATCACAGCGCTTGCGTCCGCGTAGAATTGATGCGTTGTTACATTTTTGGAGAGGTGCGCGTCAGGGTACGCTGAAGGGTACGCACGCTAAACACAGCCTACGACGTAGCTACGGCGTAAGTTCGACGCAGAAGTATAAATAGGCCTTTACACCTTGGCAGCAAGGTTACCAATAAAAACTTTGTTTTAAAAATCTGTTCTCTGAGTTTTATAAGGACATTCGCACACCCACCATAGCACTGCAACAAGGACACAAAAAGAGAACGAACACAATTAAATAAGACTCGAAAACCGACAAAAGGAACACATCAGAAAAAAACATCAACCCCATAGTAAGTAGGGAACGAAGGCCTCTCTCTCTCTCAGGCCTATAAATGAACACAGGCTTGATGTATTACATTTTTCTGTGAATAGAATATCGAAGTGGAGATTGTTAAACTGCAAGCTTACATATGTTTTCAGAAAGCAAGCTCTTTTTATCCACAGTGAAGAAAGAGCAAGTGCACATGGTTGCCAGGTTTAGAAAATAAGTAAAACACTATAGCAGATATTTGCCATATTCCGCCTGTGTGAAGACCTGATTGGGGAATTATGTCTCTTGATATTAGGCATCCCCAGTTATGTTTATCTGCGGGTCAGATTAAACCTTATAGCCTATATGTTATATTCTATTAAATAATTTCAGCACATTTCCACTCAGTTTTAAATGCTGTTCTTGTATTCAAATTTAAAAGCAGCTGTATCGATACTATTATGTGACGATACATTGTCTTTTCAATGTATCAAACATAGCCCTATATTGCACATCACCTAATTTCTCAAAGAGTCGATATGTTCAAAGATTCAGTCTCTCTAGACCCCTCCTTTCCGCGAGCCTACTCTGCTTTTATTGGTCAGATGGCCCAGTCTTTTGTGATTGGTCTACTGCTTACAGCAGGTGTTGGAAACAACACCTATTAGCATTTCTGAATTTCAGCTCCGGAGGCTTCCTCAGTGCTTGGTACACAGTTTTTCCTTATCAATTCCAGCGCAAGCTCTCATTCTTTTGAAGTGCATATAAAGTGGATTCACATCGCTGAAAACAGCGTCTTCGCGACGTGTCAACAACAAGACCAAACTCTACCAGGACTTCAGCTACAACTACAGTGTTAGAGAGCAGGTCAAAGTAGACGTTGTTCGCCAACAGCCAATGAAGACCATAGGCTGGCATTATGCAAATGTGTTACATTGTTACATAGGTATGTAACAGGGAGTGAGACTGGAATTGCTGATGCAGTTTAGCATCTATTGTTTCTTTTAAGAGACAATAACTTTAATTGTCGTGCACTTTGATCTTTAAAACCTTCCCAAACAGCTATATTACACACTGCATGAAAGGTAATATTCCCAAAAGCATAATAGGGGCACTTACGTAGCCGTTAAGTTTAGTTCTTAAAGGTCCCATTGCATGAAAATTTCACTTTATGAGGTTTTTTAACCTTAATATGAGTTTCCCTAGCCTGCCTATGGTCCCCCAGTGGCTAGACGTTTTGATGGGTGTAAACCAAGCCCTGGGTATTTTTGAGAAAATGAAAGCTCAGACGGGCGAATCTAGAAATCTTCCCTTTATGTCGTCATAAGGGGAAAGGTTACCTCCCCTTTCTCTTCTTTGCCCGCAAAGAGAATTTGGCCCGCCCATGAGAAAATGAGCTGCGCGAGCGTGATATTGTTTTTTCCTCGAGAGACATCATGGCCTGCAAACGAGTGAAGCATGACAGTTGCTCAGTGTTTGGATGTACAAATGAACACAAAAGTATTTTTTTAGTTCCTTCATCCGAGCCTCTGAAGAACCAGTGAGTTATGTGAATTTCTGATGTGTAATTGTTCAAGTTCAGACAGATAATCTTTCTCTCAAAGTCGTTCAATACGGTTTATGCATCAGTAAATCAAGCCAGTGACTAAACGATCAACTTCACGCCGTTTCTCTTAGTAGGATGAAAATAATCTTACTTAAACTGTGATTAATATATATACAGAAAGCGATCAAAGAACAATCCCTTTCCAATCGCCCAAGCTGTCAATCACACAGTGCGAGTTTATCTGGACACTTGCCAAAACTCGTTATGAAATCAATGACGCTGTTATGCTGCACAACGAAGCTCTTACTGTACTTACCTCATGTTTGCATTGGTGAAATCATTAGTGAGAGTGCAGAAACTGCGTTGCAATGATAAGATCTTCATTCACGCGATCAACAGGCTGTCATCTGCTCAGTGCTCATCACTGCAACCTTTTATGTGATGGGAATAGATCTAAATACTTACAAAAATGTATCACGATTCGTTAATCCCGATAGCTGTTAGGGGTGACCCCGAATAGTCGAAGATTCGATGCTTCGATAGGAGGAGCCTGATTCGACTACCGATCTCACGGTCGAATCTTCGCAGAGGTGTTATGAAACGAGGATCATGCCACTTTGGCTATGAGGGCGCTCAATGTCTGATTTCACATAGAACTAGCTTTTATGTAAATACGTTAATATTCAGCCTATTATGATAATGCTGTAGGCCTATATAAAAATGTGCAAAGAAAGAAGCTTTTAATAAATATTTTTTAACGTGCGTGAATAAAACCAAACACCCCGTGACAGATTTAAGTTTCACTTTCAATCCGTGACCGACAGAGGAGTGTCTTCGCGGCAAGGATTTAAATCTTTAACAATGTCTGACTGGGATAAGAAAATCTAAAGTGTGGATGTACACGATTAGAAAGGATATTCTCCAAGGCTGGATTTAGCATCAGGAAAACCATGATCGCACTTCTGCCGGCCAACGTTAACATGTTTCACGCATAGACTGGGTTTCACGTTAGAATGTATTTTATCCGCGCGCACAATTTGAAAAGACTCCAACGGACAGACAGAGTGAAAGACGTTCAGGATTTGTTCTCTCGATCAGGTATCGGGTATAGTGATTTCAAAACTTTTCAGCCGGTTCTAATTTTATTTTTGGATGCTGTGAACATTTTTAGCTAAAAAGACTGCCTCTCCAGTTTAGCATTTATTGTTGTTTCTGCAGTTAAAAAGACAAAGTTGAAAATTCTGGCTACTATCGTTATTTTAATAATTTCTTGATTTTTATTTTATTTATTAATCTGTCAGGGTTATCTAATCTAACTATTTGTGGCTTGTGTTTTGAATATATGTTCCCCTGCACTTTAGGCATTTTGCACACATTTGCTCCTCATCTTGTGACTTGATTCTGATTTATTTCGTTTTGTATTTTTATTTATTAGAAAGGTATATTCTGTTCTAATTTAATTTAGTAAATTAATTGTTTATTTTTTCGGTGCATCGATGTTGTGCTGTAGGCTGGCCTGCTCGCACAGGTAATTTAGCCGATTTACTGCAATTTACTGCAAATCTGCAGTGTGGCCTTTCTGGAGTTATTTATGTTATTTCTTAGTTTTATTGATCAAATGTTTTTATACATTTTCTTCTATATCTTTGTGTGATTTTCTGATTTTCTTTGAAACGTTAAAGCCCCGCCCCCAGCCCCACCCCCATCCCCATGATTCGACTATTAGTCGACTATAGGCAAGACATGACGATTCTGATTCGACTATGAAAATCCATAGTCGGGGACAGCCCTAATAGCTGTAATAGTAAAAATGTAAAATAGCTGTAATAGTAAAAGTTTTCGAGAGAGTTCCACATGTAATGCTAAATATTTCATATGCAAGCATGTCAGCCAATCACAGCAGTAGGCGTTTACACTGAAGTCTCACAGCAGCCAATCACAGCAGTGGGCGTTTACACTGAAGTCTCACAGCAGACACGCCCCTTCAAACAGAGCGTTCAAATCAGAGGCTAAAATCAGGATAGGTATTATGCCTTTTATTTCTAAATTATAACAACTTTTGATCTAAAAAACATACTAACATTATAAGGGCACCCCAGGAAACATGCTAAAATAATAAAATAATCCATGCAATGGGACCTTTAAACTTTTGTCTTTATGTCCAATTTTCAAATACTTATTGCTTCAAATCAAAGTTTGTAATGTTGCCATATTTGGCTGGTTTGCTTCATGGCATAGAACTCTTTAACAAAGACTTTTAAAAAAATCCTATGGGAAAAATAAGAACCAATCTGCAGTAAAGTCAACAACCACTATTGCACTCTATAGACAGAAATGCAGAGAGCAAGCAATGGGTACTTGTGTTAAATTATGTATTGGATCACAACAACACATGAAATTGAGCTAGAAATGTTTACTTGCATTTCAGGCCTTAGTCCCAAGTTATATACATTAGATCTTTAATGAAGGGTTAAGTGAAGGCTCTCTTAGTGACAGGAACAACCACATACAACTTTCCCTTGCTGCTAAAAATTACCAAGGCATTTAGCCTGTTATTGACACTTGAGCGAACCATAACCCTGCTCCATGGGAGGTCACATTTACAAGTCATCAGAATATTGATCTACTTGTTTGAGACATTATCCCAAAAGAAATCACAAAGCAAACACTATCCTGACACAGGGCAAATAACGACCCTTCCTTTCTCAATTTAAAAAATCACAATAGTGCCTTTGTGAATCTGATAGATTTTTTGCAAAGGTCAAAATATTAGAAAATCCCTTGTCTTGTCTACCAAATGACACTACTTGACGATGGAGAGAGGCCAAGTGAGCTTGGGACGGACAAAACTGTAAAGCTTGGCTCCCTGGTTAATGTGCAAGCATGCATAATTTGATTAAAGACATAATCTGCTGCAAACATTATACAGGTTCAGCCCCTACAAAGGTTGAGTCCAGCAGTGATGGTTTACTGGATCGATATCACTTGAGAGAGACACCCCAGGTTGCTCTACGGTGACTGAGTCTTCAATTAGTGTTCTACAAGTTGTTTCGGATACAAAGTGCTAGATAAATGGCGAGCAGCAGCATTCGACTTCTGTAAGTAATGTTAACTTAATAATCAATTAGTCTTTACCGTTACTTTACACTCTAAATAAAGAAAGATATATAACCTCCCCAGGCACCTACTGTAGCAAAAGTTCACATTTTCAGATTAGAGTTTGATAAATGTTGTGACATTTAATGGGCTGAGAGATTTACAAGTAGCACCTCTGATTCCTATAGATTTTTCCCACTCTAACAGGTGATTAACCACTGGGGCGAGTTCAGCCCTTTACAAACAATTCCTGAAAATAATACATATATATATAAACAAAGACATTTTTTAAAAAGGACTGTTTGTAAGGGAACAGTTTTAAAAAAACACACCCTTGTGAAAAACTCTGTTTGCACGTTTGCATGTAAACTGAGAAAAACTGAGTTTTAGGCAGTCAACGTCACAGTATGCGACAGAACTTGCACTGCGTCAAAGGTCATAGATATGGTCAAAGGTGCGACCTATATTTTCGGGATTCTGATTGGCTAACATGGGCTTGAGTTTCTCATTACACTGCCACCTACAGGTTTGGCATGCTCTTGACGGCATGTACACGGGTTTGTGTAAACGAACACTTTTCTGAAAACGGAGAGGGTGAAATGTCCGTTTATGAAAATATTCTGCCACGTGTAAACGTAGCCTGTGTTCCCAGTTAGTTTCATTGATTGTTAATTAGTTTCCACACACCTTTTTCCATTCTCCCTGATTACGTTCCCTGTGTATTTAAGCCTTGAGTTCTTTCAGTTCATTTGTCCGGTATCATCAATGTTAATGTGGATGTGTTAAGTTATTCTCCTCCTGTTTTGGGTTTATTAAAGACTGTTTATGTTTCTCCACTACTTCTTTGTGCGCTTTATTACAGCCAGCATGCAAAGCATACTTTTAAAAAGATTATGGAAATAATATAATTTAAAGTTCCCCATTGTAAAAATCAAGGTTTTAATGTTGTTTATATGTCTATGTGGTGTTTTTAATATGCTTTAAGACAAACCATGTGTAAATTCATAAGTCAACACCATTGTTGAGTATTTTCTCCTTAAAACTGCAGTGAACCAAAAACCAAAACCAAAAACCAGAACCAAAAACCAAAAACGTGACAGTCTCAAAAACGCGGTTTGAAATAGCTGGTGTTTCTGACGTCACAAACTGCCTTGTAACCAATCACGTCAATGTGTGATCATCAATGATTGGATCTCTGAGCTGGTGTGAGTGAGTGGAGGTGGGGCTAATTTGCATATTCATAGAACCACGTATAGTAAATGAGGCAAGGACGTAGAGTTACATTCAAGCTATTTTAAGGCATGAAGAAATTATTTTCAAGGAAAAAAACACTTAAATATGTAATTTTGGTGATGAGATAAAATAATAACTACAGCGGGACTTTAAATGAATATAAGTGCAAACTGAATGTAAAATTTTATTGCATGTTAATTGAAACTGACTGAAAATGTATTATAGTTAAAATTTAAATTAAATGCAGTTATTTGAACTTGAACTGCAAATAAGTTGGACAATATCTTTAATAGAAGTAATTTCATAATTACTTCTATTGTCTTTGAATGGTTAAAGTATTTTGGGGAATATACAGTTTAAAAATGCTGGGGGTTTTAACCATTTAACCATTTTGGGTCAAATATGGACAAACCCAAACTTTAGGTTAAAAATTTAATTTGAAAATTTAACCCAACGACTGGGTTTGTCCATATTTGACCCACATTTGTGATGGAGTTGAGGTTTAGTTAATTATTACATTTAAATAGAATATCGAATAACACTACAGTTAAAATTATAATATATATATATAGGCCTATATATATATATATATATATATATATATATATATATGAAAGAACTTTACATGCTACATGCTTTATGTTAATAAACACATCAAAATAAGTGTATTTCTTTAAAACATGACAAAAGATTACTAAAACAATGATTTACTAAATTCTACTACATGTGCACATTCAATACATTTAAGTACAATTCAGGTATGTAATGGTGATTTTAACAGCAACAGTTACTGTTACTGTAACAGTTACATTTGTGTCCTATAGTGTTTGTAAATAAAGTTAAAACAAATTAACTAGATATTCAGGTTGTCCCTTCTTTCATACATACACACAGGTGCAAAACCTATACACAATTTTGTATTCTTTTTTTTCACCAATCATGCTTACATAGTACTTCTATATTATATCAGGCTATGCTGTTTTTTCCAGCCCGATCTCACGGGAAAACGTAAAAATTCTACGAAGTGGCTTATTCGTACGAATTCATACGACCTGACTCGTACGAATTTTTTTTTGCAAAATCGTACATATTTTACGAATTGGCCAATTCGTATGAATTCATACGAATGACCTACCCCTGACCCCGCCCCTAAACCTACCCATCACGTGGGTTTAGACAAATCGTACAAATTCGTACGAGTGAGGTCGTACGAATTTGTACGAATTAGCCAACTTTTTATCATTCGTACGAATTCGTACGAATTGGTCGTGAGATAGCGTTGGTTTTTTCAGTGGTTTTTATCTGCCCATCTTTTCTTGATTTCTTATCCTGTGACTTATAAATTCAATATGTATCCATCTCATCTATTGATTTTACTCAGTCTGTTTCCTGTGGTGATATTGGCTTTAACCAATTTTTAAGTGAGGGTTAATGACAGTGGGAATCTATTTCATTTTTATTTCATCTTGCTGTTGCATAAGTTATATATGGTTTGTCATCATAGAAACCCTAGTTAGATTGATCTAAGTTATACACACCCATTCTAAGTTATACACCTATAATAACCCAGCCAACATTTTGTATGTGGGACCCATGTGGGTATGAAATGGGCCCTATATAGGATTTTCCGCAGGTTCCATAATGGCCCTATGCCAATTGCCCACATGGATTACATGCTGGATTGCACGTGCCACTAGGTGGGTCCCAACTGGGGTTCGTTCTTTGTACCTTGCTTAATATATCTGAGATTATTTGACAGATGCCGGATCTTCTAATTGAGATAACTGATCTCTGGCTAATTTGGTTCTTCAAACGAATTTGCGGATTTTATTTAGGCTAAATATCTGGATTAATTTGTCTGAGATTACTGCGCGTTCTTGTGTTCATTGGAAAGGGTAGATATATCGATACTCGAAACCATGATCAGCAATGCAGCGATTGATATCATATTAAAAAAGAACATCACACACCAGACGACAAACATTAATTTCTGGACCTTTAAGGAAACAGCCAAGCGATCAAAATTACATAAAAGTTATAATCGATAAATTAAATGTGTACTGTTTGTTACATGATTCCCAATTATTTCACAATTTCTAGTATTTGTACAGACTTTACATTTTTATTTCAATGTTGTAATGAGCAATTCATTTAATTTTACCTGTGAAGCAGATTTGTTTGTAAATAAAGTTAAAACAAATTAACTAGATATTCAGGTTGTCCCTTCTTTCGCTGTTTGCTACATAAATTGAAAACTATTGCATTTTTCCATTGTGTTCCATGTATGTTTCCTTTTTGGGGTGACCTTGTCATTCTGTGAAAGATTTTATGATATGTCCAATATATTTTCAGAGGGTGTATTAGGGTGAAGTGCCCCTGATGGGCTGAGACCAGACACATGGTTATTAAAGAACGGCACAGGCAGTGTGAGAGTGGATGGCCTGGGTCACATCACCCATAGTGCTCCACTTCAACAACCTGATTAAAGCAGCATACAGAATTCAAAACAGCATCTCTCCATTGATCCGCTACATGGGGAATTTTCTCCCAGAGCTGTCTAGCAAGAAATAGTGCAACAGGATAACAGCAGATAACGGATTAGATCTCTATCATATACAAAGATATATAGAACAGAGATGGTGTCATCTGATAAATGTAATGTTTCTGTTTTGGTTTGGTTCTGTTCTGCTTCAGTTTCCTCTTGTGTGCCATGCAGTTAATCACTAATTAAGTTCACCTGTTGTTCATTTAGTTCCCTCTTTGCCTCTGTGTATTTATAGCTCTCAGTTTGTTCAGTTCTTTCTCATGTGTTGTTTTGCTGCCATGTGTTTCTTCTATGATCTTCTTTGCTATGAATTTCTTCTTTGTTATTGTTTAATGAAAGTGCTGCAATTAGATCCTTCTCATCCTTTTGCATGACCACACCTTGACAGAACACAAGACTGATTAAATATGAATCTAGCAGCAGTCCTGAAAAAAGTCCTGAGGACCAGCTAATGTCCCTGTATCAAGAGGGACGTTCGCTGGAGGATTTTGTGAATTTGAAGTCTTGCTTTTGAAGTGGACTGTACAAATGCCTCCTCTACCTGATGCCTGTGGGAAATTCCAGCTGCTCTTTTCTTCAATACATTGAATATGCGCTTTTTAGAGGAATGGGAAGAGGTTATTTCCCTGTTTCTCCCATCCCCACTGGTTCTGTCAGAAAGACTCAGAAGGCAGGTGAACGTTTATATGGTATTTATTCCATATGGTATTAAGAGATGGTAGTGAGCTACAATGGTTCATGTTTATTTGTATAGAAAAGTTCTTTGGCGTAGACCCCGTCCTTCGTCCAAATCCTGGGGATGCGGATTTGGCTGATCCTGCCTAAAGATGAAGGCAGGGGCATAGCTTACCCCCAAAAAATGGAAAGGACCAGCCTGGTGGTGGTGAGGAGGATGGAGGGGAATGTCAGCGTCATAAACTGCGAATGTGAATTCGGTGCTTATATACTCCAGGTGTCAAGCAGTGATTGACCAGACCTATTATTATGAATGAATGATGTGGCATTAGAGTCTTCCTAATAGAACTTACGCTGACGCTATCATTTCTGTCCAGTTTAAAGTCTCCTGTACCCCGTTGGTTCCGGCCAGCTTGATGTCTCCAGATTTCCCAACCAGCCTCTCTCTCCCTCCTCCTCTTCCAAAAACATCCAGTTCCTCAGCCTGGCCTCAGCTGGTTTCCCTCAGCCCCTTGATTCCTCCTCTGACACCTCTCCACTGTGTGGAATTACCGAAGGTTTCCAGATCTCCAGCTTTGCCCAGGAAAGTGGATCCTCCAGAATCGCTTCACTCCACCGCGGCCTATTGGCTTCGCCTTAACGCCTCCCTCCCTTGGTTCCACCAGATACCATCATCCTTGTGGCTCCATCGGGCTCCTTTGTCTCTCAGGTTCCGCCTTGGTCAGACGTCACCCTGTCTGCGCCAAAGACTTACTGTTAAGTAAGTTACTTACGCTGCGCTCCGTCTCTCCACCCCTTCGGCTCCATCTGGCTCTGCCTTCCCTCCAGCTCCACCTCGGTCCTCAGTCCCACCAGCTTCGCCTCAGTCCTCGGGCACCCTGGCTCAACTGTTTTGGTTTGGTTCTGTTTCTGTTTACCTGTGTTCCTTGTCATTGTAAGTTGACTTAGTTTCCTCTTGTGTGCCAGTTAATCACTAAGTTCACTCGTTGCTCATTTAGTTCCCTCGTTTGCCTCTTGTGTATTCATAGCCCTTAATTTATTCATTTCTTTGTCTTGTGTTTCACTGACTCGTGTTTCTTCTGTAACTTATTCTTCATTTTGAATAATCATCTTTGTTCTTGTTTAATAAAAGTTCTGCAGTTAGATCCTTTTCCTTTTGCTTGAACACACAGACAATATAAACATATTAACTATAGTAATTGACTGAAAAGATTCATACAACTGTAAATTTATAAGGGAAGCAGGTGATTTTATTTTTATATTTGCATTTTCTGATAAAAAAATTAAATAATTGATTTGTTTAAAGCAAGAACAAAATATTTGCCAGTGAAGTAAGACAAATAAACAAACAAAATAAAGAAGTTATGTATATTCTCTGAATGTATCTTGTGCAATTTAGCTTTGCAAGTAAAAGTATCATGTTTTATGGATTTTTATATTTACATATATTTTTATGTGAAGACAAAAAACTAAATGTAAAAATAAAGGTTTCATACACTATACTACAAAAAAAAAATTTCATTAACTTTGTAATCAAAACATTTGCATTTTTTCTAATAAATGTAATGTTGTACTGTATAAATACATCAGTTCATGAATACATATTTAAAATTACTCATATACTGTACATTTATTTTTAATACATACACACAGGTGCAAAACCTATACACAATTTTGTATTCTTTTTTTTCACCAATCATGCTTACATAGTACTTCTATATTATATCAGGCTATGCTGTTTTTTCAGTGGTTTTTATCTGCCCATCTTTTCTTGATTTCTTATCCTGTGACTTATAAATTCAATATGTATCCATCTCATCTATTGATTTTACTCAGTCTGTTTCCTGTGGTGATATTGGCTTTAACCAATTTTTAAGTGAGGGTTAATGACAGTGGGAATCTATTTCATTTTTTATTTCATCTTGCTGTTGCATAAGTTATATATGGTTTGTCATCATAGAAACCCTAGTTAGATTGATCTAAGTTATACACCCATTCTAAGTTATACACCTATAATAACCCAGCCAACATTTTGTATGTGCACTGTAAAAACTAAAGGAGCCTCAAATATCCTGTCGGATACTCAAGGAACTTCAAAATGTAATTTAAGTGCCTCAAAGCTCTTTCTCCTATAGTAGGGTTACTGACATTCTTTGAGGTTCTTGCTGGAACTTATGGGATCCTTTAAGCACTTTGTATTTAGTTCAGAGGTTCTGGAGTCACCTTTTCATTACCATGAGACCTCGAAGTGCTTTGGGGGAAAATAGAGGAACTTGAATGCGATAAAAGGGTTATTGGAAGATCTTTTAACATTTAAGTGGTTCCTGGAAGATCTCTTATGTTAAAGCCAGCATCTGGAGGAACCCAATGGTTCTGTGAGGCCAGAATGAGAATATTATTATCCTATTATTATTATTATAGGCTACTTAAGTTTGATTCAGTATAGCCTACATACCCAGGTGAAAAAAGACGTACTATTAAAAATGTACTTGAGTGTGTTTTTAGTAGGCCTACAATACAAATATACTTTAATGCATTTTTAATACATTTAACAGTAGCCTACGTCTTTTTTACCTGGGTAGCTTACATTTATTTAGTATCTATAGGCCTATTTTGTTGATTAATTTAAACCTTAAACAACAACACTAAATTATAATAATATTAATAAGAAGAATTCATTAATTATTATTGAATAAATAATAGTAATAAAAGAATAATTTTTACCTACTTCTTCATAATTTATATCATAATTTATAATTGAAAAGTTTTATTCTGTCACGAAACTGCTGCTATTCCTCTGCTGTCGTCGCTTCTGTGATCCTCGCGCTGCTCGCGCGCAACAAAGCTCAGCTGAGCTGATCGACGTCATCGGGTAACGGCTCCGTCCTCTCATCAAAGCTTCCGCCGTTTGATCGGCTCTCCGTTACAAGGTTTGTAAACTCGCCAAATAAATATAAATACAGAGTCTACTCACTATATATTCAAACACACACATATATATAAACTAAATTGATTATACATTACTACTTTTTTACAGTGTTTACCACTCGTTTATTGCACAGTATCTGGTATGAAGGTTTTAGCCGCGATGCTAACTACGTAGATCTAACGTAAGTTAATGAACAAATGGAAATTATTGACTTATTGTCTTAGATTGATTTAGTCATTCAATTCAACATATTCTGTAAAACTGTGTCTTCAAATTGCTGAGATAGCCTAACTAATGTAGCTGATTCCTGCTGTCTCATTGGCGTTTGTTATGAATAACAAAAGCAGGTTAATATAGTTTGGTCTGTTTTTGTTTAGCCTAACTTTACTTACTACAGGTGCCCTCATTCTCTCAAATACCATTTTAAAGCCATTTACTGGTCAATAAACATTATGTTGTGAATAATCAGCTTTGTTCTTTTGTTTCCCCAGAACAACCAGTACATTTCTAAAATAATCTGAACATTTCAGAGGCAACATTGAATTACAGTAAGTTACCTATACACCACATGCAAGTACTTTATTACTATGAACTTTCTCTGTGTGAAATTGTATTGTTTGACTGTGTACTTTTTTAATAAGTTATTCTCTGAAAATCTTCCCTCATGCTCTCAAATCTCATTCATGTTACTCAGAAAAATAATATCACAGGTTTGGAGCTAATAATGCTATGCATTTTTTATAGGCTATACCTTAATCATATGCATTTGAATATAAGACATTTGAACCCTGAATTATAACTTAAAGTTTAGTCTTTTTCGACAAAAAAAAGGAAAAAGCTATTATATGACTTCAGAAGACTTACAACACAACCCATAACACATGAGTTGTGAACTCATTGACTATTTTTAGGATCTTTTCTGGGACATTTTTGGAGCTTAACTATTTTTTACATAAATTGTTGCATTGAATTGAACTAGACAAGTGTACATAAGAATAGTTTGAATGAATTTCAAAAAAAAATTATGCTTGTGTTTCATGCAGTGATATTGAATGGTGACGGGTTGCATTATGCCTGAGATCTGCTTTCGGGTTCCACAGACAGAAAGTCAAACAGGTTTGGAACGTCACAAGGCTGAGGAAATTATTTAATAACTTTAATAACCTTACTAACAGTAAATTTTGTACTTTGCAGGGATCTCGGTAAGCTGAAATACAAGTTTGATCAAGAATAAAAATCCTCCTGTAGACCTGAAAATCACTGAAGTGCCTGGACCATCCACCAGAAAAGAGGAAAAGCAAACAGAAAATGAAGCTGATGCACCTTTTCACTTTTCTAACTCGTTAAGTACCTCACGTGTCCCTTGTGAAGATTTTATAATTGATTGCATTTTATGTTGCAGCTAGTAAAGGTGCATCACATTTGTGAATTCCGTGAAATTACACAGGCAAAAAGACAAAATTGCTGATCGTGTGGATTCTTATTGAAATGACTGAATTCACCAGTGAACATTCACAGAACAACAGATCATTTTACTGCACCTTAACTCTGTTAAAATGGAAAATGTTTTCTGCTTGTTGTGACATAAGGAATACTGTTTCCGGGTCGAAACCTCTACTTCTACTTTCTCTATCTTGTTTCTAGATATTGAGAATACTCAGCAACCATTTATGGGAACTGTTGATTCAAGTCACACATTTAAGCTTTTCAAAAGGCATAGTGTACATTTCAGTCTCCAGTCTCACGGCATCCCAGACTTCAACATTTTATGATTCAAAATAGCTGAATAACTAACCATCTGAGATTTCGGAATAGAGATAAAGGTTAGGATCCTAATTTTCAGGAATATTACAGCACACTGGCCCTCATTTATCAAAAGTGCGTACACCAAATTTCCAGCGTACACCTGTGCGCTTTACCTGACGTTTCAAGCCTTGTTTATACTTTCGCCTGGCTCCGCAGCGCGAGTCTCCGCAGACTGCGCGCGCACCTCCCCAAACGGAGTAATACTCGACGCGCTCGCCGTCGTACTATTCTTTGAAACGATGGTAGGGCCAGGGTTAGGCCCGGCAGGTGTGCACGGACTGGGTTTAGTAATGAAAGGCTTTCAATGACCAAAAAAATTATTCAGACTGACAAAATAATAAAAATGACATTCTTCTTTTAAATAATAATAATAATACAAATAATAATAATAACGACTAAATAACAATAAGTGTCATTAATAATAAAAATCTAGAAATCAATTTTGTTTCTTTCCACTTCCCTGGTTTCGCTTTCTCTTTCTCAAAGAAGTTTCTCTTCTTTGCCGTCTTCCGTGTGTCCATGGCGTAAAATGAGGGCGTGGGGGAAGCGGAGACTTGAATATATAGGGGCATGTTATTCTAATGACGATCGTTTTCAGCCGCGGCATTTATCAAGGTCAGGTATTGCGTACACCTGGATTTCAAAGGTACGCACAGCTTCATAAATCAGGCGGTGAGAGGAGTGTAAGCATAATCTTACGCCAACATATACGCCCGTTTCTACGCAAGATTGATAAATGAGGGCCAATGAGTGTATATTAGCACTGTTTGTTGTTTGTTTTTGGCATCTGATAGAGCTTTTGGACTTGGAAACAGTGACGTCAGACTTAACAAGCGGATTGAAACACATGTTTTAAAATTAAGTGAAGATGGACATTTTTAATTAGTGAAAATTGTAATTTTTTACATTGATTTATTACATGGAACATGTGTTTTCCATGCATTTTGTTGAGATGTCTTTTCTTGTGTAGCCTATTGTATACACATGGTTGATTATTCATGTTACTTATGTATTATACAATTTTTGTGTGTGTGTGTGTGTACTCATTGATATTAATCTATTACTAGCTTTTTTTTTTCAAGTGCATGGAAGTGTATGTATTAAAATGGATCTAAAATATGTAATAAACATTTCTTATTCTGTATTTGGTTCAGTTTGTTTATTATAATAGAAGTTAATGGTGGTAACCATAGTAACAACATGAAATTAATTTAATACAAATAAAATAAAATTGAAATTTGGTTCTTCAAACGAATTTGCGGATTTTATTTAGGCTAAATATCTGGATTAATTTGTCTGAGATTACTGCGCGTTCTTGTGTTCATTGGAAAGGGTAGATATATCGATACTCGAAACCATGATCAGCAATGCAGCGATTGATATCATATTAAAAAAGAACATCACACACCAGACGACAAACATTAATTTCTGGACCTTTAAGGAAACAGCCAAGCGATCAAAATTACATAAAAGTTATAATCGATGAATTAAATGTGTACTGTTTGTTACATGATTCCCAATTATTTCACAATTTCTAGTATTTGTACAGACTTTACATTTTTATTTCAATGTTGTAATGAGCAATTCATTTAATTTTACCTGTGAAGCAGATTTGTTACGTGACAGCATTAATTAAAATTTGACAGCACAGCAGACATAATTTTTTACTAAAATATCTGCATCTCCAGCACTGCATCAAACCACTCCCATAATAGCTGTCACAATTTAAATTAATGCATCGCTCAAACTAACTGTACATCGTGTGTGAAAAATTACAATAAAATTATTAGGTAATTATTATCTATATTCACTAATAAATCACTCAATGAGTAAAACTGGCTGTGTATGTTATGATAGACTACACAACATTATAATATTATATTATTGCAAATTTATTTTAAAATCATTATTATTTTTTATTATTATTGTCCCTGGTTCATTAAGGTACTTTTGTAAGAAAGTAGCAGTGACTGGAACAGACTTTAAGTATCACCTCTGCTTAAAAAAAGATGCAATCTAATCCTGCTTACATGAAATAAGCCTGATCCAGAGCAGGTTTGAGCATGACAGAAAATCCGGGACGATCTTCGAAGAACCTAACAATCCTGGATCATGTCAAATCGTCAACAATGAAATCCAGCTAATTGAGTAATCCACACTGTTAGACTTTTCAAGGGTTTTTTACAGTAACTTACTGGCAACACTGTTGCCAGTAAGTTACTGTAATTAAGAGTTACAGTACCAAACCGTATTTCAGTTTTGTGTAATACAGTGCATTACTGTAAAAACGAAGCTAATCAGTACAGTGCATTACTGTAAAAACTAAGCTAATCAGTACACTACTGTAATTATTTTTATTTGTACTAAATATAAATTAGATTTGATAATTTTGATATATGATTAATTTTTATTTTTATCCTACATAAGTACTACTTTCATACAAACCAATTAGACAAAGTTATCACAAAATACCATTTTTTTATTTAAAACATTTCATATATATCACAAAATAAACATGCCAATGCTGGAAATGATGTGTGAAATTTTTACACATTAATGGGTAAGTTTAGAGACAACATTTTTTGTGTTAATTTTAACTCATTCATTGTGTTAATGATTTTAACAAAGTAAATATGTCAGAGAGGTTAGCACAAAGATGTGTAAACGTGTTAAATTAACACATTATGTGCTGTCCTTCACTGCAAACATTTTTGAAAACATACATAAAATCATAAACAAAACATTAGCATTTGACTAAATGAATGTAGAGTCATTGGTTGTTTAGCTTATACAAGTATTATAATGAAATATCAACCATTACATTCATAAAACTGCAGAATATAAATACATTTTTAAGCATTCAAAAAGGAAATGTCCAAAACAGGACAAAACACAGTTCTTTTCACAATACAAGACACATAACCCCACCTTAAAAATAATTTCACTTATTTCCAAAAATGTGTTGGATTCATGTACACTGGTGGCCAAAAGAAGTATTTAAGTGGCGTAATGTTTTTGAAAGAAGTCTCTTTGATGCTCAAGAAACATTTATTATTATTATCAATGTCTGACTGTCTACTCCATCTTTTCTACAGCATAGGAGTAAAAGTCATCATCAAAATAATCTTTAAAAAGCCAACACAATGTTTTTGTCCACCTTTGTGAATAAATGAAACCACAAACACAAATGTACTCAGTCCTTCAGAGGAGATCCCGGTTCCAAAACTATGAGAGAGAGAGAGAGAGAGAGAGAGAGAGAGAGAGAGAGAGAGAGAGAGAATATTAGTGTCACATTATTTTTAACCTCCTTTTTTGTTAATTTTTATTATTATTTTCACAAAAACTTAAGAATATATATTTGTAAACAGCTTTTGTCAATAAATAGCATACAAAAGAACTAAATTAAATTATGCCAGATTAAATTTTAATACTTACAAATCCTAAATTCTGTCCAAAAATGCTGAGATGCATAGAAAGAAGTTGAACGACTGAAATAGATGATTTTAGCCCATTTCAGCTTGTCTGCAGTGAAGGAGTACCTGTTTGAGACAAATACACAGTAAGATACATGCAAGAAATCACTGTGTGATGATCGTTCTCCTTCCTACAGTAGTTAACCCACCTGTGCGCTGATATTAGGACCTTCCTAGTCAGGTGGAACTGCAATGGTAGAGTCGCTGGCTAATAAAATATAAAAATAATGCAAAAATATAAACTTAAGTTGTTTAGAATGCTAGATTTGGTCTTAGTGAGAGTTTTACTGCAGTGCTTACCTGGATACATTTAATCTGGTGAGACTGAACAAAGACAATGGTCCATCTTCTGATTGGTTCATTTGCTGTGTAATAAAGTTAGACATAATGCAAAGGTCACTTATTTGATATAAAGTTAGCCAATTTTATAGAGATTTTATAAGATATTGTTAGCTACCTAGTCTGCACCAGTGGCTCAAAAGCAATTTTCACATAGTGTATGCTAATCATTTCAGCAAACTTCTCAAAATATATCACAAATGGGCTGGCCTACCTCTGGAATCTTGCTAAGTCACTGGCGCGAATTGGCGCTTTGTTGCAGTTGCCTTTAAACACAAAAATGGAAGTAAATATTAAATTCCATAAAAAAAAAAAACTATAATATGGTATAGTTTGCAAACTAATGCTAAAACTATAAAGGTTCTCATCAGTAGGCCAACATTAAGATAAACAGAATTTCACATTAGTTTATTCACATTTATTGTTCATGTAAACGCGTTGCTCGTTGGCATATTTTAACTCGACAATTCAATAATCTAACTAAGTGTGTAAAATGAAACGTTAGCTCAGTTTACCATGGTAAAGTTCGTTACCGCCATGTTGACGACGAGTAACGTTAGGCTAACGTTAACGTTATAACATACGTTAAACTGGGCACAATCCTGTCAACATACACAGAATGTTTTTTTGTTTTTTTTACCTTGCTTGCTGATCTCTCTCTCGGTGAAGTGAATTCCGTCTCTTCCCCGGGCCAGACACGAACGTCGCGATCCAACAAAAGACAGACCCATTACCTACACTGGATGTCTGTCTGACGCGACACGACAAATCCCAGACAGTGTAGTGATGCGCCGCGGCCGTTATATCTCAGACGTAGTCCGATACGAGTCCAAGCGCTCGCACTAGTTCTTACAAGGGATAAACAGGTTTGCATTTAAAGGTCCGGTCGCTTCAATGTGTCCAATATAGACAGCCTCTGGCTATTATAGCGTTGTAGACACGTGGTGTAAGGCAAAAATGAGGAAATAAAAAGCACGGTGGAATGGTGCCAGCCAGAGAGGCAGTTACGTCAAATACAGTAGTATACAGCAAATTTAAAAAATACAGTAAGTCTCTGTATGTGGTGTTAGACGTCACAGAAAATTCCCATGATGCAATTGGAATCACAGTTATTTACTGTAAAGAGAAATAGCAGTATAATACTGGGGGATTTAAAGTAAATAACTGTAGAAATTACAGAAAAGTCTAACAGTGCATGCAAGTACGAAGAACGGACCCCTAGGCAACATGTGCAAGACTCAACTCAGTCTCACTTTAATAATATGTTGGTTATACACTTTATTTTAAGGTGTCATTATTACAGTGTAATTATATATTTAAGTACTGAGTAATATTAAGCAACTACATGTACTTACTATAGGGTTAGGGTAGGATTAGGATTTGGTTGAGGATTAGTTGCATGTAATTATGCATACTTTACTATTATTATTATGGTAAGTACATGTGACATATGTAACAAGAACACTGTAAAATAAAGTGTTACCAATATATTGAATGCAGGGGTGTCCAAACTCGGCCCTAGAGGACCACTGTCTTGAAGAGTTTTGCTCTAACACACCTGTCTGGAAGTTTCTAGTATGCCTAGTAAGACATTGATTATGTAGTTTGGGTATGTTTAAAGCTAAACTTTGCAGGACACCCCTAGTTTAATGGTATTAATTGCTGTATATGGTGATGCACAACATTGCTCTTTTTCTGTTTTCAATGATTATTTATTCAGAATTTAAAACAAAGGCAATTTTACATTTGAATGTAAAATGCAGCTCAAGCAACACAGGAAACAAAAGAATTAGGGGGAAACGAATGGATGTATAACTTAGAGATCCAAAGTGTATAATTGGCCAAATGTTCCTATTATCAAAGATGCAAGAATAGCAGCAACAGACAGGGACAAATCATTCTCAGAGAGGAGCAGCCCATTTCACATTGAATCTTAAAGACATATTCATTCCATCCCACTAATTCTTTTTTGTCTCAGTACTTCAGGAGTTGACAGTGAGCTGCGTCACATGGTCATGAGAATGTCTGTTCAATTGCGTGAGTAATATGTGTAATAGCATGTGTGTGTGTTTGCTCACAGGGAAACCTACTCATTATTGCTCTGAAAAAGCCCTGCTGGATTCAACAGCTCAGACGGAGAACTAGAAGGGGGTAAATTAATATCCTCGTTCCAAAAAAGGCGGCCACTGCAATTTTCCAGTCATGTTTCCAGCTGGCAGTTACGGGACCAATATATGGGATGTTACAGAGAGGCGCCCACAGTGGAATGTGTCAGATACTGTAAGAGGTCACTGCACAATGCAATGGAAACATAAACAACATAGGGATTCATAAAAATATCAAGGTTAAAAGTTCCTCCAAAAAAAGTACTTATACATAAAATTCACTACATTTGAAATGAACATTTGAAATGAACACTAGTGTTCATTTCAAATGTAGTGAATTTTATGTATAAGTACTTTTTTTCACAAAAAATACGATTACAGAGAGAGATTATCGATTAATAAAGACTTTTTGGTTTCACTTTATTTTTATGGTCCCTTAAACACATTCTGACGACTATATGTAACGTTGCTGTCTGCTTAATATCTGCTGCTAACACTTTATTGTGATGCTTCTCCAACAGACATTCTACTAACTAGAAGCAACTTTTTTTTTCTTGATTTTTCTAATGTAAAATGCACTCACTGTAAAGCATAATTATCAGTTGCATTTGCTCACCATACTGTTGTTATTTTTTTTGTTATTTTTTAGCAATAACAGAAGGACAAATAGTAAAAACATGACACATTGTAGATTCAAATATTAGGAATTTATCTCTGCAGAGCAAGTAAAAGGAAAATGGCCCTTTCCCCATGCATTTCTGCAGGTAACTGTGCTCCTGGAGTCAAAGGGACGGCAGGGTCGGGAACACATTGGTTTTACTGCAATACATGGATTGAATAGAAAAGAAAAAAAAAAAGCTCTTAGAGGAGTTTTTCATTACCAGGAAATATATGGAGCTGTCACATGCTGTTGTGGTTAAAAAAAAAAACTTAATTAGTAGATTTTTTGTTTGTTTTTTGTTTGTTTTTTGGTCATCAGTTGGCTATGATGGCTTGTCAATCTCATTTAATTCTCTTTATGAGGATGTCTTTTAAATTACATCCTGAAGCACAATTTGAAAATGGAATTGGTATCATCTAGCAGAAAGAAAATCATCTAACTGCTTAAGGTAGTTTCATTTTCATGTCATTTTCAGTATGAATTACTAAATGATCATAAACAACACATAGTGGGAATTTCCAGAAACATTAGATGATATTAAAAATCAATGTTTGAACGTCATCTGTATTTATATATTTTATTATATTTAAAATAAAATGTTATGGACCAATGTGTACAGTACATTCACTATTGCATGCCAGTAATCATTTATAGACTAATCCTTTTTCAGTCCTATACATATGTGAATATATTCATTACAATAACTACATAAGCATCTTATTTTATTTATTTTTTATTGAAAGAAAATAAAGGGAAGCATATGCAATATTGCAAAATCCTTCTTAAAATAAACCTATACAATCAACAAGTTGATTTATATAACATTTCATCCACAAGGCTGCTTAATAAGCATACACAAGAACAAAAGAAAGGAATTCTGTCACCATTTACTCACCCTCATATCATTCATAAAAAGTTTATTCTAAAATGGATTAGAAGAAATTTGAAAAAAAGTGAAATTACATTATATATATATATATATAATGCTCTATTGAAATGAGCAGTACAGAGAATTCACAGAATACACTTTGTGACGGTGTGTCAGAGCCATAACTCTCCTCTCTGACAGTGCATCAAATGTTTGTATGACTCATTTCTCAGCAGGAAAACCAGAATAAACCACTTAATCGCACAGGAAGCATTTTACATTTTGTCATTTTATGCACTGTGTGCATCTGCTGAACAGAATACGTAAATCTCATGTTCTGCTTCCACGCTGAGTAACTCTGTGAGTTTTGGCACTACAGTAAATTTTTTTAGCTCATCTATTGTCTCTAAATTAAGCAATAACCTGCTAATTCTGATGGAGTGGTCGGTGTCTTGGGAAATAACTGTCATAGCTGAGAGTTTTCTTGAGGATTATTATTGAGCAACTACAGTACAATTGACTTATATCTGCCTCCAAAAAGACTATTCTTTCATTCAAGTGTGAAAGACGCTTGCAAAACCTGAACCCTTGAGGAGAGGCATATCAAGGTCATGTCACAACTCGTGGTAGACAAAGGCACAGAGATGATGATGGTTCACAAGGCTTTACTATAAAACTTAGGCAATCCAAACACAAGGATAACATCCACACATGTACTAACGAGACTAGACAAACTGAACTGAAAAAAAAAACTGGGAACATAAATACACAGAGCAAACAAGGTAATTGATGAAGCACACCTGAACAGAATGACACAATCAACTCACTATCAATCAACAAACTAAGTCCATGACAATGAAACTAAGACAAAAAACAACTGATATTTGTGATGTCATGGGTACAGGTCATGGGTATACATTTGACTTATCTTTAAAGCCATGAAAAACATGACATTCAGATGGATCTGTGAGACAGTTTTTGGGATCAAAGTAACATCAGTGATGACATAATAGAGCCATATTACATACTGTAAATGCATGCATTCAATCTCCTCCCAGAGTAACATAATTAATGGATACAAGTTTTTTTGACAAACCTTATGATATATTATAATATGCTAATCCATATGTATATTTAGCTACATATTTACAATATAGCTGTGATGTTCATATCTATATAAATGTAACATATTCCTCTAGGCCTTAAAGTACAATAAGTCTTGTGAAGAATGGGCACAGAGGGCAACCCAGCATTAATTTACCATAACTGTTATAACAAGTACATTTGAAGTATTTCATTGATGTTGTTGTGCATTTAAAAGTATCTCGGACTGAACTGACAATATTAATTTTTCTTATTAAGAATGATAGGCCTACAACATAGGATTTAGTGTCAGGGTCCTGTCACTTACGTTGATCTGGTTCTTAGTTTACATGATCCTGACTCCTGTTTCACACTGGATGCGTATACAGAGCGGAAGAAGCACATCCCCATTGCTTTTATACTGGCAGAATTTGTAGCACACAGTTGAAACAGGGTGTAGCAAGTTAACATTGTTGTGGGAAGAAGGAGGCGGGAACCGGCGAACATTTAAAAACTTTAATAAACGTAAAATAAACAAATGCAAAATGAAAGTAAAGACATATAACAAAACACAACATAAATCCAGGCCTGGCCTCTCTCGTCCTTCACCGTCGTCGCTCCTCCTTTTATGCTTCCGCTCCTCCGTGACAGATACGAGACCGGTGCCCATCAGCAATCACGCCACCGGCCTCGCACCATTCTCTCAGAACCCTCATATTTAAAGTAAGCCGCGTCTGATAAGTGTTGCAGTTTGAATTTTATTGCACTTAAGTGTAGCGCTGTCAAACAGCTAGTTTCGATTGCTCCCATTTTCGGGACATTTGCGTTTGCTGTGCTAATTGCGAGGGCCGAGGCAGCTGTCCTCACTCAAGTGTTTGAAAACATTATATCTATGTAGTGTGCGCGCTGTCGCTGTCGCGGAAGCGTTCAGCTCTCATGTTCAGCCTCCTTGTGTGAAGACCGACTCGGATAAAGACCATTGACTCTACCAGTGCGACTCCACCGAGCAAGGACACCAGTAAGGCACCTAGGTATCTTCTTCTCCCTTTCCTTTCTCACTTTAACCTTCTTTACCCCTACTCAACATGTGCTTTCAATACATTCATGTTGTCTCCCGACAACGCTCTTTCATCACGCACAGAAGGCAGCGCAATACTGCTTATCTGCGTCCCATTCCCTCATCCTCACAGACACCTCTCTCTCTTTCTGTGGGTCTATGGAATTGTCAGTCAGCAGTCAATAAAGCTGACTTTATTCCAGCCTTTGCATCTCATTCTACTCTTAGTATCTTGGGCTTGACTGAGACCTGGATTTGTCCAGAAGACTCAGCAACCCCTGCTGCTCTCTCAAACAACTTCTCTTTCTCTCACATCCCTCGCCAGTCTGGGAGGGGTGGGGGTACAGGTCTTCTCATTTCTAACAATTGGATATACTCAACTCTCTCTTCTCTATGCAATAACAACTCATTTGAATATCATGCCATTAAACTTACAACTCCCATTAAGATCCATATTGTAGTCCTATATCACCCCCCAGGTCAACTGGGAAGCTTTGTAGAGGAGCTGGATGTGCTGCTGTCCTCTTTCCCTGAGGATGGCACCCCACTTCTAGTCTTTGGTGATTTCAACATTCATCTAGAGAAGCCGTATGCAACAGACTTCATCTCTCTCCTAGCCTCATTCGATCTCAAACGGCTCATCACCACAGGTACTCACAAATCAGGCAACCAACTGGACCTGATTTACACACGCAACTGCATCACAGACAACATTTTGGTGAAACCTCTCTATGTTTCAGATAATTTCCTCATTACTTTCAATCTACAACTCTCTACCCGTGCACCACCAACCCCCCTACCAGTAGCTTTCAGACAAAACCTGCGCTCACTTTCTCCCTATCTTTCCTCTGTCGTGTCATCTTCTCTTCCCTCACCCTCGCAATTCTCATCTCTGGATGTGAATACTGCAATGGATACCTTATGCTCCATTTTAACATCTTCTTTAGACAATATATGCCCCCTCTCCTCCAGGCCAGCATGCGCTACTCCCTCTAACCCCTGGTTATCTGAGGTGCTTCGTAAACACAGGGAAATGGCGCAAATCAAAAGACACATCTGGCCTGAGTATGTATCAATCTCTGCTCTCTTCCTTTTCTGTGCATGTTCATGCTGCAAAATCTTCATACTCCACAACAAGATCAGCAGCGCCTCCAACACAAGATCACTTTTCAAGACATTCAACTCTCTCCTCTGTCCACCATCACCACCACCCACCTCCTCGTTAACTGCTGATGATTTTGCTAACTTCTTTACCAACAAAACAACAACTATCAGCAGTCAGTTCTTAGCTCCACACACACAGGAACCCAGACCAACCACACCCACAGTCAATAACCTTCTCTCCTCCTTCTCTCCACTAACCGAGGAAGAAGTATCTAAACTTTTCCTCTCCAGTCATCCTACCACCTGCCCTCTAGACCCCATCCCCTCACACCTTCTACAAGCCATCTCTCCCACACTTCTACCAGTACTCACACACATCATCAACTCATCCCTCCAGACTGGCATTTTCCCCACTGCATTCAAGCAGGCTCGGGTAACTACATTGTTTAAAAAAACAACATTAAACATATCAGTTGTAGGGGATTACAGACCTGTCTCTCTCCTACCATTCATTGTGAAAACAATTGAACGAGTCGCTTTCAACCAAGTAACATCCTTCCTGTCTCTGAACAACCAGCTGGATGTCAACCAATCTGGCTTCAAGAAAGGGCATTCAACCGAGACTTCGTTGTTGTCGGTCACAGAAGCCCTACGGACTGCAGATGGTGCTTCCAAATCTTCAGTTCTCATTCTCCTGGATCTGTTTGCTGCCTTCAACACTGTGAATCATCAGATCCTTCTGTCCACCCTCTCATCTCTGGGCATCACAGGTACACATCTCCACTGGTTTGAATCCAATCTCACAGGTAGATCCTTCAAGGTTGCATGGAGGGGCGAGGTATCCAAAGCACATCAACTGACCACAGGGGTTGTTCCTCAGGGTTCAGTTCTTGGACCCCTCCTCTTCTCCATTCAAGTCAAGTCAAGTCAAGTCAAGTCAAGTCAAGTATATTTGTATAGCGCTTTTCACAATACAGATTGTATCAAAGCAGCTTCACAGTATTAAATTAAAATAATACAACAAAGTTTGTTTCAAGAGGAATTTATTGATTGATCAAATTAAACTAAATATCCCCAAAATATCCCCAACTGAGCAAGCCAAAGGCAACAGTGGCAAGGAACCGAAAAACTCCATCAAGTGACCTAATGGTGTCCTAAAACTCCATCAGGTGACCTAATGGAGAAAAAAAAACCTTGGGAGAACCCAGGCTCAGTCGGGGGCCAGTTCTCCTCTGGCATTTATGAGCTACAGGCCGGATTGTAGTTTGAACTGTAAGATTATATGAATGCCTGGCTGAAGAGATGCGACTTTAATCTAGTTTTAAACTGGGAGAGCGAGTCTGAGCAACGAACAGCATCAGGAAGACTATTCCAGAGTTTTGGAGCCAAATGTGAAAACGCTCTCCCTCCTTTGGTGGTTCTGGATATCCTAGGTATGACCAAAAGCCTTGAATTTAGTGATCTTAAAGAGCGCGATGGATTATAGGGCGATAGAAGATCCGTTAAATAGACTGGAGCTAAGCCGTTTAGGGCTTTATAAGTCAGTAGCAATACCTTGTAATTAATACGGAACTTTATAGGTAACCAATGCAGTGATGATAAAATTGGTGTTATATGATCATATTTTCTTGATCTCGTAAGAACTCTAGCGGCGGCATTTTGGACTAACTGTAGCTTGTTTATTGAGGATGCAGGACAACCAGCTAATAAAGCATTACAGTAATCCAGTCTCGAGGTCATGAATGCATGAACTAACTTTTCTGCATCAGAAACTGATAGCATATTACGTAGCTTAGCAATGTTTCTAAGGTGGAAAAAGGCTGTTTTTGTAACATATGAAATATGATTTTCAAAAGACAGGTTGCAATCGAGTATAACACCCAGGTCTTTTACTGTAGAGGATAAAGTAACAGGACATCCTATGATGTTAAAGTTGTATTGTGCGAGGTTTGGTGGGCGTTTTTGTTAACCGATAAGTATTACCTCTGTCTTGTCTGGATTTAATAAAAGAAAATTACGCGTCATCCAATCTTTTATATCTTTAACACACTCTGTCAATTTGGAAAATTTAGCGTTTTCATCCGGCCGTGATGAAATATATATTTGAGTGTCATCAGCATAACAATAGAAACTAATTCCATGTTTCCTTATAATATTTCCAAGTGGCATCATATATATTGACAATAACAGAGGGCCTAACACAGATCCCTGCGGCACTCCATAGTTTACTGGAGTTATGATTGATTTTTCTCCATTTTAATAGACAAAATGGTAGCGATCAGATAGGTATGATTTGAAACAGCTTAATGCTTGTCCTTGAACACCAGTATAATTTTATAGTCGATTTAAGAGTAATGTGTGATCTATAGTATCGAACGCAGCACTAAGATCAAGTAAAACTAGTATTGAGATACAGCCTTGGTCAGAAGCTAAAAGTAAATCATTTGTGATTTTAACAAGCGCAGTTTCAGTGCTATGATGCGGTCTGAATCCAGACTGAAACTTTTCATAGATATCATTTTGTTGCAAGAAAGAGCCCAGTTGAGCGGACACCACTTTTTCTAATATTTTAGACATAAATGGAAGATTTGAAATGGGTCTATAATTTGCTAGATTATTATGATCTAATTGTGGTTTCTTAATGAGAGGTTTTATAACTGCCAGTTTAAATGTGCTTGGAACATGACCTAAAGATAAAGACGAGTTAATAATATTGAGGAGAGGCTCTTCCACTACAGGTAACACTTCTTTCAGTAGTTTAGTTGGTATAGGATCTAATAAACATGTTGTTGTTTTAGATGTAGTGATAAGTTTATTTAACTATTTTTGTTCTATAGTTGTAAAGCACTGTAATTGTTCTTGCGGGGTGATAATTGAAGCTGAATTATAAGGCGCAATTGAAGATTGAACGTTTACAATTGTGGTTCTGATGCTTTCTATTTTCTCAGTGAAGAAGTTCATGAAATCATTACTACTGAACTGTAACGGGATATTTTGTTCGGGTGACGTCTGTTTATTTGTTAGTCTAGCCACGGTGTTAAATAAAAATCTTGGATTGTTTTGGTTGTTTTCTATTAGTTTGCGGAGGTGCTCAGCCCTGGCCGCTTTTAGAGCCTTTTTATAACGTGACATACTGTCTTTCCACGCGATTCTAAAGACCTCTAAATTAGTTTGTTTCCATTTACGCTCTAAAATACGGGTTTCTCTCTTTAAAACATGCGTAGTATTGTTATACCATGGTGCTTTAATTTTCTCTCTGACCTTTTTTAATTTAATAGGTGCAACCACATCCAATGTTCTAGAGAGAATGGTGCTCATAGTGCTAGTTAGTTCTTCTAGTTCATCTGTTTGTTTGGGTTCAGGCAGCAGCTGAGACAGATTAGATAAGCAATTTGAGAAATTATCTATGGTGGATGGGAGGATTGTTCTGCCTGGTTGATAACGCGACGCTGCATGACATATTACAGCAGTACGTAATATGCAAGTTACCATGCAGTGATCAGTGACATCATCACTTTGTGGAATGATATCTATATCGGTTGGATCGGTTCCATGTGATATAATTAAATCGAGTGTATGATTAAGACGATGAGTTGGTCCGGTGACGTTTTGCTTGACCCCAAATTAATTTAATAAATCTGTAAACGCAGCCCCTAACGCATCATTTGGATTATCTACGTGTATGTTAAAATCTCCAACAATTAATGCTTTATCGACATTGACTAATAGGTCTGAGAGAAAATCTTTAAGGAAATCAGCGTAAGGCCCTGGCGGTCTATATACGGTAGCCAAGGCTAGAGATGATAGGGATGTTTTTCTAACATCTAAGAGCGTAACATTTAGTACAAGTACTTCAACTGAAATAAACTTATAACCTGTTTTCTGAGTAACATTGAGAATATCTCTATAGATTGATTTGAATATTTTATTTCGAGCTAAAGAAAAGAAAAACAGAAATATATATATACACAATAAAAGAGAAAAAAATACAAAATAATTTACATTACAACTCGAAAAGGAGTGGGAAGAAGACAAGCTTATTGACTCCCACCCCTGTTCATAGATGGTTGCAGCACCGCTGCCACGACCAATCAGACGGGGCTCATGCTTATAACAGTATCCAGATGGAGTAGACTCATTTAGACCGAAATAATAATTTGGTTTAAGCCAGGTTTCAGTAAGGCAAAGTACATCGAAGCTATTATCTGTGACTATTTCATTTACAATAACTGCCTTAGGTGTGAGTGATCTAATGTTTAGAAGACCTAGCTTTAGAAATAATTTTTGTTTACTAATAGCAACATTTTCTGTTTTAATAACAATTAGATTTTTCCTAGATCCTGCAGTAGATTTATTATTTGATCTCACTAAACGAGGAATAGACACGGTTTCTATGCAATGTTCTACACTAGTATTTATATCAGTTAAATTGGTGCAGCAGAGACTATGATTTGGACTTTTGGTTACTAGTCAAAGGGTATTTAACATTTTGGAGATGCTATCCGACAGAAGATCCGCTCAGAATCTGCTTGGGTGTAAGCCATCAGCATGGAAAAGCCTAGGACGCTCCCAAAACAGATTCCAATTATTTACAAAGAGCGGTTTCTGCTCATTGCACCATGACATTAACCATTCATTTAGCGCAAATAATCTGCTGAACTTTTCATGCCCTAATCGGTACGTGGGAAGCGGTCCTGACACAATGATCGTTGTTTCAGGCGATGTGCTGCATACCGTATCGATCAGATTCCTGAAGTCTTTCTTCAGAATCTCCGTCTGGCGCAGCCTAATGTCGTTCACTCCCGCGTGCAGGACCACAGTTCCGACGCGCTCGTCACCATTCAGGATCTCGGGAACGCGAGCAGCGATTTCAGAAACACGAGCACCAGGAAAGCAGTGACTGTGCACCTTACTTTTACCTAACGTAGCGTGTACGTGCCGAACGATGCAATCGCCGATGATCACAGCATCGCGTTCTGTTTCGCGAAGAGGGGAGAAGCGGTTTTGTGTGGATAACTCGAAAACCGGGAGGGTCGGAGAAAGTCTTGGTCTAAACCTGACTCGCGTCTTCCGCTGCGGAACCACCCAGGCTTCGTGGTGGCGTGTTGGAGCCGGAGTGAACGAGACCATGGCTGATCGCGACCGATGCTGAGGAACGCACGGAGTAGACGCGGTCGGAGTCAGCGGGTTAGTAACGTTAAACACTGATTTGTGTGCATCGGTGCGTGATGTTTCAAGAGCTTCCAGCTCAGACTGCAGTGCGTGCAGCTCAAATGTGTCCTCACCTGCACCAAAAGGTAGACTACTTACATCTGATATATTCGCCATTTTAACAGATGGACATTGAGTTAGCAACGAAGCTACCAGTGATGCTATCAATATTAATACTAATTTATGACTGAAGTCTTGGATATAATCCGTTTTATTTTTTAGTGGTAAGGGTGTAGAGTAGACACACGATAGGCGAAACATTTTTTGTTTGTAAGTGAGTGTGGAGAAGACGCGTTCAGCCGTGATCCACGGACGTACCTTTAAGAGTATCCAGCGTTGGATCACTAATAGGCTTGAGACGCGTCTGCTCAACAGTCCGCGTTGTAACTATGAGGTTTTTTATTGGTAGGGGTGTAGCGTAGACGCACGATAAAAAAAATAAAATAAAAATGTTTGTTTGTAAGTGAGTGTGGAGAAGACGCGTTCAGCCGTGATCCACGGACGTACCTTTAAGAGTATCCAGCGTTGGATCACTAATAGGCTTGAGACGCATCTGCTCAACAGTCCGCGTTGTAACTATGATGTTTGAGCAGTAGTGCTTCTCAGTGAGGAAAAGTAGAAAATGTTCGTTGTAAGTGAGTTTAAAGAGAAAAATCAAGAATTATAAATCAAATCGATAGAGCTCCAAAAACAACAACGCATTCAGACGCATTCAGATTTGGTGATAGTTGATATGAGCCATAAAGGTGAGAGAGGAATCTAAAATAACACCAGGATTTTTACAGTACTGGATGGTTTGATGAGAGTACCGACGCATGCGCATTCGCTGTGACAGCTGTGATATCGATATTACTGTCATATCGATTAATCGCCATTTACACCACATCACTGGGACACATCATACAGGCACATGGTTTCTCTTACCATTGCTATGCTTATGACATACAGCTCTTCCTCTCATTTCAACCAGATGATCCCACCGTAGCTGCACGGATCTCAAGCTGTCTGGCGGACATCTCGGCAACTCGATCATGCCGGTTTGCACTACACAACATCAGGAAGATCAGGCCTTTCCTAACTAAGCATGCAACACAACTTCTCGTCCAGGCTTGACTGGTCATATCTAGGCTTGACTACTGCAATGATCTTATAGCTGGACTTCCATCATGTGCAACTAAACCTCTACAAATGATTCAGAACGCTGCAGCTCGTCTCGTCTTCAATGAGCCCAAAAGGGCCCACGTCATTCCTCTGTTCATCTCTCAGCACTGGCTACCATTCGCTGCTCGCATCAATTTCAAGGCATTGACGCTTGCTTACAGATCTATCACAGGCTCAGCTCCCTCCTACTTTCACTCGCTCCTACAAGTCTACATCCCTACCAGAAGCCTACGATCAGTCAATAAGCGACGTCTTGTGGTACCATCACAGAGAGCCAAAAAAATCACTCTCTAGAACATTCTCATTCACGGTTCCATGCTGGTGGAATGATCTCCCCACCCTCATCCGGAATGCAGAATCCCTGACAACATTCAAAAGACAACTTAAAACTCATCTCTTCCATGAGCACTTAACCTCTTAAAAATAATAATAATAATAATAATTCCTTTCCTTTTCACTTAATCCTCCCTTGTCTGGCTTATGCTACTCTGAGCAATGCCTGCACTTTGTATTTTGAGCACTTCTTGCATTGTTTTTGCCTCTTCACGATGACTTGCTTAATTTAGTCCTAATTTGTAAGTCGCTTTGGATAAAAGCGTCTGCTAAATTACTAAATGTAAATGTAAATGCAAATGTGGGCAGTATCTGAAATTGCACACTTCCCCACTATAAAAACAGTATGTATAAAGTGTAGTATGTATGAATACACAGTACTCATAAAAGAGTGAGCAAAAAATACCCGAATGACATACTTCTGTTGAGATTTTGAAGAGTGAATACGATGGACACTTTACTATCCCATGAGGCCACAGGAGAGGACCTACCTGATGCTGGTATGTCACGTGATAATGACAAAATGGCGAATGTAATACGTCTGGATTACATTCATACTATCTAGAACTTACATTTTTTGCAGTCGCAAAGCAAGTAGCTACTTACTCAAATACCTACTCAAGAGAGGATGCGATTTTTGTCATCCTGCGTCTCATTGTCCATACTAGCCATCCTAAACTGTATGTGAGATTAAAATAAGTGTGTCCCAAAGCATGTTGAAAGAGTATGCCAGATGGTCTACTATTTCCGGTGGATTTTCGAAAGTGTGGATCTGGGCTCACTATAACAGCTGATATTGGCCACAATATTATAGAAATAATATAAAGAGCCCTTAAAGAAAGACTTCTCTATTCTCTCATGTTGCTCTTTTAGAAATTACTGTTTTTAAAAATGGAAATTCCCTGGAAAATAGGTGCTTTAACCTGAAAGTTGAGTTCTGAGAATTCTGAAGAGGGACTATTATAGTTCATTGAGTTCAGTAATGGATCTGGCCTGCTGCATCAGTCTGTTTTGGAAATGTCTGAGCTGGTGTTCTGAGCTGGTGTTCTCCCTGAGCAAAGAACTGTATAGTGTACAATATGGTGCCAGAGTATTTAGTGGGGAATCAGCGTCAGCCAGACCTGTGTGCTTGAAGGAGGATTTTTCCACTATGCCTAACCCACCCAAGGTTTGCGCATTATTTTTTTATTCCCACAGATTTTGTGCTCACACCCAAAGTGTGCACACACAAAGCAGACTCTCAGTTCTAAATTGACCTAATTTCCGCCTTTTTTTGCGTTTAAACAGTCAAATACAAACAAAATAATTTCAAAATGCCGGTATTGGCGAATATTCACGTAAACACAGTCAGTTATGTTTTAAGTGAACATAAACAGTTCAGAAAGATAACTCATGTGTAACAGTATAATGAATCAGGTCTTAAAGTGACAGCAGCCTAATATGGCTGCTGCCAAATTATAAGATAATATTAAAAATATCTATGTGGAAGTTTTTCCCCATGGTATTGATGTCAAAATTGTGTCTAGTGAAAATGCTGAGTGGCTAGTAACTAGCAAAATAGTTCATGTTAAGCCCTGGTCCCTATGTTTCACTGTATATATAGCCTTCATCTTCAGTTGTTCTTCCTATGTTATCGTCAATATTTACTTGGCTGTTCTGTTCATGTTTTGGAAGTTCTGAGAAACCTGAGTATTTTTTATTTTTTATTTTTTATTTTTTATAAAGACTGCTGTGCCTAGATCCTGCTTTATTTCATTCTGCAACCATGCGTTGACAACATTCGATTCACACTTTAAGTATTAACTGTGCTATTTATTTCCTTAGTTAAAAACACCTTTTAAAAGTATGTTAAAATCTATTTCTTTTTCATAAGGGCAGCCTTTTAGATAAAGTTTGCCAGACCAAGAAAAAGTTAAATGTTTAAAATGTTGTTTTCTTTATTATATTAATCTGTTTATTAAGAGGAAACAAGAGAAAAAGCACTCCTCTCAAAATTGTATTTACTCAAAGGCCATTTTCAAAGTGCAGTCTGAGTGCTTGTTGTACATATCAGTCAAACTCTTTTTAAACTCTTATAACCATGAACATTCTGTTAAATTCATTAGCTTGATGCAGCAAACCATGTTAAGCAATATGTTATGTGCTTGCAGTTAATGCTCAGTGATTTGCCTTCTGAACATGCTCTGCTGAACAGATAAGCTTAGACCAACTTTGACTTACATACTTCAAAGTTGTGCTTTCAAAACAAAAAACAATATGTATATATTTTAAGTTTATCAGGGCCTAATAGTTGTAAAGGATGCTGTCAATATTTATGAAAAAAGTAAGACATTTACTACCCATTTTCTTTAAAACTGTACCTGTCTTCTTTTGAATAAAAAGTTCAACCAATGCACATTGGACCCAACTAGTTAAGTTATTTAATGGTGCTGTAGTGCTTTTTGTTTGTGTGGTTAGAGACAGGGCAGTACAAAGAAAGTATTATCAAGTATTTCTATAAGAAGTGCTTTCATCTGGTGTCTATGAACAAAGAAAGCAAGCATCGTCAACTATACAAGTGACATGTTAACAGTTTAAAAGCTTCTTATTTCTTAAAGAGCTGTAAACACTTTGTGTGCAAGCAAAAAGAATGTCTGCAGAGAAAATGAATAACATCATTTAACGTAATTATCATACACTGGAGGGAAACGATATTACACGCTAATGGAACCATCAGGTCTACAGGCTTTGAACAAAAAGCATCAGCTCTCTGCATAATCTCTCTAATATCTGCAATCGGATATTGTAAATGACTGTCTGTTTAGCATGCCCAAATAAATTCATGAGTTTTTTTTACAAAGATTTGGCCCAAACTATATTACAATTTGCATTCTATTGGGTTTGGAAGCACGGAAATGCTTGTCGCTGCAAACATCTGTTTTCATAAAGTCTGCTGACTTCCTTTGTACAAACATGAAAGCCATACGGCTTCAGTTTCCTATGTGAATAAATGACAAATGGCATGAAGCCGATCTGTGTAACCAGCCCTCAATCAGAGATTTATCATCTGCTGTGTAGTCTGGTACTGAAGAGTTGTAATGAGTCTCTACAATGAATGTGTAATGCTTTAAGTCATTCTCCAGGTATGTGCACCTTATCCATCTAACCACAGACCGTCATTGTGATTTATGCTGCACAAATCATGGTATTTTGCATGGCTGCACAAGCACTCACCATGTGTTACAGGTTTTCTAAAGTGCATGAGAGAATTAAATTACGCAGAAGCTCACAAAGCAGCAGTGTTCCATGACTGAAGCCGGGTGCACACTGTACGGTCTATTACAGTCCATTACGATTGTTACTTGTCAAACTATCCGAACATGATCCTCGCTGTAAGCCATGTCACACTGTTGGATCTCAGTTGTCATTAATGTCAGACTGTCCGGCAGTCAAGACGCATTAAAAACGGACGCACACAAGGAGACTCGTCCGGAGTTTTACATCATCAATCTGTGACACGTTCAGTGACTGTGAACTGCATTTACAAGCAGGTTAGAAATTGTGGCTAGTTAACAAAAACTATCTCTAGCGTTAATTTTGTTCATGGCTTCTCTTGAAAAGAAAACTAGAAAAAATGAAGACGATGTGTGTGGAGCAACCGGTGGTTTGTTGTTGTCTCACTATTTGTATCATCAAGTTCTGTGCCCCTATTAATTTTTTATTTGACAGTTTTCGTAGCAGAAACTACACTACAGGACTGTGCCTAAAATCTTCTGACACGTCAGAGGTCAAATTTGATCGCAACGGTCATTAATCAGCTGTTGGCGTACTTGTCAAACTAACGATCAGTTACTTCAGATTTTGGTTTAGGATCTGAGGAATCTTTTAAGATTCACAAAATTAGTCTCATACGACCAAATTGTGGCCAAAATCGTACAGTGTGAACACGGCTTAAGTCACAGTGCTTAGACTTAATAAATAAGAGTATAACCTCTATGCAAAGAGTATCTGAGGTAAAAGCAATGCATATTCAGTGAATAAAGTGCAATTTTTAAAGCACAAGTCCAATGTTCTTTCTTGTGAGGATTAGATATGTTTGAAAAATAAAAACTATTATCTAACATAAAATTGACCTAGTTTTAAAAATAGCTTGCTTTAATCACATACAATTTCTGTATCTTTTCTACATGAAATTTTTAATTCATACTGTAGTTCATAGTAAAGAACTATTTAATGATAAATACACAGGTCAATCAAAGGAAACTAGACAATATACAGCTGGAACTAATCAGTAACTAAAGGAAGTATGAAGTAATCAGGAACTTCTAGATTACTAATGTAACCCCCGTTCCCTGAAGGAGGGAACAGAGACGTTACATCAGAACAGACTGAGGAATCTCGCCTGAGAGCCCAAACACCTTTGAGTGGTAACAAAACAAGCCAATGGACATTGGTGAGTGAGATTGCATAACGTCTCCATTCCCTTCTTCAGGGAACGGGGGCTACATTAGTAATTTAGACTTTCCCTATCAGTCAGTCACGTTTGACGTTACATCAGAACAGACTGACGAATTGGGATCCCTAAGAAAAAAGCCACAACCTCTGCACCTTCCCAGCACCCCATGTAAGTCACTTAGTCCTCAGCGCCTGGTGGGGTGGAAAGGACATGACCATGAGGATGTTGATCACTGATGTTCCGTTCTCATACCATTTACAGCCACGACAAGCTGGATAACACTGGGGAAGCGTGCCTATTCCAAACAGAAATGGACGTTAGGGAGACCACATCCTGCCCGCCAAGAGGTAACATGATACACATATGGACTGACCCTTGGGGCAGTGCTACACATGGAAGATCTCTGAGGTAGATCCTGCCTTGTCAGCCTGCAGCTCTACATATGTCTGCCAGAGAGGCGCTGTGAGCAAATGCCCAGGAGGAGGCCACACTCCAAGTGGAGTGGGCCCTCACCCCAAGAGGGCATGGCTCGCCTAGGGACTGGTACGCCAAGACGATGCCATCCACTATGCAGTGGGTCAACCTCTGTTTTTAGACAGCATTTCCCTTCTGCTGGCCTCCAAAGCAGACAAAGAGCTGTTCTGAGTTCTTCAAGCTTTGCGTGCGGTCCACGTATATATGCAGGGCGCGAACGGAACACAGCAAGGGCTGGGTCTGCCTCCTCGAGGGGCAGCACTTGCAAGTTCACCACCTGGTCCCTGAAGGGAGTGGTGGGAACTTTGGGCACATATCCAGCCTAGGGTCTCAGGATTACATGAGAGTCGGGCGGCCCAAATTACAGGCATTCCATTGCCTGTATGTCCCTCACCCTCTTGATGGATGAGAGCGCAGTCAGGAGCACTGTCTCAAAAAGGATCTTAATCTCAACTGAATGCAAAGGTTCAAAGGGTGCTCTCTGTAGGGCTGTTAAAGCCACAGAGAGGTCCCAAGGGGGGGTGATGCGTGGTCGAGGAGGATTCAAACTCCTCACACCTCTCAGGAAGCTGATGACCAGGTCGTGCTTACCTACGGCCAGTGGCAGTCAACTTAAATCCTCCGTGTCCCATCCAGAGACCACACGTGGAGGTGCCAGAGGTGTGGACGTGGGTGTCTTATGTTGCCCCATCCCTGAGCAAGCATGTCCTTCCTCAGGGGAATCCGCCAGGGAGGGGTTTTTGTGAGGAGCATCGGGTCCGAAAACCAGGTCCGGGTGGGCCAGTAAGGCGGAACCATCAAGACCTGCTCCTCATCCTCCCTGACCTTGCACAGTGTCTGTGCGAGCAGGCTCATTGGGGTAAACGCATACTTACACTTAACATAAATTTATTGTCATATCAGATTGCAGAGGCTTAGTTTCATTTTACTGCACAGTTATGTTTTCTGGAGGTGTACAGGAATTTTTATTTTCTATGACATTGAAGTGGTTTATTTTAAATTTTATATCAAGTGTAGTTTCATTTTTTGCATCTTGAAATAAATATTTCTATGTTCTGTATCACTCTGTGTTGTGTTTGTTTCCTTTTTCTGTTTAGAAGATAACTGAGCCTTTAAATATCCCTTGTAAAAACATTACGAGGCATAAATAGTCCTCATGAGCTCAAAAATAGTTAACTGACAACTACTAAATGTTTTAGAACTACCTGAATTAATCATGAATTACAGTTGGAAAATGTGTTAATAAAGCATTTATTAACACACTGAGTAACTATTACTGTCAAAATAATAAGATGTATAAATGTACCTTTAAATAGTTTATTAATCATTTACTTACACTTTCTTAATGATCATATGAACCACTGACAACTCCTAAATAACTGGTTTGTAAATAATGTAATACTCAATTTAGAAATGATAAATTGATCATTAATAAGGTATGAAAATACAATTATTAAACACATTATAGATATGCTTATAAATCAAGAATAAAGCATTTATAGCTGTATTTATAAACTGCTTACTAATATCTATTAATGTAGGGACAATGCTTTATACATGATGAATTAACTATTTACTAATGCTTAACTAATGATTCATAGCATGCAGTTATTATAAAATGGTACCCATAACTCTTACAGCAACTCTGTTACATTTATTTTACTTTAAAATATATATTTTTCATTTAATAATTATTGCTAGAAAACAACAAAATCACACAAATCAGGTTTTTACACTGTATTTAAACTGTGTTATTCAGACCATTTCTACATGCTAATCTCATTTCAATTTCTAATTTTTTACACAAATTGTGGAAATCATTTGAATGAATATTTGTATTAAAAAATGATCAATAACTATACAAGCAAACATTTGGTCAAAAAAACTAACTAGCCTCTGTGACATCTCAATTTCAGCTAAATTCGCAACCCCTTGCAACCGTGTTACACAGTTTTTATTTTTTTATTTTATAGTAAAGTAAAACATTCAATATAAAGAAAGTTAAACACATCCTTTACTGACAATGTGAAAAAAATTAAAACGTTTTTAGGCCTTATTTGTACACTATTAATAGAAAGTGCCTTTAATACCTATGCTCATTAATAGTTCATTTCACCTTGTAACTGAATTGATCTCAAAATTGAATCAAAGTTAAAAATCTCTTGAGAAGGATGCTATTTTAAAGTAGACCTACATGAAAAGCTTTCCCAGTTCCTGTCCAATCTATCACTGTCATACATACTTCTGCAGCTCTCTCCTAAAGCATAAGCCAAAGTAAATAGTGATTTACAACCGTGATTCATCGGAGTAGCCTCTTTAATTAACAAACAAGGATATGTCTGGTCAAGGGCATGATCAACAGCATAATACATCTGGCATTATATTAATACATTGATGATTGATTCTTGCAAGAGTAATGTGACAAAGATTCATCTTATAGCAGTGATTTTAATATCCATAACAAAAAATGAAGGCTTTTCTGCATCTTTGTAAACATAGCTTGTACATTTAAAAATATTACTAAAATATTAAATATACAATGGGCATGAAGAAGTATTCTACAGCCACTTAAATGCAGTAGCTTTCCAGATCCCTCAGCTCAATCAGGAACATGTAATTAGATGGTGGCATTGGTCCACTGTCATTTTATTATATTATTAATAACTGTATGAGTGCATTGTTTAATGCCGGATTCCTGCAGAGTGTTGCGGTGTTGCAGGGAAGAGGAGAGGCAAGGATCTAATAGCTAGCAGTCTTTATTCCACAACCAAACAAAGAAAGATTATCCAAACTGAAAGCCAGAAGGAAATAATCCAAACATGAAGATTTAAATCCAAACAGAAAGACAATAAAAATCCAACCGGGGAGCAAACAAAGACTGATAGGCTACACAAGGGTATATGTACACAGGCAAAGAGGAAAGAGACTAACAAGGAACAAGTGAGACTGATACAGGGTAACTATGGTGAGTAACAAGGTTAACTAATGCCTAGTTCACACTACATGATTTTAAGCCCGATTTAAGCCCGATTTGCAAGTTAACGAGCTCGCCGACAGGTCAGGCTGTAATCGCGTGCAAATCTGCGGGTGATCCGCGCTCGCCAATCTTTGAGTGTGAAATACTTAACGACGCATCAAAACCCCTCGCTGACACATCGCCGACGCGTCGCCGACGCCAGAAAAATATCTAGCATGCCAAATATCTGGAATTGTCGGCCGACTCGATAGCCTGTGGTGTCACGTGTCGCGACGAGCAACAGCCAATGATCATCTTGTTATGATATTACAAAAGCCCTTTGTATTTGTAACCATCGTTGCCAAACCACAACAGGCAGCTGCTTTTTCATTATAATGTTTTACTCACTTCCAAATCTCTATCTGACAGACAATCCCTGCTGCATGTGCTTATCCATCCACCCATATTCTTTTTTTTTTCTTTTTTTTCTTTCGGGGTTCTAAACAGATCATTGCACAAACAATATAGGCCTATATATATATATATATATATATATATATATATATATATATATATATATATATATATATATATATATATATATATATATATGGGGTGTGCGTGTGCCGGTTTCAGAATTGGTGTGACGGTTATGACGTGAGTCAAATGACATAACTCATCGGTTATTATATTGCCTATTTCCTTTTTATTTTATAAATAGGCCTACATGCAATTGGTTGATGAAACATTTATTAAAATTAAGATACAATTTGTACAAAACGAAATTCGTTTTAAATAAATTATTTCTACAAAGCAAAGTGGTAAAAATCATGTCTCACGATTTACAAAACAAAACTTCATTAAGTGGTAAAAACCCAATATAGCATCTTATGATCCTATCTTTTATTACAATTGTTTTTGAGCTAAAATGTAATACACATCATATATACACACTGTATATGTTTCTTTTATCAAACATGTTTGGGGCCAGTCAAGGGGTAATTAAACTGCACGATCAGTTATCGGTAATGATATTGTTTATTATTGCAAATGTTTATTGATAATGTTTATTATTGGAAATGTTTTTCATTTGTTTAATAAATCTCATAATGATGGCACATCACTATATCATAGTCATAGCTTTTATTTCTATCTCAAATGATTGAAAGAATCAATTACAGTTGGAAACGTATAGACCAATAATAACACAGACTGTCAACAATTGTTTTTAATTAGTATTTAAACATTCTCTATAATAGAAAAGATAGAAATTTAAAAATATTTTAATAACACGTTTTTTTGCGGTTATAGAGTTCTAATGACGGTGCTCAACTATATATATATACCAACAATTTTGTCCCGCCGTCCATTTGCCATTGGAATGCGCCAAGACTTGTTGTCAGCTCCTGTAGTGTGTAAGCCCCTGTTGCAGAAGATTTACGTAGTGTCACATAGTCTGAACACCACAACGACTTCAAGACTCCAGAGCAAGTCATGTAGTCTGAACAGCACAGCGATCTGCCGACGTTTAAAGTTGTGTAGTGTGAACTAGGCATAAGGAAACTAAGGCAAACCACATGGGAAACACTGGAACAAGGGGAACAGATTATACAGTTCAAGTCACTTCCGTTTCCGGTGAGAGTATGCTGTGCGCACCTTGCTGCCGCTTCTCGCTGGAACTTTTGTTTGTTTGTTTGGTATCTACAGTGTCATCTCCTTCCCAGCTAAACTGAACGTTTGCTTGTACTTTATTATTGTCATTTCCCTGTGGATTTTACTTTGGATATAACGCGGACACTGACACCTTTCCAACTCATCACTGGCACTCATCCAACTCACACTACTCTGCTGCTGTCTGCCAATCTTGGCCCTACTCCACTGTACCTTCTACGTAGATGGCTGGTGAGTCTCCACTCCCTCGCTTATCTATCGTGGACAGTTTTTTTAATGGTCGGTTACCCCCTATCATTCAATTGATCTGATAAGGTCTTCATACTGCGTTGATTATACACGCAATGACTGCGCATTTCATCCTGCAGTTGCGCTGTTCAACGGTCGGTCTCTCACAGATAAGGCTACTGTGCTTTGCGCACTACTAACTGAGACGTATTGCTCCTCACTGAAACATGGCAAACTCCTAATGACTATTTCCACCTAAATCTTCTCACTCCCTCTGGATACAGCTACCTGGCCAAACCTCGTTTGACATCAAGGGGTGGTGGCCTGGCTGCTGTTTACCGCAGCAGTATTCCAGTCAAAACTATTGACTTTCATGGGACTTTAACCTTTGAATATTTAGTTCTCAAAGTTTCTGGTACATCTCCAATGCTCTTGATTCTCCTGTATCGTCCACCTAAATCTATCTCAAATTTCTTCAGTGAACTGCATGAACTGTTAACCCTTTCCTCTGCCTTGTCCCCTTGTGTTATATTACTTGGTGATTTCAACATACATGTTGATACTGTTTGTGCAGAATCGCATGAACTTTTGTCATTGTTTGAATGTTTCAATGTTGTACAACATGTCGATTTTGCTACACACTCAAAAGGTCACACACTGGATCTTGTCTGCTGGTCTGCATAATGTTTCCGTGCTTGGTTCTCAAATTGGACTGTCTGATCACCTCCTCATCGAACTAAACTGTGAAATGCCTCTTCCCTGTTTTACCCCTGCACTTCGCAATCTAAAAACAGCTGGTCGTCGTCTTGAACGCCTTTACAGGAAAACTGGTTTGACTGTTCACCTTACTGCTTACACTGACCATATCCAGTTGTACAAATCTGCTATAAACACTGCACACTCTAGTTACTACTCTACTATTATTAATAATGCATCCTCTCGACCTAAAGCACTGTTTTCTGTAGTCAATAAACTCACCAACCCTCCTGCACCTGTCATAAGTAACTCAGCAGACCTCTGTGAGTCATTCCTGCATTTCTTTCAAATTAAAATTGATATCATTCATAATCATTTCCCATCCACGATCTCTCCTATCTCCACACACGGCTTCCCCACTGCTTTTACACCTGGTACTCTCACTTATTTTGCCACCCCAACCCCTGCGTATATCTATGAGCTAATCAACAAAGCAAACGCATCTTCCTGTCATCTTGATCCCGCTCCTACTGCTTTACTTAAAAAATGTGCTCCTGTTATTTCTCTGCCGATTTCACTTCTCATCTCCCAACTACTAAGTACTGGTGCTGTTCCTCTGAAATTAAAAACTGCTGCTGTCTCTCCTGTCCTAAAGAAACCTGGCCTCGACCCCTCTGGTATGGCCAACTACAGACCAATCTACCATTTCTTTCAAAACTGTTTGAGAAAGTGGTCACTGCTCAACTTCAAACACATTTGTCATCTAACAACCAGTATGAATGTTTTCAATCCGGTTTTCGCACCCTCCACACCACTGAGACAGCACTTCTTAGGCTTGTCAATGATCTCCTTATGGGCACTGACTCCGGCTCCACCAGTATTCTAATTCTTATAGATTTTTCCTCTGCATTCGACACGTCTCACAGTATTCTCATCTCACGACTCTCTGCTCTTGGTATTTCTGGAACTGCCCTATCCTGGTTCACCTCCTACCAGTCTGGTCACCAGCATTACATCTCTATCCGCCAGGCTAAGTCCATTACTGCCTCTGTCCCACATGGTGTTCCCCAGGGTTCTGTTCTTGGGCCTCTTCTCTTCATCATCTACATGCTCCCATTAGGTAACATCATCCGTCATCATGGCTTTAAATTCCATTGCTAAGCAGATGACACCCAACTATATATCTGTTGTACGCAATGCTCCTTTCCCCACAAATTCCATATCAGCTTGTATTGATGATATAAATGCTTGGATGACCAGTCATTTTCTCAAACTCAACACTGATAAAACAGATCTACTTCTTATTGGTTCACCTCAAATTACATCCCGTTTCTGTGTTGACAATGTTAATATTGCTGGAGTTTTGGTTCAACCTTCCACCACTGTAAAAAACCTAGGTATAATCTTTGATTCCTGTCTTTCCTTCCTTCCACACTTCTCCTCGCTCACTCTGCCTTCTTTCACCTTCGTAATATCGCGCGCTTACGTCCATTTCTGAATATCAGCGATGCTGAGACCCTAGTTCACGCTTTCATCACTTCACGGTTTGACTACTGCAATTCTCTTTTCTATGGCTTACCCAATTCTATAAATTAGATCCAATATATTCAGAACTCCGCAGCTAGGGTCCTTACATACACAAAGAAATTCTCCCACATTACTCCGATTTTACGCAGTCTTCATTAGCTACCTGTACGCTTTCGTATTCAATACAAGATACTCCTTATCACATTCAAAGCACTCCATGGTCTTGCCCATGTAACCACACAGACAGGAAAAGTTTCAGGGTAAGACTTTGACAATTCATCGGGCTGATCCAACAAAACTGGATCATCAAATACTTCCAACAAAGGCAAAACCTTCCCACCGGCCAAATCATTGCCAAGGAAAAAATCTACCCCATTCACAGGCAAGCGCCCACGAACACCAACTTTCACAAATCCTGTACACAATTCTGACTCTAAGTGTATCTGATAACAGAACTTTGACAAGGCCCATCTCTATGCCCTGTACCAACACATTAATGCCACAGAAAGTCTGTTCAGAAAACGGCAGTACCTCTGCAACTATAAAGGATTGCATTGCCCCAGTATCATGGAGCATTTTAACTTTTACCTGTTTCGTAGACTTTCCAGTGACAGAAATGAACCCTTCCATTAGAAAAGGTTCATAACTAGAATCTGGCTTGTCGCCACGCTCAGCTTTGACAGCAGAACCCTGCTGTTTTCGTTTCAACATGAGACAATCAGTAATTAAATGGCCAGGCTTGTGGCAATAAAAACATTCTGTCTTCCTTTGACTTTGAGTTATTTGGTTTCGGTCATGGCGGATTAATCGGGTTCACTGGAACAAACACAGCTTTTTCAGGACGGGCAGTTGTAAATAAATGTTTATGTGTCAGTGCAAATTCATCTGCAAAGACAGAAGCTTGAGACAAGCATGTCAATTTCTACTTGTTTAAATAAACGACAACACGCTCGGGTATACAGTTCTTAAATTATTCCAAAAGAATGAATTCTCGCAGGGTTTTAAAATCGGCTACCTTACTAGACGTGCACCACTTGTCAAATAAAATGCCCTTCTCCCCAGCAAATTCAATGAATGTTTGGCTGGAATTTTGTCTAAACCGCTGTCTATAGGCTTCTGGTACCAATTCATACACATGCAAGATTGCAGCTTTCACTACATCATAATTCAAACTATCCTCTAAGGATAAAGTAGCGCAAACATCCTGAGTCTTACCAGTTAATTTGCATTGTAAAAGCAGAGGCCACACTTCTGTAGTCCAATGGAGTGCAGATGCGATACGCTCAAACACACTAAAATATGAATCGACTTCTGCTTCTCGAAACTGTGGCACAAAAGAGATATGCTTACTCACCTCAAAGGTGATTCCCATCGACCCGGCCCCCGTCGGAGCATCAGCGGTCTGCGTGGGTTGTACAACTGGAACAGGTGTACCTTTGGCTGCGTTCAACTCAAGTTCACGCAGCTTAATCTGCGTCTCCAACCTCAATTTCTAGTCTGCAGACTTCGAGTCGAAGTTCCATTTCAGCCCGACGGTCTTCTCGCCGTTCGTGCACCTCCACTTGGACTCGCGCTAAGCGGACTTTAAGCCGCACATCACCTACAGACTCCACCGAATCCGGAGAAAAAGGCTCAAAGGGCGGCAGAACGGCTACTGCAGGCAGCACCAGAACACCCAATTCCACCAACCTTTGTGATACAGTAAACTTTATCTCCCTTTTAAGGGAATCTGACACAGTTTTAGGTAATAGTACCAAATGTAGGTATTAGGTAATAGTGACACAGTTTTAGGTAATAGTTAGCCGGTTAGCCGGAAACGTACACAATATGAAACACAAAACTACATATTTTGAACACCTGATGGAAAATATATCTACATCAATAATTATTCATACTTGTGATTCTGAGGCGCAAGTTGGTCCAAATAAACTGGTTACTGACCCTTCACTCAAAAGCAAGCGTTTTGCGAATCCCACGTTGAACTCGGGATATATGATTTGAGAAGCAGTCATCAGTAAAATCCCATGTTAAAGGGCGGATCAAGTTGTTCATGGGCGGACGTTCAACATAGGCAGGCATTATGCAAAAGTGGGATCCGAATTACAGACGACTCGTTTCGGCGGTTCAGAGTCGATTCTTCCTTTGGGGAGAAAATAACTTCCGTGCACCTTTGACTTGACAACTTTGCAGACGTTTACATTCACAAACATCTATATATCAAACCTGTATCTCAAACCTGTCCTGAACTACCACCAGCCCTGCACATAGTATGTCTCCCTATATCTGACACACCCATTTCAGGTCTTGCAGTCTCTATAATGAGCTCATGAGTTGAATCAGGTGTGATAGAAGAGGGAGACATACAAAATGTGCAGGGCTGGTGGTACTCCAGTACAGGTTTTCCAGGGGAGAAAAAACCTTTTGGAACCTTTATTATTAACCTTTATTATTATGTAGGAATTTTAGGAGTACTAGCATATAAATGGTCTCAAATTTAATAAAAATCAACTAAATTTTATAAGGTTTCTTGGAGGACAGATATGTTTTCAATAATAACCCCTTTTTTGACAACATTATTTTGTTTAAGAGATACATTGATGACTGTTTTGTTATTAACACAGGTTCTGAAAGTGATTTTGAAGCATTTGCTTTATATATGAACTATTTAAGACATTCAATCAAATTCACATATCATGTGGGTAGCACTAATGTCAATTTCTTGGACACATGCATATCAATTGTTGATAAACAAATTGTCTTTTCTATGTATAGAAAAGATACAGCAAAGACCAGCCTCCTTCATGCTAAGAGTGCTCATCCAAACCCCTCAAAACGTGGGTTACAATATTGCCAGTTTTTAAGACTCCACCATATCTGTTCTAATAAAGAGGATTTTGAGGCTAAAGCTCAGAACCTGTATACAGATTTCAAATCACGGGGATATTCTAATAAGTGGCTCGATACTGCACTTGAGAATGTTTGTATTTTACATGCACAGGAAGAAAGCTACTTTATCACAAATAATAGAAAGAAGAGCTTCTCATGTGCTTTCAAATCCACATATAGTCCATTGAGTAATGACATTATGAGGATTATTAAGAGACATTGGCACATTATTCAAAGCAATCCGTAGTTATTGAATATATTCAATGATCAACCACTTTTTGTGTCTTCTAGGAGCTCTAGTCGGAGGGACAAGCTTGTTCATGCGGACACTCACATATCTTTTCCGTCTACTCTTGTCGATGCCCAGGGTAATTTTACATGCTTTAATTGTACTTCTTGCACCAAATATGTCAAATGTAAATCATTCACACATCCTTCTACACTAAAAAAACATAAAAGATTAGACAATTGATTACTTGCAAGAGTACATATGTGATCTAAATGATCATCTGCTCGTGTTCACTGTTATATGTAGGCAAAACCACACGTGCATTACGCACAAGAATCATTGAACACACAAGTGTCATTCGAAGACAGGATGATACATCCCCTATCTATCGCCACTTTAAGTTTGCCAAACACTCTTTGTCTGACATGAAGTTCCTGGGCATCGAGAGGATTTTATTTCATAGAAGAGGCTGAGATAGAGATAAGAAATTGTTGCAAAGGGAGGCCCTCTGGATATTTGAACTTAACCCTCTACCGCATGGTGTTGCCATATGGCAACATACTCTTTGTGTTCATTTCCTTGCCACTGTCTCTTTAAGAAAACATTCTCGTGTTTTTTGTTGGAATGAGAAGTCCTTAGTTTAGCCAATGCTGTGCTTTGGTTAAGTCACATGACATGCAGTTTTTTTCTGTGGCGTGATTTTTGACAGACTGTGGTCTCTTGTCGGAGTAACAACGTCAGTAACAAACAAGGACTAGCCCATTTCATGTACACACAAAAAAAAAATATCAGAAACATCACCTCAGGTAAGTTATTATGACATATTCACCACTCAAAAAAGTTTTTATGAAATTGGTTTTTCGTAAATCGATCAAATGTCTGTGTTGCCAAGCAGCAACACTGTGCAATAGTGGAATGACATTATTGCAATAGAGCTACACTGAACAAAATTATAAAAGCAACACATTTGTTCCCCCCCGCCTTCTGCCTTCTTGTCCTTGATTTTCTCTAGTCTTGAGGCAGGATCATGACAGACCCATGTTTTGTGTGCAAGCACATGGCCTTTTGTTTGGGCCATGTGCTTGTGTTGTCTCGTTACTTAACCCCGCCCCCTTGTTCTCTTCGTTAGTCATTAGTTTAATCTGTGTCACCTGCTGTCATTATCAGTTTCTCCCTATTTAATCCCCTTGTGTTTGCTGTCCTGTGCTGGTTCATTATCATACATAGAAACCTTGTTTGTAATCATCCCTGTGAGTATCCTGTCAAGAGTATTGTCTAGAGAAAGTTCTGACTCTGTATTTACTGTTTGTTTATCGTCTAGTTATCTGTCAAGTCATTGTCTAGTTTAGTCACTCCTTGTCCTGTCCATGTTTTGCCCCCTTGTGGTTTTTGTTTTCCCTTTTTGTCTACAATAAACATTGTTCAAGTGCATACGGTCTGCATATGGGTTCATCTCCTCCACACTTCATAACACTATTAGCTAATCTACCTCCCGGAAGACTAAGATATACTATTGATAGGTTCATAATTAATGTAAATAATAAATAAATGTATAATTAATTTTAATGTGAGGATCATCATGGTAACCCACTAGGTTTTGGATAGTTATTTCTTCTGACAGATCTGGTAACACTTTAATCATTACAAGTTGGTTACCACAATCTTCACTTTTGAATACTGTTCCAAATAATTAGTAATTTCTTTAGAAGTATGTAGTCATTACTATCCAAAACCTTACAAAAAACTCAAAAGCTTACAATGACTTCACTAAGTCACTTATACAGAGTTATCATGCTTTACACTTTAGAAGACTGTTCCAAATAAGCAGTAATTCCTTCTGAAGGATTTGGTAATACTTGAGTCATTATAGTGGGTTACCATGACCTTCACTTTAGAATTAATTATATATTATGCATTATGATCCTGTATAGTAGTCCTAGTAGTCCTCTGGGAGGTATGATTTTTTTTTTACTGATTAGCTAATAGTGAACTACTCATTCAACTGAGCACTTTTTCTTACTAATTTGATAATCAGAGTTTCATGTTAGTTAGTTACTAGAATGTTAATGTGTTCCTGTCTAGTTATGTGTAGACGGAACTGTATTCTAAAGTGTTACCCTTATTTTGTATGACAGAGCTAATAAAATCAGTATGCTTCTCATTGCAGGTAACAATCAATCAATGATGACCAAATTGCCATATTCAGATTAAAACAAGCCTCCAGCAAAAAGGTTCTAATGATCAACATGTGTTCAGACATGCACTGGGCCGTTGCTTGAGAAACAGATTGTGTTGCAGTTCACTCTTCTGCATCTCTAAAAATTAACCAGCTCTCCATTTAACCCAAGATTTATATATTTATTACTTTAAACAAGTAATTATCTTCCACGTTTATTGTCTCTGCTTCGTGAACAGGAAATTACACTGAAATTATAGGTTGCATAAGTAGCCCTAGTTGCCTTTTTAACAGAATGTGATTTTGTTGAAGTGAGAGTCACCCACTGTCTCTGATCCATATCTGCCCACGTCCACCTATCCTCTAATATCTGTGCCCAGTGCAGTCATAATGACCATAGTAAAAAAAAAAAGTGTGCTTAATTGTATTGAATGTGTATTTCAAATCTAAAAAGTATATTTCTCAAAAAATGTACTTACAGATAATATAGTATTAATGAAATTAAAGGCCACTTAAATGTACATACAGATAGTAAGTTCAGCTAACTGCATTTAATGCAAACAATATTACACTGTAAAAATAAGTTATATATATATTACAAAAAAAATCAAGGTTGAAACTCTGAGGGCTGTTATTGTCCATTTCTTAGAACAGGACAGGAATCAGGCACTTGAATGCAAAGAATGAACTGAATTATGAGTTACGGTCCACTGTCAACCTTGTGTGGGAATAGAAAGTGTAAACAATTTCAGTGAATGTTTATTAATATAAGGCCTTGACAGAAGGCTTCAGCTCACCAATAATGATTCTGACGAAGTTGTTTAGTGTTTTTCAAATCTCAAGGAGACATTCCCTCAAAACTGAAGACAAAATGCACGTTAACAAGCACAAAATTAATTTCATCCATGGCTATTGTAAGTAATTCATTTTGAACATTTTGTTAAAGCCCCCCTGTAGTCAATAATTGTATCCCTTAAAACTCATCTTTGATCACCAAAATGACATAAAAAAAAAAAAAATCCTGTGAATTTTTTTCTCGAGACTCCCCTACTAGCTTGCTGTTAATTATCCTCAAGCCCGCCGGCACGTTTGGTCGATGCTTTAACCCAAAGTGACTTACATTGCAAATTTCATCAGTTTATTAATTCCCTTGAAATCAAACTCATGACTTTGCCATTGCTACCACTTATAGAACGTTCTACTGCTCAAGTGGTCAAGCTCCGAAAAGAGCAAAAGATAGATCTATCCATCCATCCATCCATCCATCCATCCATCCATCCATCCATCCATCCATCCATCCATCCATCCATCCATCCATCCATCCATCCATCATTATTATTATTTCAATATATGATACATATTATTTTAAATATTAAATATATTATAATTTTTCATATTTATGTTAACTATTCCTTTAAGAAGTGTTTGGTCACAAAAATGTGGTACTGCATAAATATACATTTTGCTCTTTCACTGTTCATCCTTAACCTTTTTACTTATTAATATATTAATTTGAATTTCATGCACATTCCCAAAGAAAGAAAGTTGTTGAAGAGATGAAGCAACACCTTGGAGTTTGCTAGTAACTGCAATTCACACCTAATTTACCCTGACAGGTTTCAGGTTTCATCCCAATTATCACCAAGCATGTCCAGACGTCTTTATATTCAACACCTCCAAACAATAAAATAAAGCAATGGTTTTCTACACAATAAAACGGAGGTGGTCAGATCTTGACATTCAGACCAATTATTGTGTCATAGTAGCACAAAGAGCTGTAAACAAGCTATCGGACGATATCCTGACCTATTTTCATTTTCTCGTTAGCATACCTATTGTGACATACTGATATCTATTCAAGCTACCTCGAACATGAGAAGACACTCATTTTCACCTGTAACTGCAAGAAAGGTGCCCTGTCGTGACTTCACAGTGGGACAAAAGCACGAGGAGAATGAACATGTCACTGATGGTTTTTCACGGTGAGGATAATTGGGGCTGGTTGACGTCCTCCCTTCACTGATGGCCACCCCCTGGTGACGCAAGTGAAAGGTAAGAACCAGCCCACTGCAGCGAGAACATGTGAGAGAGATACGTAACGTGCCCTCCTACACACCCCCACTGAGTCAACCACACACACACTTACACAAAGCTCAGCATGTCTGTGGCTGATTGATGGTGTTCTCGTGTAGGACAGTAGAATAATGTCCCATTGCATTAGTAGAAAGAGATTGCATTTAGTCACACGTCCCTTCAGTCTGGGAAGGGGGACAATGACATCATATCAAATACTCCATGGCGGGCCTAATCAATCACACTTTTCAAATTAAAGATGTCGAATTTAATTTGATTCATGGAGGCAAATAAGATGCACAGCCAGGCAGTGACGGTCTACTTCTGCGAAGGTTACCGCTGAGTCCGATATTACATCAAAGTAACAAAGCTGGGAGCGCTCCAAGAGCTTATGATGAAACATGTCAGAAAAACAAAAACAATCTGAATGTGAGGAAATAGCATTATGTTAATTTTTTACTGGATTTATTCATTTTAAGACATATATAGGATGAAGAAGAAACGTGTCCACCAAATCAAAGTCATGCAGTCAAACTTACATTCAGAAAACTGCAGTAAAAAACACGAAGATGAAATTACATCATAGAGAGGACCACTGCAGACCCTCATGATGGTGTCAATCAGTGTCTTAAATTATGAGATAATTTCTGCTTGTTATGATAAGGCAAGTTACCCTTGTGAAAAAGAAGTGTGCTTAATTGTATTGAATGTGCACTTTTAGTACACTTCAAATCTTAAAAGTACATTATTACTTGCCGATATTATAAAATTAATGAAAAGGCCACTTAAAAAGTGCACTTTGTGATAATGTAAAATTAAAATTTTAATTCAAAGTACATTTTAAATCATTATGTTTATTAATCTTTTGTTGTGCTTTAAAGTACACTTATTTTGATGCCGCTTAATATACAAAAGCACTTTATTGTAATTATAACTAGTGTTATTCGATATTACATATTACACACACACACACACACATAGTAAGTACATATATATGTATATATGTTCTTAATTGCAACTTCATCATTACAAATGTGTAATTAAAAATATATTTAAATACATGACACAAGTTTCAATAGAAATTACATTAAAGTATATTTTAGTTTACAACAAATGATTGTCAGTGCATTCGGCAGTACACATTACAAAGACAATATAAGTAATTATGACATTTCATATAAAGATGTATTTAAGTACTTAAGTGGGTCAAGTTCAGATAATTGAAAGTATAATACATTTTAATTTAATTGCAATTAACATGCAAGTAATTGTCTGAAAACATTACATTCAGTTCACTTTTAAGCACTGTAAAAAAAATGTACATCCCCAAGTCAAAAATTTCTAGTGACTGATAACATCTACATTTTTCAATTAGTCTGAAGTATTATTTCTCATTTAGCCAATGTTAACAGACTATTGCAACAAGAATTACACTTGGGCCAATTAAAAAATGTTGATGTTACCAGTCACTAGAAAATTTTGACTTGGAGAGGTTAGAAATTTTTTACAGTGAGTATATTCTTTTAATGTATTTAATTTATTAATTTAATTTAATTGTTTCCATAATAATTCCATATTTGCTCTTTTAAAATGTATGCTAAAGTGTATTTCTTTACATAAAGGTTAGTGCAGGCTGTAAAAAAACAAAACAAACTTTTAATAATAATTTATGATATTCGAACCTCGAAAAATATACTAAAAACCTATTATGTACTTTAATATGTAAATAAGATATGTCCACTCATATGTATTCAAAGTTAATGGAAAAATGCCATATTTTACTTGATGGTTACACAACATGGCATTTTTTTTATCAAATTTATTAAATCAAAACAATATTAGTTTATTTTTTAAACGGTTCATTTTTAAAAACATGCCTTGTTCATCTTTTTATTTTTTATTTTATTTTATTGTGGACACTCACTGACCCATTTAGTGATGGAAACTGCAAAGGCAAATCCTCTACTACAATAGCACTCCGGAGGCTCCATTAGCACAGCTGCTCCAGTGTTCTCTATATTCATAATCATTGCATTCCAGTCAGGGATAATAAACATGGTTTAGGGTGACTGAAAGCGCTGCCAAGCCCGCTCCCTTTATGCTTGGCAGGGTCAGGCCCATTCAGCCCGCTTCGGGAGTGCAGCGTAAGTGTACTACCTTAATTAAAGTCTCCCCCTTAATGGGAATGTCTCTTCTACTGAATGGAAATAGGAAATTCAATAGAGCATCTAGAGGACATGAAAAATACGAGCGAAGCTAGTTGTCCATTGACAGGACAGGACTCATCTGTTCCGGTGGGGAGACCGGATGGAGTCACATTTGCCAGATTGCTGTATTTTTAATGAATGCCCAGCATTTGTGATTTTGCTTGAGCGTCTTAAAGGGACACTCCACCGTTTTTTCATATTAAACTATGTTATTCCCTTAACTAAGACGAGTTGATACATACCTCTCTCATCTCAGTGCGTGCACTTAAAGGGATAGTTCACTTTGAAATTAATTTTTGGTATGTTTTAGCTTACCTCAAGGGCATCCAAGATGTAGGTGTCTTTTTTTCCGCAATAGTTTCAATTTTGATATTTTTAGGTCAAACCGTTCTTGTCTGTCAGTCATATAATGCAGGTCGATGGTCACTGTCTCAAAGAGCATGCACAGAGTCCAAATTAAAACAATTCCCCGTCGTCCAAATTAAACAATTTCCCATCGTAAGTACACATTGATGGCCTAAGACACGAAACGAGCGGTTTGTGTGAGAAAACGAACAGTATTTATATTGTTTTTACCTCTTATACACAGCCATGTCGAAGTGATCTGATCTGACGTGTACGCAGACTGGTGCATAGATATATACATTAGATATCGCCTTAAAGACATTCGTTCCAATGAACTGCCGTAGACAAGGCGACATCTAGTGTGTATATATCTATGCACCAGTCTGCGTACACGTCAGATCAGATCACTTCGACATGGCTGTGTATAAGAGGTAAAAACGATATAAATACTGTTCGTTTTCTCACACAAACCACTTGTTTCGTGTCTTAGGCCATCAATGTGTACTTACGATGGGGAATTGTTTAATTTGGACGACGGGGAATTGTTTTAATTTGGACTCTGTGCATGCTCTTTGAGATAATGACCATAGACCTGCATTATATGACTGACAGACAAGAACGGTTTGACCTAAAAATATCAAAATTGAAACTACTGCGGAAAAAAAGACACCTACATCTTGGATGCCCTTGAGGTAAGCTAAAACATACCAAAAATTAATTTCAAAGTGAACTATCCCTTTAATCGCTCTGGTGCGCGGTGACACTTTGATAGCACTTAGCCCAGTATATTCAATGGTATCTAACAGCAATGAATTTAGAAGTGACCAAACACATCAACGTTTTCCCTATTTAAAAACAGTTACACGAGTAGTTATACGACCAAGTAGGCTGACACAAAATAAAACGTGGCACTTTTCTAAGCGGGTTAAAAAGGATAACTATAATGTATGGCGGAATAGCACTTTTGGGAATACTTCGACTCGGCGCAGTAAAAAGTCACGCCTGATCCTCTTCCTCTCACTTCTGTCAATAGTGGGAAGAGGATCAGGCGTGACTTTTTACTGCGCCATTGAATATACTGGGCTAAGCTAAGTGCTATCAAAGTGTCACCGCACGCCAGAGCGATTAAGTGCACGCACTGAGATGAGAGAGGTATGTATCAACTCGTCTTAGTTAAGGCGAGACACTACAGGTGAATAGGGTAAAATTGTTAACTAGCAGATATCACCATGAAACTTTCCCAGTTGATTACCTACATTAAGATGAGAAAAAAAATGTATTACAAGTTTTCTATAATTTATTGTTTAAATATGCAAATTAGGCAATATCTAATTAAATATGTGCTATTTTGCATATATAAAAAAAAACGAAATCTGAGTATTGGATAAAGCCAGGTTAAAAATTATTTTTTCATTGTGTTCACATATTAGATGGAAAAAAAATTACAGAGGGATTTATGGATATCTACTTTTGTTATCCTGTAAATCAGAATGTACTGTCAATAGCCTTAAAAAAAAGATTTTCGCCATGTTTTTTGGAATAAAATGTTATATAAATCAGGCTAGGAATAATATATTTACAAATTCCTCTGTAAATGTCTTCATAATATAACTAGGTACAAGACTGGAGAGTTTGGTGTATATCGGTGCTACTGAAGTGGAGATTTCGTACTTGGAGTATGAGAGAAAGGTCATTTTGAGAAAACGGGCTTTAAAGATTTATCATCAGCCAATGAGATTGCGCATTCAGCCCTTTTACTTTCACGATTGGTTGCTGATAAAAAGGAAATGACCATATTTGGATCGGACAGCATTGTAAAGGAGAGAGAGAGCTTTCCGGCGTGTGCGTGTGATGACAGGAAGAAGACAGAGATCGCGGAGCAGCGGGAGGATTAAGAACGCCAACTTTTGTTGAATTTATGAGAAATCTACTGACGCGAACAGACAAAGTGTAGTAAAATAAAGACCTTAATGTATATTTTGGACTTTTTTTCACCACAAGTCTGAAAGAAGACATGTTATTGAAGACAAATATCCAAAAATCTCAAAATTGACCAGTAAAAAAAAAACAATGTTTTTGCCTGCCGTGTCTCGCCTTAAGGGAATAACATAGTTTAATATGAAAAAACGGTGGAGTATCCCTTTAAGTGGTCAATAATGCTCAGTTTATGCAGGAAAAACACTTATTAACGCTTATTAACAGGATATATATCTCACAGAGAATATATATTATTTTGAAGGAGGTCAAGATCAACCAAAGGACCCTGTTGAATGAAATTTGGGTGTTGGATTTTTTTAAATCATCTGTCAAATTGTAATTATGAACACTTATAAAGGCTTTCATCAACAAACCACATGATTTGAGACAATATTCAATATGGAACACAGGAAGCACAACTAATAAAAAGCAGAGCGAGATGGAGCTGAAGGTTATTTTGAGTTTTTAAAAAATGGCATTACTTGATACATACAGGACAACTGTAATAATAATAATAATAAAAACAAGCTACTATGAGTCAAAATAATTAAAATGGACAAGGAAAAATGCCTCATGACGGAAAATAATTTTAGCGTGTTAGTACTCAAAACCAGAATAATCTGGAAATTTTACTGGGTTTGAAAATACCCAGACATGAATTACAAGAGCATATGCATGCCCACTATAACCAAGAGAAACTGAAGAGGGAATTTTAAAGAACATACATAAAAATAGCAATAAATAATAAAAAAAATATTAAAAAATAATAATTGCATGTGGCACTTTAAGGGTCAGACTGTGCTTGGAATATATATATGGAAAGTGCATATTTACAATATAATTGCTCTACAGCTTGCTAAGGTTTGTTTGCCCACTTCATATGCTGATTTGTATCCACTATAGACACATGGTCATATCTACTGTGGATCTTCTCCAACCTTCTGGATATATAAACTAAAGCCTCTTTAGCCTAAAGGACAAGGGCATATACATTAAGCATTGCTGAAATATCTTTAGACTTCAATTTACGGTAAATGTTTAGTCATGCTTGGAAGGTCAGGAAGAAGTAGCATTATGTCTAGGTATAAGTTATGATGATGTTTTTTCTAAATTTACTTTAGCAAAGTCTTAGAAAAAATAAAGCATTTTAGCCAAAAAGCAAATTCACATTTTGAAGCAATCTCTGAAAGTCTTGACTGCTGACATAAAAAAATATTTAATATTGAGAACTCTGAGGTTTGCGCCGAAGAAGCAAAAATAGGGTTAAAGCTTTGTAAAATAGGGTAAAAGAGGTTTAAAGCTACAACTGCACTCCTGCTTCACATCACAAAACTCGGTGGTAAGCCGCTGGTCTCGCGTCTTTTTCTTACAAGGTGAAACATTTATTCACCTTCTAGTCAGTGTTTTATTCATGACAAGGTGAAACAACAGAACACAAATCTAAGACAGATTACGAGAGCTTCATTCAAACACAAACTGACCTGTCCTCCCACACACTGTCTGCACACTACCGCAATAACACTTGTACAAATAGATGATCCAAAGCAACAGCCTTACTACTGCCATTATGATCACCAATATTTGATAAAGCGCTTATTACATACTAACATGTTCTGTGTCGAGGTCTGTTAATTTTATAACACGATCTGCTTGTAAAATATAAATGCAATCAATCCAAATGTCAAATTAAATATTGGACTAATGCTTCTATCTGTCACAGGTATTCAGTGTTTTTATGTTCCGCTGAGTTTAGGACTGTTATGTTTAAGTTATTCATGGACTTTTAGTTTGCATCCTTTCTCTTCCTGTGTTTTCTTCCGGTTAATCTGTTTCCTTGGTTACTCGTGATTTATACCTGTGTGTTTCTATCCCTATCCCTCCCTTCCTGATCATGTTTCTTAGTCCTCCTGTATTACTTTGGTTTTGGTATTTTGGTTTTGTTTAATAAGGTACTATTTGCACTTAACTTAACTCTCCTCCTTTGCCACACCACTGTGATACTAATGATCAAAAAAAAAAAAAAAAAAAAGATTATTTGATTATTATGGCTGATGCTTAAACCTCAATAAACTTCTTGTTTATGTTCAAACGTTTGGCGTCAGAAATATATATATATATATTTTTTTTTAAAGAAATTAATACTTTTATTCAGCAAGGGCACATTAAATTGATCAAGTGTGAGAGTAAAGAGATTAATAATGTTACAAAATACTTATATTTCAAATAAATGCGGTTATTTTCTTTTATTAACTTTCTATCAATCAAAGAATCCTGAAAGAATTTCACAGTTGTCACAAAAATATTTAAGCAGTAATGTATTCAACATTGATAAGAAGAAATGTTTCTTGAACAGCAAATCAGCATAGAATGATTTCTGAAGGATCACGTGACACTGAAGACTTGAGTGATGACATTACATTAGTGTTTCTGATCAAAAAATTAAAACATCTTTCCGACTCCAAAGTTTTGAATCATAAGCTCGGTCCATTGGCTATTGGTCTCGACCTGCAAGACATGAGAAACAACACATAAGTAGTAGTAGTAGTAGTAGTAGTAGTAGTCAAAATAAACAAACCATGTGATAATGCAATTGCTCTCTGCACGCTTCAGTTTCAATTCATGCTGTCTCACTTACAATTGATATACAGTTCTAATGAGAATGACGTCTACCATGTTAAAGATGTGGAAATGCATTGGTTTTTCAGATTCTTCAAAATGAACAAAACATTTTGTATATTAAAACCCAGGAAACGAGTCTCATTACCCATTTTCTACTGGATAAATTCAACTGACTTTCAAACAAACTGAACTGAACTTGTACATTTTTTGGAGTATTTTGATCCGTTTTGTGCATTGAAATGGGTTGTTTATATGATGGCTGTGCATTGCTAAAACTACATGGGATATATAGATTGTGTTTATAAAAAGAAATAATTGGCGCCTCTTATTCTGCTTTAACAACATAAGCAGAGTAATTCAACCTGCAATCTTCTAACATTTTTGGTAAGTCTACCAGGAGAATAAAAAAACACAACCATTGTTGAAAGAAAAATGAGGTCTACTTGTGCTCTTTTAGGGTGAACTGACCATTAGGGCTATTATTTTCTTTCTCTTCCAACGTCTCTAACTTTGCAGCCAGAATTGCAGAGTGGTCTGACTTCTAATGCATGTTGGGGTAAAACTAAGGAGTGTTGTGTTCTTGGAAACAAGAAGATAGCATGTCTGAATAATCAGATGGATTCATACGCAGACACATGCCATTTCTGGCTGTTGGTGTTGAGCTCTATAAAAGAAAAGATAATGAATATATCTTATTTTCTCTCTTCCATTCATTATCTATCTCTTCTTCAGACACACTTCTCCTTAATATACTCTTCTCTTGTACCTTCCATCATCCGTGAGAGTGATCGAGAGTTCATATTTCCGAGTAAACAATTTCCATAAATGGCATATGAAGCAAAAGTTAAATTTCTCACTAGAGAACCATCAGCCTACTGTACACTAAAAACAGATCTGAAAGAGCTTTTTCTGATTTGACACCAAATTGGTGTTGTAACCTAATGTAATCCAGTTCATTTAGTCATATTACAAATATTTTTGATGAACAAAACCTGCATGACCAAACATTACAGCAAAATGTTCAACCTGGATTTCCAATATTTGCCATCTATACACAGATAGTGTCAAACATTTGGCTACAAATTATTTCTGAACAATGTCAATTACATATTCTCATCAGCAGTAAAAATCTAACAGGTTGTGCACAAGCCACTTTAATAAGTAAATGTCCACGACCCTCACGCTGCTGCTGGGGTTGTTTCAGTTGTGTAAGGCAAGCTTAGCAAGAAATAACATTTGCATTTGATATTAACACATGATTAAATAAAGAGACATCATTGTCGCTGATAAAGGCACTCGCGGTATGAAGTGTTATTCGGTCTGTAAAGACTCTGTGCGGTGAGACAAAAGTCCTTTCTCATGGAAATCAGTCATGTCTCCACTTCCTCCGTGGACCGTGGGTCATCCACTTCCTCCGTGGGTCATCCACCTGCGAGTGTCCTCTCCCTGCTTTTCATTAAAAACACAAATTTAACCCTGTGCATCTGACTACACTGCCTCCATTAGAGATGCAATGGTTTAAAAATGGCACGCAAGCTTCGTGGGCTTATTATTACTTTTTATGCTGTGGGATTATTATTATTATTATTATTATTATTATTATATTAAGTGTCTTTAACTACTAACCACTAAGATTTAAATTAATCATTTGATACAATGCACTTCTTCTGTAGCCTACATGTTTTTACATTGTACTTATATTTAATTTTTTTTTTTTTAAATACCTGCATGTAATAGCATGTGATTGATTTCTGTAATTACATCTTTAATTACATTGTTTATCCTTTTCTGACATAACCCACCCATAACCCTAATCATAGGCTACACCAAACCTGTCTAACTTTACTCATATCCCATCTTGATATAGCAGCAATTAACCTGAACACAATAGGCTATAGCCTATTATTTTTATTTTTTATTTTTTAGGTTTTGCTCATCTGAAGAATTTAAAATGTAACATCCAGAACATTTTAACCGTAAAAGGGTAAACTCAAAAGCCATGAACAGACCACAAAAAGTGGTTATTAAAAAGAAAAAGCAAGGATGCTTTTAAAAAGAGAGCTTCATTCTTCTAGAACTTAATGCTTGAAAACAAGAGATATTGTGTTGAGCTGTTAGTTTCGGAGAACCCGAAACATAGGCAATCTCTCGTGGCTCTTGCAATTCCTTGAAAAATTCAGTTGTGATTCGCACCCAGAATTCAAAATCTTTTGTTAGTTTATATAACACACGGGAGAAAAAAACAAAGGTTTCGGCTTCTTCAGTGTTTAATTCCTCTCATATGTGCTTTTTTTTCTATTTCCAAGACCCTTCTGAAGTTGCTCACCTCCTTTGACGCAAAAGAATCGTGTTAAACGAGCCATCTGCATTCATGTTTGCACAGTTGTAGACAGAACTTCGTAAAACATGCGTCGAATGAGTCAATCATAACGTCACCTGTCTGCAGTCTACATACTGATCAGCACACGTCCATAAAGTCACGGACTGTCCGAACCAGGACTATTTCAACTTTAGATACTTCCTCTAGCAATGTGAGCGAAATATTAAAGAGGAGTGCTCTTCGTCATTGTGCGTTTTAAAGCAATCTGACTAATACATTTATTTGTTTTATCGATTTTAAGCGTCGGAAGGAACCTGTCACCTCCCTGTTGCATTGCTATAAAGCCGAGCGTGCGAGTCAGTACGGTCACGGAGACGCGCATCGGACGCGCGCACTAAAGAACTGTGTTATACGTGGAGAAAACTGTTCACGCACAGCTGAAAGAACACTGAACAACATACTCGAACAACACGACTTGAATCGACGTTTACCTTACGTTTTATACTTTAAAGTGCTTTGGGAAAGGAAAAGGAAAGTTACTGGGTGAAACATGAAATTTCTCTTACCGGCTGTAGTCCTTTTTCTTGTTTTGTGCCAAGTTTTTGGAGAAGAATTGGGTCCAAAAGAAGACCTTGATTATTGGACAGGCAACAATCAGGTACAGGTGAGTTTTTAATCTTTGACTGTTTTCCAAACATGTCTTTTAGACTAAATTAAAGCTACTGTAATTATTTGACATTTTTAGGGCTTGTTTTATTAACCAAAACAACAACAAAAAACATTCTTATCAAGCAGTCTCATTATATTGACTATATTATGTTAGTATATTCTATTAATAACTGTTAAAAAAATCTTATCTGTAAAGGTAATTATATTGAATTATGCTACTTTTCATTATTAAAGCTCAGCCTCATAGAGTGATTATAACAGAAAATGTCACAATTGACATTCCAGTGAGCAAATTACGTTGTAATTACTAATAAAGTTCTGTGTAATAATAATGTGCAACATTATATACATTTTTTTTTTTTTTGGTCATAATTTTACATTGTTATTATCGATTCGGTAGGATGTAGCCACATTCAGGATTGAGGAGGACCAAAGGCAATAATTTAGAAATTAACCATTGAATACATATAACATGTAACATGGCACATGCAATAAAAAATTCATCAGCTGTATTCATTGGATTTCACTGGGTAGTTAGAAAGGATTCAAGTACAATATGCACAGGTCGCTGTCCAGTGCTGAATTACTCAATGCTCATATTGCTTGTTAGAATGGAGCACACGTTTCTCATTTGACATTGCGGGTTGGAAGAGAGCCAAGCACTTATGTCTCTCATGGTTTTTGTTTCTATAAACTGCATCTTTGCAACTGCTGTACCTAGTAAAGTACTTTTGTGCTCAAAAACTGTGGTGAAAAATTATGAAATTTGGTGAATTCTGTATTGGGATGCATTGGTGAGTTATAAAATACTAATTGTATCAACATCTGCAAGGGTTCCAGGGATATTATAATGTGAGGAGTGGCATCTGTATGCTGGTGGTCTAATGTTCCACTAATCAAATCATCTCTTGCAGGATGAGTGGCTTCAGTCGGATCCCTTCAGAGAGATACTAAGACGTATGACGAGGAAACCCCGACCTCATCAGTTCATTGGTCTGATGGGGAAACGGTCCTCTGGTAAGACCGCAGTCCTATATCTCATGCATATCATAAAAAAAATCAGATGTTGATAATACGTTTTAACTAGAATGCAGCAAATTACAAAAAATGCTTTTGACCTATAACTGACATCTCTTTCATTCTTCCACCCCCACAGCAAATGCACAGATTACACGAAAAAGTAAGTGATCTCAAAAACACTCCTCCATACAATGCATATATTATTTGCTAAATGCTTACATTTGCCTAAAAGCAAAGACACTTGAGGAGAGATTTACATATATAATTATACAACAACATTTTCTGTTTTTTTTTGTTTTTTTTCTCACATGAAGAAAAAGGTTTTTAGAACTCTAGAAGAGAGAAGAGAAATCTTTACAAATCCTTGAACTTTGCAGGTTTTATAGTCACATTCACAGCTTATTAAATGGAATCTTAAGAGTGTTAGCAACACATGATTCCTTTTAATGGAAGCTCACATCCTCAAGGTCTTTTTCACAGTAGAATAAAAACAATTGTAACATCCTTCAACCACACTCTAGGCTTCAACAATATAGCAGAACTGTACATATGTGTGTATATATCCATATATATCCATATATGCATATATATATATATATATATATATATATATATACATATATACATATACATATACACATATATATATATATATATATATATATATACACATATATACATACATATATATATATATATATATATATATATATGTGTGTGTGTGTGTGTGTGTGTGTGTATATATGTGTATATATATATGTATGTATGTATATATGCATATATGTATATATGTATATATATATATATATATATATATATATATATATATATATATATATATATATACATATATATATATATACACACACACACACACACACACACACACACACACACACACACACACACACACACACACATATATATATATATATATATATATATATATATATATATATATATATATATATATATATATATATATATATATAAAACCCTTAATTGTCTTTCAGGGCATAAAATCAATTCTTTTGTGGGGCTGATGGGTAAAAGAAGCCAAGAGGAGCCAGGTAGGAACTGCAAAACCTCTCAATTAGTTTTAGGATAGCTGCTTCATCAATGATAGAAAGAGTTATAATACTAATAAAAACTAGTAGCTTTAAAATTGAGATATGAGTTATGTGTAACCCCAACCTTCTCTTTTCACAGAATCGTATGAATGGGGAACAGTACAAATCTATGACAAAAGACGTTAATGGCTAAAATGGATCATCGTCACATCCGCTTCCTTACGGATCATTTCATTATGTGATACTCATTTTTATTTTTTTTATTTTTTTTATTCAGGTCAGAAATAAACATTCTTATTTCACATTGTGACATAAGGCCACACCTGTGCCAGTTTATTTATGTCAGACATTTTAAAATGGTTCAGCTGTGATCAAACGTGTTTGTCACAACATAATTCTCGATGTTGTGGAGCATTAAAGCAAAGCGTTGTCCTTTCTAAGGTACTCAGAGATTTGTGCTGAAAATGTCAATTTTAGTGCCTCATAGTGTTTTCACCATGACTGATGATGTTATAATACAGACAGTCCTGCGCATGTCTTGTCACTGCTACGAGCAAAGGTTTTGCTATCTTGATATCTCTGTGTGATTGTAGCTTGATATTAAAAATATTTTCTTTATTGGTGGAACTTTTAATTCCTTGTATCGTTGAATGTGTGGCGTATCACGGTCTAAAGGTGCTTTCACAATGGCACACTCACTCCACCTACAGGCTATTAGATATATTTTAACCATCAAGTATTCTTTTAAACCAGGCTTGTTGAACTGTATTAATATAACACAACTCGACTGGTATTTTGAAGAAACCCTTTTTCAGTATCATGACCAGATCTTTCAATGCAATCACTCCAGCATCTGTAGCACATTAAACTTCTTTAATCATTCAAGCAGTTTCTTTTCTCTAATTGAAAATCCACTTTCCACTTCCACTTTCTTACAGTAATGGTGCACCAAAGAAAATACAAATACCGCATTGATATTATAAAAATAATAATAAATATAATTTCTTAACTCTTAATATTAGTTTCACATCTCAATATTAAGCCAGCAGTTAAGGATAAACAGTGAACCCTACTTTAATCATTCATTCATCTCAGAGACTTATAATAACAGTAATTTTTTTTTTTTTTTTTTTTTAAATAACTGCTTAAAAGCAGTTTAACTAGCCAACTAATTACCGTATTAATTTCAATTAGCTGACTCTACGCACACAAATACACTCACTAAAGGGACGGACCCAATGAAAGAACCTGGAATAAGTGCATAGCTCAATTGCACAGTGGTAACAGATATTATCCAGCCCAGATATATATAAAAAAAGATACAGTAACTTAAACTAATAATTTATTCCTGAACCAAAAAACAAAAACATTAGCATTCAAAACTTTGTAGACAATACAATTCTTTTTAATTCAGCTTTGCCATCACAGATTAAATATATATATATATACATATATATATATATATATATATATATATATATATATATATATATATATATATATATATTTAAATCGAAAGTAGTTATTTTAAATTGATATACTGTATAATATTAATATTTTACATCTATCTATCTATCTATCTATCTATCTATCTATCTATCTATCTATCTGTCTATCTGTCTATCTATCTATCTATCTATCTATCTATCTATCTATCTATCTATCTATCTATCTATCTATCTATCTATTTTCCATAAAAAGGTTTGAAAACAAACATGAGTGTTTGAAGGCCTGAAAAAGTTGACAGGGCCTCCATTTTTATCTCTTGAACTATTGCATGAGCTGAAGAGATCACACTAACCTGTGAAAAACTGACTCTTTAGGAGACTAAAACTAGCCTAAAAACAAATTTTAGTAAACTAAACAATAAAATATATTATGGTAATGTTTAAACTGGCTTCATGTGGGAGGCATGTATGCTATAGTGATTGTATTGTTTAGCCAAGGTCTGAAGTCTGATGCGATTACTGGTCTTTATCAGGCTTGTAGATGGACAGGGTTCTGGCCGAGGGGTCTGTGGCCTTGAAACAGCGAGGCATCCAGTAATGTGGCGTCCACTCACAGCAGCCGGGGAAATTCTTCTCAAAGATCATTCACCTGAAAGGGAAAAGAAAAATTCAAGAAAGAGATAAAGAGGAAGAGGAAGAGGCTTTAAAGCGCTGTGCCATGTGCATGTACATGTGCAGTACCTCAGACTATTATGCAGTTATCTATAAAGGCACGTCTCTGCGGAGATGGCTAGACTCAGAAAGCACTATGGTTTATTAATAAATAATTAAAATGTGTTATTTTTTCTCCCAACACATCCATAATCATTACTTTTACCGGTGCTTTGCAGCAAGCTTTATGCGCGAGCTTGAGCGCAGAATATGCTATATCACGCCTATAGCTATTTAGGCTATTAAAGTATGGTTTAGTATGCTATTAATATTAATAAATTTAATAAACGTGCGACTACAAGGGGCACAGCCCTTGGCACAAGGAACCGCTCCACTTTAAAATAAAATGCAATGACATTACGAAAAGTGCGGCAGTAGCTGCAAATCACGTCATGCATGCGTTTTTATTTTTTTATTTTATTTGTTGCTTTTATCAACTTATTTATAAATATAACATACAGCATGTATATAATTGCTTCCAGAAAGAATGTGTGGGGGTGCTATGGGGGTGCTTTGGTTTTTCTTGGGGGTGCTAATGCAAATGCTAGCCCCTCCTAGCGCCGCCCTTGTTCCACAGAAAAAAGTCATTTTCTGTTTTGTATGGACTCTCTTTAAGGGTTTGGGGTTTGTCGAACTCCAATAATAAACTTTGCATGGAGACAAGTAGCCACAGGAGGGACTGGGATGTGTAAGGATAAATCATTGAATTGGAAGGTGTCAGATAAACCCACCTTAGGCACTCTCGTCTCTTCAGGCAGAGAGAGGTAGTATGTGGTGAACCAATGGTCCAGGAAAGGCACTCTCAACTCCAGTCTAATGAAGAAACAAACAGTTTGGAATGACAAATACTATGTTAGAACTAATTTGTAGAACTATTTTGTCACCGAGTAGGCTACTATATTAATAAGTTGCTAAGTAGTATAGCCAAACTAATTTCCTTATTTTAAAAATGAGGGATACAATTAAAAGCGATATAATTTAACAAAATATATATTTTTTTAAAGTGGCAAGCAGTTTTGGCCAAAGAGGTGGGCCAACATCTTATTTCCCTTTTTTATTTTTTCATCTTTGTCATTAAAAATAATAACAAAGATGCAAATGACAAATAATAGGACAAATACAACATAAGAAACAAATGATATAAACCAATAAAACTTTGTTTATTTTAAACTAAAATAAACTTCAGCTACAGTTGGTGTATTTACATAACAATAGCATTCAAGTAAGAAACTGAATAAACAGATGTCAAAATAAAACACTACATACAGTAAACTTCACTTTACGAATTTAAATGTTCATTGATTCTTATTAAAGGAACCGTATGTAAGATTGTGGCCAAAACTGGTACTGCAATCACTTTCAAATTACTGTAGAGCGGTGTATCCCCTCCCCCCTGACTCGAGGTTGCCAGTTGGGCTGCAGGATCCAGCAGGAACGTGGGCTGCTACAAGGAGCTTCCAATGGCAAGTGACGAGTCCTACACAGTACGTTTTTTTTTCTGTTAACTATGTTTATGCTTCATGAGAGATGTTTTGCGAAGTAATTATGTATCGCAAAAATTTACATAACTTTGTTCGACTGTCATGAATATTTGAAATGTCCATTTACATTAAGTACAAGTTAGCCAAACATAGATGAATCTTACCTGTCCAGGAGAAAATTAGCAACGTTGGCGTCTGTCTTCAAATTCTTCTCTGTTTTCAGCCGTCTCCATCTTTCAAAGGCATCTCCTATACAAATCCTTGTTTGATTTCGGACTTTGTCACGACGTATTTCGGATTCATAACGAGGTCTTTTAGGTTTCGTAACGTTAGACATTTTTTATCCGACACGTTTGTAGCTGCAGCTGTGGTAACTAGAGCAGAGCTGGCAACCCGGATGCCGAAACACTACTGACTTCGTGATTAGTAGATAGGTGGAGGGTGGAGCATCAGGCCAAAACACAACATGACAACATCAACATCAGTTGAGGGCTGCAACTTCACTTTTAAATGACAATATCCTGGCCGGACTACTGTTGTCAGTGATATAAGTATTTGAAATGAACATGATTTCTTAATGTCTAATGACATATCAGGGCCATTTTATGATTGATTGAAATACATTTCTCACATGCGGTTCCTTTAAAGCTACTGAAATTATTCAGTCAAGAGCAGGAATTGATTTTCTCTGTCTTTTAATGGTAATGACAAAAGTGTTAGGTTTATTAGACTGCGGTTACTTTAAGACCTCATGCACAGATCTAATCCACAGACACACATCCGATTCTCTCCGAACTCTTCACGTTCACTAAAGACATAACTGACTGCGTTTATGTAAACCTTGTAAGTATTTGAAGGATAAAGCGCAATAAGCCGCAAAACTTAGTTTAGTAGTCACAAGCATTGACAGGCTTTTAGTATGTGCACTTCGGATGTACGCCCTCAGAAAAGTGAATGTCAGAACAGCGTGCGAAGAAAATGTTTAACTGGCAATGCTTTAAAATTGTGATATCATACAAGTCTATGCTACTTTTTCACAAGGAAGGGAACATTGCGTAATAAAATATCACACTAAATCAAGAACACAAATGCTGATACCAACCAGCAAATAAAGCTGATTCAATGGCTACCGTAACAAATGAAATAACATTCATACAGTTTAAAGTGCGTCCACTTTTAAAAGTATCAAAATACTTTTTAGAGACACTGTAAATACACACAAGTTAATCATACAATAACATGTACCTTATGAAAGTAAATGCATCCTTGTGTCAGCTCATCCGAACTGTCACCTGAGAAAATCACAACGCTGTCTGTCTTCACACGGATGTACTTTGATATCAGGTACATGCCTAAAAAACAGAGATCACTGAATGTTCCTGCTGCCATCTAGTGGCTATGAGATCAGACTCTATAGTCACACTGCCAAGACAAACATGGCTACTATTGTTCATACTTTTGATTTGTTCTAACCCCAAGTATTAAGCTTTTGCATGCAAGTCATCCAGTACGGTTTGTGCTACAAATATAATTGATGCCACAAATCAGGCAGCTTGTTGAACAGGGGTGTGCCATTTATTTCTTGACTAATAAAAAATAATAAACACCTAATAATTCTACAAAAGTTCCTTCAAGACTGTTACAGTTACAGAAGTCTGTATTACACAGATTAAGGAGAAAAGCATCATGAGAAAGAACAGAAAAAAAAAACAGATGGGAGATCACCTCGTTCTGAATCTTTTGTCCTGCTAACTAATTTTCTAAGCAGTATTAATGCTGACGATGCATTTTTTAAGTTTCAGACCAGAGAATTCACGTGATCACATGGTCAAATGAGTAGAGCAGAGGAATGGTAGCTAACTAAACCCTCAACCTAACTGGCTGAGGTCTGGGTGCAATGACAGCAGGATAGTTTTATCATCAATGCTTTGCAAATGTTAAATAGAAATTAAGTTCACTAAAATTTTCACCACAATGTGTTGTGCTAATTTGAATATGCAGATGTGCAAAAGAAAATCAAATTTCACATTCTGTGCTCCACACGAGAAAATTAGTAACTGAAGGAATTGATTGACTTGCTCTTTAAATGCACCCATCAAAAAATTGTGTCTTATGAATGAGATGAACTCTTGTACTCACCAACGGAGGCATGTATAGTGAAGATGTCATAACTCTCCAAGTGAATGATGACTTCCTCCAGCACACTGAACCTCTCCTCTGGAGTGAAGCTCACCTCATGATGTTCACTGCCAATGTAGTCTGTCACCTGCCACACAACACCAGGTAAAACTAAAACACTCAAAACTTGAATCGAGTCCACCTGGAAATACAAAAATCATGTACAGAGTGAATGTAAAAGTAATAATAATAATAAAAATTATATATTATCTAGGGTGACCATATTCCAGGACATGTCCGGCCAGGATTTCGAGATCGCCCAAAATATCCGGGATACGGCTTTTGCTTTCTCGTCGCCATTCTTTTTGTTTACATGCACACCTTTTGATTCAGTAGGACTGAATTAATTCCGATTGGTGAATCTAAATGTAGTGTTTACATGAACGCTAAACAAGTGATCGGTTGATGTGCGTTCTAGCATTGCTAAGAAAATTCCTGTGTTTTCGTCTCGATCGGGATCCGTGTGAAGCAGAATGCATGACCTGCAAAGCTGGCACGTACGTGTCAGTGTCAAATAATGTAATAATGTAAACATAATGAATGGTGACTGTAGAAAGCAAAAGCCGAATCCCGGGCATTTTGGGCGATCTCGAAATCCTGGCCAGATATGTCCTGGTTAAACAGGACGTATGGTCACCCTATATTATCAGTAATTAATGCACTTAATCAAAAACTAAATGAGCATAGGCACCTGAGAGGAGGCAACCGATTCTTCTGTGTGTCATCAAGTGTTTATCCCGCATTTTCAAACAGGATCCTAATGTTGCTCTTGACGGTCTTCAATCCAAAGCCTGATGAAAAGTAAGAAATTAATTTCTCGTTAATTCAGACTCATGGAAAAGTAAATTGTGGTGTAAAGCAGATGCACACTAAAGGGACTGAGATGTTCCAGAACTATTTTGGCCATTCATCTGGGTAAGATTGCACCAGTAGTTCATAAGCTCTTACTTAAAGCTACAATATGTGATTTTTTTTTTTTTTTTGCCGCTAGGGGTCGCTAACCTCTTACAATAACAAACGCGTAGGTTGATGAAGCATAAGTGGAATAATGGAACTTGTCATCATGCCGAAGGATCTAATAATGTTTCTGGATGAGTGAATACATTTATGTTTTTTAACATGACTGTGGTATGAAGCATGGCACGATTGCTAATGAGAGACAGATATCAGTACTACACACGAGTCCCGCGGATATAAAGGAATAAGGACATTTCATTCTACCGAACTACCCGCAAGTGCTGAATTAATACTCACACAGGTCAGATTATTAGACGAATGAAACTTGTGAGGTAACACAGCGCTGTTTCACTTGGTCTACACTCTCACACTAAACAGCATTTGAGTGTGTTGAAAGTTATAATGTTATATGTATTAGTTTGTCTGTATGTGACTAGCAGTAAGCTAGATCAAAATTAGAATAACATACTGATCATATTCTAAAATCTAAAATCTATAAAATGTATTCGTTTTATGTACATTTGCTCACCTCTACATTTGTGCATCTCTGTCAAGTTGAAGTTTGTCATGGACGTGGAGCTCTTGGCATCTCGAAAATGCCACGCTGATACTGATCCTCGTTTTAGGTGTCCTTTTGTCCCAAAGTCTGCTTGCCATGGTCCATAATGTTTGAACGAAACAACAACAGCGTGAGTGTGCCGCTAGACGTAACGCAGTTGTCCACGTCTGTCACCATGTACTATGGCAGTACAAGTGGAAAACAGGGATAACGTGGATATTGCATCATTTACAGGCGACAAGTGAACAGGGACGAGCGAGCCATTATTTAAAATTGAAATTTCTCTGAAATTAAAAATCTTTGGGGATATTGTAAGTACACAACTGCAGGAAATATTTGACACTGTGCAAATGATTTTTGGATATATTAGGCTTGTTTGAGATGAGCAAAATCTGCGGTGATCAGCGCGAGATGCATGCCGGTTAGAAATGTGTCCGAGTGCGGTCCGCCTTGCTCTGATGTCATGCTGACGTATGTCAAAAATCTCTCGCGAGCGCAAGGCGCACGTGTCGGATTCTGCAGTCGAGCGCAGTTGCTCTCCACTGACTGCGCTGATCAAAAGCATGATGGGAAACGACTTGCTGACGACACAGCTTAATGTTCATTGGTTTAAACAACCGTGATGTATTGTTCTCTTTTAAAATGTTTGATTTTAAAACTCTTATATCATGTTTTATGTGTATACGTTATGTGTGAATATTCCCAAACTATCTAACAGTGCAATCTCTATGGGTTATGCAATGTAATTTTTATAAAAAAGAAAAGAAAAGAAAAAGAAAAAAAAACATGTCTGTATTAAAGAAAAAAAGATTGATAAACATGTATTTGGAATGGAATTAAATAAGTAGGCTACTTTGGGTGTCTTGTTCATTATATTTATTTTCATATAAAAGCAACAGAACTTAAATTCCATCCAGTTTATTAGCAACTGCACGAGCGTGAATCCGGTGAATCCCGCGATATCCATCTTTGATCTCGCAGGTGTCAGATCCACTACGAGAAGAGAGATCTGTCCGTCTTGCCTGCGCTTTTTTCACTCCTCCTCTCACTGCAGCCGCCTACTCTCGCGTACATTTCAGGCGAGGCAAGGCGCATCTCAAACAAGCCTATTACAAAATTATTACATATTGTACCTTTAAAATTACCCTGGAAATCCAGAGTTCTCGCGAGAGCACAAGTTGAATTTGCTCAGCGAGTTTAATCTGGCATCGAGTAATGATGCTCATTAAATATGCCCTTGTATCCGAGCTGCATCAATCACATCGGGTTATCTGATATAGGCGGGCCAGAGGCGAGCTAAACAGATGACGACAGCGCTGTGACATCGAAGTCATTAGGCTTGTTTGAGATGAGCAAAATCTGCGCAGAACCGATCACCGGTGATCAGCGCGAGATGCATGCCGGTTAGAAATGTGTCCGAGTGCGGTCTGCCTGGCTCTGATGTCATGACGTATGTAAAAAATCTATCGCGAGCGTAAGGCGCACGTGTCGGATTTTGCAGTCGCGCGCAGTTGCTCTCCACCGACTGCGCTGATCAAAAGCACGATGGGAAACGACTTGCTGACGAAACAGCTTAATGCTCATTGGTTTAAACAACTGTGATGTATTGTTCTCTTTTAAAATGGTTGATTTTAAAACTCTAATATCAGGTTTTATGTGTATATGTTATGTGTGAATATTCCCAAACTATCTGACAGTGCGATCTCTTTGGGTTATGCAATAAAAATTTTATTAAAAAAAAGAAAATAAATAAAAACACATATGTCTGTATTAAAGGAACACTCCACCGTTTTTTGAAATAGGGCTTATTCACCTTCTTTCCTACATTTAGATAGGTGGGCAAATGCATTTTTGTCTCAGTGCATGCATTGTTTTAGTTTGACAGGGTTGGCGCTAGCTTAGCTTAGCATAATGAATGGAATCCTTTGTTGCCAGCTAGCATGTCCTGAGTAAAAGTGATATAAAAAATATAAAAAACCCACCTAATTACTTCTTGTGGCCTGCGTATTCACAACGATTACAAATAGTGATGCAGATTAACACTAGGCGATTTCCTATGCAGATTTTGACTTGGGACTATATTAGGGGGAAGCACAGGCGAAGCACTGCTACTTGGGCGCAGAGATATCACGCCCAAGTAGCGGTGCTTCGCCTGTGCTTCCCCCTAATATAGTCCTTAATATATAAGTCAATATCTGCCTAGGAAATCGCCTAGTGTTAATCTGCATCGCTATTTGTACTTGTTGTGAATACGCAGGCCACAAGAAGTAATTAGGTAGGTGGGGTTTTTTTTTTAGCACTTTTATTCAGGACATGCTAGCTGGCAACAAAGGATTCCATTCATTATGCCAAGCTAAGCTCACGCCGACCCTGTCAAACTAAAACAATGCATGCACTGAGACAAAAATGCATTTGCCCACCTATCTAAATGTGGGAAAGAAGGTGAATAAGCCCTATTTCAAAAAACGGTGGAGTGTTCCTTTAAAGAAAAAAAATATTGATAAACATGTATTTGGAATGGAATTAAATAACAAGTACTTTGGGTGTCTTGTTCATTTGATTTATTTTCAAATAAAAGCAACAGAACTTGAATTACATCCAGTTTATTAGCAACACTGCACGAGCGTGAATCCCGCGATATCCATCTTTGATCTCGCAATGGTCAGATCCACTACGAGAAGAGAGATCTGTCCGGCTTGCCTGCGCTTTTTTCACTCCTCCCCTCACTGCAGCCGCCTACTCTCGCATACATTTCAGGCGAGGCAAGGCGCATCTCAAACAAGCCTATTAGTAAACATTGCAAGGTGGCTATGGATGAACACCAGTTGTTTGAAACGGCTTTGGTCGCTACAATGAACGAGTTTCGCACGGGATTAGTATTACCCCTGGACCTCTGTAATTAAGAAATTACCCCCTGACGTCTGTGTTTTTGGTGGCTCATTCACACGGGCAAATACATTTTCGTAATTCCCTCGAGTTTACGGACTTTACAGCGTGCGCCCACCCATCCACACTTCACTAGCTGAACGTGCTGAAACGAAGATCGCGCTGCAGTATTGCAATTCAAAAAAAGAACTTATTTAAAACCAAATTATTAGAGAAATATATGATATATATTATAGAATATGATATCATTGTATAAATATATAATAATATCTTCTTTTTCTTTTTTTCTTTGTCCATATTTACAACAAGCCTGCCTGAAGAAGGTATTATAAATACCGAAACGTCGCGATAGGCTTGTTTTTCTATTCGTTTTATTTGGTTTATTTCATTTTATATCATTTTTACTCTTTCACACTTTGATTTCTTGAGCTACTTACAGGATGAACGTCTTTAGAGGCCGCGTGAGACAAAGAAATGCTCCACGATACAGACTACTAAATTATTACACTACCGCAAAAAGCGTCCAAACTTTCCAAAAGAGCTTCCATGTTGCGCCAAAATACTTAATTTGACGTTTCCATGACAACGGTCCGAGTTGAGCTTCCGGATTGCGTCTTTACTGTTTGTTTTCTCTTTTACAGCACTTCATAGTTTTTATTGGAGAAAAACTATAATCGGATTGGAGTAGAGCATATCGAGAGATTTTATTGTTAATGTAGTTTTAATACAGACGTAAAATGGACTGTTAAACGGCCCATAATGGTTATTACGTTCTTTAGGAACCATAGGCTCACAGAAAAACAGCCCAAATCACAGACATGGGGATTCGCACGGGACTGGTATTATCAGAGGACCTCTGTGTTGGCCGAAATACGGTAGGTAATTTTGGGGGGAATTTTTACAGACATTTTTACAGACATGGCAGATTCGCACGGGATAAAAATCACAGACGACCTCTGCGATTATTACAAATTACCGGAGGTCCCTGGGTAATACCAATCCAGTGCGAATAGGGCTTTAGACTTGGCTTTTTATCTAAAAGAGGAACAGAAGACGGCGCTCGAATCGTTCCTTTGCAAGAAGGGCGTTTTTGCTGTTTTGCCGACCGGATACGGCAAGAGTCTAATCTACCAGTTAGCTCCGCTGGTAGCTAAGCGTATGGGGCTTGTTGTGATTGGTCATAGTGTTATCCAATTGCGTGCAGTGAGATTTTCAAATGCATGCTTGGTGCCGCCCCTCGAGCTGGCCGATTTTAATTAGTTGATGCCAGACCATTAATCTTTCAGATTTAGGTCTGGATTTCCAGGCTACTTTAAAATAGCACTAAGTCCCTACTAGAGGCTTACTAACTAGGGTAAGTGTACCTATTAAGCCCATGTACCCTTTAAGCCCACTTTCAACTCTGAAGTCAAAAAAAAAAAAAGAGAAAATAATATTTTATGCTGCTCATTATTTTAACCAATCCAGTGATTTGTTACTTCCTTATTGCATACTCGCTTGACTCCAGCAACAACTCCAGCTGACTTAAGGCTCCAGACCACCGGCCACTAACACCTACCCCATCCCACCCAGGGCTCTAATCAAACATTAGCAAAATATATATTTTTGAATACTTCCCTGTCACTGAATAACTATATATTGATGTTTTACTTCTTTAAAATAATTAATTTTTTATATTTTGTGAATCAATGATGTGGGCTTATTTGGAACACATGCAGGCTTAAATGGTGCCAAAGTACCAATTAAGCCCATGCCAGACTTCTGACTTTATTCCTAAGTTATCTTAATTTTATAATTTAAAATGTACATCAACTAATTAATACATTTTCAAATGAGAGATAAATCTTGCATTTTAGCAAATAATTTTTTTTATAAACTATGTCAATATCTATGAAAAAAAACTATTTTTAGATTTTGGTGCGCTTAATAGGTACACTTACGCTACTAGTTAGTTTGTAACTAACTCGATACTTAATTTGCCATGAATTGCAATTTAACCTGTTAAGGTTGATTCTAGGGATGGGGACGCACGAGTACTCGAGTACTTGTACATGACAGCGATTATTGATCATGAAAACGATGATCGCCCTGACTTTAAAAAATATGTATTTCTCTCTTTTTCTGATTGGTTATTGCAGCATTTGGGGCGGTTCCTGAGGTCTGATTTGTTAGCGTTAGACAGCAGGCCTTCCAAACCTGCAAAATAAAGTGAAACTGGATTTGAAAACGAGCACAGCAGCAGGGATGCCTTGAATCACTTTGATCATGAAATGCAGTTAAGTGCAAGATGTGCAGCGCCAATCTATCATAAACATACACTGTTAGAATTTTCTGTAATTTCTACAGTTATTTACTTTAAATCACCCAGCATTATACTGCCATTTCACTTTACAGTAAATAACTGATTCCCATTGCATCATGGACATTTTCTGTAACATCAAACACCACATACAGAGGCTTATTGTATTTTTTTAATTTACTGTATACTACTGTATTTGACGTAACATACAGCCTCTCTGGCACCATTCCATCGTGCTTTTATTTCTTAATTGTTGCCTTACACCGCGTGTCTATGACACTGTAACAGGCCTCCCAGCAGGCCTCCTATGCCAGGAGTATTGAGCCCTAACTCAGCTTTCATCCCGAGATATGGTCACTTCCTGTGGAACTTTGATCGGACATAACTCCAGAGCCAAGCTGACATAAGGCTGCATACTCCTGGTCTGGGGAGGGCCCACTAGGAGACCCCCCACAACCCCCAAGTCTGGAGCCCCAACTCTGCTTCCTTCCTGAGATATACCAGGTTAAAATTCCACCTTTGACCAGGCATAACTCAGGAGCCAAGCCAACTTTGTGTTTTTAATATTAAGATTGTTGCAATTGCACAAGACAACTTGTTTTTTTAAACAAAGATGAGGTCATGCTAATGCAGTACAAACAATACTAAAACTCCCAGTAGACACTTGAGGTTACAGGTTTGTTTATTTCTTCAAAAACAAAGCAAACACTAAATGAAGACGTCAAAGCAAAGTATGCAGCTATGACTTCACTTGATGCAACAACCTCAATATGCCTGGAGATGAATGCTTATTTTGAGTAGTCTGAGAGTGCAGAGGTGCTGGAACTTGAAAGCCAGGCTGGACAGACTGCAAACTCATAGCTTGAAGTGGTATTTTACCGGGTTGCGCCAAAGGTTTGGAACCAAGACTGGAAAGAGACATGTAACTTGATTGCTCTGAAAAACCTGGAATCTAGACTGCCGGGACAAAGACTGATAACGGTCTTGTGCTGATTGCAGGCCACTGGGCTGGTCCACAGACTGGTAACGGGATTGTGCTGACAGCAGGCCACTGGGTTGGTCCACAGACTGGTAGCGGGATTGTGCTGACAGCAGACCACTGGGCTGGTCCACAGACTGGTAACGGGATTGTGCTGACGGCAGGCCACTGGGCTGGTCCACAGACTGGTAACGGGATTGTGCTGACGGCAGGGCACCGGGCTGGGACACAGATTGGTATCTAGCTTGTGCTAACTGCAGGCCACGGGGCCAGTTCACTGATTGGGAGCCAGTTTGTGTAGGTTTTTGGAAACCAAGCTGGGGCACAAACTGGTAGCTGGCTTGGGCGGGTTGTTGGATGCCAGACTGGTCCACAGACTGTGAGCTGGCTTGTGCGGACTGCAGGCCACTGAGCTGGTCCACAGACTGGTAAGGGGCTTGGGCTGACTGCAGACTGCTGGGCAAGGACAGAGACTGGTAGCGGGCTTGTGCTGACTGCAGGCCACTGAGCTGGGACACAGGCTAACCACTCTTGACAAAGCCACCAACTAGAAGAATATAAAAAAGGGAAAAGAAAGAATCAAATAGGCATGCTAGCAAACATGAATTATAGAACTTGCCTGGATAAACCTTACCACTTCCAAAATGGTCACAGACACAAAGACTGAGAAGTGCCAAAGAAAAACTGTAGATGAAAAAAAACAAAAACATATTAGATGAGTGCCAATAGTTAACAAATGCCAAATACTAGTGATGTGACATTTGAACCGAGGCGTCGGAGCTTGTGTCGAGAAAAAATGGCCGTGCCAGATGAAGCCGCGATTCAAGGCTTGTGTTGTTAACGTGAAAATCACGTGACTAATGACAAACGAGGCCTCGGTTTGTGTGGATACGTCATCGGTTCGGTCTGAGTGTCGCTTCCGGATAAAGGGGGTTCGAAACTCGCGCCACCTTGTGGGTGTTGTCAGGAGTAGTAGAGGCAGTTGTAGTACTGTCAGAGAGTCAGAGAGTTATATAACTGTCATTGTCATTGTCGTTATTGTGTCATATGTGTTAGGGCTGTATATTATTACATTATCAGGTTAGAATAGATATAGTATATTGTTATTATTAATTATAGTAGCTATATTATAGTCTTGTTATATTAATTAGATACAATTATTTGGATTGATTTGGATTTTTGGATCTGGACTGGATTGCTTTTTGATTTGGATTGCCCTTTTGGATTTGTTTGCTTTTTGTGACCTCTTCCTTTTTCCTGGTAATGGAGCCAGCAAGTAAGAGGGAATCCTCCCCTGTCTGGGCTCAACAGAAGCATCAGTATCTTCATTTATACCAGCTGGCCACTGTCATTTTTATGTTCCCCTGCATCCACTGTTCCTTCTTTTCCAAGGCTGGAGAGATTTGGTCCGAGAAGAGGAATCTTCTAAACACACTTGAAATAATTCTGTTTCTCAATAAAAATCTTTTGTATCCTTCCTTCACCCACCCCAAACTGCAGTGTTGCAGTTTGCTCCTCTACATCCCCAGTCCCATAAGCACTGCACTAAAACTAGTAACAGTTCACTGCACAATAACCCCCAGAAACAAATTTTCCCACCCCAGACTATGCTGTTGCAGTTTACTTTACACTACCTCCACCATAAGCACTGCACTCAACACAGTGTCACTTTTGTTGTTCATACTGTCACTATCCAAACAATTTATGAACAATTAATGAACTGTGTGTGTGTGACAGCTGTCTCTGCACAAGTAAATTCAGACAGAGAAAGATACATATTTTATATTATACCCAGGCAATGGACACATTTCTGCTCATGTCTTTTTATTGTTGCAAATGAAAGGTTACATACATTAACTGTGAGAATAAAATAAAATTAATTAATTAATTAAATTAATTTATTTGTCTGCTATTTCTTTGCACAGCAGCAAGGTGTCACTAGTGAGCAATGCTGAATGAAGCTTCGAGTAATGAACCTTTGGCTGAAGCAATGGGCTGCGAGGTCTCAGTGGTTCAGGAAGCCTCATTTTGCCATCACTACCAAATACTACAATTTATCATCATACCTTAAGAGTTGGCTATTGGTACCCTCCATGGCCAAACAAAAATACAACAACTACCACTTCAACAACACCAGTAAAAAATTCATAAAAAACATACTTGACTTCCAACACATATTAGTGTTGCCTGAAGGGACTCTTTATAGTGCCAGCAACTGGCATTTACCAATTGTTTCCTGACAATCAGTTGTCATGGGAACACGTAATACTCAATTATTAGGTTCAGGTGTTACAACTCTTATCATGACAGCTGCCATTTCATTAAAGATAGTTGCTTTTTTATACTATGTCTTTTGGTCTTTTTTTATATATTTCTTCGTCTTAATTGAAACTGTTTGAAAACTAGAGCACACTGGTCAATTTATTATGAGTAAATACATGCCAACATAAAAAAAAATCTGGCAGGACTATTCCTGCGAGCTTTCCTGTAGTGAAGGCTGTGTTCAGATGAGACCCTCATCAGGTTTTTTTTATTTTTTTATTCAGCTGAATGGACATAACTTTATTTTTATAACAAAAAGACCAGGGGAGAGATAAGAATACCCGTTTATACTTAGATTTAAACTTAGATTCTATAAGCTACTCCAAATAAAAATGTGACAAAATCAGTATTTAGGTAAAAAATACTATAATGTATAAATTATATATATTAATCTTTACTAAAGCTAAAGGTTATTCAGTCATGAGCAGATTTGTGCAGAGTTTTAGGCTACTTTCACTTTAAGACCAAATGCATGGATCTGATTTTCTCCCAACTGTTTACGTTAAGACTTTTTATTTTAACTCTGGGCTTAGGAGGATACTGCCATTTTGACATAATTTCGAGTGTATTCATCCGTGTAAGCGTTACAAGACACAAAAGAGAGCTCAGTTCAGTAATGGTGCGCTGATACAGAGTAAACAGCGCGTGTGTACAAAATGGAGCTTCTTTCGCATTTTCTTGCAGGTGAACGGTTTAAAATCCTTTGAATGTTTATGAAGACCACATTCATGTTCTAATACTGCTTTCTAGTTTCTAAATAACAAGTGGAATTTTGAAACCAACTGGCTGAAAACTATGATCTCCCTCAAAATCTGGAGTTGAATAAAACGCTCCAATTTTGAGTAAGGGCAATAAGGGCCAATCTGTCATTATTTGGCGTGAGGCCAGGGTGTAACCTCTTGAGCATCAATAAAAAAAAATCTAAAAAAATCTGAGGTCCGGGGTCCTTTGCTAAGGGCTGTCCGGTCCCTGTACGACCGAAGCAGGAGCTTGGTTCGCATTGCCGGCAGTAAGTCAGACTTCTTCCCGGTGCATGTTGGACTCCGGCAGGGCTGCCCTTTCTCGCCGGTTCTGTTCATAATTTTTATGGACAGAATTTCTAGGCGCAGCCAGAGGCCGGAGGGTGTTAGGTTTGGGGACAACACGATTTCGTCTCTGCTCTTTGCGGATGATGTTGTCGTGTTGGCACCATCAGACCAGGACCTTCAGCATGCACTGGGACGGTTTGCAGCCGAGTGTGAAGCAGCTGGGATGAGAATCAGCACCTCCAAATCCGAGGCCATGGTCCTCAGTCGGAAAAAGGTGGCTTGCCTACTTCAGGTTGGTGGAGAGTTCCTGCCTCAAGTGGAGGAGTTTAAGTATCTTGGGGGTTTTGTTCACGAGTGAGGGAAGGATGGAACGGGAGATTGACAGACGGATCGGTGCAGCTTCTGCAGTAATGCGGTCGATGTACCGGTCTGTCGTGATGAAGAAAGAGCTGAGCCGCAAGGCGAAGCTCTCGATTTACCGGTCAATCTACGTTCCTACTCTCACCTATGGTCATGAGCTTTGGGTCATGACCGAAAGGACAAGATCCCGGATACAGGCGGCCGAAATGAGCTTTCTCCGCAGGGTGGCTGGGCGATCCCTTAGAGATAGGGTGAGAAGCTCGGTCACTCGGGAGGAGCTCAGAGTAGAGCCGCTGCTTCTCCACATCGAGAGGGGTCAGCTGAGGTGGCTCGGGCATCTGTTCCGGATGCCTCCTGGACGCCTTCCCGGGAAGGTGTTCCGGGCGCGTCCCACTGGGAGGAGACCCCGGGGAAGACCTAGGACACGCTGGAGAGACTATGTCTCCCGGCTGGCCTGGGAACGCCTCGGTGTCCCCCCGGAAGAGCTAGAGGAAGTGTCTAGGGAGAGGGAAGTCTGGGCGTCTCTGCTTAGACTGCTGCCCCCGCGACCCGGCCCTGGATAAGCGGAAGAAGATGGCATGGTATGGTACTCTGAGGTCATTAGAGGACAAAAATGTCCCTGTCAAACACTGTCATAATGTTAGGCTTTGGAGCACAGACTTAAGTTTGGTCTCATTTTAAAGAAGAACCTTGGCCAAAGTAAACAGCAAAAGTTAAATGTATGAACATTTTATATAAAATATTTAATAAAACTGTAAGGTTCTTTTTTTTTTTTAAAGCAACATTTTAAACAAAAAGCTGAGAAAACTACATTTGTCAAAGACTACGTCTGGATCAGATTCAGAATGATGATCAAAACAGATGGAGTAGATTGAGCACATCAACACCCCCAAAGCTTCAGAGTCATTAACCCTTCCTGGGCCGATATTTCATCCAACTCATACAGGTTTGGAACAACTTGGGGGTAAGTGATGACAACATTATCATTTCTGGGTGACCTTTACATGCTATAGAGTGATGAAATATTTGTGTAGACCAACCGCTGGAAATGGGTTTGCATTTCAGCACTTCTGGTTCTAAAGTCTGAGTTTTAAATGAGTTTTGTTTCAACAAAGATGAGGTCATGCTAATGCATTGCAAACAATACCAAGACTCCCAGTAGACACTTGAGGTAACAGGTTTGTTTATTTTTTCAAAAACAAAGCAAACACTTAAAATGAAGAACACAAGGCAAAGTATACAGCTATGACTTAACTTGATGCAACAACCTCAATATGCCTGGAGATGAATGCTTATTTTGAGTAGTCTGAGTGTACAGAGGTGCTGGATCTTGAAAGCCAGGCTGGACAGACTGCAGCAAACTCATAGCTTGAAGTGGTATTTTACTGGGTTGCGCCAAAGGTTTGGAACCAAGACTAGAAAGAGACATGTAACTTGACTGCTCTGGCTTAGGAAAGACCTGGAATCTAGACTGCCGGGACACAGACTGGTAACTGGCTTGTGCTGATTGCAGACCGCTGGGCTGGTCCACAGATTGGTAATGGGATTGTGCTGACGGCAGGCCACTGGGCTGGTCCACAGACTGGTAACGGGATTGTCCTGACGGCAGGCCACTTAGCTGGGACACAGACTGGTAGCGGGCTTGTGCTGACTGCAGGCCACCGGGCTGGGACACAGATTGGTATCTAGCTTGTGCTAACTGCAGGCCACTGGGCCAGTTCACTGATTGGGAGCCAGTTTGTGTAGGTTGTTGGAAACCAAGCTGGGGCACAAACAGGTAGCTGGCTTGGGCGGGTTGTTGGATGCCAGACTGGTCCACAGACTGTGAGCTGGCTTGTGCGGACTGCAGGCCACTGAGCTGGTCCACAGACTGGTAAGGGGCTTGGGCTGACTGCAGACCGCTTAGCTGGTCCACAGACTCGTAGCTGGCTTGTGCTGCCTGCAGACTGCTGGGCTGGGACACAGACTGGTAACGGGATTGTGCTGACAGCGAGCCACTGGGCTGGTCCACAGACTGGTAACGGGATTGTGCTGACGGCAGGCCACTGAGCTGGGACACAGACTGGTAACGGGATTGTGCTGACTGCAAACTGCTGGGCTGGACCATAGACTGGTAACGGGCTTGTGCTGACTGCAGGCCACTGGGCTGGGACACAGACTGGTAAGGGGCTTGGGCTGACTGCAGACTGCTGGGCAAGGACAGAGACTGGTATCTGGCTTGTCCTGACTGCAGACCGCTTAGCTGGCCCACAGACTCGTAGCTGGCTTGTGCTGCCTGCAGACTGCTGGGCTGGGACACAGACTGGTAATGGGATTGTGCTGACGGCAGGCCACTGGGCTGGTCCACAGACTGGTAACGGGATTGTCCTGACGGCAGGCCACTGAGCTGGGACACAGACTGGTAGCGGGCTTGTGCTGACTGCAGGGCACCGGGCTGGGACACAGATTGGTATCTAGCTTGTGCTAACTGCAGGCCACTGGGCCAGTTCACTGATTGGGAGCCAGTTTGTGTAGGTTGTTGAAAACCAAGCTGGGGCACAAACTGGTAGCTGGCTTGGGCGGGTTGTTGGATGCCAGACTGGTCCACAGACTGTGAGCTGGCTTGTGCGGACTGCAGGCCACTGAGCTGGTCCACAGACTCGTAGCTGGCTTGTGCTGCCTGCAGACTGCTGGGCTGGGACACAGACTGGTAATGGGATTGTGCTGATGGCAGGCCACTGGGCTGGTCCACATACTGGTAATGGGATTGTGCTGACAGCGGGCCACTGGGCTGGGACACAGACTGGTAACGGGATTGTGCTGACAGCGGGCCGCTGGGCTGGTCCACAGACTGGTAACGGGCTTGTGCTGACTGCAGACTGCTGGGCTGGACCATAGACTGGTAACGGGCTTGTGCTGACTGCAGGCCACTGGGCTGGTCCACAGACTGGTAATGGGATTGTGCTGATGGCAGGCCACTGGGGTGGGACACAGACTGGTAACAGGCTTGTGCTGACTGCAGGCCACTGGGGTGGGACACAGACTGGTAACGGGCTTGTGCTGACTGCAGGCCACTGGGGTGGGACAGAGACTGGTAACGGGCTTGTGCTGACTGCAGGCCACTGGGCTGGGACACAGACTGGTAAGAGGCTTGGGCTGACTGCAGACTGCTGGGCAAGGACAGAGATTGGTAACGGGCTTGTGCTGACTGCAGGCCACTGGGCTGGGACACAGACTGGTAACGGGCTTGTGCTGACTGCAGGCCACTGGGCTGGGACACAGACTTGTAAGGGGCTTGTCCTGACTGCAGACCGCTTAGCTGGCCCACAGACTCGTAGCTGGCTTGTGCTGCCTGCAGACTGCTGGGCTGGGACACAGACTGGTAATGGGATTGTGCTGACGGCAGGCCACTGGGCTGGTCCACAGACTGGTAACGGGATTGTGCTGACGGCAGGCCACTGAGCTGGGACACAGACTGGTAACGGGCTTGTGCTGACTGCAGACTGCTGGGCAAGGACAGAGATTGGTATCGGTCTTGGCCTAATTGCAGACCGCTTAGCTGGTCCACAGACTCATAGCTGGCTTGTGCTTCTTGCAGACCGCTGGGCCGGAACACAGACTGGTAGCGGGCTTGTGCTGACTGCAGGCCACTGGGCTGGTCCACAGACTGGTAACGGGCTTGTGCTGACTGAAGACTGCTGGGCTGGACCATAGACTGGTATCTGGCTTGTCCTGACTGCAGACTGCTGGGCAAGGACAGAGACTGGTAGCGGGCTTGTGCTGACTGCAGGCCACTGAGCTGGGACACAGGATAACCACTCTTGACAAAACCACCAACTAGAAGAATATAAAAAAGGGAAAGAAAGAATCAAATAGACATGCTAGCAAACATGAATTATAGAACTTGCCTGGATAAACCTTACTACTTCCAAAATGGTCACAGACACAAAGACTGAGAAGTGCCAAGGAAAAACTGTAGATAAAAAAAACAAAAAACATATTAGATGAGTGCCACTAGTTAACAAATGCCAAATACTACAATGTATCATCATACCTTAAGAGTTGGCTAGTGGTACCCTCCATGGCCAAACAAAAATACAACAACTACCACTTCAACAACACCAGTAAAAAATTCATAAAAAACATACTTGACTTCCAACACATATTAGTGTTGCCTGAAGGGACTCTTTATAGTGCCAGCAACTGGCATTTACCAATTGTTTCCTGACAATCAGTTGTCATGGGAACACGTAATACTCAATTATTAGGTTCAGGTGTTACAACTCTTATCATGACAGCTGCCATTTCATTAAAGATAGTTGCTTTTTTATACTATGTCTTTTGGTCTTTTTTTATATATTTCTTCGTCTTAATTGAAACTGTTTGAAAACTAGAGCACACTGGTCAATTTATTATGAGTAAATACATGCCAACATAAAAAAAAATCTGGCAGGACTATTCCTGCGAGCTTTCCTGTAGTGAAGGCTGTGTTCAGATGAGACCCTCATCAGGTTTTTTTTTTTTTTTTTTCAGCTGAATGGACATAACTTTATTTTTATAACAAAAAGACCAGGGGAGAGATAAGAATACCCGTTTATACTTAGATTTAAACTTAGATTCTATAAGCTACTCCAAATAAAAATGTGACAAAATCAGTATTTAGGTAAAAAATACTATAATGTATAAATTATATATATTAATCTTTACTAAAGCTAAAGGTTATTCAGTCATGAGCAGATTTGTGCAGAGTTTTAGGCTACTTTCACTTTAAGACCAAATGCATGGATCTGATTTTCTCCCAACTGTTTACGTTAAGACTTTTTATTTTAACTCTGGGCTTAGGAGGATACTGCCATTTTGACATAATTTCGAGTGTATTCATCCGTGTAAGCGTGACAAGACACAAAAGAGAGCTCAGTTCAGTAATGGTGCGCTGATACAGAGTAAACAGCGCGTGTGTACAAAATGGAGCTTCTTTCGCATTTTCTTGCAGGTGAACGGTTTAAAATCCTTTGAATGTTTATGAAGACCACATTCATGTTCTAATACTGCTTTCTAGTTTCTAAATAACAAGTGGAATTTTGAAACCAACTGGCTGAAAACTATGATCTCCCTCAAAATCTGGAGTTGAATAAAACGCTCCAATTTTGAGTAAGGGCAATAAGGGCCAATCTGTCATTATTTGGCGTGAGGCCAGGGTGTAACCTCTTGAGCATCAATAAAAAAAAATCTAAAAAAATCTGAGGTCCGGGGTCCTTTGCTAAGGGCTGTCCGGTCCCTGTACGACCGAAGCAGGAGCTTGGTTCGCATTGCCGGCAGTAAGTCAGACTTCTTCCCGGTGCATGTTGGACTCCGGCAGGGCTGCCCTTTCTCGCCGGTTCTGTTCATAATTTTTATGGACAGAATTTCTAGGCGCAGCCAGAGGCCGGAGGGTGTTAGGTTTGGGGACAACACGATTTCGTCTCTGCTCTTTGCGGATGATGTTGTCGTGTTGGCACCATCAGACCAGGACCTTCAGCATGCACTGGGACGGTTTGCAGCCGAGTGTGAAGCAGCTGGGATGAGAATCAGCACCTCCAAATCCGAGGCCATGGTCCTCAGTCGGAAAAAGGTGGCTTGCCTACTTCAGGTTGGTGGAGAGTTCCTGCCTCAAGTGGAGGAGTTTAAGTATCTTGGGGGTTTTGTTCACGAGTGAGGGAAGGATGGAACGGGAGATTGACAGACGGATCGGTGCAGCTTCTGCAGTAATGCGGTCGATGTACCGGTCTGTCGTGGTGAAGAAAGAGCTGAGCCGCAAGGCGAAGCTCTCGATTTACCGGTCAATCTACGTTCCTACTGTAACCCGTGTCTCAGGTGTAACCGATAACTAATTTAAGTAGCTATAAATTAAAGCTGGCTGATAACAGAAGCTCTAGGTACGACTACGGAGCCTGAAATAGTAAAAGGTCAGCAGAGAACAGACAACACAAAACAGGTCAATTTGAGAAATGTATTATACAAAATTGAAGACAGTTATTTACATTCCCTGCCTATCTAAGCCGGCTTCCTGAGTGCACAACGCACAATAAACCCCACAAAAAAAATAACTTAAAATAAAGAGAAAGTCCATGGAAGTTCTTGGTGTGTGTGTGTGTTTCTTGGAGTATGTATGCTCTTTTCACTACCCGGGTAGGTTTACGTGTGTTCTTATCTGTGTTTCAAATGAAGGCACAGGATGATGATGGTTCCAAAGATGCCACGGCTGGCCACACCAGGCTCTTGGTCCGTTCACTTCTGCGGTTGGCTCGCCACTGACCACCAGGGTCAGATTCAGATGGTCTATCCCTTTCTAAAACCAATCTATACATACAGTACAGAATGCATTAGTTACTATTGCCTCATTTCTGTTCAAATCTAATCAACTTTTCTCCATTCAAATGTCAAATCAAATATAACCAATTGTAAAGGATATAAATACTCTAATCATTACGTAAATGAATAGGTACACATCACACCACATAGTCAGTTCCAATGAACAACTATCAATCATGTACTTCCATCTCACAGTATAGAAATAAAATCATGAGATTTCTGAAACCAGATATTTATGATTTTAACCTTTTAAATCTATTTATACATCTTAATAACATTTTAAACATCACATTTTAATATATTTATTCTTTTTAACAGTTAAGTTGAACTTCTGCTCCTCATATACATATCAAACATGTATATTTGCAATTAAATGAAGTAAATCACCCTTATTTTACATATGAAAACAATAGGATAAACACTACCTCAATTAAATGACTTCTAAGTCAACAAAACAGAGTATAAAGGCACCTTTAGCGGTGTGAATACCATCAAAGATCTGCTACAGTGGTGACTAGCTTATCTGAGCTAGAAAACAAACCAAAACAAATTCACATTTAAATGTTAACGATTAGCACGCGGCTAGCGCGATTAGCGATCTTTTATGAGCATCTCAAACAACATAAAACAATCTGAATCTGTGTCTATATAGTATCAAACAGCAAGAATCAGGTTCAAAACTCCGATTGGTTTTAAAAGAACGGTATTTCGCGCCATAATGGAGCTAGCACAATCAGCATAACACTCGCATTAGTATTATCATCCTTACCGGAGATTTCTCGGGGAGCTCGCAGAGATATGCGGCTTAACTCTCTCTCGTAACTTTCAACCTAATGGACACACAATATTTCAGTATTTGGTCATATTTGGAGATTTTTCTTTGAATTTCTATCCCTCAGAGGATATTTTCCATACCAGTCTTTGTTGCTTTCTAGCAGCGTCTTCACTGGAGGAAAGGCGTGTTTGATTTAATAGAAAAAATCCCTGGGGTGTACGCGCCACCCTCAGGCAGAGTAGAGAGTTGCACTCCAGTAACCTTGTGCGGGTTACACTCTCCCCTCCAAACTTATGCACGTCCCTGTGCATAGTAATGTTCAAACGGTTATCACCGGAGGGGACAGAACAGGGGGATGAGCTGACGCATCACCCTCACTCATGAGGTCGTCCCACACAGTAGTCAGCCCTTGAAAGAGTGACTTCACCACTGTGATTAAGGGGGTTCCCAGTTCAGTGTAGTCCAGCCGCCTAGGTGGCTGACGGTTCCTCTCAGATCTCCTGATAGGGTCATCAGTATCTGCTTGTTCTTCCGTCTCCTTAATCTCCTCTTCTCCTTCATTTTCAAGGACATTTGTCTCATCACATTCTGGCATGTCGGAGAGGACTGAAAGTTGTTCAGGATAGTCCTCATCTGAGTTTTTCACAAGGTCGTCATTGCCAGATGAATTTGTCTCTCCTTTCACAGGTTCATTCCCAGGTAAGTTCAGGTTCAGTGTTACTTGGTTGACTGGAGTAACATCAGGTAGGCTATTCGGATTAGCTGGAGCATCATCAGTCACCCTGTTGAGGTTTGTCATCAGATTCTCTTTAGAATGGCTTGGACCATGGTGTCTTGAAACATCTCGTGAGACAATATATCTGGTTACCTCTGGAACTGGTTCTTTTTGGGACCAAGTAACAGGAATGATATCATCCTCATCTGAGGACTGATCAACTTCTCTTGGGTCACTTCGAATGGTCTGGCGTGTCTTGCGGCGCTCGAGTGGTTTGGGTTGTTCTTCTGGTGTTACATGGAGGAACCCACATGGGAGCAAGAGGTCTCGATGCAGCGTGCGCCAAGGGCCTTCTCCGTTCTCTGGTTTTACTGTATAGACAGGGAGGTCTCCAGCTTTCCTCACTACCACATGGACGGTGGACTCCCATTTATCAGCGAGCTTGTGCTTTCCACGAATGCGTACGTTCCTGACAAGCACTCTGTCTCCAATGTCCAGAGCAGAAGGAGTCACACGCTTGTCAAATCTTGTTTTGTTCTTTTCAGCTACCTTGGCAGCACTCCTTGTAGCTATTTTGTAGCTCTCCTCGAGGTGGGATTTGAGGTGCTTTACGTACTGGGAGTGTGACTTCTGTTGCTCTTCTTTGACAGGTAAGCCGAATGCAAGGTCGACTGGCAGGCGTGGCTGGCGTCCGAACATTAGCTCATACGGTGTGAACCCAGTCACTTCACTTCTGGTACAATTGTACGCGTGGACCAAAGGCTTCACGAAGTCCTTCCAGTGTGACTTATCTTGGTTTTCCAGGGTGCCAAGCATGTCTAACAGAGTGCGGTTAAAACGTTCCACCGGGTTGCCTCTTGGGTGGTACGGAGTTGTTCGAATTTTCTGTATGCCTGCAACTTCACACAGTTGTTTGATTAGCCGCGACTCAAAATCAGGACCTTGGTCACTGTGCAGTTTCTCTGGAATACCATAATGGACGATGAAATTGTCCCATAAGCACTTTGCAACCGTTTGAGCCTTTTGGTTTGGTGTTGGGATAGCCACTGCGTATTTTGTGAAGTGATCTGTGATCACGAGAATGTCCTTCGTGTTACTTCTGTCCGGTTCAATGGACAAGAAGTCCATGCAGACCAGTTCAAGCGGTCTTGTTGTCATGATGTTCACTAAAGGTGCTGCCCTCTCAGGTAAGGTTTTCCTGAGCACACACCTGTTACACATCTTGACTTTCCTCTCAATGTCAGAGGCCATCCTCGGCCAATAGAATCTGGCTCTGGCCAAGTCCAGCGTGCGGTCTTTTCCCATATGACCCATGTTGTCATGCAGGCTCATTAAGACCGTCTCACGAAGCTCTTCAGGTAAGACTAGCTGGTACTGTGTGTGGCCTTCTTCTTGGCGTGTTCTATAGAGGATGCCATTCCGCAGTTCAAGCCTGGTCAACTCTCTCAACAACAGGGGTAGGTCTGGAAGCAAAGCTCTCACAGTGGGTGGTGGTTTCTCGCCACGCTCAATCTGGGAGATGACATGTTTAATGCACTGGTCAGCTCTCTGTTTGTCTCTGAGATCTGCCTCTGATAAGTGTGGGATGATGGGAAGCCCTCCAAGCTCATCTTCCTCCTCAAAGCTGTCAGGTACAGCATCTCCAGAGATGGCAAGGCTCTCGACGAGGGAGATACTTCCATCTCCGCCCATTCCATCATTGACACAATAAATAAGTTGTCTCTCACAGATGGCATGAACAACCCCCTGATCCACAGCATTAATGTTATCTGGATCTGATAGATGGTGTTGTGTGAACTGCCGGATCCTGTCCCACTCTTTTCGAGATGAGGGGTCGTCACGCAGGTCGCCATGGGGACGTCGCGATAGTGCGTCAGCATCTCCATTCTGCTTTCCGGGACGGTACTGGAGCTTAAAGGAGAAGGTAGAGAGAGCAGCTAACCACCTGTAGCTGGTTGCATCGAGTTTGGCTGAGGTAAGTATGTAGGTAAGGGGATTGCTGTCAGTGACTACTGTGAACTGATTGCCATAGAGGTAGTCACTGAACTTCTCCGTTACAGACCATTTCAGTGCTAAAAACTCAAGCTTGTGAGCTGGATAACGGGACTCACTACGTGATAACCCTCTGCTTGCATAGGCGATGACACGCAGCTGTCCCTCCTGCTCCTGATATAAGGCCGCTCCGAGGCCGGTGGAACTTGCATCCGTGTGAAGGATGTAAGGGAGTGCAGGATTTGCGAAGGCCAGAACTGGGGACGTTGTCAGCTTGCCGATGATCATCTCAAATGCCTGTTGGCAGGCGGGAGTCCAACGGTTCAGAAATGGTTCTTTGGGGTGGTAGTATTGGCCACTCCTTTCCTTGGACTTTGGGTGCTTCCTTAGAGGTGGATAACCAGATGTTAAGTCGTTCAGGGGTTTCATAATACTTGAATAGCCTTTAATGAACTTCCTATAATACCCACAGAATCCGAGGAAGGCTTTCAACTCTTTTAGATGCTGAGGGACTGGCCAGGTCTTTAGCGCTGCAATCTTTTCCGGGTCGGTCTCCACCCCCTGCTCTGAGACCACATGCCCCAAGTACCGGACTGAGGACTGAAAGAATCTACATTTTTCCGGGGACAGCTTGAGCCCATACTCCTTCAGGCGGTTGAGGACCTTGGTGAGTCTGGATTCATGATCTTCTAAAGTTTTCGAGAAGACTATCAAGTCATCCAGGAACACGACAACTTCCTTCAAATTCATGTCTCCCATGCACTTTTCCATCAGTCTCTGGAAGGTACTTGGGGCGTTTGTCACTCCCTGAGGCATGCGATTAAACTCCCAGAAACCAAGTGGGCATACAAAGGCAGTCTTTGGCTTGTCAACCTCGTTAACTTCGATCTGATAGTAGCCAGACTTTAGATCGAGGACGCTGAACCACTTGGAACCGGAGAGTGCTGTGAAGCTGTCATCCATCCTCGGAAGTGCATAGGCGTCTTTCACCGTCTGCAGGTTCAGTTTCCTGTAGTCAATACAGAGGCGTACCTGGCCATTCTTCTTCCTGACTACAACGATTGGAGAGGAGAATGGAGACTCACTTTCACGGATCACCCCAGCATCGAGAAGCTCTTGAAGATGTTGACGAACAGCTTCTATGTCGTGTGGGTGAATCGGCCGAGCCCTGAGTTTGAATGGTGTTTCATCGGACAGTTTGATGTGATGCTTGACTTTGTCTGTCATTCCAAAGTCAGTGTCATTCTGGGCGAAGACCTCAGGTATGCTATTTAATTTTTGAGTAATTCTGTCTTTCCATTCTGGAGGGACCGGGGACTCACCAAAGTCAAAGGCTAGGTCAGTTGCCTTGGAGCGTTCTGGTTCAGATGGATTGGTCACGCTCTGTTTGTTAGACTGAATGGCCTGGATAGCACTGAGCTCAGCAATCACACTCTTAGCTGGGATAATAATGTCATGTTCCGACTCATTTGAGACCACAACAGGTAGTCTGCTTGGTAGATCAACGAGACAGGGCTTTACTAGCAGCCCCCCGGGCAGAGAAGAGGATGAAGGGTACTCCATGATAGCAGACCTCTCAGTATGGAACTCTTTAACTGATGCCACTCCCTCCAGAACAACTGTTCCTCCTGCTGGAATGAGTTTTCTGTCTCTGCCTTGCATCCTCACCAGTCCGATGTTACTGTCATGGCTTTGTTCCTGTCGCAGTTGAAGTAATTTCAGCACCGTCCTGTAGCCATTTGGGACAGGATGGTGGCTTGCTGGACTTTTCTCTCTGCACATACCATACGCTACATCGAGTGTGTTTGTACCAACCAGTATCTGGTACCCTGAAGTGCCGCTGTCTGGAACAACCAATGCCAATGTTGGGACTTCATATTCAGCTCCAAGGAACTGTTTTGGGAAGGTGATTGTGACTTCGACATATCCAAGGTAGGGCACAGATTGACCATTGGCCCCTTCAACTTCCAGGAGGTTATAGAGTGGTTCAATCTGCTGCTCAGGTAGGTATTCGTCATAGAAGGACTTGGTGACTGTGGTTACTTGCGAACCGGTGTCAAGGAGACAGCTGAACTGTTCGCCCTGGATGGTAACTAGGCCTGTACTTTTTGTGCCTATAAGTTTTTGCGGGACTCTGAAGGGGTGTTTTCTAACATTAGATTGGTTCAAGGCAGCACTGAACTTGGGCTTGGCATCACTTTTATCCTTAGCAGGGCGTTGGTGAACTGCTTCAGCCTCAGTTTGCCCTGCAACTGAGACTCCATCTAAAAATCCTTATTATCTGGTGAGTGTTCTTTAGCCTCCCAGAGGCGCCGCTTTTCTCTCAATTGATCTCTTTTTTCATTGACGAGAGTGGGGTTTGGATTGTTACTGCAAGCTGAGGAGATGTGACCGTCCTCGCCGCAGTTGAAACAATACCAAGGTCTTGGCTGGGTGCTTGTCTTTGAGTTGGTAGGTTTCCAACTTGGTGCTCTAGGTTCAAGTTTAGATGCTGGCCCACCTGATGGATGCTCAGTGTTCCCCTTGGTCTTCGGGGCTTTCTTGACTTTCTTAGACATCAGTGTGGTGAGTTGGCTCTGCAGAGACGCCACCTGCTGTTTAAGCTCTGTCAATGGGTCGGACTCAGGCTTGAATGCTGCTTGTTGACTGCAGACGCATGCACTCTGAGAACTTGCCATAGCCCGCTGCCGGTGTGAGCCAAGGTGCTTCTTCATACGTGTAGCTTTAGCTGCCTGCCTATCCTCCTCAGTGCGGATTAATAACAGGAGCTCTGAAAATGCTGGTGGGTGACTTTTCTTTTCTTCGAGGTTGAGGTCAGAGAGCAAAGGGTTGTCCCAACACCCACGACAAAACTGTTTGAGGATGTGTCTATCTGCTTCTCCAGCAGCAGCTCCTCCTCTCTTAACAGCAAGGTTCAGGGCAGCTTGAAGGCGGCAGAGGTAAGTAGAGGCCTTTTCACCGGGATCCTGAAGAGTATTCATAAATTGGGCGAAAAGCTCCTCGCCGTCCTCAACGGTTCCAAAGGCTGCGTCCAGCAGTTGAAGGTAGGTTTCAGGAGTAGCTTCAGGGCTCAATCTTTTGACAATGTCTGCTGCAGGGGAGAGCAAACTTTCAAAGATTTTCCGTGATTTCTGAAGATTAGACAGGGTGGGGTCTTTCCTGAGAAGCTCAACATGTGAACGCCATGTGTCGTAGTCTGTCTCACTATTGGGTCTGGGGAGCTTGCCTGAGAATGAACGAAGCTTGATGGGAAAGTGTGAATGTGTGTTTAATTCATCTCTCCTCACAATGTGCTCAACAATGACCTTTTGAATTTCAGGTGGATTCAGGTCGCTCTCCACAACGGACAGAGTTCGCTTCACACCAGCTGGTGGGCATGGCTCAGCACCACTATGAATGAACCTTTCCCGAGAAGAATCTGGGAGCAGCTGGGGGTGTGGGGGTTCAAATGTGTCAAGAGGCATGTTGAGCTGTCTAGCTCCAAACTCATTATCACCACTACCATCAGTCTCGATTGTCTCACTGATCTCTGACATCATGTCTTTCAGCACCTCTTCGAAGCCTCGTCCACTCAGTTTCGCTAACTTCTTTATTTCATCAAGGTAGGCTTTGGTAACACTGCAGCCAATTTTAGTGGTGTACACACTTGCCAGAGCTTGAACGTAGTATTTTACATCTGGATTGTCCTTAAGTTCATGTGTGTAGGGCAGAAGAGGGGCTAAGGCTTCAATAGCAACACCATCTTGATACTCAATAATCAGGTTTTTATAAAACTCTGAGTTAATGTCAGTAACTGGGACAAGTCTCATGGAGCCATACTTCTTAAGGAAGTCTATGACCTCCTCATCTTCTGGTGATTCAAGCAAACCACTCACCATTACTGCATTGGGGACTTTGATACCTGAGCTTGTTATGAACTCCATGTTTAGTAAAGAGTGATCTATAAAAAGATAACAAAGAGCTCACACACTTGAAAATAGTTTCACACACGTGTAATGTGGTTCACTGCTAACACATAACCAGACTCCTGGCTGGCTCGCCAATTGTAACCCGTGTCTCAGGTGTAACCGATAACTAATTTAAGTAGCTATAAATTAAAGCTGGCTGATAACAGAAGCTCTAGGTACGACTACGGAGCCTGAAATAGTAAAAGGTCAGCAGAGAACAGACAACACAAAACAGGTCAATTTGAGAAATGTATTATACAAAATTGAAGACAGTTATTTACATTCCCTGCCTATCTAAGCCGGCTTCCTGAGTGCACAACGCACAATAAACCCCACAAAAAAAATAACTTAAAATAAAGAGAAAGTCCATGGAAGTTCTTGGTGTGTGTGTGTGTTTCTTGGAGTATGTATGCTCTTTTCACTACCCGGGTAGGTTTACGTGTGTTCTTATCTGTGTTTCAAATGAAGGCACAGGATGATGATGGTTCCAAAGATGCCACGGCTGGCCACACCAGGCTCTTGGTCCGTTCACTTCTGCGGTTGGCTCGCCACTGACCACCAGGGTCAGATTCAGATGGTCTATCCCTTTCTAAAACCAATCTATACATACAGTACAGAATGCATTAGTTACTATTGCCTCATTTCTGTTCAAATCTAATCAACTTTTCTCCATTCAAATGTCAAATCAAATATAACCAATTGTAAAGGATATAAATACTCTAATCATTACGTAAATGAATAGGTACACATCACACCACATAGTCAGTTCCAATGAACAACTATCAATCATGTACTTCCATCTCACAGTATAGAAATAAAATCATGAGATTTCTGAAACCAGATATTTATGATTTTAACCTTTTAAATCTATTTATACATCTTAATAACATTTTAAACATCACATTTTAATATATTTATTCTTTTTAACAGTTAAGTTGAACTTCTGCTCCTCATATACATATCAAACATGTATATTTGCAATTAAATGAAGTAAATCACCCTTATTTTACATATGAAAACAATAGGATAAACACTACCTCAATTAAATGACTTCTAAGTCAACAAAACAGAGTATAAAGGCACCTTTAGCGGTGTGAATACCATCAAAGATCTGCTACAGTGGTGACTAGCTTATCTGAGCTAGAAAACAAACCAAAACAAATTCACATTTAAATGTTAACGATTAGCACGCGGCTAGCGCGATTAGCGATCTTTTATGAGCATCTCAAACAACATAAAACAATCTGAATCTGTGTCTATATAGTATCAAACAGCAAGAATCAGGTTCAAAACTCCGATTGGTTTTAAAAGAACGGTATTTCGCGCCATAATGGAGCTAGCACAATCAGCATAACACTCGCATTAGTATTATCATCCTTACCGGAGATTTCTCGGGGAGCTCGCAGAGATATGCGGCTTAACTCTCTCTCGTAACTTTCAACCTAATGGACACACAATATTTCAGTATTTGGTCATATTTGGAGATTTTTCTTTGAATTTCTATCCCTCAGAGGATATTTTCCATACCAGTCTTTGTTGCTTTCTAGCAGCGTCTTCACTGGAGGAAAGGCGTGTTTGATTTAATAGAAAAAATCCCTGGGGTGTATGCGCCACCCTCAGGCAGAGTAGAGAGTTGCACTCCAGTAACCTTGTGCGGGTTACACTACTCTCACCTATGGTCATGAGCTTTGGGTCATGACCGAAAGGACAAGATCCCGGATACAGGCGGCCGAAATGAGCTTTCTCCGCAGGGTGGCTGGGCGATCCCTTAGAGATAGGGTGAGAAGCTCGGTCACTCGGGAGGAGCTCAGAGTAGAGCCGCTGCTCCTCCACATCGAGAGGGGTCAGCTGAGGTGGCTCGGGCATCTGTTCCGGATGCCTCCTGGACGCCTTCCCGGGAAGGTGTTCCGGGCGCGTCCCACTGGGAGGAGACCCCGGGGAAGACCTAGGACACGCTGGAGAGACTATGTCTCCCGGCTGGCCTGGGAACGCCTCGGTGTCCCCCCGGAAGAGCTAGAGGAAGTGTCTAGGGAGAGGGAAGTCTGGGCGTCTCTGCTTAGACTGCTGCCCCCGCGACCCGGCCCTGGATAAGCGGAAGAAGATGGCATGGTATGGTACTCTGAGGTCATTAGAGGACAAAAATGTCCCTGTCAAACACTGTCATAATGTTAGGCTTTGGAGCACAGACTTAAGTTTGGTCTCATTTTAAAGAAGAACCTTGGCCAAAGTAAACAGCAAAAGTTAAATGTATGAACATTTTATATAAAATATTTAATAAAACTGTAAGGTTCTTTTTTTTTTTTAAAGCAACATTTTAAACAAAAAGCTGAGAAGACTACATTTGTCAAAGACTACGTCTGGATCAGATTCAGAATGATGATCAAAACAGATGGAGTAGATTGAGCACATCAACACCCCCAAAGCTTCAGAGTCATTAACCCTTCCTGGGCCGATATTTCATCCAACTCATACAGGTTTGGAACAACTTGGGGGTAAGTGATGACAAGATTATCATTTCTGGGTGACCTTTACATGCTATAGAGTGATGAAATATTTGTGTAGACCAACCGCTGGAAATGGGTTTGCATTTCAGCACTTCTGGTTCTAAAGTCTGAGTTTTAAATGAGTTTTGTTTCAACAAAGATGAGGTCATGCTAATCCATTGCAAACAATACCAAGACTCCCAGTAGACACTTGAGGTAACAGGTTTGTTTATTTTTTCAAAAACAAAGCAAACACTTAAAATGAAGAACACAAGGCAAAGTATACAGCTATGACTTAACTTGATGCAACAACCTCAATATGCCTGGAGATGAATGCTTATTTTGAGTAGTCTGAGTGTACAGAGGTGCTGGATCTTGAAAGCCAGGCTGGACAGACTGCAGCAAACTCATAGCTTGAAGTGGTATTTTACTGGGTTGCGCCAAAGGTTTGGAACCAAGACTAGAAAGAGACATGTAACTTGACTGCTCTGGCTTAGGAAAGACCTGGAATCTAGACTGCCGGGACACAGACTGGTAACTGGCTTGTGCTGATTGCAGACCGCTGGGCTGGTCCACAGACTGGTAATGGGATTGTGCTGACGGCAGGCCACTGGGCTGGTCCACAGACTGGTAACGGGATTGTCCTGACGGCAGGCCACTGAGCTGGGACACAGACTGGTAGCGGGCTTGTGCTAACTCCAGGCCACTGGGCCAGTTCACTGATTGGGAGCCAGTTTGTGTAGGTTGTTGGAAACCAAGCTGGGGCACAAACGGGTAGCTGGCTTGGGCGGGTTGTTGGATGCCAGACTGGTCCACAGACTGTGAGCTGGCTTGTGCGGACTGCAGGCCACTGAGCTGGTCCACAGACTGGTAAGGGGCTTGGGCTGACTGCAGACCGCTTAGCTGGTCCACAGACTCGTAGCTGGCTTGTGCTGCCTGCAGACTGCTGGGCTGGGACACAGACTGGTAATGGGATTGTGCTGACAGCGAGCCACTGGGCTGGTCCACAGACTGGTAACGGGATTGTGCTGACAGCAGGCCACTGAGCTGGGACACAGACTGGTAACGGGATTGTGCTGACTGCAGACTGCTGGGCTGGACCATAGACTGGTAACGGGCTTGTGCTGACTGCAGGCCACTGGGCTGGAACACAGACTGGTAACGGGCTTGTGCTGACTGCAGGCCACTGGGCTGGGACACAGACTGGTAAGGGGCTTGGGCTGACTGCAGACTGCTGGGCAAGGACAGAGACTGGTATCTGGCTTGTCCTGACTGCAGACCGCTTAGCTGGCCCACAGACTCGTAGCTGGCTTGTGCTGCCTGCAGACTGCTGGGCTGGGACACAGACTGGTAATGGGATTGTGCTGACGGCAGGCCACTGGGCTGGTCCACAGACTGGTAACGGGATTGTCCTGACGGCAGGCCACTGAGCTGGGACACAGACTGGTAGCGGGCTTGTGCTGACTGCAGGGCACCGGGCTGGGACACAGATTGGTATCTAGCTTGTGCTAACTGCAGGCCACTGGGCCAGTTCACTGATTGGGAGCCAGTTTGTGTAGGTTGTTGGAAACCAAGCTGGGGCACAAACTGGTAGCTGGCTTGGGCGGGTTGTTGGATGCCAGACTGGTCCACAGACTGTGAGCTGGCTTGTGCGGACTGCAGGCCACTGAGCTGGACCACAGACTGGTAAGGGGCTTGGGCTGACTGCAGACCGCTTAGCTGGTCCACAGACTCGTAGCTGGCTTGTGCTGCCTGCAGACCACTGAGCTGGACCACAGACTGGTAAGGGGCTTGTGCTGACTGCAGACTGCTGGGCTGGACCATAGACTGGTAACGGGCTTGTGCTGACTGCAGGCCACTGGGCTGGAACACAGACTGGTAACGGGCTTGTGCTGACTGCAGGCCACTGGGCTGGGACACAGACTGGTAAGGGGCTTGGGCTGACTGCAGACTGCTGGGCAAGGACAGAGACTGGTATCTGGCTTGTCCTGACTGCAGACCGCTTAGCTGGCCCACAGACTCGTAGCTGGCTTGTGCTGCCTGCAGACTGCTGGGCTGGGACACAGACTGGTAATGGGATTGTGCTGACGGCAGGCCACTGGGCTGGTCCACAGACTGGTAACGGGATTGTCCTGACGGCAGGCCACTGAGCTGGGACACAGACTGGTAGCGGGCTTGTGCTGACTGCAGGGCACCGGGCTGGGACACAGATTGGTATCTAGCTTGTGCTAACTGCAGGCCACTGGGCCAGTTCACTGATTGGGAGCCAGTTTGTGTAGGTTGTTGGAAACCAAGCTGGGGCACAAACTGGTAGCTGGCTTGGGCGGGTTGTTGGATGCCAGACTGGTCCACAGACTGTGAGCTGGCTTGTGCGGACTGCAGGCCACTGAGCTGGACCACAGACTGGTAAGGGGCTTGGGCTGACTGCAGACCGCTTAGCTGGTCCACAGACTCGTAGCTGGCTTGTGCTGCCTGCAGACTGCTGGGCTGGGACACAGACTGGTAATGGGATTGTGCTGATGGCAGGCCACTGGGCTGGTCCACAGACTGGTAATGGGATTGTGCTGACAGCGGTCCACTGGGCTGGGACACAGACTGGTAACGGGATTGTGCTGACAGCGGGCCGCTGGGCTGGTCCACAGACTGGTAACGGGCTTGTGCTGACTGCAGACTGCTGGGCTGGACCATAGACTGGTAACGGGCTTGTGCTGACTGCAGGCCACTGGGCTGGTCCACACTCTGGTAATGGGATTGTGCTGATGGCAGGCCACTGGGGTGGGACACAGACTGGTAACGGACTTGTGCTGACTGCAGGCCACTGAGCTGGGACACAGACTGGTAACGGGCTTGTGCTGACTGCAGGCCACTGGGGTGGGACACAGACTGGTAACGGGCTTGTGCTGACTGCAGGCCACTGGGCTGGGACACAGACTGGTAAGGGGCTTGGGCTGACTGCAGACTGCTGGGCAAGGACAGAGATTGGTAACGGGCTTGTGCTGACTGCAGGCCACTGGGCTGGGACACAGACTGGTAACGGGCTTGTGCTGACTGCAGGCCACTGGGCTGGGACACAGACTGGTAAGGGGCTTGTCCTGACTGCAGACCGCCTAGCTGGCCCACAGACTCGTAGCTGGCTTGTGCTGCCTGCAGACTGCTGGGCTGGGACACAGACTGGTAATGGGATTGTGCTGATGGCAGGCCACTGGGCTGGTCCACAGACTGGTAATGGGATTGTGCTGACAGCGGTCCACTGGGCTGGGACACAGACTGGTAACGGGATTGTGCTGACAGCGGGCCGCTGGGCTGGTCCACAGACTGGTAACGGGCTTGTGCTGACTGCAGACTGCTGGGCTGGACCATAGACTGGTAACGGGCTTGTGCTGACTGCAGGCCACTGGGCTGGTCCACACTCTGGTAATGGGATTGTGCTGATGGCAGGCCACTGGGGTGGGACACAGACTGGTAACGGACTTGTGCTGACTGCAGGCCACTGAGCTGGGACACAGACTGGTAACGGGCTTGTGCTGACTGCAGGCCACTGGGGTGGGACACAGACTGGTAACGGGCTTGTGCTGACTGCAGGCCACTGGGCTGGGACACAGACTGGTAAGGGGCTTGGGCTGACTGCAGACTGCTGGGCAAGGACAGAGATTGGTAACGGGCTTGTGCTGACTGCAGGCCACTGGGCTGGGACACAGACTGGTAACGGGCTTGTGCTGACTGCAGGCCACTGGGCTGGGACACAGACTGGTAAGGGGCTTGTCCTGACTGCAGACCGCCTAGCTGGCCCACAGACTCGTAGCTGGCTTGTGCTGCCTGCAGACTGCTGGGCTGGGACACAGACTGGTAATGGGATTGTGCTGACAGCAGGCCACTGGGCTGGTCCACAGACTGGTAACGGGATTGTGCTGACGGCAGGCCACTGAGCTGGGACACAGACTGGTAACGGGCTTGTGCTGACTGCAGACTGCTGGGCAAGGACAGAGATTGGTATCGGTCTTGGCCTAATTGCAGACCGCTTAGCTGGTCCACAGACTCATAGCTGGCTTGTGCTTCTTGCAGACCGCTGGGCCGGAACACAGACTGGTAGCGGGCTTGTGCTGACTGCAGGCCACTGGGCAGGTCCACAGACTGGTAACGGGCTTGTGCTGACTGAAGACTGCTGGGCTGGACCATAGACTGGTATCTGGCTTGTCCTGACTGCAGACTGCTGGGCAAGGACAGAGACTGGTAGCGGGCTTGTGCTGACTGCAGGCCACTGAGCTGGGACACAGGATAACCACTCTTGACAAAGCCACCAACTAGAAGAATATAAAAAAGGGAAAGAAAGAATCAAATAGACATGCTAGCAAACATGAATTATAGAACTTGCCTGGATAAACCTTACCACTTCCAAAATGGTCACAGACACAAAGACTGAGAAGTGCCAAGGAAAAACTGTAGATAAAAAAAACAAAAAACATATTAGATGAGTGCCACTAGTTAACAAATGCCAAATACTACAATGTATCATCATACCTTAAGAGTTGGCTAGTGGTACCCTCCATGGCCAAACAAAAATACAACAACTACCACTTCAACAACACCAGTAAAAAATTCATAAAAAACATACTTGACTTCCAACACATATTAGTGTTGCCTGAAGGGACTCTTTATAGTGCCAGCAACTGGCATTTACCAATTGTTTCCTGACAATCAGTTGTCATGGGAACACGTAATACTCAATTATTAGGTTCAGGTGTTACAACTCTTATCATGACAGCTGCCATTTCATTAAAGATAGTTGCTTTTTTATACTATGTCTTTTGGTCTTTTTTTATATATTTCTTCGTCTTAATTGAAACTGTTTGAAAACTAGAGCACACTGGTCAATTTATTATGAGTAAATACATGCCAACATAAAAAAAAATCTGGCAGGACTATTCCTGCGAGCTTTCCTGTAGTGAAGGCTGTGTTCAGATGAGACCCTCATCAGGTTTTTTTTTTTTTTTTTTTCAGCTGAATGGACATAACTTTATTTTTATAACAAAAAGACCAGGGGAGAGATAAGAATACCCGTTTATACTTAGATTTAAACTTAGATTCTATAAGCTACTCCAAATAAAAATGTGACAAAATCAGTATTTAGGTAAAAAATACTATAATGTATAAATTATATATATTAATCTTTACTAAAGCTAAAGGTTATTCAGTCATGAGCAGATTTGTGCAGAGTTTTAGGCTACTTTCACTTTAAGACCAAATGCATGGATCTGATTTTCTCCCAACTGTTTACGTTAAGACTTTTTATTTTAACTCTGGGCTTAGGAGGATACTGCCATTTTGACATAATTTCGAGTGTATTCATCCGTGTAAGCGTGACAAGACACAAAAGAGAGCTCAGTTCAGTAATGTTGCGCTGATACAGAGTAAACAGCGCGTGTGTACAAAATGGAGCTTCTTTCGCATTTTCTTGCAGGTGAACGGTTTAAAATCCTTTGAATGTTTATGAAGACCACATTCATGTTCTAATACTGCTTTCTAGTTTCTAAATAACAAGTGGAATTTTGAAACCAACTGGCTGAAAACTATGATCTCCCTCAAAATCTGGAGTTGAATAAAACGCTCCAATTTTGAGTAAGGGCAATAAGGGCCAATCTGTCATTATTTGGCGTGAGGCCAGGGTGTAACCTCTTGAGCATCAATAAAAAAAAATCTAAAAAAATCTGAGGTCCGGGGTCCTTTGCTAAGGGCTGTCCGGTCCCTGTACGACCGAAGCAGGAGCTTGGTTCGCATTGCCGGCAGTAAGTCAGACTTCTTCCCGGTGCATGTTGGACTCCGGCAGGGCTGCCCTTTCTCGCCGGTTCTGTTCATAATTTTTATGGACAGAATTTCTAGGCGCAGCCAGAGGCCGGAGGGTGTTAGGTTTGGGGACAACACGATTTCGTCTCTGCTCTTTGCGGATGATGTTGTCGTGTTGGCACCATCAGACCAGGACCTTCAGCATGCACTGGGACGGTTTGCAGCCGAGTGTGAAGCAGCTGGGATGAGAATCAGCACCTCCAAATCCGAGGCCATGGTCCTCAGTCGGAAAAAGGTGGCTTGCCTACTTCAGGTTGGTGGAGAGTTCCTGCCTCAAGTGGAGGAGTTTAAGTATCTTGGGGGTTTTGTTCACGAGTGAGGGAAGGATGGAACGGGAGATTGACAGACGGATCGGTGCAGCTTCTGCAGTAATGCGGTCGATGTACCGGTCTGTCGTGGTGAAGAAAGAGCTGAGCCGCAAGGCGAAGCTCTCGATTTACCGGTCAATCTACGTTCCTACTCTCACCTATGGTCATGAGCTTTGGGTCATGACCGAAAGGACAAGATCCCGGATACAGGCGGCCGAAATGAGCTTTCTCCGCAGGGTGGCTGGGCGATCCCTTAGAGATAGGGTGAGAAGCTCGGTCACTCGGGAGGAGCTCAGAGTAGAGCCGCTGCTCCTCCACATCGAGAGGGGTCAGCTGAGGTGGCTCGGGCATCTGTTCCGGATGCCTCCTGGACGCCTTCCCGGGAAGGTGTTCCGGGCGCGTCCCACTGGGAGGAGACCCCGGGGAAGACCTAGGACACGCTGGAGAGACTATGTCTCCTGGCTGGCCTGGGAACGCCTCGGTGTCCCCCCGGAAGAGCTAGAGGAAGTGTCTAGGGAGAGGGAAGTCTGGGTGTCTCTGCTTAGACTGCTGCCCCCGCGACCCGGCCCTGGATAAGCGGAAGAAGATGACATGGTATGGTACTCTGAGGTCATTAGAGGACAAAAATGTCCCTGTCATAATGTTAGGCTTTGGAGCACAGACTTAAGTTTGGTCTCATTTTAAAGAAGAACCTTGGCCAAAGTAAACAGCAAAAGTTAAATGTATGAACATTTTATATAAAATATTTAATAAAACTGTAAGGTTCTTTTTTTTTTTAAAGCAACATTTTAAACAAAAAGCTGAGAAAACTACATTTGTCAAAGACTACATCTGGATCAGATTCAGAATGATGATCAAAACAGATGGAGTAGATTGAGCACATCAACACCCCCAAAGCTTCAGAGTCATTAACCCTTCCTGGGCCGATATTTCATCCAACTCATACAGGTTTGGAACAACTTGGGGGTAAGTGATGACAACATTATCATTTCTGGGTGACCTTTACATGCTATAGAGTGATGAAATATTTGTGTAGACCAACCGCTGGAAATGGGTTTGCATTTCAGCACTTCTGGTTCTAAAGTCTGAGTTTTAAATGAGTTTTGTTTCAACAAAGATGAGGTCATGCTAATGCATTGCAAACAATACCAAGACTCCCAGTAGACACTTGAGGTAACAGGTTTGTTTATTTTTTCAAAAACAAAGCAAACACTTAAAATGAAGAACACAAGGCAAAGTATACAGCTATGACTTAACTTGATGCAACAACCTCAATATGCCTGGAGATGAATGCTTATTTTGAGTAGTCTGAGTGTACAGAGGTGCTGGATCTTGAAAGCCAGGCTGGACAGACTGCAGCAAACTCATAGCTTGAAGTGGTATTTTACTGGGTTGCGCCAAAGGTTTGGAACCAAGACTAGAAAGAGACATGTAACTTGACTGCTCTGGCTTAGGAAAGACCTGGAATCTAGACTGCCGGGACACAGACTGGTAACTGGCTTGTGCTGATTGCAGACCGCTGGGCTGGTCCACAGATTGGTAATGGGATTGTGCTGACGGCAGGCCACTGGGCTGGTCCACAGACTGGTAACGGGATTGTCCTGACGGCAGGCCACTGAGCTGGGACACAGACTGGTAGCGGGCTTGTGCTGACTGCAGGCCACCGGGCTGGGACACAGATTGGTATCTAGCTTGTGCTAACTGCAGGCCACTGGGCCAGTTCACTGATTGGGAGCCAGTTTGTGTAGGTTGTTGGAAACCAAGCTGGGGCACAAACAGGTAGCTGGCTTGGGCGGGTTGTTGGATGCCAGACTGGTCCACAGACTGTGAGCTGGCTTGTGCGGACTGCAGGCCACTGAGCTGGTCCACAGACTGGTAAGGGGCTTGGGCTGACTGCAGACCGCTTAGCTGGTCCACAGACTCGTAGCTGGCTTGTGCTGCCTGCAGACTGCTGGGCTGGGACACAGACTGGTAACGGGATTGTGCTGACAGCGAGCCACTGGGCTGGTCCACAGACTGGTAACGGGATTGTGCTGACGGCAGGCCACTGAGCTGGGACACAGACTGGTAACGGGATTGTGCTGACTGCAAACTGCTGGGCTGGACCATAGACTGGTAACGGGCTTGTGCTGACTGCAGGCCACTGGGCTGGGACACAGACTGGTAAGGGGCTTGGGCTGACTGCAGACTGCTGGGCAAGGACAGAGACTGGTATCTGGCTTGTCCTGACTGCAGACCGCTTAGCTGGCCCACAGACTCGTAGCTGGCTTGTGCTGCCTGCAGACTGCTGGGCTGGGACACAGACTGGTAGCGGGATTGTCCTGACGGCAGGCCACTGAGCTGGGACACAGACTGGTAGCGGGCTTGTGCTGACTGCAGGGCACCGGGCTGGGACACAGATTGGTATCTAGCTTGTGCTAACTGCAGGCCACTGGGCCAGTTCACTGATTGGGAGCCAGTTTGTGTAGGTTGTTGAAAACCAAGCTGGGGCACAAACTGGTAGCTGGCTTGGGCGGGTTGTTGGATGCCAGACTGGTCCACAGACTGTGAGCTGGCTTGTGCGGACTGCAGGCCACTGAGCTGGTCCACAGACTCGTAGCTGGCTTGTGCTGCCTGCAGACTGCTGGGCTGGGACACAGACTGGTAATGGGATTGTGCTGATGGCAGGCCACTGGGCTGGTCCACAGACTGGTAATGGGATTGTGCTGACAGCGGGCCGCTGGGCTGGTCCACAGACTGGTAACGGGCTTGTGCTGACTGCAGACTGCTGGGCTGGACCATAGACTGGTAACGGGCTTGTGCTGACTGCAGGCCACTGGGCTGGTCCACAGACTGGTAATGGGATTGTGCTGATGGCAGGCCACTGGGGTGGGACACAGACTGGTAACAGGCTTGTGCTGACTGCAGGCCACTGGGGTGGGACACAGACTGGTAACGGGCTTGTGCTGACTGCAGGCCACTGGGGTGGGACACAGACTGGTAACGGGCTTGTGCTGACTGCAGGCCACTGGGCTGGGACACAGACTGGTAAGAGGCTTGGGCTGACTGCAGACTGCTGGGCAAGGACAGAGATTGGTAACGGGCTTGTGCTGACTGCAGGCCACTGGGCTGGGACACAGACTTGTAAGGGGCTTGTCCTGACTGCAGACCGCTTAGCTGGCCCACAGACTCGTAGCTGGCTTGTGCTGCCTGCAGACTGCTGGGCTGGGACACAGACTGGTAATGGGATTGTGCTGACGGCAGGCCACTGGGCTGGTCCACAGACTGGTAACGGGATTGTGCTGACGGCAGGCCACTGAGCTGGGACACAGACTGGTAACGGGCTTGTGCTGACTGCAGACTGCTGGGCAAGGACAGAGATTGGTATCGGTCTTGGCCTAATTGCAGACCGCTTAGCTGGTCCACAGACTCATAGCTGGCTTGTGCTTCTTGCAGACCGCTGGGCCGGAACACAGACTGGTAGCGGGCTTGTGCTGACTGCAGGCCACTGGGCTGGTCCACAGACTGGTAACGGGCTTGTGCTGACTGAAGACTGCTGGGCTGGACCATAGACTGGTATCTGGCTTGTCCTGACTGCAGACTGCTGGGCAAGGACAGAGACTGGTAGCGGGCTTGTGCTGACTGCAGGCCACTGAGCTGGGACACAGGATAACCACTCTTGACAAAGCCACCAACTAGAAGAATATAAAAAAGGGAAAGAAAGAATCAAATAGATATGCTAGCAAACATGAATTATAGAACTTGCCTGGATAAACCTTACCACTTCCAAAATGGTCACAGACACAAAGACTGAGAAGTGCCAAGGAAAAACTGTAGATAAAAAAAACAAAAAACATATTAGATGAGTGCCACTAGTTAACAAATGCCAAATACTACAATGTATCATCATACCTTAAGAGTTGGCTAGTGGTACCCTCCATGGCCAAACAAAAATACAACAACTACCACTTCAACAACACCAGTAAAAAATTCATAAAAAACATACTTGACTTCCAACACATATTAGTGTTGCCTGAAGGGACTCTTTATAGTGCCAGCAACTGGCATTTACCAATTGTTTCCTGACAATCAGTTGTCATGGGAACACGTAATACTCAATTATTAGGTTCAGGTGTTACAACTCTTATCATGACAGCTGCCATTTCATTAAAGATAGTTGCTTTTTTATACTATGTCTTTTGGTCTTTTTTTATATATTTCTTCGTCTTAATTGAAACTGTTTGAAAACTAGAGCACACTGGTCAATTTATTATGAGTAAATACATGCCAACATAAAAAAAAATCTGGCAGGACTATTCCTGCGAGCTTTCCTGTAGTGAAGGCTGTGTTCAGATGAGACCCTCATCAGGTTTTTTTTTTTTTTTTTTCAGCTGAATGGACATAACTTTATTTTTATAACAAAAAGACCAGGGGAGAGATAAGAATACCCGTTTATACTTAGATTTAAACTTAGATTCTATAAGCTACTCCAAATAAAAATGTGACAAAATCAGTATTTAGGTAAAAAATACTATAATGTATAAATTATATATATTAATCTTTACTAAAGCTAAAGGTTATTCAGTCATGAGCAGATTTGTGCAGAGTTTTAGGCTACTTTCACTTTAAGACCAAATGCATGGATCTGATTTTCTCCCAACTGTTTACGTTAAGACTTTTTATTTTAACTCTGGGCTTAGGAGGATACTGCCATTTTGACATAATTTCGAGTGTATTCATCCGTGTAAGCGTGACAAGACACAAAAGAGAGCTCAGTTCAGTAATGGTGCGCTGATACAGAGTAAACAGCGCGTGTGTACAAAATGGAGCTTCTTTCGCATTTTCTTGCAGGTGAACGGTTTAAAATCCTTTGAATGTTTATGAAGACCACATTCATGTTCTAATACTGCTTTCTAGTTTCTAAATAACAAGTGGAATTTTGAAACCAACTGGCTGAAAACTATGATCTCCCTCAAAATCTGGAGTTGAATAAAACGCTCCAATTTTGAGTAAGGGCAATAAGGGCCAATCTGTCATTATTTGGCGTGAGGCCAGGGTGTAACCTCTTGAGCAACAATAAAAAAAAATCTGAGGTCCGGGGTCCTTTGCTAAGGGCTGTCCGGTCCCTGTACGACCGAAGCAGGAGCTTGGTTCGCATTGCCGGCAGTAAGTCAGACTTCTTCCCGGTGCATGTTGGACTCCGGCAGGGCTGCCCTTTCTCGCCGGTTCTGTTCATAATTTTTATGGACAGAATTTCTAGGCGCAGCCAGAGGCCGGAGGGTGTTAGGTTTGGGGACAACACGATTTCGTCTCTGCTCTTTGCGGATGATGTTGTCGTGTTGGCACCATCAGACCAGGACCTTCAGCATGCACTGGGACGGTTTGCAGCCGAGTGTGAAGCAGCTGGGATGAGAATCAGCACCTCCAAATCCGAGGCCATGGTCCTCAGTCGGAAAAAGGTGGCTTGCCTACTTCAGGTTGGTGGAGAGTTCCTGCCTCAAGTGGAGGAGTTTAAGTATCTTGGGGGTTTTGTTCACGAGTGAGGGAAGGATGGAACGGGAGATTGACAGACGGATCGGTGCAGCTTCTGCAGTAATGCGGTCGATGTACCGGTCTGTCGTGGTGAAGAAAGAGCTGAGCCGCAAGGCGAAGCTCTCGATTTACCGGTCAATCTACGTTCCTACTCTCACCTATGGTCATGAGCTTTGGGTCATGACCGAAAGGACAAGATCCCGGATACAGGCGGCCGAAATGAGCTTTCTCCGCAGGGTGGCTGGGCGATCCCTTAGAGATAGGGTGAGAAGCTCGGTCACTCGGGAGGAGCTCAGAGTAGAGCCGCTGCTCCTCCACATCGAGAGGGGTCAGCTGAGGTGGCTCGGGCATCTGTTCCGGATGCCTCCTGGACGCCTTCCCGGGAAGGTGTTCCGGGCGCGTCCCACTGGGAGGAGACCCCGGGGAAGACCTAGGACACGCTGGAGAGACTATGTCTCCCGGCTGGCCTGGGAACGCCTCGGTGTCCCCCCGGAAGAGCTAGAGGAAGTGTCTAGGGAGAGGGAAGTCTGGGCGTCTCTGCTTAGACTGCTGCCCCCGCGACCCGGCCCTGGATAAGCGGAAGAAGATGGCATGGTATGGTACTCTGAGGTCATTAGAGGACAAAAATGTCCCTGTCAAACACTGTCATAATGTTAGGCTTTGGAGCACAGACTTAAGTTTGGTCTCATTTTAAAGAAGAACCTTGGCCAAAGTAAACAGCAAAAGTTAAATGTATGAACATTTTATATAAAATATTTAATAAAACTGTAAGGTTCTTTTTTTTTTTTAAAGCAACATTTTAAACAAAAAGCTGAGAAGACTACATTTGTCAAAGACTACGTCTGGATCAGATTCAGAATGATGATCAAAACAGATGGAGTAGATTGAGCACATCAACACCCCCAAAGCTTCAGAGTCATTAACCCTTCCTGGGCCGATATTTCATCCAACTCATACAGGTTTGGAACAACTTGGGGGTAAGTGATGACAAGATTATCATTTCTGGGTGACCTTTACATGCTATAGAGTGATGAAATATTTGTGTAGACCAACCGCTGGAAATGGGTTTGCATTTCAGCACTTCTGGTTCTAAAGTCTGAGTTTTAAATGAGTTTTGTTTCAACAAAGATGAGGTCATGCTAATCCATTGCAAACAATACCAAGACTCCCAGTAGACACTTGAGGTAACAGGTTTGTTTATTTTTTCAAAAACAAAGCAAACACTTAAAATGAAGAACACAAGGCAAAGTATACAGCTATGACTTAACTTGATGCAACAACCTCAATATGCCTGGAGATGAATGCTTATTTTGAGTAGTCTGAGTGTACAGAGGTGCTGGATCTTGAAAGCCAGGCTGGACAGACTGCAGCAAACTCATAGCTTGAAGTGGTATTTTACTGGGTTGCGCCAAAGGTTTGGAACCAAGACTAGAAAGAGACATGTAACTTGACTGCTCTGGCTTAGGAAAGACCTGGAATCTAGACTGCCGGGACACAGACTGGTAACTGGCTTGTGCTGATTGCAGACCGCTGGGCTGGTCCACAGACTGGTAATGGGATTGTGCTGACGGCAGGCCACTGGGCTGGTCCACAGACTGGTAACGGGATTGTCCTGACGGCAGGCCACTGAGCTGGGACACAGACTGGTAGCGGGCTTGTGCTAACTCCAGGCCACTGGGCCAGTTCACTGATTGGGAGCCAGTTTGTGTAGGTTGTTGGAAACCAAGCTGGGGCACAAACGGGTAGCTGGCTTGGGCGGGTTGTTGGATGCCAGACTGGTCCACAGACTGTGAGCTGGCTTGTGCGGACTGCAGGCCACTGAGCTGGTCCACAGACTGGTAAGGGGCTTGGGCTGACTGCAGACCGCTTAGCTGGTCCACAGACTCGTAGCTGGCTTGTGCTGCCTGCAGACTGCTGGGCTGGGACACAGACTGGTAATGGGATTGTGCTGACAGCGAGCCACTGGGCTGGTCCACAGACTGGTAACGGGATTGTGCTGACAGCAGGCCACTGAGCTGGGACACAGACTGGTAACGGGATTGTGCTGACTGCAGACTGCTGGGCTGGACCATAGACTGGTAACGGGCTTGTGCTGACTGCAGGCCACTGGGCTGGAACACAGACTGGTAACGGGCTTGTGCTGACTGCAGGCCACTGGGCTGGGACACAGACTGGTAAGGGGCTTGGGCTGACTGCAGACTGCTGGGCAAGGACAGAGACTGGTATCTGGCTTGTCCTGACTGCAGACCGCTTAGCTGGCCCACAGACTCGTAGCTGGCTTGTGCTGCCTGCAGACTGCTGGGCTGGGACACAGACTGGTAATGGGATTGTGCTGACGGCAGGCCACTGGGCTGGTCCACAGACTGGTAACGGGATTGTCCTGACGGCAGGCCACTGAGCTGGGACACAGACTGGTAGCGGGCTTGTGCTGACTGCAGGGCACCGGGCTGGGACACAGATTGGTATCTAGCTTGTGCTAACTGCAGGCCACTGGGCCAGTTCACTGATTGGGAGCCAGTTTGTGTAGGTTGTTGGAAACCAAGCTGGGGCACAAACTGGTAGCTGGCTTGGGCGGGTTGTTGGATGCCAGACTGGTCCACAGACTGTGAGCTGGCTTGTGCGGACTGCAGGCCACTGAGCTGGACCACAGACTGGTAAGGGGCTTGGGCTGACTGCAGACCGCTTAGCTGGTCCACAGACTCGTAGCTGGCTTGTGCTGCCTGCAGACTGCTGGGCTGGGACACAGACTGGTAATGGGATTGTGCTGATGGCAGGCCACTGGGCTGGTCCACAGACTGGTAATGGGATTGTGCTGACAGCGGTCCACTGGGCTGGGACACAGACTGGTAACGGGATTGTGCTGACAGCGGGCCGCTGGGCTGGTCCACAGACTGGTAACGGGCTTGTGCTGACTGCAGACTGCTGGGCTGGACCATAGACTGGTAACGGGCTTGTGCTGACTGCAGGCCACTGGGCTGGTCCACACTCTGGTAATGGGATTGTGCTGATGGCAGGCCACTGGGGTGGGACACAGACTGGTAACGGACTTGTGCTGACTGCAGGCCACTGAGCTGGGACACAGACTGGTAACGGGCTTGTGCTGACTGCAGGCCACTGGGGTGGGACACAGACTGGTAACGGGCTTGTGCTGACTGCAGGCCACTGGGCTGGGACACAGACTGGTAAGGGGCTTGGGCTGACTGCAGACTGCTGGGCAAGGACAGAGATTGGTAACGGGCTTGTGCTGACTGCAGGCCACTGGGCTGGGACACAGACTGGTAACGGGCTTGTGCTGACTGCAGGCCACTGGGCTGGGACACAGACTGGTAAGGGGCTTGTCCTGACTGCAGACCGCCTAGCTGGCCCACAGACTCGTAGCTGGCTTGTGCTGCCTGCAGACTGCTGGGCTGGGACACAGACTGGTAATGGGATTGTGCTGACGGCAGGCCACTGGGCTGGTCCACAGACTGGTAACGGGATTGTGCTGACGGCAGGCCACTGAGCTGGGACACAGACTGGCAACGGGCTTGTGCTGACTGCAGACTGCTGGGCAAGGACAGAGATTGGTATCGGTCTTGGCCTAATTGCAGACCGCTTAGCTGGTCCACAGACTCATAGCTGGCTTGTGCTTCTTGCAGACCGCTGGGCCGGAACACAGACTGGTAGCGGGCTTGTGCTGACTGCAGGCCACTGGGCAGGTCCACAGACTGGTAACGGGCTTGTGCTGACTGAAGACTGCTGGGCTGGACCATAGACTGGTATCTGGCTTGTCCTGACTGCAGACTGCTGGGCAAGGACAGAGACTGGTAGCGGGCTTGTGCTGACTGCAGGCCACTGAGCTGGGACACAGGATAACCACTCTTGACAAAGCCACCAACTAGAAGAATATAAAAAAGGGAAAGAAAGAATCAAATAGACATGCTAGCAAACATGAATTATAGAACTTGCCTGGATAAACCTTACCACTTCCAAAATGGTCACAGACACAAAGACTGAGAAGTGCCAAGGAAAAACTGTAGATAAAAAAAACAAAAAACATATTAGATGAGTGCCACTAGTTAACAAATGCCAAATACTACAATGTATCATCATACCTTAAGAGTTGGCTAGTGGTACCCTCCATGGCCAAACAAAAATACAACAACTACCACTTCAACAACACCAGTAAAAAATTCATAAAAAACATACTTGACTTCCAACACATATTAGTGTTGCCTGAAGGGACTCTTTATAGTGCCAGCAACTGGCATTTACCAATTGTTTCCTGACAATCAGTTGTCATGGGAACACGTAATACTCAATTATTAGGTTCAGGTGTTACAACTCTTATCATGACAGCTGCCATTTCATTAAAGATAGTTGCTTTTTTATACTATGTCTTTTGGTCTTTTTTTATATATTTCTTCGTCTTAATTGAAACTGTTTGAAAACTAGAGCACACTGGTCAATTTATTATGAGTAAATACATGCCAACATAAAAAAAAATCTGGCAGGACTATTCCTGCGAGCTTTCCTGTAGTGAAGGCTGTGTTCAGATGAGACCCTCATCAGGTTTTTTTTTTTTTTTTTTCAGCTGAATGGACATAACTTTATTTTTATAACAAAAAGACCAGGGGAGAGATAAGAATACCCGTTTATACTTAGATTTAAACTTAGATTCTATAAGCTACTCCAAATAAAAATGTGACAAAATCAGTATTTAGGTAAAAAATACTATAATGTATAAATTATATATATTAATCTTTACTAAAGCTAAAGGTTATTCAGTCATGAGCAGATTTGTGCAGAGTTTTAGGCTACTTTCACTTTAAGACCAAATGCATGGATCTGATTTTCTCCCAACTGTTTACGTTAAGACTTTTTATTTTAACTCTGGGCTTAGGAGGATACTGCCATTTTGACATAATTTCGAGTGTATTCATCCGTGTAAGCGTGACAAGACACAAAAGAGAGCTCAGTTCAGTAATGTTGCGCTGATACAGAGTAAACAGCGCGTGTGTACAAAATGGAGCTTCTTTCGCATTTTCTTGCAGGTGAACGGTTTAAAATCCTTTGAATGTTTATGAAGACCACATTCATGTTCTAATACTGCTTTCTAGTTTCTAAATAACAAGTGGAATTTTGAAACCAACTGGCTGAAAACTATGATCTCCCTCAAAATCTGGAGTTGAATAAAACGCTCCAATTTTGAGTAAGGGCAATAAGGGCCAATCTGTCATTATTTGGCGTGAGGCCAGGGTGTAACCTCTTGAGCATCAATAAAAAAAAATCTAAAAAAATCTGAGGTCCGGGGTCCTTTGCTAAGGGCTGTCCGGTCCCTGTACGACCGAAGCAGGAGCTTGGTTCGCATTGCCGGCAGTAAGTCAGACTTCTTCCCGGTGCATGTTGGACTCCGGCAGGGCTGCCCTTTCTCGCCGGTTCTGTTCATAATTTTTATGGACAGAATTTCTAGGCGCAGCCAGAGGCCGGAGGGTGTTAGGTTTGGGGACAACACGATTTCGTCTCTGCTCTTTGCGGATGATGTTGTCGTGTTGGCACCATCAGACCAGGACCTTCAGCATGCACTGGGACGGTTTGCAGCCGAGTGTGAAGCAGCTGGGATGAGAATCAGCACCTCCAAATCCGAGGCCATGGTCCTCAGTCGGAAAAAGGTGGCTTGCCTACTTCAGGTTGGTGGAGAGTTCCTGCCTCAAGTGGAGGAGTTTAAGTATCTTGGGGGTTTTGTTCACGAGTGAGGGAAGGATGGAACGGGAGATTGACAGACGGATCGGTGCAGCTTCTGCAGTAATGCGGTCGATGTACCGGTCTGTCGTGGTGAAGAAAGAGCTGAGCCGCAAGGCGAAGCTCTCGATTTACCGGTCAATCTACGTTCCTACTCTCACCTATGGTCATGAGCTTTGGGTCATGACCGAAAGGACAAGATCCCGGATACAGGCGGCCGAAATGAGCTTTCTCCGCAGGGTGGCTGGGCGATCCCTTAGAGATAGGGTGAGAAGCTCGGTCACTCGGGAGGAGCTCAGAGTAGAGCCGCTGCTCCTCCACATCGAGAGGGGTCAGCTGAGGTGGCTCGGGCATCTGTTCCGGATGCCTCCTGGACGCCTTCCCGGGAAGGTGTTCCGGGCGCGTCCCACTGGGAGGAGACCCCGGGGAAGACCTAGGACACGCTGGAGAGACTATGTCTCCTGGCTGGCCTGGGAACGCCTCGGTGTCCCCCCGGAAGAGCTAGAGGAAGTGTCTAGGGAGAGGGAAGTCTGGGTGTCTCTGCTTAGACTGCTGCCCCCGCGACCCGGCCCTGGATAAGCGGAAGAAGATGACATGGTATGGTACTCTGAGGTCATTAGAGGACAAAAATGTCCCTGTCATAATGTTAGGCTTTGGAGCACAGACTTAAGTTTGGTCTCATTTTAAAGAAGAACCTTGGCCAAAGTAAACAGCAAAAGTTAAATGTATGAACATTTTATATAAAATATTTAATAAAACTGTAAGGTTCTTTTTTTTTTTAAAGCAACATTTTAAACAAAAAGCTGAGAAAACTACATTTGTCAAAGACTACATCTGGATCAGATTCAGAATGATGATCAAAACAGATGGAGTAGATTGAGCACATCAACACCCCCAAAGCTTCAGAGTCATTAACCCTTCCTGGGCCGATATTTCATCCAACTCATACAGGTTTGGAACAACTTGGGGGTAAGTGATGACAACATTATCATTTCTGGGTGACCTTTACATGCTATAGAGTGATGAAATATTTGTGTAGACCAACCGCTGGAAATGGGTTTGCATTTCAGCACTTCTGGTTCTAAAGTCTGAGTTTTAAATGAGTTTTGTTTCAACAAAGATGAGGTCATGCTAATGCATTGCAAACAATACCAAGACTCCCAGTAGACACTTGAGGTAACAGGTTTGTTTATTTTTTCAAAAACAAAGCAAACACTTAAAATGAAGAACACAAGGCAAAGTATACAGCTATGACTTAACTTGATGCAACAACCTCAATATGCCTGGAGATGAATGCTTATTTTGAGTAGTCTGAGTGTACAGAGGTGCTGGATCTTGAAAGCCAGGCTGGACAGACTGCAGCAAACTCATAGCTTGAAGTGGTATTTTACTGGGTTGCGCCAAAGGTTTGGAACCAAGACTAGAAAGAGACATGTAACTTGACTGCTCTGGCTTAGGAAAGACCTGGAATCTAGACTGCCGGGACACAGACTGGTAACTGGCTTGTGCTGATTGCAGACCGCTGGGCTGGTCCACAGATTGGTAATGGGATTGTGCTGACGGCAGGCCACTGGGCTGGTCCACAGACTGGTAACGGGATTGTCCTGACGGCAGGCCACTGAGCTGGGACACAGACTGGTAGCGGGCTTGTGCTGACTGCAGGCCACCGGGCTGGGACACAGATTGGTATCTAGCTTGTGCTAACTGCAGGCCACTGGGCCAGTTCACTGATTGGGAGCCAGTTTGTGTAGGTTGTTGGAAACCAAGCTGGGGCACAAACAGGTAGCTGGCTTGGGCGGGTTGTTGGATGCCAGACTGGTCCACAGACTGTGAGCTGGCTTGTGCGGACTGCAGGCCACTGAGCTGGTCCACAGACTGGTAAGGGGCTTGGGCTGACTGCAGACCGCTTAGCTGGTCCACAGACTCGTAGCTGGCTTGTGCTGCCTGCAGACTGCTGGGCTGGGACACAGACTGGTAACGGGATTGTGCTGACAGCGAGCCACTGGGCTGGTCCACAGACTGGTAACGGGATTGTGCTGACGGCAGGCCACTGAGCTGGGACACAGACTGGTAACGGGATTGTGCTGACTGCAAACTGCTGGGCTGGACCATAGACTGGTAACGGGCTTGTGCTGACTGCAGGCCACTGGGCTGGGACACAGACTGGTAAGGGGCTTGGGCTGACTGCAGACTGCTGGGCAAGGACAGAGACTGGTATCTGGCTTGTCCTGACTGCAGACCGCTTAGCTGGCCCACAGACTCGTAGCTGGCTTGTGCTGCCTGCAGACTGCTGGGCTGGGACACAGACTGGTAGCGGGATTGTCCTGACGGCAGGCCACTGAGCTGGGACACAGACTGGTAGCGGGCTTGTGCTGACTGCAGGGCACCGGGCTGGGACACAGATTGGTATCTAGCTTGTGCTAACTGCAGGCCACTGGGCCAGTTCACTGATTGGGAGCCAGTTTGTGTAGGTTGTTGAAAACCAAGCTGGGGCACAAACTGGTAGCTGGCTTGGGCGGGTTGTTGGATGCCAGACTGGTCCACAGACTGTGAGCTGGCTTGTGCGGACTGCAGGCCACTGAGCTGGTCCACAGACTCGTAGCTGGCTTGTGCTGCCTGCAGACTGCTGGGCTGGGACACAGACTGGTAATGGGATTGTGCTGATGGCAGGCCACTGGGCTGGTCCACAGACTGGTAATGGGATTGTGCTGACAGCGGGCCGCTGGGCTGGTCCACAGACTGGTAACGGGCTTGTGCTGACTGCAGACTGCTGGGCTGGACCATAGACTGGTAACGGGCTTGTGCTGACTGCAGGCCACTGGGCTGGTCCACAGACTGGTAATGGGATTGTGCTGATGGCAGGCCACTGGGGTGGGACACAGACTGGTAACAGGCTTGTGCTGACTGCAGGCCACTGGGGTGGGACACAGACTGGTAACGGGCTTGTGCTGACTGCAGCCCACTGGGGTGGGACACAGACTGGTAACGGGCTTGTGCTGACTGCAGGCCACTGGGCTGGGACACAGACTGGTAAGAGGCTTGGGCTGACTGCAGACTGCTGGGCAAGGACAGAGATTGGTAACGGGCTTGTGCTGACTGCAGGCCACTGGGCTGGGACACAGACTTGTAAGGGGCTTGTCCTGACTGCAGACCGCTTAGCTGGCCCACAGACTCGTAGCTGGCTTGTGCTGCCTGCAGACTGCTGGGCTGGGACACAGACTGGTAATGGGATTGTGCTGACGGCAGGCCACTGGGCTGGTCCACAGACTGGTAACGGGATTGTGCTGACGGCAGGCCACTGAGCTGGGACACAGACTGGTAACGGGCTTGTGCTGACTGCAGACTGCTGGGCAAGGACAGAGATTGGTATCGGTCTTGGCCTAATTGCAGACCGCTTAGCTGGTCCACAGACTCATAGCTGGCTTGTGCTTCTTGCAGACCGCTGGGCCGGAACACAGACTGGTAGCGGGCTTGTGCTGACTGCAGGCCACTGGGCTGGTCCACAGACTGGTAACGGGCTTGTGCTGACTGAAGACTGCTGGGCTGGACCATAGACTGGTATCTGGCTTGTCCTGACTGCAGACTGCTGGGCAAGGACAGAGACTGGTAGCGGGCTTGTGCTGACTGCAGGCCACTGAGCTGGGACACAGGATAACCACTCTTGACAAAGCCACCAACTAGAAGAATATAAAAAAGGGAAAGAAAGAATCAAATAGATATGCTAGCAAACATGAATTATAGAACTTGCCTGGATAAACCTTACCACTTCCAAAATGGTCACAGACACAAAGACTGAGAAGTGCCAAGGAAAAACTGTAGATAAAAAAAACAAAAAACATATTAGATGAGTGCCACTAGTTAACAAATGCCAAATACTACAATGTATCATCATACCTTAAGAGTTGGCTAGTGGTACCCTCCATGGCCAAACAAAAATACAACAACTACCACTTCAACAACACCAGTAAAAAATTCATAAAAAACATACTTGACTTCCAACACATATTAGTGTTGCCTGAAGGGACTCTTTATAGTGCCAGCAACTGGCATTTACCAATTGTTTCCTGACAATCAGTTGTCATGGGAACACGTAATACTCAATTATTAGGTTCAGGTGTTACAACTCTTATCATGACAGCTGCCATTTCATTAAAGATAGTTGCTTTTTTATACTATGTCTTTTGGTCTTTTTTTATATATTTCTTCGTCTTAATTGAAACTGTTTGAAAACTAGAGCACACTGGTCAATTTATTATGAGTAAATACATGCCAACATAAAAAAAAATCTGGCAGGACTATTCCTGCGAGCTTTCCTGTAGTGAAGGCTGTGTTCAGATGAGACCCTCATCAGGTTTTTTTTTTTTTTTTTTCAGCTGAATGGACATAACTTTATTTTTATAACAAAAAGACCAGGGGAGAGATAAGAATACCCGTTTATACTTAGATTTAAACTTAGATTCTATAAGCTACTCCAAATAAAAATGTGACAAAATCAGTATTTAGGTAAAAAATACTATAATGTATAAATTATATATATTAATCTTTACTAAAGCTAAAGGTTATTCAGTCATGAGCAGATTTGTGCAGAGTTTTAGGCTACTTTCACTTTAAGACCAAATGCATGGATCTGATTTTCTCCCAACTGTTTACGTTAAGACTTTTTATTTTAACTCTGGGCTTAGGAGGATACTGCCATTTTGACATAATTTCGAGTGTATTCATCCGTGTAAGCGTGACAAGACACAAAAGAGAGCTCAGTTCAGTAATGGTGCGCTGATACAGAGTAAACAGCGCGTGTGTACAAAATGGAGCTTCTTTCGCATTTTCTTGCAGGTGAACGGTTTAAAATCCTTTGAATGTTTATGAAGACCACATTCATGTTCTAATACTGCTTTCTAGTTTCTAAATAACAAGTGGAATTTTGAAACCAACTGGCTGAAAACTATGATCTCCCTCAAAATCTGGAGTTGAATAAAACGCTCCAATTTTGAGTAAGGGCAATAAGGGCCAATCTGTCATTATTTGGCGTGAGGCCAGGGTGTAACCTCTTGAGCAACAATAAAAAAAAATCTGAGGTCCGGGGTCCTTTGCTAAGGGCTGTCCGGTCCCTGTACGACCGAAGCAGGAGCTTGGTTCGCATTGCCGGCAGTAAGTCAGACTTCTTCCCGGTGCATGTTGGACTCCGGCAGGGCTGCCCTTTCTCGCCGGTTCTGTTCATAATTTTTATGGACAGAATTTCTAGGCGCAGCCAGAGGCCGGAGGGTGTTAGGTTTGGGGACAACACGATTTCGTCTCTGCTCTTTGCGGATGATGTTGTCGTGTTGGCACCATCAGACCAGGACCTTCAGCATGCACTGGGACGGTTTGCAGCCGAGTGTGAAGCAGCTGGGATGAGAATCAGCACCTCCAAATCCGAGGCCATGGTCCTCAGTCGGAAAAAGGTGGCTTGCCTACTTCAGGTTGGTGGAGAGTTCCTGCCTCAAGTGGAGGAGTTTAAGTATCTTGGGGGTTTTGTTCACGAGTGAGGGAAGGATGGAACGGGAGATTGACAGACGGATCGGTGCAGCTTCTGCAGTAATGCGGTCGATGTACCGGTCTGTCGTGGTGAAGAAAGAGCTGAGCCGCAAGGCGAAGCTCTCGATTTACCGGTCAATCTACGTTCCTACTCTCACCTATGGTCATGAGCTTTGGGTCATGACCGAAAGGACAAGATCCCGGATACAGGCGGCCGAAATGAGCTTTCTCCGCAGGGTGGCTGGGCGATCCCTTAGAGATAGGGTGAGAAGCTCGGTCACTCGGGAGGAGCTCAGAGTAGAGCCGCTGCTCCTCCACATCGAGAGGGGTCAGCTGAGGTGGCTCGGGCATCTGTTCCGGATGCCTCCTGGACGCCTTCCCGGGAAGGTGTTCCGGGCGCGTCCCACTGGGAGGAGACCCCGGGGAAGACCTAGGACACGCTGGAGAGACTATGTCTCCCGGCTGGCCTGGGAACGCCTCGGTGTCCCCCCGGAAGAGCTAGAGGAAGTGTCTAGGGAGAGGGAAGTCTGGGCGTCTCTGCTTAGACTGCTGCCCCCGCGACCCGGCCCTGGATAAGCGGAAGAAGATGGCATGGTATGGTACTCTGAGGTCATTAGAGGACAAAAATGTCCCTGTCAAACACTGTCATAATGTTAGGCTTTGGAGCACAGACTTAAGTTTGGTCTCATTTTAAAGAAGAACCTTGGCCAAAGTAAACAGCAAAAGTTAAATGTATGAACATTTTATATAAAATATTTAATAAAACTGTAAGGTTCTTTTTTTTTTTTAAAGCAACATTTTAAACAAAAAGCTGAGAAGACTACATTTGTCAAAGACTACGTCTGGATCAGATTCAGAATGATGATCAAAACAGATGGAGTAGATTGAGCACATCAACACCCCCAAAGCTTCAGAGTCATTAACCCTTCCTGGGCCGATATTTCATCCAACTCATACAGGTTTGGAACAACTTGGGGGTAAGTGATGACAACATTATCATTTCTGGGTGACCTTTACATGCTATAGAGTGATGAAATATTTGTGTAGACCAACCGCTGGAAATGGGTTTGCATTTCAGCACTTCTGGTTCTAAAGTCTGAGTTTTAAATGAGTTTTGTTTCAACAAAGATGAGGTCATGCTAATGCATTGCAAACAATACCAAGACTCCCAGTAGACACTTGAGGTAACAGGTTTGTTTATTTTTTCAAAAACAAAGCAAACACTTAAAATGAAGAACACAAGGCAAAGTATACAGCTATGACTTAACTTGATGCAACAACCTCAATATGCCTGGAGATGAATGCTTATTTTGAGTAGTCTGAGTGTACAGAGGTGCTGGATCTTGAAAGCCAGGCTGGACAGACTGCAGCAAACTCATAGCTTGAAGTGGTATTTTACTGGGTTGCGCCAAAGGTTTGGAACCAAGACTAGAAAGAGACATGTAACTTGACTGCTCTGGCTTAGGAAAGACCTGGAATCTAGACTGCCGGGACACAGACTGGTAACTGGCTTGTGCTGATTGCAGACCGCTGGGCTGGTCCACAGACTGGTAATGGGATTGTGCTGACGGCAGGCCACTGGGCTGGTCCACAGACTGGTAACGGGATTGTCCTGACGGCAGGCCACTGAGCTGGGACACAGACTGGTAGCGGGCTTGTGCTAACTCCAGGCCACTGGGCCAGTTCACTGATTGGGAGCCAGTTTGTGTAGGTTGTTGGAAACCAAGCTGGGGCACAAACGGGTAGCTGGCTTGGGCGGGTTGTTGGATGCCAGACTGGTCCACAGACTGTGAGCTGGCTTGTGCGGACTGCAGGCCACTGAGCTGGTCCACAGACTGGTAAGGGGCTTGGGCTGAATGCAGACCGCTTAGCTGGTCCACAGACTCGTAGCTGGCTTGTGCTGCCTGCAGACTGCTGGGCTGGGACACAGACTGGTAATGGGATTGTGCTGACAGCGAGCCACTGGGCTGGTCCACAGACTGGTAACGGGATTGTGCTGACAGCAGGCCACTGAGCTGGGACACAGACTGGTAACGGGATTGTGCTGACTGCAGACTGCTGGGCTGGACCATAGACTGGTAACGGGCTTGTGCTGACTGCAGGCCACTGGGCTGGAACACAGACTGGTAACGGGCTTGTGCTGACTGCAGGCCACTGGGCTGGGACACAGACTGGTAAGGGGCTTGGGCTGACTGCAGACTGCTGGGCAAGGACAGAGACTGGTATCTGGCTTGTCCTGACTGCAGACCGCTTAGCTGGCCCACAGACTCGTAGCTGGCTTGTGCTGCCTGCAGACTGCTGGGCTGGGACACAGACTGGTAATGGGATTGTGCTGACGGCAGGCCACTGGGCTGGTCCACAGACTGGTAACGGGATTGTCCTGACGGCAGGCCACTGAGCTGGGACACAGACTGGTAGCGGGCTTGTGCTGACTGCAGGGCACCGGGCTGGGACACAGATTGGTATCTAGCTTGTGCTAACTGCAGGCCACTGGGCCAGTTCACTGATTGGGAGCCAGTTTGTGTAGGTTGTTGGAAACCAAGCTGGGGCACAAACTGGTAGCTGGCTTGGGCGGGTTGTTGGATGCCAGACTGGTCCACAGACTGTGAGCTGGCTTGTGCGGACTGCAGGCCACTGAGCTGGTCCACAGACTGGTAAGGGGCTTGGGCTGACTGCAGACCGCTTAGCTGGTCCACAGACTCGTAGCTGGCTTGTGCTGCCTGCAGACTGCTGGGCTGGGACACAGACTGGTAATGGGATTGTGCTGATGGCAGGCCACTGGGCTGGTCCACAGACTGGTAATGGGATTGTGCTGACAGCGGTCCACTGGGCTGGGACACAGACTGGTAACGGGATTGTGCTGACAGCGGGCCGCTGGGCTGGTCCACAGACTGGTAACGGGCTTGTGCTGACTGCAGACTGCTGGGCTGGACCATAGACTGGTAACGGGCTTGTGCTGACTGCAGGCCACTGGGCTGGTCCACACTCTGGTAATGGGATTGTGCTGATGGCAGGCCACTGGGGTGGGACACAGACTGGTAACGGGCTTGTGCTGACTGCAGGCCACTGGGGTGGGACACAGACTGGTAAGGGGCTTGGGCTGACTGCAGACTGCTGGGCAAGGACAGAGATTGGTAACGGGCTTGTGCTGACTGCAGGCCACTGGGCTGGGACACAGACTGGTAACGGGCTTGTGCTGACTGCAGGCCACTGGGCTGGGACACAGACTGGTAAGGGGCTTGTCCTGACTGCAGACCGCCTAGCTGGCCCACAGACTCGTAGCTGGCTTGTGCTGCCTGCAGACTGCTGGGCTGGGACACAGACTGGTAATGGGATTGTGCTGACGGCAGGCCACTGGGCTGGTCCACAGACTGGTAACGGGATTGTGCTGACGGCAGGCCACTGAGCTGGGACACAGACTGGTAACGGGCTTGTGCTGACTGCAGACTGCTGGGCAAGGACAGAGATTGGTATCGGTCTTGGCCTAATTGCAGACCGCTTAGCTGGTCCACAGACTCATAGCTGGCTTGTGCTTCTTGCAGACCGCTGGGCCGGAACACAGACTGGTAGCGGGCTTGTGCTGACTGCAGGCCACTGGGCTGGTCCACAGACTGGTAACGGGCTTGTGCTGACTGAAGACTGCTGGGCTGGACCATAGACTGGTATCTGGCTTGTCCTGACTGCAGACTGCTGGGCGAGGACAGAGACTGGTAGCGGGCTTGTGCTGACTGCAGGCCACTGAGCTGGGACACAGGATAACCACTCTTGACAAAGCCACCAACTAGAAGAATATAAAAAAGGGAAAGAAAGAATCAAATAGACATGCTAGCAAACATGAATTATAGAACTTGCCTGGATAAACCTTACCACTTCCAAAATGGTCACAGACACAAAGACTGAGAAGTGCCAAGGAAAAACTGTAGATAAAAAAAACAAAAAACATATTAGATGAGTGCCACTAGTTAACAAATGCCAAATACTACAATGTATCATCATACCTTAAGAGTTGGCTAGTGGTACCCTCCATGGCCAAACAAAAATACAACAACTACCACTTCAACAACACCAGTAAAAAATTCATAAAAAACATACTTGACTTCCAACACATATTAGTGTTGCCTGAAGGGACTCTTTATAGTGCCAGCAACTGGCATTTACCAATTGTTTCCTGACAATCAGTTGTCATGGGAACACGTAATACTCAATTATTAGGTTCAGGTGTTACAACTCTTATCATGACAGCTGCCATTTCATTAAAGATAGTTGCTTTTTTATACTATGTCTTTTGGTCTTTTTTTATATATTTCTTCGTCTTAATTGAAACTGTTTGAAAACTAGAGCACACTGGTCAATTTATTATGAGTAAATACATGCCAACATAAAAAAAAATCTGGCAGGACTATTCCTGCGAGCTTTCCTGTAGTGAAGGCTGTGTTCAGATGAGACCCTCATCAGGTTTTTTTTTTTTTTTTATTCAGCTGAATGGACATAACTTTATTTTTATAACAAAAAGACCAGGGGAGAGATAAGAATACCCGTTTATACTTAGATTTAAACTTAGATTCTATAAGCTACTCCAAATAAAAATGTGACAAAATCAGTATTTAGGTAAAAAATACTATAATGTATAAATTATATATATTAATCTTTACTAAAGCTAAAGGTTATTCAGTCATGAGCAGATTTGTGCAGAGTTTTAGGCTACTTTCACTTTAAGACCAAATGCATGGATCTGATTTTCTCCCAACTGTTTACGTTAAGACTTTTTATTTTAACTCTGGGCTTAGGAGGATACTGCCATTTTGACATAATTTCGAGTGTATTCATCCGTGTAAGCGTGACAAGACACAAAAGAGAGCTCAGTTCAGTAATGGTGCGCTGATACAGAGTAAACAGCGCGTGTGTACAAAATGGAGCTTCTTTCGCATTTTCTTGCAGGTGAACGGTTTAAAATCCTTTGAATGTTTATGAAGACCACATTCATGTTCTAATACTGCTTTCTAGTTTCTAAATAACAAGTGGAATTTTGAAACCAACTGGCTGAAAACTATGATCTCCCTCAAAATCTGGAGTTGAATAAAACGCTCCAATTTTGAGTAAGGGCAATAAGGGCCAATCTGTCATTATTTGGCGTGAGGCCAGGGTGTAACCTCTTGAGCATCAATAAAAAAAAATCTAAAAAAATCTGAGGTCCGGGGTCCTTTGCTAAGGGCTGTCCGGTCCCTGTACGACCGTAGCAGGAGCTTGGTTCGCATTGCCGGCAGTAAGTCAGACTTCTTCCCGGTGCATGTTGGACTCCGGCAGGGCTGCCCTTTCTCGCCGGTTCTGTTCATAATTTTTATGGACAGAATTTCTAGGCGCAGCCAGAGGCCGGAGGGTGTTAGGTTTGGGGACAACACGATTTCGTCTCTGCTCTTTGCGGATGATGTTGTCGTGTTGGCACCATCAGACCAGGACCTTCAGCATGCACTGGGACGGTTTGCAGCCGAGTGTGAAGCAGCTGGGATGAGAATCAGCACCTCCAAATCCGAGGCCATGGTCCTCAGTCGGAAAAAGGTGGCTTGCCTACTTCAGGTTGGTGGAGAGTTCCTGCCTCAAGTGGAGGAGTTTAAGTATCTTGGGGGTTTTGTTCACGAGTGAGGGAAGGATGGAACGGGAGATTGACAGACGGATCGGTGCAGCTTCTGCAGTAATGCGGTCGATGTACCGGTCTGTCGTGGTGAAGAAAGAGCTGAGCCGCAAGGCGAAGCTCTCGATTTACCGGTCAATCTACGTTCCTACTCTCACCTATGGTCATGAGCTTTGGGTCATGACCGAAAGGACAAGATCCCGGATACAGGCGGCCGAAATGAGCTTTCTCCGCAGGGTGGCTGGGCGATCCCTTAGAGATAGGGTGAGAAGCTCGGTCACTCGGGAGGAGCTCAGAGTAGAGCCGCTGCTCCTCCACATCGAGAGGGGTCAGCTGAGGTGGCTCGGGCATCTGTTCCGGATGCCTCCTGGACGCCTTCCCGGGAAGGTGTTCCGGGCGCGTCCCACTGGGAGGAGACCCCGGGGAAGACCTAGGACACGCTGGAGAGACTATGTCTCCCGGCTGGCCTGGGAACGCCTCGGTGTCCCCCCGGAAGAGCTAGAGGAAGTGTCTAGGGAGAGGGAAGTCTGGGCGTCTCTGCTTAGACTGCTGCCCCCGCGACCCGGCCCTGGATAAGCGGAAGAAGATGGCATGGTATGGTACTCTGAGGTCATTAGAAGACAAAAATGTCCCTGTCATAATGTTAGGCTTTGGAGCACAGACTTAAGTTTGGTCTCATTTTAAAGAAGAACCTTGGCCAAAGTAAACAGCAAAAGTTAAATGTATGAACATTTTATATAAAATATTTAATAAAACTGTAAGGTTCTTTTTTTTTTTTAAAGCAACATTTTAAACAAAAAGCTGAGAAAACTACATTTGTCAAAGACTACGTCTGGATCAGATTCAGAATGATGATCAAAACAGATGGAGTAGATTGAGCACATCAACACCCCCAAAGCTTCAGAGTCATTAACCCTTCCTGGGCCGATATTTCATCCAACTCATACAGGTTTGGAACAACTTGGGGGTAAGTGATGACAACATTATCATTTCTGGGTGACCTTTACATGCTATAGAGTGATGAAATATTTGTGTAGACCAACCGCTGGAAATGGGTTTGCATTTCAGCACTTCTGGTTCTAAAGTCTGAGTTTTAAATGAGTTTTGTTTCAACAAAGATGAGGTCATGCTAATGCATTGCAAACAATACCAAGACTCCCAGTAGACACTTGAGGTAACAGGTTTGTTTATTTTTTCAAAAACAAAGCAAACACTTAAAATGAAGAACACAAGGCAAAGTATACAGCTATGACTTAACTTGATGCAACAACCTCAATATGCCTGGAGATGAATGCTTATTTTGAGTAGTCTGAGTGTACAGAGGTGCTGGATCTTGAAAGCCAGGCTGGACAGACTGCAGCAAACTCATAGCTTGAAGTGGTATTTTACTGGGTTGCGCCAAAGGTTTGGAACCAAGACTAGAAAGAGACATGTAACTTGACTGCTCTGGCTTAGGAAAGACCTGGAATCTAGACTGCCGGGACACAGACTGGTAACTGGCTTGTGCTGATTGCAGACCGCTGGGCTGGTCCACAGACTGGTAATGGGATTGTGCTGACGGCAGGCCACTGGGCTGGTCCACAGACTGGTAACGGGATTGTCCTGACGGCAGGCCACTGAGCTGGGACACAGACTGGTAGCGGGCTTGTGCTAACTCCAGGCCACTGGGCCAGTTCACTGATTGGGAGCCAGTTTGTGTAGGTTGTTGGAAACCAAGCTGGGGCACAAACGGGTAGCTGGCTTGGGCGGGTTGTTGGATGCCAGACTGGTCCACAGACTGTGAGCTGGCTTGTGCGGACTGCAGGCCACTGAGCTGGTCCACAGACTGGTAAGGGGCTTGGGCTGACTGCAGACCGCTTAGCTGGTCCACAGACTCGTAGCTGGCTTGTGCTGCCTGCAGACTGCTGGGCTGGGACACAGACTGGTAATGGGATTGTGCTGACAGCGAGCCACTGGGCTGGTCCACAGACTGGTAACGGGATTGTGCTGACAGCAGGCCACTGAGCTGGGACACAGACTGGTAACGGGATTGTGCTGACTGCAGACTGCTGGGCTGGACCATAGACTGGTAACGGGCTTGTGCTGACTGCAGGCCACTGGGCTGGAACACAGACTGGTAACGGGCTTGTGCTGACTGCAGGCCACTGGGCTGGGACACAGACTGGTAAGGGGCTTGGGCTGACTGCAGACTGCTGGGCAAGGACAGAGACTGGTATCTGGCTTGTCCTGACTGCAGACCGCTTAGCTGGCCCACAGACTCGTAGCTGGCTTGTGCTGACTGCAGACTGCTGGGCAAGGACAGAGACTGGTATCTGGCTTGTCCTGACTGCAGACCGCTTAGCTGGCCCACAGACTCGTAGCTGGCTTGTGCTGCCTGCAGACTGCTGGGCTGGGACACAGACTGGTAATGGGATTGTGCTGACGGCAGGCCACTGGGCTGGTCCACAGACTGGTAACGGGATTGTCCTGACGGCAGGCCACTGAGCTGGGACACAGACTGGTAGCGGGCTTGTGCTGACTGCAGGGCACCGGGCTGGGACACAGATTGGTATCTAGCTTGTGCTAACTGCAGGCCACTGGGCCAGTTCACTGATTGGGAGCCAGTTTGTGTAGGTTGTTGGAAACCAAGCTGGGGCACAAACTGGTAGCTGGCTTGGGCGGGTTGTTGGATGCCAGACTGGTCCACAGACTGTGAGCTGGCTTGTGCGGACTGCAGGCCACTGAGCTGGTCCACAGACTGTGAGCTGGCTTGTGCTGCCTGCAGACTGCTGGGCTGGGACACGGACTGGTAATGGGATTGTGCTGATGGCAGGCCACTGGGCTGGTCCACAGACTGGTAATGGGATTGTGCTGACAGCGGTCCACTGGGCTGGGACACAGACTGGTAACGGGATTGTGCTGACAGCGGGCCGCTGGGCTGGTCCACAGACTGGTAACGGGCTTGTGCTGACTGCAGACTGCTGGGCTGGACCACACTCTGGTAATGGGATTGTGCTGATGGCAGGCCACTGGGGTGGGACACAGACTGGTAACGGGCTTGTGCTGACTGCAGGCCACTGGGCTGGTCCACACTCTGGTAATGGGATTGTGCTGATGGCAGGCCACTGGGGTGGGACACAGACTGGTAACGGGCTTGTGCTGACTGCAGGCCACTGGGGTGGGACACAGACTGGTAACGGGCTTGTGCTGACTGCAGGCCACTGGGGTGGGACACAGACTGGTAACGGGCTTGTGCTGACTGCAGGCCACTGGGCTGGGACACAGACTGGTAAGGGGCTTGGGCTGACTGCAGACTGCTGGGCAAGGACAGAGATTGGTAACGGGCTTGTGCTGACTGCAGGCCACTGGGCTGGGACACAGACTGGTAACGGGCTTGTGCTGACTGCAGGCCACTGGGCTGGGACACAGACTGGTAAGGGGCTTGTCCTGACTGCAGACCGCTTAGCTGGCCCACAGACTCGTAGCTGGCTTGTGCTGCCTGCAGACTGCTGGGCTGGGACACAGACTGGTAATGGGATTGTGCTGACGGCAGGCCACTGGGCTGGTCCACAGACTGGTAACGGGATTGTGCTGACGGCAGGCCACTGAGCTGGGACACAGACTGGTAACGGGCTTGTGCTGACTGCAGACTGCTGGGCAAGGACAGAGATTGGTATCGGTCTTGGCCTAATTGCAGACCGCTTAGCTGGTCCACAGACTCATAGCTGGCTTGTGCTTCTTGCAGACCGCTGGGCCGGAACACAGACTGGTAGCGGGCTTGTGCTGACTGCAGGCCACTGGGCTGGTCCACAGACTGGTAACGGGCTTGTGCTGACTGAAGACTGCTGGGCTGGACCATAGACTGGTATCTGGCTTGTCCTGACTGCAGACTGCTGGGCAAGGACAGAGACTGGTAGCGGGCTTGTGCTGACTGCAGGCCACTGAGCTGGGACACAGGATAACCACTCTTGACAAAGCCACCAACTAGAAGAATATAAAAAAGGGAAAGAAAGAATCAAATAGACATGCTAGCAAACATGAATTATAGAACTTGCCTGGATAAACCTTACCACTTCCAAAATGGTCACAGACACAAAGACTGAGAAGTGCCAAGGAAAAACTGTAGATAAAAAAAACAAAAAACATATTAGATGAGTGCCACTAGTTAACAAATGCCAAATACTACAATGTATCATCATACCTTAAGAGTTGGCTAGTGGTACCCTCCATGGCCAAACAAAAATACAACAACTACCACTTCAACAACACCAGTAAAAAATTCATAAAAAACATACTTGACTTCCAACACATATTAGTGTTGCCTGAAGGGACTCTTTATAGTGCCAGCAACTGGCATTTACCAATTGTTTCCTGACAATCAGTTGTCATGGGAACACGTAATACTCAATTATTAGGTTCAGGTGTTACAACTCTTATCATGACAGCTGCCATTTCATTAAAGATAGTTGCTTTTTTATACTATGTCTTTTGGTCTTTTTTTATATATTTCTTCGTCTTAATTGAAACTGTTTGAAAACTAGAGCACACTGGTCAATTTATTATGAGTAAATACATGCCAACATAAAAAAAAATCTGGCAGGACTATTCCTGCGAGCTTTCCTGTAGTGAAGGCTGTGTTCAGATGAGACCCTCATCAGGTTTTTTTTTTTTTTTTATTCAGCTGAATGGACATAACTTTATTTTTATAACAAAAAGACCAGGGGAGAGATAAGAATACCCGTTTATACTTAGATTTAAACTTAGATTCTATAAGCTACTCCAAATAAAAATGTGACAAAATCAGTATTTAGGTAAAAAATACTATAATGTATAAATTATATATATTAATCTTTACTAAAGCTAAAGGTTATTCAGTCATGAGCAGATTTGTGCAGAGTTTTAGGCTACTTTCACTTTAAGACCAAATGCATGGATCTGATTTTCTCCCAACTGTTTACGTTAAGACTTTTTATTTTAACTCTGGGCTTAGGAGGATACTGCCATTTTGACATAATTTCGAGTGTATTCATCCGTGTAAGCGTGACAAGACACAAAAGAGAGCTCAGTTCAGTAATGGTGCGCTGATACAGAGTAAACAGCGCGTGTGTACAAAATGGAGCTTCTTTCGCATTTTCTTGCAGGTGAACGGTTTAAAATCCTTTGAATGTTTATGAAGACCACATTCATGTTCTAATACTGCTTTCTAGTTTCTAAATAACAAGTGGAATTTTGAAACCAACTGGCTGAAAACTATGATCTCCCTCAAAATCTGGAGTTGAATAAAACGCTCCAATTTTGAGTAAGGGCAATAAGGGCCAATCTGTCATTATTTGGCGTGAGGCCAGGGTGTAACCTCTTGAGCATCAATAAAAAAAAATCTAAAAAAATCTGAGGTCCGGGGTCCTTTGCTAAGGGCTGTCCGGTCCCTGTACGACCGAAGCAGGAGCTTGGTTCGCATTGCCGGCAGTAAGTCAGACTTCTTCCCGGTGCATGTTGGACTCCGGCAGGGCTGCCCTTTCTCGCCGGTTCTGTTCATAATTTTTATGGACAGAATTTCTAGGCGCAGCCAGAGGCCGGAGGGTGTTAGGTTTGGGGACAACACGATTTCGTCTCTGCTCTTTGCGGATGATGTTGTCGTGTTGGCACCATCAGACCAGGACCTTCAGCATGCACTGGGACGGTTTGCAGCCGAGTGTGAAGCAGCTGGGATGAGAATCAGCACCTCCAAATCCGAGGCCATGGTCCTCAGTCGGAAAAAGGTGGCTTGCCTACTTCAGGTTGGTGGAGAGTTCCTGCCTCAAGTGGAGGAGTTTAAGTATCTTGGGGGTTTTGTTCACGAGTGAGGGAAGGATGGAACGGGAGATTGACAGACGGATCGGTGCAGCTTCTGCAGTAATGCGGTCGATGTACCGGTCTGTCGTGGTGAAGAAAGAGCTGAGCCGCAAGGCGAAGCTCTCGATTTACCGGTCAATCTACGTTCCTACTCTCACCTATGGTCATGAGCTTTGGGTCATGACCGAAAGGACAAGATCCCGGATACAGGCGGCCGAAATGAGCTTTCTCCGCAGGGTGGCTGGGCGATCCCTTAGAGATAGGGTGAGAAGCTTGGTCACTCGGGAGGAGCTCAGAGTAGAGCCGCTGCTCCTCCACATCGAGAGGGGTCAGCTGAGGTGGCTCGGGCATCTGTTCCGGATGCCTCCTGGACGCCTTCCCGGGAAGGTGTTCCGGGCGCGTCCCACTGGGAGGAGACCCCGGGGAAGACCTAGGACACGCTGGAGAGACTATGTCTCCCGGCTGGCCTGGGAACGCCTCGGTGTCCCCCCGGAAGAGCTAGAGGAAGTGTCTAGGGAGAGGGAAGTCTGGGCGTCTCTGCTTAGACTGCTGCCCCCGCGACCCGGCCCTGGATAAGCGGAAGAAGATGGCATGGTATGGTACTCTGAGGTCATTAGAGGACAAAAATGTCCCTGTCATAATGTTAGGCTTTGGAGCACAGACTTAAGTTTGGTCTCATTTTAAAGAAGAACCTTGGCCAAAGTAAACAGCAAAAGTTAAATGTATGAACATTTTATATAAAATATTTAATAAAACTGTAAGGTTCTTTTTTTTTTTTAAAGCAACATTTTAAACAAAAAGCTGAGAAAACTACATTTGTCAAAGACTACGTCTGGATCAGATTCAGAATGATGATCAAAACAGATGGAGTAGATTGAGCACATCAACACCCCCAAAGCTTCAGAGTCATTAACCCTTCCTGGGCCGATATTTCATCCAACTCATACAGGTTTGGAACAACTTGGGGGTAAGTGATGACAACATTATCATTTCTGGGTGACCTTTACATGCTATAGAGTGATGAAATATTTGTGTAGACCAACCGCTGGAAATGGGTTTGCATTTCAGCACTTCTGGTTCTAAAGTCTGAGTTTTAAATGAGTTTTGTTTCAACAAAGATGAGGTCATGCTAATGCATTGCAAACAATACCAAGACTCCCAGTAGACACTTGAGGTAACAGGTTTGTTTATTTTTTCAAAAACAAAGCAAACACTTAAAATGAAGAACACAAGGCAAAGTATACAGCTATGACTTAACTTGATGCAACAACCTCAATATGCCTGGAGATGAATGCTTATTTTGAGTAGTCTGAGTGTACAGAGGTGCTGGATCTTGAAAGCCAGGCTGGACAGACTGCAGCAAACTCATAGCTTGAAGTGGTATTTTACTGGGTTGCGCCAAAGGTTTGGAACCAAGACTAGAAAGAGACATGTAACTTGACTGCTCTGGCTTAGGAAAGACCTGGAATCTAGACTGCCGGGACACAGACTGGTAACTGGCTTGTGCTGATTGCAGACCGCTGGGCTGGTCCACAGACTGGTAATGGGATTGTGCTGACGGCAGGCCACTGGGCTGGTCCACAGACTGGTAACGGGATTGTCCTGACGGCAGGCCACTGAGCTGGGACACAGACTGGTAGCGGGCTTGTGCTGACTGCAGGGCACCGGGCTGGGACACAGATTGGTATCTAGCTTGTGCTAACTGCAGGCCACTTGGCCAGTTCACTGATTGGGAGCCAGTTTGTGTAGGTTGTTGGAAACCAAGCTGGGGCACAAACTGGTAGCTGGCTTGGGCGGGTTGTTGGATGCCAGACTGGTCCACAGACTGTGAGCTGGCTTGTGCGGACTGCAGGCCACTGAGCTGGTCCACAGACTGGTAAGGGGCTTGGGCTGACTGCAGACCGCTTAGCTGGTCCACAGACTCGTAGCTGGCTTTTGCTGCCTGCAGACTGCTGGGCTGGGACACAGACTGGTAATGGGATTGTGCTGACAGCGAGCCACTGGGCTGGTCCACAGACTGGTAACGGGATTGTGCTGACAGCAGGCCACTGAGCTGGGACACAGACTGGTAACGGGATTGTGCTGACTGCAGACTGCTGGGCCGGACCATAGACTGGTAACGGGCTTGTGCTGACTGCAGGCCACTGGGCTGGAACACAGACTGGTAACGGGCTTGTGCTGACTGCAGGCCACTGGGCTGGGACACAGACTGGTAAGGGGCTTGGGCTGACTGCAGACTGCTGGGCAAGGACAGAGACTGGTATCTGGCTTGTCCTGACTGCAGACCGCTTAGCTGGCCCACAGACTCGTAGCTGGCTTGTGCTGCCTGCAGACTGCTGGGCTGGGACACAGACTGGTAATGGGATTGTGCTGACGGCAGGCCACTGGGCTGGTCCACAGACTGGTAACGGGATTGTCCTGACGGCAGGCCACTGAGCTGGGACACAGACTGGTAGCGGGCTTGTGCTGACTGCAGGGCACCGGGCTGGGACACAGATTGGTATCTAGCTTGTGCTAACTGCAGGCCACTGGGCCAGTTCACTGATTGGGAGCCAGTTTGTGTAGGTTGTTGGAAACCAAGCTGGGGCACAAACTGGTAGCTGGCTTGGGCGGGTTGTTGGATGCCAGACTGGTCCACAGACTGTGAGCTGGCTTGTGCGGACTGCAGGCCACTGAGCTGGTCCACAGACTGGTAAGGGGCTTGGGCTGACTGCAGACCGCTTAGCTGGTCCACAGACTCGTAGCTGGCTTGTGCTGCCTGCAGACTGCTGGGCTGGGACACAGACTGGTAATGGGATTGTGCTGATGGCAGGCCACTGGGCTGGTCCACAGACTGGTAATGGGATTGTGCTGACAGCGGTCCACTGGGCTGGGACACAGACTGGTAACGGGATTGTGCTGACAGCGGGCCGCTGGGCTGGTCCACAGACTGGTAACGGGCTTGTGCTGACTGCAGACTGCTGGGCTGGACCATAGACTGGTAACGGGCTTGTGCTGACTGCAGGCCACTGGGCTGGTCCACACTCTGGTAATGGGATTGTGCTGATGGCAGGCCACTGGGGTGGGACACAGACTGGTAACGGGCTTGTGCTGACTGCAGGCCACTGGGGTGGGACACAGACTGGTAACGGGCTTGTGCTGACTGCAGGCCACTGGGGTGGGACACAGACTGGTAACGGGCTTGTGCTGACTGCAGGCCACTGGGCTGGGACACAGACTGGTAAGGGGCTTGGGCTGACTGCAGACTGCTGGGCAAGGACAGAGATTGGTAACGGGCTTGTGCTGACTGCAGGCCACTGGGCTGGGACACAGACTGGTAACGGGCTTGTGCTGACTGCAGGCCACTGGGCTGGGACACAGACTGGTAAGGGGCTTGTCCTGACTGCAGATCGCCTAGCTGGCCCACAGACTCGTAGCTGGCTTGTGCTGCCTGCAGACTGCTGGGCTGGGACACAGACTGGTAATGGGATTGTGCTGACGGCAGGCCACTGGGCTGGTCCACAGACTGGTAACGGGATTGTGCTGACGGCAGGCCACTGAGCTGGGACACAGACTGGTAACGGGCTTGTGCTGACTGCAGACTGCTGGGCAAGGACAGAGATTGGTATCGGTCTTGGCCTAATTGCAGACCGCTTAGCTGGTCCACAGACTCATAGCTGGCTTGTGCTTCTTGCAGACCGCTGGGCCGGAACACAGACTGGTAGCGGGCTTGTGCTGACTGCAGGCCACTGGGCTGGTCCACAGACTGGTAACGGGCTTGTGCTGACTGAAGACTGCTGGGCTGGACCATAGACTGGTATCTGGCTTGTCCTGACTGCAGACTGCTGGGCGAGGACAGAGACTGGTAGCGGGCTTGTGCTGACTGCAGGCCACTGAGCTGGGACACAGGATAACCACTCTTGACAAAGCCACCAACTAGAAGAATATAAAAAAGGGAAAGAAAGAATCAAATAGACATGCTAGCAAACATGAATTATAGAACTTGCCTGGATAAACCTTACCACTTCCAAAATGGTCACAGACACAAAGACTGAGAAGTGCCAAGGAAAAACTGTAGATAAAAAAAACAAAAAACATATTAGATGAGTGCCACTAGTTAACAAATGCCAAATACTACAATGTATCATCATACCTTAAGAGTTGGCTAGTGGTACCCTCCATGGCCAAACAAAAATACAACAACTACCACCACTTCAACAACACCAGTAAAAAATTCATAAAAAACATACTTGACTTCCAACACATATTAGTGTTGCCTGAAGGGACTCTTTATAGTGCCAGCAACTGGCATTTACCAATTGTTTCCTGACAATCAGTTGTCATGGGAACACGTAATACTCAATTATTAGGTTCAGGTGTTACAACTCTTATCATGACAGCTGCCATTTCATTAAAGATAGTTGCTTTTTTATACTATGTCTTTTGGTCTTTTTTTATATATTTCTTCGTCTTAATTGAAACTGTTTGAAAACTAGAGCACACTGGTCAATTTATTATGAGTAAATACATGCCAACATAAAAAAAAATCTGGCAGGACTATTCCTGCGAGCTTTCCTGTAGTGAAGGCTGTGTTCAGATGAGACCCTCATCAGGTTTTTTTTTTTTTTTTATTCAGCTGAATGGACATAACTTTATTTTTATAACAAAAAGACCAGGGGAGAGATAAGAATACCCGTTTATACTTAGATTTAAACTTAGATTCTATAAGCTACTCCAAATAAAAATGTGACAAAATCAGTATTTAGGTAAAAAATACTATAATGTATAAATTATATATATTAATCTTTACTAAAGCTAAAGGTTATTCAGTCATGAGCAGATTTGTGCAGAGTTTTAGGCTACTTTCACTTTAAGACCAAATGCATGGATCTGATTTTCTCCCAACTGTTTACGTTAAGACTTTTTATTTTAACTCTGGGCTTAGGAGGATACTGCCATTTTGACATAATTTCGAGTGTATTCATCCGTGTAAGCGTGACAAGACACAAAAGAGAGCTCAGTTCAGTAATGGTGCGCTGATACAGAGTAAACAGCGCGTGTGTACAAAATGGAGCTTCTTTCGCATTTTCTTGCAGGTGAACGGTTTAAAATCCTTTGAATGTTTATGAAGACCACATTCATGTTCTAATACTGCTTTCTAGTTTCTAAATAACAAGTGGAATTTTGAAACCAACTGGCTGAAAACTATGATCTCCCTCAAAATCTGGAGTTGAATAAAACGCTCCAATTTTGAGTAAGGGCAATAAGGGCCAATCTGTCATTATTTGGCGTGAGGCCAGGGTGTAACCTCTTGAGCATCAATAAAAAAAAATCTAAAAAAATCTGAGGTCCGGGGTCCTTTGCTAAGGGCTGTCCGGTCCCTGTACGACCGAAGCAGGAGCTTGGTTCGCATTGCCGGCAGTAAGTCAGACTTCTTCCCGGTGCATGTTGGACTCCGGCAGGGCTGCCCTTTCTCGCCGGTTCTGTTCATAATTTTTATGGACAGAATTTCTAGGCGCAGCCAGAGGCCGGAGGGTGTTAGGTTTGGGGACAACACGATTTCGTCTCTGCTCTTTGCGGATGATGTTGTCGTGTTGGCACCATCAGACCAGGACCTTCAGCATGCACTGGGACGGTTTGCAGCCGAGTGTGAAGCAGCTGGGATGAGAATCAGCACCTCCAAATCCGAGGCCATGGTCCTCAGTCGGAAAAAGGTGGCTTGCCTACTTCAGGTTGGTGGAGAGTTCCTGCCTCAAGTGGAGGAGTTTAAGTATCTTGGGGGTTTTGTTCACGAGTGAGGGAAGGATGGAACGGGAGATTGACAGACGGATCGGTGCAGCTTCTGCAGTAATGCGGTCGATGTACCGGTCTGTCGTGGTGAAGAAAGAGCTGAGCCGCAAGGCGAAGCTCTCGATTTACCGGTCAATCTACGTTCCTACTCTCACCTATGGTCATGAGCTTTGGGTCATGACCGAAAGGACAAGATCCCGGATACAGGCGGCCGAAATGAGCTTTCTCCGCAGGGTGGCTGGGCGATCCCTTAGAGATAGGGTGAGAAGCTTGGTCACTCGGGAGGAGCTCAGAGTAGAGCCGCTGCTCCTCCACATCGAGAGGGGTCAGCTGAGGTGGCTCGGGCATCTGTTCCGGATGCCTCCTGGACGCCTTCCCGGGAAGGTGTTCCGGGCGCGTCCCACTGGGAGGAGACCCCGGGGAAGACCTAGGACACGCTGGAGAGACTATGTCTCCCGGCTGGCCTGGGAACGCCTCGGTGTCCCCCCGGAAGAGCTAGAGGAAGTGTCTAGGGAGAGGGAAGTCTGGGCGTCTCTGCTTAGACTGCTGCCCCCGCGACCCGGCCCTGGATAAGCGGAAGAAGATGGCATGGTATGGTACTCTGAGGTCATTAGAGGACAAAAATGTCCCTGTCATAATGTTAGGCTTTGGAGCACAGACTTAAGTTTGGTCTCATTTTAAAGAAGAACCTTGGCCAAAGTAAACAGCAAAAGTTAAATGTATGAACATTTTATATAAAATATTTAATAAAACTGTAAGGTTCTTTTTTTTTTTTAAAGCAACATTTTAAACAAAAAGCTGAGAAAACTACATTTGTCAAAGACTACGTCTGGATCAGATTCAGAATGATGATCAAAACAGATGGAGTAGATTGAGCACATCAACACCCCCAAAGCTTCAGAGTCATTAACCCTTCCTGGGCCGATATTTCATCCAACTCATACAGGTTTGGAACAACTTGGGGGTAAGTGATGACAACATTATCATTTCTGGGTGACCTTTACATGCTATAGAGTGATGAAATATTTGTGTAGACCAACCGCTGGAAATGGGTTTGCATTTCAGCACTTCTGGTTCTAAAGTCTGAGTTTTAAATGAGTTTTGTTTCAACAAAGATGAGGTCATGCTAATGCATTGCAAACAATACCAAGACTCCCAGTAGACACTTGAGGTAACAGGTTTGTTTATTTTTTCAAAAACAAAGCAAACACTTAAAATGAAGAACACAAGGCAAAGTATACAGCTATGACTTAACTTGATGCAACAACCTCAATATGCCTGGAGATGAATGCTTATTTTGAGTAGTCTGAGTGTACAGAGGTGCTGGATCTTGAAAGCCAGGCTGGACAGACTGCAGCAAACTCATAGCTTGAAGTGGTATTTTACTGGGTTGCGCCAAAGGTTTGGAACCAAGACTAGAAAGAGACATGTAACTTGACTGCTCTGGCTTAGGAAAGACCTGGAATCTAGACTGCCGGGACACAGACTGGTAACTGGCTTGTGCTGATTGCAGACCGCTGGGCTGGTCCACAGACTGGTAATGGGATTGTGCTGACGGCAGGCCACTGGGCTGGTCCACAGACTGGTAACGGGATTGTCCTGACGGCAGGCCACTGAGCTGGGACACAGACTGGTAGCGGGCTTGTGCTGACTGCAGGGCACCGGGCTGGGACACAGATTGGTATCTAGCTTGTGCTAACTGCAGGCCACTTGGCCAGTTCACTGATTGGGAGCCAGTTTGTGTAGGTTGTTGGAAACCAAGCTGGGGCACAAACTGGTAGCTGGCTTGGGCGGGTTGTTGGATGCCAGACTGGTCCACAGACTGTGAGCTGGCTTGTGCGGACTGCAGGCCACTGAGCTGGTCCACAGACTGGTAAGGGGCTTGGGCTGACTGCAGACCGCTTAGCTGGTCCACAGACTCGTAGCTGGCTTTTGCTGCCTGCAGACTGCTGGGCTGGGACACAGACTGGTAATGGGATTGTGCTGACAGCGAGCCACTGGGCTGGTCCACAGACTGGTAACGGGATTGTGCTGACAGCAGACTGCTGGGCCGGACCATAGACTGGTAACGGGCTTGTGCTGACTGCAGGCCACTGGGCTGGAACACAGACTGGTAACGGGCTTGTGCTGACTGCAGGCCACTGGGCTGGGACACAGACTGGTAAGGGGCTTGGGCTGACTGCAGACTGCTGGGCAAGGACAGAGACTGGTATCTGGCTTGTCCTGACTGCAGACCGCTTAGCTGGCCCACAGACTCGTAGCTGGCTTGTGCTGCCTGCAGACTGCTGGGCTGGGACACAGACTGGTAATGGGATTGTGCTGACGGCAGGCCACTGGGCTGGTCCACAGACTGGTAACGGGATTGTCCTGACGGCAGGCCACTGAGCTGGGACACAGACTGGTAGCGGGCTTGTGCTGACTGCAGGGCACCGGGCTGGGACACAGATTGGTATCTAGCTTGTGCTAACTGCAGGCCACTGGGCCAGTTCACTGATTGGGAGCCAGTTTGTGTAGGTTGTTGGAAACCAAGCTGGGGCACAAACTGGTAGCTGGCTTGGGCGGGTTGTTGGATGCCAGACTGGTCCACAGACTGTGAGCTGGCTTGTGCGGACTGCAGGCCACTGAGCTGGTCCACAGACTGGTAAGGGGCTTGGGCTGACTGCAGACCGCTTAGCTGGTCCACAGACTCGTAGCTGGCTTGTGCTGCCTGCAGACTGCTGGGCTGGGACACAGACTGGTAATGGGATTGTGCTGATGGCAGGCCACTGGGCTGGTCCACAGACTGGTAATGGGATTGTGCTGACAGCGGTCCACTGGGCTGGGACACAGACTGGTAACGGGATTGTGCTGACAGCGGGCCGCTGGGCTGGTCCACAGACTGGTAACGGGCTTGTGCTGACTGCAGACTGCTGGGCTGGACCATAGACTGGTAACGGGCTTGTGCTGACTGCAGGCCACTGGGCTGGTCCACACTCTGGTAATGGGATTGTGCTGATGGCAGGCCACTGGGGTGGGACACAGACTGGTAACGGGCTTGTGCTGACTGCAGGCCACTGGGGTGGGACACAGACTGGTAACGGGCTTGTGCTGACTGCAGGCCACTGGGGTGGGACACAGACTGGTAACGGGCTTGTGCTGACTGCAGGCCACTGGGCTGGGACACAGACTGGTAAGGGGCTTGGGCTGACTGCAGACTGCTGGGCAAGGACAGAGATTGGTAACGGGCTTGTGCTGACTGCAGGCCACTGGGCTGGGACACAGACTGGTAACGGGCTTGTGCTGACTGCAGGCCACTGGGCTGGGACACAGACTGGTAAGGGGCTTGTCCTGACTGCAGACCGCCTAGCTGGCCCACAGACTCGTAGCTGGCTTGTGCTGCCTGCAGACTGCTGGGCTGGGACACAGACTGGTAATGGGATTGTGCTGACGGCAGGCCACTGGGCTGGTCCACAGACTGGTAACGGGATTGTGCTGACGGCAGGCCACTGAGCTGGGACACAGACTGGTAACGGGCTTGTGCTGACTGCAGACTGCTGGGCAAGGACAGAGATTGGTATCGGTCTTGGCCTAATTGCAGACCGCTTAGCTGGTCCACAGACTCATAGCTGGCTTGTGCTTCTTGCAGACTGCTGGGCAAGGACAGAGATTGGTATCGGTCTTGGCCTAATTGCAGACCGCTTGGCTGGGACACAGACTGGTAGCGGGCTTGTGCTGACTGCAGGCCACTGGGCTGGTCCACAGACTGGTAACGGGCTTGTGCTGACTGAAGACTGCTGGGCTGGACCATAGACTGGTATCTGGCTTGTCCTGACTGCAGACTGCTGGGCAAGGACAGAGACTGGTAGCGGGCTTGTGCTGACTGCAGGCCACTGAGCTGGGACACAGGATAACCACTCTTGACAAAGCCACCAACTAGAAGAATATAAAAAAGGGAAAGAAAGAATCAAATAGACATGCTAGCAAACATGAATTATAGAACTTGCCTGGATAAACCTTACCACTTCCAAAATGGTCACAGACACAAAGACTGAGAAGTGCCAAGGAAAAACTGTAGATAAAAAAAACAAAAAACATATTAGAGGAGTGCCACTAGTTAACAAATGCCAAATACTACAATGTATCATCATACCTTAAGAGTTGGCTAGTGGTACCCTCCATGGCCAAACAAAAATACAACAACTACCACTTCAACAACACCAGTAAAAAAATTCATAAAAAACATACTTGACTTCCAACACATATTAGTGTTGCCTGAAGGGACTCTTTATAGTGCCAGCAACTGGCATTTACCAATTGTTTCCTGACAATCAGTTGTCATGGGAACACGTAATACTCAATTATTAGGTTCAGGTGTTACAACTCTTATCATGACAGCTGCCATTTCATTAAAGATAGTTGCTTTTTTATACTATGTCTTTTGGTCTTTTTTTATATATTTCTTCGTCTTAATTGAAACTGTTTGAAAACTAGAGCACACTGGTCAATTTATTATGAGTAAATACATGCCAACATAAAAAAAAATCTGGCAGGACTATTCCTGCGAGCTTTCCTGTAGTGAAGGCTGTGTTCAGATGAGACCCTCATCAGGTTTTTTTTTTTTTTTTATTCAGCTGAATGGACATAACTTTATTTTTATAACAAAAAGACCAGGGGAGAGATAAGAATACCCGTTTATACTTAGATTTAAACTTAGATTCTATAAGCTACTCCAAATAAAAATGTGACAAAATCAGTATTTAGGTAAAAAATACTATAATGTATAAATTATATATATTAATCTTTACTAAAGCTAAAGGTTATTCAGTCATGAGCAGATTTGTGCAGAGTTTTAGGCTACTTTCACTTTAAGACCAAATGCATGGATCTGATTTTCTCCCAACTGTTTACGTTAAGACTTTTTATTTTAACTCTGGGCTTAGGAGGATACTGCCATTTTGACATAATTTCGAGTGTATTCATCCGTGTAAGCGTGACAAGACACAAAAGAGAGCTCAGTTCAGTAATGGTGCGCTGATACAGAGTAAACAGCGCGTGTGTACAAAATGGAGCTTCTTTCGCATTTTCTTGCAGGTGAACGGTTTAAAATCCTTTGAATGTTTATGAAGACCACATTCATGTTCTAATACTGCTTTCTAGTTTCTAAATAACAAGTGGAATTTTGAAACCAACTGGCTGAAAACTATGATCTCCCTCAAAATCTGGAGTTGAATAAAACGCTCCAATTTTGAGTAAGGGCAATAAGGGCCAATCTGTCATTATTTGGCGTGAGGCCAGGGTGTAACCTCTTGAGCATCAATAAAAAAAAATAAAAAAAAATCTGAGGTCCGGGGTCCTTTGCTAAGGGCTGTCCGGTCCCTGTACGACCGAAGCAGGAGCTTGGTTCGCATTGCCGGCAGTAAGTCAGACTTCTTCCCGGTGCATGTTGGACTCCGGCAGGGCTGCCCTTTCTCGCCGGTTCTGTTCATAATTTTTATGGACAGAATTTCTAGGCGCAGCCAGAGGCCGGAGGGTGTTAGGTTTGGGGACAACACGATTTCGTCTCTGCTCTTTGCGGATGATGTTGTCGTGTTGGCACCATCAGACCAGGACCTTCAGCATGCACTGGGACGGTTTGCAGCCGAGTGTGAAGCAGCTGGGATGAGAATCAGCACCTCCAAATCCGAGGCCATGGTCCTCAGTCGGAAAAAGGTGGCTTGCCTACTTCAGGTTGGTGGAGAGTTCCTGCCTCAAGTGGAGGAGTTTAAGTATCTTGGGGGTTTTGTTCACGAGTGAGGGAAGGATGGAACGGGAGATTGACAGACGGATCGGTGCAGCTTCTGCAGTAATGCGGTCGATGTACCGGTCTGTCGTGGTGAAGAAAGAGCTGAGCCGCAAGGCGAAGCTCTCAATTTACCGGTCAATCTACGTTCCTACTCTCACCTATGGTCATGAGCTTTGGGTCATGACCGAAAGGACAAGATCCCGGATACAGGCGGCCGAAATGAGCTTTCTCCGCAGGGTGGCTGGGCGATCCCTTAGAGATAGGGTGAGAAGCTCGGTCACTCGGGAGGAGCTCAGAGTAGAGCCGCTGCTCCTCCACATCGAGAGGGGTCAGCTGAGGTGGCTCGGGCATCTGTTCCGGATGCCTCCTGGACGCCTTCCCGGGAAGGTGTTCCGGGCGCGTCCCACTGGGAGGAGACCCCGGGGAAGACCTAGGACACGCTGGAGAGACTATGTCTCCCGGCTGGCCTGGGAACGCCTCGGTGTCCCCCCGGAAGAGCTAGAGGAAGTGTCTAGGGAGAGGGAAGTCTGGGCGTCTCTGCTTAGACTGCTGCCCCCGCGACCCGGCCCTGGATAAGCGGAAGAAGATGGCATGGTATGGTACTCTGAGGTCATTAGAGGACAAAAATGTCCCTGTCATAATGTTAGGCTTTGGAGCACAGACTTAAGTTTGGTCTCATTTTAAAGAAGAACCTTGGCCAAAGTAAACAGCAAAAGTTAAATGTATGAACATTTTATATAAAATATTTAATAAAACTGTAAGGTTCTTTTTTTTTTTAAAGTAACATTTTAAACAAAAAGCTGAGAAAACTACATTTGTCAAAGACTACGTCTGGATCAGATTCAGAATGATGATCAAAACAGATGGAGTAGATTGAGCACATCAACACCCCCAAAGCTTCAGAGTCATTAACCCTTCCTGGGCCGATATTTCATCCAACTCATACAGGTTTGGAACAACTTGGGGGTAAGTGATGACAACATTATCATTTCTGGGTGACCTTTACATGCTATAGAGTGATGAAATATTTGTGTAGACCAACCGCTGGAAATGGGTTTGCATTTCAGCACTTCTGGTTCTAAAGTCTGAGTTTTAAATGAGTTTTGTTTCAACAAAGATGAGGTCATGCTAATGCATTGCAAACAATACCAAGACTCCCAGTAGACACTTGAGGTAACAGGTTTGTTTATTTTTTCAAAAACAAAGCAAACACTTAAAATGAAGAACACAAGGCAAAGTATACAGCTATGACTTAACTTGATGCAACAACCTCAATATGCCTGGAGATGAATGCTTATTTTGAGTAGTCTGAGTGTACAGAGGTGCTGGATCTTGAAAGCCAGGCTGGACAGACTGCAGCAAACTCATAGCTTGAAGTGGTATTTTACTGGGTTGCGCCAAAGGTTTGGAACCAAGACTAGAAAGAGACATGTAACTTGACTGCTCTGGCTTAGGAAAGACCTGGAATCTAGACTGCCGGGACACAGACTGGTAACTGGCTTGTGCTGATTGCAGACCGCTGGGCTGGTCCACAGACTGGTAATGGGATTGTGCTGACGGCAGGCCACTGGGCTGGTCCACAGACTGGTAACGGGATTGTCCTGACGGCAGGCCACTGAGCTGGGACACAGACTGGTAGCGGGCTTGTGCTAACTCCAGGCCACTGGGCCAGTTCACTGATTGGGAGCCAGTTTGTGTAGGTTGTTGGAAACCAAGCTGGGGCACAAACGGGTAGCTGGCTTGGGCGGGTTGTTGGATGCCAGACTGGTCCACAGACTGTGAGCTGGCTTGTGCGGACTGCAGGCCACTGAGCTGGTCCACAGACTGGTAATGGGATTGTGCTGACAGCGAGCCACTGGGCTGGTCCACAGACTGGTAACGGGATTGTGCTGACAGCAGGCCACTGAGCTGGGACACAGACTGGTAACGGGATTGTGCTGACTGCAGACTGCTGGGCTGGACCATAGACTGGTAACGGGCTTGTGCTGACTGCAGGCCACTGGGCTGGAACACAGACTGGTAACGGGCTTGTGCTGACTGCAGGCCACTGGGCTGGGACACAGACTGGTAAGGGGCTTGGGCTGACTGCAGACTGCTGGGCAAGGACAGAGACTGGTATCTGGCTTGTCCTGACTGCAGACCGCTTAGCTGGCCCACAGACTCGTAGCTGGCTTGTGCTGCCTGCAGACTGCTGGGCTGGGACACAGACTGGTAATGGGATTGTGCTGACGGCAGGCCACTGGGCTGGTCCACAGACTGGTAACGGGATTGTCCTGACGGCAGGCCACTGAGCTGGGACACAGACTGGTAGCGGGCTTGTGCTGACTGCAGGGCACCGGGCTGGGACACAGATTGGTATCTAGCTTGTGCTAACTGCAGGCCACTTGGCCAGTTCACTGATTGGGAGCCAGTTTGTGTAGGTTGTTGGAAACCAAGCTGGGGCACAAACTGGTAGCTGGCTTGGGCGGGTTGTTGGATGCCAGACTGGTCCACAGACTGTGAGCTGGCTTGTGCGGACTGCAGGCCACTGAGCTGGTCCACAGACTGGTAAGGGGCTTGGGCTGACTGCAGACCGCTTAGCTGGTCCACAGACTCGTAGCTGGCTTTTGCTGCCTGCAGACTGCTGGGCTGGGACACAGACTGGTAATGGGATTGTGCTGACAGCGAGCCACTGGGCTGGTCCACAGACTGGTAACGGGATTGTGCTGACAGCAGGCCACTGAGCTGGGACACAGACTGGTAACGGGATTGTGCTGACTGCAGACTGCTGGGCCGGACCATAGACTGGTAACGGGCTTGTGCTGACTGCAGGCCACTGGGCTGGAACACAGACTGGTAACGGGCTTGTGCTGACTGCAGGCCACTGGGCTGGGACACAGACTGGTAAGGGGCTTGGGCTGACTGCAGACTGCTGGGCAAGGACAGAGACTGGTATCTGGCTTGTCCTGACTGCAGACCGCTTAGCTGGCCCACAGACTCGTAGCTGGCTTGTGCTGCCTGCAGACTGCTGGGCTGGGACACAGACTGGTAATGGGATTGTGCTGACGGCAGGCCACTGGGCTGGTCCACAGACTGGTAACGGGATTGTCCTGACGGCAGGCCACTGAGCTGGGACACAGACTGGTAGCGGGCTTGTGCTGACTGCAGGGCACCGGGCTGGGACACAGATTGGTATCTAGCTTGTGCTAACTGCAGGCCACTGGGCCAGTTCACTGATTGGGAGCCAGTTTGTGTAGGTTGTTGGAAACCAAGCTGGGGCACAAACTGGTAGCTGGCTTGGGCGGGTTGTTGGATGCCAGACTGGTCCACAGACTGTGAGCTGGCTTGTGCGGACTGCAGGCCACTGAGCTGGTCCACAGACTGGTAAGGGGCTTGGGCTGACTGCAGACCGCTTAGCTGGTCCACAGACTCGTAGCTGGCTTGTGCTGCCTGCAGACTGCTGGGCTGGGACACAGACTGGTAATGGGATTGTGCTGATGGCAGGCCACTGGGCTGGTCCACAGACTGGTAATGGGATTGTGCTGACAGCGGTCCACTGGGCTGGGACACAGACTGGTAACGGGATTGTGCTGACAGCGGGCCGCTGGGCTGGTCCACAGACTGGTAACGGGCTTGTGCTGACTGCAGACTGCTGGGCTGGACCATAGACTGGTAACGGGCTTGTGCTGACTGCAGGCCACTGGGCTGGTCCACACTCTGGTAATGGGATTGTGCTGATGGCAGGCCACTGGGGTGGGACACAGACTGGTAACGGGCTTGTGCTGACTGCAGGCCACTGGGGTGGGACACAGACTGGTAACGGGCTTGTGCTGACTGCAGGCCACTGGGGTGGGACACAGACTGGTAACGGGCTTGTGCTGACTGCAGGCCACTGGGCTGGGACACAGACTGGTAAGGGGCTTGGGCTGACTGCAGACTGCTGGGCAAGGACAGAGATTGGTAACGGGCTTGTGCTGACTGCAGGCCACTGGGCTGGGACACAGACTGGTAACGGGCTTGTGCTGACTGCAGGCCACTGGGCTGGGACACAGACTGGTAAGGGGCTTGTCCTGACTGCAGACCGCCTAGCTGGCCCACAGACTCGTAGCTGGCTTGTGCTGCCTGCAGACTGCTGGGCTGGGACACAGACTGGTAATGGGATTGTGCTGACGGCAGGCCACTGGGCTGGTCCACAGACTGGTAACGGGATTGTGCTGACGGCAGGCCACTGAGCTGGGACACAGACTGGTAACGGGCTTGTGCTGACTACAGACTGCTGGGCAAGGACAGAGATTGGTATCGGTCTTGGCCTAATTGCAGACCGCTTAGCTGGTCCACAGACTCATAGCTGGCTTGTGCTTCTTGCAGACTGCTGGGCAAGGACAGAGATTGGTATCGGTCTTGGCCTAATTGCAGACCGCTTGGCTGGGACACAGACTGGTAGCGGGCTTGTGCTGACTGCAGGCCACTGGGCTGGTCCACAGACTGGTAACGGGCTTGTGCTGACTGAAGACTGCTGGGCTGGACCATAGACTGGTATCTGGCTTGTCCTGACTGCAGACTGCTGGGCAAGGACAGAGACTGGTAGCGGGCTTGTGCTGACTGCAGGCCACTGAGCTGGGACACAGGATAACCACTCTTGACAAAGCCACCAACTAGAAGAATATAAAAAAGGGAAAGAAAGAATCAAATAGACATGCTAGCAAACATGAATTATAGAACTTGCCTGGATAAACCTTACCACTTCCAAAATGGTCACAGACACAAAGACTGAGAAGTGCCAAGGAAAAACTGTAGATAAAAAAAACAAAAAACATATTAGAGGAGTGCCACTAGTTAACAAATGCCAAATACTACAATGTATCATCATACCTTAAGAGTTGGCTAGTGGTACCCTCCATGGCCAAACAAAAATACAACAACTACCACTTCAACAACACCAGTAAAAAAATTCATAAAAAACATACTTGACTTCCAACACATATTAGTGTTGCCTGAAGGGACTCTTTATAGTGCCAGCAACTGGCATTTACCAATTGTTTCCTGACAATCAGTTGTCATGGGAACACGTAATACTCAATTATTAGGTTCAGGTGTTACAACTCTTATCATGACAGCTGCCATTTCATTAAAGATAGTTGCTTTTTTATACTATGTCTTTTGGTCTTTTTTTATATATTTCTTCGTCTTAATTGAAACTGTTTGAAAACTAGAGCACACTGGTCAATTTATTATGAGTAAATACATGCCAACATAAAAAAAAATCTGGCAGGACTATTCCTGCGAGCTTTCCTGTAGTGAAGGCTGTGTTCAGATGAGACCCTCATCAGGTTTTTTTTTTTTTTTTATTCAGCTGAATGGACATAACTTTATTTTTATAACAAAAAGACCAGGGGAGAGATAAGAATACCCGTTTATACTTAGATTTAAACTTAGATTCTATAAGCTACTCCAAATAAAAATGTGACAAAATCAGTATTTAGGTAAAAAATACTATAATGTATAAATTATATATATTAATCTTTACTAAAGCTAAAGGTTATTCAGTCATGAGCAGATTTGTGCAGAGTTTTAGGCTACTTTCACTTTAAGACCAAATGCATGGATCTGATTTTCTCCCAACTGTTTACGTTAAGACTTTTTATTTTAACTCTGGGCTTAGGAGGATACTGCCATTTTGACATAATTTCGAGTGTATTCATCCGTGTAAGCGTGACAAGACACAAAAGAGAGCTCAGTTCAGTAATGGTGCGCTGATACAGAGTAAACAGCGCGTGTGTACAAAATGGAGCTTCTTTCGCATTTTCTTGCAGGTGAACGGTTTAAAATCCTTTGAATGTTTATGAAGACCACATTCATGTTCTAATACTGCTTTCTAGTTTCTAAATAACAAGTGGAATTTTGAAACCAACTGGCTGAAAACTATGATTTCCCTCAAAATCTGGAGTTGAATAAAACGCTCCAATTTTGAGTAAGGGCAATAAGGGCCAATCTGTCATTATTTGGCGTGAGGCCAGGGTGTAACCTCTTGAGCATCAATAAAAAAAAAAAAAAAAAAATCTGAGGTCCGGGGTCCTTTGCTAAGGGCTGTCCGGTCCCTGTACGACCGAAGCAGGAGCTTGGTTCGCATTGCCGGCAGTAAGTCAGACTTCTTCCCGGTGCATGTTGGACTCCGGCAGGGCTGCCCTTTCTCGCCGGTTCTGTTCATAATTTTTATGGACAGAATTTCTAGGCGCAGCCAGAGGCCGGAGGGTGTTAGGTTTGGGGACAACACGATTTCGTCTCTGCTCTTTGCGGATGATGTTGTCGTGTTGGCACCATCAGACCAGGACCTTCAGCATGCACTGGGACGGTTTGCAGCCGAGTGTGAAGCAGCTGGGATGAGAATCAGCACCTCCAAATCCGAGGCCATGGTCCTCAGTCGGAAAAAGGTGGCTTGCCTACTTCAGGTTGGTGGAGAGTTCCTGCCTCAAGTGGAGGAGTTTAAGTATCTTGGGGGTTTTGTTCACGAGTGAGGGAAGGATGGAACGGGAGATTGACAGACGGATCGGTGCAGCTTCTGCAGTAATGCGGTCGATGTACCGGTCTGTCGTGGTGAAGAAAGAGCTGAGCCGCAAGGCGAAGCTCTCGATTTACCGGTCAATCTACGTTCCTACTCTCACCTATGGTCATGAGCTTTGGGTCATGACCGAAAGGACAAGATCCCGGATACAGGCGGCCGAAATGAGCTTTCTCCGCAGGGTGGCTGGGCGATCCCTTAGAGATAGGGTGAGAAGCTCGGTCACTCGGGAGGAGCTCAGAGTAGAGCCGCTGCTCCTCCACATCGAGAGGGGTCAGCTGAGGTGGCTCGGGCATCTGTTCCGGATGCCTCCTGGACGCCTTCCCGGGAAGGTGTTCCGGGCGCGTCCCACTGGGAGGAGACCCCGGGGAAGACCTAGGACACGCTGGAGAGACTATGTCTCCCGGCTGGCCTGGGAACGCCTCGGTGTCCCCCCGGAAGAGCTAGAGGAAGTGTCTAGGGAGAGGGAAGTCTGGGCGTCTCTGCTTAGACTGCTGCCCCCGCGACCCGGCCCTGGATAAGCGGAAGATGGCATGGTATGGTACTCTGAGGTCATTAGAGGACAAAAATGTCCCTGTCAAACACTGTCATAATGTTAGGCTTTGGAGCACAGACTTAAGTTTGGTCTCATTTTAAAGAAGAACCTTGGCCAAAGTAAACAGCAAAAGTTAAATGTATGAACATTTTATATAAAATATTTAATAAAACTGTAAGGTTCTTTTTTTTTTTTAAAGCAACATTTTAAACAAAAAGCTGAGAAAACTACATTTGTCAAAGACTACGTCTGGATCAGATTCAGAATGATGATCAAAACAGATGGAGTAGATTGAGCACATCAACACCCCCAAAGCTTCAGAGTCATTAACCCTTCCTGGGCCGATATTTCATCCAACTCATACAGGTTTGGAACAACTTGGGGGTAAGTGATGACAACATTATCATTTCTGGGTGACCTTTACATGCTATAGAGTGATGAAATATTTGTGTAGACCAACCGCTGGAAATGGGTTTGCATTTCAGCACTTCTGGTTCTAAAGTCTGAGTTTTAAATGAGTTTTGTTTCAACAAAGATGAGGTCATGCTAATGCATTGCAAACAATACCAAGACTCCCAGTAGACACTTGAGGTAACAGGTTTGTTTATTTTTTCAAAAACAAAGCAAACACTTAAAATGAAGAACACAAGGCAAAGTATACAGCTATGACTTAACTTGATGCAACAACCTCAATATGCCTGGAGATGAATGCTTATTTTGAGTAGTCTGAGTGTACAGAGGTGCTGGATCTTGAAAGCCAGGCTGGACAGACTGCAGCAAACTCATAGCTTGAAGTGGTATTTTACTGGGTTGCGCCAAAGGTTTGGAACCAAGACTAGAAAGAGACATGTAACTTGACTGCTCTGGCTTAGGAAAGACCTGGAATCTAGACTGCCGGGACACAGACTGGTAACTGGCTTGTGCTGATTGCAGACCGCTGGGCTGGTCCACAGACTGGTAATGGGATTGTGCTGACGGCAGGCCACTGGGCTGGTCCACAGACTGGTAACGGGATTGTCCTGACGGCAGGCCACTGAGCTGGGACACAGACTGGTAGCGGGCTTGTGCTAACTCCAGGCCACTGGGCCAGTTCACTGATTGGGAGCCAGTTTGTGTAGGTTGTTGGAAACCAAGCTGGGGCACAAACGGGTAGCTGGCTTGGGCGGGTTGTTGGATGCCAGACTGGTCCACAGACTGTGAGCTGGCTTGTGCGGACTGCAGGCCACTGAGCTGGTCCACAGACTGGTAAGGGGCTTGGGCTGACTGCAGACCGCTTAGCTGGTCCACAGACTCGTAGCTGGCTTGTGCTGCCTGCAGACTGCTGGGCTGGGACACAGACTGGTAATGGGATTGTGCTGACAGCGAGCCACTGGGCTGGTCCACAGACTGGTAACGGGATTGTGCTGACAGCAGGCCACTGAGCTGGGACACAGACTGGTAACGGGATTGTGCTGACTGCAGACTGCTGGGCTGGACCATAGACTGGTAACGGGCTTGTGCTGACTGCAGGCCACTGGGCTGGAACACAGACTGGTAACGGGCTTGTGCTGACTGCAGGCCACTGGGCTGGGACACAGACTGGTAAGGGGCTTGGGCTGACTGCAGACTGCTGGGCAAGGACAGAGACTGGTATCTGGCTTGTCCTGACTGCAGACCGCTTAGCTGGCCCACAGACTCGTAGCTGGCTTGTGCTGCCTGCAGACTGCTGGGCTGGGACACAGACTGGTAATGGGATTGTGCTGACGGCAGGCCACTGGGCTGGTCCACAGACTGGTAACGGGATTGTCCTGACGGCAGGCCACTGAGCTGGGACACAGACTGGTAGCGGGCTTGTGCTGACTGCAGGGCACCGGGCTGGGACACAGATTGGTATCTAGCTTGTGCTAACTGCAGGCCACTGGGCCAGTTCACTGATTGGGAGCCAGTTTGTGTAGGTTGTTGGAAACCAAGCTGGGGCACAAACTGGTAGCTGGCTTGGGCGGGTTGTTGGATGCCAGACTGGTCCACAGACTGTGAGCTGGCTTGTGCGGACTGCAGGCCACTGAGCTGGTCCACAGACTGGTAAGGGGCTTGGGCTGACTGCAGACCGCTTAGCTGGTCCACAGACTCGTAGCTGGCTTGTGCTGCCTGCAGACTGCTGGGCTGGGACACAGACTGGTAATGGGATTGTGCTGATGGCAGGCCACTGGGCTGGTCCACAGACTGGTAATGGGATTGTGCTGACAGCGGTCCACTGGGCTGGGACACAGACTGGTAACGGGATTGTGCTGACAGCGGGCCGCTGGGCTGGTCCACAGACTGGTAACGGGCTTGTGCTGACTGCAGACTGCTGGGCTGGACCATAGACTGGTAACGGGCTTGTGCTGACTGCAGGCCACTGGGCTGGTCCACACTCTGGTAATGGGATTGTGCTGATGGCAGGCCACTGGGGTGGGACACAGACTGGTAACGGGCTTGTGCTGACTGCAGGCCACTGGGGTGGGACACAGACTGGTAACGGGCTTGTGCTGACTGCAGGCCACTGGGCTGGGACACAGACTGGTAAGGGGCTTGGGCTGACTGCAGACTGCTGGGCAAGGACAGAGATTGGTAACGGGCTTGTGCTGACTGCAGGCCACTGGGCTGGGACACAGACTGGTAACGGGCTTGTGCTGACTGCAGGCCACTGGGCTGGGACACAGACTGGTAAGGGGCTTGTCCTGACTGCAGACCGCCTAGCTGGCCCACAGACTCGTAGCTGGCTTGTGCTGCCTGCAGACTGCTGGGCTGGGACACAGACTGGTAATGGGATTGTGCTGACGGCAGGCCACTGGGCTGGTCCACAGACTGGTAACGGGATTGTGCTGACGGCAGGCCACTGAGCTGGGACACAGACTGGTAACGGGCTTGTGCTGACTGCAGACTGCTGGGCAAGGACAGAGATTGGTATCGGTCTTGGCCTAATTGCAGACCGCTTAGCTGGTCCACAGACTCATAGCTGGCTTGTGCTTCTTGAAGACTGCTGGGCAAGGACAGAGATTGGTATCGGTCTTGGCCTAATTGCAGACCGCTTGGCTGGGACACAGACTGGTAGCGGGCTTGTGCTGACTGCAGGCCACTGGGCTGGTCCACAGACTGGTAACGGGCTTGTGCTGATTGAAGACTGCTGGGCTGGACCATAGACTGGTATCTGGCTTGTCCTGACTGCAGACTGCTGGGCAAGGACAGAGACTGGTAGCGGGCTTGTGCTGACTGCAGGCCACTGAGCTGGGACACAGGATAACCACTCTTGACAAAGCCACCAACTAGAAGAATATAAAAAAGGGAAAGAAAGAATCAAATAGACATGCTAGCAAACATGAATTATAGAACTTGCCTGGATAAACCTTACCACTTCCAAAATGGTCACAGACACAAAGACTGAGAAGTGCCAAGGAAAAACTGTAGATAAAAAAAACAAAAAACATATTAGATGAGTGCCACTAGTTAACAAATGCCAAATACTACAATGTATCATCATACCTTAAGAGTTGGCTAGTGGTACCCTCCATGGCCAAACAAAAATACAACAACTACCACTTCAACAACACCAGTAAAAAAATTCATAAAAAACATACTTGACTTCCAACACATATTAGTGTTGCCTGAAGGGACTCTTTATAGTGCCAGCAACTGGCATTTACCAATTGTTTCCTGACAATCAGTTGTCATGGGAACACGTAATACTCAATTATTAGGTTCAGGTGTTACAACTCTTATCATGACAGCTGCCATTTCATTAAAGATAGTTGCTTTTTTATACTATGTCTTTTGGTCTTTTTTTATATATTTCTTCGTCTTAATTGAAACTGTTTGAAAACTAGAGCACACTGGTCAATTTATTATGAGTAAATACATGCCAACATAAAAAAAAATCTGGCAGGACTATTCCTGCGAGCTTTCCTGTAGTGAAGGCTGTGTTCAGATGAGACCCTCATCAGGTTTTTTTATTTTTTTTATTCAGCTGAATGGACATAACTTTATTTTTATAACAAAAAGACCAGGGGAGAGATAAGAATACCCGTTTATACTTAGATTTAAACTTAGATTCTATAAGCTACTCCAAATAAAAATGTGACAAAATCAGTATTTAGGTAAAAAATACTATAATGTATAAATTATATATATTAATCTTTACTAAAGCTAAAGGTTATTCAGTCATGAGCAGATTTGTGCAGAGTTTTAGGCTACTTTCACTTTAAGACCAAATGCATGGATCTGATTTTCTCCCAACTGTTTACGTTAAGACTTTTTATTTTAACTCTGGGCTTAGGAGGATACTGCCATTTTGACATAATTTCGAGTGTATTCATCCGTGTAAGCGTGACAAGACACAAAAGAGAGCTCAGTTCAGTAATGGTGCGCTGATACAGAGTAAACAGCGCGTGTGTACAAAATGGAGCTTCTTTCGCATTTTCTTGCAGGTGAACGGTTTAAAATCCTTTGAATGTTTATGAAGACCACATTCATGTTCTAATACTGCTTTCTAGTTTCTAAATAACAAGTGGAATTTTGAAACCAACTGGCTGAAAACTATGATCTCCCTCAAAATCTGGAGTTGAATAAAACGCTCCAATTTTGAGTAAGGGCAATAAGGGCCAATCTGTCATTATTTGGCGTGAGGCCAGGGTGTAACCTCTTGAGCATCAATAAAAAAAAATCAAAAAAAATCTGAGGTCCGGGGTCCTTTGCTAAGGGCTGTCCGGTCCCTGTACGACCGAAGCAGGAGCTTGGTTCGCATTGCCGGCAGTAAGTCAGACTTCTTCCCGGTGCATGTTGGACTCCGGCAGGGCTGCCCTTTCTCGCCGGTTCTGTTCATAATTTTTATGGACAGAATTTCTAGGCGCAGCCAGAGGCCGGAGGGTGTTAGGTTTGGGGACAACACGATTTCGTCTCTGCTCTTTGCGGATGATGTTGTCGTGTTGGCACCATCAGACCAGGACCTTCAGCATGCACTGGGACGGTTTGCAGCCGAGTGTGAAGCAGCTGGGATGAGAATCAGCACCTCCAAATCCGAGGCCATGGTCCTCAGTCGGAAAAAGGTGGCTTGCCTACTTCAGGTTGGTGGAGAGTTCCTGCCTCAAGTGGAGGAGTTTAAGTATCTTGGGGGTTTTGTTCACGAGTGAGGGAAGGATGGAACGGGAGATTGACAGACGGATCGGTGCAGCTTCTGCAGTAATGCGGTCGATGTACCGGTCTGTCGTGGTGAAGAAAGAGCTGAGCCGCAAGGCGAAGCTCTCGATTTACCGGTCAATCTACGTTCCTACTCTCACCTATGGTCATGAGCTTTGGGTCATGACCGAAAGGACAAGATCCCGGATACAGGCGGCCGAAATGAGCTTTCTCCGCAGGGTGGCTGGGCGATCCCTTAGAGATAGGGTGAGAAGCTCGGTCACTCGGGAGGAGCTCAGAGTAGAGCCGCTGCTCCTCCACATCGAGAGGGGTCAGCTGAGGTGGCTCGGGCATCTGTTCCGGATGCCTCCTGGACGCCTTCCCGGGAAGGTGTTCCGGGCGCGTCCCACTGGGAGGAGACCCCGGGGAAGACCTAGGACACGCTGGAGAGACTATGTCTCCCGGCTGGCCTGGGAACGCCTCGGTGTCCCCCCGGAAGAGCTAGAGGAAGTGTCTAGGGAGAGGGAAGTCTGGGCGTCTCTGCTTAGACTGCTGCCCCCGCGACCCGGCCCTGGATAAGCGGAAGAAGATGGCATGGTATGGTACTCTGAGGTCATTAGAGGACAAAAATGTCCCTGTCAAACACTGTCATAATGTTAGGCTTTGGAGCACAGACTTAAGTTTGGTCTCATTTTAAAGAAGAACCTTGGCCAAAGTAAACAGCAAAAGTTAAATGTATGAACATTTTATATAAAATATTTAATAAAACTGTAAGGTTCTTTTTTTTTTTTAAAGCAACATTTTAAACAAAAAGCTGAGAAAACTACATTTGTCAAAGACTACGTCTGGATCAGATTCAGAATGATGATCAAAACAGATGGAGTAGATTGAGCACATCAACACCCCCAAAGCTTCAGAGTCATTAACCCTTCCTGGGCCGATATTTCATCCAACTCATACAGGTTTGGAACAACTTGGGGGTAAGTGATGACAACATTATCATTTCTGGGTGACCTTTACATGCTATAGAGTGATGAAATATTTGTGTAGACCAACCGCTGGAAATGGGTTTGCATTTCAGCACTTCTGGTTCTAAAGTCTGAGTTTTAAATGAGTTTTGTTTCAACAAAGATGAGGTCATGCTAATGCATTGCAAACAATACCAAGACTCCCAGTAGACACTTGAGGTAACAGGTTTGTTTATTTTTTCAAAAACAAAGCAAACACTTAAAATGAAGAACACAAGGCAAAGTATACAGCTATGACTTAACTTGATGCAACAACCTCAATATGCCTGGAGATGAATGCTTATTTTGAGTAGTCTGAGTGTACAGAGGTGCTGGATCTTGAAAGCCAGGCTGGACAGACTGCAGCAAACTCATAGCTTGAAGTGGTATTTTACTGGGTTGCGCCAAAGGTTTGGAACCAAGACTAGAAAGAGACATGTAACTTGACTGCTCTGGCTTAGGAAAGACCTGGAATCTAGACTGCCGGGACACAGACTGGTAACTGGCTTGTGCTGATTGCAGACCGCTGGGCTGGTCCACAGACTGGTAATGGGATTGTGCTGACGGCAGGCCACTGGGCTGGTCCACAGACTGGTAACGGGATTGTCCTGACGGCAGGCCACTGAGCTGGGACACAGACTGGTAGCGGGCTTGTGCTAACTCCAGGCCACTGGGCCAGTTCACTGATTGGGAGCCAGTTTGTGTAGGTTGTTGGAAACCAAGCTGGGGCACAAACGGGTAGCTGGCTTGGGCGGGTTGTTGGATGCCAGACTGGTCCACAGACTGTGAGCTGGCTTGTGCGGACTGCAGGCCACTGAGCTGGTCCACAGACTGGTAAGGGGCTTGGGCTGACTGCAGACCGCTTAGCTGGTCCACAGACTCGTAGCTGGCTTGTGCTGCCTGCAGACTGCTGGGCTGGGACACAGACTGGTAATGGGATTGTGCTGACAGCGAGCCACTGGGCTGGTCCACAGACTGGTAACGGGATTGTGCTGACAGCAGGCCACTGAGCTGGGACACAGACTGGTAACGGGATTGTGCTGACTGCAGACTGCTGGGCTGGACCATAGACTGGTAACGGGCTTGTGCTGACTGCAGGCCACTGGGCTGGAACACAGACTGGTAACGGGCTTGTGCTGACTGCAGGCCACTGGGCTGGGACACAGACTGGTAAGGGGCTTGGGCTGACTGCAGACTGCTGGGCAAGGACAGAGACTGGTATCTGGCTTGTCCTGACTGCAGACCGCTTAGCTGGCCCACAGACTCGTAGCTGGCTTGTGCTGCCTGCAGACTGCTGGGCTGGGACACAGACTGGTAATGGGATTGTGCTGACGGCAGGCCACTGGGCTGGTCCACAGACTGGTAACGGGATTGTCCTGACGGCAGGCCACTGAGCTGGGACACAGACTGGTAGCGGGCTTGTGCTGACTGCAGGGCACCGGGCTGGGACACAGATTGGTATCTAGCTTGTGCTAACTGCAGGCCACTGGGCCAGTTCACTGATTGGGAGCCAGTTTGTGTAGGTTGTTGGAAACCAAGCTGGGGCACAAACTGGTAGCTGGCTTGGGCGGGTTGTTGGATGCCAGACTGGTCCACAGACTGTGAGCTGGCTTGTGCGGACTGCAGGCCACTGAGCTGGTCCACAGACTGGTAAGGGGCTTGGGCTGACTGCAGACCGCTTAGCTGGTCCACAGACTCGTAGCTGGCTTGTGCTGCCTGCAGACTGCTGGGCTGGGACACAGACTGGTAATGGGATTGTGCTGATGGCAGGCCACTGGGCTGGTCCACAGACTGGTAATGGGATTGTGCTGACAGCGGTCCACTGGGCTGGGACACAGACTGGTAACGGGATTGTGCTGACAGCGGGCCGCTGGGCTGGTCCACAGACTGGTAACGGGCTTGTGCTGACTGCAGACTGCTGGGCTGGACCATAGACTGGTAACGGGCTTGTGCTGACTGCAGGCCACTGGGCTGGTCCACACTCTGGTAATGGGATTGTGCTGATGGCAGGCCACTGGGGTGGGACACAGACTGGTAACGGGCTTGTGCTGACTGCAGGCCACTGGGGTGGGACACAGACTGGTAACGGGCTTGTGCTGACTGCAGGCCACTGGGCTGGGACACAGACTGGTAAGGGGCTTGGGCTGACTGCAGACTGCTGGGCAAGGACAGAGATTGGTAACGGGCTTGTGCTGACTGCAGGCCACTGGGCTGGGACACAGACTGGTAACGGGCTTGTGCTGACTGCAGGCCACTGGGCTGGGACACAGACTGGTAAGGGGCTTGTCCTGACTGCAGACCGCCTAGCTGGCCCACAGACTCGTAGCTGGCTTGTGCTGCCTGCAGACTGCTGGGCTGGGACACAGACTGGTAATGGGATTGTGCTGACGGCAGGCCACTGGGCTGGTCCACAGACTGGTAACGGGATTGTGCTGACGGCAGGCCACTGAGCTGGGACACAGACTGGTAACGGGCTTGTGCTGACTGCAGACTGCTGGGCAAGGACAGAGATTGGTATCGGTCTTGGCCTAATTGCAGACCGCTTAGCTGGTCCACAGACTCATAGCTGGCTTGTGCTTCTTGAAGACTGCTGGGCAAGGACAGAGATTGGTATCGGTCTTGGCCTAATTGCAGACCGCTTGGCTGGGACACAGACTGGTAGCGGGCTTGTGCTGACTGCAGGCCACTGGGCTGGTCCACAGACTGGTAACGGGCTTGTGCTGATTGAAGACTGCTGGGCTGGACCATAGACTGGTATCTGGCTTGTCCTGACTGCAGACTGCTGGGCAAGGACAGAGACTGGTAGCGGGCTTGTGCTGACTGCAGGCCACTGAGCTGGGACACAGGATAACCACTCTTGACAAAGCCACCAACTAGAAGAATATAAAAAAGGGAAAGAAAGAATCAAATAGACATGCTAGCAAACATGAATTATAGAACTTGCCTGGATAAACCTTACCACTTCCAAAATGGTCACAGACACAAAGACTGAGAAGTGCCAAGGAAAAACTGTAGATAAAAAAAACAAAAAACATATTAGATGAGTGCCACTAGTTAACAAATGCCAAATACTACAATGTATCATCATACCTTAAGAGTTGGCTAGTGGTACCCTCCATGGCCAAACAAAAATACAACAACTACCACTTCAACAACACCAGTAAAAAAATTCATAAAAAAACATACTTGACTTCCAACACATATTAGTGTTGCCTGAAGGGACTCTTTATAGTGCCAGCAACTGGCATTTACCAATTGTTTCCTGACAATCAGTTGTCATGGGAACACGTAATACTCAATTATTAGGTTCAGGTGTTACAACTCTTATCATGACAGCTGCCATTTCATTAAAGATAGTTGCTTTTTTATACTATGTCTTTTGGTCTTTTTTTATATATTTCTTCGTCTTAATTGAAACTGTTTGAAAACTAGAGCACACTGGTCAATTTATTATGAGTAAATACATGCCAACATAAAAAAAAATCTGGCAGGACTATTCCTGCGAGCTTTCCTGTAGTGAAGGCTGTGTTCAGATGAGACCCTCATCAGGTTTTTTTATTTTTTTTATTCAGCTGAATGGACATAACTTTATTTTTATAACAAAAAGACCAGGGGAGAGATAAGAATACCCGTTTATACTTAGATTTAAACTTAGATTCTATAAGCTACTCCAAATAAAAATGTGACAAAATCAGTATTTAGGTAAAAAATACTATAATGTATAAATTATATATATTAATCTTTACTAAAGCTAAAGGTTATTCAGTCATGAGCAGATTTGTGCAGAGTTTTAGGCTACTTTCACTTTAAGACCAAATGCATGGATCTGATTTTCTCCCAACTGTTTACGTTAAGACTTTTTATTTTAACTCTGGGCTTAGGAGGATACTGCCATTTTGACATAATTTCGAGTGTATTCATCCGTGTAAGCGTGACAAGACACAAAAGAGAGCTCAGTTCAGTAATGGTGCGCTGATACAGAGTAAACAGCGCGTGTGTACAAAATGGAGCTTCTTTCGCATTTTCTTGCAGGTGAACGGTTTAAAATCCTTTGAATGTTTATGAAGACCACATTCATGTTCTAATACTGCTTTCTAGTTTCTAAATAACAAGTGGAATTTTGAAACCAACTGGCTGAAAACTATGATCTCCCTCAAAATCTGGAGTTGAATAAAACGCTCCAATTTTGAGTAAGGGCAATAAGGGCCAATCTGTCATTATTTGGCGTGAGGCCAGGGTGTAACCTCTTGAGCATCAATAAAAAAAAATCAAAAAAAATCTGAGGTCCGGGGTCCTTTGCTAAGGGCTGTCCGGTCCCTGTACGACCGAAGCAGGAGCTTGGTTCGCATTGCCGGCAGTAAGTCAGACTTCTTCCCGGTGCATGTTGGACTCCGGCAGGGCTGCCCTTTCTCGCCGGTTCTGTTCATAATTTTTATGGACAGAATTTCTAGGCGCAGCCAGAGGCCGGAGGGTGTTAGGTTTGGGGACAACACGATTTCGTCTCTGCTCTTTGCGGATGATGTTGTCGTGTTGGCACCATCAGACCAGGACCTTCAGCATGCACTGGGACGGTTTGCAGCCGAGTGTGAAGCAGCTGGGATGAGAATCAGCACCTCCAAATCCGAGGCCATGGTCCTCAGTCGGAAAAAGGTGGCTTGCCTACTTCAGGTTGGTGGAGAGTTCCTGCCTCAAGTGGAGGAGTTTAAGTATCTTGGGGGTTTTGTTCACGAGTGAGGGAAGGATGGAACGGGAGATTGACAGACGGATCGGTGCAGCTTCTGCAGTAATGCGGTCGATGTACCGGTCTGTCGTGGTGAAGAAAGAGCTGAGCCGCAAGGCGAAGCTCTCGATTTACCGGTCAATCTACGTTCCTACTCTCACCTATGGTCATGAGCTTTGGGTCATGACCGAAAGGACAAGATCCCGGATACAGGCGGCCGAAATGAGCTTTCTCCGCAGGGTGGCTGGGCGATCCCTTAGAGATAGGGTGAGAAGCTCGGTCACTCGGGAGGAGCTCAGAGTAGAGCCGCTGCTCCTCCACATCGAGAGGGGTCAGCTGAGGTGGCTCGGGCATCTGTTCCGGATGCCTCCTGGACGCCTTCCCGGGAAGGTGTTCCGGGCGCGTCCCACTGGGAGGAGACCCCGGGGAAGACCTAGGACACGCTGGAGAGACTATGTCTCCCGGCTGGCCTGGGAACGCCTCGGTGTCCCCCCGGAAGAGCTAGAGGAAGTGTCTAGGGAGAGGGAAGTCTGGGCGTCTCTGCTTAGACTGCTGCCCCCGCGACCCGGCCCTGGATAAGCGGAAGAAGATGGCATGGTATGGTACTCTGAGGTCATTAGAGGACAAAAATGTCCCTGTCATAATGTTAGGCTTTGGAGCACAGACTTAAGTTTGGTCTCATTTTAAAGAAGAACCTTGGCCAAAGTAAACAGCAAAAGTTAAATGTATGAACATTTTATATAAAATATTTAATAAAACTGTAAGGTTCTTTTTTTTTTTTAAAGTAACATTTTAAACAAAAAGCTGAGAAAACTACATTTGTCAAAGACTACGTCTGGATCAGATTCAGAATGATGATCAAAACAGATGGAGTAGATTGAGCACATCAACACCCCCAAAGCTTCAGAGTCATTAACCCTTCCTGGGCCGATATTTCATCCAACTCATACAGGTTTGGAACAACTTGGGGGTAAGTGATGACAACATTATCATTTCTGGGTGACCTTTACATGCTATAGAGTGATGAAATATTTGTGTAGACCAACCGCTGGAAATGGGTTTGCATTTCAGCACTTCTGGTTCTAAAGTCTGAGTTTTAAATGAGTTTTGTTTCAACAAAGATGAGGTCATGCTAATGCATTGCAAACAATACCAAGACTCCCAGTAGACACTTGAGGTAACAGGTTTGTTTATTTTTTCAAAAACAAAGCAAACACTTAAAATGAAGAACACAAGGCAAAGTATACAGCTATGACTTAACTTGATGCAACAACCTCAATATGCCTGGAGATGAATGCTTATTTTGAGTAGTCTGAGTGTACAGAGGTGCTGGATCTTGAAAGCCAGGCTGGACAGACTGCAGCAAACTCATAGCTTGAAGTGGTATTTTACTGGGTTGCGCCAAAGGTTTGGAACCAAGACTAGAAAGAGACATGTAACTTGACTGCTCTGGCTTAGGAAAGACCTGGAATCTAGACTGCCGGGACACAGACTGGTAACTGGCTAGTGCTGATTGCAGACCGCTGGGCTGGTCCACAGACTGGTAATGGGATTGTGCTGACGGCAGGCCACTGGGCTGGTCCACAGACTGGTAACGGGATTGTCCTGACGGCAGGCCACTGAGCTGGGACACAGACTGGTAGCGGGCTTGTGCTAACTCCAGGCCACTGGGCCAGTTCACTGATTGGGAGCCAGTTTGTGTAGGTTGTTGGAAACCAAGCTGGGGCACAAACGGGTAGCTGGCTTGGGCGGGTTGTTGGATGCCAGACTGGTCCACAGACTGTGAGCTGGCTTGTGCGGACTGCAGGCCACTGAGCTGGTCCACAGACTGGTAAGGGGCTTGGGCTGACTGCAGACCGCTTAGCTGGTCCACAGACTCGTAGCTGGCTTGTGCTGCCTGCAGACTGCTGGGCTGGGACACAGACTGGTAATGGGATTGTGCTGACAGCGAGCCACTGGGCTGGTCCACAGACTGGTAACGGGATTGTGCTGACAGCAGGCCACTGAGCTGGGACACAGACTGGTAACGGGATTGTGCTGACTGCAGACTGCTGGGCTGGACCATAGACTGGTAACGGGCTTGTGCTGACTGCAGGCCACTGGGCTGGAACACAGACTGGTAACGGGCTTGTGCTGACTGCAGGCCACTGGGCTGGGACACAGACTGGTAAGGGGCTTGGGCTGACTGCAGACTGCTGGGCAAGGACAGAGACTGGTATCTGGCTTGTCCTGACTGCAGACCGCTTAGCTGGCCCACAGACTCGTAGCTGGCTTGTGCTGCCTGCAGACTGCTGGGCTGGGACACAGACTGGTAATGGGATTGTGCTGACGGCAGGCCACTGGGCTGGTCCACAGACTGGTAACGGGATTGTCCTGACGGCAGGCCACTGAGCTGGGACACAGACTGGTAGCGGGCTTGTGCTGACTGCAGGGCACCGGGCTGGGACACAGATTGATATCTAGCTTGTGCTAACTGCAGGCCACTGGGCCAGTTCACTGATTGGGAGCCAGTTTGTGTAGGTTGTTGGAAACCAAGCTGGGGCACAAACTGGTAGCTGGCTTGGGCGGGTTGTTGGATGCCAGACTGGTCCACAGACTGTGAGCTGGCTTGTGCGGACTGCAGGCCACTGAGCTGGTCCACAGACTGGTAAGGGGCTTGGGCTGACTGCAGACCGCTTAGCTGGTCCACAGACTCGTAGCTGGCTTGTGCTGCCTGCAGACTGCTGGGCTGGGACACAGACTGGTAATGGGATTGTGCTGATGGCAGGCCACTGGGCTGGTCCACAGACTGGTAATGGGATTGTGCTGACAGCGGTCCACTGGGCTGGGACACAGACTGGTAACGGGATTGTGCTGACAGCGGGCCGCTGGGCTGGTCCACAGACTGGTAACGGGCTTGTGCTGACTGCAGACTGCTGGGCTGGACCATAGACTGGTAACGGGCTTGTGCTGACTGCAGGCCACTGGGCTGGTCCACACTCTGGTAATGGGATTGTGCTGATGGCAGGCCACTGGGGTGGGACACAGACTGGTAACGGGCTTGTGCTGACTGCAGGCCACTGGGGTGGGACACAGACTGGTAACGGGCTTGTGCTGACTGCAGGCCACTGGGGTGGGACACAGACTGGTAACGGGCTTGTGCTGACTGCAGGCCACTGGGCTGGGACACAGACTGGTAAGGGGCTTGGGCTGACTGCAGACTGCTGGGCAAGGACAGAGATTGGTAACGGGCTTGTGCTGACTGCAGGCCACTGGGCTGGGACACAGACTGGTAACGGGCTTGTGCTGACTGCAGGCCACTGGGCTGGGACACAGACTGGTAAGGGGCTTGTCCTGACTGCAGACCGCCTAGCTGGCCCACAGACTCGTAGCTGGCTTGTGCTGCCTGCAGACTGCTGGGCTGGGACACAGACTGGTAATGGGATTGTGCTGACGGCAGGCCACTGGGCTGGTCCACAGACTGGTAATGGGATTGTGCTGACGGCAGGCCACTGAGCTGGTCCACAGACTGGTAACGGGCTTGTGCTGACTGCAGACTGCTGGGCAAGGACAGAGATTGGTATCGGTCTTGGCCTAATTGCAGACCGCTTAGCTGGTCCACAGACTCATAGCTGGCTTGTGCTTCTTGCAGACCGCTGGGCCGGAACACAGACTGGTAGCGGGCTTGTGCTGACTGCAGGCCACTGGGCTGGTCCACAGACTGGTAACGGGCTTGTGCTGACTGAAGACTGCTGGGCTGGACCATAGACTGGTATCTGGCTTGTCCTGACTGCAGACTGCTGGGCGAGGACAGAGACTGGTAGCGGGCTTGTGCTGACTGCAGGCCACTGAGCTGGGACACAGGATAACCACTCTTGACAAAGCCACCAACTAGAAGAATATAAAAAAGGGAAAGAAAGAATCAAATAGACATGCTAGCAAACATGAATTATAGAACTTGCCTGGATAAACCTTACCACTTCCAAAATGGTCACAGACACAAAGACTGAGAAGTGCCAAGGAAAAACTGTAGATAAAAAAAACAAAAAACATATTAGATGAGTGCCACTAGTTAACAAATGCCAAATACTACAATGTATCATCATACCTTAAGAGTTGGCTAGTGGTACCCTCCATGGCCAAACAAAAATACAACAACTACCACTTCAACAACACCAGTAAAAAATTCATAAAAAACATACTTGACTTCCAACTCATATTAGTGTTGCCTGAAGGGACTCTTTATAGTGCCAGCAACTGGCATTTACCAATTGTTTCCTGACAATCAGTTGTCATGGGAACACGTAATACTCAATTATTAGGTTCAGGTGTTACAACTCTTATCATGACAGCTGCCATTTCATTAAAGATAGTTGCTTTTTTATACTATGTCTTTTGGTCTTTTTTTATATATTTCTTCGTCTTAATTGAAACTGTTTGAAAACTAGAGCACACTGGTCAATTTATTATGAGTAAATACATGCCAACATAAAAAAAAATCTGGCAGGACTATTCCTGCGAGCTTTCCTGTAGTGAAGGCTGTGTTCAGATGAGACCCTCATCAGGTTTTTTTTTTTTTTTTTTTCAGCTGAATGGACATAACTTTATTTTTATAACAAAAAGACCAGGGGAGAGATAAGAATACCCGTTTATACTTAGATTTAAACTTAGATTCTATAAGCTACTCCAAATAAAAATGTGACAAAATCAGTATTTAGGTAAAAAATACTATAATGTATAAATTATATATATTAATCTTTACTAAAGCTAAAGGTTATTCAGTCATGAGCAGATTTGTGCAGAGTTTTAGGCTACTTTCACTTTAAGACCAAATGCATGGATCTGATTTTCTCCCAACTGTTTACGTTAAGACTTTTTATTTTAACTCTGGGCTTAGGAGGATACTGCCATTTTGACATAATTTCGAGTGTATTCATCCGTGTAAGCGTGACAAGACACAAAAGAGAGCTCAGTTCAGTAATGGTGCGCTGATACAGAGTAAACAGCGCGTGTGTACAAAATGGAGCTTCTTTCGCATTTTCTTGCAGGTGAACGGTTTAAAATCCTTTGAATGTTTATGAAGACCACATTCATGTTCTAATACTGCTTTCTAGTTTCTAAATAACAAGTGGAATTTTGAAACCAACTGGCTGAAAACTATGATCTCCCTCAAAATCTGGAGTTGAATAAAACGCTCCAATTTTGAGTAAGGGCAATAAGGGCCAATCTGTCATTATTTGGCGTGAGGCCAGGGTGTAACCTCTTGAGCATCAATAAAAAAAAATCTAAAAAAATCTGAGGTCCGGGGTCCTTTGCTAAGGGCTATCCGGTCCCTGTACGACCGAAGCAGGAGCTTGGTTCGCATTGCCGGCAGTAAGTCAGACTTCTTCCCGGTGCATGTTGGACTCCGGCAGGGCTGCCCTTTCTCGCCGGTTCTGTTCATAATTTTTATGGACAGAATTTCTAGGCGCAGCCAGAGGCCGGAGGGTGTTAGGTTTGGGGACAACACGATTTCGTCTCTGCTCTTTGCGGATGATGTTGTCGTGTTGGCACCATCAGACCAGGACCTTCAGCATGCACTGGGACGGTTTGCAGCCGAGTGTGAAGCAGCTGGGATGAGAATCAGCACCTCCAAATCCGAGGCCATGGTCCTCAGTCGGAAAAAGGTGGCTTGCCTACTTCAGGTTGGTGGAGAGTTCCTGCCTCAAGTGGAGGAGTTTAAGTATCTTGGGGGTTTTGTTCACGAGTGAGGGAAGGATGGAACGGGAGATTGACAGACGGATCGGTGCAGCTTCTGCAGTAATGCGGTCGATGTACCGGTCTGTCGTGGTGAAGAAAGAGCTGAGCCGCAAGGCGAAGCTCTCGATTTACCGGTCAATCTACGTTCCTACTCTCACCTATGGTCATGAGCTTTGGGTCATGACCGAAAGGACAAGATCCCGGATACAGGCGGCCGAAATGAGCTTTCTCCGCAGGGTGGCTGGGCGATCCCTTAGAGATAGGGTGAGAAGCTCGGTCACTCGGGAGGAGCTCAGAGTAGAGCCGCTGCTCCTCCACATCGAGAGGGGTCAGCTGAGGTGGCTCGGGCATCTGTTCCGGATGCCTCCTGGACGCCTTCCCGGGAAGGTGTTCCGGGCGCGTCCCACTGGGAGGAGACCCCGGGGAAGACCTAGGACACGCTGGAGAGACTATGTCTCCCGGCTGGCCTGGGAACGCCTCGGTGTCCCCCCGGAAGAGCTAGAGGAAGTGTCTAGGGAGAGGGAAGTCTGGGCGTCTCTGCTTAGACTGCTGCCCCCGCGACCCGGCCCTGGATAAGCGGAAGAAGATGGCATGGTATGGTACTCTGAGGTCATTAGAGGACAAAAATGTCCCTGTCATAATGTTAGGCTTTGGAGCACAGACTTAAGTTTGGTCTCATTTTAAAGAAGAACCTTGGCCAAAGTAAACAGCAAAAGTTAAATGTATGAACATTTTATATAAAATATTTAATAAAACTGTAAGGTTCTTTTTTTTTTTTAAAGTAACATTTTAAACAAAAAGCTGAGAAAACTACATTTGTCAAAGACTACGTCTGGATCAGATTCAGAATGATGATCAAAACAGATGGAGTAGATTGAGCACATCAACACCCCCAAAGCTTCAGAGTCATTAACCCTTCCTGGGCCGATATTTCATCCAACTCATACAGGTTTGGAACAACTTGGGGGTAAGTGATGACAACATTATCATTTCTGGGTGACCTTTACATGCTATAGAGTGATGAAATATTTGTGTAGACCAACCGCTGGAAATGGGTTTGCATTTCAGCACTTCTGGTTCTAAAGTCTGAGTTTTAAATGAGTTTTGTTTCAACAAAGATGAGGTCATGCTAATGCATTGCAAACAATACCAAGACTCCCAGTAGACACTTGAGGTAACAGGTTTGTTTATTTTTTCAAAAACAAAGCAAACACTTAAAATGAAGAACACAAGGCAAAGTATACAGCTATGACTTAACTTGATGCAACAACCTCAATATGCCTGGAGATGAATGCTTATTTTGAGTAGTCTGAGTGTACAGAGGTGCTGGATCTTGAAAGCCAGGCTGGACAGACTGCAGCAAACTCATAGCTTGAAGTGGTATTTTACTGGGTTGCGCCAAAGGTTTGGAACCAAGACTAGAAAGAGACATGTAACTTGACTGCTCTGGCTTAGGAAAGACCTGGAATCTAGACTGCCGGGACACAGACTGGTAACTGGCTTGTGCTGATTGCAGACCGCTGGGCTGGTCCACAGACTGGTAATGGGATTGTGCTGACGGCAGGCCACTGGGCTGGTCCACAGACTGGTAACGGGATTGTCCTGACGGCAGGCCACTGAGCTGGGACACAGACTGGTAGCGGGCTTGTGCTAACTCCAGGCCACTGGGCCAGTTCACTGATTGGGAGCCAGTTTGTGTAGGTTGTTGGAAACCAAGCTGGGGCACAAACGGGTAGCTGGCTTGGGCGGGTTGTTGGATGCCAGACTGGTCCACAGACTGTGAGCTGGCTTGTGCGGACTGCAGGCCACTGAGCTGGTCCACAGACTGGTAAGGGGCTTGGGCTGACTGCAGACCGCTTAGCTGGTCCACAGACTCGTAGCTGGCTTGTGCTGCCTGCAGACTGCTGGGCTGGGACACAGACTGGTAATGGGATTGTGCTGACAGCGAGCCACTGGGCTGGTCCACAGACTGGTAACGGGATTGTGCTGACAGCAGGCCACTGAGCTGGGACACAGACTGGTAACGGGATTGTGCTGACTGCAGACTGCTGGGCTGGACCATAGACTGGTAACGGGCTTGTGCTGACTGCAGGCCACTGGGCTGGAACACAGACTGGTAACGGGCTTGTGCTGACTGCAGGCCACTGGGCTGGGACACAGACTGGTAAGGGGCTTGGGCTGACTGCAGACTGCTGGGCAAGGACAGAGACTGGTATCTGGCTTGTCCTGACTGCAGACCGCTTAGCTGGCCCACAGACTCGTAGCTGGCTTGTGCTGCCTGCAGACTGCTGGGCTGGGACACAGACTGGTAATGGGATTGTGCTGACGGCAGGCCACTGGGCTGGTCCACAGACTGGTAACGGGATTGTCCTGACGGCAGGCCACTGAGCTGGGACACAGACTGGTAGCGGGCTTGTGCTGACTGCAGGGCACCGGGCTGGGACACAGATTGGTATCTAGCTTGTGCTAACTGCAGGCCACTGGGCCAGTTCACTGATTGGGAGCCAGTTTGTGTAGGTTGTTGGAAACCAAGCTGGGGCACAAACTGGTAGCTGGCTTGGGCGGGTTGTTGGATGCCAGACTGGTCCACAGACTGTGAGCTGGCTTGTGCGGACTGCAGGCCACTGAGCTGGTCCACAGACTGGTAAGGGGCTTGGGCTGACTGCAGACCGCTTAGCTGGTCCACAGACTCGTAGCTGGCTTGTGCTGCCTGCAGACTGCTGGGCTGGGACACAGACTGGTAATGGGATTGTGCTGATGGCAGGCCACTGGGCTGGTCCACAGACTGGTAATGGGATTGTGCTGACAGCGGTCCACTGGGCTGGGACACAGACTGGTAACGGGATTGTGCTGACAGCGGGCCGCTGGGCTGGTCCACAGACTGGTAACGGGCTTGTGCTGACTGCAGACTGCTGGGCTGGACCATAGACTGGTAACGGGCTTGTGCTGACTGCAGGCCACTGGGCTGGTCCACACTCTGGTAATGGGATTGTGCTGATGGCAGGCCACTGGGGTGGGACACAGACTGGTAACGGGCTTGTGCTGACTGCAGGCCACTGGGGTGGGACACAGACTGGTAACGGGCTTGTGCTGACTGCAGGCCACTGGGGTGGGACACAGACTGGTAACGGGCTTGTGCTGACTGCAGGCCACTGGGCTGGGACACAGACTGGTAAGGGGCTTGGGCTGACTGCAGACTGCTGGGCAAGGACAGAGATTGGTAACGGGCTTGTGCTGACTGCAGGCCACTGGGCTGGGACACAGACTGGTAACGGGCTTGTGCTGACTGCAGGCCACTGGGCTGGGACACAGACTGGTAAGGGGCTTGTCCTGACTGCAGACCGCCTAGCTGGCCCACAGACTCGTAGCTGGCTTGTGCTGCCTGCAGACTGCTGGGCTGGGACACAGACTGGTAATGGGATTGTGCTGACGGCAGGCCACTGGGCTGGTCCACAGACTGGTAACGGGATTGTGCTGACGGCAGGCCACTGAGCTGGGACACAGACTGGTAACGGGCTTGTGCTGACTGCAGACTGCTGGGCAAGGACAGAGATTGGTATCGGTCTTGGCCTAATTGCAGACCGCTTAGCTGGTCCACAGACTCATAGCTGGCTTGTGCTTCTTGCAGACCGCTGGGCCGGAACACAGACTGGTAGCGGGCTTGTGCTGACTGCAGGCCACTGGGCTGGTCCACAGACTGGTAACGGGCTTGTGCTGACTGAAGACTGCTGGGCTGGACCATAGACTGGTATCTGGCTTGTCCTGACTGCAGACTGCTGGGCGAGGACAGAGACTGGTAACGGGCTTGTGCTGACTGAAGACTGCTGGGCTGGACCATAGACTGGTATCTGGCTTGTCCTGACTGCAGACTGCTGGGCAAGGACAGAGACTGGTAGCGGGCTTGTGCTGACTGCAGGCCACTGAGCTGGGACACAGGATAACCACTCTTGACAAAGCCACCAACTAGAAGAATATAAAAAAGGGAAAGAAAGAATCAAATAGACATGCTAGCAAACATGAATTATAGAACTTGCCTGGATAAACCTTACCACTTCCAAAATGGTCACAGACACAAAGACTGAGAAGTGCCAAGGAAAAACTGTAGATAAAAAAAACAAAAAACATATTAGATGAGTGCCACTAGTTAACAAATGCCAAATACTACAATGTATCATCATACCTTAAGAGTTGGCTAGTGGTACCCTCCATGGCCAAACAAAAATACAACAACTACCACTTCAACAACACCAGTAAAAAATTCATAAAAAACATACTTGACTTCCAACACATATTAGTGTTGCCTGAAGGGACTCTTTATAGTGCCAGCAACTGGCATTTACCAATTGTTTCCTGACAATCAGTTGTCATGGGAACACGTAATACTCAATTATTAGGTTCAGGTGTTACAACTCTTATCATGACAGCTGCCATTTCATTAAAGATAGTTGCTTTTTTATACTATGTATTTTGGTCTTTTTTTATATATTTCTTCGTCTTAATTGAAACTGTTTGAAAACTAGAGCACACTGGTCAATTTATTATGAGTAAATACATGCCAACATAAAAAAAAATCTGGCAGGACTATTCCTGCGAGCTTTCCTGTAGTGAAGGCTGTGTTCAGATGAGACCCTCATCAGGTTTTTTTATTTTTTTTATTCAGCTGAATGGACATAACTTTATTTTTATAACAAAAAGACCAGGGGAGAGATAAGAATACCCGTTTATACTTAGATTTAAACTTAGATTCTATAAGCTACTCCAAATAAAAATGTGACAAAATCAGTATTTAGGTAAAAAATACTATAATGTATAAATTATATATATTAATCTTTACTAAAGCTAAAGGTTATTCAGTCATGAGCAGATTTGTGCAGAGTTTTAGGCTACTTTCACTTTAAGACCAAATGCATGGATCTGATTTTCTCCCAACTGTTTACGTTAAGACTTTTTATTTTAACTCTGGGCTTAGGAGGATACTGCCATTTTGACATAATTTCGAGTGTATTCATCCGTGTAAGCGTGACAAGACACAAAAGAGAGCTCAGTTCAGTAATGGTGCGCTGATACAGAGTAAACAGCGCGTGTGTACAAAATGGAGCTTCTTTCGCATTTTCTTGCAGGTGAACGGTTTAAAATCCTTTGAATGTTTATGAAGACCACATTCATGTTCTAATACTGCTTTCTAGTTTCTAAATAACAAGTGGAATTTTGAAACCAACTGGCTGAAAACTATGATCTCCCTCAAAATCTGGAGTTGAATAAAACGCTCCAATTTTGAGTAAGGGCAATAAGGGCCAATCTGTCATTATTTGGCGTGAGGCCAGGGTGTAACCTCTTGAGCATCAATAAAAAAAATGTAAAAAAAATCTGAGGTCCGGGGTCCTTTGCTAAGGGCTGTCCGGTCCCTGTACGACCGAAGCAGGAGCTTGGTTCGCATTGCCGGCAGTAAGTCAGACTTCTTCCCGGTGCATGTTGGACTCCGGCAGGGCTGCCCTTTCTCGCCGGTTCTGTTCATAATTTTTATGGACAGAATTTCTAGGCGCAGCCAGAGGCCGGAGGGTGTTAGGTTTGGGGACAACACGATTTCGTCTCTGCTCTTTGCGGATGATGTTGTCGTGTTGGCACCATCAGACCAGGACCTTCAGCATGCACTGGGACGGTTTGCAGCCGAGTGTGAAGCAGCTGGGATGAGAATCAGCACCTCCAAATCCGAGGCCATGGTCCTCAGTCGGAAAAAGGTGGCTTGCCTACTTCAGGTTGGTGGAGAGTTCCTGCCTCAAGTGGAGGAGTTTAAGTATCTTGGGGGTTTTGTTCACGAGTGAGGGAAGGATGGAACGGGAGATTGACAGACGGATCGGTGCAGCTTCTGCAGTAATGCGGTCGATGTACCGGTCTGTCGTGGTGAAGAAAGAGCTGAGCCGCAAGGCGAAGCTCTCGATTTACCGGTCAATCTACGTTCCTACTCTCACCTATGGTCATGAGCTTTGGGTCATGACCGAAAGGACAAGATCCCGGATACAGGCGGCCGAAATGAGCTTTCTCCGCAGGGTGGCTGGGCGATCCCTTAGAGATAGGGTGAGAAGCTCGGTCACTCGGGAGGAGCTCAGAGTAGAGCCGCTGCTCCTCCACATCGAGAGGGGTCAGCTGAGGTGGCTCGGGCATCTGTTCCGGATGCCTCCTGGACGCCTTCCCGGGAAGGTGTTCCGGGCGCGTCCCACTGGGAGGAGACCCCGGGGAAGACCTAGGACACGCTGGAGAGACTATGTCTCCCGGCTGGCCTGGGAACGCCTCGGTGTCCCCCCGGAAGAGCTAGAGGAAGTGTCTAGGGAGAGGGAAGTCTGGGCGTCTCTGCTTAGACTGCTGCCCCCGCGACCCGGCCCTGGATAAGCGGAAGAAGATGGCATGGTATGGTACTCTGAGGTCATTAGAGGACAAAAATGTCCCTGTCAAACACTGTCATAATGTTAGGCTTTGGAGCACAGACTTAAGTTTGGTCTCATTTTAAAGAAGAACCTTGGCCAAAGTAAACAGCAAAAGTTAAATGTATGAACATTTTATATAAAATATTTAATAAAACTGTAAGGTTCTTTTTTTTTTTTAAAGCAACATTTTAAACAAAAAGCTGAGAAAACTACATTTGTCAAAGACTACGTCTGGATCAGATTCAGAATGATGATCAAAACAGATGGAGTAGATTGAGCACATCAACACCCCCAAAGCTTCAGAGTCATTAACCCTTCCTGGGCCGATATTTCATCCAACTCATACAGGTTTGGAACAACTTGGGGGTAAGTGATGACAACATTATCATTTCTGGGTGACCTTTACATGCTATAGAGTGATGAAATATTTGTGTAGACCAACCGCTGGAAATGGGTTTGCATTTCAGCACTTCTGGTTCTAAAGTCTGAGTTTTAAATGAGTTTTGTTTCAACAAAGATGAGGTCATGCTAATGCATTGCAAACAATACCAAGACTCCCAGTAGACACTTGAGGTAACAGGTTTGTTTATTTTTTCAAAAACAAAGCAAACACTTAAAATGAAGAACACAAGGCAAAGTATACAGCTATGACTTAACTTGATGCAACAACCTCAATATGCCTGGAGATGAATGCTTATTTTGAGTAGTCTGAGTGTACAGAGGTGCTGGATCTTGAAAGCCAGGCTGGACAGACTGCAGCAAACTCATAGCTTGAAGTGGTATTTTACTGGGTTGCGCCAAAGGTTTGGAACCAAGACTAGAAAGAGACATGTAACTTGACTGCTCTGGCTTAGGAAAGACCTGGAATCTAGACTGCCGGGACACAGACTGGTAACTGGCTTGTGCTGATTGCAGACCGCTGGGCTGGTCCACAGACTGGTAATGGGATTGTGCTGACGGCAGGCCACTGGGCTGGTCCACAGACTGGTAACGGGATTGTCCTGACGGCAGGCCACTGAGCTGGGACACAGACTGGTAGCGGGCTTGTGCTAACTCCAGGCCACTGGGCCAGTTCACTGATTGGGAGCCAGTTTGTGTAGGTTGTTGGAAACCAAGCTGGGGCACAAACGGGTAGCTGGCTTGGGCGGGTTGTTGGATGCCAGACTGGTCCACAGACTGTGAGCTGGCTTGTGCGGACTGCAGGCCACTGAGCTGGTCCACAGACTGGTAAGGGGCTTGGGCTGACTGCAGACCGCTTAGCTGGTCCACAGACTCGTAGCTGGCTTGTGCTGCCTGCAGACTGCTGGGCTGGGACACAGACTGGTAATGGGATTGTGCTGACAGCGAGCCACTGGGCTGGTCCACAGACTGGTAACGGGATTGTGCTGACAGCAGGCCACTGAGCTGGGACACAGACTGGTAACGGGATTGTGCTGACTGCAGACTGCTGGGCTGGACCATAGACTGGTAACGGGCTTGTGCTGACTGCAGGCCACTGGGCTGGAACACAGACTGGTAACGGGCTTGTGCTGACTGCAGGCCACTGGGCTGGGACACAGACTGGTAAGGGGCTTGGGCTGACTGCAGACTGCTGGGCAAGGACAGAGACTGGTATCTGGCTTGTCCTGACTGCAGACCGCTTAGCTGGCCCACAGACTCGTAGCTGGCTTGTGCTGCCTGCAGACTGCTGGGCTGGGACACAGACTGGTAATGGGATTGTGCTGACGGCAGGCCACTGGGCTGGTCCACAGACTGGTAACGGGATTGTCCTGACGGCAGGCCACTGAGCTGGGACACAGACTGGTAGCGGGCTTGTGCTGACTGCAGGGCACCGGGCTGGGACACAGATTGGTATCTAGCTTGTGCTAACTGCAGGCCACTGGGCCAGTTCACTGATTGGGAGCCAGTTTGTGTAGGTTGTTGGAAACCAAGCTGGGGCACAAACTGGTAGCTGGCTTGGGCGGGTTGTTGGATGCCAGACTGGTCCACAGACTGTGAGCTGGCTTGTGCGGACTGCAGGCCACTGAGCTGGTCCACAGACTGGTAAGGGGCTTGGGCTGACTGCAGACCGCTTAGCTGGTCCACAGACTCGTAGCTGGCTTGTGCTGCCTGCAGACTGCTGGGCTGGGACACAGACTGGTAACGGGATTGTGCTGACAGCAGGCCACTGAGCTGGGACACAGACTGGTAACGGGATTGTGCTGACTGCAGACTGCTGGGCTGGACCATAGACTGGTAACGGGCTTGTGCTGACTGCAGGCCACTGGGCTGGAACACAGACTGGTAACGGGCTTGTGCTGACTGCAGGCCACTGGGCTGGGACACAGACTGGTAAGGGGCTTGGGCTGACTGCAGACTGCTGGGCAAGGACAGAGACTGGTATCTGGCTTGTCCTGACTGCAGACCGCTTAGCTGGCCCACAGACTCGTAGCTGGCTTGTGCTGCCTGCAGACTGCTGGGCTGGGACACAGACTGGTAATGGGATTGTGCTGACGGCAGGCCACTGGGCTGGTCCACAGACTGGTAACGGGATTGTCCTGACGGCAGGCCACTGAGCTGGGACACAGACTGGTAGCGGGCTTGTGCTGACTGCAGGGCACCGGGCTGGGACACAGATTGGTATCTAGCTTGTGCTAACTGCAGGCCACTGGGCCAGTTCACTGATTGGGAGCCAGTTTGTGTAGGTTGTTGGAAAACAAGCTGGGGCACAAACTGGTAGCTGGCTTGGGCGGGTTGTTGGATGCCAGACTGGTCCACAGACTGTGAGCTGGCTTGTGCGGACTGCAGGCCACTGAGCTGGTCCACAGACTGGTAAGGGGCTTGGGCTGACTGCAGACCGCTTAGCTGGTCCACAGACTCGTAGCTGGCTTGTGCTGCCTGCAGACTGCTGGGCTGGGACACAGACTGGTAATGGGATTGTGCTGATGGCAGGCCACTGGGCTGGTCCACAGACTGGTAATGGGATTGTGCTGACAGCGGTCCACTGGGCTGGGACACAGACTGGTAACGGGATTGTGCTGACAGCGGGCCGCTGGGCTGGTCCACAGACTGGTAACGGGCTTGTGCTGACTGCAGACTGCTGGGCTGGACCATAGACTGGTAACGGGCTTGTGCTGACTGCAGGCCACTGGGCTGGTCCACACTCTGGTAATGGGATTGTGCTGATGGCAGGCCACTGGGGTGGGACACAGACTGGTAACGGGCTTGTGCTGACTGCAGGCCACTGGGGTGGGACACAGACTGGTAACGGGCTTGTGCTGACTGCAGGCCACTGGGGTGGGACACAGACTGGTAACGGGCTTGTGCTGACTGCAGGCCACTGGGCTGGGACACAGACTGGTAAGGGGCTTGGGCTGACTGCAGACTGCTGGGCAAGGACAGAGATTGGTAACGGGCTTGTGCTGACTGCAGGCCACTGGGCTGGGACACAGACTGGTAACGGGCTTGTGCTGACTGCAGGCCACTGGGCTGGGACACAGACTGGTAAGGGGCTTGTCCTGACTGCAGACCGCCTAGCTGGCCCACAGACTCGTAGCTGGCTTGTGCTGCCTGCAGACTGCTGGGCTGGGACACAGACTGGTAATGGGATTGTGCTGACGGCAGGCCACTGGGCTGGTCCACAGACTGGTAACGGGATTGTGCTGACGGCAGGCCACTGAGCTGGGACACAGACTGGTAACGGGCTTGTGCTGACTGCAGACTGCTGGGCAAGGACAGAGATTGGTATCGGTCTTGGCCTAATTGCAGACCGCTTAGCTGGTCCACAGACTCATAGCTGGCTTGTGCTTCTTGCAGACCGCTGGGCCGGAACACAGACTGGTAGCGGGCTTGTGCTGACTGCAGGCCACTGGGCTGGTCCACAGACTGGTAACGGGCTTGTGCTGACTGAAGACTGCTGGGCTGGACCATAGACTGGTATCTGGCTTGTCCTGACTGCAGACTGCTGGGCGAGGACAGAGACTGGTAACGGGCTTGTGCTGACTGAAGACTGCTGGGCTGGACCATAGACTGGTATCTGGCTTGTCCTGACTGCAGACTGCTGGGCAAGGACAGAGACTGGTAGCGGGCTTGTGCTGACTGCAGGCCACTGAGCTGGGACACAGGATAACCACTCTTGACAAAGCCACCAACTAGAAGAATATAAAAAAGGGAAAGAAAGAATCAAATAGACATGCTAGCAAACATGAATTATAGAACTTGCCTGGATAAACCTTACCACTTCCAAAATGGTCACAGACACAAAGACTGAGAAGTGCCAAGGAAAAACTGTAGATAAAAAAAACAAAAAACATATTAGATGAGTGCCACTAGTTAACAAATGCCAAATACTACAATGTATCATCATACCTTAAGAGTTGGCTAGTGGTACCCTCCATGGCCAAACAAAAATACAACAACTACCACTTCAACAACACCAGTAAAAAATTCATAAAAAACATACTTGACTTCCAACACATATTAGTGTTGCCTGAAGGGACTCTTTATAGTGCCAGCAACTGGCATTTACCAATTGTTTCCTGACAATCAGTTGTCATGGGAACACGTAATACTCAATTATTAGGTTCAGGTGTTACAACTCTTATCATGACAGCTGCCATTTCATTAAAGATAGTTGCTTTTTTATACTATGTATTTTGGTCTTTTTTTATATATTTCTTCGTCTTAATTGAAACTGTTTGAAAACTAGAGCACACTGGTCAATTTATTATGAGTAAATACATGCCAACATAAAAAAAAATCTGGCAGGACTATTCCTGCGAGCTTTCCTGTAGTGAAGGCTGTGTTCAGATGAGACCCTCATCAGGTTTTTTTTATTTTTTTATTCAGCTGAATGGACATAACTTTATTTTTATAACAAAAAGACCAGGGGAGAGATAAGAATACCCGTTTATACTTAGATTTAAACTTAGATTCTATAAGCTACTCCAAATAAAAATGTGACAAAATCAGTATTTAGGTAAAAAATACTATAATGTATAAATTATATATATTAATCTTTACTAAAGCTAAAGGTTATTCAGTCATGAGCAGATTTGTGCAGAGTTTTAGGCTACTTTCACTTTAAGACCAAATGCATGGATCTGATTTTCTCCCAACTGTTTACGTTAAGACTTTTTATTTTAACTCTGGGCTTAGGAGGATACTGCCATTTTGACATAATTTCGAGTGTATTCATCCGTGTAAGCGTGACAAGACACAAAAGAGAGCTCAGTTCAGTAATGGTGCGCTGATACAGAGTAAACAGCGCGTGTGTACAAAATGGAGCTTCTTTCGCATTTTCTTGCAGGTGAACGGTTTAAAATCCTTTGAATGTTTATGAAGACCACATTCATGTTCTAATACTGCTTTCTAGTTTCTAAATAACAAGTGGAATTTTGAAACCAACTGGCTGAAAACTATGATCTCCCTCAAAATCTGGAGTTGAATAAAACGCTCCAATTTTGAGTAAGGGCAATAAGGGCCAATCTGTCATTATTTGGCGTGAGGCCAGGGTGTAACCTCTTGAGCATCAATAAAAAAAATAAAAAAAAAATCTGAGGTCCGGGGTCCTTTGCTAAGGGCTGTCCGGTCCCTGTACGACCGAAGCAGGAGCTTGGTTCGCATTGCCGGCAGTAAGTCAGACTTCTTCCCGGTGCATGTTGGACTCCGGCAGGGCTGCCCTTTCTCGCCGGTTCTGTTCATAATTTTTATGGACAGAATTTCTAGGCGCAGCCAGAGGCCGGAGGGTGTTAGGTTTGGGGACAACACGATTTCGTCTCTGCTCTTTGCGGATGATGTTGTCGTGTTGGCACCATCAGACCAGGACCTTCAGCATGCACTGGGACGGTTTGCAGCCGAGTGTGAAGCAGCTGGGATGAGAATCAGCACCTCCAAATCCGAGGCCATGGTCCTCAGTCGGAAAAAGATGGCTTGCCTACTTCAGGTTGGTGGAGAGTTCCTGCCTCAAGTGGAGGAGTTTAAGTATCTTGGGGGTTTTGTTCACGAGTGAGGGAAGGATGGAACGGGAGATTGACAGACGGATCGGTGCAGCTTCTGCAGTAATGCGGTCGATGTACCGGTCTGTCGTGGTGAAGAAAGAGCTGAGCCGCAAGGCGAAGCTCTCGATTTACCGGTCAATCTACGTTCCTACTCTCACCTATGGTCATGAGCTTTGGGTCATGACCGAAAGGACAAGATCCCGGATACAGGCGGCCGAAATGAGCTTTCTCCGCAGGGTGGCTGGGCGATCCCTTAGAGATAGGGTGAGAAGCTCGGTCACTCGGGAGGAGCTCAGAGTAGAGCCGCTGCTCCTCCACATCGAGAGGGGTCAGCTGAGGTGGCTCGGGCATCTGTTCCGGATGCCTCCTGGACGCCTTCCCGGGAAGGTGTTCCGGGCGCGTCCCACTGGGAGGAGACCCCGGGGAAGACCTAGGACACGCTGGAGAGACTATGTCTCCCGGCTGGCCTGGGAACGCCTCGGTGTCCCCCCGGAAGAGCTAGAGGAAGTGTCTAGGGAGAGGGAAGTCTGGGCGTCTCTGCTTAGACTGCTGCCCCCGCGACCCGGCCCTGGATAAGCGGAAGAAGATGGCATGGTATGGTACTCTGAGGTCATTAGAGGACAAAAATGTCCCTGTCAAACACTGTCATAATGTTAGGCTTTGGAGCACAGACTTAAGTTTGGTCTCATTTTAAAGAAGAACCTTGGCCAAAGTAAACAGCAAAAGTTAAATGTATGAACATTTTATATAAAATATTTAATAAAACTGTAAGGTTCTTTTTTTTTTTTAAAGCAACATTTTAAACAAAAAGCTGAGAAAACTACATTTGTCAAAGACTACGTCTGGATCAGATTCAGAATGATGATCAAAACAGATGGAGTAGATTGAGCACATCAACACCCCCAAAGCTTCAGAGTCATTAACCCTTCCTGGGCCGATATTTCATCCAACTCATACAGGTTTGGAACAACTTGGGGGTAAGTGATGACAACATTATCATTTCTGGGTGACCTTTACATGCTATAGAGTGATGAAATATTTGTGTAGACCAACCGCTGGAAATGGGTTTGCATTTCAGCACTTCTGGTTCTAAAGTCTGAGTTTTAAATGAGTTTTGTTTCAACAAAGATGAGGTCATGCTAATGCATTGCAAACAATACCAAGACTCCCAGTAGACACTTGAGGTAACAGGTTTGTTTATTTTTTCAAAAACAAAGCAAACACTTAAAATGAAGAACACAAGGCAAAGTATACAGCTATGACTTAACTTGATGCAACAACCTCAATATGCCTGGAGATGAATGCTTATTTTGAGTAGTCTGAGTGTACAGAGGTGCTGGATCTTGAAAGCCAGGCTGGACAGACTGCAGCAAACTCATAGCTTGAAGTGGTATTTTACTGGGTTGCGCCAAAGGTTTGGAACCAAGACTAGAAAGAGACATGTAACTTGACTGCTCTGGCTTAGGAAAGACCTGGAATCTAGACTGCCGGGACACAGACTGGTAACTGGCTTGTGCTGATTGCAGACCGCTGGGCTGGTCCACAGACTGGTAATGGGATTGTGCTGACGGCAGGCCACTGGGCTGGTCCACAGACTGGTAACGGGATTGTCCTGACGGCAGGCCACTGAGCTGGGACACAGACTGGTAGCGGGCTTGTGCTGACTGCAGGCCACCGGGCTGGGACACAGATTGGTATCTAGCTTGTGCTAACTGCAGGCCACTGGGCCAGTTCACTGATTGGGAGCCAGTTTGTGTAGGTTGTTGGAAACCAAGCTGGGGCACAAACGGGTAGCTGGCTTGGGCGGGTTGTTGGATGCCAGACTGGTCCACAGACTGTGAGCTGGCTTGTGCGGACTGCAGGCCACTGAGCTGGTCCACAGACTGGTAAGGGGCTTGGGCTGACTGCAGACCGCTTAGCTGGTCCACAGACTCGTAGCTGGCTTGTGCTGCCTGCAGACTGCTGGGCTGGGACACAGACTGGTAATGGGATTGTGCTGACAGCGAGCCACTGGGCTGGTCCACAGACTGGTAACGGGATTGTGCTGACGGCAGGCCACTGAGCTGGGACACAGACTGGTAACGGGATTGTGCTGACTGCAGACTGCTGGGCTGGACCATAGACTGGTAACGGGCTTGTGCTGACTGCAGGCCACTGGGCTGGAACACAGACTGGTAACGGGCTTGTGCTGACTGCAGGCCACTGGGCTGGGACACAGACTGGTAAGGGGCTTGGGCTGACTGCAGACTGCTGGGCAAGGACAGAGACTGGTATCTGGCTTGTCCTGACTGCAGACCGCTTAGCTGGCCCACAGACTCGTAGCTGGCTTGTGCTGCCTGCAGACTGCTGGGCTGGGACACAGACTGGTAATGGGATTGTGCTGACGGCAGGCCACTGGGCTGGTCCACAGACTGGTAACGGGATTGTCCTGACGGCAGGCCACTGAGCTGGGACACAGACTGGTAGCGGGCTTGTGCTGACTGCAGGGCACCGGGCTGGGACACAGATTGGTATCTAGCTTGTGCTAACTGCAGGCCACTGGGCTGGTCCACACTCTTGTAATGGGATTGTGCTGATGGCAGGCCACTGGGGTGGGACACAGACTGGTAACGGGCTTGTGCTGACTGCAGGCCACTGGGCTGGTCCACACTCTGGTAATGGGATTGTGCTGATGGCAGGCCACTGGGGTGGGACACAGACTGGTAACGGGCTTGTGCTGACTGCAGGCCACTGGGGTGGGACACAGACTGGTAACAGGCTTGTGCTGACTGCAGGCCACTGGGGTGGGACACAGACTGGTAACGGGCTTGTGCTGACTGCAGGCCACTGGGCTGGGACACAGACTGGTAAGGGGCTTGGGCTGACTGCAGACTGCTGGGCAAGGACAGAGATTGGTAACGGGCTTGTGCTGACTGCAGGCCACTGGGCTGGGACACAGACTGGTAACGGGCTTGTGCTGACTGCAGGCCACTGGGCTGGGACACAGACTGGTAAGGGGCTTGTCCTGACTGCAGACCGCTTAGCTGGCCCACAGACTCGTAGCTGGCTTGTGCTGCCTGCAGACTGCTGGGCTGGGACACAGACTGGTAATGGGATTGTGCTGACGGCAGGCCACTGGGCTGGTCCACAGACTGGTAACGGGATTGTGCTGACGGCAGGCCACTGAGCTGGGACACAGACTGGTAACGGGCTTGTGCTGACTGCAGACTGCTGGGCAAGGACAGAGATTGGTATCGGTCTTGGCCTAATTGCAGACCGCTTAGCTGGTCCACAGACTCATAGCTGGCTTGTGCTTCTTGCAGACCGCTGGGCCGGAACACAGACTGGTAGCGGGCTTGTGCTGACTGCAGGCCACTGGGCTGGTCCACAGACTGGTAACGGGCTTGTGCTGACTGAAGACTGCTGGGCTGGACCATAGACTGGTATCTGGCTTGTCCTGACTGCAGACTGCTGGGCAAGGACAGAGACTGGTAGCGGGCTGGTGCTGACTGCAGGCCACTGAGCTGGGACACAGGATAACCACTCTTGACAAAGCCACCAACTAGAAGAATATAAAAAAGGGAAAGACAGAATCAAATAGACATGCTAGCAAACATGAATTATAGAACTTGCCTGGATAAACCTTACCACTTCCAAAATGGTCACAGACACAAAGACTGAGAAGTGCCAAGGAAAAACTGTAGATAAAAAAAACAAAAAACATATTAGATGAGTGCCACTAGTTAACAAATGCCAAATACTACAATGTATCATCATACCTTAAGAGTTGGCTAGTGGTACCCTCCATGGCCAAACAAAAATACAACAACTACCACTTCAACAACACCAGTAAAAAATTCATAAAAAACATACTTGACTTCCAACACATATTAGTGTTGCCTGAAGGGACTCTTTATAGTGCCAGCAACTGGCATTTACCAATTGTTTCCTGACAATCAGTTGTCATGGGAACACGTAATACTCAATTATTAGGTTCAGGTGTTACAACTCTTATCATGACAGCTGCCATTTCATTAAAGTCCCACTCCGATCATATTTTGAGCTATTTTTTAAACATTCTCAGTGGTCTTTAAATGATGATTATGCCGTTTTTAGCCAAAATCACAAAACCTGTGCCGTTTTCTGGGACTTCGCGTCAGCAGAGCGGCAGTAGCTCATTAGCAATTCGCCTCTGCGTTGTGGGCGGAGCCGTTGGCTGAAGCGAGATACATAGGCAGCAACAGCCTCTTTCTGTCTTTCTTTCTTTCTGTCAACACAGAAAACATTTCATCACTGGATAGTTTTTTTCGTTTAATTAAAGTGTTGTTTTATGTCAGCTGAATGTCCGGAACGCTTTTCAGAGAAGATAAGGCAACTTATTTAGCACAATTCACACCCAGCGGCAATTCAGAAAAAGAAAAAAAAATCTCTGAATGCTCCACATGAAACTTTGGTCTTCTGACCTTTTACCGCCGTGTCGATTTATTTTGATTAATATGTGCGAGGGAGAGAGAGCAAGACAGCGCTTAGTTTGGAGACGGTGAGGTCTTGTTTACATTTTCGCCTGGCTCCGAAGACAGAGAGTGCGCGCGCGCGCGTCCGGGTCTCTCTCTCTGCTCGTTCTTTCAGTTATAAACATGTCCTGTCACAAGCGCAGCAGTTCATCTACATTACTCACCGATCAAATAAGACTTTGGCGGGACAAAAATTCACTTTGGCGGGCGCTAAAACAAGTTCAATGCAGGAAAATTCATGCGTGAATTTAACTGAGTAGTACATGACCATGCACTCGCACAAATGCGACCACATAAAATTTTAACTCGCACATTCGCAAAAAATGGTCGCAGTCTGGAACCCTGGAACGTAATCCATTCATCTCTCACAGCAACATGTTTTGGTAAAGCATGAAAGCTAATACCAATATCTCTCCTCTTAGCATTGCAACCCGCTACCGCACATAGGTATTGATCCACCATCGTCTTCTCTACTCCTCAGAACCTGACCGACCGGGCGGGCCCCGCCCAGTGGAGTTACTACGTCACAACTCCAGTCTATTTTAGCCGGCATTTTAGCGTCTGCTACTGATTCACAGCCATTTGAATGCAGAAATACTCAGAAATACAACTTTGAGCTTATTTTTCTCAAGATATGTCCTCTAGCATAAGAAAAATGCCACAAGAACATGTTAACACTTAGAAAAACATGATTTTCATCGGAGTGGGTCTTTAAAGATAGTTGCTTTTTTATACTATGTCTTTTGGTCTTTTTTTATATATTTCTTCGTCTTAATTGAAACTGTTTGAAAACTAGAGCACACTGGTCAATTTATTATGAGTAAATACATGGCAACATAAAAAAAAATCTGGCAGGACTATTCCTGCGAGCTTTCCTGTAGTGAAAGCTGTGTTCAGATGAGACCCTCATCAGGTTTTTTTTTTTTTTTTTTTTGCTGAATGGACATAACTTTATTTTTATAACAAAAAGACCAGGGGAGAGATAAGAATACCCGTTTATACTTAGATTTAAACTTAGATTCTATAAGCTACTCCAAATAAAAATGTGACAAAATCAGTATTTAGGTAAAAAATACTATAATGTATAAATTATATATATTAATCTTTACTAAAGCTAAAGGTTATTCAGTCATGAGCAGATTTGTGCAGAGTTTTAGGCTACTTTCACTTTAAGACCAAATGCATGGATCTGATTTTCTCCCAACTGTTTACGTTAAGACTTTTTATTTTAACTCTGGGCTTAGGAGGATACTGCCATTTTGACATAATTTCGAGTGTATTCATCCGTGTAAGCGTGACAAGACACAAAAGAGAGCTCAGTTCAGTAATGGTGCGCTGATACAGAGTAAACAGCGCGTGTGTACAAAATGGAGCTTCTTTCGCATTTTCTTGCAGGTGAACGGTTTAAAATCCTTTGAATGTTTATGAAGACCACATTCATGTTCTAATACTGCTTTCTAGTTTCTAAATAACAAGTGGAATTTTGAAACCAACTGGCTGAAAACTATGATTTCCCTCAAAATCTGGAGTTGAATAAAACGCTCCAATTTTGAGTAAGGGCAATAAGGGCCAATCTGTCATTATTTGGCGTGAGGCCAGGGTGTAACCTCTTGAGCATCAATAAAAAAAAATAAAAAAAAATCTGAGGTCCGGGGTCCTTTGCTAAGGGCTGTCCGGTCCCTGTACGACCGAAGCAGGAGCTTGGTTCGCATTGCCGGCAGTAAGTCAGACTTCTTCCCGGTGCATGTTGGACTCCGGCAGGGCTGCCCTTTCTCGCCGGTTCTGTTCATAATTTTTATGGACAGAATTTCTAGGCGCAGCCAGAGGCCGGAGGGTGTTAGGTTTGGGGACAACACGATTTCGTCTCTGCTCTTTGCGGATGATGTTGTCGTGTTGGCACCATCAGACCAGGACCTTCAGCATGCACTGGGACGGTTTGCAGCCGAGTGTGAAGCAGCTGGGATGAGAATCAGCACCTCCAAATCCGAGGCCATGGTCCTCAGTCGGAAAAAGGTGGCTTGCCTACTTCAGGTTGGTGGAGAGTTCCTGCCTCAAGTGGAGGAGTTTAAGTATCTTGGGGTATTTGTTCACGAGTGAGGGAAGGATGGAACGGGAGATTGACAGACGGATCGGTGCAGCTTCTGCAGTAATGCGGTCGATGTACCGGTCTGTCGTGGTGAAGAAAGAGCTGAGCCGCAAGGCGAAGCTCTCGATTTACCGGTCAATCTACGTTCCTACTCTCACCTATGGTCATGAGCTTTGGGTCATGACCGAAAGGACAAGATCCCGGATACAGGCGGCCGAAATGAGCTTTCTCCGCAGGGTGGCTGGGCGATCCCTTAGAGATAGGGTGAGAAGCTCGGTCACTCGGGAGGAGCTCAGAGTAGAGCCGCTGCTCCTCCACATCGAGAGGGGTCAGCTGAGGTGGCTCGGGCATCTGTTCCGGATGCCTCCTGGACGCCTTCCCGGGAAGGTGTTCCGGGCGCGTCCCACTGGGAGGAGACCCCGGGGAAGACCTAGGACACGCTGGAGAGACTATGTCTCCCGGCTGGCCTGGGAACGCCTCGGTGTCCCCCCGGAAGAGCTAGAGGAAGTGTCTAGGGAGAGGGAAGTCTGGGCGTCTCTGCTTAGACTGCTGCCCCCGCGACCCGGCCCTGGATAAGCGGAAGAAGATGGCATGGTATGGTACTCTGAGGTCATTAGAGGACAAAAATGTCCCTGTCAAACACTGTCATAATGTTAGGCTTTGGAGCACAGACTTAAGTTTGGTCTCATTTTAAAGAAGAACCTTGGCCAAAGTAAACAGCAAAAGTTAAATGTATGAACATTTTATATAAAATATTTAATAAAACTGTAAGGTTCTTTTTTTTTTTTAAAGCAACATTTTAAACAAAAAGCTGAGAAAACTACATTTGTCAAAGACTACGTCTGGATCAGATTCAGAATGATGATCAAAACAGATGGAGTAGATTGAGCACATCAACACCCCCAAAGCTTCAGAGTCATTAACCCTTCCTGGGCCGATATTTCATCCAACTCATACAGGTTTGGAACAACTTGGGGGTAAGTGATGACAACATTATCATTTCTGGGTGACCTTTACATGCTATAGAGTGATGAAATATTTGTGTAGACCAACCGCTGGAAATGGGTTTGCATTTCAGCACTTCTGGTTCTAAAGTCTGAGTTTTAAATGAGTTTTGTTTCAACAAAGATGAGGTCATGCTAATGCATTGCAAACAATACCAAGACTCCCAGTAGACACTTGAGGTAACAGGTTTGTTTATTTTTTCAAAAACAAAGCAAACACTTAAAATGAAGAACACAAGGCAAAGTATACAGCTATGACTTAACTTGATGCAACAACCTCAATATGCCTGGAGATGAATGCTTATTTTGAGTAGTCTGAGTGTACAGAGGTGCTGGATCTTGAAAGCCAGGCTGGACAGACTGCAGCAAACTCATAGCTTGAAGTGGTATTTTACTGGGTTGCGCCAAAGGTTTGGAACCAAGACTAGAAAGAGACATGTAACTTGACTGCTCTGGCTTAGGAAAGACCTGGAATCTAGACTGCCGGGACACAGACTGGTAACTGGCTTGTGCTGATTGCAGACCGCTGGGCTGGTCCACAGACTGGTAATGGGATTGTGCTGACGGCAGGCCACTGGGCTGGTCCACAGACTGGTAACGGGATTGTCCTGACGGCAGGCCACTGAGCTGGGACACAGACTGGTAGCGGGCTTGTGCTGACTGCAGGCCACCGGGCTGGGACACAGATTGGTATCTAGCTTGTGCTAACTGCAGGCCACTGGGCCAGTTCACTGATTGGGAGCCAGTTTGTGTAGGTTGTTGGAAACCAAGCTGGGGCACAAACGGGTAGCTGGCTTGGGCGGGTTGTTGGATGCCAGACTGGTCCACAGACTGTGAGCTGGCTTGTGCGGACTGCAGGCCACTGAGCTGGTCCACAGACTGGTAAGGGGCTTGGGCTGACAGCGAGCCACTGGGCTGGTCCACAGACTGGTAACGGGATTGTGCTGACTGCAGACTGCTGGGCTGGACCATAGACTGGTAACGGGCTTGTGCTGACTGCAGGCCACTGGGCTGGAACACAGACTGGTAACGGGCTTGTGCTGACTGCAGGCCACTGGGCTGGGACACAGACTGGTAAGGGGCTTGGGCTGACTGCAGACTGCTGGGCAAGGACAGAGACTGGTATCTGGCTTGTCCTGACTGCAGACCGCTTAGCTGGCCCACAGACTCGTAGCTGGCTTGTTCTGCCTGCAGACTGCTGGGCTGGGACGCAGACTGGTAATGGGATTGTGCTGACGGCAGGCCACTGGGCTGGTCCACAGACTGGTAACGGGATTGTCCTGACGGCAGGCCACTGAGCTGGGACACAGACTGGTAGCGGGCTTGTGCTGACTGCAGGGCACCGGGCTGGGACACAGATTGGTATCTAGCTTGTGCTAACTGCAGGCCACTGGGCTGGTCCACACTCTGGTAATGGGATTGTGCTGATGGCAGGCCACTGGGGTGGGACACAGACTGGTAACGGGCTTGTGCTGACTGCAGGCCACTGGGCTGGTCCACACTCTGGTAATGGGATTGTGCTGATGGCAGGCCACTGGGGTGGGACACAGACTGGTAACGGGCTTGTGCTGACTGCAGGCCACTGGGGTGGGACACAGACTGGTAACGGGCTTGTGCTGACTGCAGGCCACTGGGCTGGGACACAGACTGGTAACGGGCTTGTGCTGACTGCAGGCCACTGGGCTGGGACACAGACTGGTAAGGGGCTTGGGCTGACTGCAGACTGCTGGGCAAGGACAGAGATTGGTAACGGGCTTGTGCTGACTGCAGGCCACTGGGCTGGGACACAGACTGGTAACGGGCTTGTGCTGACTGCAGGCCACTGGGCTGGGACACAGACTGGTAAGGGGCTTGTCCTGACTGCAGACCGCTTAGCTGGCCCACAGACTCGTAGCTGGCTTGTGCTGCCTGCAGACTGCTGGGCTGGGACACAGACTGGTAATGGGATTGTGCTGACGGCAGGCCACTGGGCTGGTCCACAGACTGGTAACGGGATTGTGCTGACGGCAGGCCACTGAGCTGGGACACAGACTGGTAACGGGCTTGTGCTGACTGCAGACTGCTGGGCAAGGACAGAGATTGGTATCGGTCTTGGCCTAATTGCAGACCGCTTAGCTGGTCCACAGACTCATAGCTGGCTTGTGCTTCTTGCAGACCGCTGGGCCGGAACACAGACTGGTAGCGGGCTTGTGCTGACTGCAGGCCACTGGGCTGGTCCACAGACTGGTAACGGGCTTGTGCTGACTGAAGACTGCTGGGCTGGACCATAGACTGGTATCTGGCTTGTCCTGACTGCAGACTGCTGGGCAAGGACAGAGACTGGTAGCGGGCTTGTGCTGACTGCAGGCCACTGAGCTGGGACACAGGATAACCACTCTTGACAAAGCCACCAACTAGAAGAATATAAAAAAGGGAAAGACAGAATCAAATAGACATGCTAGCAAACATGAATTATAGAACTTGCCTGGATAAACCTTACCACTTCCAAAATGGTCACAGACACAAAGACTGAGAAGTGCCAAGGAAAAACTGTAGATAAAAAAAACAAAAAACATATTAGATGAGTGCCACTAGTTAACAAATGCCAAATACTACAATGTATCATCATACCTTAAGAGTTGGCTAGTGGTACCCTCCATGGCCAAACAAAAATACAACAACTACCACTTCAACAACACCAGTAAAAAATTCATAAAAAACATACTTGACTTCCAACACATATTAGTGTTGCCTGAAGGGACTCTTTATAGTGCCAGCAACTGGCATTTACCAATTGTTTCCTGACAATCAGTTGTCATGGGAACACGTAATACTCAATTATTAGGTTCAGGTGTTACAACTCTTATCATGACAGCTGCCATTTCATTAAAGTCCCACTCCGATCATATTTTGAGCTATTTTTTAAACATTCTCAGTGGTCTTTAAATGATGATTATGCCGTTTTTAGCCAAAATCACAAAACCTGTGCCGTTTTCTGGGACTTCGCGTCAGCAGAGCGGCAGTAGCTCATTAGCAATTCGCCTCTGCGTTGTGGGCGGAGCCGTTGGCTGAAGCGAGATACATAGGCAGCAACAGCCTCTTTCTGTCTTTCTTTCTTTCTGTCAACACAGAAAACATTTCATCACTGGATAGTTTTTTTCGTTTAATTAAAGTGTTGTTTTATGTCAGCTGAATGTCCGGAACGCTTTTCAGAGAAGATAAGGCAACTTATTTAGCACAATTCACACCCAGCGGCAATTCAGAAAAAGAAAAAAAAATCTCTGAATGCTCCACATGAAACTTTGGTCTTCCGACCTTTTACCGCCGTGTCGATTTATTTTGATTAATATGTGCGAGGGAGAGAGAGCAAGACAGCGCTTAGTTTGGAGACGGTGAGGTCTTGTTTACATTTTCGCCTGGCTCCGAAGACAGAGAGTGCGCGCGCGCGCGTCCGGGTCTCTCTCTCTGCTCGTTCTTTCAGTTATAAACATGTCCTGTCACAAGCGCAGCAGTTCATCTACATTACTCACCGATCAAATAAGACTTTGGCGGGACAAAAATTCACTTTGGCGGGCGCTAAAACAAGTTCAATGCAGGAAAATTCATGCGTGAATTTAACTGAGTAGTACATGACCATGCACTCGCACAAATGCGACCACATAAAATTTTAACTCGCACATTCGCAAAAAATGGTCGCAGTCTGGAACCCTGGAACGTAATCCATTCATCTCTCACAGCAACATGTTTTGGTAAAGCATGAAAGCTAATACCAATATCTCTCCTCTTAGCATTGCAACCCGCTACCGCACATAGGTATTGATCCACCATCGTCTTCTCTACTCCTCAGAACCTGACCGACCGGGCGGGCCCCGCCCAGTGGAGTTACTACGTCACAACTCCAGTCTATTTTAGCCGGCATTTTAGCGTCTGCTACTGATTCACAGCCATTTGAATGCAGAAATACTCAGAAATACAACTTTGAGCTTATTTTTCTCAAGATATGTCCTCTAGCATAAGAAAAATGCCACAAGAACATGTTAACACTTAGAAAAACATGATTTTCATCGGAGTGGGTCTTTAAAGATAGTTGCTTTTTTATACTATGTCTTTTGGTCTTTTTTTATATATTTCTTCGTCTTAATTGAAACTGTTTGAAAACTAGAGCACACTGGTCAATTTATTATGAGTAAATACATGCCAACATAAAAAAAAATCTGGCAGGACTATTCCTGCGAGCTTTCCTGTAGTGAAAGCTGTGTTCAGATGAGACCCTCATCAGGTTTTTTTTGTTTTTTTTTTTGCTGAATGGACATAACTTTATTTTTATAACAAAAAGACCAGGGGAGAGATAAGAATACCCGTTTATACTTAGATTTAAACTTAGATTCTATAAGCTACTCCAAATAAAAATGTGACAAAATCAGTATTTAGGTAAAAAATACTATAATGTATAAATTATATATATTAATCTTTACTAAAGCTAAAGGTTATTCAGTCATGAGCAGATTTGTGCAGAGTTTTAGGCTACTTTCACTTTAAGACCAAATGCATGGATCTGATTTTCTCCCAACTGTTTACGTTAAGACTTTTTATTTTAACTCTGGGCTTAGGAGGATACTGCCATTTTGACATAATTTCGAGTGTATTCATCCGTGTAAGCGTGACAAGACACAAAAGAGAGCTCAGTTCAGTAATGGTGCGCTGATACAGAGTAAACAGCGCGTGTGTACAAAATGGAGCTTCTTTCGCATTTTCTTGCAGGTGAACGGTTTAAAATCCTTTGAATGTTTATGAAGACCACATTCATGTTCTAATACTACTGCTTTCTAGTTTCTAAATAACAAGTGGAATTTTGAAACCAACTGGCTGAAAACTATGATCTCCCTCAAAATCTGGAGTTGAATAAAACGCTCCAATTTTGAGTAAGGGCAATAAGGGCCAATCTGTCATTATTTGGCGTGAGGCCAGGGTGTAACCTCTTGAGCATCAAAAAAAAAAAAAAAAAAAAATCTGAGGTCCGGGGTAGTTTGCTAAGGGCTGTCCGGTCCCTGTACGACCGAAGCAGGAGCTTGGTTCGCATTGCCGGCAGTAAGTCAGACTTCTTCCCGGTGCATGTTGGACTCCGGCAGGGCTGCCCTTTCTCGCCGGTTCTGTTCATAATTTTTATGGACAGAATTTCTAGGCGCAGCCAGAGGCCGGAGGGTGTTAGGTTTGGGGACAACACGATTTCGTCTCTGCTCTTTGCGGATGATGTTGTCGTGTTGGCACCATCAGACCAGGACCTTCAGCATGCACTGGGACGGTTTGCAGCCGAGTGTGAAGCAGCTGGGATGAGAATCAGCACCTCCAAATCCGAGGCCATGGTCCTCAGTCGGAAAAAGGTGGCTTGCCTACTTCAGGTTGGTGGAGAGTTCCTGCCTCAAGTGGAGGAGTTTAAGTATCTTGGGGGTTTTGTTCACGAGTGAGGGAAGGATGGAACGGGAGATTGACAGACGGATCGGTGCAGCTTCTGCAGTAATGCGGTCGATGTACCGGTCTGTCGTGGTGAAGAAAGAGCTGAGCCGCAAGGCGAAGCTCTCGATTTACCGGTCAATCTACGTTCCTACTCTCACCTATGGTCATGAGCTTTGGGTCATGACCGAAAGGACAAGATCCCGGATACAGGCGGCCGAAATGAGCTTTCTCCGCAGGGTGGCTGGGCGATCCCTTAGAGATAGGGTGAGAAGCTCGGTCACTCGGGAGGAGCTCAGAGTAGAGCCGCTGCTCCTCCACATCGAGAGGGGTCAGCTGAGGTGGCTCGGGCATCTGTTCCGGATGCCTCCTGGACGCCTTCCCGGGAAGGTGTTCCGGGCGCGTCCCACTGGGAGGAGACCCCGGGGAAGACCTAGGACACGCTGGAGAGACTATGTCTCCCGGCTGGCCTGGGAACGCCTCGGTGTCCCCCCGGAAGAGCTAGAGGAAGTGTCTAGGGAGAGGGAAGTCTGGGCGTCTCTGCTTAGACTGCTGCCCCCGCGACCCGGCCCTGGATAAGCGGAAGAAGATGGCATGGTATGGTACTCTGAGGTCATTAGAGGACAAAAATGTCCCTGTCAAACACTGTCATAATGTTAGGCTTTGGAGCACAGACTTAAGTTTGGTCTCATTTTAAAGAAGAACCTTGGCCAAAGTAAACAGCAAAAGTTAAATGTATGAACATTTTATATAAAATATTTAATAAAACTGTAAGGTTCTTTTTTTTTTTTAAAGCAACATTTTAAACAAAAAGCTGAGAAAACTACATTTGTCAAAGACTACGTCTGGATCAGATTCAGAATGATGATCAAAACAGATGGAGTAGATTGAGCACATCAACACCCCCAAAGCTTCAGAGTCATTAACCCTTCCTGGGCCGATATTTCATCCAACTCATACAGGTTTGGAACAACTTGGGGGTAAGTGATGACAACATTATCATTTCTGGGTGACCTTTACATGCTATAGAGTGATGAAATATTTGTGTAGACCAACCGCTGGAAATGGGTTTGCATTTCAGCACTTCTGGTTCTAAAGTCTGAGTTTTAAATGAGTTTTGTTTCAACAAAGATGAGGTCATGCTAATGCATTGCAAACAATACCAAGACTCCCAGTAGACACTTGAGGTAACAGGTTTGTTTATTTTTTCAAAAACAAAGCAAACACTTAAAATGAAGAACACAAGGCAAAGTATACAGCTATGACTTAACTTGATGCAACAACCTCAATATGCCTGGAGATGAATGCTTATTTTGAGTAGTCTGAGTGTACAGAGGTGCTGGATCTTGAAAGCCAGGCTGGACAGACTGCAGCAAACTCATAGCTTGAAGTGGTATTTTACTGGGTTGCGCCAAAGGTTTGGAACCAAGACTAGAAAGAGACATGTAACTTGACTGCTCTGGCTTAGGAAAGACCTGGAATCTAGACTGCCGGGACACAGACTGGTAACTGGCTTGTGCTGATTGCAGACCGCTGGGCTGGTCCACAGACTGGTAATGGGATTGTGCTGACGGCAGGCCACTGGGCTGGTCCACAGACTGGTAACGGGATTGTCCTGACGGCAGGCCACTGAGCTGGGACACAGACTGGTAGCGGGCTTGTGCTGACTGCAGGCCACCGGGCTGGGACACAGATTGGTATCTAGCTTGTGCTAACTGCAGGCCACTGGGCCAGTTCACTGATTGGGAGCCAGTTTGTGTAGGTTGTTGGAAACCAAGCTGGGGCACAAACGGGTAGCTGGCTTGGGCGGGTTGTTGGATGCCAGACTGGTCCACAGACTGTGAGCTGGCTTGTGCGGACTGCAGGCCACTGAGCTGGTCCACAGACTGGTAAGGGGCTTGGGCTGACAGCGAGCCACTGGGCTGGTCCACAGACTGGTAACGGGATTGTGCTGACTGCAGACTGCTGGGCTGGACCATAGACTGGTAACGGGCTTGTGCTGACTGCAGGCCACTGGGCTGGAACACAGACTGGTAACGGGCTTGTGCTGACTGCAGGCCACTGGGCTGGGACACAGACTGGTAAGGGGCTTGGGCTGACTGCAGACTGCTGGGCAAGGACAGAGACTGGTATCTGGCTTGTCCTGACTGCAGACCGCTTAGCTGGCCCACAGACTCGTAGCTGGCTTGTTCTGCCTGCAGACTGCTGGGCTGGGACGCAGACTGGTAATGGGATTGTGCTGACGGCAGGCCACTGGGCTGGTCCACAGACTGGTAACGGGATTGTCCTGACGGCAGGCCACTGAGCTGGGACACAGACTGGTAGCGGGCTTGTGCTGACTGCAGGGCACCGGGCTGGGACACAGATTGGTATCTAGCTTGTGCTAACTGCAGGCCACTGGGCTGGTCCACACTCTGGTAATGGGATTGTGCTGATGGCAGGCCACTGGGGTGGGACACAGACTGGTAACGGGCTTGTGCTGACTGCAGGCCACTGGGCTGGTCCACACTCTGGTAATGGGATTGTGCTGATGGCAGGCCACTGGGGTGGGACACAGACTGGTAACGGGCTTGTGCTGACTGCAGGCCACTGGGGTGGGACACAGACTGGTAACGGGCTTGTGCTGACTGCAGGCCACTGGGCTGGGACACAGACTGGTAACGGGCTTGTGCTGACTGCAGGCCACTGGGCTGGGACACAGACTGGTAAGGGGCTTGGGCTGACTGCAGACTGCTGGGCAAGGACAGAGATTGGTAACGGGCTTGTGCTGACTGCAGGCCACTGGGCTGGGACACAGACTGGTAACGGGCTTGTGCTGACTGCAGGCCACTGGGCTGGGACACAGACTGGTAAGGGGCTTGTCCTGACTGCAGACCGCTTAGCTGGCCCACAGACTCGTAGCTGGCTTGTGCTGCCTGCAGACTGCTGGGCTGGGACACAGACTGGTAATGGGATTGTGCTGACGGCAGGCCACTGGGCTGGTCCACAGACTGGTAACGGGATTGTGCTGACGGCAGGCCACTGAGCTGGGACACAGACTGGTAACGGGCTTGTGCTGACTGCAGACTGCTGGGCAAGGACAGAGATTGGTATCGGTCTTGGCCTAATTGCAGACCGCTTAGCTGGTCCACAGACTCATAGCTGGCTTGTGCTTCTTGCAGACCGCTGGGCCGGAACACAGACTGGTAGCGGGCTTGTGCTGACTGCAGGCCACTGGGCTGGTCCACAGACTGGTAACGGGCTTGTGCTGACTGAAGACTGCTGGGCTGGACCATAGACTGGTATCTGGCTTGTCCTGACTGCAGACTGCTGGGCAAGGACAGAGACTGGTAGCGGGCTTGTGCTGACTGCAGGCCACTGAGCTGGGACACAGGATAACCACTCTTGACAAAGCCACCAACTAGAAGAATATAAAAAAGGGAAAGACAGAATCAAATAGACATGCTAGCAAACATGAATTATAGAACTTGCCTGGATAAACCTTACCACTTCCAAAATGGTCACAGACACAAAGACTGAGAAGTGCCAAGGAAAAACTGTAGATAAAAAAAACAAAAAACATATTAGATGAGTGCCACTAGTTAACAAATGCCAAATACTACAATGTATCATCATACCTTAAGAGTTGGCTAGTGGTACCCTCCATGGCCAAACAAAAATACAACAACTACCACTTCAACAACACCAGTAAAAAATTCATAAAAAACATACTTGACTTCCAACACATATTAGTGTTGCCTGAAGGGACTCTTTATAGTGCCAGCAACTGGCATTTACCAATTGTTTCCTGACAATCAGTTGTCATGGGAACACGTAATACTCAATTATTAGGTTCAGGTGTTACAACTCTTATCATGACAGCTGCCATTTCATTAAAGTCCCACTCCGATCATATTTTGAGCTATTTTTTAAACATTCTCAGTGGTCTTTAAATGATGATTATGCCGTTTTTAGCCAAAATCACAAAACCTGTGCCGTTTTCTGGGACTTCGCGTCAGCAGAGCGGCAGTAGCTCATTAGCAATTCGCCTCTGCGTTGTGGGCGGAGCCGTTGGCTGAAGCGAGATACATAGGCAGCAACAGCCTCTTTCTGTCTTTCTTTCTTTCTGTCAACACAGAAAACATTTCATCACTGGATAGTTTTTTTCGTTTAATTAAAGTGTTGTTTTATGTCAGCTGAATGTCCGGAACGCTTTTCAGAGAAGATAAGGCAACTTATTTAGCACAATTCACACCCAGCGGCAATTCAGAAAAAGAAAAAAAAATCTCTGAATGCTCCACATGAAACTTTGGTCTTCCGACCTTTTACCGCCGTGTCGATTTATTTTGATTAATATGTGCGAGGGAGAGAGAGCAAGACAGCGCTTAGTTTGGAGACGGTGAGGTCTTGTTTACATTTTCGCCTGGCTCCGAAGACAGAGAGTGCGCGCGCGCGCGTCCGGGTCTCTCTCTCTGCTCGTTCTTTCAGTTATAAACATGTCCTGTCACAAGCGCAGCAGTTCATCTACATTACTCACCGATCAAATAAGACTTTGGCGGGACAAAAATTCACTTTGGCGGGCGCTAAAACAAGTTCAATGCAGGAAAATTCATGCGTGAATTTAACTGAGTAGTACATGATGCACTCGCACAAATGCGACCACATAAAATTTTAACTCGCACATTCGCAAAAAATGGTCGCAGTCTGGAACCCTGGAACGTAATCCATTCATCTCTCACAGCAACATGTTTTGGTAAAGCATGAAAGCTAATACCAATATCTCTCCTCTTAGCATTGCAACCCGCTACCGCACATAGGTATTGATCCACCATCGTCTTCTCTACTCCTCAGAACCTGACCGACCGGGCGGGCCCCGCCCAGTGGAGTTACTACGTCACAACTCCAGTCTATTTTAGCCGGCATTTTAGCGTCTGCTACTGATTCACAGCCATTTGAATGCAGAAATACTCAGAAATACAACTTTGAGCTTATTTTTCTCAAGATATGTCCTCTAGCATAAGAAAAATGCCACAAGAACATGTTAACACTTAGAAAAACATGATTTTCATCGGAGTGGGTCTTTAAAGATAGTTGCTTTTTTATACTATGTCTTTTGGTCTTTTTTTATATATTTCTTCGTCTTAATTGAAACTGTTTGAAAACTAGAGCACACTGGTCAATTTATTATGAGTAAATACATGCCAACATAAAAAAAAATCTGGCAGGACTATTCCTGCGAGCTTTCCTGTAGTGAAAGCTGTGTTCAGATGAGACCCTCATCAGGTTTTTTTTTTTTTAGCTGAATGGACATAACTTTATTTTTATAACAAAAAGACCAGGGGAGAGATAAGAATACCCGTTTATACTTAGATTTAAACTTAGATTCTATAAGCTACTCCAAATAAAAATGTGACAAAATCAGTATTTAGGTAAAAAATACTATAATGTATAAATTATATATATTAATCTTTACTAAAGCTAAAGGTTATTCAGTCATGAGCAGATTTGTGCAGAGTTTTAGGCTACTTTCACTTTAAGACCAAATGCATGGATCTGATTTTCTCCCAACTGTTTACGTTAAGACTTTTTATTTTAACTCTGGGCTTAGGAGGATACTGCCATTTTGACATAATTTCGAGTGTATTCATCCGTGTAAGCGTGACAAGACACAAAAGAGAGCTCAGTTCAGTAATGGTGCGCTGATACAGAGTAAACAGCGCGTGTGTACAAAATGGAGCTTCTTTCGCATTTTCTTGCAGGTGAACGGTTTAAAATCCTTTGAATGTTTATGAAGACCACATTCATGTTCTAATACTGCTTTCTAGTTTCTAAATAACAAGTGGAATTTTGAAACCAACTGGCTGAAAACTATGATTTCCCTCAAAATCTGGAGTTGAATAAAACGCTCCAATTTTGAGTAAGGGCAATAAGGGCCAATCTGTCATTATTTGGCGTGAGGCCAGGGTGTAACCTCTTGAGCATCAATAAAAAAAAATCAAAAAAAATCTGAGGTCCGGGGTCCTTTGCTAAGGGCTGTCCGGTCCCTGTACGACCGAAGCAGGAGCTTGGTTCGCATTGCCGGCAGTAAGTCAGACTTCTTCCCGGTGCATGTTGGACTCCGGCAGGGCTGCCCTTTCTCGCCGGTTCTGTTCATAATTTTTATGGACAGAATTTCTAGGCGCAGCCAGAGGCCGGAGGGTGTTAGGTTTGGGGACAACACGATTTCGTCTCTGCTCTTTGCGGATGATGTTGTCGTGTTGGCACCATCAGACCAGGACCTTCAGCATGCACTGGGACGGTTTGCAGCCGAGTGTGAAGCAGCTGGGATGAGAATCAGCACCTCCAAATCCGAGGCCATGGTCCTCAGTCGGAAAAAGGTGGCTTGCCTACTTCAGGTTGGTGGAGAGTTCCTGCCTCAAGTGGAGGAGTTTAAGTATCTTGGGGGTTTTGTTCACGAGTGAGGGAAGGATGGAACGGGAGATTGACAGACGGATCGGTGCAGCTTCTGCAGTAATGCGGTCGATGTACCGGTCTGTCGTGGTGAAGAAAGAGCTGAGCCACAAGGCGAAGCTCTCGATTTACCGGTCAATCTACGTTCCTACTCTCACCTATGGTCATGAGCTGTGGGTCATGACCGAAAGGACAAGATCCCGGATACAGGCGGCCGAAATGAGCTTTCTCCGCAGGGTGGCTGGGCGATCCCTTAGAGATAGGGTGAGAAGCTCGGTCACTCGGGAGGAGCTCAGAGTAGAGCCGCTGCTCCTCCACATCGAGAGGGGTCAGCTGAGGTGGCTCGGGCATCTGTTCCGGATGCCTCCTGGACGCCTTCCCGGGAAGGTGTTCCGGGCGCGTCCCACTGGGAGGAGACCCCGGGGAAGACCTAGGACACGCTGGAGAGACTATGTCTCCCGGCTGGCCTGGGAACGCCTCGGTGTCCCCCCGGAAGAGCTAGAGGAAGTGTCTAGGGAGAGGGAAGTCTGGGCGTCTCTGCTTAGACTGCTGCCCCCGCGACCCGGCCCTGGATAAGCGGAAGAAGATGGCATGGTATGGTACTCTGAGGTCATTAGAGGACAAAAATGTCCCTGTCAAACACTGTCATAATGTTAGGCTTTGGAGCACAGACTTAAGTTTGGTCTCATTTTAAAGAAGAACCTTGGCCAAAGTAAACAGCAAAAGTTAAATGTATGAACATTTTATATAAAATATTTAATAAAACTGTAAGGTTCTTTTTTTTTTTTAAAGCAACATTTTAAACAAAAAGCTGAGAAAACTACATTTGTCAAAGACTACGTCTGGATCAGATTCAGAATGATGATCAAAACAGATGGAGTAGATTGAGCACATCAACACCCCCAAAGCTTCAGAGTCATTAACCCTTCCTGGGCCGATATTTCATCCAACTCATACAGGTTTGGAACAACTTGGGGGTAAGTGATGACAACATTATCATTTCTGGGTGACCTTTACATGCTATAGAGTGATGAAATATTTGTGTAGACCAACCGCTGGAAATGGGTTTGCATTTCAGCACTTCTGGTTCTAAAGTCTGAGTTTTAAATGAGTTTTGTTTCAACAAAGATGAGGTCATGCTAATGCATTGCAAACAATACCAAGACTCCCAGTAGACACTTGAGGTAACAGGTTTGTTTATTTTTTCAAAAACAAAGCAAACACTTAAAATGAAGAACACAAGGCAAAGTATACAGCTATGACTTAACTTGATGCAACAACCTCAATATGCCTGGAGATGAATGCTTATTTTGAGTAGTCTGAGTGTACAGAGGTGCTGGATCTTGAAAGCCAGGCTGGACAGACTGCAGCAAACTCATAGCTTGAAGTGGTATTTTACTGGGTTGCGCCAAAGGTTTGGAACCAAGACTAGAAAGAGACATGTAACTTGACTGCTCTGGCTTAGGAAAGACCTGGAATCTAGACTGCCGGGACACAGACTGGTAACTGGCTTGTGCTGATTGCAGACCGCTGGGCTGGTCCACAGACTGGTAATGGGATTGTGCTGACGGCAGGCCACTGGGCTGGTCCACAGACTGGTAACGGGATTGTCCTGACGGCAGGCCACTGAGCTGGGACACAGACTGGTAGCGGGCTTGTGCTGACTGCAGGCCACCGGGCTGGGACACAGATTGGTATCTAGCTTGTGCTAACTGCAGGCCACTGGGCCAGTTCACTGATTGGGAGCCAGTTTGTGTAGGTTGTTGGAAACCAAGCTGGGGCACAAACGGGTAGCTGGCTTGGGCGGGTTGTTGGATGCCAGACTGGTCCACAGACTGTGAGCTGGCTTGTGCGGACTGCAGGCCACTGAGCTGGTCCACAGACTGGTAAGGGGCTTGGGCTGACTGCAGACCGCTTAGCTGGTCCACAGACTCGTAGCTGGCTTGTGCTGCCTGCAGACTGCTGGGCTGGGACACAGACTGGTAATGGGATTGTGCTGACAGCGAGCCACTGGGCTGGTCCACAGACTGGTAACGGGATTGTGCTGACTGCAGACTGCTGGGCTGGACCATAGACTGGTAACGGGCTTGTGCTGACTGCAGGCCACTGGGCTGGAACACAGACTGGTAACGGGCTTGTGCTGACTGCAGGCCACTGGGCTGGGACACAGACTGGTAAGGGGCTTGGGCTGACTGCAGACTGCTGGGCAAGGACAGAGACTGGTATCTGGCTTGTCCTGACTGCAGACCGCTTAGCTGGCCCACAGACTCGTAGCTGGCTTGTTCTGCCTGCAGACTGCTGGGCTGGGACGCAGACTGGTAATGGGATTGTGCTGACGGCAGGCCACTGGGCTGGTCCACAGACTGGTAACGGGATTGTCCTGACGGCAGGCCACTGAGCTGGGACACAGACTGGTAGCGGGCTTGTGCTGACTGCAGGGCACCGGGCTGGGACACAGATTGGTATCTAGCTTGTGCTAACTGCAGGCCACTGGGCTGGTCCACACTCTGGTAATGGGATTGTGCTGATGGCAGGCCACTGGGGTGGGACACAGACTGGTAACGGGCTTGTGCTGACTGCAGGCCACTGGGCTGGTCCACACTCTGGTAATGGGATTGTGCTGATGGCAGGCCACTGGGGTGGGACACAGACTGGTAACGGGCTTGTGCTGACTGCAGGCCACTGGGGTGGGACACAGACTGGTAACGGGCTTGTGCTGACTGCAGGCCACTGGGCTGGGACACAGACTGGTAACGGGCTTGTGCTGACTGCAGGCCACTGGGCTGGGACACAGACTGGTAAGGGGCTTGGGCTGACTGCAGACTGCTGGGCAAGGACAGAGATTGGTAACGGGCTTGTGCTGACTGCAGGCCACTGGGCTGGGACACAGACTGGTAACGGGCTTGTGCTGACTGCAGGCCACTGGGCTGGGACACAGACTGGTAAGGGGCTTGTCCTGACTGCAGACCGCTTAGCTGGCCCACAGACTCGTAGCTGGCTTGTGCTGCCTGCAGACTGCTGGGCTGGGACACAGACTGGTAATGGGATTGTGCTGACGGCAGGCCACTGGGCTGGTCCACAGACTGGTAACGGGATTGTGCTGACGGCAGGCCACTGAGCTGGGACACAGACTGGTAACGGGCCTGTGCTGACTGCAGACTGCTGGGCAAGGACAGAGATTGGTATCGGTCTTGGCCTAATTGCAGACCGCTTAGCTGGTCCACAGACTCATAGCTGGCTTGTGCTTCTTGCAGACCGCTGGGCCGGAACACAGACTGGTAGCGGGCTTGTGCTGACTGCAGGCCACTGGGCTGGTCCACAGACTGGTAACGGGCTTGTGCTGACTGAAGACTGCTGGGCTGGACCATAGACTGGTATCTGGCTTGTCCTGACTGCAGACTGCTGGGCAAGAACAGAGACTGGTAGCGGGCTTGTGCTGACTGCAGGCCACTGAGCTGGGACACAGGATAACCACTCTTGACAAAGCCACCAACTAGAAGAATATAAAAAAGGGAAAGACAGAATCAAATAGACATGCTAGCAAACATGAATTATAGAACTTGCCTGGATAAACCTTACCACTTCCAAAATGGTCACAGACACAAAGACTGAGAAGTGCCAAGGAAAAACTGTAGATAAAAAAAACAAAAAACATATTAGATGAGTGCCACTAGTTAACAAATGCCAAATACTACAATGTATCATCATACCTTAAGAGTTGGCTAGTGGTACCCTCCATGGCCAAACAAAAATACAACAACTACCACTTCAACAACACCAGTAAAAAATTCATAAAAAACATACTTGACTTCCAACACATATTAGTGTTGCCTGAAGGGACTCTTTATAGTGCCAGCAACTGGCATTTACCAATTGTTTCCTGACAATCAGTTGTCATGGGAACACGTAATACTCAATTATTAGGTTCAGGTGTTACAACTCTTATCATGACAGCTGCCATTTCATTAAAGTCCCACTCCGATCATATTTTGAGCTATTTTTTAAACATTCTCAGTGGTCTTTAAATGATGATTATGCCGTTTTTAGCCAAAATCACAAAACCTGTGCCGTTTTCTGGGACTTCGCGTCAGCAGAGCGGCAGTAGCTCATTAGCAATTCGCCTCTGCGTTGTGGGCGGAGCCGTTGGCTGAAGCGAGATACATAGGCAGCAACAGCCTCTTTCTGTCTTTCTTTCTTTCTGTCAACACAGAAAACATTTCATCACTGGATAGTTTTTTTCGTTTAATTAAAGTGTTGTTTTATGTCAGCTGAATGTCCGGAACGCTTTTCAGAGAAGATAAGGCAACTTATTTAGCACAATTCACACCCAGCGGCAATTCAGAAAAAGAAAAAAAAATCTCTGAATGCTCCACATGAAACTTTGGTCTTCCGACCTTTTACCGCCGTGTCGATTTATTTTGATTAATATGTGCGAGGGAGAGAGAGCAAGACAGCGCTTAGTTTGGAGACGGTGAGGTCTTGTTTACATTTTCACCTGGCTCCGAAGACAGAGAGTGCGCGCGCGCGCGTCCGGGTCTCTCTCTCTGCTCGTTCTTTCAGTTATAAACATGTCCTGTCACAAGCGCAGCAGTTCATCTACATTACTCACCGATCAAATAAGACTTTGGCGGGACAAAAATTCACTTTGGCGGGCGCTAAAACAAGTTCAATGCAGGAAAATTCATGCGTGAATTTAACTGAGTAGTACATGACCATGCACTCGCACAAATGCGACCACATAAAATTTTAACTCGCACATTCGCAAAAAATGGTCGCAGTCTGGAACCCTGGAACGTAATCCATTCATCTCTCACAGCAACATGTTTTGGTAAAGCATGAAAGCTAATACCAATATCTCTCCTCTTAGCATTGCAACCCGCTACCGCACATAGGTATTGATCCACCATCGTCTTCTCTACTCCTCAGAACCTGACCGACCGGGCGGGCCCCGCCCAGTGGAGTTACTACGTCACAACTCCAGTCTATTTTAGCCGGCATTTTAGCGTCTGCTACTGATTCACAGCCATTTGAATGCAGAAATACTCAGAAATACAACTTTGAGCTTATTTTTCTCAAGATATGTCCTCTAGCATAAGAAAAATGCCACAAGAACATGTTAACACTTAGAAAAACATGATTTTCATCGGAGTGGGTCTTTAAAGATAGTTGCTTTTTTATACTATGTCTTTTGGTCTTTTTTTATATATTTCTTCGTCTTAATTGAAACTGTTTGAAAACTAGAGCACACTGGTCAATTTATTATGAGTAAATACATGCCAACATAAAAAAAAATCTGGCAGGACTATTCCTGCGAGCTTTCCTGTAGTGAAAGCTGTGTTCAGATGAGACCCTCATCAGGTTTTTTTTTTTTTAGCTGAATGGACATAACTTTATTTTTATAACAAAAAGACCAGGGGAGAGATAAGAATACCCGTTTATACTTAGATTTAAACTTAGATTCTATAAGCTACTCCAAATAAAAATGTGACAAAATCAGTATTTAGGTAAAAAATACTATAATGTATAAATTATATATATTAATCTTTACTAAAGCTAAAGGTTATTCAGTCATGAGCAGATTTGTGCAGAGTTTTAGGCTACTTTCACTTTAAGACCAAATGCATGGATCTGATTTTCTCCCAACTGTTTACGTTAAGACTTTTTATTTTAACTCTGGGCTTAGGAGGATACTGCCATTTTGACATAATTTCGAGTGTATTCATCCGTGTAAGCGTGACAAGACACAAAAGAGAGCTCAGTTCAGTAATGGTGCGCTGATACAGAGTAAACAGCACGTGTGTACAAAATGGAGCTTCTTTCGCATTTTCTTGCAGGTGAACGGTTTAAAATCCTTTGAATGTTTATGAAGACCACATTCATGTTCTAATACTGCTTTCTAGTTTCTAAATAACAAGTGGAATTTTGAAACCAACTGGCTGAAAACTATGATTTCCCTCAAAATCTGGAGTTGAATAAAACGCTCCAATTTTGAGTAAGGGCAATAAGGGCCAATCTGTCATTATTTGGCGTGAGGCCAGGGTGTAACCTCTTGAGCATCAATAAAAAAAAATCAAAAAAAATCTGAGGTCCGGGGTCCTTTGCTAAGGGCTGTCCGGTCCCTGTACGACCGAAGCAGGAGCTTGGTTCGCATTGCCGGCAGTAAGTCAGACTTCTTCCCGGTGCATGTTGGACTCCGGCAGGGCTGCCCTTTCTCGCCGGTTCTGTTCATAATTTTTATGGACAGAATTTCTAGGCGCAGCCAGAGGCCGGAGGGTGTTAGGTTTGGGGACAACACGATTTCGTCTCTGCTCTTTGCGGATGATGTTGTCGTGTTGGCACCATCAGACCAGGACCTTCAGCATGCACTGGGACGGTTTGCAGCCGAGTGTGAAGCAGCTGGGATGAGAATCAGCACCTCCAAATCCGAGGCCATGGTCCTCAGTCGGAAAAAGGTGGCTTGCCTACTTCAGGTTGGTGGAGAGTTCCTGCCTCAAGTGGAGGAGTTTAAGTATCTTGGGGGTTTTGTTCACGAGTGAGGGAAGGATGGAACGGGAGATTGACAGACGGATCGGTGCAGCTTCTGCAGTAATGCGGTCGATGTACCGGTCTGTCGTGGTGAAGAAAGAGCTGAGCCACAAGGCGAAGCTCTCGATTTACCGGTCAATCTACGTTCCTACTCTCACCTATGGTCATGAGCTGTGGGTCATGACCGAAAGGACAAGATCCCGGATACAGGCGGCCGAAATGAGCTTTCTCCGCAGGGTGGCTGGGCGATCCCTTAGAGATAGGGTGAGAAGCTCGGTCACTCGGGAGGAGCTCAGAGTAGAGCCGCTGCTCCTCCACATCGAGAGGGGTCAGCTGAGGTGGCTCGGGCATCTGTTCCGGATGCCTCCTGGACGCCTTCCCGGGAAGGTGTTCCGGGCGCGTCCCACTGGGAGGAGACCCCGGGGAAGACCTAGGACACGCTGGAGAGACTATGTCTCCCGGCTGGCCTGGGAACGCCTCGGTGTCCCCCCGGAAGAGCTAGAGGAAGTGTCTAGGGAGAGGGAAGTCTGGGCGTCTCTGCTTAGACTGCTGCCCCCGCGACCCGGCCCTGGATAAGCGGAAGAAGATGGCATGGTATGGTACTCTGAGGTCATTAGAGGACAAAAATGTCCCTGTCAAACACTGTCATAATGTTAGGCTTTGGAGCACAGACTTAAGTTTGGTCTCATTTTAAAGAAGAACCTTGGCCAAAGTAAACAGCAAAAGTTAAATGTATGAACATTTTATATAAAATATTTAATAAAACTGTAAGGTTCTTTTTTTTTATTAAAGCAACATTTTAAACAAAAAGCTGAGAAAACTACATTTGTCAAAGACTACGTCTGGATCAGATTCAGAATGATGATCAAAACAGATGGAGTAGATTGAGCACATCAACACCCCCAAAGCTTCAGAGTCATTAACCCTTCCTGGGCCGATATTTCATCCAACTCATACAGGTTTGGAACAACTTGGGGGTAAGTGATGACAACATTATCATTTCTGGGTGACCTTTACATGCTATAGAGTGATGAAATATTTGTGTAGACCAACCGCTGGAAATGGGTTTGCATTTCAGCACTTCTGGTTCTAAAGTCTGAGTTTTAAATGAGTTTTGTTTCAACAAAGATGAGGTCATGCTAATGCATTGCAAACAATACCAAGACTCCCAGTAGACACTTGAGGTAACAGGTTTGTTTATTTTTTCAAAAACAAAGCAAACACTTAAAATGAAGAACACAAGGCAAAGTATACAGCTATGACTTAACTTGATGCAACAACCTCAATATGCCTGGAGATGAATGCTTATTTTGAGTAGTCTGAGTGTACAGAGGTGCTGGATCTTGAAAGCCAGGCTGGACAGACTGCAGCAAACTCATAGCTTGAAGTGGTATTTTACTGGGTTGCGCCAAAGGTTTGGAACCAAGACTAGAAAGAGACATGTAACTTGACTGCTCTGGCTTAGGAAAGACCTGGAATCTAGACTGCCGGGACACAGACTGGTAACTGGCTTGTGCTGATTGCAGACCGCTGGGCTGGTCCACAGACTGGTAATGGGATTGTGCTGACGGCAGGCCACTGGGCTGGTCCACAGACTGGTAACGGGATTGTCCTGACGGCAGGCCACTGAGCTGGGACACAGACTGGTAGCGGGCTTGTGCTGACTGCAGGCCACCGGGCTGGGACACAGATTGGTATCTAGCTTGTGCTGACTGCAGGCCACTGGGCCAGTTCACTGATTGGGAGCCAGTTTGTGTAGGTTGTTGGAAACCAAGCTGGGGCACAAACGGGTAGCTGGCTTGGGCGGGTTGTTGGATGCCAGACTGGTCCACAGACTGTGAGCTGGCTTGTGCGGACTGCAGGCCACTGAGCTGGTCCACAGACTGGTAAGGGGCTTGGGCTGACTGCAGACCGCTTAGCTGGTCCACAGACTCGTAGCTGGCTTGTGCTGCCTGCAGACTGCTGGGCTGGGACACAGACTGGTAACGGGATTGTGCTGACAGCGAGCCACTGGGCTGGTCCACAGACTGGTAACGGGATTGTGCTGACTGCAGACTGCTGGGCTGGACCATAGACTGGTAACGGGCTTGTGCTGACTGCAGGCCACTGGGCTGGAACACAGACTGGTAACGGGCTTGTGCTGACTGCAGGCCACTGGGCTGGGACACAGACTGGTAAGGGGCTTGGGCTGACTGCAGACTGCTGGGCAAGGACAGAGACTGGTATCTGGCTTGTCCTGACTGCAGACCGCTTAGCTGGCCCACAGACTCGTAGCTGGCTTGTTCTGCCTGCAGACTGCTGGGCTGGGACGCAGACTGGTAATGGGATTGTGCTGACGGCAGGCCACTGGGCTGGTCCACAGACTGGTAACGGGATTGTCCTGACGGCAGGCCACTGAGCTGGGACACAGACTGGTAACGGGCTTGTGCTGACTGCAGACTGCTGGGCAAGGACAGAGATTGGTATCGGTCTTGGCCTAATTGCAGACCGCTTAGCTGGTCCACAGACTCATAGCTGGCTTGTGCTTCTTGCAGACCGCTGGGCCGGAACACAGACTGGTAGCGGGCTTGTGCTGACTGCAGGCCACTGGGCTGGTCCACAGACTGGTAACGGGCTTGTGCTGACTGAAGACTGCTGGGCTGGACCATAGACTGGTATCTGGCTTGTCCTGACTGCAGACTGCTGGGCAAGGACAGAGACTGGTAGCGGGCTTGTGCTGACTGCAGGCCACTGAGCTGGGACACAGGATAACCACTCTTGACAAAGCCACCAACTAGAAGAATATAAAAAAGGGAAAGACAGAATCAAATAGACATGCTAGCAAACATGAATTATAGAACTTGCCTGGATAAACCTTACCACTTCCAAAATGGTCACAGACACAAAGACTGAGAAGTGCCAAGGAAAAACTGTAGATAAAAAAAACAAAAAACATATTAGATGAGTGCCACTAGTTAACAAATGCCAAATACTACAATGTATCATCATACCTTAAGAGTTGGCTAGTGGTACCCTCCATGGCCAAACAAAAATACAACAACTACCACTTCAACAACACCAGTAAAAAATTCATAAAAAACATACTTGACTTCCAACACATATTAGTGTTGCCTGAAGGGACTCTTTATAGTGCCAGCAACTGGCATTTACCAATTGTTTCCTGACAATCAGTTGTCATGGGAACACGTAATACTCAATTATTAGGTTCAGGTGTTACAACTCTTATCATGACAGCTGCCATTTCATTAAAGTCCCACTCCGATCATATTTTGAGCTATTTTTTAAACATTCTCAGTGGTCTTTAAATGATGATTATGCCGTTTTTAGCCAAAATCACAAAACCTGTGCCGTTTTCTGGGACTTCGCGTCAGCAGAGCGGCAGTAGCTCATTAGCAATTCGCCTCTGCGTTGTGGGCGGAGCCGTTGGCTGAAGCGAGATACATAGGCAGCAACAGCCTCTTTCTGTCTTTCTTTCTTTCTGTCAACACAGAAAACATTTCATCACTGGATAGTTTTTTTCGTTTAATTAAAGTGTTGTTTTATGTCAGCTGAATGTCCGGAACGCTTTTCAGAGAAGATAAGGCAACTTATTTAGCACAATTCACACCCAGCGGCAATTCAGAAAAAGAAAAAAAAATCTCTGAATGCTCCACATGAAACTTTGGTCTTCCGACCTTTTACCGCCGTGTCGATTTATTTTGATTAATATGTGCGAGGGAGAGAGAGCAAGACAGCGCTTAGTTTGGAGACGGTGAGGTCTTGTTTACATTTTCGCCTGGCTCCGAAGACAGAGAGTGCGCGCGCGCGCGTCCGGGTCTCTCTCTCTGCTCGTTCTTTCAGTTATAAACATGTCCTGTCACAAGCGCAGCAGTTCATCTACATTACTCACCGATCAAATAAGACTTTGGCGGGACAAAAATTCACTTTGGCGGGCGCTAAAACAAGTTCAATGCAGGAAAATTCATGCGTGAATTTAACTGAGTAGTACATGACCATGCACTCGCACAAATGCGACCACATAAAATTTTAACTCGCACATTCGCAAAAAATGGTCGCAGTCTGGAACCCTGGAACGTAATCCATTCATCTCTCACAGCAACATGTTTTGGTAAAGCATGAAAGCTAATACCAATATCTCTCCTCTTAGCATTGCAACCCGCTACCGCACATAGGTATTGATCCACCATCGTCTTCTCTACTCCTCAGAACCTGACCGACCGGGCGGGCCCCGCCCAGTGGAGTTACTACGTCACAACTCCAGTCTATTTTAGCCGGCATTTTAGCGTCTGCTACTGATTCACAGCCATTTGAATGCAGAAATACTCAGAAATACAACTTTGAGCTTATTTTTCTCAAGATATGTCCTCTAGCATAAGAAAAATGCCACAAGAACATGTTAACACTTAGAAAAACATGATTTTCATCGGAGTGGGTCTTTAAAGATAGTTGCTTTTTTATACTATGTCTTTTGGTCTTTTTTTATATATTTCTTCGTCTTAATTGAAACTGTTTGAAAACTAGAGCACACTGGTCAATTTATTATGAGTAAATACATGCCAACATAAAAAAAAATCTGGCAGGACTATTCCTGCGAGCTTTCCTGTAGTGAAAGCTGTGTTCAGATGAGACCCTCATCAGGTTTTTTTTTTTTTAGCTGAATGGACATAACTTTATTTTTATAACAAAAAGACCAGGGGAGAGATAAGAATACCCGTTTATACTTAGATTTAAACTTAGATTCTATAAGCTACTCCAAATAAAAATGTGACAAAATCAGTATTTAGGTAAAAAATACTATAATGTATAAATTATATATATTAATCTTTACTAAAGCTAAAGGTTATTCAGTCATGAGCAGATTTGTGCAGAGTTTTAGGCTACTTTCACTTTAAGACCAAATGCATGGATCTGATTTTCTCCCAACTGTTTACGTTAAGACTTTTTATTTTAACTCTGGGCTTAGGAGGATACTGCCATTTTGACATAATTTCGAGTGTATTCATCCGTGTAAGCGTGACAAGACACAAAAGAGAGCTCAGTTCAGTAATGGTGCGCTGATACAGAGTAAACAGCGCGTGTGTACAAAATGGAGCTTCTTTCGCATTTTCTTGCAGGTGAACGGTTTAAAATCCTTTGAATGTTTATGAAGACCACATTCATGTTCTAATACTGCTTTCTAGTTTCTAAATAACAAGTGGAATTTTGAAACCAACTGGCTGAAAACTATGATTTCCCTCAAAATCTGGAGTTGAATAAAACGCTCCAATTTTGAGTAAGGGCAATAAGGGCCAATCTGTCATTATTTGGCGTGAGGCCAGGGTGTAACCTCTTGAGCATCAATAAAAAAAAAATAAAAAAAATCTGAGGTCCGGGGTCCTTTGCTAAGGGCTGTCCGGTCCCTGTACGACCGAAGCAGGAGCTTGGTTCGCATTGCCGGCAGTAAGTCAGACTTCTTCCCGGTGCATGTTGGACTCCGGCAGGGCTGCCCTTTCTCGCCGGTTCTGTTCATAATTTTTATGGACAGAATTTCTAGGCGCAGCCAGAGGCCGGAGGGTGTTAGGTTTGGGGACAACACGATTTCGTCTCTGCTCTTTGCGGATGATGTTGTCGTGTTGGCACCATCAGACCAGGACCTTCAGCATGCACTGGGACGGTTTGCAGCCGAGTGTGAAGCAGCTGGGATGAGAATCAGCACCTCCAAATCCGAGGCCATGGTCCTCAGTCGGAAAAAGGTGGCTTGCCTACTTCAGGTTGGTGGAGAGTTCCTGCCTCAAGTGGAGGAGTTTAAGTATCTTGGGGGTTTTGTTCACGAGTGAGGGAAGGATGGAACGGGAGATTGACAGACGGATCGGTGCAGCTTCTGCAGTAATGCGGTCGATGTACCGGTCTGTCGTGGTGAAGAAAGAGCTGAGCCGCAAGGCGAAGCTCTCGATTTACCGGTCAATCTACGTTCCTACTCTCACCTATGGTCATGAGCTTTGGGTCATGACCGAAAGGACAAGATCCCGGATACAGGCGGCCGAAATGAGCTTTCTCCGCAGGGTGGCTGGGCGATCCCTTAGAGATAGGGTGAGAAGCTCGGTCACTCGGGAGGAGCTCAGAGTAGAGCCGCTGCTCCTCCACATCGAGAGGGGTCAGCTGAGGTGGCTCGGGCATCTGTTCCGGATGCCTCCTGGACGCCTTCCCGGGAAGGTGTTCCGGGCGCGTCCCACTGGGAGGAGACCCCGGGGAAGACCTAGGACACGCTGGAGAGACTATGTCTCCCGGCTGGCCTGGGAACGCCTCGGTGTCCCCCCGGAAGAGCTAGAGGAAGTGTCTAGGGAGAGGGAAGTCTGGGCGTCTCTGCTTAGACTGCTGCCCCCGCGACCCGGCCCTGGATAAGCGGAAGAAGATGGCATGGTATGGTACTCTGAGGTCATTAGAGGACAAAAATGTCCCTGTCAAACACTGTCATAATGTTAGGCTTTGGAGCACAGACTTAAGTTTGGTCTCATTTTAAAGAAGAACCTTGGCCAAAGTAAACAGCAAAAGTTAAATGTATGAACATTTTATATAAAATATTTAATAAAACTGTAAGGTTCTTTTTTTTTTTTAAAGCAACATTTTAAACAAAAAGCTGAGAAAACTACATTTGTCAAAGACTACGTCTGGATCAGATTCAGAATGATGATCAAAACAGATGGAGTAGATTGAGCACATCAACACCCCCAAAGCTTCAGAGTCATTAACCCTTCCTGGGCCGATATTTCATCCAACTCATACAGGTTTGGAACAACTTGGGGGTAAGTGATGACAACATTATCATTTCTGGGTGACCTTTACATGCTATAGAGTGATGAAATATTTGTGTAGACCAACCGCTGGAAATGGGTTTGCATTTCAGCACTTCTGGTTCTAAAGTCTGAGTTTTAAATGAGTTTTGTTTCAACAAAGATGAGGTCATGCTAATGCATTGCAAACAATACCAAGACTCCCAGTAGACACTTGAGGTAACAGGTTTGTTTATTTTTTCAAAAACAAAGCAAACACTTAAAATGAAGAACACAAGGCAAAGTATACAGCTATGACTTAACTTGATGCAACAACCTCAATATGCCTGGAGATGAATGCTTATTTTGAGTAGTCTGAGTGTACAGAGGTGCTGGATCTTGAAAGCCAGGCTGGACAGACTGCAGCAAACTCATAGCTTGAAGTGGTATTTTACTGGGTTGCGCCAAAGGTTTGGAACCAAGACTAGAAAGAGACATGTAACTTGACTGCTCTGGCTTAGGAAAGACCTGGAATCTAGACTGCCGGGACACAGACTGGTAACTGGCTTGTGCTGATTGCAGACCGCTGGGCTGGTCCACAGACTGGTAATGGGATTGTGCTGACGGCAGGCCACTGGGCTGGTCCACAGACTGGTAACGGGATTGTCCTGACGGCAGGCCACTGAGCTGGGACACAGACTGGTAGCGGGCTTGTGCTGACTGCAGGCCACCGGGCTGGGACACAGATTGGTATCTAGCTTGTGCTAACTGCAGGCCACTGGGCCAGTTCACTGATTGGGAGCCAGTTTGTGTAGGTTGTTGGAAACCAAGCTGGGGCACAAACGGGTAGCTGGCTTGGGCGGGTTGTTGGATGCCAGACTGGTCCACAGACTGTGAGCTGGCTTGTGCGGACTGCAGGCCACTGAGCTGGTCCACAGACTGGTAAGGGGCTTGGGCTGACAGCGAGCCACTGGGCTGGTCCACAGACTGGTAACGGGATTGTGCTGACTGCAGACTGCTGGGCTGGACCATAGACTGGTAACGGGCTTGTGCTGACTGCAGGCCACTGGGCTGGAACACAGACTGGTAACGGGCTTGTGCTGACTGCAGGCCACTGGGCTGGGACACAGACTGGTAAGGGGCTTGGGCTGACTGCAGACTGCTGGGCAAGGACAGAGACTGGTATCTGGCTTGTCCTGACTGCAGACCGCTTAGCTGGCCCACAGACTCGTAGCTGGCTTGTTCTGCCTGCAGACTGCTGGGCTGGGACGCAGACTGGTAATGGGATTGTGCTGACGGCAGGCCACTGGGCTGGTCCACAGACTGGTAACGGGATTGTCCTGACGGCAGGCCACTGAGCTGGGACACAGACTGGTAGCGGGCTTGTGCTGACTGCAGGGCACCGGGCTGGGACACAGATTGGTATCTAGCTTGTGCTAACTGCAGGCCACTGGGCTGGTCCACACTCTGGTAATGGGATTGTGCTGATGGCAGGCCACTGGGGTGGGACACAGACTGGTAACGGGCTTGTGCTGACTGCAGGCCACTGGGCTGGTCCACACTCTGGTAATGGGATTGTGCTGATGGCAGGCCACTGGGGTGGGACACAGACTGGTAACGGGCTTGTGCTGACTGCAGGCCACTGGGGTGGGACACAGACTGGTAACGGGCTTGTGCTGACTGCAGGCCACTGGGCTGGGACACAGACTGGTAACGGGCTTGTGCTGACTGCAGGCCACTGGGCTGGGACACAGACTGGTAAGGGGCTTGGGCTGACTGCAGACTGCTGGGCAAGGACAGAGATTGGTAACGGGCTTGTGCTGACTGCAGGCCACTGGGCTGGGACACAGACTGGTAACGGGCTTGTGCTGACTGCAGGCCACTGGGCTGGGACACAGACTGGTAAGGGGCTTGTCCTGACTGCAGACCGCTTAGCTGGCCCACAGACTCGTAGCTGGCTTGTGCTGCCTGCAGACTGCTGGGCTGGGACACAGACTGGTAATGGGATTGTGCTGACGGCAGGCCACTGGGCTGGTCCACAGACTGGTAACGGGATTGTGCTGACGGCAGGCCACTGAGCTGGGACACAGACTGGTAACGGGCTTGTGCTGACTGCAGACTGCTGGGCAAGGACAGAGATTGGTATCGGTCTTGGCCTAATTGCAGACCGCTTAGCTGGTCCACAGACTCATAGCTGGCTTGTGCTTCTTGCAGACCGCTGGGCCGGAACACAGACTGGTAGCGGGCTTGTGCTGACTGCAGGCCACTGGGCTGGTCCACAGACTGGTAACGGGCTTGTGCTGACTGAAGACTGCTGGGCTGGACCATAGACTGGTATCTGGCTTGTCCTGACTGCAGACTGCTGGGCAAGGACAGAGACTGGTAGCGGGCTTGTGCTGACTGCAGGCCACTGAGCTGGGACACAGGATAACCACTCTTGACAAAGCCACCAACTAGAAGAATATAAAAAAGGGAAAGACAGAATCAAATAGACATGCTAGCAAACATGAATTATAGAACTTGCCTGGATAAACCTTACCACTTCCAAAATGGTCACAGACACAAAGACTGAGAAGTGCCAAGGAAAAACTGTAGATAAAAAAAACAAAAAACATATTAGATGAGTGCCACTAGTTAACAAATGCCAAATACTACAATGTATCATCATACCTTAAGAGTTGGCTAGTGGTACCCTCCATGGCCAAACAAAAATACAACAACTACCACTTCAACAACACCAGTAAAAAATTCATAAAAAACATACTTGACTTCCAACACATATTAGTGTTGCCTGAAGGGACTCTTTATAGTGCCAGCAACTGGCATTTACCAATTGTTTCCTGACAATCAGTTGTCATGGGAACACGTAATACTCAATTATTAGGTTCAGGTGTTACAACTCTTATCATGACAGCTGCCATTTCATTAAAGTCCCACTCCGATCATATTTTGAGCTATTTTTTAAACATTCTCAGTGGTCTTTAAATGATGATTATGCCGTTTTTAGCCAAAATCACAAAACCTGTGCCGTTTTCTGGGACTTCGCGTCAGCAGAGCGGCAGTAGCTCATTAGCAATTCGCCTCTGCGTTGTGGGCGGAGCCGTTGGCTGAAGCGAGATACATAGGCAGCAACAGCCTCTTTCTGTCTTTCTTTCTTTCTGTCAACACAGAAAACATTTCATCACTGGATAGTTTTTTTCGTTTAATTAAAGTGTTGTTTTATGTCAGCTGAATGTCCGGAACGCTTTTCAGAGAAGATAAGGCAACTTATTTAGCACAATTCACACCCAGCGGCAATTCAGAAAAAGAAAAAAAAATCTCTGAATGCTCCACATGAAACTTTGGTCTTCCGACCTTTTACCGCCGTGTCGATTTATTTTGATTAATATGTGCGAGGGAGAGAGAGCAAGACAGCGCTTAGTTTGGAGACGGTGAGGTCTTGTTTACATTTTCGCCTGGCTCCGAAGACAGAGAGTGCGCGCGCGCGCGTCCGGGTCTCTCTCTCTGCTCGTTCTTTCAGTTATAAACATGTCCTGTCACAAGCGCAGCAGTTCATCTACATTACTCACCGATCAAATAAGACTTTGGCGGGACAAAAATTCACTTTGGCGGGCGCTAAAACAAGTTCAATGCAGGAAAATTCATGCGTGAATTTAACTGAGTAGTACATGACCATGCACTCGCACAAATGCGACCACATAAAATTTTAACTCGCACATTCGCAAAAAATGGTCGCAGTCTGGAACCCTGGAACGTAATCCATTCATCTCTCACAGCAACATGTTTTGGTAAAGCATGAAAGCTAATACCAATATCTCTCCTCTTAGCATTGCAACCCGCTACCGCACATAGGTATTGATCCACCATCGTCTTCTCTACTCCTCAGAACCTGACCGACCGGGCGGGCCCCGCCCAGTGGAGTTACTACGTCACAACTCCAGTCTATTTTAGCCGGCATTTTAGCGTCTGCTACTGATTCACAGCCATTTGAATGCAGAAATACTCAGAAATACAACTTTGAGCTTATTTTTCTCAAGATATGTCCTCTAGCATAAGAAAAATGCCACAAGAACATGTTAACACTTAGAAAAACATGATTTTCATCGGAGTGGGTCTTTAAAGATAGTTGCTTTTTTATACTATGTCTTTTGGTCTTTTTTTATATATTTCTTCGTCTTAATTGAAACTGTTTGAAAACTAGAGCACACTGGTCAATTTATTATGAGTAAATACATGCCAACATAAAAAAAAATCTGGCAGGACTATTCCTGCGAGCTTTCCTGTAGTGAAAGCTGTGTTCAGATGAGACCCTCATCAGGTTTTTTTTTTTTTAGCTGAATGGACATAACTTTATTTTTATAACAAAAAGACCAGGGGAGAGATAAGAATACCCGTTTATACTTAGATTTAAACTTAGATTCTATAAGCTACTCCAAATAAAAATGTGACAAAATCAGTATTTAGGTAAAAAATACTATAATGTATAAATTATATATATTAATCTTTACTAAAGCTAAAGGTTATTCAGTCATGAGCAGATTTGTGCAGAGTTTTAGGCTACTTTCACTTTAAGACCAAATGCATGGATCTGATTTTCTCCCAACTGTTTACGTTAAGACTTTTTATTTTAACTCTGGGCTTAGGAGGATACTGCCATTTTGACATAATTTCGAGTGTATTCATCCGTGTAAGCGTGACAAGACACAAAAGAGAGCTCAGTTCAGTAATGGTGCGCTGATACAGAGTAAACAGCGCGTGTGTACAAAATGGAGCTTCTTTCGCATTTTCTTGCAGGTGAACGGTTTAAAATCCTTTGAATGTTTATGAAGACCACATTCATGTTCTAATACTGCTTTCTAGTTTCTAAATAACAAGTGGAATTTTGAAACCAACTGGCTGAAAACTATGATTTCCCTCAAAATCTGGAGTTGAATAAAACGCTCCAATTTTGAGTAAGGGCAATAAGGGCCAATCTGTCATTATTTGGCGTGAGGCCAGGGTGTAACCTCTTGAGCATCAATAAAAAAAAATCAAAAAAAATCTGAGGTCCGGGGTCCTTTGCTAAGGGCTGTCCGGTCCCTGTACGACCGAAGCAGGAGCTTGGTTCGCATTGCCGGCAGTAAGTCAGACTTCTTCCCGGTGCATGTTGGACTCCGGCAGGGCTGCCCTTTCTCGCCGGTTCTGTTCATAATTTTTATGGACAGAATTTCTAGGCGCAGCCAGAGGACGGAGGGTGTTAGGTTTGGGGACAACACGATTTCGTCTCTGCTCTTTGCGGATGATGTTGTCGTGTTGGCACCATCAGACCAGGACCTTCAGCATGCACTGGGACGGTTTGCAGCCGAGTGTGAAGCAGCTGGGATGAGAATCAGCACCTCCAAATCCGAGGCCAAGGTCCTCAGTCGGAAAAAGGTGGCTTGCCTACTTCAGGTTGGTGGAGAGTTCCTGCCTCAAGTGGAGGAGTTTAAGTATCTTGGGGGTTTTGTTCACGAGTGAGGGAAGGATGGAACGGGAGATTGACAGACGGATCGGTGCAGCTTCTGCAGTAATGCGGTCGATGTACCGGTCTGTCGTGGTGAAGAAAGAGCTGAGCCGCAAGGCGAAGCTCTCGATTTACCGGTCAATCTACGTTCCTACTCTCACCTATGGTCATGAGCTTTGGGTCATGACCGAAAGGACAAGATCCCGGATACAGGCGGCCGAAATGAGCTTTCTCCGCAGGGTGGCTGGGCGATCCCTTAGAGATAGGGTGAGAAGCTCGGTCACTCGGGAGGAGCTCAGAGTAGAGCCGCTGCTCCTCCACATCGAGAGGGGTCAGCTGAGGTGGCTCGGGCATCTGTTCCGGATGCCTCCTGGACGCCTTCCCGGGAAGGTGTTCCGGGCGCGTCCCACTGGGAGGAGACCCCGGGGAAGACCTAGGACACGCTGGAGAGACTATGTCTCCCGGCTGGCCTGGGAACGCCTCGGTGTCCCCCCGGAAGAGCTAGAGGAAGTGTCTAGGGAGAGGGAAGTCTGGGCGTCTCTGCTTAGACTGCTGCCCCCGCGACCCGGCCCTGGATAAGCGGAAGAAGATGGCATGGTATGGTACTCTGAGGTCATTAGAGGACAAAAATGTCCCTGTCAAACACTGTCATAATGTTAGGCTTTGGAGCACAGACTTAAGTTTGGTCTCATTTTAAAGAAGAACCTTGGCCAAAGTAAACAGCAAAAGTTAAATGTATGAACATTTTATATAAAATATTTAATAAAACTGTAAGGTTCTTTTTTTTTTTTAAAGCAACATTTTAAACAAAAAGCTGAGAAAACTACATTTGTCAAAGACTACGTCTGGATCAGATTCAGAATGATGATCAAAACAGATGGAGTAGATTGAGCACATCAACACCCCCAAAGCTTCAGAGTCATTAACCCTTCCTGGGCCGATATTTCATCCAACTCATACAGGTTTGGAACAACTTGGGGGTAAGTGATGACAACATTATCATTTCTGGGTGACCTTTACATGCTATAGAGTGATGAAATATTTGTGTAGACCAACCGCTGGAAATGGGTTTGCATTTCAGCACTTCTGGTTCTAAAGTCTGAGTTTTAAATGAGTTTTGTTTCAACAAAGATGAGGTCATGCTAATGCATTGCAAACAATACCAAGACTCCCAGTAGACACTTGAGGTAACAGGTTTGTTTATTTTTTCAAAAACAAAGCAAACACTTAAAATGAAGAACACAAGGCAAAGTATACAGCTATGACTTAACTTGATGCAACAACCTCAATATGCCTGGAGATGAATGCTTATTTTGAGTAGTCTGAGTGTACAGAGGTGCTGGATCTTGAAAGCCAGGCTGGACAGACTGCAGCAAACTCATAGCTTGAAGTGGTATTTTACTGGGTTGCGCCAAAGGTTTGGAACCAAGACTAGAAAGAGACATGTAACTTGACTGCTCTGGCTTAGGAAAGACCTGGAATCTAGACTGCCGGGACACAGACTGGTAACTGGCTTGTGCTGATTGCAGACCGCTGGGCTGGTCCACAGACTGGTAATGGGATTGTGCTGACGGCAGGCCACTGGGCTGGTCCACAGACTGGTAACGGGATTGTCCTGACGGCAGGCCACTGAGCTGGGACACAGACTGGTAGCGGGCTTGTGCTGACTGCAGGCCACCGGGCTGGGACACAGATTGGTATCTAGCTTGTGCTAACTGCAGGCCACTGGGCCAGTTCACTGATTGGGAGCCAGTTTGTGTAGGTTGTTGGAAACCAAGCTGGGGCACAAACGGGTAGCTGGCTTGGGCGGGTTGTTGGATGCCAGACTGGTCCACAGACTGTGAGCTGGCTTGTGCGGACTGCAGGCCACTGAGCTGGTCCACAGACTGGTAAGGGGCTTGGGCTGACAGCGAGCCACTGGGCTGGTCCACAGACTGGTAACGGGATTGTGCTGACTGCAGACTGCTGGGCTGGACCATAGACTGGTAACGGGCTTGTGCTGACTGCAGGCCACTGGGCTGGAACACAGACTGGTAACGGGCTTGTGCTGACTGCAGGCCACTGGGCTGGGACACAGACTGGTAAGGGGCTTGGGCTGACTGCAGACTGCTGGGCAAGGACAGAGACTGGTATCTGGCTTGTCCTGACTGCAGACCGCTTAGCTGGCCCACAGACTCGTAGCTGGCTTGTTCTGCCTGCAGACTGCTGGGCTGGGACGCAGACTGGTAATGGGATTGTGCTGACGGCAGGCCACTGGGCTGGTCCACAGACTGGTAACGGGATTGTCCTGACGGCAGGCCACTGAGCTGGGACACAGACTGGTAGCGGGCTTGTGCTGACTGCAGGGCACCGGGCTGGGACACAGATTGGTATCTAGCTTGTGCTAACTGCAGGCCACTGGGCTGGTCCACACTCTGGTAATGGGATTGTGCTGATGGCAGGCCACTGGGGTGGGACACAGACTGGTAACGGGCTTGTGCTGACTGCAGGCCACTGGGCTGGTCCACACTCTGGTAATGGGATTGTGCTGATGGCAGGCCACTGGGGTGGGACACAGACTGGTAACGGGCTTGTGCTGACTGCAGGCCACTGGGGTGGGACACAGACTGGTAACGGGCTTGTGCTGACTGCAGGCCACTGGGCTGGGACACAGACTGGTAACGGGCTTGTGCTGACTGCAGGCCACTGGGCTGGGACACAGACTGGTAAGGGGCTTGGGCTGACTGCAGACTGCTGGGCAAGGACAGAGATTGGTAACGGGCTTGTGCTGACTGCAGGCCACTGGGCTGGGACACAGACTGGTAACGGGCTTGTGCTGACTGCAGGCCACTGGGCTGGGACACAGACTGGTAAGGGGCTTGTCCTGACTGCAGACCGCTTAGCTGGCCCACAGACTCGTAGCTGGCTTGTGCTGCCTGCAGACTGCTGGGCTGGGACACAGACTGGTAATGGGATTGTGCTGACGGCAGGCCACTGGGCTGGTCCACAGACTGGTAACGGGATTGTGCTGACGGCAGGCCACTGAGCTGGGACACAGACTGGTAACGGGCTTGTGCTGACTGCAGACTGCTGGGCAAGGACAGAGATTGGTATCGGTCTTGGCCTAATTGCAGACCGCTTAGCTGGTCCACAGACTCATAGCTGGCTTGTGCTTCTTGCAGACCGCTGGGCCGGAACACAGACTGGTAGCGGGCTTGTGCTGACTGCAGGCCACTGGGCTGGTCCACAGACTGGTAACGGGCTTGTGCTGACTGAAGACTGCTGGGCTGGACCATAGACTGGTATCTGGCTTGTCCTGACTGCAGACTGCTGGGCAAGGACAGAGACTGGTAGCGGGCTTGTGCTGACTGCAGGCCACTGAGCTGGGACACAGGATAACCACTCTTGACAAAGCCACCAACTAGAAGAATATAAAAAAGGGAAAGACAGAATCAAATAGACATGCTAGCAAACATGAATTATAGAACTTGCCTGGATAAACCTTACCACTTCCAAAATGGTCACAGACACAAAGACTGAGAAGTGCCAAGGAAAAACTGTAGATAAAAAAAACAAAAAACATATTAGATGAGTGCCACTAGTTAACAAATGCCAAATACTACAATGTATCATCATACCTTAAGAGTTGGCTAGTGGTACCCTCCATGGCCAAACAAAAATACAACAACTACCACTTCAACAACACCAGTAAAAAATTCATAAAAAACATACTTGACTTCCAACACATATTAGTGTTGCCTGAAGGGACTCTTTATAGTGCCAGCAACTGGCATTTACCAATTGTTTCCTGACAATCAGTTGTCATGGGAACACGTAATACTCAATTATTAGGTTCAGGTGTTACAACTCTTATCATGACAGCTGCCATTTCATTAAAGTCCCACTCCGATCATATTTTGAGCTATTTTTTAAACATTCTCAGTGGTCTTTAAATGATGATTATGCCGTTTTTAGCCAAAATCACAAAACCTGTGCCGTTTTCTGGGACTTCGCGTCAGCAGAGCGGCAGTAGCTCATTAGCAATTCGCCTCTGCGTTGTGGGCGGAGCCGTTGGCTGAAGCGAGATACATAGGCAGCAACAGCCTCTTTCTGTCTTTCTTTCTTTCTGTCAACACAGAAAACATTTCATCACTGGATAGTTTTTTTCGTTTAATTAAAGTGTTGTTTTATGTCAGCTGAATGTCCGGAACGCTTTTCAGAGAAGATAAGGCAACTTATTTAGCACAATTCACACCCAGCGGCAATTCAGAAAAAGAAAAAAAAATCTCTGAATGCTCCACATGAAACTTTGGTCTTCCGACCTTTTACCGCCGTGTCGATTTATTTTGATTAATATGTGCGAGGGAGAGAGAGCAAGACAGCGCTTAGTTTGGAGACGGTGAGGTCTTGTTTACATTTTCGCCTGGCTCCGAAGACAGAGAGTGCGCGCGCGCGCGTCCGGGTCTCTCTCTCTGCTCGTTCTTTCAGTTATAAACATGTCCTGTCACAAGCGCAGCAGTTCATCTACATTACTCACCGATCAAATAAGACTTTGGCGGGACAAAAATTCACTTTGGCGGGCGCTAAAACAAGTTCAATGCAGGAAAATTCATGCGTGAATTTAACTGAGTAGTACATGACCATGCACTCGCACAAATGCGACCACATAAAATTTTAACTCGCACATTCGCAAAAAATGGTCGCAGTCTGGAACCCTGGAACGTAATCCATTCATCTCTCACAGCAACATGTTTTGGTAAAGCATGAAAGCTAATACCAATATCTCTCCTCTTAGCATTGCAACCCGCTACCGCACATAGGTATTGATCCACCATCGTCTTCTCTACTCCTCAGAACCTGACCGACCGGGCGGGCCCCGCCCAGTGGAGTTACTACGTCACAACTCCAGTCTATTTTAGCCGGCATTTTAGCGTCTGCTACTGATTCACAGCCATTTGAATGCAGAAATACTCAGAAATACAACTTTGAGCTTATTTTTCTCAAGATATGTCCTCTAGCATAAGAAAAATGCCACAAGAACATGTTAACACTTAGAAAAACATGATTTTCATCGGAGTGGGTCTTTAAAGATAGTTGCTTTTTTATACTATGTCTTTTGGTCTTTTTTTATATATTTCTTCGTCTTAATTGAAACTGTTTGAAAACTAGAGCACACTGGTCAATTTATTATGAGTAAATACATGCCAACATAAAAAAAAATCTGGCAGGACTATTCCTGCGAGCTTTCCTGTAGTGAAAGCTGTGTTCAGATGAGACCCTCATCAGGTTTTTTTTTTTTTAGCTGAATGGACATAACTTTATTTTTATAACAAAAAGACCAGGGGAGAGATAAGAATACCCGTTTATACTTAGATTTAAACTTAGATTCTATAAGCTACTCCAAATAAAAATGTGACAAAATCAGTATTTAGGTAAAAAATACTATAATGTATAAATTATATATATTAATCTTTACTAAAGCTAAAGGTTATTCAGTCATGAGCAGATTTGTGCAGAGTTTTAGGCTACTTTCACTTTAAGACCAAATGCATGGATCTGATTTTCTCCCAACTGTTTACGTTAAGACTTTTTATTTTAACTCTGGGCTTAGGAGGATACTGCCATTTTGACATAATTTCGAGTGTATTCATCCGTGTAAGCGTGACAAGACACAAAAGAGAGCTCAGTTCAGTAATGGTGCGCTGATACAGAGTAAACAGCGCGTGTGTACAAAATGGAGCTTCTTTCGCATTTTCTTGCAGGTGAACGGTTTAAAATCCTTTGAATGTTTATGAAGACCACATTCATGTTCTAATACTGCTTTCTAGTTTCTAAATAACAAGTGGAATTTTGAAACCAACTGGCTGAAAACTATGATTTCCCTCAAAATCTGGAGTTGAATAAAACGCTCCAATTTTGAGTAAGGGCAATAAGGGCCAATCTGTCATTATTTGGCGTGAGGCCAGGGTGTAACCTCTTGAGCATCAATAAAAAAAAATCAAAAAAAATCTGAGGTCCGGGGTCCTTTGCTAAGGGCTGTCCGGTCCCTGTACGACCGAAGCAGGAGCTTGGTTCGCATTGCCGGCAGTAAGTCAGACTTCTTCCCGGTGCATGTTGGACTCCGGCAGGGCTGCCCTTTCTCGCCGGTTCTGTTCATAATTTTTATGGACAGAATTTCTAGGCGCAGCCAGAGGCCGGAGGGTGTTAGGTTTGGGGACAACACGATTTCGTCTCTGCTCTTTGCGGATGATGTTGTCGTGTTGGCACCATCAGACCAGGACCTTCAGCATGCACTGGGACGGTTTGCAGCCGAGTGTGAAGCAGCTGGGATGAGAATCAGCACCTCCAAATCCGAGGCCATGGTCCTCAGTCGGAAAAAGGTGGCTTGCCTACTTCAGGTTGGTGGAGAGTTCCTGCCTCAAGTGGAGGAGTTTAAGTATCTTGGGGGTTTTGTTCACGAGTGAGGGAAGGATGGAACGGGAGATTGACAGACGGATCGGTGCAGCTTCTGCAGTAATGCGGTCGATGTACCGGTCTGTCGTGGTGAAGAAAGAGCTGAGCCACAAGGCGAAGCTCTCGATTTACCGGTCAATCTACGTTCCTACTCTCACCTATGGTCATGAGCTGTGGGTCATGACCGAAAGGACAAGATCCCGGATACAGGCGGCCGAAATGAGCTTTCTCCGCAGGGTGGCTGGGCGATCCCTTAGAGATAGGGTGAGAAGCTCGGTCACTCGGGAGGAGCTCAGAGTAGAGCCGCTGCTCCTCCACATCGAGAGGGGTCAGCTGAGGTGGCTCGGGCATCTGTTCCGGATGCCTCCTGGACGCCTTCCCGGGAAGGTGTTCCGGGCGCGTCCCACTGGGAGGAGACCCCGGGGAAGACCTAGGACACGCTGGAGAGACTATGTCTCCCGGCTGGCCTGGGAACGCCTCGGTGTCCCCCCGGAAGAGCTAGAGGAAGTGTCTAGGGAGAGGGAAGTCTGGGCGTCTCTGCTTAGACTGCTGCCCCCGCGACCCGGCCCTGGATAAGCGGAAGAAGATGGCATGGTATGGTACTCTGAGGTCATTAGAGGACAAAAATGTCCCTGTCAAACACTGTCATAATGTTAGGCTTTGGAGCACAGACTTAAGTTTGGTCTCATTTTAAAGAAGAACCTTGGCCAAAGTAAACAGCAAAAGTTAAATGTATGAACATTTTATATAAAATATTTAATAAAACTGTAAGGTTCTTTTTTTTTTTTAAAGCAACATTTTAAACAAAAAGCTGAGAAAACTACATTTGTCAAAGACTACGTCTGGATCAGATTCAGAATGATGATCAAAACAGATGGAGTAGATTGAGCACATCAACACCCCCAAAGCTTCAGAGTCATTAACCCTTCCTGGGCCGATATTTCATCCAACTCATACAGGTTTGGAACAACTTGGGGGTAAGTGATGACAACATTATCATTTCTGGGTGACCTTTACATGCTATAGAGTGATGAAATATTTGTGTAGACCAACCGCTGGAAATGGGTTTGCATTTCAGCACTTCTGGTTCTAAAGTCTGAGTTTTAAATGAGTTTTGTTTCAACAAAGATGAGGTCATGCTAATGCATTGCAAACAATACCAAGACTCCCAGTAGACACTTGAGGTAACAGGTTTGTTTATTTTTTCAAAAACAAAGCAAACACTTAAAATGAAGAACACAAGGCAAAGTATACAGCTATGACTTAACTTGATGCAACAACCTCAATATGCCTGGAGATGAATGCTTATTTTGAGTAGTCTGAGTGTACAGAGGTGCTGGATCTTGAAAGCCAGGCTGGACAGACTGCAGCAAACTCATAGCTTGAAGTGGTATTTTACTGGGTTGCGCCAAAGGTTTGGAACCAAGACTAGAAAGAGACATGTAACTTGACTGCTCTGGCTTAGGAAAGACCTGGAATCTAGACTGCCGGGACACAGACTGGTAACTGGCTTGTGCTGATTGCAGACCGCTGGGCTGGTCCACAGACTGGTAATGGGATTGTGCTGACGGCAGGCCACTGGGCTGGTCCACAGACTGGTAACGGGATTGTCCTGACGGCAGGCCACTGAGCTGGGACACAGACTGGTAGCGGGCTTGTGCTGACTGCAGGCCACCGGGCTGGGACACAGATTGGTATCTAGCTTGTGCTAACTGCAGGCCACTGGGCCAGTTCACTGATTGGGAGCCAGTTTGTGTAGGTTGTTGGAAACCAAGCTGGGGCACAAACGGGTAGCTGGCTTGGGCGGGTTGTTGGATGCCAGACTGGTCCACAGACTGTGAGCTGGCTTGTGCGGACTGCAGGCCACTGAGCTGGTCCACAGACTGGTAAGGGGCTTGGGCTGACAGCGAGCCACTGGGCTGGTCCACAGACTGGTAACGGGATTGTGCTGACTGCAGACTGCTGGGCTGGACCATAGACTGGTAACGGGCTTGTGCTGACTGCAGGCCACTGGGCTGGAACACAGACTGGTAACGGGCTTGTGCTGACTGCAGGCCACTGGGCTGGGACACAGACTGGTAAGGGGCTTGGGCTGACTGCAGACTGCTGGGCAAGGACAGAGACTGGTATCTGGCTTGTCCTGACTGCAGACCGCTTAGCTGGCCCACAGACTCGTAGCTGGCTTGTTCTGCCTGCAGACTGCTGGGCTGGGACGCAGACTGGTAATGGGATTGTGCTGACGGCAGGCCACTGGGCTGGTCCACAGACTGGTAACGGGATTGTCCTGACGGCAGGCCACTGAGCTGGGACACAGACTGGTAGCGGGCTTGTGCTGACTGCAGGGCACCGGGCTGGGACACAGATTGGTATCTAGCTTGTGCTAACTGCAGGCCACTGGGCTGGTCCACACTCTGGTAATGGGATTGTGCTGATGGCAGGCCACTGGGGTGGGACACAGACTGGTAACGGGCTTGTGCTGACTGCAGGCCACTGGGCTGGTCCACACTCTGGTAATGGGATTGTGCTGATGGCAGGCCACTGGGGTGGGACACAGACTGGTAACGGGCTTGTGCTGACTGCAGGCCACTGGGGTGGGACACAGACTGGTAACGGGCTTGTGCTGACTGCAGGCCACTGGGCTGGGACACAGACTGGTAACGGGCTTGTGCTGACTGCAGGCCACTGGGCTGGGACACAGACTGGTAAGGGGCTTGGGCTGACTGCAGACTGCTGGGCAAGGACAGAGATTGGTAACGGGCTTGTGCTGACTGCAGGCCACTGGGCTGGGACACAGACTGGTAACGGGCTTGTGCTGACTGCAGGCCACTGGGCTGGGACACAGACTGGTAAGGGGCTTGTCCTGACTGCAGACCGCTTAGCTGGCCCACAGACTCGTAGCTGGCTTGTGCTGCCTGCAGACTGCTGGGCTGGGACACAGACTGGTAATGGGATTGTGCTGACGGCAGGCCACTGGGCTGGTCCACAGACTGGTAACGGGATTGTGCTGACGGCAGGCCACTGAGCTGGGACACAGACTGGTAACGGGCTTGTGCTGACTGCAGACTGCTGGGCAAGGACAGAGATTGGTATCGGTCTTGGCCTAATTGCAGACCGCTTAGCTGGTCCACAGACTCATAGCTGGCTTGTGCTTCTTGCAGACCGCTGGGCCGGAACACAGACTGGTAGCGGGCTTGTGCTGACTGCAGGCCACTGGGCTGGTCCACAGACTGGTAACGGGCTTGTGCTGACTGAAGACTGCTGGGCTGGACCATAGACTGGTATCTGGCTTGTCCTGACTGCAGACTGCTGGGCAAGGACAGAGACTGGTAGCGGGCTTGTGCTGACTGCAGGCCACTGAGCTGGGACACAGGATAACCACTCTTGACAAAGCCACCAACTAGAAGAATATAAAAAAGGGAAAGACAGAATCAAATAGACATGCTAGCAAACATGAATTATAGAACTTGCCTGGATAAACCTTACCACTTCCAAAATGGTCACAGACACAAAGACTGAGAAGTGCCAAGGAAAAACTGTAGATAAAAAAAACAAAAAACATATTAGATGAGTGCCACTAGTTAACAAATACTACAATGTATCATCATACCTTAAGAGTTGGCTAGTGGTACCCTCCATGGCCAAACAAAAATACAACAACTACCACTTCAACAACACCAGTAAAAAATTCATAAAAAACATACTTGACTTCCAACACATATTAGTGTTGCCTGAAGGGACTCTTTATAGTGCCAGCAACTGGCATTTACCAATTGTTTCCTGACAATCAGTTGTCATGGGAACACGTAATACTCAATTATTAGGTTCAGGTGTTACAACTCTTATCATGACAGCTGCCATTTCATTAAAGTCCCACTCCGATCATATTTTGAGCTATTTTTTAAACATTCTCAGTGGTCTTTAAATGATGATTATGCCGTTTTTAGCCAAAATCACAAAACCTGTGCCGTTTTCTGGGACTTCGCGTCAGCAGAGCGGCAGTAGCTCATTAGCAATTCGCCTCTGCGTTGTGGGCGGAGCCGTTGGCTGAAGCGAGATACATAGGCAGCAACAGCCTCTTTCTGTCTTTCTTTCTTTCTGTCAACACAGAAAACATTTCATCACTGGATAGTTTTTTTCGTTTAATTAAAGTGTTGTTTTATGTCAGCTGAATGTCCGGAACGCTTTTCAGAGAAGATAAGGCAACTTATTTAGCACAATTCACACCCAGCGGCAATTCAGAAAAAGAAAAAAAAATCTCTGAATGCTCCACATGAAACTTTGGTCTTCCGACCTTTTACCGCCGTGTCGATTTATTTTGATTAATATGTGCGAGGGAGAGAGAGCAAGACAGCGCTTAGTTTGGAGACGGTGAGGTCTTGTTTACATTTTCGCCTGGCTCCGAAGACAGAGAGTGCGCGCGCGCGCGTCCGGGTCTCTCTCTCTGCTCGTTCTTTCAGTTATAAACATGTCCTGTCACAAGCGCAGCAGTTCATCTACATTACTCACCGATCAAATAAGACTTTGGCGGGACAAAAATTCACTTTGGCGGGCGCTAAAACAAGTTCAATGCAGGAAAATTCATGCGTGAATTTAACTGAGTAGTACATGACCATGCACTCGCACAAATGCGACCACATAAAATTTTAACTCGCACATTCGCAAAAAATGGTCGCAGTCTGGAACCCTGGAACGTAATCCATTCATCTCTCACAGCAACATGTTTTGGTAAAGCATGAAAGCTAATACCAATATCTCTCCTCTTAGCATTGCAACCCGCTACCGCACATAGGTATTGATCCACCATCGTCTTCTCTACTCCTCAGAACCTGACCGACCGGGCGGGCCCCGCCCAGTGGAGTTACTACGTCACAACTCCAGTCTATTTTAGCCGGCATTTTAGCGTCTGCTACTGATTCACAGCCATTTGAATGCAGAAATACTCAGAAATACAACTTTGAGCTTATTTTTCTCAAGATATGTCCTCTAGCATAAGAAAAATGCCACAAGAACATGTTAACACTTAGAAAAACATGATTTTCATCGGAGTGGGTCTTTAAAGATAGTTGCTTTTTTATACTATGTCTTTTGGTCTTTTTTTATATATTTCTTCGTCTTAATTGAAACTGTTTGAAAACTAGAGCACACTGGTCAATTTATTATGAGTAAATACATGCCAACATAAAAAAAAATCTGGCAGGACTATTCCTGCGAGCTTTCCTGTAGTGAAAGCTGTGTTCAGATGAGACCCTCATCAGGTTTTTTTTTTTTTAGCTGAATGGACATAACTTTATTTTTATAACAAAAAGACCAGGGGAGAGATAAGAATACCCGTTTATACTTAGATTTAAACTTAGATTCTATAAGCTACTCCAAATAAAAATGTGACAAAATCAGTATTTAGGTAAAAAATACTATAATGTATAAATTATATATATTAATCTTTACTAAAGCTAAAGGTTATTCAGTCATGAGCAGATTTGTGCAGAGTTTTAGGCTACTTTCACTTTAAGACCAAATGCATGGATCTGATTTTCTCCCAACTGTTTACGTTAAGACTTTTTATTTTAACTCTGGGCTTAGGAGGATACTGCCATTTTGACATAATTTCGAGTGTATTCATCCGTGTAAGCGTGACAAGACACAAAAGAGAGCTCAGTTCAGTAATGGTGCGCTGATACAGAGTAAACAGCGCGTGTGTACAAAATGGAGCTTCTTTCGCATTTTCTTGCAGGTGAACGGTTTAAAATCCTTTGAATGTTTATGAAGACCACATTCATGTTCTAATACTGCTTTCTAGTTTCTAAATAACAAGTGGAATTTTGAAACCAACTGGCTGAAAACTATGATTTCCCTCAAAATCTGGAGTTGAATAAAACGCTCCAATTTTGAGTAAGGGCAATAAGGGCCAATCTGTCATTATTTGGCGTGAGGCCAGGGTGTAACCTCTTGAGCATCAATAAAAAAAAATCAAAAAAAATCTGAGGTCCGGGGTCCTTTGCTAAGGGCTGTCCGGTCCCTGTACGACCGAAGCAGGAGCTTGGTTCGCATTGCCGGCAGTAAGTCAGACTTCTTCCCGGTGCATGTTGGACTCCGGCAGGGCTGCCCTTTCTCGCCGGTTCTGTTCATAATTTTTATGGACAGAATTTCTAGGCGCAGCCAGAGGCCGGAGGGTGTTAGGTTTGGGGACAACACGATTTCGTCTCTGCTCTTTGCGGATGATGTTGTCGTGTTGGCACCATCAGACCAGGACCTTCAGCATGCACTGGGACGGTTTGCAGCCGAGTGTGAAGCAGCTGGGATGAGAATCAGCACCTCCAAATCCGAGGCCATGGTCCTCAGTCGGAAAAAGGTGGCTTGCCTACTTCAGGTTGGTGGAGAGTTCCTGCCTCAAGTGGAGGAGTTTAAGTATCTTGGGGGTTTTGTTCACGAGTGAGGGAAGGATGGAACGGGAGATTGACAGACGGATCGGTGCAGCTTCTGCAGTAATGCGGTCGATGTACCGGTCTGTCGTGGTGAAGAAAGAGCTGAGCCACAAGGCGAAGCTCTCGATTTACCGGTCAATCTACGTTCCTACTCTCACCTATGGTCATGAGCTGTGGGTCATGACCGAAAGGACAAGATCCCGGATACAGGCGGCCGAAATGAGCTTTCTCCGCAGGGTGGCTGGGCGATCCCTTAGAGATAGGGTGAGAAGCTCGGTCACTCGGGAGGAGCTCAGAGTAGAGCCGCTGCTCCTCCACATCGAGAGGGGTCAGCTGAGGTGGCTCGGGCATCTGTTCCGGATGCCTCCTGGACGCCTTCCCGGGAAGGTGTTCCGGGCGCGTCCCACTGGGAGGAGACCCCGGGGAAGACCTAGGACACGCTGGAGAGACTATGTCTCCCGGCTGGCCTGGGAACGCCTCGGTGTCCCCCCGGAAGAGCTAGAGGAAGTGTCTAGGGAGAGGGAAGTCTGGGCGTCTCTGCTTAGACTGCTGCCCCCGCGACCCGGCCCTGGATAAGCGGAAGAAGATGGCATGGTATGGTACTCTGAGGTCATTAGAGGACAAAAATGTCCCTGTCAAACACTGTCATAATGTTAGGCTTTGGAGCACAGACTTAAGTTTGGTCTCATTTTAAAGAAGAACCTTGGCCAAAGTAAACAGCAAAAGTTAAATGTATGAACATTTTATATAAAATATTTAATAAAACTGTAAGGTTCTTTTTTTTTTTTAAAGCAACATTTTAAACAAAAAGCTGAGAAAACTACATTTGTCAAAGACTACGTCTGGATCAGATTCAGAATGATGATCAAAACAGATGGAGTAGATTGAGCACATCAACACCCCCAAAGCTTCAGAGTCATTAACCCTTCCTGGGCCGATATTTCATCCAACTCATACAGGTTTGGAACAACTTGGGGGTAAGTGATGACAACATTATCATTTCTGGGTGACCTTTACATGCTATAGAGTGATGAAATATTTGTGTAGACCAACCGCTGGAAATGGGTTTGCATTTCAGCACTTCTGGTTCTAAAGTCTGAGTTTTAAATGAGTTTTGTTTCAACAAAGATGAGGTCATGCTAATGCATTGCAAACAATACCAAGACTCCCAGTAGACACTTGAGGTAACAGGTTTGTTTATTTTTTCAAAAACAAAGCAAACACTTAAAATGAAGAACACAAGGCAAAGTATACAGCTATGACTTAACTTGATGCAACAACCTCAATATGCCTGGAGATGAATGCTTATTTTGAGTAGTCTGAGTGTACAGAGGTGCTGGATCTTGAAAGCCAGGCTGGACAGACTGCAGCAAACTCATAGCTTGAAGTGGTATTTTACTGGGTTGCGCCAAAGGTTTGGAACCAAGACTAGAAAGAGACATGTAACTTGACTGCTCTGGCTTAGGAAAGACCTGGAATCTAGACTGCCGGGACACAGACTGGTAACTGGCTTGTGCTGATTGCAGACCGCTGGGCTGGTCCACAGACTGGTAATGGGATTGTGCTGACGGCAGGCCACTGGGCTGGTCCACAGACTGGTAACGGGATTGTCCTGACGGCAGGCCACTGAGCTGGGACACAGACTGGTAGCGGGCTTGTGCTGACTGCAGGCCACCGGGCTGGGACACAGATTGGTATCTAGCTTGTGCTAACTGCAGGCCACTGGGCCAGTTCACTGATTGGGAGCCAGTTTGTGTAGGTTGTTGGAAACCAAGCTGGGGCACAAACGGGTAGCTGGCTTGGGCGGGTTGTTGGATGCCAGACTGGTCCACAGACTGTGAGCTGGCTTGTGCGGACTGCAGGCCACTGAGCTGGTCCACAGACTGGTAAGGGGCTTGGGCTGACTGCAGACCGCTTAGCTGGTCCACAGACTCGTAGCTGGCTTGTGCTGCCTGCAGACTGCTGGGCTGGGACACAGACTGGTAATGGGATTGTGCTGACAGCGAGCCACTGGGCTGGTCCACAGACTGGTAACGGGATTGTGCTGACGGCAGGCCACTGAGCTGGGACACAGACTGGTAACGGGATTGTGCTGACTGCAGACTGCTGGGCTGGACCATAGACTGGTAACGGGCTTGTGCTGACTGCAGGCCACTGGGCTGGAACACAGACTGGTAACGGGCTTGTGCTGACTGCAGGCCACTGGGCTGGGACACAGACTGGTAAGGGGCTTGGGCTGACTGCAGACTGCTGGGCAAGGACAGAGACTGGTATCTGGCTTGTCCTGACTGCAGACCGCTTAGCTGGCCCACAGACTCGTAGCTGGCTTGTGCTGCCTGCAGACTGCTGGGCTGGGACACAGACTGGTAATGGGATTGTGCTGACGGCAGGCCACTGGGCTGGTCCACAGACTGGTAACGGGATTGTCCTGACGGCAGGCCACTGAGCTGGGACACAGACTGGTAGCGGGCTTGTGCTGACTGCAGGGCACCGGGCTGGGACACAGATTGGTATCTAGCTTGTGCTAACTGCAGGCCACTGGGCTGGTCCACACTCTGGTAATGGGATTGTGCTGATGGCAGGCCACTGGGGTGGGACACAGACTGGTAACGGGCTTGTGCTGACTGCAGGCCACTGGGCTGGTCCACACTCTGGTAATGGGATTGTGCTGATGGCAGGCCACTGGGGTGGGACACAGACTGGTAACGGGCTTGTGCTGACTGCAGGCCACTGGGGTGGGACACAGACTGGTAACGGGCTTGTGCTGACTGCAGGCCACTGGGGTGGGACACAGACTGGTAACGGGCTTGGGCTGACTGCAGGCCACTGGGCTGGGACACAGACTGGTAAGGGGCTTGGGCTGACTGCAGACTGCTGGGCAAGGACAGAGATTGGTAACGGGCTTGTGCTGACTGCAGGCCACTGGGCTGGGACACAGACTGGTAACGGGCTTGTGCTGACTGCAGGCCACTGGGCTGGGACACAGACTGGTAACGGGCTTGTCCTGACTGCAGACCGCTTAGCTGGCCCACAGACTCGTAGCTGGCTTGTGCTGCCTGCAGACTGCTGGGCTGGGACACAGACTGGTAATGGGATTGTGCTGACGGCAGGCCACTGGGCTGGTCCACAGACTGGTAACGGGATTGTGCTGACGGCAGGCCACTGAGCTGGGACACAGACTGGTAACGGGCTTGTGCTGACTGCAGACTGCTGGGCAAGGACAGAGATTGGTATCGGTCTTGGCCTAATTGCAGACCGCTTAGCTGGTCCACAGACTCATAGCTGGCTTGTGCTTCTTGCAGACCGCTGGGCCGGAACACAGACTGGTAGCGGGCTTGTGCTGACTGCAGGCCACTGGGCTAGTCCACAGACTGGTAACGGGCTTGTGCTGACTGAAGACTGCTGGGCTGGACCATAGACTGGTATCTGGCTTGTCCTGACTGCAGACTGCTGGGCAAGGACAGAGACTGGTAGCGGGCTTGTGCTGACTGCAGGCCACTGAGCTGGGACACAGGATAACCACTCTTGACAAAGCCACCAACTAGAAGAATATAAAAAAGGGAAAGACAGAATCAAATAGACATGCTAGCAAACATGAATTATAGAACTTGCCTGGATAAACCTTACCACTTCCAAAATGGTCACAGACACAAAGACTGAGAAGTGCCAAGGAAAAACTGTAGATAAAAAAAACAAAAAACATATTAGATGAGTGCCACTAGTTAACAAATGCCAAATACTACAATGTATCATCATACCTTAAGAGTTGGCTAGTGGTACCCTCCATGGCCAAACAAAAATACAACAACTACCACTTCAACAACACCAGTAAAAAATTCATAAAAAACATACTTGACTTCCAACACATATTAGTGTTGCCTGAAGGGACTCTTTATAGTGCCAGCAACTGGCATTTACCAATTGTTTCCTGACAATCAGTTGTCATGGGAACACGTAATACTCAATTATTAGGTTCAGGTGTTACAACTCTTATCATGACAGCTGCCATTTCATTAAAGTCCCACTCCGATCATATTTTGAGCTATTTTTTAAACATTCTCAGTGGTCTTTAAATGATGATTATGCCGTTTTTAGCCAAAATCACAAAACCTGTGCCGTTTTCTGGGACTTCGCGTCAGCAGAGCGGCAGTAGCTCATTAGCAATTCGCCTCTGTGTTGTGGGCGGAGCCGTTGGCTGAAGCGAGATACATAGGCAGCAACAGCCTCTTTCTGTCTTTCTTTCTTTCTGTCAACACAGAAAACATTTCATCACTGGATAGTTTTTTTCGTTTAATTAAAGTGTTGTTTTATGTCAGCTGAATGTCCGGAACGCTTTTCAGAGAAGATAAGGCAACTTATTTAGCACAATTCACACCCAGCGGCAATTCAGAAAAAGAAAAAAAAATCTCTGAATGCTCCACATGAAACTTTGGTCTTCCGACCTTTTACCGCCGTGTCGATTTATTTTGATTAATATGTGCGAGGGAGAGAGAGCAAGACAGCGCTTAGTTTGGAGACGGTGAGGTCTTGTTTACATTTTCGCCTGGCTCCGAAGACAGAGAGTGCGCGCGCGCGCGTCCGGGTCTCTCTCTCTGCTCGTTCTTTCAGTTATAAACATGTCCTGTCACAAGTGCAGCAGTTCATCTACATTACTCACCGATCAAATAAGACTTTGGCGGGACAAAAATTCACTTTGGCGGGCGCTAAAACAAGTTCAATGCAGGAAAATTCATGCGTGAATTTAACTGAGTAGTACATGACCATGCACTCGCACAAATGCGACCACATAAAATTTTAACTCACACATTCGCAAAAAATGGTCGCAGTCTGGAACCCTGGAACGTAATCCATTCATCTCTCACAGCAACATGTTTTGGTAAAGCATGAAAGCTAATACCAATATCTCTCCTCTTAGCATTGCAACCCGCTACCGCACATAGGTATTGATCCACCATCGTCTTCTCTACTCCTCAGAACCTGACCCACTGGGCGGGCCCCGCCCAGTGGAGTTACTACGTCACAACTCCAGTCTATTTTAGCCGGCATTTTAGCGTCTGCTACTGATTCACAGCCATTTGAATGCAGAAATACTCAGAAATACAACTTTGAGCTTATTTTTCTCAAGATATGTCCTCTAGCATAAGAAAAATGCCACAAGAACATGTTAACACTTAGAAAAACATGATTTTCATCGGAGTGGGTCTTTAAAGATAGTTGCTTTTTTATACTATGTCTTTTGGTCTTTTTTTATATATTTCTTCGTCTTAATTGAAACTGTTTGAAAACTAGAGCACACTGGTCAATTTATTATGAGTAAATACATGCCAACATAAAAAAAAATCTGGCAGGACTATTCCTGCGAGCTTTCCTGTAGTGAAAGCTGTGTTCAGATGAGACCCTCATCAGGTTTTTTTTTTTTTTTTTTTAGCTGAATGGACATAACTTTATTTTTATAACAAAAAGACCAGGGGAGAGATAAGAATACCCGTTTATACTTAGATTTAAACTTAGATTCTATAAGCTACTCCAAATAAAAATGTGACAAAATCAGTATTTAGGTAAAAAATACTATAATGTATAAATTATATATATTAATCTTTACTAAAGCTAAAGGTTATTCAGTCATGAGCAGATTTGTGCAGAGTTTTAGGCTACTTTCACTTTAAGACCAAATGCATGGATCTGATTTTCTCCCAACTGTTTACGTTAAGACTTTTTATTTTAACTCTGGGCTTAGGAGGATACTGCCATTTTGACATAATTTCGAGTGTATTCATCCGTGTAAGCGTGACAAGACACAAAAGAGAGCTCAGTTCAGTAATGGTGCGCTGATACAGAGTAAACAGCGCGTGTGTACAAAATGGAGCTTCTTTCGCATTTTCTTGCAGGTGAACGGTTTAAAATCCTTTGAATGTTTATGAAGACCACATTCATGTTCTAATACTGCTTTCTAGTTTCTAAATAACAAGTGGAATTTTGAAACCAACTGGCTGAAAACTATGATCTCCCTCAAAATCTGGAGTTGAATAAAACGCTCCAATTTTGAGTAAGGGCAATAAGGGCCAATCTGTCATTATTTGGCGTGAGGCCAGGGTGTAACCTCTTGAGCATCAATAAAAAAAAATCAAAAAAAATCTGAGGTCCGGGGTCCTTTGCTAAGGGCTGTCCGGTCCCTGTACGACCGAAGCAGGAGCTTGGTTCGCATTGCCGGCAGTAAGTCAGACTTCTTCCCGGTGCATGTTGGACTCCGGCAGGGCTGCCCTTTCTCGCCGGTTCTGTTCATAATTTTTATGGACAGAATTTCTAGGCGCAGCCAGAGGCCGGAGGGTGTTAGGTTTGGGGACAACACGATTTCGTCTCTGCTCTTTGCGGATGATGTTGTCGTGTTGGCACCATCAGACCAGGACCTTCAGCATGCACTGGGACGGTTTGCAGCCGAGTGTGAAGCAGCTGGGATGAGAATCAGCACCTCCAAATCCGAGGCCATGGTCCTCAGTCGGAAAAAGGTGGCTTGCCTACTTCAGGTTGGTGGAGAGTTCCTGCCTCAAGTGGAGGAGTTTAAGTATCTTGGGGGTTTTGTTCACGAGTGAGGGAAGGATGGAACGGGAGATTGACAGACGGATCGGTGCAGCTTCTGCAGTAATGCGGTCGATGTACCGGTCTGTCGTGGTGAAGAAAGAGCTGAGCCGCAAGGCGAAGCTCTCGATTTACCGGTCAATCTACGTTCCTACTCTCACCTATGGTCATGAGCTTTGGGTCATGATCGAAAGGACAAGATCCCGGATACAGGCGGCCGAAATGAGCTTTCTCCGCAGGGTGGCTGGGCGATCCCTTAGAGATAGGGTGAGAAGCTCGGTCACTCGGGAGGAGCTCAGAGTAGAGCCGCTGCTCCTCCACATCGAAAGGGGTCAGCTGAGGTGGCTCGGGCATCTGTTCCGGATGCCTCCTGGACGCCTTCCCGGGAAGGTGTTCCGGGCGCGTCCCACTGGGAGGAGACCCCGGGGAAGACCTAGGACACGCTGGAGAGACTATGTCTCCCGGCTGGCCTGGGAACGCCTCGGTGTCCCCCCGGAAGAGCTAGAGGAAGTGTCTAGGGAGAGGGAAGTCTGGGCGTCTCTGCTTAGACTGCTGCCCCCGCGACCCGGCCCTGGATAAGCGGAAGAAGATGGCATGGTATGGTACTCTGAGGTCATTAGAGGACAAAAATGTCCCTGTCAAACACTGTCACAATGTTAGGCTTTGGAGCACAGACTTAAGTTTGGTCTCATTTTAAAGAAGAACCTTGGCCAAAGTAAACAGCAAAAGTTAAATGTATGAACATTTTATATAAAATATTTAATAAAACTGTAAGGTTCTTTTTTTTTTTTAAAGCAACATTTTAAACAAAAAGCTGAGAAAACTACATTTGTCAAAGACTACATCTGGATCAGATTCAGAATGATGATCAAAACAGATGGAGTAGATTGAGCACATCAACACCCCCAAAGCTTCAGAGTCATTAACCCTTCCTGGGCCGATATTTCATCCAACTCATACAGGTTTGGAACAACTTGGGGGTAAGTGATGACAACATTATCATTTCTGGGTGACCTTTACATGCTATAGAGTGATGAAATATTTGTGTAGACCAACCGCTGGAAATGGGTTTGCATTTCAGCACTTCTGGTTCTAAAGTCTGAGTTTTAAATGAGTTTTGTTTCAACAAAGATGAGGTCATGCTAATGCATTGCAAACAATACCAAGACTCCCAGTAGACACTTGAGGTAACAGGTTTGTTTATTTTTTCAAAAACAAAGCAAACACTTAAAATGAAGAACACAAGGCAAAGTATACAGCTATGACTTAACTTGATGCAACAACCTCAATATGCCTGGAGATGAATGCTTATTTTGAGTAGTCTGAGTGTACAGAGGTGCTGGATCTTGAAAGCCAGGCTGGACAGACTGCAGCAAACTCATAGCTTGAAGTGGTATTTTACTGGGTTGCGCCAAAGGTTTGGAACCAAGACTAGAAAGAGACATGTAACTTGACTGCTCTGGCTTAGGAAAGACCTGGAATCTAGACTGCCGGGACACAGACTGGTAACTGGCTTGTGCTGATTGCAGACCGCTGGGCTGGTCCACAGACTGGTAATGGGATTGTGCTGACGGCAGGCCACTGGGCTGGTCCACAGACTGGTAACGGGATTGTCCTGACGGCAGGCCACTGAGCTGGGACACAGACTGGTAGCGGGCTTGTGCGGACTGCAGGCCACTGAGCTGGTCCACAGACTGGTAAGGGGCTTGGGCTGACTGCAGACCGCTTAGCTGGTCCACAGACTCGTAGCTGGCTTGTGCTGCCTGCAGACTGCTGGGCTGGGACACAGACTGGTAATGGGATTGTGCTGACAGCGAGCCACTGGGCTGGTCCACAGACTGGTAACGGGATTGTGCTGACAGCAGGCCACTGAGCTGGGACACAGACTGGTAACGGGATTGTGCTGACTGCAGACTGCTGGGCTGGACCATAGACTGGTAACGGGCTTGTGCTGACTGCAGGCCACTGGGCTGGAACACAGACTGGTAACGGGCTTGTGCTGACTGCAGGCCACTGGGCTGGGACACAGACTGGTAAGGGGCTTGGGCTGACTGCAGACTGCTGGGCAAGGACAGAGACTGGTATCTGGCTTGTCCTGACTGCAGACCGCTTAGCTGGCCCACAGACTCGTAGCTGGCTTGTGCTGCCTGCAGACTGCTGGGCTGGGACACAGACTGGTAATGGGATTGTGCTGACGGCAGGCCACTGGGCTGGTCCACAGACTGGTAACGGGATTGTCCTGACGGCAGGCCACTGAGCTGGGACACAGACTGGTAGCGGGCTTGTGCTGACTGCAGGGCACCGGGCTGGGACACAGATTGGTATCTAGCTTGTGCTAACTGCAGGCCACTGGGCTGGTCCACACTCTGGTAATGGGATTGTGCTGATGGCAGGCCACTGGGGTGGGACACAGACTGGTAACGGGCTTGTGCTGACTGCAGGCCACTGGGCTGGTCCACACTCTGGTAATGGGATTGTGCTGATGGCAGGCCACTGGGGTGGGACACAGACTGGTAACGGGCTTGTGCTGACTGCAGGCCACTGGGGTGGGACACAGACTGGTAACGGGCTTGTGCTGACTGCAGGCCACTGGGGTGGGACACAGACTGGTAACGGGCTTGTGCTGACTGCAGGCCACTGGGCTGGGACACAGACTGGTAAGGGGCTTGGGCTGACTGCAGACTGCTGGGCAAGGACAGAGATTGGTAACGGGCTTGTGCTGACTGCAGGCCACTGGGCTGGGACACAGACTGGTAACGGGCTTGTGCTGACTGCAGGCCACTGGGCTGGGACACAGACTGGTAAGGGGCTTGTCCTGACTGCAGACCGCTTAGCTGGCCCACAGACTCGTAGCTGGCTTGTGCTGCCTGCAGACTGCTGGGCTGGGACACAGACTGGTAATGGGATTGTGCTGACGGCAGGCCACTGGGCTGGTCCACAGACTGGTAACGGGATTGTGCTGACGGCAGGCCACTGAGCTGGGACACAGACTGGTAACGGGCTTGTGCTGACTGCAGACTGCTGGGCAAGGACAGAGATTGGTATCGGTCTTGGCCTAATTGCAGACCGCTTAGCTGGTCCACAGACTCATAGCTGGCTTGTGCTTCTTGCAGACCGCTGGGCCGGAACACAGACTGGTAGCGGGCTTGTGCTGACTGCAGGCCACTGGGCTGGTCCACAGACTGGTAACGGGCTTGTGCTGACTGAAGACTGCTGGGCTGGACCATAGACTGGTATCTGGCTTGTCCTGACTGCAGACTGCTGGGCAAGGACAGAGACTGGTAGCGGGCTTGTGCTGACTGCAGGCCACTGAGCTGGGACACAGGATAACCACTCTTGACAAAGCCACCAACTAGAAGAATATAAAAAAGGGAAAGACAGAATCAAATAGACATGCTAGCAAACATGAATTATAGAACTTGCCTGGATAAACCTTACCACTTCCAAAATGGTCACAGACACAAAGACTGAGAAGTGCCAAGGAAAAACTGTAGATAAAAAAAACAAAAAACATATTAGATGAGTGCCACTAGTTAACAAATGCCAAATACTACAATGTATCATCATACCTTAAGAGTTGGCTAGTGGTACCCTCCATGGCCAAACAAAAATACAACAACTACCACTTCAACAACACCAGTAAAAAATTCATAAAAAACATACTTGACTTCCAACACATATTAGTGTTGCCTGAAGGGACTCTTTATAGTGCCAGCAACTGGCATTTACCAATTGTTTCCTGACAATCAGTTGTCATGGGAACACGTAATACTCAATTATTAGGTTCAGGTGTTACAACTCTTATCATGACAGCTGCCATTTCATTAAAGTCCCACTCCGATCATATTTTGAGCTATTTTTTAAACATTCTCAGTGGTCTTTAAATGATGATTATGCCGTTTTTAGCCAAAATCACAAAACCTGTGCCGTTTTCTGGGACTTCGCGTCAGCAGAGCGGCAGTAGCTCATTAGCAATTCGCCTCTGCGTTGTGGGCGGAGCCGTTGGCTGAAGCGAGATACATAGGCAGCAACAGCCTCTTTCTGTCTTTCTTTCTTTCTGTCAACACAGAAAACATTTCATCACTGGATAGTTTTTTTCGTTTAATTAAAGTGTTGTTTTATGTCAGCTGAATGTCCGGAACGCTTTTCAGAGAAGATAAGGCAACTTATTTAGCACAATTCACACCCAGCGGCAATTCAGAAAAAGAAAAAAAAATCTCTGAATGCTCCACATGAAACTTTGGTCTTCCGACCTTTTACCGCCGTGTCGATTTATTTTGATTAATATGTGCGAGGGAGAGAGAGCAAGACAGCGCTTAGTTTGGAGACGGTGAGGTCTTGTTTACATTTTCGCCTGGCTCCGAAGACAGAGAGTGCGCGCGCGCGCGTCCGGGTCTCTCTCTCTGCTCGTTCTTTCAGTTATAAACATGTCCTGTCACAAGCGCAGCAGTTCATCTACATTACTCACCGATCAAATAAGACTTTGGCGGGACAAAAATTCACTTTGGCGGGCGCTAAAACAAGTTCAATGCAGGAAAATTCATGCGTGAATTTAACTGAGTAGTACATGACCATGCACTCGCACAAATGCGACCACATAAAATTTTAACTCGCACATTCGCAAAAAATGGTCGCAGTCTGGAACCCTGGAACGTAATCCATTCATCTCTCACAGCAACATGTTTTGGTAAAGCATGAAAGCTAATACCAATATCTCTCCTCTTAGCATTGCAACCCGCTACCGCACATAGGTATTGATCCACCATCGTCTTCTCTACTCCTCAGAACCTGACCGACCGGGCGGGCCCCGCCCAGTGGAGTTACTACGTCACAACTCCAGTCTATTTTAGCCGGCATTTTAGCGTCTGCTACTGATTCACAGCCATTTGAATGCAGAAATACTCAGAAATACAACTTTGAGCTTATTTTTCTCAAGATATGTCCTCTAGCATAAGAAAAATGCCACAAGAACATGTTAACACTTAGAAAAACATGATTTTCATCGGAGTGGGTCTTTAAAGATAGTTGCTTTTTTATACTATGTCTTTTGGTCTTTTTTTATATATTTCTTCGTCTTAATTGAAACTGTTTGAAAACTAGAGCACACTGGTCAATTTATTATGAGTAAATACATGCCAACATAAAAAAAAATCTGGCAGGACTATTCCTGCGAGCTTTCCTGTAGTGAAAGCTGTGTTCAGATGAGACCCTCATCAGGTTTTTTTTTTTTTAGCTGAATGGACATAACTTTATTTTTATAACAAAAAGACCAGGGGAGAGATAAGAATACCCGTTTATACTTAGATTTAAACTTAGATTCTATAAGCTACTCCAAATAAAAATGTGACAAAATCAGTATTTAGGTAAAAAATACTATAATGTATAAATTATATATATTAATCTTTACTAAAGCTAAAGGTTATTCAGTCATGAGCAGATTTGTGCAGAGTTTTAGGCTACTTTCACTTTAAGACCAAATGCATGGATCTGATTTTCTCCCAACTGTTTACGTTAAGACTTTTTATTTTAACTCTGGGCTTAGGAGGATACTGCCATTTTGACATAATTTCGAGTGTATTCATCCGTGTAAGCGTGACAAGACACAAAAGAGAGCTCAGTTCAGTAATGGTGCGCTGATACAGAGTAAACAGCGCGTGTGTACAAAATGGAGCTTCTTTCGCATTTTCTTGCAGGTGAACGGTTTAAAATCCTTTGAATGTTTATGAAGACCACATTCATGTTCTAATACTGCTTTCTAGTTTCTAAATAACAAGTGGAATTTTGAAACCAACTGGCTGAAAACTATGATTTCCCTCAAAATCTGGAGTTGAATAAAACGCTCCAATTTTGAGTAAGGGCAATAAGGGCCAATCTGTCATTATTTGGCGTGAGGCCAGGGTGTAACCTCTTGAGCATCAATAAAAAAAAATCAAAAAAAATCTGAGGTCCGGGGTCCTTTGCTAAGGGCTGTCCGGTCCCTGTACGACCGAAGCAGGAGCTTGGTTCGCATTGCCGGCAGTAAGTCAGACTTCTTCCCGGTGCATGTTGGACTCCGGCAGGGCTGCCCTTTCTCGCCGGTTCTGTTCATAATTTTTATGGACAGAATTTCTAGGCGCAGCCAGAGGCCGGAGGGTGTTAGGTTTGGGGACAACACGATTTCGTCTCTGCTCTTTGCGGATGATGTTGTCGTGTTGGCACCATCAGACCAGGACCTTCAGCATGCACTGGGACGGTTTGCAGCCGAGTGTGAAGCAGCTGGGATGAGAATCAGCACCTCCAAATCCGAGGCCATGGTCCTCAGTCGGAAAAAGGTGGCTTGCCTACTTCAGGTTGGTGGAGAGTTCCTGCCTCAAGTGGAGGAGTTTAAGTATCTTGGGGGTTTTGTTCACGAGTGAGGGAAGGATGGAACGGGAGATTGACAGACGGATCGGTGCAGCTTCTGCAGTAATGCGGTCGATGTACCGGTCTGTCGTGGTGAAGAAAGAGCTGATCCGCAAGGCGAAGCTCTCGATTTACCGGTCAATCTACGTTCCTACTCTCACCTATGGTCATGAGCTTTGGGTCATGACCGAAAGGACAAGATCCCGGATACAGGCGGCCGAAATGAGCTTTCTCCGCAGGGTGGCTGGGCGATCCCTTAGAGATAGGGTGAGAAGCTCGGTCACTCGGGAGGAGCTCAGAGTAGAGCCGCTGCTCCTCCACATCGAGAGGGGTCAGCTGAGGTGGCTCGGGCATCTGTTCCGGATGCCTCCTGGACGCCTTCCCGGGAAGGTGTTCCGGGCGCGTCCCACTGGGAGGAGACCCCGGGGAAGACCTAGGACACGCTGGAGAGACTATGTCTCCCGGCTGGCCTGGGAACGCCTCGGTGTCCCCCCGGAAGAGCTAGAGGAAGTGTCTAGGGAGAGGGAAGTCTGGGCGTCTCTGCTTAGACTGCTGCCCCCGCGACCCGGCCCTGGATAAGCGGAAGAAGATGGCATGGTATGGTACTCTGAGGTCATTAGAGGACAAAAATGTCCCTGTCAAACACTGTCATAATGTTAGGCTTTGGAGCACAGACTTAAGTTTGGTCTCATTTTAAAGAAGAACCTTGGCCAAAGTAAACAGCAAAAGTTAAATGTATGAACATTTTATATAAAATATTTAATAAAACTGTAAGGTTCTTTTTTTTTTTTAAAGCAACATTTTAAACAAAAAGCTGAGAAAACTACATTTGTCAAAGACTACGTCTGGATCAGATTCAGAATGATGATCAAAACAGATGGAGTAGATTGAGCACATCAACACCCCCAAAGCTTCAGAGTCATTAACCCTTCCTGGGCCGATATTTCATCCAACTCATACAGGTTTGGAACAACTTGGGGGTAAGTGATGACAACATTATCATTTCTGGGTGACCTTTACATGCTATAGAGTGATGAAATATTTGTGTAGACCAACCGCTGGAAATGGGTTTGCATTTCAGCACTTCTGGTTCTAAAGTCTGAGTTTTAAATGAGTTTTGTTTCAACAAAGATGAGGTCATGCTAATGCATTGCAAACAATACCAAGACTCCCAGTAGACACTTGAGGTAACAGGTTTGTTTATTTTTTCAAAAACAAAGCAAACACTTAAAATGAAGAACACAAGGCAAAGTATACAGCTATGACTTAACTTGATGCAACAACCTCAATATGCCTGGAGATGAATGCTTATTTTGAGTAGTCTGAGTGTACAGAGGTGCTGGATCTTGAAAGCCAGGCTGGACAGACTGCAGCAAACTCATAGCTTGAAGTGGTATTTTACTGGGTTGCGCCAAAGGTTTGGAACCAAGACTAGAAAGAGACATGTAACTTGACTGCTCTGGCTTAGGAAAGACCTGGAATCTAGACTGCCGGGACACAGACTGGTAACTGGCTTGTGCTGATTGCAGACCGCTGGGCTGGTCCACAGACTGGTAATGGGATTGTGCTGACGGCAGGCCACTGGGCTGGTCCACAGACTGGTAACGGGATTGTCCTGACGGCAGGCCACTGAGCTGGGACACAGACTGGTAGCGGGCTTGTGCTGACTGCAGGCCACCGGGCTGGGACACAGATTGGTATCTAGCTTGTGCTAACTGCAGGCCACTGGGCCAGTTCACTGATTGGGAGCCAGTTTGTGTAGGTTGTTGGAAACCAAGCTGGGGCACAAACGGGTAGCTGGCTTGGGCGGGTTGTTGGATGCCAGACTGGTCCACAGACTGTGAGCTGGCTTGTGCGGACTGCAGGCCACTGAGCTGGTCCACAGACTGGTAAGGGGCTTGGGCTGACTGCAGACCGCTTAGCTGGTCCACAGACTCGTAGCTGGCTTGTGCTGCCTGCAGACTGCTGGGCTGGGACACAGACTGGTAATGGAATTGTGCTGACAGCGAGCCACTGGGCTGGTCCACAGACTGGTAACGGGATTGTGCTGACTGCAGACTGCTGGGCTGGACCATAGACTGGTAACGGGCTTGTGCTGACTGCAGGCCACTGGGCTGGAACACAGACTGGTAACGGGCTTGTGCTGACTGCAGGTCACTGGGCTGGGACACAGACTGGTAAGGGGCTTGGGCTGACTGCAGACTGCTGGGCAAGGACAGAGACTGGTATCTGGCTTGTCCTGACTGCAGACCGCTTAGCTGGCCCACAGACTCGTAGCTGGCTTGTTCTGCCTGCAGACTGCTGGGCTGGGACGCAGACTGGTAATGGGATTGTGCTGACGGCAGGCCACTGGGCTGGTCCACAGACTGGTAACGGGATTGTCCTGACGGCAGGCCACTGAGCTGGGACACAGACTGGTAGCGGGCTTGTGCTGACTGCAGGGCACCGGGCTGGGACACAGATTGGTATCTAGCTTGTGCTAACTGCAGGCCACTGGGCTGGTCCACACTCTGGTAATGGGATTGTGCTGATGGCAGGCCACTGGGGTGGGACACAGACTGGTAACGGGCTTGTGCTGACTGCAGGCCACTGGGCTGGTCCACACTCTGGTAATGGGATTGTGCTGATGGCAGGCCACTGGGGTGGGACACAGACTGGTAACGGGCTTGTGCTGACTGCAGGCCACTGGGGTGGGACACAGACTGGTAACGGGCTTGTGCTGACTGCAGGCCACTGGGCTGGGACACAGACTGGTAACGGGCTTGTGCTGACTGCAGGCCACTGGGCTGGGACACAGACTGGTAAGGGGCTTGGGCTGACTGCAGACTGCTGGGCAAGGACAGAGATTGGTAACGGGCTTGTGCTGACTGCAGGCCACTGGGCTGGGACACAGACTGGTAACGGGCTTGTGCTGACTGCAGGCCACTGGGCTGGGACACAGACTGGTAAGGGGCTTGTCCTGACTGCAGACCGCTTAGCTGGCCCACAGACTCGTAGCTGGCTTGTGCTGCCTGCAGACTGCTGGGCTGGGACACAGACTGGTAATGGGATTGTGCTGACGGCAGGCCACTGGGCTGGTCCACAGACTGGTAACGGGATTGTGCTGACGGCAGGCCACTGAGCTGGGACACAGACTGGTAACGGGCTTGTGCTGACTGCAGACTGCTGGGCAAGGACAGAGATTGGTATCGGTCTTGGCCTAATTGCAGACCGCTTAGCTGGTCCACAGACTCATAGCTGGCTTGTGCTTCTTGCAGACCGCTGGGCCGGAACACAGACTGGTAGCGGGCTTGTGCTGACTGCAGGCCACTGGGCTGGTCCACAGACTGGTAACGGGCTTGTGCTGACTGAAGACTGCTGGGCTGGACCATAGACTGGTATCTGGCTTGTCCTGACTGCAGACTGCTGGGCAAGGACAGAGACTGGTAGCGGGCTTGTGCTGACTGCAGGCCACTGAGCTGGGACACAGGATAACCACTCTTGACAAAGCCACCAACTAGAAGAATATAAAAAAGGGAAAGACAGAATCAAATAGACATGCTAGCAAACATGAATTATAGAACTTGCCTGGATAAACCTTACCACTTCCAAAATGGTCACAGACACAAAGACTGAGAAGTGCCAAGGAAAAACTGTAGATAAAAAAAACAAAAAACATATTAGATGAGTGCCACTAGTTAACAAATGCCAAATACTACAATGTATCATCATACCTTAAGAGTTGGCTAGTGGTACCCTCCATGGCCAAACAAAAATACAACAACTACCACTTCAACAACACCAGTAAAAAATTCATAAAAAACATACTTGACTTCCAACACATATTAGTGTTGCCTGAAGGGACTCTTTATAGTGCCAGCAACTGGCATTTACCAATTGTTTCCTGACAATCAGTTGTCATGGGAACACGTAATACTCAATTATTAGGTTCAGGTGTTACAACTCTTATCATGACAGCTGCCATTTCATTAAAGTCCCACTCCGATCATATTTTGAGCTATTTTTTAAACATTCTCAGTGGTCTTTAAATGATGATTATGCCGTTTTTAGCCAAAATCACAAAACCTGTGCCGTTTTCTGGGACTTCGCGTCAGCAGAGCGGCAGTAGCTCATTAGCAATTCGCCTCTGCGTTGTGGGCGGAGCCGTTGGCTGAAGCGAGATACATAGGCAGCAACAGCCTCTTTCTGTCTTTCTTTCTTTCTGTCAACACAGAAAACATTTCATCACTGGATAGTTTTTTTCGTTTAATTAAAGTGTTGTTTTATGTCAGCTGAATGTCCGGAACGCTTTTCAGAGAAGATAAGGCAACTTATTTAGCACAATTCACACCCAGCGGCAATTCAGAAAAAGAAAAAAAAATCTCTGAATGCTCCACATGAAACTTTGGTCTTCCGACCTTTTACCGCCGTGTCGATTTATTTTGATTAATATGTGCGAGGGAGAGAGAGCAAGACAGCGCTTAGTTTGGAGACGGTGAGGTCTTGTTTACATTTTCGCCTGGCTCCGAAGACAGAGAGTGCGCGCGCGCGCGTCCGGGTCTCTCTCTCTGCTCGTTCTTTCAGTTATAAACATGTCCTGTCACAAGCGCAGCAGTTCATCTACATTACTCACCGATCAAATAAGACTTTGGCGGGACAAAAATTCACTTTGGCGGGCGCTAAAACAAGTTCAATGCAGGAAAATTCATGCGTGAATTTAACTGAGTAGTACATGACCATGCACTCGCACAAATGCGACCACATAAAATTTTAACTCGCACATTCGCAAAAAATGGTCGCAGTCTGGAACCCTGGAACGTAATCCATTCATCTCTCACAGCAACATGTTTTGGTAAAGCATGAAAGCTAATACCAATATCTCTCCTCTTAGCATTGCAACCCGCTACCGCACATAGGTATTGATCCACCATCGTCTTCTCTACTCCTCAGAACCTGACCGACCGGGCGGGCCCCGCCCAGTGGAGTTACTACGTCACAACTCCAGTCTATTTTAGCCGGCATTTTAGCGTCTGCTACTGATTCACAGCCATTTGAATGCAGAAATACTCAGAAATACAACTTTGAGCTTATTTTTCTCAAGATATGTCCTCTAGCATAAGAAAAATGCCACAAGAACATGTTAACACTTAGAAAAACATGATTTTCATCGGAGTGGGTCTTTAAAGATAGTTGCTTTTTTATACTATGTCTTTTGGTCTTTTTTTATATATTTCTTCGTCTTAATTGAAACTGTTTGAAAACTAGAGCACACTGGTCAATTTATTATGAGTAAATACATGCCAACATAAAAAAAAATCTGGCAGGACTATTCCTGCGAGCTTTCCTGTAGTGAAAGCTGTGTTCAGATGAGACCCTCATCAGGTTTTTTTTTTTTTAGCTGAATGGACATAACTTTATTTTTATAACAAAAAGACCAGGGGAGAGATAAGAATACCCGTTTATACTTAGATTTAAACTTAGATTCTATAAGCTACTCCAAATAAAAATGTGACAAAATCAGTATTTAGGTAAAAAATACTATAATGTATAAATTATATATATTAATCTTTACTAAAGCTAAAGGTTATTCAGTCATGAGCAGATTTGTGCAGAGTTTTAGGCTACTTTCACTTTAAGACCAAATGCATGGATCTGATTTTCTCCCAACTGTTTACGTTAAGACTTTTTATTTTAACTCTGGGCTTAGGAGGATACTGCCATTTTGACATAATTTCGAGTGTATTCATCCGTGTAAGCGTGACAAGACACAAAAGAGAGCTCAGTTCAGTAATGGTGCGCTGATACAGAGTAAACAGCGCGTGTGTACAAAATGGAGCTTCTTTCGCATTTTCTTGCAGGTGAACGGTTTAAAATCCTTTGAATGTTTATGAAGACCACATTCATGTTCTAATACTGCTTTCTAGTTTCTAAATAACAAGTGGAATTTTGAAACCAACTGGCTGAAAACTATGATTTCCCTCAAAATCTGGAGTTGAATAAAACGCTCCAATTTTGAGTAAGGGCAATAAGGGCCAATCTGTCATTATTTGGCGTGAGGCCAGGGTGTAACCTCTTGAGCATCAATAAAAAAAATAAAAAAAAAATCTGAGGTCCGGGGTCCTTTGCTAAGGGCTGTCCGGTCCCTGTACGACCGAAGCAGGAGCTTGGTTCGCATTGCCGGCAGTAAGTCAGACTTCTTCCCGGTGCATGTTGGACTCCGGCAGGGCTGCCCTTTCTCGCCGGTTCTGTTCATAATTTTTATGGACAGAATTTCTAGGCGCAGCCAGAGGCCGGAGGGTGTTAGGTTTGGGGACAACACGATTTCGTCTCTGCTCTTTGCGGATGATGTTGTCGTGTTGGCACCATCAGACCAGGACCTTCAGCATGCACTGGGACGGTTTGCAGCCGAGTGTGAAGCAGCTGGGATGAGAATCAGCACCTCCAAATCCGAGGCCATGGTCCTCAGTCGGAAAAAGGTGGCTTGCCTACTTCAGGTTGGTGGAGAGTTCCTGCCTCAAGTGGAGGAGTTTAAGTATCTTGGGGGTTTTGTTCACGAGTGAGGGAAGGATGGAACGGGAGATTGACAGACGGATCGGTGCAGCTTCTGCAGTAATGCGGTCGATGTACCGGTCTGTCGTGGTGAAGAAAGAGCTGAGCCGCAAGGCGAAGCTCTCGATTTACCGGTCAATCTACGTTCCTACTCTCACCTATGGTCATGAGCTTTGGGTCATGACCGAAAGGACAAGATCCCGGATACAGGCGGCCGAAATGAGCTTTCTCCGCAGGGTGGCTGGGCGATCCCTTAGAGATAGGGTGAGAAGCTCGGTCACTCGGGAGGAGCTCAGAGTAGAGCCGCTGCTCCTCCACATCGAGAGGGGTCAGCTGAGGTGGCTCGGGCATCTGTTCCGGATGCCTCCTGGACGCCTTCCCGGGAAGGTGTTCCGGGCGCGTCCCACTGGGAGGAGACCCCGGGGAAGACCTAGGACACGCTGGAGAGACTATGTCTCCCGGCTGGCCTGGGAACGCCTCGGTGTCCCCCCGGAAGAGCTAGAGGAAGTGTCTAGGGAGAGGGAAGTCTGGGCGTCTCTGCTTAGACTGCTGCCCCCGCGACCCGGCCCTGGATAAGCGGAAGAAGATGGCATGGTATGGTACTCTGAGGTCATTAGAGGACAAAAATGTCCCTGTCAAACACTGTCATAATGTTAGGCTTTGGAGCACAGACTTAAGTTTGGTCTCATTTTAAAGAAGAACCTTGGCCAAAGTAAACAGCAAAAGTTAAATGTATGAACATTTTATATAAAATATTTAATAAAACTGTAAGGTTCTTTTTTTTTTTTAAAGCAACATTTTAAACAAAAAGCTGAGAAAACTACATTTGTCAAAGACTACGTCTGGATCAGATTCAGAATGATGATCAAAACAGATGGAGTAGATTGAGCACATCAACACCCCCAAAGCTTCAGAGTCATTAACCCTTCCTGGGCCGATATTTCATCCAACTCATACAGGTTTGGAACAACTTGGGGGTAAGTGATGACAACATTATCATTTCTGGGTGACCTTTACATGCTATAGAGTGATGAAATATTTGTGTAGACCAACCGCTGGAAATGGGTTTGCATTTCAGCACTTCTGGTTCTAAAGTCTGAGTTTTAAATGAGTTTTGTTTCAACAAAGATGAGGTCATGCTAATGCATTGCAAACAATACCAAGACTCCCAGTAGACACTTGAGGTAACAGGTTTGTTTATTTTTTCAAAAACAAAGCAAACACTTAAAATGAACACAAGGCAAAGTATACAGCTATGACTTAACTTGATGCAACAACCTCAATATGCCTGGAGATGAATGCTTATTTTGAGTAGTCTGAGTGTACAGAGGTGCTGGATCTTGAAAGCCAGGCTGGACAGACTGCAGCAAACTCATAGCTTGAAGTGGTATTTTACTGGGTTGCGCCAAAGGTTTGGAACCAAGACTAGAAAGAGACATGTAACTTGACTGCTCTGGCTTAGGAAAGACCTGGAATCTAGACTGCCGGGACACAGACTGGTAACTGGCTTGTGCTGATTGCAGACCGCTGGGCTGGTCCACAGACTGGTAATGGGATTGTGCTGACGGCAGGCCACTGGGCTGGTCCACAGACTGGTAACGGGATTGTCCTGACGGCAGGCCACTGAGCTGGGACACAGACTGGTAGCGGGCTTGTGCTGACTGCAGGCCACCGGGCTGGGACACAGATTGGTATCTAGCTTGTGCTAACTGCAGGCCACTGGGCCAGTTCACTGATTGGGAGCCAGTTTGTGTAGGTTGTTGGAAACCAAGCTGGGGCACAAACGGGTAGCTGGCTTGGGCGGGTTGTTGGATGCCAGACTGGTCCACAGACTGTGAGCTGGCTTGTGCGGACTGCAGGCCACTGAGCTGGTCCACAGACTGGTAAGGGGCTTGGGCTGACTGCAGACCGCTTAGCTGGTCCACAGACTCGTAGCTGGCTTGTGCTGCCTGCAGACTGCTGGGCTGGGACACAGACTGGTAATGGAATTGTGCTGACAGCGAGCCACTGGGCTGGTCCACAGACTGGTAACGGGATTGTGCTGACTGCAGACTGCTGGGCTGGACCATAGACTGGTAACGGGCTTGTGCTGACTGCAGGCCACTGGGCTGGAACACAGACTGGTAACGGGCTTGTGCTGACTGCAGGTCACTGGGCTGGGACACAGACTGGTAAGGGGCTTGGGCTGACTGCAGACTGCTGGGCAAGGACAGAGACTGGTATCTGGCTTGTCCTGACTGCAGACCGCTTAGCTGGCCCACAGACTCGTAGCTGGCTTGTTCTGCCTGCAGACTGCTGGGCTGGGACGCAGACTGGTAATGGGATTGTGCTGACGGCAGGCCACTGGGCTGGTCCACAGACTGGTAACGGGATTGTCCTGACGGCAGGCCACTGAGCTGGGACACAGACTGGTAGCGGGCTTGTGCTGACTGCAGGGCACCGGGCTGGGACACAGATTGGTATCTAGCTTGTGCTAACTGCAGGCCACTGGGCTGGTCCACACTCTGGTAATGGGATTGTGCTGATGGCAGGCCACTGGGGTGGGACACAGACTGGTAACGGGCTTGTGCTGACTGCAGGCCACTGGGCTGGTCCACACTCTGGTAATGGGATTGTGCTGATGGCAGGCCACTGGGGTGGGACACAGACTGGTAACGGGCTTGTGCTGACTGCAGGCCACTGGGGTGGGACACAGACTGGTAACGGGCTTGTGCTGACTGCAGGCCACTGGGCTGGGACACAGACTGGTAACGGGCTTGTGCTGACTGCAGGCCACTGGGCTGGGACACAGACTGGTAAGGGGCTTGGGCTGACTGCAGACTGCTGGGCAAGGACAGAGATTGGTAACGGGCTTGTGCTGACTGCAGGCCACTGGGCTGGGACACAGACTGGTAACGGGCTTGTGCTGACTGCAGGCCACTGGGCTGGGACACAGACTGGTAAGGGGCTTGTCCTGACTGCAGACCGCTTAGCTGGCCCACAGACTCGTAGCTGGCTTGTGCTGCCTGCAGACTGCTGGGCTGGGACACAGACTGGTAATGGGATTGTGCTGACGGCAGGCCACTGGGCTGGTCCACAGACTGGTAACGGGATTGTGCTGACGGCAGGCCACTGAGCTGGGACACAGACTGGTAACGGGCTTGTGCTGACTGCAGACTGCTGGGCAAGGACAGAGATTGGTATCGGTCTTGGCCTAATTGCAGACCGCTTAGCTGGTCCACAGACTCATAGCTGGCTTGTGCTTCTTGCAGACCGCTGGGCCGGAACACAGACTGGTAGCGGGCTTGTGCTGACTGCAGGCCACTGGGCTGGTCCACAGACTGGTAACGGGCTTGTGCTGACTGAAGACTGCTGGGCTGGACCATAGACTGGTATCTGGCTTGTCCTGACTGCAGACTGCTGGGCAAGGACAGAGACTGGTAGCGGGCTTGTGCTGACTGCAGGCCACTGAGCTGGGACACAGGATAACCACTCTTGACAAAGCCACCAACTAGAAGAATATAAAAAAGGGAAAGACAGAATCAAATAGACATGCTAGCAAACATGAATTATAGAACTTGCCTGGATAAACCTTACCACTTCCAAAATGGTCACAGACACAAAGACTGAGAAGTGCCAAGGAAAAACTGTAGATAAAAAAAACAAAAAACATATTAGATGAGTGCCACTAGTTAACAAATGCCAAATACTACAATGTATCATCATACCTTAAGAGTTGGCTAGTGGTACCCTCCATGGCCAAACAAAAATACAACAACTACCACTTCAACAACACCAGTAAAAAATTCATAAAAAACATACTTGACTTCCAACACATATTAGTGTTGCCTGAAGGGACTCTTTATAGTGCCAGCAACTGGCATTTACCAATTGTTTCCTGACAATCAGTTGTCATGGGAACACGTAATACTCAATTATTAGGTTCAGGTGTTACAACTCTTATCATGACAGCTGCCATTTCATTAAAGTCCCACTCCGATCATATTTTGAGCTATTTTTTAAACATTCTCAGTGGTCTTTAAATGATGATTATGCCGTTTTTAGCCAAAATCACAAAACCTGTGCCGTTTTCTGGGACTTCGCGTCAGCAGAGCGGCAGTAGCTCATTAGCAATTCGCCTCTGCGTTGTGGGCGGAGCCGTTGGCTGAAGCGAGATACATAGGCAGCAACAGCCTCTTTCTGTCTTTCTTTCTTTCTGTCAACACAGAAAACATTTCATCACTGGATAGTTTTTTTCGTTTAATTAAAGTGTTGTTTTATGTCAGCTGAATGTCCGGAACGCTTTTCAGAGAAGATAAGGCAACTTATTTAGCACAATTCACACCCAGCGGCAATTCAGAAAAAGAAAAAAAAATCTCTGAATGCTCCACATGAAACTTTGGTCTTCCGACCTTTTACCGCCGTGTCGATTTATTTTGATTAATATGTGCGAGGGAGAAAGAGCAAGACAGCGCTTAGTTTGGAGACGGTGAGGTCTTGTTTACATTTTCGCCTGGCTCCGAAGACAGAGAGTGCGCGCGCGCGCGTCCGGGTCTCTCTCTCTGCTCGTTCTTTCAGTTATAAACATGTCCTGTCACAAGCGCAGCAGTTCATCTACATTACTCACCGATCAAATAAGACTTTGGCGGGACAAAAATTCACTTTGGCGGGCGCTAAAACAAGTTCAATGCAGGAAAATTCATGCGTGAATTTAACTGAGTAGTACATGACCATGCACTCGCACAAATGCGACCACATAAAATTTTAACTCGCACATTCGCAAAAAATGGTCGCAGTCTGGAACCCTGGAACGTAATCCATTCATCTCTCACAGCAACATGTTTTGGTAAAGCATGAAAGCTAATACCAATATCTCTCCTCTTAGCATTGCAACCCGCTACCGCACATAGGTATTGATCCACCATCGTCTTCTCTACTCCTCAGAACCTGACCGACCGGGCGGGCCCCGCCCAGTGGAGTTACTACGTCACAACTCCAGTCTATTTTAGCCGGCATTTTAGCGTCTGCTACTGATTCACAGCCATTTGAATGCAGAAATACTCAGAAATACAACTTTGAGCTTATTTTTCTCAAGATATGTCCTCTAGCATAAGAAAAATGCCACAAGAACATGTTAACACTTAGAAAAACATGATTTTCATCGGAGTGGGTCTTTAAAGATAGTTGCTTTTTTATACTATGTCTTTTGGTCTTTTTTTATATATTTCTTCGTCTTAATTGAAACTGTTTGAAAACTAGAGCACACTGGTCAATTTATTATGAGTAAATACATGCCAACATAAAAAAAAATCTGGCAGGACTATTCCTGCGAGCTTTCCTGTAGTGAAAGCTGTGTTCAGATGAGACCCTCATCAGGTTTTTTTTTTTTTTTTTTTAGCTGAATGGACATAACTTTATTTTTATAACAAAAAGACCAGGGGAGAGATAAGAATACCCGTTTATACTTAGATTTAAACTTAGATTCTATAAGCTACTCCAAATAAAAATGTGACAAAATCAGTATTTAGGTAAAAAATACTATAATGTATAAATTATATATATTAATCTTTACTAAAGCTAAAGGTTATTCAGTCATGAGCAGATTTGTGCAGAGTTTTAGGCTACTTTCACTTTAAGACCAAATGCATGGATCTGATTTTCTCCCAACTGTTTACGTTAAGACTTTTTATTTTAACTCTGGGCTTAGGAGGATACTGCCATTTTGACATAATTTCGAGTGTATTCATCCGTGTAAGCGTGACAAGACACAAAAGAGAGCTCAGTTCAGTAATGGTGCGCTGATACAGAGTAAACAGCACGTGTGTACAAAATGGAGCTTCTTTTGCATTTTCTTGCAGGTGAACGGTTTAAAATCCTTTGAATGTTTATGAAGACCACATTCATGTTCTAATACTGCTTTCTAGTTTCTAAATAACAAGTGGAATTTTGAAACCAACTGGCTGAAAACTATGATTTCCCTCAAAATCTGGAGTTGAATAAAACGCTCCAATTTTGAGTAAGGGCAATAAGGGCCAATCTGTCATTATTTGGCGTGAGGCCAGGGTGTAACCTCTTGAGCATCAATAAAAAAAAATCAAAAAAAATCTGAGGTCCGGGGTCCTTTGCTAAGGGCTGTCCGGTCCCTGTACGACCGAAGCAGGAGCTTGGTTCGCATTGCCGGCAGTAAGTCAGACTTCTTCCCGGTGCATGTTGGACTCCGGCAGGGCTGCCCTTTCTCGCCGGTTCTGTTCATAATTTTTATGGACAGAATTTCTAGGCGCAGCCAGAGGCCGGAGGGTGTTAGGTTTGGGGACAACACGATTTCGTCTCTGCTCTTTGCGGATGATGTTGTCGTGTTGGCACCATCAGACCAGGACCTTCAGCATGCACTGGGACGGTTTGCAGCCGAGTGTGAAGCAGCTGGGATGAGAATCAGCACCTCCAAATCCGAGGCCATGGTCCTCAGTCGGAAAAAGGTGGCTTGCCTACTTCAGGTTGGTGGAGAGTTCCTGCCTCAAGTGGAGGAGTTTAAGTATCTTGGGGGTTTTGTTCACGAGTGAGGGAAGGATGGAACGGGAGATTGACAGACGGATCGGTGCAGCTTCTGCAGTAATGCGGTCGATGTACCGGTCTGTCGTGGTGAAGAAAGAGCTGAGCCACAAGGCGAAGCTCTCGATTTACCGGTCAATCTACGTTCCTACTCTCACCTATGGTCATGAGCTGTGGGTCATGACCGAAAGGACAAGATCCCGGATACAGGCGGCCGAAATGAGCTTTCTCCGCAGGGTGGCTGGGCGATCCCTTAGAGATAGGGTGAGAAGCTCGGTCACTCGGGAGGAGCTCAGAGTAGAGCCGCTGCTCCTCCACATCGAGAGGGGTCAGCTGAGGTGGCTCGGGCATCTGTTCCGGATGCCTCCTGGACGCCTTCCCGGGAAGGTGTTCCGGGCGCGTCCCACTGGGAGGAGACCCCGGGGAAGACCTAGGACACGCTGGAGAGACTATGTCTCCCGGCTGGCCTGGGAACGCCTCGGTGTCCCCCCGGAAGAGCTAGAGGAAGTGTCTAGGGAGAGGGAAGTCTGGGCGTCTCTGCTTAGACTGCTGCCCCCGCGACCCGGCCCTGGATAAGCGGAAGAAGATGGCATGGTATGGTACTCTGAGGTCATTAGAGGACAAAAATGTCCCTGTCAAACACTGTCATAATGTTAGGCTTTGGAGCACAGACTTAAGTTTGGTCTCATTTTAAAGAAGAACCTTGGCCAAAGTAAACAGCAAAAGTTAAATGTATGAACATTTTATATAAAATATTTAATAAAACTGTAAGGTTCTTTTTTTTTATTAAAGCAACATTTTAAACAAAAAGCTGAGAAAACTACATTTGTCAAAGACTACGTCTGGATCAGATTCAGAATGATGATCAAAACAGATGGAGTAGATTGAGCACATCAACACCCCCAAAGCTTCAGAGTCATTAACCCTTCCTGGGCCGATATTTCATCCAACTCATACAGGTTTGGAACAACTTGGGGGTAAGTGATGACAACATTATCATTTCTGGGTGACCTTTACATGCTATAGAGTGATGAAATATTTGTGTAGACCAACCGCTGGAAATGGGTTTGCATTTCAGCACTTCTGGTTCTAAAGTCTGAGTTTTAAATGAGTTTTGTTTCAACAAAGATGAGGTCATGCTAATGCATTGCAAACAATACCAAGACTCCCAGTAGACACTTGAGGTAACAGGTTTGTTTATTTTTTCAAAAACAAAGCAAACACTTAAAATGAAGAACACAAGGCAAAGTATACAGCTATGACTTAACTTGATGCAACAACCTCAATATGCCTGGAGATGAATGCTTATTTTGAGTAGTCTGAGTGTACAGAGGTGCTGGATCTTGAAAGCCAGGCTGGACAGACTGCAGCAAACTCATAGCTTGAAGTGGTATTTTACTGGGTTGCGCCAAAGGTTTGGAACCAAGACTAGAAAGAGACATGTAACTTGACTGCTCTGGCTTAGGAAAGACCTGGAATCTAGACTGCCGGGACACAGACTGGTAACTGGCTTGTGCTGATTAAAGACCGCTGGGCTGGTCCACAGACTGGTAATGGGATTGTGCTGACGGCAGGCCACTGGGCTGGTCCACAGACTGGTAACGGGATTGTCCTGACGGCAGGCCACTGAGCTGGGACACAGACTGGTAGCGGGCTTGTGCTGACTGCAGGCCACCGGGCTGGGACACAGATTGGTATCTAGCTTGTGCTAACTGCAGGCCACTGGGCCAGTTCACTGATTGGGAGCCAGTTTGTTGGAAACCAAGCTGGGGCACAAACGGGTAGCTGGCTTGGGCGGGTTGTTGGATGCCAGACTGGTCCACAGACTGTGAGCTGGCTTGTGCGGACTGCAGGCCACTGAGCTGGTCCACAGACTGGTAAGGGGCTTGGGCTGACTGCAGACCGCTTAGCTGGTCCACAGACTCGTAGCTGGCTTGTGCTGCCTGCAGACTGCTGGGCTGGGACACAGACTGGTAACGGGATTGTGCTGACAGCGAGCCACTGGGCTGGTCCACAGACTGGTAACGGGATTGTGCTGACTGCAGACTGCTGGGCTGGACCATAGACTGGTAACGGGCTTGTGCTGACTGCAGGCCACTGGGCTGGAACACAGACTGGTAACGGGCTTGTGCTGACTGCAGGCCACTGGGCTGGGACACAGACTGGTAAGGGGCTTGGGCTGACTGCAGACTGCTGGGCAAGGACAGAGACTGGTATCTGGCTTGTCCTGACTGCAGACCGCTTAGCTGGCCCACAGACTCGTAGCTGGCTTGTTCTGCCTGCAGACTGCTGGGCTGGGACGCAGACTGGTAATGGGATTGTGCTGACGGCAGGCCACTGGGCTGGTCCACAGACTGGTAACGGGATTGTCCTGACGGCAGGCCACTGAGCTGGGACACAGACTGGTAACGGGCTTGTGCTGACTGCAGACTGCTGGGCAAGGACAGAGATTGGTATCGGTCTTGGCCTAATTGCAGACCGCTTAGCTGGTCCACAGACTCATAGCTGGCTTGTGCTTCTTGCAGACCGCTGGGCCGGAACACAGACTGGTAGCGGGCTTGTGCTGACTGCAGGCCACTGGGCTGGTCCACAGACTGGTAACGGGCTTGTGCTGACTGAAGACTGCTGGGCTGGACCATAGACTGGTATCTGGCTTGTCCTGACTGCAGACTGCTGGGCAAGGACAGAGACTGGTAGCGGGCTTGTGCTGACTGCAGGCCACTGAGCTGGGACACAGGATAACCACTCTTGACAAAGCCACCAACTAGAAGAATATAAAAAAGGGAAAGACAGAATCAAATAGACATGCTAGCAAACATGAATTATAGAACTTGCCTGGATAAACCTTACCACTTCCAAAATGGTCACAGACACAAAGACTGAGAAGTGCCAAGGAAAAACTGTAGATAAAAAAAACAAAAAACATATTAGATGAGTGCCACTAGTTAACAAATGCCAAATACTACAATGTATCATCATACCTTAAGAGTTGGCTAGTGGTACCCTCCATGGCCAAACAAAAATACAACAACTACCACTTCAACAACACCAGTAAAAAATTCATAAAAAACATACTTGACTTCCAACACATATTAGTGTTGCCTGAAGGGACTCTTTATAGTGCCAGCAACTGGCATTTACCAATTGTTTCCTGACAATCAGTTGTCATGGGAACACGTAATACTCAATTATTAGGTTCAGGTGTTACAACTCTTATCATGACAGCTGCCATTTCATTAAAGATAGTTGCTTTTTTATACTATGTCTTTTGGTCTTTTTTTATATATTTCTTCGTCTTAATTGAAACTGTTTGAAAACTAGAGCACACTGGTCAATTTATTATGAGTAAATACATGCCAACATAAAAAAAATCTGGCAGGACTATTCCTGCGAGCTTTCCTGTAGTGAAAGCTGTGTTCAGATGAGACCCTCATCAGGTTTTTTTTTTTTTTTTTTTTAGCTGAATGGACATAACTTTATTTTTATAACAAAAAGACCAGGGGAGAGATAAGAATACCCGTTTATACTTAGATTTAAACTTAGATTCTATAAGCTACTCCAAATAAAAATGTGACAAAATCAGTATTTAGGTAAAAAATACTATAATGTATAAATTATATATATTAATCTTTACTAAAGCTAAAGGTTATTCAGTCATGAGCAGATTTGTGCAGAGTTTTAGGCTACTTTCACTTTAAGACCAAATGCATGGATCTGATTTTCTCCCAACTGTTTACGTTAAGACTTTTTATTTTAACTCTGGGCTTAGGAGGATACTGCCATTTTGACATAATTTCGAGTGTATTCATCCGTGTAAGCGTGACAAGACACAAAAGAGAGCTCAGTTCAGTAATGGTGCGCTGATACAGAGTAAACAGCGCGTGTGTACAAAATGGAGCTTCTTTCGCATTTTCTTGCAGGTGAACGGTTTAAAATCCTTTGAATGTTTATGAAGACCACATTCATGTTCTAATACTGCTTTCTAGTTTCTAAATAACAAGTGGAATTTTGAAACCAACTGGCTGAAAACTATGATCTCCCTCAAAATCTGGAGTTGAATAAAACGCTCCAATTTTGAGTAAGGGCAATAAGGGCCAATCTGTCATTATTTGGCGTGAGGCCAGGGTGTAACCTCTTGAGCATCAATAAAAAAAAAAAAAAAAAAATCTGAGGTCCGGGGTCCTTTGCTAAGGGCTGTCCGGTCCCTGTACGACCGAAGCAGGAGCTTGGTTCGCATTGCCGGCAGTAAGTCAGACTTCTTCCCGGTGCATGTTGGACTCCGGCAGGGCTGCCCTTTCTCGCCGGTTCTGTTCATAATTTTTATGGACAGAATTTCTAGGCGCAGCCAGAGGCCGGAGGGTGTTAGGTTTGGGGACAACACGATTTCGTCTCTGCTCTTTGCGGATGATGTTGTCGTGTTGGCACCATCAGACCAGGACCTTCAGCATGCACTGGGACGGTTTGCAGCCGAGTGTGAAGCAGCTGGGATGAGAATCAGCACCTCCAAATCCGAGGCCATGGTCCTCAGTCGGAAAAAGGTGGCTTGCCTACTTCAGGTTGGTGGAGAGTTCCTGCCTCAAGTGGAGGAGTTTAAGTATCTTGGGGGTTTTGTTCACGAGTGAGGGAAGGATGGAACGGGAGATTGACAGACGGATCGGTGCAGCTTCTGCAGTAATGCGGTCGATGTACCGGTCTGTCGTGGTGAAGAAAGAGCTGAGCCGCAAGGCGAAGCTCTCGATTTACCGGTCAATCTACGTTCCTACTCTCACCTATGGTCATGAGCTTTGGGTCATGACCGAAAGGACAAGATCCCGGATACAGGCGGCCGAAATGAGCTTTCTCCGCAGGGTGGCTGGGCGATCCCTTAGAGATAGGGTGAGAAGCTCGGTCACTCGGGAGGAGCTCAGAGTAGAGCCGCTGCTCCTCCACATCGAGAGGGGTCAGCTGAGGTGGCTCGGGCATCTGTTCCGGATGCCTCCTGGACGCCTTCCCGGGAAGGTGTTCCGGGCGCGTCCCACTGGGAGGAGACCCCGGGGAAGACCTAGGACACGCTGGAGAGACTATGTCTCCCGGCTGGCCTGGGAACGCCTCGGTGTCCCCCCGGAAGAGCTAGAGGAAGTGTCTAGGGAGAGGGAAGTCTGGGCGTCTCTGCTTAGACTGCTGCCCCCGCGACCCGGCCCTGGATAAGCGGAAGAAGATGGCATGGTACTCTGAGGTCATTAGAGGACAAAAATGTCCCTGTCAAACACTGTCATAATGTTAGGCTTTGGAGCACAGACTTAAGTTTGGTCTCATTTTAAAGAAGAACCTTGGCCAAAGTAAACAGCAAAAGTTAAATGTATGAACATTTTATATAAAATATTTAATAAAACTGTAAGGTTCTTTTTTTTTTTTAAGCAACATTTTAAACAAAAAGCTGAGAAAACTACATTTGTCAAAGACTACGTCTGGATCAGATTCAGAATGATGATCAAAACAGATGGAGTAGATTGAGCACATCAACACCCCCAAAGCTTCAGAGTCATTAACCCTTCCTGGGCCGATATTTCATCCAACTCATACAGGTTTGGAACAACTTGGGGGTAAGTGATGACAACATTATCATTTCTGGGTGACCTTTACATGCTATAGAGTGATGAAATATTTGTGTAGACCAACCGCTGGAAATGGGTTTGCATTTCAGCACTTCTGGTTCTAAAGTCTGAGTTTTAAATGAGTTTTGTTTCAACAAAGATGAGGTCATGCTAATGCATTGCAAACAATACCAAGACTCCCAGTAGACACTTGAGGTAACAGGTTTGTTTATTTTTTCAAAAACAAAGCAAACACTTAAAATGAAGAACACAAGGCAAAGTATACAGCTATGACTTAACTTGATGCAACAACCTCAATATGCCTGGAGATGAATGCTTATTTTGAGTAGTCTGAGTGAACAGAGGTGCTGGATCTTGAAAGCCAGGCTGGACAGACTGCAGCAAACTCATAGCTTGAAGTGGTATTTTACTGGGTTGCGCCAAAGGTTTGGAACCAAGACTAGAAAGAGACATGTAACTTGACTGCTCTGGCTTAGGAAAGACCTGGAATCTAGACTGCCGGGACACAGACTGGTAACTGGCTTGTGCTGATTGCAGACCGCTGGGCTGGGACACAGACTGGTAATGGGATTGTGCTGACGGCAGGCCACTGGGCTGGGACACAGACTGGTAAGGGGCTTGGGCTGACTGCAGACCGCTTAGCTGGTCCACAGACTCGTAGCTGGCTTGTGCTGCCTGCAGACTGCTGGGCTGGGACACAGACTGGTAATGGGATTGTGCTGACAGCGAGCCACTGGGCTGGTCCACAGACTGGTAACGGGATTGTGCTGACGGCAGGCCACTGAGCTGGAACACAGACTGGTAACGGGCTTGTGCTGACTGCAGGCCACTGGGCTGGGACACAGACTGGTAAGGGGCTTGGGCTGACTGCAGACTGCTGGGCAAGGACAGAGACTGGTATCTGGCTTGTCCTGACTGCAGACCGCTTAGCTGGCCCACAGACTCGTAGCTGGCTTGTGCTGCCTGCAGACTGCTGGGCTGGGACACAGACTGGTAATGGGATTGTGCTGACGGCAGGCCACTGGGCTGGTCCACAGACTGGTAACGGGATTGTCCTGATGGCAGGCCACTGAGCTGGGACACAGATTGGTATCTAGCTTGTGCTAACTGCAGGCCACTGGGCCAGTTCACTGATTGGGAGCCAGTTTGTGTAGGTTGTTGGAAACCAAGCTGGGGCACAAACTGGTAGCTGGCTTGGGCGGGTTGTTGGATGCCAGACTGGTCCACAGACTGTGAGCTGGCTTGTGCGGACTGCAGGCCACTGAGCTGGTCCACAGACTGGTAAGGGGCTTGGGCTGACTGCAGACCGCTTAGCTGGTCCACAGACTCGTAGCTGGCTTGTGCTGCCTGCAGACTGCTGGGCTGGGACACAGACTGGTAATGGGATTGTGCTGATGGCAGGCCACTGGGCTGGTCCACAGACTGGTAATGGGATTGTGCTGACAGCGGGCCACTGGGCTGGGACACAGTCTGGTAACGGGATTGTGCTGACAGCGGGCCGCTGGGCTGGTCCACAGACTGGTAACGGGCTTGTGCTGACTGCAGACTGCTGGGCTGGACCATAGACTGGTAACGGGCTTGTGCTGACTGCAGGCCACTGGGCTGGTCCACAGACTGGTAATGGGATTGTGCTGATGGCAGGCCACAGGGGTGGGACACAGACTGGTAACGGGCTTGTGCTGACTGCAGGCCACTGGGGTGGGACACAGACTGGTAACGGGCTTGTGCTGACTGCAGGCCACTGGGGTGGGACACAGACTGGTAACGGGCTTGTGCTGACTGCAGGCCACTGGGCTGGGACACAGACTGGTAAGGGGCTTGGGCTGACTGCAGACTGCTGGGCAAGGACAGAGATTGGTAACGGGCTTGTGCTGACTGCAGGCCACTGGGCTGGGACACAGACTGGTAACGGGCTTGTGCTGACTGCAGGCCACTGGGCTGGGACACAGACTGGTAAGGGGCTTGTCCTGACTGCAGACCGCTTAGCTGGTCCACAGACTCATAGCTGGCTTGTGCTTCTTGCAGACCGCTGGGCCGGAACACAGACTGGTAGCGGGCTTGTGCTGACTGCAGGCCACTGGGCTGGTCCACAGACTGGTAACGGGCTTGTGCTGACTGAAGACTGCTGGGCTGGACCATAGACTGGTATCTGGCTTGTCCTGACTGCAGACTGCTGGGCAAGGACAGAGACTGGTAGCGGGCTTGTGCTGACTGCAGGCCACTGAGCTGGGACACAGGATAACCACTCTTGACAAAGCCACCAACTAGAAGAATATAAAAAAGGGAAAGACAGAATCAAATAGACATGCTAGCAAACATGAATTATAGAACTTGCCTGGATAAACCTTACCACTTCCAAAATGGTCACAGACACAAAGACTGAGAAGTGCCAAGGAAAAACTGTAGATAAAAAAAAACAAAAAACATATTAGATGAGTGCCACTAGTTAACAAATGCCAAATACTACAATTTATCATCATACCTTAAGAGTTGGCTAGTGGTACCCTCCATGGCCAAACAAAAATACAACAACTACCACTTCAACAACACCAGTAAAAAATTCATAAAAAACATACTTGACTTCCAACACATATTAGTGTTGCCTGAAGGGACTCTTTATAGTGCCAGCAACTGGCATTTACCAATTGTTTCCTGACAATCAGTTGTCATGGGAACACATAATACTCAATTATTAGGTTCAGGTGTTACAACTCTTATCATGACAGCTGCCATTTCATTAAAGATAGTTGCTTTTTTATACTATGTCTTTTGGTCTTTTTTTATATATTTCTTCGTCTTAATTGAAACTGTTTGAAAACTAGAGCACACTGGTCAATTTATTATGAGTAAATACATGCCAACATAAAAAAAAATCTGGCAGGACTATTCCTGCGAGCTTTCCTGTAGTGAAAGCTGTGTTCAGATGAGACCCTCATCAGGTTTTTTTATTTTTATTATTCAGCTGAATGGACATAACTTTATTTTTATAACAAAAAGACCAGGGGAGAGATAAGAATACCCGTTTATACTTAGATTTAAACTTAGATTCTATAAGCTACTCCAAATAAAAATGTGACAAAATCAGTATTTAGGTAAAAAATACTATAATGTATAAATTATATATATTAATCTTTACTAAAGCTAAAGGTTATTCAGTCATGAGCAGATTTGTGCAGAGTTTTAGGCTACTTTCACTTTAAGACCAAATGCATGGATCTGATTTTCTCCCAACTGTTTACGTTAAGACTTTTTATTTTAACTCTGGGCTTAGGAGGATACTGCCATTTTGACATAATTTCAAGTGTATTTATCCGTGTAAGCGTGACAAGACACAAAAGAGAGCTCAGTTCAGTAATGGTGCGCTGATACAGAGTAAACAGCGCGTGTGTACAAAATTGAGCTTCTTTCGCATTTTCTTGCAGGTGAACGGTTTAAAATCCTTTGAATGTTTATGAAGACCACATTCATGTTCTAATACTGCTTTCTAGTTTCTAAATAACAAGTGGAATTTTGAACCAACTGGCTGAAAACTATGATCTCCCTCAAAATCTGGAGTTGAATAAAACGCTCCAATTTTGAGTAAGGGCAAATCTGTCATTATTTGGCGTGAGGCCAGGGTGTAACCTCTTGAGCATCAATTTAAAAAAAAATTACTCTGAGGTCCGGGGTCCTTTGCTAAGGGCTGTCCGGTCCCTGCACGACCGAAGCAGGAGCTTGGTTCGCATTGCCGGCAGTAAGTCAGACTCCTTCCCGGTGCATGTTGGACTCTGGCAGGGCTGCCCTTTGTCGCCGGTTCTGTTCATAATTTTTATGGACAGAATTTCTAGGCGCAGCCAGGGGCCGGAGGGTGTCAGGTTTGGGGACAACACGATTTCGTCTCTGCTCTTTGCGGATGATGTTGTCGTGTTGGCACCATCAGACCAGGACCTAAATAAAATAACAAGTGGAATTTTGAAACCAACTGGCTGAAAACTATGATCTCCCTCAAAATCTGAAGTTGAATAAAACGCTCCAATTTTGCAATCTGTCATTATTTGGCGTGAGGCCAGGGTGTAAAATTAAATAAATAAATAAATAATCTGAGGTCATTAGAGGACAAAAATGTCCCTGTCAAATACTGTCATAATGTTATGCTTTGGAGCACAGACTTAAATTTGGTCTCATTTTAAAGAAGAACCTTGGCTGATTTTTGTTGAAGTAAAAAGCAAAAGTTAAAGGTTTAAGTTTATGAAAATTATGTATGAACATTATTTTATATAAAATATATATTTAATAAAACTGTGGGTAAGTTTCATTTAAAAAAGCAACATTTTTAACAAAAAGCTGAGAAAATTACATTTTTGTCAAAGACTACGTCCGGATCGGATTCAGAATGATGATCAAAACAGATGGAGTAGATCATCAACACCCCCAAAGCGTCAGAGTCATTAACCCTTCCTGGGCCAACATTTCATTCTGTAACATTAGGCAGTTTTGAACATATGTATGCTGTTAGATGTTTGATGATCGCATTATTTTACATTTGCGCAAGCAATCTTCTATCACTTGTTACTTCTATCAAATGTTACATTTCCCTTCTTTACCCCTGTTTTCATCAGGAGATTCTGTACTCTTTCCAAGATGTGTTATAGCGCCCCTACCGTGAAAACAGTGAACACATGGCTGGCTGGAAAATTCAGTCAATGGATGGGAAAGAGTGAAGTAGATTTGAAGCAAATTCCTATGTATACTAGCTTGGACTATCCTGAAAAAAAATTCAGATATTCAGAATTAGGAACATACATTTTCCCTAAAAATCAATCATCTAACAAACAGTGAACAAGCAGCCAAGAATACTTTTCTGTACATCTCGATAAAAAATATAGTACAAGTATAGGTTAAATATACTTTATATAAATATGTCAGCATGTCAAGTATTTTAAGTATTTTATTTTATATACTTTCAGTTTACTTTGTTTTAAAAGTATACTAATAGCACACTTAAACTGTTGTAAGGGTGGCATGCTTCCCATAATGTTAATGCATTGGGTCAGTTGGTCATTTGAACAGTCAACCACATGAGCGTTTACTCTATGAAAGCAATCTAGTCAAATGCATTCGACTACCTCTGGAAGTTGTTGAAAGTGGATAAGCTCAAAACCTTTTAGACACCTTTACACCTGTTTTTAGCATGCACTTTTGATCTGATCAACCAAAACTCATCTCCAGGTGTAAACGCAGGAGAGAACAAAGCATATTTTGTTAATATAAGTTTTTAAATATATTTTATAATTTCACAGTTAATCTCCAAATTTATGTAGAAACAACATAAAGACAGTATATTTTAAATAATTGTTTAATGGCATCTTTTTATGAATGAAGGCCAGTATCACGGATACCATTACTACTGATGTCTTCAATTATTTATTTATTTTTCAATTTTAAACATGAATTATCGCCATTCAACATTAATTGAAAGCTATCAAATTTAAGATTAATTATGCTCCAAAAATATAACAACTTAATAAGCCCATAATTGTCATATTAACCTGTGCCCTTTCTAAATGTCTAACAGGAAAATATACAGAAATTATAAGTTATAAAAAACTTTACAGTCTTAACTGCATAAATTATAAATTAAATGTAGATTGATCATTATTAAAGCTACAAACATTTTTAGTCAAGACCAGAGAGTCATTTTCTCTGTTACCTGTGTTCTTTGATTCTGCTGTCACTGCTGCACATGTGGATCTCACACGCATCCCATTTTCTCACAATATTTTCTTACAATATTTTATTCGAAATATAAAATATTTTGAATATTTTATTTGTTTCTTAGAAGAAAGAAACAAAAGAAAAGAGACTTCCATTCTGTCTGAAAAATGAATGAACTAACAGAAAACTATTAGGTGACGATTAGGGGTCAGCGGCCTCCGGTTCCTGTGATAACACTGATCCTCTACCTTTCATTCATAAATAGTACCATAAATCTGTTCCTGTCCCTCTCACTCTTGTAAAACTCTGACAATGTTTATTGGACTGAATAATTGGCTGGGGTAAACACTGTAGGCACAAGTTTTTTTCTGGAAATGACAAGAAAACGTGACAAGGTCACTGGACTTCTCACAAAATTCCATGCTAAAGGAATATTCATAGGGGCGAGTTGAAATCAATATCATGCCACAAATATTGTATATTGACCAAAGCTAAAATTTTACCTGGAATGATAATTTGTGATTCCAGATACAGACGAGTATGTATGTATTTTGAACTGTACTACTTTTATTGCAGGTTTTCTGGGATCCCCAGCTGAAGGCATCAAGACATCAGATGTTGGCCTGGACAGACGTACCTACAGTTCACCACACCGATTAGCATGGATGGCTGATTACTATACCATGTTCTGTGAGGGTATTATTATAGCAAAACTGAGCACCTGTGACAGTGGAATTTGTAGTTGTAAAGAATAGTCACACATCAGTAAAGTCACAAAGAAAACTTATAATATTATATTATTAGATTTTTTTTATTGCCGAACTCTTTGAAATAAGCACTCACTGACCGCATTTCTTCATATTTGAGTCCAAGTTTACACAACCAGTGGGACGTTAAACAGGAAGTGTTTTTCCGAGCTCACAACAGGTTTTGCGAGGGAACGCAAAAGTGTTAAAAAAAAAAAAAAAAGATTTCTGGCATCCCCAATTTTTTCCACCACCGTGTCCCTTTAGGGGCTCCATACGATCACGAGAAAACTAGAATGGCCTCTTAGGCTTCCGTACCTTTGGATAGTTAAAAAAAAACTCCTCTTCCGGTTTGAAAACGCCCCAATATTTGGAAACGCCACCTTTTTTTACTGCAGAGACATGAGGTGTTTTCAACTTCATCATACAGCTCTGCGCAAACCATTGACAGTAAAAGAATTGGACACAGCGACCCCATTGGATTGAATGGAGAAAAGTGAAGTCAATTAAGGCCCTTTCACACAGAGATTCCGGAAAATACACAGATAAAGTGACCCGGGATTTGACCCGGGTTCGTTTGATTTTGGTTCATTCACACTGCAAGTGATTTTCCGGAATCAGAGTGCGTTCACACACAACCCGTAAAAATGCCGTAAAGACACGTGATATCGATGTGACTTGTAATCTCAGCAGCGTCTTAAGTTTGCTTATGAGCTGCGATCTCTCTCTCGAGAAACCACGCTTGTGCATTTTTTTCTCTGATTCGATCATAAAATTGCGCTTTACGTACCGTTTCACAGCTGGCGAACGATCCCGCGCTTCAGCGTCATCACTACGACACGGCATTATTACGGCTTTTGTTCACACAGCGCGCGTTCCGGGACTGAAAAACGGCAATGTTACTAGGTCCCGACCCGGCATCGATCCCGGCATAAATCCCGGGTCGAGTTTGCGTTCACACAGAAGGCGCTCTGGCAATTTGCCGGGTTCAAAGCGCTGTGTGAAAGGGGCTTTAGAAGCACTCACTTCCTGGGGGTCAAGCGTACTGCGCAGACTCAAACTGAGCTTGACGACGGAGATGTGACGTGAGCAACCTGTCTGTCTTCTAGTAGCTGTGCCAAGAGAAATCTGAATCATTCCCTTCCGAAACTTGCAGAGACGGAGAGTGTGAGTAGGATAATGGAAAAATGTAGTCTTTAAACGCCTCAGATGTAAAGTTATTCGCTGTCAAAGTGACACCAAAATGAATGGGAGTCAATGAAATGCTAACAGCAGGTGATGGTCTGCTAATCAATGGCAGCGCCCGGGGAAGCTTCAAATTTCAACCGATCGGCGGCTGGCTTGAAGCAGTGCATGCTGGTAAGAAATTTTGTCCGACTTGAGACAGCGCCGACGCCAGGAGACTGATACGTATGCCATCAAAGTACTGCAAGAGTGATTCGAGAGCAGCCGGCTGGCTCAACTGCGCAGCTTCTCTAGAGCGGCTGCATGGGCATTGATTCACCACATGACAGCGATCACATGTGTTTCATTTTTATTCTAAAACCTTCAGTTCCACTAATGCTCACAAATCCTTTTTTTAAAGGTAAACCTCTAACAGTAAAACCTCTTTTCATATAGCCTAGTCGCGATATTATATTGTGTCATGTTAATAAAAAAATATATAATAAAAAAAATAAGTAGTTCATTGATAGTATAGGCTAATGCTTAACTTTATTCTTGTACAAACAGACACGTACCAGACAGCAACATAGTGTCGCCCAGATCCAGCCCACATCTGGTACGCGTGGAATCCACATGTACCAGATGTGGCCCACATCTGGGCCGACACTATGTTGCTTTCTGGTACGTGTCTGTTTGTACAAGAATAAAGTTAAAAAGTAATGACAAGGCTTTCAGTCTAGTAATTGACTAACGCTTTGTGAACAGCAGGTTTTGACTGAATCATTGCATTGATCTGTTCAAAAGAACGATTCGTTGGTGAAACAGACTATTTACTCGCACATGAAAAATGTAATCAGTATGAGTTTGGAGTAATCACGTGGAGTTTAGAAAAACTATTTATTTTAACCGATATAATATGTCCAAATTCTGAACTATTCTTTAAGTGATTTCTTGTGCCTTGGTTCAGATCTACATGTAATATAATGCAATTTATGAATGTAATGTAAATCACAGAAAGAAATACACCTTTTCCCCATTGTTTTCATTGTATTGAAAATGATGCATTCTTTATCAGCCTTGTATTCTTTTCCTATAAAATACAGCTTTGTCATCCAGTTTTATGGTTGTAGGTTTGGCTCAACATTGGTTCAATATCAATATCCTTCTAACAAATAAATGTGCATGCATGCACATTTTTTGTAAATCCCACTACAATTTCACAACACATTAACAGATGAAAGCAAACTCTCATAATTTCTGTGGAATACTCTACAAAGCTGTTCAACTGACCAAAAACAACAACTGATCAGTAATGAAATGTAGTCACTTTATGCTATAGGCTACATTTGGAAATTTATTACAAACAGACAATCATTAGTCACATTTATCATCATGTAACAATTAGCATAACAACTGTCCATGGACATATTAGTATAAAAGTAAATGGTCCATGAAAAACAATATTTGTTGTGGCGATTGTTTGGCTGAGTGCGGCACTGAATGCTACATAATAACCCAGAGTCAATTAACACTGGTTATATGAATTAATTAAATATTAATCGTCAACATGTGCCAGACATCGAACTTTAGACCTTAATAAGATATATCAGTGATAAATAGCAATAGTGAAAATAGTGCAAAAAGATCTCAAGCACTGGAAGAAAAGACAAAGGGCAAAATAATTATAAAGCTGTAAAACTATGTACAAGTTCGAATAAAAATCATATAAACGTTTGAACTAATGTTCTGACATTTTCTAAGCATGCTTTCCCAATTATAAGAAACAGTGTCAGACTTCCTGGAGAGGCACTTCAGAAAAAAATAAGTTATTTAAAACCAAAGCTTCTGTTGGTTATAAAACTAGCTGCCATTAGACTGCCTACTAAAATAACACTTGGCTTTGATCAGGATTCATTTTAATAAATTGCAGATAGAGTGACTGTGAAATGTTTGTGTTAGCAATCCCAGCAGGTGTTTGCACCTCAAAGCAGGCAGCACTGCTGATGTTGGAGAACCCTGGTCTTGGTCGGTACTTCATAAAGTCAATACGATAATCTCTCCGTTACTGCTCAGACTGAGGTTTAAAGTAATCTTCTGTTCTAAATACACTGGGAAGCTCTTGATGTCTTTGTGATTGCCTTCTTGGGCTTGCAGGTTTCTGAAGAAGAAAAAAAGAAGAGGCAGTAAACAATTGGTGCCAGTTCTATGCCAAATACTACGGCAAGCATGTATATACACATGTAAAGAGCTCACATTTAAAAAACCTGGCACGGCCATTGTGCGAAAGATCTTTTTGAAGGCGCCTGGTAGGGTTCCAACTTCACCTTCAACTTGAGTGACTTGTTCTTCCATTGCATTGACATTGGCTCCAACCATTTTGACAAATCCCTGAGAATTAGAAGCTATACTTGAAGCAACAAAAGTAAATGTCAATCCATCACCATGGTTCAGGCATTGTTTAAAGTTAGTACCTCCAAATTGTCAATTTTTCGGTAAATCTCTCTCATCTCTTCCGATTTTCTTTGTATCTGTGGTAGGTTCTCATTGACCACCTGTGAGGTGTCATTTCGAATCTATAAAAAAAAATTAAAAAAAAGAAGATCAAAGTCTAGCATGCTTTTTCAGTTAAAGTATTTGCAGATTGGTCAGTTAAACACCTTTGGCAACAGTGCATTAAGCAGGGGTTTAAGGGGGCCACAACAGAGTCTGTCGGAAATCTGAGGGAAGATGTAAATTGTGTGAGCTTATTTCGTCCATTAGATCGAAAGATCTGAAAAAGCCCAAACATTTACCCGCCCCTCGAAGAAATCAGAACAGAAGTGGTTGAAAGTGGACAAAAGAGACGAATTAAAATACCAGGTGCAAACGGGTATGTGTCTCCCTCATTTACTTAAAGGGATAGTTCACTTTGAAATACATTTTTGGTATGTTTTAGCTTACCTCAAGGGCATCCAAGATGTAGGTGTCTTTTTTTCCGCAGTAGTTTCAATTTTGATATTTTTAGGTTAAACCGTTCTTGTCTGTCAGTCATAATGCAGGTCTATGGTCATTATCTCAAAACACAAGCACAGAGTCCAAATTAAAACAATTCCCCGTCGTCCAAATTAAACAATTCCCCATCGTAAGTACACATTGATGGCCTAAGACACGAAACAAGCGGTTTGTGTGAGAAAAGGAACAGTATTTATATCGTTTTTACCACTCATACGCAGCCATGTCGAAGTGATCTGATCTGACGTGTACACAGACTGGTGCATAGATATATACACTAGATGTCGCCTTAAAGACATTCGTTCCAATGAACTGCCGTAGACAAGGCGACATCTAGTGTGTATATATCTATGCACCAGTCTGCGCACACGTCAGATCAGATCACTCGGACATGGCTGCGTATACGAGATAAAAACGATATAAATACTGTTCGTTTTCTCACACAAACCGCTCGTTTCGTGTCTTAGGCCATCAATGTGTACTTACGATGGGGAATTGTTTAATTTGGACGACGGGGAATTGTTTTAATTTGGACTCTGTGCTTGTGTTTTGAGATAATGACCATAGACCTGCATTATATGACTGACAGACAAGAACGGTTTGACCTAAAAAGATCAAAATTGAAACTACTGCGGAAAAAAAGACACCTACATCTTGGATGCCCTTGAGGTAAGCTAAAACATACCAAAAATTAATTTCAAAGTGAACTATCCCTTTAAGATCAGATCGATTAAAACACATTAATAAAAGGTGTAAACAGGTACTTAAAGGCCCTCTGAAATCAATTTGAATGTTTTAGCTTTTAGTATGAATATGTTAGACTTAAGGTTGTGAATAAGCTGGTGTGTTCCAAAACAAAGACAAAATTCGCATTTAGGATATATAAGCATTCAAAACTGAGTCTCTCACTTCCGCTAAAATGGATCACGGATTTTTATGACATCACCGCGGACTTTAGCTTCTTATTAAATCTTCTGTCCAATCAAATGCTCTCTAGAATCTAAAGCATCCCGCCCCCTATGCTATAAATACCACCTGGTCAAAGAGACCGTTGACATGTCACAGAGCAATATGGGTTGGAGATGTGTGTTCAGTTGCTCACACAGTTTTTCAACTGTACGTTGGTTAAGAATGAAATGGCTAGAATTTATTCACACCTCTACTATTAAATCCAACGTATCATCAGCACTCGAATTCGCTTTCATGGTGCTGTCAAGTACGACTTGCAGTCTGTGAGGTAACCTAAACGCTATTGGCTATTTGAAAAGGGGTAGGAACCATTCAATATGTCCCACCTTAGCTTCCTGTTTCAGTGGAAATTACATCAATGCATCATACAAGTTATGTCATTTTTTTTTCTTTAGGTTTATTTATCCACTGATATTTTACTAGTGGACAGTGGATACTTCATACAACGCTCAGTATTTTCTAGATAACATTTTAATAATTTGCTTTAGGTTTAGTACAGTAACAATATACAAGCAAATTTACTACAATTTAATAAAATATCATGTTTTTTCCCCCCACACAATTAATGGGTCTTTATACATACAAATATATAGAAGCCTATATACAGTATTTTAGGGAGGGGGTCTTGATTATTAAACTCAGTCTTTATTGGGTTATAACATTTTTTTTTTAGCATTTAGAATTGATTTATCATTTGAATTAGCTTTTATATTTTGTTAATTTAGCTAAAAGTTGTTTCATTTTTATTCGTTTTTTTTATTGTTCTTGTAAGCTTAAATTTATTTGTTATATTTCAGTTTAGTTTAAATTATTTTAATAGCAACTTCACAAATGGGGGAAAAAGACATTGATCTTACCATATCAAGCATACCAACAAACTCATCAACTCTTGTAAGCATTTCTTCCAGGCTTTTCTCCAAGCACAGGACCTGCACAGCAAATATGTGATAAATGTCAAGAAAACAAAACACATGATAGACTGTACTCAGTGTGCATGTGATGTAAATGTTACAGGGATAAACAGTTGCTTCACTGCCTTGTAAATAAATAATAGAGGACCATTAAGAATTTAAAAAGCAGTCTGGTGTTAGGAACATAATTCAGTCAGCAGCACAGAGAACAAGTCAGTCTTTATTTAACCCATATCATGCTTGACAAATTAGGCTTGATAACTACACTGTGTTCCAACAGGACGAGTATACAGATGCATTGAAGAGACTCCGAGGGGACGATATTTTTAGAAAAGCGTTTTTTGTTAATTAAGTGAAACATTCTTCAAAATATCTTTTGTGTTCCACAGAAGAAAGTCATAGAGGTTTGGAATGACAAAAGTGAGTAAATTACTAATGTGAACTATCCCTTTAATCCATTATATGCGAGCAATTAAAGTTTGAAAAGTAATATTAAGCTAATGAATGACATTTTCATGTGCACACACATTAAATTAAATCCTGAGTTGAGAGAGAAAGTTGATAATCTATATTCTACTGATTGAGACTGAATGAATTTGTTGGGTTCTGTCAAACTAAAACTAATCCTGAATTTGTTCAGCTTATGATACATTCAGGACTTGGGCCCTTCTCTAAAATTTTCTGGTCATCCACAAGGCAAACCTTAAGGGAAAGTTCACCCAAAAATGTAAGTTTTCTGTCATTAATTTGTCACCCCCTTATGTCGTTCCAAACGCGTCAGACTTTCGTTCATCTTCAGAACACTAATGAAAATCTTTTTGCTGAAATCGGAGAGCTTTCTATTCCTTCATTGACAGCTACGCAACTATCACTTTGACGCTTCAAAAAGTTAATAAAGAGATCATAAACTAATCCATATGAATTGAGCAGTTTAGTCAATTTTCTGAAGAGACTATTGCTTGTTAAACCGATTGAATTTTGGATTTTATTCACATATAAACATTAATCAGCGAACATAAAAGGTCATAAAGGTAAACCAAACCTGCTTGACTCACAAGAACAAACCTCGTTCTCTATCCAATTGCAGAAATAGTTGTATAATCTTATCCAGCCTGGTAAACTTTTTCGACAGAGGCATGGCCAAACCCAGGTTCATGTTCTTCATTAGGCAAGGGGGGCTAAAACTCACATGATTTTAATCACATGAAACAACTGACTTATGACCTCTTTATATGAACTGATCCTAAAGGTTCCCATACTTTCTCAAACAAAGATGATAAAAAAAATGTTAAAAAGATGTGATATTTGTTTAACTGGGGTTTCTTTTTCTAGATAGATGACTCCGATCACAACTGTACTTCCATCATAATCACCTTATTACAAAAATAGCATTATAAAGTGTTGTTATGCAGGGAAACAATCTGATATTATACTCATGGGAGTAACCACATACTGCAAGCCAACATGAGTCACACACTATGGTTTATCTAAAGCAACTTGCCATTCATTCGAAATGACATTCAGATATTCAACAATTTATCAGTTTATGTAGTGTTACAAACAGTGAAACACTACCAATTCAGTGTATGTGTTTATGCATTAGTTGTGGAGAGTTTTCAGTGACACTTTCTGCAGGTTACATCGCTATACCAGTAGGTGGAGACACTGGGTCTTATTCACTAATAATTGCGTAGATTATTTGTTTTTGTACACAAAATTTCTCATGAAAAAATAAATAAAATCACCAAATGAGCCTAATTCACACATGCTTACACACATCATGCACAAACTATTGTTTACACACAATTAGTAAGACCCGTTCTGCATAAAACGTATAGTAGGTACTACTTTTGAAACATGTTTATTCAATATAGTATGCATGTTGAAATTGCTTCTGGGGGCACCGCAATCCGACTGAAAGGGCACAACTGCTATGCATGCAATTAAGAAATAGCCTACTACAACATCCATGTTGTCACTGTCATCTGACCTACTGTGTCAGTTGCATTACTTCACTTCTCCGTGTCCACTGAGTGGAGAGTGGAAAGTGGAGCGGAGAGTGGAAACAAAGTGTCCACTGTCCAATGGATGCGAACTTCAGAATCTCAAAAAGTATTGGGTCATTCAGGTACTTTTCACCAACTGTTTTATGAATATTATGAATTCGGACATGCTACTCCGCAAACATACAGTTTTTCACCTACTATATAGTATAGAAGTAGGCATAATCGGACGCAGGACTAGTGTGTTTATGAGTGAGTAATTGAATCCTTCATTCCGATTCATTCAGGAATGAAACATCACTACTGGGTGTTACTCAGAAGTTGATTATGCTGTGGCTTCTTTTAGAACGATTTTCCTTGGTGGATAAAAAATATAGACAGGGAACTGGCAATACTGTTTTGAATAAATACAAGTTGATATCAATAATTATTCCTTGTTTAAATATGTTGTATCAAGATCATATTCACACTCGTGCTGCAGACTGCAGTATGGCCGAATCAGCAGTCCAAATATTCAGAAGAACATGCTTGCCTATATGCGATATAGGCTAAATAATGAAGAAGATGATGATGATGATGATATACTGACATTTTTTCTATCCTGCTTTTATTGTGTATATTGAAGTAGTTTATGCATTATCATGTTAAACAGGCATGCCAAATAAGGACTTTGCATATGTGTCCTTACCTCTTCTTCCGCGTTGGCTCTGATATAAGAGGAGTATGTGATGGCCGTGTGTCTCAGTAGTTCGTCGTCTTGTGTCTGCTCCGGATCGCTCTGGTCCTGGGTTTCTCCGGCTACTGAGATCGGGCTCTGGGCCACTGCAGCGCCAAAGCTCGGGCTCTGAGACACGGTACCGCTGCTCAGGGCCTCACTCACCATAGACAAGCTGCTGGCGCTTTGGGACACGATGCCGCTGTCTCTGCTCACCTCTGCGCTGGACTCCTCCAGGGGTGACAGCACCGCTGCTGCCCTGTCAAAACGATGCTCCATGTTTCGCTATCCACTACACTGCTGTTGTTTATGTGGAAGTGAACGCAGAGCAGCATGTGCGCATGCGCAAGTTTAATAGCCAATCAGAGAACGGGTTGGCCACATGTTGGTCATGTGATATATATAAGGGTCAAAGCAGAGACTCAAACAGATAGATGACTTTAAAAATGGTAAATATTTGACGCGACAATAAATCAGACAGACAGACAGATAGCATTTCCTTCCCAATGATATTTAAAACTATTTAAAAAAAATATGGTTTATGAAGGATCCAGGAAATTGCTGTGCAATACAACCCTGGTCGTTGATCTAAACACAAACTATGAATGTAAAGAACACTATAGAATGTGTTTTGTCCATCTCAATTTTATTTTATAAAAAAAAGAAAAGCAAGACTGACATCAGTAAAAACCATATAGACATTAATTACATGTATTTTGTATTGTATTGTAACTACCATTTTAACTGTGGTTTGACTGCCTGGCTAATATATTTAGATACTGAAATGTTGGTCTATAATAACCAGATAATAACCGGCACTCTGAAACTATCCTAACACGACTGACCGAAGACACAATCTGTCGTACGTTTTATTGTGTAATTTTTTTAAGTAATCTCCTTTTTAGCTCATCCTGTTTTGAATTTCTGTTAAATTTATTCAGTGTTGATGATACACAGACATACAGATGATCCAAGACAACAACAATGTGATACGAATGGCAAATAATGAATGCAAAATATAAAGTGATTCTTAGCAAAATAGACGCAGTTCAGGCAGTGACCAACAGATGGCGACACAGAACAAATGTATTTTGACTCACACATGTTATACCATGCCCTTGCTTTTACCAAAATGAAAATATTTCCAGTGGTCAGATCCAAATACTTAGTCTGTCTGAGTGAACTATGTCTGTAGGAGGGGCAGTAAGGCACACAAATGGTGGATATGAAGGTAAGTCTTTGTTTAAGAAGACAAATACAATGCAGTCAACCTAAAAGCAAAAGGAAGGTACATCCACAGTGGTTTTAAATTATATACAAATGTATTCCACAGACTCTCTCTCTATAAAACAAAATTAAGAATGAACTGGTGTGTTCCCAATATAAAAAAAAAAAAAAAAAAAAAATGATATAAGACTTAATTTTATACCTGAAGTAAGCTTGGACCGTATGCTCAGTGGCAGCATTAACATTAAAGCCATTAAGGATATGACTAGTATGAGACAGCAGTCTGTTCAGCTGTGGCGATTTGAGTGGATGTCAGAGGTGAGGGTTCATTAACAGTGAGGTGACAGCAAATATGTGTACAGAATAAAACAGAAGGAACTAACTTACATTCCACTGAAGAGGGCTTCAAGAGGACATACAAGTGTGAAATACCTATATGTGAGGACCAATTACACTCCACTGCAGTCAAATAAACCAGAAACAAAGTCAAATTAAATCCCACAGGGCCAAAATCAACATACTGTAGTAGTAAATGTCTCAAAAAAAGTGATGTTTTAAGTTTAAGTTTTATGTTTCTTGTCTAAATAAAAACATCCACAATTTCCAAAAAGCCTTTTTGTAATGCTGACACAAGTGATATTTAAATATTCGGAAACAAACATTCTTAGGGAATCCACCAAATTGTGAATTACTGCATATAAAGGTATTAAACATACAGCAGACATTCATTACTGAAAGTTAATAATAATGATTATTAATTATATTCAGTTATTAACTTAATTAGACAGGGCAACAAACAAAAAAGGGGGTGGGGTGGGGATGTTGTTGACTAAGAGTAAATTCATTTTGGCATTTGCATAATATAATCAGCTTTTTCATTATACCAGGAACAAATGTTTGTTTTCAGGTACAAACCGTAAACAGAAGACAACAGTACGCACACACAGGTCTAAACCCAATTTCTGGTCCCAAGACACATTTAGATAACATGATTAAAATGAACCTCTAAACAAGAATTGAGAAACACTGATAGACAAAATAAAAAGTGTCTCTGCTTGGAAAAAGAGACATACCACTAAATTGGACACATTTTTTTTACATAAGACATTACAACACATAAAAAAAAATAAAAAAAAACATTTAAAAGAGTAAAATTCCAGATATTGTTTCTGTTAAATTAGTCATTTTACAAAACCCTTAAAGTTTGGTGAGGTTCAAAGTTGAGTCTGATGTCCCAGGCTGAAAAGCCGAGTCTCTGGGTGGTCTGGATTTTATATGTGACTGTGTTATAAAGTGATGACTGTGCCATCCTCCTCAACCCCTCCTCTGGGTAAAGCCAGGCTGTGACGGGGGTCTGTCCTCAGGCTACTGAGGATTTTGTGTAGGCTGCCATTGCTTTCCCGCATAACGGGGTTGCTGCTGTGGTAGGGGTTGTTTTGGAGAGTAAGGTCCTTGTGCAACTTGTAACTCAAACTATTGTGCACTGTGCCATTAAAGCTCGGCTGAGAGTGGAAAGAGGCCGTGGACACAGTGGATGGAGGTCTCGTTTGGGGTCGTGTAGGGGGGCTGGGTGGGGTTACGGTGGTTGTTTGCGTCTGGGACCGGGACGCGGTTGAAGCCACGGAGGCATTGGAGCGTCGTGATGGCCGCTTGATGTTGCTCTCAATTACGATGTCCGACTCCTCATCACTCTCCAGATCTTCTGGGCTGTAGCCATGAGAGATGGCGGTGGCACCGGTGGGAGCGGTGATGGCGGGGTATCCCACCGAACCGCTGCTGTCGGATGACTGACCCGAGCTGCCTGAGATACGACTGCTGCGCACCACATTGTTGCGCTGGTTCACCGGCTTCACGGTCACAATAAGGTTGTGGCTGTTTGCGATCATCATGTCAGTCACCTGGTCCAATGTCTTTCCTGTCACCTCAATACCATTGACTTCCAGGACCTCATCATTGACGGCCAGCAGGCCCGTACTCTCGGCCAGGCCTCCAGGTACCAGGCGGGAAATGAAAATACCCGGGACCTTTTCCAAGCCGTGGGGTGTAACACGAACACTGGTGCCATCACGGATGTAGAATCCAAGGGGCTTGTCCGAGCCATGCCGGTAGAGTCGCACTCTTCGGTGAGATTCAGGAAGGATGTCCACATCAATAATGGACGATACAGGACGGAAATCTTGAGGCATGCCAATGCGGATGTGGGGCCGTTTGCGGTTCAGGTCATTTCGAAGAGTGACCACTGCCTTCTTTTTCCGAGTCAGAGTGCTGGTGCCGAAGTTGCTGTAGTCAACCTCTTCTGCAAGAGTAAACGAAAATGATGACTATTAATGCTTAAGTTGATTAAAGATGCAAATTATGATTCATTCTGAATCTAGTGACATAACATGTCTCATTAGTACAAAGAAGGACCATTTCCATAAAGGGATAGTTCACCCAAAAATGAAAATTTTGTCATCGTTTACTCACCCTCATGACGTTCCAAACCCGCAAGACTTTCGTTCATCTTCGGAACACAAATGGAGATATTTTGAATGAAATCTGAGCTTCTGTCTATGTTTGCTGATCAATGTTTATATGTGAATAAAAAGCCTAAATATCTCTACAGAAAATTTGGACTAAACCACTCAATCCATATGGATTAGTTTTACAATATCGTTATGAACTTTTTGAAGCATCAAGGTAGTAGTTGCATAGCCGTCAATTGAGGGATAGAAATCTCACAGATTTTATCAAAAATATCTTAATTTGTTTTCCGAAGATGAAGTCTTGCGGGTTTGGAACGACATGAGGGTGAGTAACTGATGATAGAATTTTCATTTTTGGATGAACTATCCCTTTAAGCCAAAAATATGGAAATGTACATCAACACGGTAAATCAGGGGGGTCCAAAGTCAATCCTGGAGGGCCACTGTCCTGCAAAAGTTTAGCTCCAACTTGCCTAAACACAACTGCCTGGAAGTTTCTAGTATGCCTAGTGAGACGCTGATTAGCTGGTTCAGGTGTGTTTAAAATGGGGTTGGAGCTAAACTTTGCAGGACAATGGCTCTCCTGGAGTAGGTTTGTACACCCCTGTAGTAAAGGAAGCTGAGATTAGTGTGATAAACTTCAGCCTTAGTACTGTTAAAAGGTAAAGCTTCATATGAAGTTGTGGATGAGGACAAGCATGCAAATCTAATCAGACCTGCTGGACGGTTTATATCCCTCAGATACTCCATGTATTATGGTGTAACATGATTTTTCTGGCATGCTAAACCAAAACATGAGGCCACCTTATCACATCATTACAAAAATGTAACCTTAACTACTGACAGAACACAAAGGTCTCTGTTGAAGGTATTTATCAGAGATGAAGTTATCTGCATTATCTGATATACGCCGATAAGTGTGGTAAGAACAGGGCTGAATGAGCCCTTCTCTGATCACTGCGATTGTCTCTATATTCCTGTACAGTAAAATAAATAAGAGGGATTCGGGTCGGAATTTGAGACTGGGCGTGACGTCAAGCGCGTTCACGGCACGCTCACCTGGCTATGTCTGGCAGGTTTGTGTATTCGCCGTCATTCTCCGTAGAAGATGGATTCTAAGAGACCGGCTTGTAGTTCATTTCAAACACCAACGCAAACTCCACGTAAGATAAAAAAAAAAGAAAACTTTTGTTGTTGCAGTTTCGCTTGCCGCCAGAGGGGGCATAGTTCTGCAAAAACTCAGAGACTTGCGCAATGCACCTTTAAGCACATAGATTAAGAGATCAAGTGTGATCACAAGGTCTTCTTCAAAGTCCTACTGAAAAAGACAACACAACTTAAAACAGAAGTGCAATATTGAAATGTCCCATAAGACATGCATACCAAGTTAAAGTGTTTTAATAAGGCTTCTATTTAAACACTAGCATAACTTAGTCCAACAACACCCTCTCTGTGCTACATCAGACAGCCATCAACCACACCTGGACTGTTCGCTTTGGATATAAGGCATAGTTTCCAGTGCAAGTTTATCTGACTTCCCAGCATGAGTTCTCAAGAAAGACAGGCAAGAAAATGCTCACCTTCTGTTCAATTACTCTAAAATCAATTTTTAAAAATGCTTACACAAAGCTTCCGAATGTTCATCAAAGCATCCAGATGCAGTTGTTCTTAGTTTGGCTCTTTGGCGGCCTGATTATTTTGATTGAGTCCAGACAGACTTTTATTATGTCCTGGAATTTTAGCCACAACTGCAAGTCTCTTGATAGGAAACACATTGAAGTGTTTCTGCTTCTGGCCTTCATTAAGAAGGGTACCGTTCTCTCCAAATGTACACCCTCAACTGTCTTCTTCTGAGAAAATCTATGAACACCTAGCAGAACATGTAGAAACTTAGGGACTAATGGAGGACTTACTTTGTGAGTAAGCAAAGATACAGCGCATTTTTGTTTCTGGCAGAAACTAGTCTACACTGGATTTTCCATTCTGACTCCTGGTGTCCAGTCCAGACTGGTATCGGCATGGACCCAGTGTGGATTATTGAACCTCCAAAGGGACTGAGAGTGAGGGCAAGCCACTAAGTCACCAAGCCTAAACTACTCCTGACATAGTAATCCTCACTGCACTGATGCATGACGGGAAAATAAATTCAGCTCAGTGATCAAAGGACAGTTTCCAGACATTTTCAGGGGAAAGTGAATGGCACAGTGCCTACCAGACAGAAAACAAAGACTACAGGTTCAAGGAAGGCAACGATGTTGCCCAAGAAAGTTTTATTAAATGGAAGTTTTCATAAAAGAGAGGGATGATGATTCAATGGTGATTGACAATGTGCCTAAATCATTCCATACATTCTTTTGAACAAACAAATACAGCAAGCCACATTAACTTTTTATTTATTTAAAGGTTTAGGCACTAAATGGCAGATTCTTGAAATTTGAGGTTATGGACATCCACAATACTAACTTCAAGGGCAAAACTATTTTTCTTTTTAGAAAAAAAAAAAAAAAAATTGGAAACCATTGATTTCTAAACCCTAATTTGTCTTGAGGTTGCAAAGACCAAGAAAAAAAGTATTTAGATTAAAGCAGCTCAGCCTACAAAACTCCTAATTTTGATGGAAATGTCCTGACTGCTTGAAGGCACAATAACTTAAACACTTAATTTATAGTTTATTTTTTATAATAATTCTACACTTTACTCAACAGCTATTTTGACCTTTAAATTAAGAACGAAACCATCTGTGAATGATGCACGCACACGCACAGCGAGAGAGACACAGTCCTCCCTTGTTTTATCATTTTATTATTGCATAACTTTGCTCCACCAAAACAATTTTAAAATAAAAGTATTCCATAACAGATTAAACCTAAATAATTGATCATTTGTATAATAAAGTTCTAAAATTATATTCTAATGTTAATACAACAGAATATCTAGGATACTCAGCCTTACCTATTAAAATCACAACCAGAAAACAACATAAAACATGCATTAAAATAACAGAATTGTTGAGATGAAGGCAGAAATAAAGTAAACAAAGCCTGCAAACAGTTAACTCAGCACAAAGAAACCAGTGAAAGAATTTCTCATATGCAGTCAATCAGAAATAGACAGCTCAAGTGAATGAAGTAACGCTTCAGTGCTGTCCCTGGCATTGCAGTCACCTGACTGGACTCCATGGGGAGGGGCCCGGCCCCAGAGTCAGGGCAGAGGTCACTGGAGATGTGGTGGGTGAGCCTGGTCAGAAAGGAATAGACCCTACACATTCCACCACAGTGCCTCAACTAGGAATGCAGAAGTTGCTTCACAACTTAACCGAGATGACCTACAACATATTTGAAGCATAATTCCCCAGTTGACGGTAAAGCGGTATGGTCCCCATCAGTCACCCATGGGTGGGTGTGGGAAAGAGGAGTGGGCGAGGTCTCAGGGCTTTGTTATGTTGTCCCACCTCTCGTTAACTTCCACACTGAAAGGGTCTTTTTCAAGTTCTTTTGGATTTTTACAAACGCTCATAAAAGCAGGCCTCAAAAGAGTTTTATGGCCAATCATTATGCCACCCAACAGGGTTTATTTTCCCATTTTCTCCTGCATTTCCTACTGTTTGTTCTGGAGAAACTGCCAATTCGATTCTCATTCCTATTTCCATGACACCCTGCACAAATTCCTGTCTGGGGTCTATTATTTGCATTGCTGCTGAATAATGCTCTTGGTAGGAGTATTCTGCCGATAACAAGAGTGAATAAAACGATGTGCATTAGCATTGAGTGGCAGGTAACGCTAAAGCAATTGTGCATAACAATACCCTGCTTGAGAGCCTATATAGCACCCAGACAAACAGAATGTTGATTTCCATAACATCACCAAACTACATGCCCGGTGAACTCGGGAACTCTAGTGTGAATTGCATATATTATCCCGATCATATACATATAAAGCAGACACAGGTACCCGAGGGTTCACCGCAGTGCAGGATCAGGGTAATGTCCTCTCAGACAGAGCCCCCTGGGAGAGTCCGTCTGTGTTTGCTTTAAACCGTCGCACTCAAATTTCCCTGGCTGAATGGAGCAATGGCTTTTGGCTTCTCTCTGTAGCCCTGAGAGAGATTAAAGGAGGAAGCCCCTCCTTCACTAGTGCACACTCAGCAGAGCTCTCTATGCAGGCTCCTACACACCCCTATGGGTTTTAACTCGTGTTACCCACAGTGCACTGGCGAACACATCTGGGAGAAGTTAACAGCAGCGGTGAAGGGTGGAGACTGTGTCGGGAGATTAAACTCCCTTGCCATCTTTTTGCAATGTTGCATAAGGACTGCTTTTAACAGGTAGACAAACTACGAAAGTTATTTTAGACATTCCACCAACTCTACCCTGGTCTGGAGAGGATTTCAGCTCAAATACAGGTAGTACGTCTACTGTGCCATTCACATGCTTCTCAATACAGCTTTACACATAAGCCATCTCTACATGAAAACATATGCTTAGCATTTAACCTTGTTCTCCACCCCCCATATGTTCAGCAAGTGTGGCCAAGTTTAGGACATGAATGCCAAGAGTCCTTTAAGCCCAACCTAACTAAGCATGTCCTTTCTTTACATTCCATAATTACTGCAGCTGCCAGTACATACAGTCCACAGAAATTTAAATAAAGATTATTAAAAGAAATCACACAACGCTCTGAGGCTGAAAGTAAATGTTTGGTTATGAAGTGTGTGCGGAGCTGACAAAAAGAGACAAGAATGGAAAAGATGTGGGGAACTGAGGATGACTGTCAGGAAGCAGAACAAGGTTCAGGATGCACTGGCTGCCCTCTTCACGCTATGGTGCATGTCGGTGGTGCTTTTATGACCTCATTTCACATGAGCAAGAGGAAACTGACCAATTTCAGTCCTGATGAACAAAGAAAAATGTAGAAACTATAAAGACTGTAAGCAAACCATACTAGCTTTTGCTGGGGTCTCTGGACCTGATACCAGGATCAAAGCTTGTGCAGCCTGAAGTAAGAAAAGAGAAATAGATTACTACTATGCTTGGCTCTGTAAACCTTGTGTTCGTTCGTATTCACCTGTCACCATCTTTTGCCAAGACAAGCTAGGGAATAGTTATGATTAGCTGAAATAATCAATCAAGAAGAAAACAGGTAATATAAGAAATAAAACTGCATTTGGAAATCATCCAGCAAGATTTATAATGAAAATTGCCTGAGAGATTTGCCCTCCACTGTGATGTTACATTGTTAAGTCAATCTAATTACTGATATGCAATTTAAAAAAAAAAAACTAAAAAAAAAGATGTCACTATTACATAGCAATTATTAAACTGAAACAGGACAAAAAAAATTCCATAGACTTAGATTGAAAGAGGGACCCCAAGCCATTTGCATAAAAAGATACTTTTGCGAGGGGGTGGTGATGCTTTAGTTTTGGCAACTAAGACTCCACTCACAACACCATAGAAACTGCCTGGCAACACCCTGGCAATGCCCCACAACACCCTAGCATCGTTTCACCATTAGTCTTATATTATTTCATATCACTTTACTGTGGTAAGGCGACACTTAAAATAACTTAATTTCACAAATCGTGCAACAAAAAAACAAAACAAAAAAACAATATGCAGATGCAGTGCAAGTGGATGGCGCAATGATATCCTCCTTTTACACCCTTTAATCCACTGATTTGCTATCTGCTACACCGTACTCCTGCGGTGCTCACAGAGGTCAAGCGGTGAGTTTGAGTCATCAGTGATGAGGGGGTGAGTCCTCATCTGGCTCTGACATCATCCTGCTTTTGAGATGATCCCCAACCCCCAAACAAGCTGCTAAGTGAGACGTTCCAGATCTGCTCTCTAATCTCTCACTGTCACGGGTGACACCAAACAGCAACGAGTTTAGAGGGGGTGCAGGAATGAGAGAGGATTAAGGTGTTAAATGGCACTCGCAATCTGTCCCTTTAAACCTGTCTGTGGAGGAAAGAAAAACTAGGCTAATCAGATAAATGGGGTGAAAAGTTTCATAGCCTCCAAAACAAGCTATACTACAAGGAAATTTTTTGGCCGTAACAGCAATCTTTTGGTTTTGTGACTAAATATTTGACTGAAATAGTGGTTTAATTAACGATTATGTTTTACTGTTCAGTATTTATTTTGTGCTCACAATGTGGATAAACTACAGCAGTTAAACGTGTCAGCTGTGTGGACTCTAGGACTCTGTGACAATATTGATTTCTCAATTTTAATCGATAATAATAGGGATTCTTAAATCTCAAGATCGATCTTTTAATCTATGTGGTTTTCTGTTGATGCGTGAAAAAAAACTTAATACGGTCTTTAATCCCTCACTGTTTTATTTGAGTGTTGATTATTAAATAAATGTGATTAATTAATTCTTTTTTTAAAGTTTATTTTCATTTTCCAAACAATTTAATTTCATTATTTATATAAAATTCATGATATTAATTAAAAAGTCTGATATGAATACAATTACACACCAAAAAAACTTTTATTTTATATATATATATATATATATATATATATATTTTTTTTTTTAGAAGAATTTTTGGCTTCAGTTTTCAGCCAAGGGCATCCTGAATTTTGAAGATCCTGTTTCACTCTGAAATACATCATATTACAGAATAATTACCCATACATGTATAGTAGCCTTTTCAATCATTCAAATATCACATATACTGTAATTATTTTAAAACTTTTTTTAAAGATTTTGTACATTCTGCTGGTGCTGGCAATCCACAAAGCAAACAATATTAAAAATGAAATTAAACTTTTACTGGACTATGATTAGATGTTATAGATTTTTTTTTTTTAAATAGCCACACGTTTTGCAAGTACTTATACTTTTGCACATTCGTAATAACAACCAAATTTTAAACATAAAAAAAAAGCTGAAACAATGGAAAATGCAGAAGAAAAAGGATGTGTTGGTTTGGAAACAGTAACTACATAGCTATACTGTATCATCTTCCATTAAAGATGAACTATTCGCAATGCAAGGCAAAAAACAATGTTGCGAAACCAACAATGAAAATGATTCCAAACCACAGCAAAAAAATGCTTAAACTGCGATTTGCTTTTCTGCAGAGTCTAAGCTTTGAATTATACTGCGGTTTATGATTGAAAATGATGCTGCAGTCTTCACATAAATAATTAGAACATACTGCAACTCAGTGCAAGTTAAAAGAATCATGTTTACTTTTGGTGAGGGTCCTGAGTCACATTCCCACACAAAAACAGACTTGCAGGTAAAATTATCAGCAGTCTAAGTAAAAGATTCAACAACAAGAGTTTTTAAAAAGTACAACTACATAAAATAGATTTATGGCTGGTGCCAGGAGTGTTGGCCACATGAGGCAGTCATGCATTGTCTCTTGTTAGGACGAGCCTCTTTCTCCCTGCTGTTATTGAAAGAGTCTTCTCAAGGTCTGGGCAGGTTCAGGCTGGTCTTCCACACCTGTACTCAACACACTCCCTTTCACAACCCACTTCCTGAATCAGACCTGCTGAAAATGTGTGCCAAGATCTCAGATTCCACCTCACTCCGCTGCCTCTGTTTGCCGTGATGACCCTCACGTGTAGACACGTCTAACACGTAACACACACTCCATAACTCACACAGATAAGGTACAAATGCATTAAAAGCAAGATACTATCAGAAAGTGATCTTATTATCTAATATTTTGAAATAAGAGCACAAAAAATATGAACCAAGAAACATAAGTGTAAAATTGCATTTCATGTTCTATGATAAAAATATAATGACACGTCATGGCCAGAGTTTTGCTACAGCAGATTCAGCCTGTCCTATCAAATGCTTCAAGCTGTCAATTTTTCAGCCTGAACTGCATCTGGTTTAACTGGCTTCTCCCACATTCACAGCTGAACTCCTGAACTGCATGGCAGCAGAGATTTGCAGGTGGCCCACAGATTTCTACAGATAAATTAATCTGTTTTGTTTTCAAAGCTGGGCAACTTAATCTTATCTACTAGGAGTTACACACTGAATCAAAGTCATTAGATGAAAGCCAGATCCATGATACACTTCTGAAGCCTAAAGATGCAGGTTCTATCACAAGAAAGAATTACTAGCATCACAATTGTGCTCAGTTGTTATTGTGCCCTTACACAAACCACTTAACCTAAGGTTACTTTGTTACTTCGGTGCCCCTCTAGTCAGTGGACTGTAAAGTAACTGTAGATAAGTCACTGCTAATTGGCAAGCAACAACCAACAGATTTGGCTAAGTATTTCAGACTCAGTGGCCAAACAGAAAAGACCTCCATCCATGGATCCTATTTATAAAGGCCAAGCAGGATTTTGTCTTTTTCTTCTTCTCTGATTTCTCATTAAGGCAGATAACAGAGTGGTGCAGGTGTGACAATTTTGTAGGCCAACCGTCAGTCAGCATCACACTGGTTCCCTCGACAAAAAACCCAATAGGATTTTCCAAGAGGCTTTTGGATTATCGCTAAAAACAAACTTTGTGATCAACAAAAGTTTGATACGTGCACGTTTTTTCCATCAAGATAATAATCACAGATGAACAACTTATGAATTTTGAAGCCTAAATGCAGTCGCCAGAAGTAAAAAGCTAAAGGTAGGCTATAAACGAACTACACCACAGCCCCACAAATTCAACGTCACCATCACTAAGCTAAGCTAAGCTAGACACTAAGTTATCTAAAAATATTTTCCCAGAAAGTTAGAATAGTTTGTAAGAGCACAATTATAAGCATAAACAATGCTGTAAAAGCAGACCGAGTTGATCTTTTCGGCGTAATGACGTTTAATCTCCATCCCATTTAGCCACTTGTTAGCAACCGGATTTTTCAAAGCACGTAACAGCTTAAAAAAAAAAAATCACGAGTGGGGTAAAATTGATGTATTTTGTGTCATGGAATAAAACGTGAAAGTGTCTTGAGCTTGTGTTCAGGACATTCCTTATTTCAGCCATTTAACCAAACCCCCATTCAAAAAAACTAATTGACTTCGGGATGATTGAACCAGATGTGCTAAAATGCTAACTCGCTTCCGCATTTTGGCCTATAAAGTGATGTCATACCTGCACCACTCTATACAAGTACTGAAACCAGTGCAGTGTCCCAATGTGCACTGCTTTATATAGTAGTAATTATTATGTCCCAAATCCAAGCATGTTGAAATTAAGATGTATGAGCCCTGATGCAGTGATGTTTCTAGGGGAATTACAATGTAAACATCAGTGCAATGTAAACATGAGAGAGGGGGGGGATACCTCCCTCGTCACATTTGGTTGTCAGCAGTTGAGAGTGTAACTGGGACCAAGCCAATCAGATCAACCTAAATGACAGCTCACCAGTCTCCCAGCAACCAATGAGATAACGCCTCTACTCCAGTGCCATTATTTGTAAGGTTCCCTCACAGTGAGGGGGAGCTCATTGTTTTAAAGGTCTCTGACCTATATATGTGGCTTCCATTGGTGTCCCACCATTCACAGAGTCTAATTGTTTTTTTAAATGAACGTCCACAATGTGTCCACCCCCGCACCCCTCTTTTAGCATGCTTAAGCCAAATTGGCTTACAGAAATCCAACAGCAAACCACTAATAGGCCAGTATGATTTCAGAATTACATATTGTACGACGGCTTAAACAATAGACTGCAATGAAAGAGGCAGGAAAGGCATGAGGAATGTGGTCTGTCCAACCACTACAGCTGAAAGGATTTAAGTAGGATTTCCAAAAAGCCATTCCCCATCCCCCTACACACAAAAAAAGACAAACCAAAAACAAAACAAAGAGTTCAGATTCATTTCCCTTGTTTGCTCACATGAGGGGTACTGCCTGTGAAGCATGACACATACAGACAGCCAATTTAAACTGCGTTCGTTAAGCTGTCATATGTTTGTATGTATTCATATATGTGAGAGACTGAGTAAGAGAGATGACAGATTAAGTTGTCTCCTGAGCCAACTTAGGCTCTCACGTGACAGCTAAAGGCTGCAGTAAATCTATCAGCGGTCAAATGTGTTTACTTTTTGATGCGCGTAATGTTAACAATATAATGAGAGAAAATTAGTAGTGAAAACTTTAAGAGGCCAGTCTACATTTTTGTAACATTAACCTGTTAAAGCCTGTTCACACCAAAATAAAATATTCTGCATGATTTTTGTATTCGGTTAGTCTGTTCAGACCAAAAAAAAAAAAAAAGAGACTCAACTTTTCATTTCTGACACCCACTTATCATGAAGAATAAAGGAAGTCAAGCAGTATATTCATATGTTTAACAGCCGTTCAGATTTTTGTATTCACTATGGTGCTTACCAAACACCACCAAATAGAAGAGTACAGAGATAAAAGCTGGTTCCTATCACTGTTTCTTTTGACCAAAAGCACAATTTTCTTTTAGTTGATTAGCTTTTTTCACAGAAAAAATCTGTCATTGACTGCATGCAAATGTTTGTGTCAGTCTGAACAGACGTATTAATAGCCGTTCATTCAAATTAAAATGTTTATTGCACCAAATTTCATAGTGAACATTTGTATTAGTATGAACGGGCCTTTAGTCAAGGTTTCTTACGTGACCATTTTCCACCCTCTATCTGAATTATAGAATTATATTTTTACTGTACCTTTAAGACTATGTAAATGACCTGTTATGACTGGCTAAACTATACATTTGTAATCATAGCGGGCCAAGTTTCTGAATACTGAATAGGACTTCATATGTCATATGTGAACTTGCACAAAATGATTACATAAATATTGTGATGATTCCACATTCTTGCACCAGATTTCATTGGCACATTGATGATTAAAACCATAATTCAGGCCTCAACGCTTAGGATTTTTTATTTCTACTGTCCGGATAGGCCAGTGGTTAAATTTTTACTTTGTGGCCCCACCACAAAAAAAAGTAAGCAGTTTTCATTATTTTTGACCCATGTAAACTTGTATTCAAATAAATAAGGTTATGACACCAAAATTTCAAATACCAGTAAAATTGGACAATTCTCGATTCCAAGTTCCAATGGCAGTCTATTCAATGAATCAATTGATCCAGTTTAAAACCCTGCCTGAATGATTACTTAAAGCGAAATTATCCACTTCTCAAGCTTAACTTACTGACTCAATCTGTTCGCAATGATAAACAGCCCACTAAAAGCAAAAATCATCAGTGTTTAATAACTTACTTTTAATCTGCTCGTCACACAAATCATATCATATGACATGAACAGATTTGGGATATAGCGCACAAGACTTTATGATGCTTTTATGGTGCTTTTGGTGTCCTATTCAAAAGTGAGCATATATATCAAATAAAGCCAGATGGTTTTGGAATCATATGAGGGCGAGTAAATGATGACAGAACTTATTTTGGGGTGAACTAATCCTTTAAAATCAGAAACAGAGATCCTAATCTTACTAAACTTTGCAAAAATGGATGACAGTATAGTCCACGTGAACTTCTGTGAACTCACTCAAGATTCATGTGTGCTCTTCTTACAGACAACAGGAAGATGGGGAGTATTCCAGCCATTTCATCCCATGCATGCAGGAATGGACAGAGGGAGGTAGAGGGTGACGGAGGGACAGGGGGGATCTGAGGCAACTGCTGTGTGTGGGATGCGTAGCCAGACGGTGTGGTCAGAAATTAATATACATTTGGCCCTCAGCCTCCCAAAAACATAAGAGGCAGGAGCACGCCCGTTCTGTGAACGATCCATAAACAGCCCTCTCACTGACAGGGTGTGTCTGTGTAACTGTGGGGGTGTAGAGTCCCCTTTGTAATTAAGTCCACCTAAATGAGCTGGGTGGCAGGGTCATTCCTGCAGTTCTCATGACCTTGTGTGTACCGCTGGCTCAGAGATTCAGCTAATTTATTAGACAGAAATGGAGATGATAAGGTTTGCAACTAAAATCAGGGGGTGATGTGGCACAGTTGTTTAAGATCTATGCTGGTTACCAGAAGGTTGTAGGTCCAGAAATTGGTGGAAAAGGGGCCCCAATATACTCACAGCGAAGTTTATTTTTGTTCTTCACTTAGGGTACTGCTCAAGTTAAAAGAAGTTTTTAAAAAAAGACATCTCTAGACCTTGCACTTTTTTAACAGCAAAAATGCGTTCTGTGTGAACTGGCCCTTACATTATTTAACATGAAAAAACAGTGCGAGTGTCACTTCATTTCTTCATTTAAAGCAGCTTTCCAGTGTGTTCATGCTTCACTCACGAGTCTGACCTCGACGGACTGAACAGAAGAAATGAATCAGAGAAGATTTCAATGTCAAAGGCGGCAGAAATAAACTCCAGAAATAAACTGCAAGACAACTTTGTTTGGGCCTAATTTTGTTCAAAATGACGTCACACCAGTTCGTTCTTTGACTTCACCTGAAGTTAATCGAGGCCTTTACTCTTTCACTGTTGAGTGACTGGTCACTAGCTGTTACTCATCCACTGGAATAGAGGGAATACAGGTTTTCCAGGACCACCTTATCGGGTCGCTGTCTTTGTTTTTCCATAAGGAATTCCAGTAGGATGTGTACTGTTCCCTAGTCACAGGTTGTTTACTGTGACCTTCTGATTTGACTTAGTAAGTAGTCATTTAGCAGACACTAAATTGTTACCAGGACAATCACCTACCTGTGTTTAAGAACGCTGCAAAGGGCACAGTGGTAATGACACATTGGAATGGATTGTCCTGGTGGGGCAACAAACCTAGAATCTTTTTAGTTAAGATCTTCAATTATTTTCACTGCAATCTCCATTTCTCTCTAATAATAAAATAATAATAATAAAAAAAAAATAATAATAAAAAAAATCTCAAAGCCAGCGATATCCTGAGGCTATTAAAGCTGTAGGTGTGATCCCCCTTCAACTCTACCACTGAGCTAATTTTGGAGGACTTAATTACAAAGAAGACTCTTAACCACTGTCAATAGACAGCAGTCTGAGAAGCAAAGGAAATGAGCCAGACAGGTACTAATATAAATGTACAGCCAAAATTATTCATTTATGATGTTTTTTTTTTTGTCAACAATTAAGATAAAAAAAATAAAAAAAGTGTCTCGTTATGATAATTAAAGGATTTAAAATTAAAACGCGTCGTTTATAAAAATATGATGAGGAAAAAAGAACATTGCAAGATAATTACAATGCACTAAAACTTAAGAAAAACCTAGAAAGAATTAGTTTTAAATAATTGCTTGTTTCTGCCACGGAATAAAACTATTTAAAAGATAATAGTGGCTTATCTTGCAATTCTGACTTTTTTCTTATATCTGCACAAAATTATGCAAATAGAAAAGTTAAAGTATCCTTTTTGTAAGGACAAAAAGAAAACAAAGTGTAAAAATTAACTGCTCTAGAACACAGTATTATACACAGTATTATATCAGGTGCAGATTTCAGACTTCTGTCTTGACTGAGAGATGAGAAAACCTTTGCAAAAGAGAACGGAAAAGAAAACTGTGTCAGAAAGAATATGCGAAAGACACATCCACGTCTTGTTACCAAAAATAGTCTGAAATGGTCTAGACAGCTTGTCTGCAAATGAGAATTTTAAGAATCAGGTTGAAGAAGTTTTTGAATGTGGGAGGAAATACACTAATGATACAGGAGTTGTTCACTTGATAAGAATTGTTTTTTTTTTTAAAGGGCACAAAGGCAGTCTTTGAGGCAGTAATTAAATAACATTTTAGTCATGCGTCTAAATGTCGCTTTATACAGACAGCTGTTAGACGGATCCGATTACGCAGTCAGTTTAAGAGTAACGTCAGGTACTTTTTTCCATCTGCATGATTCAAAACTGACCCATTTGCTTTTCAAATAGTGTAGCGTAATCTCAGATAAACAAGCACACACATGCCTTTAAAACTCTGAATCAAAGCGAGTAGATCCCTTGAAGAGCAGCGCTGTGGTAGGATAAACAGCTCATGTGCTCTACATGTCTGGTCTCGTCCCAGAGAGCTGCCTTAATTAGCAAGGAACAGGAATAAGCTTTGCAAAAACCAGCTACTCTTGCTCAGCCAGGCGCCTCGAGTTAAATTTCAGAAGAGTGGCTAAACCACCGTCACCCAGAATGCACCTCTCCGGGTGCACACACCCTGAACAGGGCTGAGGCCTCAAATCTCAGTCCAACCGCACGGCACTGGGCCGAATCCAGAAGCCACAAACCTCTGCTCCAGGCGATAAACAACTATAGCCTCCAGAATCCTGGTGAACGCCACTTCCTTCCTCTCTGCAACAACAGGCAGAGAACCTAGATACCGGACAACACAAAAGTTTCATTCTTTCAGAGTCACTTTCTGATTTGGTGAGTGGGGATTGTATTTTATGACTGTGTGAATTCACTACGATTTGGCATCACTCGACAACACCCTATTGGAGAAGAACAATGTGAGCTGAAAGGTCACTTAGAAGCCAGCGTAAGTTCTTCTCAGTAGGCTGAACTACCCAAAAATGGTTTCTTATTGTGAACAGTTACAGGCAAGGCTGGTGATTCAAAAGCATTACTTCTTAAAGCAATAACTCCCTTGACCTGAAGAATCAAGAACTGGCCAAAAACAATTGTTTAAAACTCGAGATGAAATTGATATTCATCCTATCTACTTTGTAAATGCATGTTTTAGTTTAGTTTAGTTTAGTTTTTATTGTGAAAGATTCAACCATGTATACAATAAATTTTTTTGTTTGTTTTTGTTTTTTGACCTTGTGAAACCTTTGAACCTTTTTTCCTGTGAAAATTTAAAGGTATAGCAGAGGATGTTTTACTTCCTGGTGGGTAGTCTAAACTATTGGTCCTCCTAATTGTCAATCATTCTAGTGAATCAATCAAACTTTTCAAAAAGTGGAGAGGGCGGGTCTTATCTAAAATTTGGAAAGATCCTCCGCTATACCTTTAAGATGTATCTTTGGTGATGTATGCCAGACTTCTCCGATTAATTAAACCTGCCACTCCACAAACAACAGGAAGCTTGCATTTAAAAAAAAAAAAAAAAATGTTTGTGCTATTTTTACTGTGGAAAACATAACATAATGCCTAAAACAACCCAAAAATGTTGAGAACAACTTTACAGATAAAATACACAAGTTTTAATTTAACAGAAAAAATAATTGAAGTGCTTTACAACATTAAAACCTTGCTTTTCAATACTTAAAAAATGTACCCCATTTACATCAATTATAAGTGCCTCGGAATAATCTTGATTTTTTCTTTTTTTAATGAAAATGAGGAACAAGTCAATTATTTCTTGTGATAATCAACATTATGCCACAAATGTGTCGACTGAGCTTAAACTGTTTTGAACCAGAAATATTCCTTTAAGGCTGGAAAAGTTTTCTTAGTAAGAAGGGAGGTTTGTGGTAAAACAGAGACATTATAGGCCGCAAGACGGAAGAATTCAGGAATTAAAACCTGTTTAGAACTATTTTGATTTTGGATGGTTTACAGAACGCTGAAGAAAAAAAAAGAAAAAAAGAAAAAAAAAAGCCTACTAAAACAAAGGGACTTTTAAAAAAAATTCAAAGGGAAAGAATATAATCTATTCTTTAAAATGGAAACCGAAAGAACAAACAACAAAAAGGTGAATACGAAATGTCAGCTATGCTAGTCACTGTTCAGAAATTCCACCAGGAAAATGTGTGTCAGAGTTTCCATTAAAATCCACCTGTGTGACACAAAGAGCTCACACAGCGTCTGCCCTCTTTCTTTCTTTAACAGCATCCTTTAAATGTGCCACACACGCTGGACCACACAACATCAACTACATTTTACAGCAGTCATCCAGTGGCTTCAGTGTAGGCTACACTTGGCAGAAGAACACAGAGCAACTGTAAACACCACAAAATGAGACTAGAATCAGTCAGGTTACAGCCCAATAACCATAGGTGGAGTGTGTGTAATGCTGGGGAAGGCCTAGCAACGGGTCAAACATTAAAGGGGGCTTGGGCCAAAAATGCACCTGCACATTTAAAGGTGCAGTATGTAAGAATGACAACCAGTGGTCGAAACAGGCACTGCAGTCGAATTCAAAATATCGAAGATCGTCGTTTCTCCCGCAACCTGCTCCTCTGACTGGACGGTGCTTACAGAGGTTGCCAGTTTGAGCACACGCAAAAGGGACGAGCGCAATGCACAATGAAAATTGCAACGTGCAGTATCACAGACCAAAACAATAATAAACATTCCAGCCTGGAAACGCACATTTCAAAGTAAAATAACTGGCTGTAGAAGTGTTTTTCAGAGAAACAAGTATGTGAACTTAGCATGTTTCCTCAATATATGCAAACATATTATGGTATTGTTATGCTTTAGCAGAGTGCCATTTCATGACATTCTATTTTAATGTGTTTTTAAGGAGCAATCGCTTCTAGCCTTATCTTAGAGTTGGTTCACCCTCCGCCTATGCCAATAACTGTACACTGGATGAACAATTGTAGAAAGGTTTGTCCATTTCTTAGTACAGAGGAAAGTCCTCATGCCTGATGTTATAAAATAGTCTGGAGATGCAGATTGAAGATTGCTTGTTGTCATTTTTGATTGACCAAGTATGAGTGGTCCATCTGGGCTCAGGACTTACATTGCTATAGTAAGGCACTTTTAAAGATGGAAATGAAATTGTCAATTTGTAAATATGAAAATATTCACGATTTCAAAGGTATAGCCACAAGAGGGGAACAATATCAGTGTTCAATATCATGATTTTAGTGTGAAAAAAAGAAAAAAAATACACAGGTTTTAAATTTTCCATTTGACATACAAGACATTTTTGTATCATTAAAACATCCTGAAAGTTTCATAGCTTCAAAACCAAACGTCCTCCTGCAGAGCATTTAATTAATCAAGCACCAAAAAACAGCTTGTTTAGATATTGTGGGATCCGTGACTTCACATCTGCCTCTAGAGCAAGACATCAGTGAATGGTTTTACATCATCGCACCATAGGGCATGCCCACTATCAATTAGTAGCTTAACGGCCGTCACATTTCTGTTTTTAAATCCTCCAAGAATTTGCCCCATTTACTAACATTATATTACTTCCATTGTAAAATCACATTGTTTTTGTTATTGTGTGTGGTGCTAATAGTGGTGACAAAAATCACACACTTTAATTGAAATTCAAATAAAATGATATGCATAAATAGATAAAATGTATATTTTTATAAATATATTTTTTTTTTTAATCAAACATGAGGCAAAATTGACTGCGTTTGTGTAAGAAAAATATCCATATTTAAAACTTTATCGACTAAAATAAATAGCTTCCGGCAGACGGATGGGTATATTTTTTTGGAAGTCCATCAAGCGCATCCATCCATGATAAAAGTGCTCAAAACGGCTCTGGGGGGTTAATAAAGGTATCATGAAGTGAAGCGATGCATTTGTGTAAGAAAAATATCCATATTTAAAACTTTATCGACTAAAATAAATAGCTTCCGGCAGACGGCCGTATGCAAGTCGACTTACGCCAAAAGAATAACACTTGAACTTGACGCACAACATAATGACGAACGCGGTTGCCCAGCCCTGTTTGTTTGAACCGCGAGTTTGTTTGAACAAAGCTCTGTTTGTCAGAGCTTACGCTACTCCTACATCATACACTTACATCGTCAAGTGTTACTCTTTTGGCATAAGTCGACTTGCATACGGCCGTCTGCCGGAAGCTATTTATTTTAGTCGATAAAGTTTTAAATATGGATATTTTTCTTACACAAATGCATCGCTTCACTTCATGATACCTTTATTAACCCCCCAGAGCCGTTTTGAGCACTTTTATCATGGATGGATGCGCTTGATGGACTTCCAAAAAAATATACCCATTGGCTCCCATTATAAAGCTTGGAAGAGCCAGGACATTTTTTTATATAACTCCGATTGTATTCTTCTGAAAGAACAATGTCATATACACCAAGGATGGCTTCAAGGTGAGTAAATCATGGGCTACTTTTAATTTTTGGGTGAACTAACCCTTTAAAATGATTGCTATGCCCCACTGTTTTGTAGAGGTCAGCACTTGTACTGGAAAGACAGACAGAGACACTGCTGTATCAAATATGGCCTGACAGCTGCCATCTCCCCTAAAAAAAACAAATAAATAAAGGCAATCTATGAATAACGTTTATGATGTTTCCGAGAATCGTTGCTGTTAATGGCACCGCCTCAGGCTCGTGTCCACTGTGCAGACAAAAGCAGCACGTTATCCAGAGTAACCGCTAACAAAAGGAGTGAAGCCGTGCTACTGTGACTAACGCTTTAAACTCAGCCAGAATATGAAGAACTCAACCTTTAGTGTCATTTTATTATTTATTTTCCCCCATATGAAAGAGGCAACACATTCTAGCTCCATGAGTGCCAAAAATAATCTCAGCAGGACCGATCCTCTGTCCCGGGACTCGACCAAACGCGACTTTGCTCGCCAGCAGCACGTGAATTGCATAATCCACTGCTGTCCTTACATAAGAGTCACAGCACAGAAAGGAACACAGCTTTTTGGCGCATATAAACACCATATCAAAACAATCATGGATGTAATAATCTCACAACGAGGGGAGATTAATTTCTGCTCCTGAATTCCGAGTTCAGTGATTTTTCAGGCCTGCTCGTGGCGGCGGCACATGGTGAGAACAAACAGCTGTGGGTAAGCTGTATGTGTGGAAGGCCAGGCATTCTCCCATTACAGATTTCCCAGAAGCCCCTGGGCTCTGCTGCCTCGACCAGCCAGATGTGCAAACGGTTCCCTGTGGTTGGCTGCCGCTGCAGACAGACGGGGAAACAGAAGAAAACACGACAGAACCTTCTAGAAGGATTTGTGCTGTAAAAAGCACCGCTATTTAAGTGATTCACTTATGAAATATCAGGAGGACCAACTCATTTTAGGGCACAAGCATTGTACAAAAGACATTAAAACTAACACTTTGTGGTGGAGATTCGAGACGCGCGTGCAAAACAATGAAAATCAAAATGCTACCGAAATTAGTTTGGGACGCCTGTCGTTCTCCTCCAAATATAACAAGCACACTTAGAAGAGGGAGGATGAAGGAACAGTTTAAACTGTATGAAAAATAATGTCATGGAGGATTTAAACACATTATAGTGAAATTCTGAACAGCTACAAATATGTTGCCTTTTGTTACAGATTTGTGAAACCAAATAAAACTCCTTAATCAGATGGATGTCATTTATTTATTTATTTAATTTTAATTCTATTCTATTCTATTTATTAATTTATCAGAAGACACATATTGGTTCTCTGCCAAAATTAGATATTATTTGTTCATGCTAATTTCCCCTATTTTTACATTAAGAATACCTTTGCCATCAACTAACGCTCACTTAAAGGTAGGGTAGGCAATTTCAGAGAGGCTAGCAATATCAAGCTAGCTTTGAAAGCACGAGATCCCACCCTCCCTTCAGAATACTTTACAAAGCCACGCCTCCTTCAAAACACATGAAGAGTCTGCAAAGCATCATGAGAGACTGCGTTAAATTACCTCATGTCTCAAAGCACATAACATTACAATAATAATGAACGTAAACAACTTACAGAGCTCTGAGTTATGCATTCATAACAGTGTGGAGCAGAGCGAGCATTTTCAATTAATTCCAATGAAAGTTGAGCTTCCATAGGAATTGACTGAAAAAGCTAGCTCTGCACCAGTGGACACGCACCGTTATGAATGCACAAAATAGCACCAATTTGGGGGTGGACATTGCTTGAATGGTGGCTTCATTATTATCCTTAATGAAAAAAACAACTAGAAAACACAACTAATCCTTTGCAGATTCCCCTTTTAGCAATGGGCTTAAATCCCAAATATTGACAAATATTGGCACTTTGAAACCAAATCTTCCGCCATCGTCTTGTCAGTCAGCTTCTCACTCTCGTGATAAATGAAATCTGACTCCTGCTGCTGATCTGTGCTGCGACTGTCGTTCAGCTCACGCTGCATTGAGCAGACGCGTTCGGTTTTTAATTGTAGTGTCTGTTCTCTAATTATTTTTATTACTATGAAAAAAAAATCTAAACGTTGTAGAATGTAGACTAATGTATCTTTAAATATACCTTCTGTTGTTAATTGATGTTTATTTCATGCTATAACTAGTAGTAAAGAGGAAGAGATGATTGGTTCATGTGCGCTCCGCGGTGCCGCTCACTACATTAAAGAGCGCCAAAACAGCATTTATTGCATGAATTTCATAATAAAGTTTACAGATTTTGAAAGCAACATATCAAAAGTAACAAAACTCAAAACTTTATGCAATTGTTGGATGGTAGTCGTGCTACAAGTATTGTTTAGTGAAGTTTTGTTCACACATTAACAGAAGAATCATTTTAAGAATCAATATCAGGTCATCAAAATGAAGACCAATCATAAACAGTCCATGAAAAAATGAAGACCAATCATAAACAGTCCATGACTATCAAAATGAAGACCAATCATAAAGATGGTCCATGAATCATTTTCAAAAGAAACTGAGCTTTCTCCATCTTCTCACAGTTTGATTCCATGACACCTATGTACTATTCACGTCATGGTCTAAGACATCCCTCATGGACTGTTTCAGACTTTCCCCACTCCTGTCTTCCACTTTGGAAGAAACTAAGAGTGCTACTCTTCTAAAATTAGCTATTAAAAGTGCACAAAACTAGCAATGCCAGAGAATGCCTTGAAAAGCAATTTCCTGCAGTTTTAACAGGCAGACTTTGAAGATCATTCCAGTTTAGATTAAAAGGCACATTTACAAGTGCATGCAAAGAAAGACGTTTACCCCCTTTAACAAGCACGGCCGAATGCCATGCTGTCAAAATGCCGTTCATTTTTTAAGCATGAAAGAATGACACAATAGCTCATTGTTTTAGATTCAGTAAGGGACTTAATCCTATTAACAGAAATGCAAATGTCAAACTATAGGCTAGTCTAGATATTGCGAATAACAGATTTACAATTGGTGTTTTGTGTAGAAGAAAAAAAAACAGGAAAAAGTAGCCAAATTTAGAAGCCAAATGTAGAAGTTAAGTGGTTTCTAACCCGAGGTCAGTTTGTTCAAATGACAGTGTTGGCATTAGTGAAACACAGTCAAAAACACATATGTGGGACACAAACCTTGTTTAAAAGACCTCTGTCCACATTTCCTACAACACCATCTACATTTACATAAATCTAAACTTTTTTATCTTTTGTCTGAAAGAGGGGTTTATCAGTTTAGTATAGCCTGTCTCTCCAAAAACAGCATCAAACAAGCCACAGATAGGAAACCTTCATGTTTGTTGATGTTCTGTGTGTCCTGTATTTAGTCTCAGCCTTGATGTATCTACAGTAGGTCACTGTTAACTTGAATAACCTCATTCATACAGACTTATACAACTTTTACATCCATCACTCACAGTATGGTTCCCACAATGAGAAACAAGCCATAAATATTGAATTTACTGTATAATACAAAATGTCGCAAAATTTGGATGAATAAATCAAGATCAAATGGTGATATGAACTAGTATTTGACTAGACTTTTAATTAAATACAAAGTCTGCATGTCTCTGTGTGAATAAATGGTGCAGTTTTGTCTACTACTCATACTCAAGCATGCATGACATGTGTGAGGTTTTCAGCATCTGCAGTCTCACCATATGAGAACACGAACACATGAACTTCACTGAGTTACTTCACAAGCATTTCATGACATTTTGACAGAAATATATTACTATTGTTTAGAATCCACTTCTCAAAGTAATAATAATAATAATAGTAAAACAATAACTATTTTAAGGAATAGCCTATCACAAATTTGCATCCATCATTTAATTTCAATAGTAAAACTGTTACATGCAAAAAACATGGAATTTGGGAACAAAATTAAATGATTTCCTACTATCCTGACAAAAAAATCCTTTATGCTTGATCACTAGTGAGTTCGAAGACACCGCACTTTCTAATGCTCCAATTCGCAGAATTACAGTGCTGTGAATTGAATGATTTTCATATCAATTTGAATGGACAATTTGATACAGCAGCAAGTTTTAAATAAACCGTTAGCAAACTGACAAGTAGTATCAAATTACAATGGTTTTAATACAATATATGAGTGATGTAAAGACATGGAGTGACATTTGAGCATTAATAATAACATACACAAAAATACCAGAAAGAAGTTGTTTACATAGAAACATCCACCCACAGGAATAACGTCTGTGACCCACAACCAGAAGCTCATCCGCCCAGAACAGATTTAGACAGTTCAACAACATACATTTTGTTTGTTTTTACAAACTCAGGGACTGAAGTTAAAATTACTGTCAGTAGTATTCAACAGCATGACACAAAACTTAACTTGTTTAACCTTTAACATTCTTTTAACAAGATCTTTTTACATAATTGGTCAGTTATGGTTATGATTGACCAGCAGAAACAAAGGCCACAAATATAACATATACTACCAAATGACAAGTAACGAACAACAGAGTAAATTATGATACATAACCTTATTTTACATCGACCATAAAGTTGTAGCCTCCCCTCTAACACGCTATGAACACTTCCGACAGGACATGTGTTCTCAATCAACTTCATTTCTAATTTGGGCTTAAAAAAAAAAAACAACACAGTCTGTGTTTTTATCCTCTTTCCTAACTTTCACAGTAAGGGAGAAAACAACACTTATGATTCAAATGTTCATTTTTAGGCAACAGATGCTGCATGACAAAGATGAACAGTCTGAAGATTCAAAACAGGACAGCAGATTTTTCTTCAGTTTATTATTGTCACAAACAAAGACATGATGGAGCGGATTACATAAGGAAAACAAAACTTCTGGGTCATGTTCCCAGACCTATGAATTTTGTTCATTTCCCTTCTGTAATTACTATACATGCAAATTCAAAACAATCCTCTAATCTTATATACTTCCGCAGAGAGAAAAGAGATAGAGAGAAAAAAAAAGTAGTTAGATGCACTTCAAGTAACTAAGAAACAAACAATTAACTTATTTTTACACTCATTAATTGTACGGCGTCATAACCACAATACTGTTCAAAAGTTTGGGCTCAGTAAGATTGTTTTATGTTAAATCCACTGCATCCACTACAACAGTCTTCAGCGTTACATGATCCTTTGATCAGCATATGATCAGCTTGATTGATTGGACGGCTGTGTACACAATATAATGTGATGAAAAAAAAAGCTATTTGTTACTGGAAATCTTAAGTCATTTTCAACAGCCAAACTACTGTCACACAACTGAAAAATTTAGTTAAATAAGTAGTATTGCTACTTTTAGTTAGTTCCTCCCCATCGTTGAATATGTGCAAGAATCCGTTACATTCATTTCCTCTGACCCTAGATTAGTCATTACCCAGAGATCTAGGGGGCGTTTCTGTGCATCTGGCCAACCACAGGCCAGGACAGGTGCACATCAGGTGGGTCTTTCCCACAATGCTCTGGTGTGGAAGTCCCCAGTGTCTGTCTCTGCAGGGGTGAGATCTGCTTCTGGGTCTGGGCATTAGAAAGCCCTGAGTCAGTGTCTGCAACATGAGATCAAGTCCATGTCTGGCTGAACTCAAGAAGAGGAAATTAACCCAGACTGCCTGAGCTATTTTTTTTCTCTTTTTTTTTTCTCATCTTTATAGTGCATTTAAATAAAGGAAGTCTCCACTGGTGACCTCTCTGAGGGAGTTAAAGGGAGCAGAAAAAGAAAGGAAGAAAAAGAAAAGAAAAATATAAAGTTTTGTGAGTTTTTAGAGCTTTGTTGGCACCAGGGGGCATTTAAAGAAACTGTTTTGTCCATGTGTGTTAAGATTGTTGCTGCAGTAGAACCTTGTAGGAACTTCAAGTGGCCCATCAAGCTTTATTTTGCGATATGAGAGAAAATAGTTAAGAACGGTTAAATTTTTAAATGTTTTACACTGCAACATGCCTTGCACAATCAGTGAAGTTTGATTCCAAATAGGCCTGTTGAATGTTAAATGGATTTAATCCATGTTCAGTAAAAATGATTAGATGATGCAGCAATAAACTAGCTAGTATACCTTAATGCATGTGTTTTTGAATTTGATAACTGAAAAAATTTATTAAAACAGAAATCTATTTTAATGACAAAAGTTCAAATAAGTGAGCAAGTGACAAATATCGGTAGCGGTCACTAGTTGCTTTTTAACATCGTATCGGCTAGAATTTTTTTTTTTTTTTCGTGCATTCCTACTCTTAATGACCATTTTTTGTGAAATGAAACAGTTCGCTGATTATACAGCTTAAACCTAACAGTATTGTGTTGTTCTGAAGGTTTGTGAGACTAAAACCTGTTGTTTATATGACAAAATGTAATTAAAGAAACATTTTATTCTGTCAGTAGTATCTTAAGAAAGTTAATAAACGTTACTACCATTTTTGTTTAGTATTTATCAAAATCAATTATTGGAATGTGTTTGTTATGTCTAAAACAATTTTAATACCTTTTGAAATAACTGATTTAAACGTGTTAATGAAATTCTCATCATCTGGCAATGAATTTCTTTTCCCCAAAAAATATTTTCCCCCAAAAGTACTAAAAGGATCATTAACGGAAGCATTAAATAACCAGAAGTGTCTAAAGAAACTGGAAGCAGAATCAATAATGGGTTAGTTCACCCAAAAATGAAAATTCTGTCATTTACCCTCAAGTCGTTCCAAAACCCATAAGACTTTCATAACGGAAACACAAATTATGATATTTTTCATGAAAACTGAGAGGTTTCTGTCCCTCCACTGAAAGTCCATTACACAAACACTTTGATGCTTCAAAAAGTTCATAAAGACATGAATCGAGTGGTTTAACCCAAGTCATCAACAATATCTTCATTTGTGTTCTGAAGATTAACGCAAGTCTTATAGGTTTGGAACGACATGAGGGTGAGTAAATGACAGAATTACATTTTTTTGGGTGAACTATCAAACTGAATCCTCATCCCTAATGTCTATGTATATATTTATTATAATTAGCCCCCAAATGCTGCATGAAAATTAAGCAGTGCGTATTTCATTTTTATAAATGATGCCAACAAACATTCGAAAAGTGGATGTGGAGGTCAGATTTCCAATATATTTTGGGGGCACAAGCACTGCTGTGGAATGCGTCAAGAATAAACCAGACTCTAAATGTCCTTGATTTTATAAAAAAATTTATGGAAAGCGCTTACATGTATAAACTGCAGTCCTATCCATCTGTGGTCCAAACCAATGTGGCTTTTCTGGCTCCTGAAGATGAGTATCTCTGCTTTTGGAATGATCTCTAATTCACACTGACTCATACACAGTCATGTCTATGTCAGGAACTCATGATTGACGGGAATGCTTGGACTCTCCGGTACCGCCCAGCGAGCGTTGCCTGTTACGGGCTTACTCACGCTCAGGTTAAGAGAAAGCCAAATCGTGAGAAAGCACCTCATTGTTCAGCATTCACAATGGTCACTATGAGAGCTGAATGGCACTCACAGCTACGAGCAAAGAAACTAATTAGCATAATAGTACAAATCCTGCTGACCACTTAAAAGCTTGTGCTGGCGCAAGAAAACACGACTTACGTAATCCACGACTGGAAGCCAAGCCGTCAAGAGGAGTAAAACTTAGCATGCATGAACGGTTTGACCACATTTTAGATTACCAAAGCTAGAAAAGCTAAATGTAAATCCTCCTATGCTTTTAACCACCATTTATGCAGAGATCTAATTTTGTATAAGGTGTCAAAAACAGAATTCTGCAGTTAATAATAATAATAAAATACAACATAGAAACTTCAATGCAAGTCTGTGACATTTTTCTACTTTTGTTGTGTTTGTTTTCTTTTTGCTGCCAGGTGAAAATTGTAAATCTGATCACTATAAATAAATCAACACACTAAGTGTGAGGAACCAGAATGCATGCTTTAGCAAAATATGTCAAAGACAAGTAAAAACAGCTTGTTTTTGGAGTGTGAGTATGCATTGTGTCTTCCTTCAAGGCATTACTGGACTACGGTTGTGTAACTGCTGAGATGGGAAGTATGCAGATACTTGCAGAGCAGCGTTCATACCTTTAAAGCACGGTAAGAGAAGCGTCCTATCTGTGGATGTGGAAAGATGAGCACAGCCCAGCCTGCTGAGGTGCCTCTCTCTCTCTTTTTTGTCCCTTTTCACGTGGCTCTTTTGTCTGTGTGAAATGCCCGCCATACCAGTAGACTGTGACCTGATTTCTATAGGCTGCAGTTTCTTTGAGAACAGAGCGATCTGAACCCTCAAATGAACAGCAAAGCCCAGTTAAAAAAAAAAAAAAAACCTGCATACATAGGCTACTACACACAAACACACTACTATATCAAAGTTTAGGGTCAGTAAGATTATGTAATGTTTCTGAAAGAAGTCTATAATCAAGCCTGCATTTATTTTATGAATATTATTAGAATTTTAGTTTATTTTATGAATATTATTACAATTTTACAATACTGGTTTTCTAGTTAAGTATAACTTAAAACGTAATTCATTATTGTAATGCAAAGCTGAATTTTCAGTAGCCACCACTCCAGTCGTCAGTGTCACATGATCTTCAGAAAAAATATTCTAATATGCTGATTTTGTGCTCAAGAAACATCTATCATTATTGTCAATGCTGAAACCAGTTGTACTGCTTAATATTTTTGTGACAACTTTTTTTTTTTTAAGAAAAACATTTATTTTCACTTTCAATTTAATACATCCTTGCTGAATAGAAGTATTCAACTATGAATAAATAAATGAATAAATAAAACTTACTGACCCCAAACTTTTGAAAGGTAATGTATATATCCCTGACAATCAATATCTAGCCTACATTTTGTGATAGCGACTTAAAACAAGTCCAGCAACAACTTTTTTAGTGAATGACATCACTCAACTAATGTTAGCACATAGCAAAATTGTTTTAACAAAACAAGTATAGCTCTATTTTAATATGAACCACCCACTTTTCACCAATCAATCAATGCCCAGTTGATAAAGTCATGTCCTACATTTTTTCTTGTTGAATATCCGGTTTCACTCGGAAATGTGTCAAATTATGGGGTTGCAAATGGCAAATAATGTTGAGTTTAAAACACCATGCATATTTCACAAGTTTGGACAGATTTTGCAATTGACAAAAGGCAATACCAATAATCTCAAAATGTCCAAATATATCGGCCCTATCACTAGTACCAACCATTTTGGAAAGCAGTGACTACAATAGGACATAAATTCTCTGATGTTAAGAGGACTGGCCAAAGTATCTAACACACATTGTAACAGTTCAGCTGCAGGATGCTGATTTGTCTTTAAGGGTGCATTGGGAGAGTCGGAGTCTCTCCACAGGAAAGAACTGTCACTCTCTTCCCTGCCATCAAAACCAGCAGCCTTTCCTGTAGAAAGTTATCTCCAGACCACAGCGGTTCTATCACACACACATGTGTGCTGGTGACAACATAATAACTGCACATGGGGCCACGTTTGGGACCGTGTCTCTGTGTGCTTCAAAACACAGCATACAATCACAGATTACATGAACCTAGTACATTACCCAGTATTTTCGCCTGACCACAGGACCACAGAAATTGTGGGATGAATCACTCTGAAAGTATTTACTTAATTCATACTCTACATTCTGCAGGATTTTTAACCCCTAACTGACCAATTCCCAATTGGGGTCAGAAGAACTTGAAACCAATACAAGTTTGCAAGGCTTCCTTAAGACTGATTAGTCAACCAGATCTTCAGGCAAGACGAGTCACCAGACAATGCTTCAAATGAAGCAGGAAAATCCACCTTGAATAAAGGGATGTGGGTGGGAAGTGAGAGAGCTCGTACCTTGTCTCTGGATAAAGAGTCGCAGCAGGGGGTGTGCGGTGGACACGGCCTTGCAGAAGTTCTCATCGTTATTGATGGGGAGGAGGTCTCCGTGAACATCGGCGTATCCGATCATCACCTCCATGTTTGCAATCCGGTGGATTGTCATGATGAGTTTGTAGAATTCCTCAAATTTGCCGGGTTTTAGTCGATCCACTGAAAACCTGCGGAACTCTGCTCCATACTGCAAAAGAAACGCAGAAGTCAGCATGCTGTCACAAAAACATCACTACATTGATATTTATAGGGCGTTTGACGGATCTTTCCAGTCGTTTGTGATTAGGTGATACGGATTACTGGCCGGCCGATACACTGGCCAATGTTTGGCATTTTCAAATAATCAATAAGTTACATACTTATTGATAAGCCGATACATGTTAGAAGCAGACATTTATTTTGACAGCACTAGGATTTTTATTTTGACAGTGCTGTTCTTCATTAGTGTACAGTCTTTCAACATAACAGTAAAGAAGAACGTAAACGATATATGAAAAAGTATTAAAGCATTTGCATTTGTATTAGTAGTAATAAAAAGTAGAAAAAAAAAAGGCTATAATACTTTCTCACTCGGCATTCGGCAAATATGCATTTATATCATTCAAAAGTCTTTTAATATCTTATAATTATTTTAGAACATGCGCCTCACAAACTTTTGCAAATCCTGCTGTTAGATTCTCTAAAGTGTGCATTTGTAGCCTGCATATAAACGTGAAAAAAGTCTGTATCGATCGACCGAACGCACTCTCATATTTTATGCTTCGGCGAATTGGTTGCCAATTCGTATTAATTTGTACGATCCGATTCCAAAATGTTATGCAATCTGCTCTGCTTACGTCCCCCTTGGTAAATGGTGCCCTACGCAGAATGCGTACTCTGCTTATATGGAGTATCGGTATTGGATTCATATCGGTATCATTTGCCAGAATTGACAAGTTAAAGGTCATTAGATTTAGCTTTCTTCCCACTTTAAATCAGACACAGAGACAAAGCATTGCAGTAATATTGCATTTATGTATTTGAATGAATCAAGAGTGAGAAACAGATTGTGTGTGTGTAAATTGTCTCTCTACTAATAGTGAAGCTGTAGGCTGAATTCCTTTAAAAAAAAAGAGATGCTTCCACCTCGTTGCTGAAATATAGAAGGCATCTTTTCAGTAGCAAAGCTATTTTATTAATATAAGTCAAAGGGCAGTGTTGACAACAAATGCTCCTGAGTCCTGAATATTTCTGTAAGTGTGCAGTGTGATCTGATCTCTGTGTGCGAGTAACTGTCTGTCTGTCTGTATGTGTGTGTGTGTGTGTGTGTGTGTGTGTGTGTGTGTGTGTGTGTGTGTGTGTGTGTGTGTGTGTGTGTGTGTGTGTGTGTGTGTGTGTGTGTGTGTGTGTGTGTGTGTGTGTGTGTGTGTGTGTGTGTGTGTGTGTGTGTGTGTGTGTGTGTGTGTGTGTGTGTGTGTGTGTGTGTGTGTGTGTGTGTGTGTGTGTGTGTGTGTGTTTCAATGAAAGCAGCCCACCTTCCAGCCAAACAAAGATTTAAAATAAAAGTTTACAATTTTCACATTCTCCAGCACCGTGAGAACCACAGTTGGAATTCTCAAGGTTAAATCACACCAACCTCATTTTATCCAGTTTCAAACTAAAGGTAGACCCAATACATGTCATCTTATGTCTGTTTCGACACCACCTAACTAAAACTTTAGACTTTTTTCTGTTACTTTACTGGCCTTTGAATTAATCTATTTAGCCTTCAGACATGTCAGAAATCACAAAACACTGATACTGAGAGATAAAGAGTGTTTTGGCCAGGCCTCTAACAGTCTGCTCGGCTGTCTTTGCAGCTCTGCTGTTTGTAATGAGGAAATGGAGTCAAACAGGGACAGAGACACAATAGAGTGAAGCACAATGCTGGATGATGAGTAAGCAGCGCGAACTTCCACAACAACACACACTAGCGGATGTCACCCCTGCACAGGTGAACAAACCCAACCAATCTTCTCAGAACACACTCAGAGCCGTGCAAACAATGACAAGAGACGTCATTACTTTTCCTCTGCACTGCTTTTTAAGTGTTTTGCTATGCCATTAACAAACAATTAATGTACTATGATTTGGAAAGTAATAATCCTACTCTACAGGACTGATAGTATGCAAATTGGGATCACTGTTGTTATTATTAACTAAAACTATTACAATTTTTTTTTTTTTATTGAAATAAAGCTGAAATAAAACAAACAGTAGGCTATTAGATGGAAAATCTTAAATTAAATGAAAATTAGAAATGTTGCTTTTAATAATTTAAGCTGAAGTATTACAATTTTCTAAAAACTAAAACTGAAATTAAAATTACTATTTAATAGCATTACTAATTTTAATAAAATTTATATTTATATTTTTTTAAACAAAAACTAATAAAAACTACATAAAACAAAAACACAGATTTACAATAAAAAAATATTAAAATAAAAACTAAAAATCTAAAATATTAATATTAAATATAACAGTATATAAATAATACTAAAATAGCACTGATTGGGATGTGGTCTAACAGATCTCTTTATCTCCACACAAACCTTTAAACAACACCATCACATAATGGCTGCATTTAAAGTCGCCTGGTTTGAAGTGCCATGATGACCAAGATCAAATATGTTCAAGCATCACTGGTTCAACCCTACAAATCTTTGGTTACTAGCTCTGAACATCAGGCCATGGCCGTTAAGTATATCTTCGCCTACATATTCGGAAGAGACAATTGTCTGTCCCCTTCACTAAAGGGGTCAAGCTGAGTTTATGTCTCGAATCACGTGACTGTCACGCAGATGCGAGTCTTGATTCAATGCGTGGGTCGTCCCATCCAGCCTGAAAAACACAGGCCTCACTTTGTCTTTCACAGCAGCGGTTGAGTCTGCAGAATCCCAGCATTCACTCGTGGACTGTGCTGCTCTATGTAATTATGCCCCTAGAACCAGAGTCCTACATTAACCAGTGGCAGCCTGTCATTAGCACATGAAATATAAATGTGAAGCAGCAGAAATACACTCAGAGGGTCTCTGGGGTGGCAGGTGTGTGTGATCAAGTTGACTGCATGTGACAATGTGCCCAATTGCAGAAACATAGGAATTACAAAAACATCCATCCCACCGCCTACAGTAAGTGTGAGAATTTAACCCATTTATCAGCAAGACATCAGAGCTGCTGCTGCACAGACTAAATACATAAAGTGTGTTTCATTCCAGTCTTTCTGTTTCTAATGTGAAGAACGAATTGTTTTAAAATGTCATTAAATGGTGACATACTTTTGTTGTTGTTCTTTCCCTGAGAGTCACTGATAATGTTAGTCACGGTTTCTTTAGCAAACAGTTGTAATTTAGCCTTATTGAATACGGTGCTAAAATTGTTAAAGTCAGAGTAAAATTATCAGGTTAGGTTATTTAAACATAGATAACCCCACTGGGAGACAGAAACATTCGGACAATGTTTTATTTTGCTAACACTAATGGCTTGGCCACTTCTTACTGTTATTGGGAGCTATGGCAGGGTTGTAGGCCAAGGACAACATTATTTCTTTGTTTCTTACTGTTTACTTGACTAATAACATGAAAAACTTGCAAATGCTGCATAATATTTATTTGATTGAGAAATAATGAATTAAAGGTAAAGGTAAAAAAATGAATTTATCCCCAGACTTAAGTCTAGTCCCAGACTAAAATTAATGTTTGAGAGGTTTTAACTGAAAGCAACTTGCACTGACATATCTTAAAATTATTTTGTCTCAAGATGCATACCAGTAATGTTTTTTTCTAAGGCACATTGATAAAAGCTAGCTATTTAAATATGTCCTAATTGAACTAAGGTCTAATCCTGGCTTAATCTAAACCCTGTCTGTGAAACCAGGCCTTCATTTAATAACATATTTGTTTTTGCTGTGGCATCAAGATGAAATTTGATTAATACCAAACCAAACATATTTTGGTATCATAAAAATGTTTCTTGATATTTCCCCTGGCTTAAATATAATAAATTGTAACATAAATTGTGATTCAGTTTTTCACCATACTGCGGCACATGATTAAATTAGTTTTTGTTCTAACCAGCTGCAAGAATGATAACAAACAGCAGGGAATTCTGGTATTGGAATGATTTCCTTAAGTTAAAATATCCTAGAGCATGACTTTTTTGATAATGTTCAAATGGTTTAATTTTTTGTTATTTGATTATATAGGCTACTTATTAATTTCGTTGCAAATGAGCCACGTGCTCTTCACAATTTTGTGTTATGTGATTGATTTTGACACGTCATGTACCTTTGTCACGTCTCACGTCTAGTGTACAAATTGCTTATCACTGGAATCTTATCGCATCTGGTTAGGACACAGTGTAAATCTGAATCCGTCTTAATTTTGTTGTTATCCATGTGCAAACTCAAGCCTAAAAACAATAACATGACCTCAGGTAATTGAGTATATACAGTAGGCCTACACAGAGCATTACATAGCCTACCCAATTTCCAACATCGAAATCCTGAGTAATATGAGAACAGTGAAAACACTTTATCAGTCCTCAAACTCTGACAGGTTCAGGCAAGTCAAAACACAGCACTACAGCCAGATACACAGCTCTTTGTGTTAAATACTTGTGTGACACTCAACAGTACCCAAAACCCAATCTTATCAAATGTCAGTATAGCGTTCCAAAGAGTACATTTCCAATTGAGATCCAGCTTGGTCAGTGGAAAACAGAATTGAAAGAGCAGTTGGAGGAGTGTTTCTGGAAGATGTACAAAGCCCCAGACACGTTAGATATAAAGTGGTGGGAGGGAAAAAAAAACAGCTCCTCACAAAAGAACATTGACTCATGGTTCACTTCAGAAACCCCCTCACACACTCTTATCACTATATCAGAGTTCCTTTCTGAACAACCCTTCCTTGATTGTGATGTACCGGAACTGGGGGATGACATCAAGAGCACTACGTGTGATACAGAGAGATCAGTGACATCACAACGTTGCATCACTTTGTGATGTTGATAAAGATGTAGTTGATAAACAGTGTTCCAAACATCATGGCAGGAAGATCTTTGATAACAATTCCATAAACATTCTTGCCTCGCAGGTTTAAGTTTCACAAATCCATCCATTGATACTTTTGTTTGGGGGACGAGTATTGGTTCTTCCAGGTTTCAGTGGGAAAGCAGGTTGATCCACAGACACCATTTCAACATTGATAGGTATCTTCCAAGAAAAGAGAAATGTAATGGGGCCCTCTTGTCTTTACAGACCCCAAACAGTGGCTCCTTTCATTGACAACAGTAGCAGGGATTTTCAGCCCCTGTAATGAATTAGAGCACGACTGAATAATAGACGTGAATAATAATCAGACAATGGCAACGGAGTCTGGATCTGGGCATGTCGCCCACACATTCCAACAATTAGGACCCATCACATCCATAACCACATAATAAAAGTTTGTCTAGCCAAAGTCTAGTTCAACAGACAACTGAGTTTTTTCAGCCACTCTCATTTATTTTTTTAATATAGAGTGAATAAAGTGACAGACATATCAAAAGTGAAAGCAGAGACATGTAATGAATCATCTAGTTCCAATGGGTCTCAATGACAGCGCCTTGATAGATACTGTCTCCATCAGCTTGGCTGCAACAGATGTATAGTCCACACCACCATTAGTACGAGCGGTGACATATATAGAATTATTTCTGTGAAGGCTTGGTTGAAGCTTTGTCAGATATTTCCCCAGGCAAATTGAACAATTACTGTATATGAAAGGTCTTTATGGCTCCACTTTGAGTGATGATATATCTATCATCATGATATAAATGAAAAGCATGCTATTCTTCAAGGGAACTATTACAATAGAATGATAGACAGAAAAACACAGACAGACAGACAGACAGACAGAGACAGACATCTTAAATGAATAGCCTAGTTCACCCAAAAAATAAAAATTCTGTCATTATTTACTCACCCTCATGTTGTTCCAAATCTGTATGTGTTTCTTTATTCTATTCAGTTGAACATAAAAGAAGATATTTTGAAGAATGTTGTAACGAGACAGTTGACGGCACCCATTGAGTTTCATAATATGTATTTCCTACTATGGAAATCAATGAATGCAATCAACTAACTGGTTACCAACATTCTTCAAAATATCTTCTTTTGTGTTCAACCAAATAAAAAAACTCATACAGGTTTGGAACAACATGAGAGTGAGTAAATGATGATGAACTATCCCTTTAATCCCATTTCCCTAATGAGATTATTAAAGTATCAATGTTAACGGTGGTTTAAGTATGTGCTGTAAGTGAGGAGAAGAAACTAAAAAGTTTAACTTTGTCCAACTGACACAAATAAAAGAGCCCATCCCAATGAATCAGCCCTCGAGTTTGTTCTTGTCAAATGTGTAAATGTGTCCTTGTGTCCTTGTGTTGTTAGAATACTATTTTCGGACAGCTGGAAATGAGGACAGCATTTAACCTGTCCTGATGTGAAGATTACAAAACACACAAAACTTCAGAGAGCAGCTTGAATGCAAAAGAGCAGAAAGCTCCCATCTGAAAGCCACATGCTGCAACCAGACTACAGAAAGACTGAAACTGTATTTGTGCTTGAAAATGTGAAGGTTTTATATCATTTTGGAGATCTAAAGTCATGAAAATCATAAACACTACACATTAATGTGACAGTTCAAGCGCCAAAACGGTTGTGTTGCAACTCATTTTACAGGAGACGACTAAAAGTTAAGCAGAAAAATGCTGATGAAACAAAACGCAATTCTCAAAAGCAGAGGGAAACGTTATTTTAAATTGACGTAAGTAAATGAGTAGCCTACTATACAAAGACCACACTACTTCATTTGGTAAAATATGATCTGACATGGGCTAACCAAAGTTAGCCATCCCTAGTTTTCCCATCTAAAAATATACAACATCGTGTAACTATGCAACGAAACTATTCTCGTAAAATAGTTTTCCAGCATGCATTTCATACAACTCACCTTGCTTTTCACTTCCACGGCGTTCATGTTCAAGCTACGCAAAGATTGCGACTTATTACTAAAGCTCCGGTTCATTTCGCTCGCTTGAAACTTTTCAGCCCGTCCAGGATGATGGGCTCGATTTATAAGCCTGTCCCGTTATTGAACGTCCAATATCCACGTTCCAGATGCGGAAAAGTTAGTCCTCGGAGGCTGTGTTACTGTTTTTTTCTTAACTTGAGGTCGCGCGGTGTCTCGGTCACTTCACAAAACTTCTGCAGAAAATTATGTGAAAGGCAAATCAGCGCCTCTCACTAGGGGGAGTGGGTTAAGTTTTCACATATGACATCATCGCTCCCTCTCTCAACGAATCCGACGAGTTTACCAGTCCTACTATGGTGAAGGCTTCGCTTATGAATATTAAATGCATAACGTGACGCTGGTCCGGTAGGAGTAACGATTGGCTTAAAAGCGAACGTTGGTAAGTGGGCGGAAATTAGCTGGCAAAGTGAATGTTCGGTTAAACACTAAAACTTTAAGCTTGTTTTTCCTTTTTGGAATTAGAAATCCTAAAACGGAAATTGCTCTTCATTGTTCAAAATAACAACTTCATTCTAAGAAATGAATTTTCTCCTCAGAAAACAGGGCGGTTCTTTCCGACGAAGGCTGGCTTATGAATATTAATAGCTTCACGTGACTAGACGCTCCAGGAAGGTTACCAAGCAACTTTAGCTCGACGTTATTATTAATGAGCGATTCCTTAGCCATAGTAGAATTTGTTATATCTCCTCACTAACACATCACATATGAATGTGGATTACAACATTACATACAGTAAAGGGACTATAAGCGCACTCTTTTTAGAAGGCGATGTTAATATTACGGACATAGGCCTACAGATTGTCTGGATGTGCAGCATTGCAGGGAAGCGGCTCTCAGGCGCCGATTACCGACAGCTGCTCTGGCCAAGAATGTTTTTTTTAGTAACTTCTCCGGCAAACATTCCACTGGCCAATAAAAAAACAAAATATGTTTATGCTTGTCTCAAAACTACCTAAAACATTATGTGACTATAGGAGTAAGTTACACTAGCTTACTCAAAATATTACACTTTGATTACTAGCCTAACGTTACCATAAACATATTTAGTAGGGCCTAGATATTTTGATTTGCATGTTTAGTTAAATGAAATGGTCTCTTATGGTCAATTAAAATGATAGTTTCAAAAATGAAATTTCTGTAATCGTTTACTCACCCTCAAGTTGTTCCAAACCTGTACGAGAATGTCTTCTGTTGAACACAAAAGAATATATTTTTATGTCTGTATAACCAAACATCGACTTCCATTGTATTTTTTTTCATAAGTCAATGGGGTCCGTCAACTGTTTGGTTAGCCTACACATATTCTTAAAAATATATTCTACAAGTTATCTAATATGTAAGGTTACTTTGTTTGTTTGTTTGTTTGTTTGTTTGTTTGTTTGTTTGTTTGTTTGTTTGTTTGTTTGTTATTTACAGTGTATGTGCGATCGATCAGACGTCAACTGGCGGTGGCCTTACTGGTGGTTCTCACATTGACCGCTAGATGTCACTGCTACACAATAAAAAGAGTGTGCCTTGCGTTAAACCGTGCAGTTGAAGTGCACTGAATGAAATTGGTTCAGAGTCATACCCAGTCCCTCCAGAAAAACGCGATTATGCGATCGCATGATTCCATGCATAATCAGCCAAAGTCCGCATATTTATGCGGGGGGCGCATTTTTTTAAATACGCCGCACTTTTGCCGCATAAATTGCAGATTTCCGCGTGCAAAATATGCGGGCTTCGTGATTTCATAATCCCCGCATTTTCGTTGCAAAAAGTCAGCAGAAAGTTGACAAATGTTGGGTTTACTTCACACAAGCGCAGCCATTTCCCCTGTTGCCATGGGAACGTTATGAAGTGACGTAATTACGCGACATCATTGAAAAGCTGCAAACCCCGCGATAGGCCTATTTCACAAAAATCCGGTCGTATCTTACACCGCAGGCCGTGCTTTGCATGTTTTCATGGAACAACTGGGGAGAAGTTAAATCACGTCAGACACAGAAGGCAAAAAGACGTGTCTGTGGTGTGAAGGAGTAAGTTAAGCAGATGTTGAAAATGGAGTGTTGATGCTGGTTCGGGAGTGATGCCCTGACAAAACATGTTTATTGCACTTGATTGTTATCTGATTTGCACGTCATGCACTTTTATTTATTATTATCAAATGTTGGCAAATTAAAATTGTTTGTAGAAGTTGTTTTCTGTAACTTTCTTAAAAATGAGTGAACATGGAGCAGTTTTTCCGTGAGCGGGACTGGAAAACCCGGAGTGGATCATGAGCGGAGTGATAAAAGAACGCTTAGAGTGGAGAGAGGAACATGCTTTTGCTCCACTCCAGGCTTTGATCGCATCCCCCTAAGCAGGGTGAATAGCCTACACCTCGTCTTTCCCATTCAAACTAAAATGAAGACATTTATTACACTATTAATGTAATTGGTGTTGGGCAATCACTTTTTTTTTCTCTTTTTCATCAAACTGCAGTTTTCGCAAGTTCCCGCAATTTTCGCAAGTTCCCGCAATTTTTGCAAGTTCCCGCAATTTCATCGCATAAAATTGCATAAATATCCCGCATATTCCATCGCATTTTTTAAGAAATCTTGCCGCATAATCAAGGATTTTTGCCCGCAACAATCACTAAAAAACTCCGCGTTTTTCTGGAGGGACTGCATACCCCCTAAGTACACACATTAGCGTTATACTATTTATACTTCATCCTTATCTTTGTTGTGTTTTTGTGGGAGATTTCCTCCTTCACCCGGCTAAATCACTGATGCAATGCGTCTGTTTTAGCTCAGATGTGACGTGGTTCTGGTATAGCCAAGTTGTCCCTGTTCCCTCAGGCAAGTTAGATGTTTACATTAAGGCAACTATTCAAGGATCATACAGTTTCAGTTATGTTCTGTTAGTATATTATGTCAGTGCCTCTCTTATGAATAAGCCTGTTTCATTTGGTCCATATATTCAGAACAGTTCAAGCTACTAAACTGTTTTCATCGTTGTAAAGAAATGTAGGCCTATGTTCTTTGTTTTTTTATGAGTGTTGTGAATTTTTAGCTCATATAGTGTAACTAAGGTTTATGGCATGGTGTTAACAGTGATAAACAAATACAAATGGAGGCCAGGGTATAGCAGCTACTAGAAACCTTTTGAAGGGATAGTTTGCCCCCCAAAATTGCATCATTTACTCACCCTCACATTTTTCCAAACCTGTATGAGTTTCTTTCAAACACAGAAGATATTTTATTTTTATTTTTTTATTATTTTTTTTATTAGGTTCATCTTGGGTCTGACAGAGAGTAACAATAACATGTTATATAGCCTAGTATAAATAACAGATACATGTACACTCGTAATGTAACATACATTAAGTCAGATTATGAAACTAAAAAGATAAATATAATTGTATGCATACAAATACACACACAAAAAAATAAAAAAATAATAATAATTAAGTCGTTGTTGACTCCTTAAAGTACTAGGAAAGGGCTCCAGACTTTCAGAAAGAGTTTTGGCTTTTGTTTCATTGCGAACCGAATCTTTTCCATCCTGAGAGCATACAAAAGGTCAAAAACCCATTGGCGGTAAGAAGGGGGAGCTGCTGCCTTCCAATTCAAAAGAATAAGTCGCCTAGCCAGTAAGGTTCCAAAGGCTACACTATCAGCTTGCAATGCGTTTAGACTAACAGATTCTGGCAAAATACCAAACAGTACTGTTAATGGGTTAGGGTCTATTGTTAAAGAAAAAATAATAGAGAAGCACCGAAAGATTTTCCCCCAAAAATCAGACAATTTCGGACAGGACCAAAAAGAAACACAGAAGATATTTTAAAGAATTTTGATAACCAGACAGTTGATAGCACCCATTGTCTCAGGTCTCCAACTATGGAAGTCAATGGGTGCCACCAACTGTCTGGTCAACATTAATGTATTGTCTTGTGTTAAAACTCAACATGAAAAAAAAAAAATCATACAGGTTTGGAAAAACTTGGGGGTAAGTGATGACAACATTATCATTTCTGGGTGACCTTTACATGCTATAGAGTGATGAAAGCATGAAATATTTTTGTAGACCAAACCCTGGAAATGGGTTTGCATTTTAGCACTTCTGATTCTGGTTCTAAGTCTTAGAGTTTTGTTTCAACAAAGATGAGGTCATGCTAATGCAGTGCAAACAATACTAAGACTCTCAGTAGACATGCACTTGAGGTAACAGGTTTGTTTATTTTTTCAAAAAAAGCAAACACTAAATGAAGAAAACAAGGCAAAGTATACAGCTATGACTTCACTTGATGCAACAGCCTCAATATGCCTGGAGATGAACGCTTATGAGCAGTCTGGGAGTGCAGAGATGCTGGATCTTGAAAGCCAGGCTGGACAGACTGCATCAAACTCATAGCTTGAAGTGGTATTTTACCAGGTTGCGCCAAAGGTTTGGAACCAAGACTAGAAAGAGACATGTAACTTGACTGCTCTGGCTTAGGAAAGACCTGGAATCTAGACTGCCGGGACAGGCTGGTAACTGGCTTGTGCTGATTGCAGACCGCTGGGCTGGTCCACAGACTGGTAAGGTGCTTGGGCTGACTGCAGACTGCTGGGCTGGGACACAGACTGGTAGCGGGCTTGTGCTGACTGCAGGCCACTGGGCAAGAACAGAGATTGGTATCTAGCTTGGCCTGAATGCAGACCGCTTAGCTGGTCCACAGACTCATAGCTGGCTTGTGCTGCCTGCAGACTGCTGGGCTGGTCCACAGACTGGTAACGGGATTGTGCTGACGGCAGGCCACTGGGCTGGGACACAGATTGGTATCTGGCTTGTCCTGACTGCAGACTGCTGGGCCGGACCATAGACTGGTAGCGGGCTTGTGCTGACTGCAGGCCACTGGGCTGGGACACAGACTGGTATCTAGCTTGTGCTAACTGCAGGCCACTGGGCCAGTTCACTGATTGGGAGCCAGTTTGTGTAGGTTTTTAGAAACCAAGCTGGGGCACAAACTGGTAGCTGGCTTGGGCGGGTTTGTTGGATGCCAGACTGGTCCACAGACTGTGAGCTGGCTTGTGCTGACTGCAGACCGCTTAGCTGGTCCACAGACCTGGCTTGTGCTACTTGCAGACCGCTGGGCCGGAACACAGGATAACCACTCTTGACAAAGCCACCAACTAGAAGAATATAAAAAAGGGAAAAGAAAGAATCAAATAGACATGCTAGCAAACATGAATTATAGAACTTGCCTGGATAAACCTTACCACTTCCAAAATGGTCACAGACACAAAGACTGAGAAGTGCCAAAGAAAAACTGTAGATAAAAAAAAAAAAAAAAAAAAAATTGAGTGCCACTAGTTAACAAATGCCAAATACTACAATTTATCATCATACCTTAAGAGTTGGCTAGTGGTACCCTCCATGGCCAAACAAAAATATAACAACTACCACTTCAACAACACCAGTAAAAAATTCATAAAAAACATACTTGACTTCCAACTAGGGGTGCAACGGATCAAAAAACTCACGGTTCGGATCGTTTCTCGGATTAGAGTCACGGATCGGATCATTTTTCGGATCAGCAAAATTTTATTTAATTTTTTTATTAACACTTTTAAATTATTAAATTAAAATATATAAAATCAACTTAAAGTGCACAAGGCATATCTTTTTAACATAAAGTGTATAAAACAACTTAAAGTGCAACATAAAAAGGCATCTCCTTCCTTTAAACATGGACCAATGCTTTGTGTTTCCACTGTCATCTAGGGCTGTCAAAATTGCTCAAAAATGACGTTCGAATATTCCCTCTAAAAAACACATATTCGAATTATTCGAACATCTGGTTGCGCATTTTGTCAATGACGCGCATTAGGCCTATGTCAATAACAGGACAAATTAATACAAAGAGACATAACTACTTGTATATGTAGTTCATTTAAGTTTAAACATATTTGACAACGTATTACCTTGCTCGCTCGCACTCGCAGGCACTCTTTCTCTCTCTCTCTCTCGCCGTCACCCATGCTGCGTTCACACCAAACGCGAATAGAGCGTCTGGCGCGAGTGATTTCAATGTGAAGTCAATGTAAAGACGCGTTTACGCACGTCTGGAGGTTTTGCGGCGCGAATGAGGCGTCATGCTCTCTGCGGTTCATAACGCTCGCCATGACCACGCTGTGTGTGGACTGAACATGCGCACAACTTTTTTTTCATCAATCAATCCGCGGATCACGTGAGTGCCGAACCGAAGATATTGATCCGAACGGATCACGGATCAATGATGATCCGTTGCACCACTACTTCCAACACATATTAGTGTTGCCTGAAGGGACTCTTTATGGTGCCAGCAACTGGCATTTACCAATTGTTTCCTGACAATCAGTTGTCATGGGAACACATAATACTCAATTATTAGGTTCAGGTGTTACAACTATTATCATGACAGCTGCAATTTCATTAAAGATTGTTGCTTTTTTTTAAATGCTATGGGGCCAGTTGTTCAAAGTTAAACTGATCGGATTTTGGTTATCGGATTGGATCAAATCTTGAAAATGGGTTGTTCAAAAGGGAAAGAAGGAATCTGAAATCAGATTAGATCACGGAATCCAATCCTAGTTTTAATCTGGATCAAACCTTCAGTTTGTGTTGTTCAAAACTTGTCAGTAGGATTTGGATAACTTGGATCCCCCAAAAAAAACAGGATCATCCTGATCCCAAAAGGAGGTAGGATTTCAAGGTGGATTCCAGGAAGAAAATGTAGTAAAACTTTAAAATTGGTCAAATAATACATTTGTATAATTTAGAGTGTATATACTTTTATTTATATTTTGCACTTGACTTGTGTAACCGTTTTAACAGTGATTAAGTAGATAAAGTAGACATAGCCTACCAATTAAGCTATTCAGTATAGTATAGTATAGTAAGGTAAAAATATAATAAAAATGATCTTGTCCCCATGAAATAATCCCCCAAACAGATTTCAATAACAAACACAAATAATATATTAAATTTTTTTGTCATTCATCACCGTATATTAATTTCAAAGAAACAATCATCAGAGATGAAGAATAACCCTGAACATTCTTTATTTTGTTAACTATTGGACATTTAGCCATTTTATTATTTTAAGACGTTTTCAAAATATCCACAATGTATTTGTTAATGTATATATGTGTGTTTTATTTCTTGTGGCTCAGATGAGGGGTCATAAAATAAATTATGAATGGAAGTGGATGTTTATGTTATTTTTGTGTTTTGTCTCAAAATAAGAAACACTTACAGTGACCCCATGTTTGCTCTTCTACCTGTTTTTTACATAGCTGGTAGCCCACATTGTGATATGTCATCCCATTTAGAGCACTGGTAATCCGGATTTGGTAATCTTGCAAACTGTGTATCTGGATCAGAGTGATCCAGTCCAATGTTGCTTTGAAAAACCGGCATAAAAGTAAGACGGATTACCTGATCCTGAATAGGAAAAAATGGGATTTCCAAATCCGGATCATTTTGATACAGATTAAATGTTTTGAACAACTGGCCCATGATTACTGGACAAAAAGACAGCACACAACATACTTTTTGGGGATTAATTAAAATAAGGAGTTTATAAATAATATTTGATTAAGTAATGTTAAATAAAGACACTTATGAGCATATTACAAGTAATAGCACAAATAAATACATTAGAACAAAGATACAAATGAAATAAATAGATTTCAGGTAGGCCTAACAGTATTTAGGTAAAAAAATACTATAATGTATAAATTATATATATTAATCTATTCATCCGTGTAAGCGTGACAAGACACAAAAGAGAGCTCAGTTCAGTAATGGTGCGCTGATACACAGTAAACAGCGCGTGTGTACAAAATTGAGCTTCTTTCGCATCTTCTTGCAGGTGAACGGTTTATAATCCTTTGAATGTTTGTGAAGACCACATTCATGTTCTAATACTGCTTTCTAGTTTCTAAATAACAAGTGGAATTTTGAAACCAACTTGTTGAAAACTATGATCTCCCTCAAAATCTGGAGTTTAATAAAAAAAAATTGCAATCTGTCATTATTTGGCGTGAGGCCAGGGTGTAACCTCTTGAGCATCAATTTAAAAAAAATTACTCTGAGGTCATTAGAGGACAAAAATGTCCCTGTCAAATACTGTCATAATGTTAAGCTTTGGAGCACAGACTTAAGTTTGGTCTCATTTTAAAGAACCTTGGCCAAAGTAAAAAGCTAAAGTTAAAGGTTTAAGATTATGAATATTATGAACATTATTTCATATAAAATATATATTTAATAAAACTGTGGGTAAGTTTCACTTAAAAAAATGCACCATTTTAAACAAAAAGCTGAGACGATTACATTTGTCAAAGACTACGTCTGGATCAGATTCAGAATGATGATCAAAACAGATGGAGTAGATTGAGTCCATCAACACCCCCAAAGCTTCAGAGTCATTAACCCTTCCTGGGCCGACATTTCATCCAACTCATACAGGTTTGGAACAACTTGGGGGTAAGTGATGACAACATTATAATTTCTGGGTGACCTTTACATGCTATAGAGTGATGAAAGCATGAATTATTTTTGTGGACCAAACCCTGGAAATGGGTTTGCATTTTAGCACTTCTGATTCTGGTTCTAAAGTCTTTGAGTTTTAAATGAGTTTTGTTTCAACAAAGATGAGGTCATGCTAATGCAGTGCAAACAATACTAAGACTCCCAGTAGACACTTGAGGTAACAGGTTTGTTTATTTTTTCAAAAACAAAGCAAACACTAAATAAAGAAAACAAGGCAAAGTATGCAGCTATGACTTAACTTGATGCAACAACCTCAAAATGCCTGGAGATGAATGCTTATTTTGAGTAGTCTGAGAGTGCAGAGGTGCTGGATCTTGAAAGCCAGGCTGGACAGACTGCATCAAACTCATAGCTTGAAGTGGTATTTTACCAGGTTGCGCCAAAGGTTTGGAACCAAGACTGGAAAGACACATGTAACTTGACTGCTCTGGCTTAGGAAAGACCTGGAATCTAGACTGCCGGGACACAGACTGGTAACTGGCTTGTGCTGATTGCAGACCGCTGGGCCGAAACACAGACTGGTAGCGGGCTTGTGCCGACTGCAGGCCACTGGGCTGGTCCACAGACTGGTAACGGGCTTGTGCTGACTGCAGTCCACTGAGCTGGTCCACAGACTGGTAACGGGCTTGTGCTGACTGCAGACTGCTGGGCAAGGACAGAGACTGGTATCTGGCTTGGCTTGACTGCAGACCGCTTAGCTGGTCCACAGAGTGGTAACGGGCTTGTGCTGACTGCAGGCCACTGGGCTGGGACACAGACTGGTAACGGGCTTGTGCTGACTGCAGGCCACTGGGCTGGGACACAGACTGAGAGCTAGTTTGCGCTGAGAACAGGCCACTGGGCTGGGACACAAACGGGTAACGGGCTTGTGCTGACCACTGGGCTGGTCCACAGACTGGTAGCGGGCTTGTGCTAACTGCAGACCGCTGGGCTGGAATACAGACTGGTAGCGGGCTTGTGCTGACGGTAGGCCAGACTGAGAGCTGGCTTGGGCTGGTTGTTGGATGCCAGACTGGTCCACAGACTGTGAGCTGGCTTGGGCTGACAGCAGGCTACCTGATGGTTCCACAGACTGAGAGCTAGCTTGGGCTGGTTGTTGGATGCCAGACTGGTCCACAGACTGAGAGCTAGCTTGGGCTGGTTGTTGGATGCCAGACTGGTCCACAGACTGTGAGCTGGCTTGGGCAGGTTGTTGGATGCCAGACTTGTCCACAGACTGTGAGCTGGCTTGGGCTGACAGCAGGCAAGAAAAGAGAACATATTTCGCCAGTATTGTTCTCTCTCCACTGGCTCCCAGTTAAACATCGTATTGAGTTCAAAACACTGTTGTTTGTTTATAAGGGATTGCATGGACTGGCTCCTCCATACATCTCTGATCTCCTTTCATTCCACCATAATGTTTTTAGAAATCTTAGGTCAACCAGTAGTCTACAGCTGACTGTTCCAAGGACACGTTTAAAATTAAAAGGAGATCGTGCCTTCTCAGTGGCGGCTCCACAGCTTTGGAACAATCTGCCATCTTACATAAAGACTGCCCCAACATATACTGATTTTAAATATTTGCTTAAAACCCACTTATTTACTGCTGCTTATGCTCATAAGTGGGCTTAGTGGTTTCCATTGTCTTGTGCATTGTTTATCTGTGGTTTTATGTTTACTTATTAGGATACTTGTGTACACTTTGTACAGCACTTTGGCCAACAGTTGTTGTTTTTAAATGTGCTCTATAAATAAAATATGACTGACTGACTGACTGACAGGCTACCTGATGATTCCACAGACTGAGAGCTAGCTTGGGCTGGTTGTTGGATGCCAGACTGGTCCACAGACTGTGAGCTTGCTTGGGCAGGTTGTTGGATGCCAGACTGGTCCACAGACTGTGAGCTGGCTTGGGCAGGTTGTTGGACGCCAGACTTGTCCACAGACTGTGAGCTGGCTTGGGCTGGCAGAAGGCTACCTGATGGTTCCACAGACTGAGAGCTACCTTGGGCTGGTTGTTGGATGCCAGACTGGTCCACAGACTGTGAGCTGGCTTGGGCAGGTTGTTGGATGCCAGACTTGTCCACAGACTGTGAGCTGGCTTGTGCTGACAGCAGGCTACCTAATGGTTCCACAGACTGAGAGCTAGCTTGGGCTGGTTGTTGGATGCCAGACTGGTCCACAGACTGTGAGCTTGCTTGGGCAGGTTGTTGGATGCCAGACTGGTCCACAGACTGTGAGCTGGTTTGGGCTGACAGCGGGCTACTTGACAGTTCAACAGATAGTGAGCTGGCTTGGGATGGTTGTTGGATGCCAGACTGGTCCACAGACTGTGAGCTGGCTTTGGCTGACAGCAGGCTACCTGATGGTACCACAGACTGAGAGCTGGCTTGGGCTGATTGCAGGCCACTAGGCTGGGACACAGACTGGTAACGGGCTTGTGCTGATTGCAGACTGCTTGGCCGGAACACAGACTGGTAGCGGGCTTGTGCTGACTGCAGGCCACTGGGCTGGTAACGGGCTTGTGTTGATTGCAGACCGCTGGGCCAGAACACAGACTGGTAGCGGGCTTGTGCTGACTGTAGGCCACCGGACTGCACCACAGACTGGTAGCGTGCCTGTCCTGGATGTAGGTCACTAGGCCAGACCACAGACTGGTATCTAGCTTGTGCTAACTGCAGGCCACTGGGCCAGTTCACTGATTGGGAGCCAGTTTGTTTAGGTTTTTGGAAACCAAGTTGGGGCACAAACTGGTAGCTGTGACTGCACTAGTTGCTGGCCACTCAGTAATGGCACAAGTCCATATCCAAAGCTGGCTTGCCCTAACTGATAGCTGGGTTGTGAGGACTCATTTCTCTGCTGCAAAGGCTTGACCAAAAAGGTAGAACTTGAAATCTGGACTGGCCTGTTACCGGAAAATAACTTGGAAACAACTTGAAGTCTATTTCTCTGAGGTTTGACAATGGTCTGCACTGCAGACTGGTAGCTGACTTCCACTATTTGGCCACTGGACTGGGAGCTGTTCTGCACTATTTGCTGGCTTCTAGACACCACAGACTCATTACTAGACTGTACTACAGTTTCATAGTTGAGCTGTGTTGGCTCAGGTAGAGACTCAATGCGCATACTTGTACCCATTGCAGTGGTCACAGAACCAGAAACAAGACTGCCACTACCAGCTGAAGATATCAGAGATCCTTGAAGTTGACTACTAGCAGAGTCAGAACCAGGTGTGTGATTGTTATAGTTTATAAAGTTATAATTATGGATATTTTTTTCACAAAAACGCATCGCTTCTCTTCAGAAGGCCTCTATTAACCCCCTGGAGCGTATGGATTACTTTTATGGATGGCCTTTTTTGGGCTTCAAAAAAAACAAGCATTCACTCCCATTATAAAGCTTGGAAGAGCTGGGATATTTTTTAATATGACTCTGATTGTGGCTGGCTGAAAGAAGAAAGTCATATACACCTAGGATGGCTTGAGGCTGAGTAAATTATGGGATCATTAAAATTTTTGGATGAACTAACCCTTTAATATGAGTTATTGTGTTACTGTGGCATTAACGAACCCCAGTACTCAAGGGGGCGATATAGTTACATTTAAAACGATCTGCTATTAAATAAATTGTTCATGCAAAAATGCAAATTCTGTCAACATTTGCTAACCATCATGTCATTGCAAATGACTTGGAATATGGTGCTCAAGTCAAGGACTATAGTACTATCATGGTGCATCTTGTGTACTTTGTTAAGGCCCGTTCACACCGAGAGCCATAACTACAATGATAACTAAGTTAGTGTCCATATTCGGCAGTTATTGTCTGCAGCTTTAAAGTCTATTTTATAAATGTACGTTATAGATCTAATTGTGAACAATTATTTTGACCCAATAATTAATCAAAATGTCATAACTGGACCTTTTGGTTTAAATGACAGCCTAAATACACTTGCCAGAAGTAAGCAAATCATCTGCTATAAACAAAACAAACCATGGTCGCATGACATCTCCACCATTAAGCTTCCAACAACTCTTTCAGTCTTTATTTAAAAACATTTCCCTGAAAGTTTGTAATGAGGCTGTAAAAGCAAACCAGTGATTAAATGAGTTTTCCTGTTTGGCTGACGATGTTTAATATCCCTGACAACCTCTGTAGTCCCATTTAGACACTTGTTAACAAACCACCTTTTCAAGACAGGTAAAAGCTTTAAAAAAAAAAAACACAATGAGGTATTTCTAATGTATTTTATGTTGTAGAATAAAACATGAAAATATATTTTGCGAGTTACCAACAGACCTTAATTATTTCAGGCATTTAACATAATCTGCTTTGTTCTCTCTTACGTTTACGGATGAGTTTTGGTTGATCAGAAAAAAAGTGCATGCTAAAAACAGGTGTAAAGTTGTCTAAAATGTTTTGAGCTTATCCACTTTCAACAACTTCCAGAGGTAAGGCAAGGCAAGGCAAGTTTATTTATATAGCACATTTCATACACAATGGCAATTCAAAGTGCTTTACATAGAAGAAATTAAAATAATAAAAAGAAACAAGAATAATTAAAACAGTTTAGAAAAATCAAATGAAATACAATACAGTACAGTCGGACGAACAGCGGCACAGTGCTCATTCAGTAAATGCATAGCTAAACAGAAGTGTTTTGAGTCTGGATTTGAATGTGACCACTGTAGGAGCACATCTGATCTCTTCTGGAAGCTGGTTCCAGCTGCGGCTGGCATAATAGCTAAAAGCAGACTCACCATGCTTAGAGTGAACCCTTGGTATTTCTAGCTGATATGATCCTAATGATCTGAGTGATCTGTTGGGTTTATATTCAGTGAGCATATCTTCAATGTATTGAGGTCCTAGGCCATTGAATGATTTATATACCAGTAATAATACTTTGAAATCAATCCTAAATCTAACTGGGAGCCAGTGTAAAGACCTGAGGACTGGTGTGATATGTTCATATTTTCTGGTTCTGCTCAGAATCCTGGCGGCAGCGTTCTGTATGAGCTGCAACTGTCTTATGGTCTTTTTGGGAAGGCCAGTGAGGAGTCCATTACAATAATCCACCCTGCTGGTGATGAAAGCATGCACAAGTTTCTCTAAGTCTTGTCTGGAAACAAAGCATCTAATTCTTGCAATATTTTTCAGATGATAGTATGCTGATTTAGTTATTTCTTTGACATGACTACTGAAACTAAGGTCTGACTCTAGTGTCACGCCAAGATTCCTGACTTGATTTTTAGTTGTTTGACCCCTAGAGAGAAGGTATGCGTTCACCTTGAGAACTTCATCTTTGTTTCCAAACGCAATAACTTCAGTTTTGTCTTTGTTTAATTGAAGAAAGTTTTGACACATCCAACTGTTGACCTCATCAATGCATTGGCACAGGGAGTCAATGGGGCTGTAATCATTAGGCGATAGGGCTAAGTACAGCTGTGTGTCGTCTGCATAGCTGTGGTAAGCAATTTGGTTGTTTCTCATTATTTGGCTCATTGGGAGCATATACAGGTTGAACAGGAGTGGCGCAAGGATTGAGCCTTGAGGGACTCCGCATGTCATGGATGTCCACTCAGACTTATGGTCTCCTATACTCACATAATAACCTCTCCCATCTAAGTATGACCTGAACCATTTTAGGACTATCCCAGAAAGCCCCACCCAGTTTTCCAGCCTGTCAAGAAGTATGTTATGATCGACAGTGTCAAATGCAGCACTGAGGTCGAGTAGTACCAGCACTGATAATTTGCCTTAATCAGTATTTAAGCGAATATCGTTTATTATCTTTATGAGCGCTGTCTCTGTGCTGTGGTGCGGTCGGAAACCAGATTGAAAATTATCAAAGTATCCATTCGAGCTTAAGAATTTGTTCAGCTGATTGAAGATAACTTTTTCAATGATCTTGCCTATGAAAGGAAGATTTGAGATCGGTCTATAGTTGCTTAATATGGTCTTATCCAGATTGTTCTTTTTCAGGAGGGGCTTGACAACTGCAGTTTTCAGGGAGTTTGGAAAACTCCCAGAGAGAAGTGAGGCATTTACCACTTCTAGAAGATCTGCTTCTAAACTGTTTAACACACTTTTGAAAAAAGATGTGGGAAGTGTGTCAAGAGCGCATGTTGATGTTTTAAGGTGCTGTACGGTTTCTACCAAAATTTTGCCATCAATTTTTTTGAAATCAGACAAAGTTACTACTTTTTCAGGTGGTCTGATCTGTCTGACCCCAGCACAACTCAAGGATGTGCTGATCACCTTTCTGATATTATTGATTTTGTCAGAGAAGAAAGAAGCAAACTCACTGCACTTGTTGTCTGAGAGCATTTCACTGGGAATCTGGCTTGGGGGGTTTGTCAGTCTCTCTACAGTAGCAAAAAGAGTGCGTGTGTTGTTTAAATTGCAGTTTATAATGTTTGAGAAGAAAGTCTGTCTAGCTTTGCCTAGTTCCATATTAAAAGCATGAAGGCTGTCTTTGTAGATGTTATAATGGACTACAAGTTTTGTCTTCCGCCACATGCGCTCTGCTTTTCTGCATTGTCTTTTCATATTTTGCACTGCTGTTGAGTTTCTCCAAGGTGCTTTTTGTCTGCCACTCTTCTTCCTGACTTTCACAGGAGCAATATCATCAATTGCACTTTTAACTTTTGAGTTAAAAGAATCAAGGAGAAAATCAACAGAGTCAGCAGATATGCTTGGTGTTAAGGATATAGCCTTCATAAATAGTACACTAGTGTTCTCATTTAAGCATCTCTTCATGACAGACTCAGATCTAGCTTCAGTGGCAGGAGAGATCAATATATCAAAGAAAATACAGAAATGATCAGACAGTGCTACATCCTTAATAACAGTCGATGAGATGTTTAGACCCTTACTGATAAGTAAATCTAGAGTGTGTCCATGATTGTGTGTGGGTCCATGTACATGCTGAGTCAGATCAAAAGTTTTTAAAACAGTTTTGATTTCTTTTGCCATATTGTTTTCTGCATTATCTATGTGAATGTTCAAATCTCCAGCAATGGCAAAACAGTCAAACTCTGAGGTAATTGTTGATAACAGTTCTGTAAATTCCTCAGCAAAGGCTGGAGAGTATTTTGGAGGCCTGTAAATAATGATGAGTAAAATGCGTGGAGCACCTTTTAATACAATACCCAGATATTCGAAAGACGTGTAGTTCCCAAATGATATTTGCTTACATTGATAGATATCTTTAAAAAGAGCAGCTAGACCCCCACCTCTCTTAACAGCTCTGCAGACACTCATAAAAGTAAAGTTAGGAGGGGCTGTTTCATTGAGGATTGTTGCACTGCAGCTGTCTTCTAGCCAGGTTTCATTTAGAAGCATAAAATCCAGGTTGTTTGTGGTTATTAAGTCATTGACTAGAAGTGATTTATTTTTAAGTGAGCGGATGTTTAAAATTGCTAACTTAACAGTCTTACTTTTTTTCCCTACACCAATCTTAGTTAGACGTGCAATAGGCACCAGATTAGTTGAGTTTGCTGTACGGCTATTGAAGGCCTTAGACTTTCTATCTTGTAATAGAACAGCAATAGAGAAAGATACAGGCACACTGGGTTCCCGCTTGTTCTGTAAACATTTGAGAAAGTTACTGTTATCAAAACGGGGACCCGACATACATCACTGAGAGCTGGTATCAGTTGTTTTTGGTTCACCTCGAGCAGATGGAGGAGGGTGTGGGCCCTGGCGTTGTGGCAGAGGCCGAAGAGCTCTCACAGAGGCAGGGGGAGGGCGAGCTGGGCCTGCAGGCTTTGGTGGTAGCGGTGCCCGACGTTTTTTGGTTGATATCTGGGGGCTTGCAGCAAAAGAGTGTGATAGTCTGGTTCCAGCATGCACAAGTTCTTCCATTTTCTGTGAGAAGCACAGGAGTGGAGTTGGTGGCGAGAGGGAGAACGTGTCTGGTGAAAGGGGCTGTTGCTCTGGTGTTATAGGAGGCTGTGATATGCTGTCCTGGCTTCCCTGGCTGTTTTCCAGGAAGTCGTCCTTGGGTGCTGAATCTTGGAGCAGTTCTGATGTGTCTGTCTGTGGTGAGCTCTGTGGGCATGGCTCAGCTGAGATTGTGTCCGTGAGCAGAGGTTGTTGTGGCTCAGTGGTGTTATCATTGTCCTTGTGTGATATGTCAACATCATGAAGTGAAGTCCTGTGGTCATTCATACTGTGTCCAGGTGTGTGTGTGCCGTTCTGATTGAGTGGATTGGCACACACTGCAGAAGGATGATTGAGGGAGAAGTAGATGTTGTCCTTTAACACTCTTGAACCAAGTTTGTTTGGGTGATGGCCATCCCGATTAAATAGTTGTCTCTGACTCCAGAAGAGATTGAAGTTGTCAATGAAGTTTACTCCTTTTATATTGCAGGTTTTTTGCAGCCATGTATTAATCCCAAGCAACCGTGAAAACCTGTTTGTTCCTCTTGCTGGGAGTGGTCCACTGATCAGTCCCTCCAGAAAAACGCGATTATGCGATCGCATGATTCCATGCATAATCAGCCAAAGTCCGCATATTTATGCGGGGGGCGCATTTTTTTAAATACGCCGCACTTTTGCCGCATAAATTGCAGATTTCCGCGTGCAAAATATGCGGGCTTCGTGATTTCATAATCCCCGCATTTTCGTTGCAAAAAGTCAGCAGAAAGTTGACAAATGTTGGGTTTACTTCACACAAGCGCAGCCATTTCCCCTGTTGCCATGGGAACGTTATGAAGTGACGTAATTACGCGACATCATTGAAAAGCTGCAAACCCCGCGATAGGCCTATTTCACAAAAATCCGGTCGTATCTTACACCGCAGGCCGTGCTTTGCATGTTTTCATGGAACAACTGGGGAGAAGTTAAATCACGTCAGACACAGAAGGCAAAAAGACGTGTCTGTGGTGTGAAGGAGTAAGTTAAGCAGATGTTGAAAATGGAGTGTTGATGCTGGTTCGGGAGTGATGCCCTGACAAAACATGTTTATTGCACTTGATTGTTATCTGATTTGCACGTCATGCACTTTTATTTATTATTATCAAATGTTGGCAAATTAAAATTGTTTGTAGAAGTTGTTTTCTGTAACTTTCTTAAAAATGAGTGAACATGGAGCAGTTTTTCCGTGAGCGGGACTGGAAAACCCGGAGTGGATCATGAGCGGAGTGATAAAAGAACGCTTAGAGTGGAGAGAGGAACATGCTTTTGCTCCACTCCAGGCTTTGATCGCATCCCCCTAAGCAGGGTGAATAGCCTACACCTCGTCTTTCCCATTCAAACTAAAATGAAGACATTTATTACACTATTAATGTAATTGGTGTTGGGCAATCACTTTTTTTTTCTCTTTTTCATCAAACTGCAGTTTTCGCAAGTTCCCGCAATTTTCGCAAGTTCCCGCAATTTTTGCAAGTTCCCGCAATTTCATCGCATAAAATTGCATAAATATCCCGCATATTCCATCGCATTTTTTAAGAAATCTTGCCGCATAATCAAGGATTTTTGCCCGCAACAATCACTAAAAAACTCCGCGTTTTTCTGGAGGGACTGACTGATGAATGTCTGAACTTTCAGTTTTTTAAGTGTTTCAAAAAGTTCATTGAAATCCTTCTTAAGGAGTTCTGACTGCTCTTTATGAATGTCATTCTTCCCCACATGAATGATGAGTCGATTTGCAGTCTTATGTTTCATTAGAATGTTCTGAAGTTCCCTGTTTATATCAGAAATTGTTGCTTGTGGAAGGCAGCATGTAGTTGTATCCCTGCAGCTAATGTTTCTGATTATGGAGTCTCCCACTATCAGAGTCCTGGGCTCGGCTGAGCTCTGAGCTGAGTGCCGCTGTCTGCTCGACCTTGAGCGCCAGTTAGCATCAGTGTTAGCTACTGGCTGATACAGTCTGTGTTCGATCACATTCATCACGTTTGGGGATTCCTCATTTACATTCATTAGTACTTCAAATCTGTTCTCAAGATGTATAGGTGTTGGTGGGAGACCAGTGTTTGCAGTCTTTGTCAGAGTTGTATCTGGGGTAGAGGATGCTACTGCGGTAATATGTGAGGCTCGTGACAATCTGATGTCTCGAGTGCCTTTGGGTCTCGCTCCCTGTTTGTGCCATCGATTCGTAAGTCGATCGGCTTGTTTCTCTACCTGTCGAGGAGCACTAGTTTCATGGGACTCACCGGCTATATGCTGAGGGCGTCCATGACGAAGCTCTGTTGTGTGTTCCGTCTGGTTTGGTGGTCCCGTAAATAACTTTGTTTCAAGAACTGCAATCCTTTGTAAAAGTCTGTGGCAGTTAGTGCAGCAAGTAGATTCCAGAAGAGGCATTTTCTCTCTTATCCTTGTAGGCAGTTGTGTTTTCCTTTCCCCGGAATGTAAGCTGGTCGGGTAGAAGAATTCTGCGTTTTTGTAGTAATCCAAACTTTGTCGTTTGAGCACTGTGCTGATTTGCTGAAGTTAAAATTAGGTGATAAAAGGAGCTCAAATTATAAAAGTATAGAAGATAAAATATAAAAGCGATAGAGCAAAGCGCGGAGCAGTAAGCAAGAGCGTCCGAACAGTAGCTGAGCAGGAAGTATTCAATTTAATTGAAAGGTAGTCGAATGCATTTGACTAGATTGCTTTCATAGAGTAAACGCTCATGTGGTCGACTGTTCAAATGACCAACTGACCCAATGCATTAACATTATGGGAAGCATGCCACCCTTACAACAGTTTAAGTGTGCTATTAGTTTACTTTTTAAACAAAGTAAACTGAAAGTATATATATAATTTTTTTAATATACTTATAAATATACTTTTATGTACTTCGAAAAATACAATTTAAAATTGCACTTAAAGCAACACTATGTAGCTTTTCAACCTTCAAAATATATTTCCAAGACCCTTGTGATGGTACATCGACTTACAATAGGTTGAATGACACGTCTTTGCCATAGCCTAACTGTCTGAAAACTATGATCTCACTCAAAATCTGGAGTTGAATAAAACGCTCCAATTTTGCAATCTGTCATTATTTGGCGTGAGGCCAGGGTGTAACCTCTTGAGCATCAATTTAAAAAAAATTACTCTGAGGTCATTAGAGGACAAAAATGTCCCTGTCAAATATTCAATTATATTCAAATTTATTTGAATTGAATACTAAATACTGTCATAATGTTAAGCTTTGGAGCACAGACTTAAGTTTGGTCTCATTTTAAAGAAGAACCTTGGCCAAAGTAAAAAGCACAAGTTAAAGGTTTAAGATTATGAATATTATTTATGAACATTTCATATAAAATATATATTTAATAAAACTTTGGGTAAGTTTCATTTAAAAAAAAAGCAACATTTTAAACAAAAAGCTGAGAAAATTACATTTGTCAAAGACTACGTCTGGATCGGATTCAGAATGATGATCAAAACAGATATGGAGTAGATCGAGTCCATCAACACCCCCAAAGCTTCAGAGTCATTAACCCTTCCTGGGCCGATATTTCATCCAACTCATACAGGTTTGGAACAACTTGGGGGTAAGTGATGACAACATTATCATTTCTGGGTGACCTTTACATGCTATAGAGTGATGAAATATTTGTGTAGACCAACCGCTGGAAATGGGTTTGCATTTCAGCACTTCTGGTTCTAAAGTCTGAGTTTTAAATGAGTTTTGTTTCAACAAAGATGAGGTCATGCTAATGCATTGCAAACAATACCAAGACTCCCAGTAGACACTTGAGGTAACAGGTTTGTTTATTTTTTCAAAAACAAAGCAAACACTTAAAATGAAGAACACAAGGCAAAGTATACAGCTATGACTTAACTTGATGCAACAACCTCAATATGCCTGGAGATGAATGCTTATTTTGAGTAGTCTGAGTGTACAGAGGTGCTGGATCTTGAAAGCCAGGCTGGACAGACTGCAGCAAACTCATAGCTTGAAGTGGTATTTTACTGGGTTGCGCCAAAGGTTTGGAACCAAGACTAGAAAGAGACATGTAACTTGACTGCTCTGGCTTAGGAAAGACCTGGAATCTAGACTGCCGGGACACAGACTGGTAACTGGCTTGTGCTGATTGCAGACCGCTGGGCTGGTCCACAGACTGGTAATGGGATTGTGCTGACGGCAGGCCACTGGGCTGGTCCACAGACTGGTAACGGGATTGTCCTGACGGCAGGCCACTGAGCTGGGACACAGACTGGTAGCGGGCTTGTGCTGACTGCAGGCCACCGGGCTGGGACACAGATTGGTATCTAGCTTGGGCTAACTGCAGGCCACTGGGCCAGTTCACTGATTGGGAGCCAGTTTGTGTAGGTTGTTGGAAACCAAGCTGGGGCACAAATGGGTAGCTGGCTTGGGCGGGTTGTTGGATGCCAGACTGGTCCACAGACTGTGAGCTGGCTTGTGCGGACTGCAGGCCACTGAGCTGGTCCACAGACTGGTAAGGGGCTTGGGCTGACTGCAGACCGCTTAGCTGGTCCACAGACTCGTAGCTGGCTTGTGCTGCCTGCAGACTGCTGGGCTGGGACACAGACTGGTAATGGGATTGTGCTGACAGCGAGCCACTGGGCTGGTCCACAGACTGGTAACGGGATTGTGCTGACGGCAGGCCACTGAGCTGGGACACAGACTGGTAAGGGGCTTGGGCTGACTGCAGACTGCTGGGCAAGGACAGAGATTGGTAACGGGCTTGTGCTGACTGCAGGCCACTGGGCTGGGACACAGACTGGTAACAGGCTTGTGCTGACTGCAGGCCACTGGGCTGGGACACAGACTGGTAAGGGGCTTGTCCTGACTGCAGACCGCTTAGCTGGCCCACAGACTCGTAGCTGGCTTGTGCTGCCTGCAGACTGCTGGGCTGGGACACAGACTGGTAATGGGATTGTGCTGACAGCGAGCCACTGGGCTGGTCCACAGACTGGTAACGGGATTGTGCTGACGGAAGGCCACTGAGCTGGGACACAGACTGGTAAGGGGCTTGGGCTGACTGCAGACCGCTTAGCTGGTCCACAGACTCGTAGCTGGCTTGTGCTGCCTGCAGACTGCTGGGCTGGGACACAGACTGGTAATGGGATTGTGCTGACAGCGAGCCACTGGGCTGGTCCACAGACTGGTAACGGGATTGTGCTGACGGCAGGCCACTGAGCTGGGACACAGACTGGTAAGGGGCTTGGGCTGACTGCAGACTGCTGGGCAAGGACAGAGATTGGTAACGGGCTTGTGCTGACTGCAGGCCACTGGGCTGGGACACAGACTGGTAACAGGCTTGTGCTGACTGCAGGCCACTGGGCTGGGACACAGACTGGTAAGGGGCTTGTCCTGACTGCAGACCGCTTAGCTGGCCCACAGACTCGTAGCTGGCTTGTGCTGCCTGCAGACTGCTGGGCTGGGACACAGACTGGTAATGGGATTGTGCTGACAGCGAGCCACTGGGCTGGTCCACAGACTGGTAACGGGATTGTGCTGACGGAAGGCCACTGAGCTGGGACACAGACTGGTAACGGGCTTGTGCTGACTGCAGGCCACTGGGCTGGGACACAGACTGGTAAGGGGCTTGGGCTGACTGCAGACTGCTGGGCAAGGACAGAGATTGGTAACGGGCTTGTGCTGACTGCAGGCCACTGGGCTGGGACACAGACTGGTAACGGGCTTGTGCTGACTGCAGGCCACTGGGCTGGGACACAGACTGGTAAGGGGCTTGTCCTGACTGCAGACCGCTTAGCTGGCCCACAGACTCGTAGCTGGCTTGTGCTGCCTGCAGACTGCTGGGCTGGGACACAGACTGGTAATGGGATTGTGCTGACGGCAGGCCACTGGGCTGGTCCACAGACTGGTAACGGGATTGTGCTGACTGCAGACTGCTGGGCAAGGACAGAGATTGGTATCGGTCTTGGCCTAATTGCAGACCGCTTAGCTGGTCCACAGACTGGTAACGGGCTTGTGCTGACTGAAGACTGCTGGGCTGGACCATAGACTGGTAGCGGCCTTGTGCTGACTGCAGGCCACTGAGCTGGGACACAGGATAACCACTCTTGACAAAGCCACCAACTAGAAGAATATAAAAAAGGGAAAGAAAGAATCAAATAGACATGCTAGCAAACATGAATTATAGAACTTGCCTGGATAAACCTTACCACTTCCAAAATGGTCACAGACACAAAGACTGAGAAGTGCCAAGGAAAAACTGTAGATAAAAAAAACAAAAAACATATTAGATGAGTGCCACTAGTTAACAAATGCCAAATACTACAATGTATCATCATACCTTAAGAGTTGGCTAGTGGTACCCTCCATGGCCAAACAAAAATACAACAACTACCACTTCAACAACACCAGTAAAAAATTCATAAAAAACATACTTGACTTCCAACACATATTAGTGTTGCCTGAAGGGACTCTTTATAGTGCCAGCAACTGGCATTTACCAATTGTTTCCTGACAATCAGTTGTCATGGGAACACGTAATACTCAATTATTAGGTTCAGGTGTTACAACTCTTATCATGACAGCTGCCATTTCATTAAAGATAGTTGCTTTTTTATACTATGTCTTTTGGTCTTTTTTTATATATTTCTTCGTCTTAATTGAAACTGTTTGAAAACTAGAGCACACTGGTCAATTTATTATGAGTAAATACATGGCAACATAAAAAAAAATCTGGCAGGACTATTCCTGCGAGCTTTCCTGTAGTGAAAGCTGTGTTCAGATGAGACCCTCATCAGGTTTTTTTTTTTTTTTTTTTCAGCTGAATGGACATAACTTTATTTTTATAACAAAAAGACCAGGGGAGAGATAAGAATACCCGTTTATACTTAGATTTAAACTTAGATTCTATAAGCTACTCCAAATAAAAATGTGACAAAATCAGTATTTAGGTAAAAAATACTATAATGTATAAATTATATATATTAATCTTTACTAAAGCTAAAGGTTATTCAGTCATGAGCAGATTTGTGCAGAGTTTTAGGCTACTTTCACTTTAAGACCAAATGCATGGATCTGATTTTCTCCCAACTGTTTACGTTAAGACTTTTTATTTTAACTCTGGGCTTAGGAGGATACTGCCATTTTGACATAATTTCAAGTGTATTTATCCGTGTAAGCGTGACAAGACACAAAAGAGAGCTCAGTTCAGTAATGGTGCGCTGATACAGAGTAAACAGCGCGTGTGTACAAAATTGAGCTTCTTTCGCATTTTCTTGCAGGTGAACGGTTTAAAATCCTTTGAATGTTTATGAAGACCACATTCATGTTCTAATACTGCTTTCTAGTTTCTAAATAACAAGTGGAATTTTGAACCAACTGGCTGAAAACTATGATCTTCCTCAAAATCTGGAGTTGAATAAAACGCTCCAATTTTGAGTAAGGGCAAATCTGTCATTATTTGGCGTGAGGCCAGGGTGTAACCTCTTGAGCATCAATTAAAAAAAAATTACTCTGAGGTCCGGGGTCCTTTGCTAAGGGCTGTCCGGTCCCTGCACGACCGAAGCAGGAGCTTGGTTCGCATTGCCGGCAGTAAGTCAGACTCCTTCCCGGTGCATGTTGGACTCTGGCAGGGCTGCCCTTTGTCGCCGGTTCTGTTCATAATTTTTATGGACAGAATTTCTAGGCGCAGCCAGGGGCCGGAGGGTGTCAGGTTTGGGGACAACACGATTTCGTCTCTGCTCTTTGCGGATGATGTTGTCGTGTTGGCACCATCAGACCAGGACCTAAATAAAATAACAAGTGGAATTTTGAAACCAACTGGCTGAAAACTATGATCTCCCTCAAAATCTGAAGTTGAATAAAACGCTCCAATTTTGCAATCTGTCATTATTTGGCGTGAGGCCAGGGTGTAAAATTAAATAAATAAATAAATAATCTGAGGTCATTAGAGGACAAAAATGTCCCTGTCAAATACTGTCATAATGTTATGCTTTGGAGCACAGACTTAAGTTTGGTCTCATTTTAAAGAAGAACCTTGGCTGATTTTTGTTGAAGTAAAAAGCAAAAGTTAAAGGTTTAAGTTTATGAAAATTATGTATGAACATTATTTTATATAAAATATATATTTAATAAAACTGTGGGTAAGTTTCATTTAAAAAAGCAACATTTTAAACAAAAAGCTGAGAAAATTACATTTTTGTCAAAGACTACGTCCGGATCGGATTCAGAATGATGATCAAAACAGATGGAGTAGATCATCAACACCCCCAAAGCGTCAGAGTCATTAACCCTTCCTGGGCCAACATTTCATTCTGTAACATTAGGCAGTTTTGAACATATGTATGCTGTTAGATGTTTGATGATCGCATTATTTTACATTTGCGCAAGCAATCTTCTATCACTTGTTACTTCTATCAAATGTTACATTTCCCTTCTTTACCCCTGTTTTCATCAGGAGATTCTGTACTCTTTCCAAGATGTGTTATAGCGCCCCTACCGTGAAAATATGGCTGGCTGGAAAATTCAGTCAATGGAGAAGAAAGAGTGAAGTAGATTTGAAGTAGAATCCTATGTATACTAGCATTAGACTATCCTAAAAAAAAAAAAAAATATATATATATATATTTTTTTTTTAGGATAGTCTAATGCTAGTATACATAGGATTCTATTTATATATATATACTTTCAGTTTACGTTGTTTAAAAAGTAAACTAATAGCACACTTAAACTGTTGTAAGGGTGGCATGCTTCCCATAATGTTAATGCATTGGGTCAGTTGGTCATTTGAACAGTCAACCACATGAGTGTTTACTCTATGAAAGCAATCTAGTCAAATGCATTCGACTACCTCTGGAAGTTGTTGAAAGTGGATAAGCTCAAAACATTTTAGACAACTTTACACCTGTTTTTAGCATGCACTTTTTTTCTGATCAACCAAAACTCATCCGTAAACGTAAGAGAGAACAAAGCAGATTATGTTAAATGCCTGAAATAATTAAGGTCTGTTGGTAACTCGCAAAATATATTTTCATGTTTTATTCTACAACATAAAATACATTAGAAATACCTCATTGTGTTTTTTTTTTTTTTTTTTTAGCTTTTACCTGTCTTGAAAAGGTGGTTTGTTAACAAGTGTCTAAATGGGACTACAGAGGTTGTCAGGTATATTAAACATCGTCAGCCAAACAGGAAAACTCATATAATCACTGGTTTGCTTTTACAGCCTCATTACAAACTTTCAGGGAAATGTTTTTAAATAAAGACTGAAAGAGTTGTTGGAAGCTTAATGGTGGAGATGTCATGCGACCATGGTTTGTTTTGTTTATAGCAGATGATTTGCTTACTTCTGGCAAGTGTATTTAGGCTGTCATTTAAACCAAAAGGTCCAGTTATGACATTTTGATTAATTATTGGGTCAAAATAATTGTTCACAATTAGATCTATAACGTGCATTTATAAAATAGACTTTAAAGCTGCAGACAATAACTGCCGAATATGGACACTAACTTAGTTATCATTGTAGTTATGGCTCTCGGTGTGAACGGGCCTTAACAAAGTACACAAGATGCACCATGATAGTACTATAGTCCTTGACTTGAGCACCATATTCCAAGTCATTTGCAATGACATGATGGTTAGCAAATGTTGACAGAATTTGCATTTTTGCATGAAAAATTTATTTAATAGCAGATCGTTTTAAATGTAACTATATCGCCCCCTTGAGTACTGGGGTTCGTTAATGCCACAGTAACACATTAACTCATTAAAGGGTTAGTTCACCCAAAAATTTTAATGATCCCATAATTTACTCAGCATCAAGCCATCCTAGGTGTATATGACTTTCTTCTTTCAGCCAGACACAATCTCTTCCAAGCTTTATAATGGGAGTGAATGCTTGTTTTTTTGAAGCCCAAAAAAGGCCATCCATAAAAGTAATCCATACGCTCCAGGGGGTTAATAGAGGCCTTCTGAAGAGAAGCGATGCGTTTTTGTGAGAAAAATATCCATAATTATAACATTATAAACTATAACAATCACTGGCTTCCGGTAACGGCTGTGCCATGGGTCGCGTTAACCGAAAATTTACGGATTATGTTAGATTTTTAAAAATCTGAAAGCTGTCCGCACTGAGGGTGATCTATTGAGAAATTGTCTAGCAACTGTAATTCTCATCCATGTCCACTTGGTGGCGAGTGCGCTCTTCTGGCTAACAAGTCAATGAATGGCTTTTCTACAAGCTGATTGACGTATTTCTGCGGTTGAAACGGGTTGAAACACTGATTGAGAAATTACATGAGAGACATGAAACGGATTTCGGTAAGCTGGACTGTATCTTTCAACATATTTTCTGATGTTCGTTCATGTTTATTTTGTTCTAACATAGTAAAGAGGAAGGGATGATCTTGTTCACTTGGCACTATCTCTCGCGCCATATCAAATGGTATTTATTGTTTGAAATGTGTCTTAAAATGTACAGAATTTGACATATCAAAAGTAACTTATTGCAATTTTTTGGACAAATATTTATGATGAAACCTGAAAAGTGAACTATTAGTCACGTGAATAAAAAGGGAAATGTGAACAAAAACATTGCCTATTAAAAGGCTTATTATTATTAAAATATTTAAAAAATAAAATGACGGTTAATAATACCCAGTCAGCAACATAGTGTCGGCCCAGACCCGGCCCACATCTGGGCCGAGTGTAGCAGATGTGGGCCGGATCTGGGCCGACACTGTGCTGCTGTCTGGGTAGATTGTGGTGTAATTTTTAGACCCGACCTCTTGGCCTGACGAACTTGGAAGTGCAAAGGACAGAGCAAAACAAAACACAGATTACAAGTCTAAAACGAGAATTTTAAAAGAGAAATGTCGGAGGAGCTTGAGTTTGTTACCCAGCCCTATTTGTTAGATCGCAAGCATCTATTCTCACCTACGTCATATGCCGGAACTCGACTCTCTTGAACGCACGGACAGACATTACCGGAAGCTAGTTATTACAGTTAGTTAAGTTATAATTATGGATATTTTTCTTACAAAAACGCATCGTTTTGCTTCAGAAGGCCTCTATTAACCCCCTGGAGCCATATGGATTACTTTTATGATGGATGGATGGATGCGCTTTTTTTGGGCTTCAAAAAACAAAATACCATTCACTCCCATTATAAAGCTGACATCTATAGATTGTGAATATCTGACCAGATTGTGTTTGGCTAAAAGAAGAAAGTCAGATACACCTAGGATGGGTCAGGGGTGAGTAAATTATAGGATAATTTTCATTTTTGGGTGAACTAACCCAAGTATGTTTAACAGAGCCCCATGCTTACAATGCGTTGTTCAAACATTTGCATTTGCGCTTGCATATTTGCGTAGTGCATTTTTCTGGCCTTCTGCTTCATTGCTGCCGGGCCCCTTATAACCCCAGAGGGCTGTGTTAAAACCCAGGCCAAAACAGAGGCTCACATACACGTTTTATGTGTAACTCGAGATGTAAGACAGAGATCAGAGTGAAATGCTCTGATTGCCATTGCTGATGTGGAGACTTTTGAACTGTCCCAGGGTCAGTCACGCTTGTCACTAAGTAATAGTTATAAGACCAGGGCTGATTTGGGATCTGCATCCCATTTGTGTTTTGACTGGTCTCAGAGAGTGATTAAACAAGATTAAGGGGCTTCGACCCCTGCAGTCATGCCTGTATGCAGCCACTAATAGGCATTTGCTGGACTCTGTAAACAGCGACGGGAAGCTCATCATTAGGGATATCAGCGTTTAGGAGCTCGTCTTGAAGGCTGTGGCTCCATAATAGATTTTAGTGCCTACAAAATCCATACAAATATGCCATTACGTTACTGCTGTCAGTTGGCAATGTCTGAAATGAGGGTTCAGATTACAGCTTTTAGTGTTGGACAGCACACACAGAAGAACTAGTGTTATTTTGAGGAATTTATTTTTTACCCTGATGAACCATGAAATTGAAGCACTGTTAATCAAATAATAAATATTTATATTCTTTCCTCATGTGATTGTTTGAGAAACGTAAGAACCATTTACGCGCCACGAGGGGGAGACAGATCCTATAAGATGAGGCACATATCAGACAAAGAACACCACATAAAACCATGAGATGGGGGCTTTCTGGCATATTTTTAGAGACCTTTGAAACATAATCTACATAGGAATAAATGGTCTGAAGTTAATTTTTTAATAGTTACTAGCCTGGTAAAAAAAATAATAATAAGTAGGCCTACTGGATATATTCTCTCTCTCTTTTTTATTTTTATTTTTTTTTTTTACTAAACTAATGTGAAATACTGTAATAAAGTGTCATATTGCAAGTTTGGTTGGCAATATATTTTCAGCAGTCATTTACTCCAGTCAGAAATCATTCTAATGAGCTGATTTGCTTATTGAAACATTTCTTCTTATTATTATCAATGTTAAAAGCAGTTGTGCGTCTTAATATTTTTGTGGAAAACCTGATTGGCCTAGATTTTTTTACAGGGTTCTTTGAATAGAATATAAAATAAGTTCAAAAGAACAGCATTTATTTGAAATACAAATATTTTGTACAAGCATAAATGTCTTTAGGACTGTCGCTTTTGATTTAATGCGTCCTTGCTATAAAAGTATTAATTTCCCAAAAAGAATAAAACTTACATCAAATTTAAAAACAAAACATTAAATCATTTTAATTATTTCAAATCTTTGAATTGTAGTGTGTATATATAGAAGAAAAAGACCCCAGGAATCTTACATCTGTGTCCTCTGGAGTTTAGAAAGATCCCAAGTATCCCATCAAAATCTCCCGAGACCAAATTTTGAGCTGTGCAAATCAAATTAAATGTACAGGCCTAGCTACTGTATGTCAACAACTGTCTCTTGTCTTTTTTACTTCTAAGAAATTTAAGCCAATGAATGAAACTCCAATATGTCTCCTGTCCTGATCTATGGAAGAGCATCACAGAGCAATAACAGAGCAATAACATTTTCCTCTGGCTTGGTGCCTCTGATGCTAATGTAGACCAAAACAATCCTTGACAGGAACGGGACATGCGCCATGAGCGATGTTTAGCATTCACTTTCCTCCGAAACAATTAGATTCCTCTACAATATTTAGTTACTCCTCACGTGCAGCCGGTATCTAGGGCATACAGAGGCCGATTACAGAACGCAGACCACAATTTGCATGTAATAAGTCATATTTTGATAACTGGTCATGTCAGAAGACTTTACTTTAAATTTGATGATGTGTCGCAGTGAGTTGTGTTTTATTGTTTGTGTTGATGTGATTTGTTCAGCCAGCTGCACAAGCTGATAGTTTACACACACCGCTTTAAAGTCACCATGAAATATACCTCCAGCACCTACATCCACTGCATCAGAACCTTGTTCTTCTCATCTTTAACTTTCTCCTCAAACAATTCACTGAAGGTTTTCTTGTAAACCTAAACCTATTTTTTTTTCTTTTTGGATGGGAGTGGGTGGAATATTAAAGTATTTATTACAAACGATTTGTCTGTGCACATTATTATTTTCTTTAATCAATTAATCAATAATTATCTTTAATCAAAACAACTCCCCCTTCCCTATTGCAACAACATCACTTCTCTTCTCTGATGATGTGTTTACTATAGCGTGAGGGCGGGACAACCTGTCAATCGCATGACATCACAGCAGTAGCAAACCAATCAATTCCCAATGAACCAAATCAAGCCCCGCCCTCCATTTCTCTTGATCAAGAAGCCATTTCACATTATAGGGAAGAAAAGACTATCTCAACTTCCGTTTCATGGCGACTTTAAAGGAACTTGTGGCCAGCAGCCCTGAGCTGCACACATGAATGCGTATCCAAAGGAGAAGAATGAAAGATCCTCTGTGAGAAATTCCTGTCAGAAGGTTCCTGGAGAGATGCTGTTCTTTACCATTTTATTTTTTATTTTTATTTTTTCTTCAGAAGTAAATATCCCCTCAAACTCACACACACAGAGACATTCCTGAACGTCAGCACAAAGAAAAGGCAAAAAGGGGTTAGTGGGAGAGAACGATTACAATCGAAAGAGGAAGGAAAAAATTCTTCCTTTCTTTGAAAACCTGATTAAAACCTTGAGTTTGTTTAAAGCATATGGATGATCTCAGCGTCTTCATACTCTTACACAGGCCGCTGTGATTAGGGCCACATTTCAGCTGATGCTCCACTGACTTTAGTTCTTCTTCACCGTGGCGCTCGTGGTCTGTCCTGACGGAGGGATGAAACAGAAGCGATGATGGCGTGAGAAGACTTTTGAATGGGACCTCTTTGTTTTTGGCACAACCACCGTCCAATCCCTTGTGAAGAGCATTCTCTGTCTCAACACGTAGAAGAACAAATGGAGCATTGGTTGTATTTGCTTAGTCGAAAAGTCTAGCTTTATATCATTGAATGGCAACGTTAAGAGTAAATTACTGCTTGTTGACATTCATATCCTTCATAAAACATGTCCTGACTGTGATAATATAAAGAAATGTTTCTTGAGCAGCAAATCAGCATATTAGAATTATTTCTGAAGGATCATGTGACACTGAAGAGTGAGTGATGGCTGCTGAAAATGACATGAATAAATTACATTTTAAAATATAATTTAAAAGTTATTTAAATTGTAAAAAAAAAATATATATATAATTTCTTAGATCAGTTCAATTCAACCTTGGTGAGCATTGAGGATAAGAGTTATATGGCATAATCGTTTATCATTATACGAAAAATATACAGAAACTGTTCAATAATTTGGGTTTTGTATGTCACAAGAATGTATTAAATTGATCTGTGACAGAGAAGACATTTACAAAATGCTGTTCTTTGTAACTTTCTATTCATCAAATAATCCTTAAAAAAAAAAAAAAAAATCCACAAAAATATTAAGCAGCACAATTGTTTTCAGCATTGGTAATCAAGAAATGTTTCTTGAGCACCAGATCAGGGTCATATTTTATCATCCATTTTATCACAGTCTGATTGCTTAGAAAAGTAACAGCACCTCTTCTCAACAAGTCACATGATTTGAGGTATCCCTATATCCCATGTCCCTATAGCACAAAAATCGCAAGTTGAGTCATGTCAAAGTTTAATAATTAGGGTTGGGAGTCTGTTTGCACAATAATAATTGTGATGTTTGCCTTAGCAACATGTTTTATTTGTATAGTACCTTTCCCAAGCTCAAGGTCATTATTTATGAATATTTTCCCCATTGTACATATTGCCAACAAACAAACAGCATGCAGATGTTCTCTAAATGAACAGTAACGATATGCACACGCTCAGGCAAGAGAAGCGGCAGCGCACAATATGTCTAGAAGCCGCGTCTAGCTTGCCGTTGTCAGGGTTTGTTCCCGTGCCTGAAGCCTGATGGTGTCAAAACACTCTCCATTTTTTTCCCGAAGAATGAAAACACAAGCCATCTGGAGCAGGGGTCAAAGGGTAATTTTAGGCATGGTAATGAGGATGCTTGTTGCTGGAGGATGTGTGGAACACACAGCAGTGGGTCTGTCTGCCACTGGAGTGAGCATTAAACACTAACAGCACTACACAATCTCAGATATGCCTTCCTCTTTCTCTTGAGGTATCCTTCACATTCCTCTCTGTACTCGTCTTTCACTTAAGGCATGATGGGTACAAAGAGAGCTGTTCTAAAAGTTGCTGCCTCGGACACGCTCTTTAGGTCAAATTCGAATGCAAAGTCACTGCATAGAGAAAGCAATCCTACAATGTAGTGTGACGATTCCTCCAGGAGTTGAGAGAAACGGTACACATTATGAGGTTCAGTTTTTTTTTAACGTTATGCATTAGGTATCATGAACTAACAATGAACATTTTTCTTGTACGGCATTTATTAGTCTAGGTTAATGTTAATTTATAAATATAATGTTGTTTGTGAAATGTTACAACTATAGAAATTAAAATTAATCAAGATTATTAGATGCTGTAAATGTATTGTTCAGCAATGTTTTGTATTGTTTAGCTTACTTATTATAGAAATAATACTTAAGTGTATGAATGTAATGTTTTCAGACACTTAATTCACATTTCAATTGAATTAAAATGTATTAGTTTAATGTAAAATAAATGCATTTAGTTGAACTCTAGAGTGCTTTTTTGACCCATTTATTGAATTAAGTACATCATTATATGCAATTTCATAATCATTATCTATAAATAAATATATAAATATGGTATAAATAAGTATACTGCCAAATGTACTGACACAAGCATTTATGGTAAACTAAAATTGACTTTAATGTAATTTCTATTGAAACTGTATTTATTTGTTAAGTTGCAATTTAACACATCATTTTTACTTATGCATACTTTTAAGCACTACAAAAGGTTATTAAAACATAATGATTTATAATGTTCTTTAAAGTAAAAGTTTTCATTTCAAAGTGCACACTTTTTAGAAGTGACTGAAAAAAAAGTCATGAAAGTTCACTTAAAGGGATAGTTCACCCAAAAATAAAAACTCTACCATAGCATTTTTTCCCTACAATGGTAGTCAATGGGGGTCGAGATTCTTCAAAATATCCTCCTTTGTGTTCAGCAGAATAAAGACAATATTTTTTTTGGGGTGAACTATCCTTTTAAGCAGCCTTTTTTCATAAATATTATATTATCTGCAAGTAAGACTTTTTTAAGAATACACTTTTAAGATATGAAGTACACAAGTGCACGTGCAATACAATTAAGTGCTTTCATTTTCACTTGGATTTCATTCATTACCAACAAGTATTGACAATTTTTAAAAAAATCAAATATTTGTCTGTGCATTTGATTTTTTATGCGTATTAGCTAAGCAACATGCTAACATCAAAGTCAAACTCTATTAGACTCACTTGTGATTATTACAAATCAGTCACAATAATTTTATTTCAATCCAGAATCCTTTTCAACCTGCATTACTAGCATAATCACAACAGCTCACATGCAGTGACCACCAGACCTCAGCTCTGACATTAGTTGCCCAAGACCAAGCCCATTGATACTATGCGTCATTTAGTGACATGCACACTAAAACCTCAATGATTTACATTTCCTAGTCTGCCAATAACCACACAAAACAAAGTGTGTTATCAGCCTGAAATCAAATACAATAACCAAAGCACATTCATTCAAATTCAAAACGACTCTTCCCTGTTAGTTTTAAATAGTCACTCATTTCTGAAACTCAAAGGAGGTTATTTTTCCTAAGTGTAGTCCAATTCACTGTAGAGGACCATTTCCTCTTGTTTGATACTCCAGGGGCCTGTGACATGGTTAGGAAGCAGGGTTAATTAGCTCTCTCTTTGCCCTCCTGTAAATTACAAACATACCTCTCTTTTCCTTTTTTTACTTCCTTTTTTTACTCTCTCTCTCTCTCTCTCTCTCTCTCTCTCTCTCTCTCTCTCTCTCTCTCTCTCGGACTTTCTCTCCCACTCTCTTTCTCTCTGAGGAGCTCCGTCTGGCTCATCTAGATTATCTTCTGTTCAGTGCGGCCCGCTTTCATTATCATCACGACAACCTCGTCAGTCTCCAGACGCCCTCATGCAGGCCGAGCTGGCGCTGTTTGTGAGTGCAGCTTACTGTTCAGAGAGAGAACATCAAAGCTCTCGCAGAAAATGTGTGCTGTACTACGAGCCAGTCTGGGTCAATATGGCAGATGAGAGGCGGCAAACATCTCAAGGGGTGACTGATACAAACAAGCAGCCACACTAAGTCTGGAAGTCCTTTTTAGATGGCAAAAGCTAGGAAAGAAGTGTTAAAGAGGATGATCAGGTAATAACATGCTTTGCTGGTTTTCTCTCAAATGTTACTAAAACATATCAGATGCAAGTTGATTCTACCGCTGATGCAGTTTCGAACACCAGCTTGTGTCACGGGAAACCCTTAATGTAAAAAAAAAAAAAAAATTGTTTTCAAAAAAGAGGCTTAATAAAATCAAGCAGCTGACTATATCACCCTCGCCTGTGAAAAGCTATTTTGGAGTACATGATGAGACGTGATGATGAGACTGTTAAATCTATATAGTGAGTTGGAGCTAATTATTACGGACCAACAGACTTACCAGGCTTGAAGGACAGAACATGGAGAGAAGCCATTCGCTGGTGTCTGGAGTGTGCACACCCCATGTTAATGTCATCATTCACTGACACTGCAGCAAATTCCCGCCATGGACCCTGTGCCTGAGCCAATGCCCGCAACTGAGCCAGAGCCTGCAGCCACAGGTGTGCGAGATGGTTTATATATCTGTACCTGTGGGAGTATTAGTGGAATTGGATGACGAAGAGTGTCTGATTGACTGGGATTCGGCTGAGCCACTTCCCACCCTTGTCCGCACCCATGAACCTCTTCCTTCTTTGGTCCAGTCAAATTTCCAGTCTTCTCCTTTGTTGTCGCTGGTACTGCCTAGCTTCACGTCTTCTTCATCACCGCTGGTCCTGACAAGATCCAAATCTTCATCGTCGACGCTGGTACTGCCCAACTCAAAAGTCTTTTTAATCACCACTGGTCCTGCCCAGCTCCAAGTCTTCATTGTCACTGATGGTTTCGCACAGCGCCAAGTCTCCATCATCGCTGATGGTCCCACTCAGCCTCCAATTCCCTCCTCCTCCATGTAAGCCATCCAGTTCTTCGGTGTTGGCTATGCTGGTCCGGTACGGCTCCTCGGCTCCTTCTCCTCTGCCGACTCAACCCGGTGATGTTACAATGCCTTAAAGTGCCCCATTATGTTATTTTAAAGTTTCCTAATGTTGTTTTGGAGTCTCCTACAACAGGTTTACATGCATCAAAGGTCAAAAAACTGTTTCATTTTCTTATAATATACATTTGCACATTACCACATTTTCAATGATTCTCAAACGAGTCGTCAGATGACTCTCTAATCCCTCCTTTCCGTGAGCTACTCTGCTCTGATTGGCCATACAGCTCAGTCTGTTGTGATTGGTCTACCACGTGTCGAAAACAAAAACACCCATTGCCATAACAACGCCAGCTCTGACTGTCCTTAGGCTTCCTACACCGTAAACTAAACACAGTAACGAACAATGACGTCGATTTTACAATATCAATCCGAGCGAGAGTCCGATGATGAAACATTGGAAGAACTAGTTATTCAACCCGAACCTCCATCGCAAGGACAACTCGAGCAGGACGTTTCTCAGTGATACACTACTCCGTTTGAAGTAAGATGTTGCAACTGTAATTCCTCACCATCAGCTGTAACAAGTGCATGTCCATCAACAAACCAATTAGTTTACTTGTACTTATTTATTTACTGAGTATTTTTTTCTAATTTACTGCGGTGAACATGTGGAAACTGTATCAATAACAGTGCATACATTAGCCAAGCTCTAGCGTGAATGACTGATGTAACATAAACACTGGTAAAACAAATCTTGCTCAATGCTTAATCTTTTCTCAAAGTAGTGAGAACGACAGCAATCTGCATTGATAGACGGTAATAGTGGCCCACAACTGATCAGCAGAAGTATTTCAGTAAGACAGTAATGATGTGAGTTAAACAGTTAGCAGGCGACCAACACAATATTAAACTCAAAACTAAGTATTTTGAACACCATCTTTCAAGCAAGAGCAAGCGGTTTGCGAATCTTGCATTGAATCCTGCATCGAATCCTGCATGAGATTTGAGAAGCAGTCGTCAGGAAAATAAAGGGAACACAGCAAAAGTTTAGGATTATACTGCAGTGGTATCATTGTAGATGAATTTTAACCACTGATTCTTCACATGCTCGTCCTTGGGCTGTTTACCTTCACATTGAGCACAGCGTCTTCTCGACATGATGCTATCCAGTATCCACAGGAATCAGCTGCCGGTTTGAGGGGTTTAAAATTTTCCCTGGTGTCTGCATGCACAATAATTGGGTGGGCAATATGCTAATGTTTCGTCTCGACGTCACAATGAAACGGCTTATGACTCGTTTGAAAAACGATTAATTTCATTGACTCAGAGTTATCTCTTACTTTTGAAAGACAATAACTTTATATACGGTGCACTTTGCAGGATGTTTTCATTCATTTAGAGCTATATTACACACTACATGAAAGGCCATTTTCAAAAATCCATAATAGGGGCACTTTAGCTCCAACGTGGTGTAAGGATCCTACTCGTCCTTCCGGCTCCACCGGACTCCCTCGTCCCTCTGGCTCCAACTCGGTCAGTTGTCGGTTTACCTTCACCACAGACTTCCACCCCTGCGGCTTCATCGGCTCCTCCTTCCCCAGTCCTCACTTACCCTGGCTACACCTCGGCTGCTCATTACCGCGGCTCTGCCTTGGTCTCTGGGTCCTTCCGTGTCGCCTTGTCTCTTGGGCCGTCAGACTCTGCCTAGGTCTTTACTGATCATGCCACCACCTCAGTCAGTCGAGCTAAGGACTCCAAGTGACCTATTTCAAAAACATAAAAAAATCATAATTGTTCCAAACGTTTGATCGATACAATATTTTTTAGATACAGAAACGTTTATTGTGATATACGATTTTGCACAGGGCCCACTCCTGCTGCCTTTGCCTTCATCAATACTGCTGTTGCGCTGGCTGTCAATACTACTGAATTTGCAGTTCTGCCCTTTCCCATCAATACCCAGTTATTCATTATTTCCAGTATAAATCTCCAACACCCTTCTTAAATCAGTAATCAATACCCAATTCCCAGTAAAGTACTGTTGTGCAAACCTTAATTCCTAATATTGAGAGAGAGAGAGAGAGAGAGAGAGAGAGAGAGAGAGACGGACTCCCACTGTACCTTTACCTGCTGGTGTCACTGTTGGACAGTGTTACTATAGAACAAATTGTGATTTATATACTTTTTAATGTCACATTTCATAATATTTGTGTTGTTTTATTTTTGTAATATGGATTATTTTCTCATACATTTTTTTGAGGAGACACTGCCTCCCTTGCCTCCTCTGAGATAACGCCCCTGTCCATAACATAGAGTATACCTGAATCACACACACACACACACACACACACACACACACACACACACACACACACACACACACACACACACACACACACACACACACACCTCCAGTAATCAGTCCCCTAAAGCAGCCCAGATCCAAGCGGTAGATTTATAGGACTAATAAAGATGTGAAGGAGGGAGCTCTCAGTGGGACAGACCTGCTGTCAGACAGGTAAGCAGCAGAGACTCATGGCAGGACAAGGGCGCGGCTAGCACACGCATTATTACTCACCTCATGGATCCAGCAGGGCTGATCGTGAAAGTCGATCGAAGGACAGGAATGACCTGCCCACCACCCCACCTCTTTTTTGAAGGGGAGCTGCATGGATGGAGTCCCACATGGGTTAGAGCTATTTTGTGCTCTCTGCTGTGTCTGAGAGTTATTGATTGTAAAAAAAAAAAAAAAAGTGTATGCACAGTAAACTGAGGACTCTCCAACTGCAAAGTGAAGTAGAAATATATGTATGTGAAAGGAGAATGTAAGTGTGTGAGAGTGCCAGAATGAATTTTGTCTTGTTTGGCTCTTCATAGGAAATAGTGCAACACTAACTCAGAATACAACTTAAAAAAAATTCTAACTCAGACAAAATGTGAAAGCTTAGATGTGGACTCAATTAGAAACATATTTGTATTTCTGCATCTTTAAACAGATGCAGGTGGAACAGCAGCATATTGTTTCATTTACAGTACATTAATGCACTTAACAGACGCTTTTATCCAAAGCAAGTTACATTTAAAGCTAGAGACCAACTGATAGGGTTTTTATTTATTTTTTGGTGGCCGATAAATTGCATAATATTTTTGTTAACCTAAAATCTTGCACACCACTTGAACTTGCTGAATCACTTATTGCTTTTATACGCAACATTTCGGGAATAAAATATCTAAAAGACATCCACTAATTAAAGAGTAGACAATCAAGATAACCAACAGCAGAAAAGGATAAAAACACAGCTTCAATTAGGTAGTCAATAACAAATAGAGAAATAAAAATAACAAAAATATATATTTCAAAATAAACAATAATCCAACTATCACCAAATAAAGGAAAAAAACAGAATTTGCTGGAAAAAGGAGCTTAAAAGTGGGAGGATGATGCTTTTTTTTGTTTTATTTATATATATATATATATATATAAAACTAAACAAAAAAAGCATCATCCTCCCACTTTATATATAAATGTAAATTATTTTTGTTGTTTTCACAGTAATACTATTGTATCCTCAACAGTTCCCATACTGTAGAATCTGCGTAAAATATGTTACTGTATAGGTTTACTTGTTTTCACAGTATTATTACTGTATTCTCAACAATTTCCTACTGTATAAGCTGTGGGGGGTGGGGGGGTGGGGAATCAGACATTCTTTTCATCTTGCACATACTATCTTTAGATTCATCATGTCCACTGTCGCTCAGCGGGTATAGATTTTGGGCTGATATTGAGAGTTTGACTCAGCAGTCATTATATAAATTAAATGTAACCTTTTAGATGTAAAACTTGCATGCTTTTATGTTATATTTTGCCAGCATCTCTTAATTTTTCACAATGTGGATAGTGTGTGTATAGGTGGGCCTGAGTCATATTCCAATGAGCAGTGTTTAATCTAAGCAGTCTGTGCGTGTGTGTATTTGTCTGAGCCAGCTGAAACGTGTCCCACACCGCCAGTCTGACTGCAACAAAACAACATAAATCTCCAGAAGCTCAGGGGCCGTAAATAAGTGCCCTGCTATTTAGGGAAGAAGAGAGAGAGACAGAGAGACTCCCAGAGAGTCTTTAACTCCTCATTCTCTCAGCCTCAAGAGTCGTAGGCACTTTACAAACCCTTTAATACAGCCACTGTATCACACACAGACCACCAAACACTGTGTAGCTCTGATCACTTCCATGCTGTCTCTAAATGCTTCTTGTTTGGGCTCATTAAAGTAGCCTATTGCATGTGTTCTCCATTAGGCCTGCACAAACATGTGGCCATTTTCATGAGTCCTCTTCCATCTGTTCACAGGAGTCTGGTCATAATTCCTTTATCCATGCCATGTCTGTTTATCAATCTTCAACTACCATCTCATTCTTCTGTGAAAAAGACCTCTGAGTGAGATGTGTCTCAGTTTCAGAGGAGATCTCAACGATGTCTTAAACTGTGCTCAGATCTGCCAGAATGCTTGCAATCAAAAGACAGATTTTAACTCTAACATTTCTATTGTTTCTCCTGGGCTAAGATTATGTGAAGAAAAATTGAGACATTTCCTACTTCAATCTCTCCTTTAAAGTAAGAGATCTCAGCAGTGTCTCAAACTGTGCTCAGATCATACCTAGATACCAATGTTTGCAATCAAAAGTGTTCTCTTTAACATCTCTATTGTTCCTAGACATAAATGAGATTATATGCAGATCAAAATTATAAGAAAAAAAATCTCCATTTAAGTATCAGAAGAGATCTCGACGTCTCAAACTGTGCTTATTTTGTTCAAGATACCCAAGTTTGCAAAGTTAGAGATTTCACACATTACTAGTCACAAATGAGATCTCTTTAACATCTCAATTGTTTCTCCCAGTCAGTGAGATCAAACAATTGAAACTTTTGCCTTGTCATGCTTCTCAGGTATTTCTCCTGTGAAAAATACCCTTAACTGCTCACATTCTTCACACACACTTCTGAAAAAAAACCTTCTGATACTTTTCTTTCAAAATATTGGAAAAAAAATTCAACAATGTCTCAAACTGTGCTCAATTATGCCAGATTTTACATATTAAAAATTCCAATCGAGATATCTTTTAACATCAGTGATAGCAATGATATATTAAATGAAGAACAAATGAGAATTTTGTGTTTCTCAGAAAAAAGAAAAAAAAAGAAAAAAAAAACATTTAGTACTCCATTGAGTCTCCTGAGCTCTGAAAGTGCAAACTTTGAGCGACACAATTTTCCTGTGTACATTTTGAAAATGTTCGTTCCAGTTTTGTCCTCTCTGTGCGGTTGTTTCCTTTCTCCCTCTTTTCAGGACGTCTTTCAAAGCCTGTCACTTTCCTGCGCTCATTTGTACGGTTTATTCTGACACGTCGAGGTGAAAGTGTGCTGGGGAACTGAAAACACTCGGCCGCATTCACGCAGCGCGGGGCCACGGCGCCTGAATGCGGGAGCCACTGAAGCGTGCACTCCTCTTTCTCAGTGCTCCTCCTCTTTTCTCCCTCGCTTCGCTCCCCTCCTGCCCTCGTCTTTGTTGCCAGGGGTTTTGGGGTACAGAGGAGCTGGTGTGGGGGTAAGGGGTTTGTGTTGTTGTCTCACTGGGGCCTGACTTGCCATTTCTTAATGGGTTTCACAGCGGCCTCCAGCGAACAAAACAGGCCAGGGGTAGTACAGCTGAAAGAGTGCAGTGGACGAGTGAACATTGTTCATCCCGTTTTCCCCCACCCACCTTTCTCTAGTACTCCCTGAAATCCTCGTGGCTCCCAGAGAGAGAGCACATAGCAGAGGCCCCATGAGGACAGCGGTAAACACAACCCTCATGTCTGCTCCTTCTCCTCCCAGAATCCCTCTCTCTGTTTCCATTACTCTCTCACACGCTCTTTGTTTTTTCCATATGTAAAATTACACCCATTTTTTTACTTTTCAACTTTTCAAAATGCCTCTTTAAAGGGTTAGTTCACCCAAAAATGAAAATTCTGTCAGTAATTACTCACCCTCATGTTGTTCCAACTGCGTAAGACCTTCGTTCATCTTGCTTCATCTCTCTGGGCCTCGTAGTGTTTTTGCGCAGCGCGTCTGTGTTACACGTCAGACACATGACCAGCGTTGGCCAATAGTGAGCCTACGTGGTGACGTGTAACACAGACGCGCTGCGCAAAAACACTACGCGAACCAACTAGAGGTCCAGAGAGAAGGAAATGAATAGTGGAATAAAGTCGTTATTTTTGTTTGTTTTTGCGCACAAAAAGTATTCTCGTCGCTTGATATACTTAAGATTGAGCCACTGTAGTCACTTGGACTATATTAATGATCTCTTTAATAACTTTTCTGGGCCAGCAAGTTTGGGCCACCTAGCAGTCTATGGAGAAGTGATCAGCTCTCAGATTTCATCAAAAATATCTTAATTTGTGTTCCGAATATGAACGAAGGTCTTACGCGGTTGGAACAACATGAGGGTGAGTAATTACTGACAGAATTTTCATTTTTGGGTGAACTAACCCTTTAAATATTTAAAATGACAAATAACACAAAGATAATACCAGACAGTAAACTGAAAGAACATATATACACACAAAGATGAGCTAAATTAACTAGACACAGGTGAAATGGATCAATTAACAATCAGAAACCATAGAAACCAACTAGACACTGGGACAAAGGAAAAGGGTACTAAGCAACAACGACTGTATCATGCTGCCAGGCCAGTAGTTGGCGATGTCACTGTGTAAAGAAACACGGCGGAGGGTGAAATAGTTACAGTACGTGTAGCCAATCAACAACCTACAAGTCCCAGCATAAACGCTCTTGTTATTAAAGTTATGTTTACAAACCACTAATTTGAACAGGCAAGCATTAACATGATTTGGCAGGGCAGCCAGTTCTAATAATAAATAGCTTAACCATTTCCTTGCCTAATGCAGAAAAACATAAATTTTATTCAAATTCTGAATAGATTATCACCTAGAAAACGTGCATAAAAGCTCTCGCTTCATAATCACTAAGCTGTCAATCACAAATCTTAATTCATTGCGTTCTCACAAAGTTCTGCTAATCAATTATGCTGACTGTACAATGAATATCTTATTTAGCCTGCATAATGTCTACACTTTTTTGTTGCAAGTTAAATTATAACAAGAGGATTTGAGTGTGCAAATCTCCGCACTGGACAAAAACTCTGGTGTTTTGAGTGGTGTGGGGATTCGAACTTAAACACATCTGATTGGCCATTGCGTTCAAGAAATCATCAGATATGTTTGTGATTGGCTACGTTGCTCAACGCTGCAAAAATACGTTGTAAATAGAAAAAACTATTTATATTAGTTTCAATGCTCTCAAGAGCACAACCACTAAATCTGTTTATCAGTTTATGATGAGAGTATTCGCAAGAGAGCAGAATTCAGTCAGAATTTGCGCACTGAACACAACTCCAGCGTTTCAGCAATTACTAATCTTAATGCCTCTGATTGGCCATTGCATTCATAAGCTCAACGGAGTCATGTGTGTTTGGTTATAGTGCGCAACACTGTAAAACGCGCAAAAAGTTTGATGCAACATGAGCAGATCTAAATTTAATGCCGCAATCTACATTTTTATTTTATTACTAGTTTATTATAGTATTATAGATTATAGATATAGTATATTGTCCCCGTTAATTTTTCAAACGTGGCTAAGCCTTCCCCCGCCTTACACACACTCCACCTATGACCACTGCCCTATAGACTGAACACTCAGCGTTTTCACAAATTTGCGTTTTTATTAGTTTACGGAGGCAATAACGGTATCATTTCAAAAACTTGCACTTTGAATCTTGTTTTCAAAAGTTTTCAGGTTTCAACGTTGCCGTGTTAATGAACCGAATAAAAGGTTTTACATTTTTAGTTGAAAACGATGTTTTCCCCAAAGACAAAGGAAAAACAGGAACATGCCCACTAAAAGGCCATGAAAACTAAAACTCTGGCTGAACATTACAAAACTGTTTAAAAATTTAAATGCAGCTTTGGTGAGCACAAGAGACATTCAAAAACATTTAAATAAATCTTACTTACCCCAAACATTTGAATGGTAATGTAAATACAGGGCACAGGAAACTATATATAATATATATGAAAAGCAACAACTAATAGAAATCACCACAAGAGAATCTGAAAAATTATCTCTCAAAAACAAAAAGCTTGAAAGTGAAACTAAGAAAAAAAAGAAGATTGTTGTTTTGAAATCATGATGGTCTCTAGATATGATTCAGGTCCCTTTCTCAGTGTCCATTTTATTGTTTTCCAGGTGAAAATCATTAGTTCAATAACTCGTTGTTATTGTAATGGTTCAGGACGAGTTCGGCGTAACATTTTGAAATTAGTGGTTTAGAACATATCCCAAAGGTATGATCAATATAGTGAGGCTTTCTTGTGCTGCATTCAGATTCAGGGTAACCCCTGATTCATGTGCAGATGTGGTGCTGAGAGTACCTTCATAGCTCACTGTCACACCATGGGGCGGTCCACTGGGTAAACAGGGGGCTGCCCATATGGCCGAGGGCCCCGTCTACCCTTGCTGTAAAGAAGCCGGCAGCCTGCAGACTCTGCAGAAAGTCAGAAAATAGGTCGACTCTCCTGACCACAGCTCCCCTGCTGGAACAAATGGGTGTGAACGTGCACACACACACATACACACACACACACACACACACACACACACACACACACACACACACACACACACACACACACACACACACACACACCTCCAGAGAGTGTTACAAGGTGTCAGTGGTGGAAGATGGACGAGAAGGGTCTGGTTTCCATTAACTGCATCGCAAGGCCTGGACTGGAGAAGTCGGTCAGGAGATCAGCTTCAGAGGTTTCCTCACAGAAAACTATACATGTTATACAGTACATTTTAGCTTTTCTTAATTTTACTTTGAAATGTCATGTTATGTGTCATATTTAGCAACAGATAACTTGCATAACAAAATTAAGCATACCAATTAGGATAAAAAAGTTTACAAATCTCACAGTGAGGCAAATATATTTAGAGAGATTACTCATTGCTCTTACAATGCTGGAAGCAGATAAAAGGAATAAAGATAATTACAAACACATTAAAAACATTGTAAAAAAAAAAGTGTGTTTTGTAATCATCTCTTTTCCATAATTATGCATGCTTTTTGCTATATTGTTTTGAAGTTTTTGTCATATAGTATTATTATTATTTAAGTATAATTATTATTATCAATATTTATAAAACACTAAAAATTGTTTTGAAATGATTGAAAAATCACTATATTAATTATTCCTGATTTTCATAAATATTTAGGAAGATGTTATTTTATTATTTTTATTATTATAAAAATAGTTTTTTTAAATAACTATAATTATCTCTGATTTTCAAATATATAAAAATAAACTTACCACAAAACTGTGGAATTTTCTTGAAGACGTACATTAACATATGATAAATACATGCTAATTGTCCTAAATTAGCTAACAAACATTATTCAATAGTAAGTCTTCTGTTCACAGCCTGATTAAAATATGCAGTTATGATGAGAGTAACTTTAAGTAATATTCCTTCCAGTCAACACCACAAAATCTTGCCAATACTCGGTAACATTTCAGTGTGCTGTAATTCTAAACAAATAATGCAAGAAGTGCATTGAATCAAGCCTGCTCAAGTTTAGACAACATTACTCAAAACCATTTTAATCTCATTTTTGCTTCTAGGGGCCTTCAGGTGGAGCGAACTGTTAATACAATAACCAGTTGTTATCACAATGTTCACTATTCCCAGAACGATCACCGATACGCCTCATGTGTTAGCCGTATTACATACCGTATAGGTTTTCAGTAGTGCTGTATGACCCGATTGAGAAGGGAACATTGTTTGCTCAAGTTTCCACCCCCTTATCAGACAAATGGCTTCAGTCATAATGAGAGCAAGCAGGCTAATTGAGCCTTTGAGCAAATGTACCAATGGTTTGAACAATTCTATATTGGTGTAGTATAATGTATCATTGTCATTGTTTGTTATTTTACCTCATTCACAACCGAGAGAGAGAGAGAGAGAGAGAGAGGTTGGTCACGGTGGCTATAATGTGTCTGCCCTGCAGCAATCTGCACCCTTCCGCTCTGGTCTTTGAAGCATGCCTCTGTTTGCTACCTATTCATTTTATCACTCCCTTTCTTCTGCACCTCCACCTCTTTCCTTTGCTCTCGTGGTGTGTCTGGTTTGTGTGTGTGAGAGCCCAGCTCTTTCCAGTGGCTGACATTCTCATGGCCTGCGCTGAGCATGTTGCTTTCTCTTCCTCAGGATGTGGCTGCCCGTGAAGTGTCGTTCTCTCACGTCTGCTCTCTTCACCTCACTGAGACTGTGCACGTATGTGGTGTAGATAGTAGGTTAGAGTGCCTGCGTGCATTCTTGAGTGGAGAGGCCGACCCTTGGGGGTTTCTAATGGAAATAAAATGACTTTGACAGCGAATGGCATTTCGTTTACAAGCTGTTTCTATGATTTCCTTGTATCTCTTGTGCTGTGCGTTTTGTTGCATTTTGTGTAAGTAATTTCTTCTTAGTCATGCCCTTGTCAAAAAATTTACTTAATTGTATTAAGTGTGCACCTGTAGTGTACTTCAAATCTTAAAAGTACATTAAGTACACTTAAGTGGCCTTTTATTTCATTAAACAGTTTCATTTAAAGAGAGTGCACATTCATGACAGTTTCTTATAACACACTTCTAAAAAATACACTTTGTAATAATGTCAAATTAAAAGTTTTACTTAAAAGTACATTTTAGTTACGTTTTAATAATCTTTTGTCATGCTTTAAATAAGTACACATACATGTAAAAAACTTGATTATAATTTGAACTGTTAAATTTGATTTTAAATTCAATATTTCAGTTCAATTCAATTAAGTATATTTTAGTTTAACCTAAATTCTTGCCAGGTCATTCAGCAGAACACTTTAACCATATTTCAAAGACATTATAAGTAATTATGGAAATACATATAAAAATGTACTTAAATTGTAAGATAGTCCACTGAGGCAAGTTGTAGTTGAAAACCCAAGTGCAGTTTATTTACAGTGTAAATAAAATCCAAAAATATAAACAAAACATGAACAAAACTTGAAAAGACCTGAAACATGGAATGGCTTACATCAATACACAACAAAGGAACTATGGAAACATGAGGGTAAATGACTAACAAGGAACCCCTGAGAACAATCAAACAATGATCCAATGAGAAAACAGAACTGAGAAACACATGACCTGAACAACCAATTAGAACAAGACACATACACAGGAGGAGCACATGACAGGCTAATATAAGGAACAAGGGAAGCAAATGACAAACAGGAAGCAGGAAACGTGTCACAACCGGCTCAAAGCTGTGGCAAATGAAATGGAGGACATAGTGATTGGATTGCAGAAATAAACATTTATTAACATAAATAGAAGAATATATAAAACAAGAAAACATGGTCATCTGTAATGTCTGTCAGGTGCATTGATGTAAGCGTATCAACCACAGAAAACAAAATACTAAACCAAATAACAAAAGCAAATTTAACCTAAGAACAAACCAGAGCCCAACTCAAAGTAACCCGGAGAAAGACCTCTCCTTCAACACTAGCAAGCCTGATCACCAACAAAACCCAAACCAACATGACAGTCCTAATTAAGTAAGTCCTACTTAAATGAGTCAAAAAAGCATTTTTGTTCAACTAAGATTGAATATACATTTAAACCGTGCATTTTCATTTAATTATAAATAACATGAAATTAAGTGCCAAAAACATTACTTTCAATCTGCACTTAAACATTATTTTAAGGTAGGCCTATATTATTTTCCTAATAACTACTCTTCTTAAAAATATGCTAAAGTGTACTTTTTCATGCTTTCCACAAAGGTAAGATTCACTCATTGCTAATATTTGTACTAACTAGTGAGCGCTCAGAACACCCTAGCAACCGCATAGTATACCCTGGCAACCAGTTTTACATGAGCAAACCCCACTCACCTTGAAAATTTAAAAAATGTTGTCTTTTCTTTCTATCCTTTTTCAGTGGATCACTCTATGCTGAAAGGAAGCTTTGGCAGATCAAGACGCTTCCATCTGTAACCTGTAATACTGCAAATGAGTCACAAATCACTTTAATTAGAGGCTCAGTCTGTGGAGCTGAGTGGAGAGCACCGGAAAGCAAACTTCTGTTTCCTCTCCTACAAAAAAAAAACATGTTTAAATATAACAACATGGGCGCAAACACTTCATGCAACACACACACACACACACACAGACATACACACTCATAGGAAATAAATGTCACAAACAAGATAACTTTAATGTCTCAGTTGCTTTTCCTATAGGCAACATTGACAAATTCTTCAAACAAAAGTCTAATAAAAAGTCAGAGATTTCCACTCATTTAAAAGTCTGGGGTCAGTAAGATTTTTTCATTATTGTTTTCTTCTTAAAAAAAAAAAAATTAACAGTTTAACAGTTTTAACAATTTCTTTTGAACCTTCTATTTCCACAAAGAAAATGTATGTGTGTGTGTGTGTGTGTGTGTGTGTGTGTGTGTGTGTGTGTGTGTGTGTGAACACACACACACACAGTGTAGGTACCGGTCTTGCGTCTTTTTATGAAGCTCATAGATATTAATTAGTTTAATGATGTGAGGCTTTTTTTTTCTTTCTTTTTTTTCATAGGCTATATATATCTGAAATACAACCTCTACATTACACCTCAATTAGCCTTTAATCCATGTTCCATTATTTCACCCCATTTCATAAAATACCAGATAACTATTTTGGAAGCGAACAGGGATTATATCAGCTATCTCTAATAGATTAATAAAATTTCCCGGCAAGTCCGTCCCGGTGCTCGTTTCATTGGATTTGGCAGATACAATTTAGCAGCATTAATGAGCATTTAATGAGCAAGTCCCATAGAAACCCATGCCTTTCTGCTTGGGTCGCTGTAGGTCTTACACTTCTGAAACTCAATCGCTCAAATGCTGTATAGACACTGTGTTTTAGGAGATAACTTGGTCTTTTTAATGCTGTTTAATGTCTGTTTGTAATAATTTACAACCGTAGTGAGGAAGGGTTTTGTTAAAAGCTCTAAAAGAAGAGAACAATGATCTCTAAGCTACACAAGCCACACATCCTGAGAAAAATTTGAAAATAGATCCATCTTTGTCAAATACCAAGGCAATGTTGCATATAGATGTATTTCTGATGTATACACAGATAGTGCCATTCAACTATCTAAATGAGCACATGAAACAGACTTTGATTGTTTTATACAAAGCTAAATTTATTAAATTAAATTATTAATCATATCTAGGACTGACAATCAAATTAAAATGAATTCCATTAATTGAATGATAAGCTGAATCAATTGATCCAATTAATCAGAGAGAGAGAGAGAGAGAGAGAGAGAGAGAGAGAGAGAGAGAGAGAGAGAGAGAGAGAGAGAGACAGAGAGAGCGAGAGAGCGAGAGAGACAGAGAGAGAGAGAGAGAGAGAGAGAGAATATTTTAATTAGTTATTTGTTTTTAATACTTCACAATAAGGTCTCATTAGTTAACGTTAGTTAAAGCGTTAACTAACAATGAGCAATACATTTGCAACAGTCGTTTGTTAACATTAGTTAATAAAAATATAGGCTACAACTGTTGCCTATAGGCTACAACTGCTACAATGCTAGCTGTGGCTAATAAACCACAACAGTGCTAAGGAGTCATAACAACAGTGAATCCGCTCCTAAGCTGTCTAAAGTATTTCAGCCTTTGTCTTCGCAGGACACCTGTCTTTCTTCAACTCCGCACAAACACAGTAATTGGATCTTAACACATACGACAGAAACAGGAAACAAAGGAAGCCGTTTGTGAAGTTAATACTCGGCACTGCAGTGGCTGCGCTTACCGGAGGCCCAATCTGTCTATGGCTTTGTGCACAGGCCCATTAATCCACATTACTGCTGGATTAATTTGGTTTGCGAGGGAGATGTTAATAAATGCACTCTGAGAGGCTGCCTGCGATTGATCACTGCTTCCCGTTGCTGCACGCTCGCTCCTGTTAACTGGTAGAGAGAGATCCATCAACCTTTCATGCGTACATACACACGGGGTACTTGAATATGGCACATTTTAATGTCTCATAATCTCTCGATCTTCAAAGAACACAATTACTGCAGGTTCTGCCTCTCTCTGGCTTTATTTACATGAACTGCCGCTTGCAATAACACTTATCTGCACATGCTTAGCACATCCTGTGTACAACAAAAAGACAATCAAGTATCCACATTGTTTGGGTCTCAAAGACTAACACAATTATGTCCCACAGAAATCTTTCACCAGAAAATAAACCCAAGTGAGTGGAGGAATTATTTTGGACTGCCTATTGAGAGAGTATAGTGAGAGTTTTTTTTTTTTTTTTAACTAGCGGGGGAAAAAGGCTAGCAGCACTTCGAACCACTAACTTTTATTGCATTTATCATTAGCAAGGCATTACTGCTGTTTCCTGCAGATAACATGATTTGGGAGGCAGTGTGTAGCAGGTGGAGTTAATGATAAGCCATTTTAAGACAAGCTAAAGGTAGTACAAATTTCTGATGTTTTACTAACTTTCAACATTTTGCTAACAACAAATATATTTTCAAAACCCTGTGCTCCATGTCAGCAAATTAAAACCAAGGAGGTCTATAAAAACCTGGAGAATATGATTAACATTCCCATTCATCTCAATAACAGTTGCTCAGATGGTGCAAGGCCTCTTTAAAAATATAAAATAAAATCTGTCAATATGCTTTTTAGAACCAGGTGCTGTACTTATGAGATCTACCAGCAGAGGCTAACTCTAACCACCTATGTCAAAAACCACCTATGTTAAAGTAGGCCAACTTATTACAAACTGATTGGGTTTGGGGTTTTTATTTATTTATTTTTTACCTTACTTAAGCAGACTTAAGTACGTCTTTATATGTAATTTCATAATTATCTTCAGGTTAAAGGTTAAAGTGGTTAAAGTGTAGCCTACTGCCGAATGGTAGATGATATGCTTCCATTGTATTTCAATTATATTAATTTATTTCATTTATTTAAATATGTTAGTAATTTCACATTTGTAATGATGAAGTTTAGTGCATTTTAAAATATATTAACTTGAAATGTATATCAAATAATAATGCACAAGTTAAATAATAATCAGTTACTTTACATGTGATGTATGTTATTAACACAGCAAACTAAGAATACTGTACTTCTTTAATGCATGATTCATGTATATATTACAAGGTGCAATTTTTAAAAGAGTTCTTAGTCATGAATGTGTACTCTCTTTAAGTAAACTTAAGTGGCCTTTAATTTAATTAAGGTTCACCTGTAATAAGTCAGTCTGGTCACTAGGGACCAACCACAAGCTTTGGAAAATGAAAAGAAAAAAAGAAAACTTTTAAAAACCTGAATTACAGAAGGCCTAATGTTTTTTTTTTTATATATATATATATATATATATATATATATATATATATATACATATATATATATATATATATATAAAACAAATTGTGTACTGTGCATACAGGGATCTATTGGCACAATTTCACCTGTAGTAAGTTACTAGGAACTACAGCCTTTGAAACATGATAAAAAAATTAAAATTAAAATAAACTTTTATTGTATTGCAGAAATTTCCTAAAAATAATTGTTTACTGTAAATACATGAAGGGGGGTATTGGAAAAAAGTCACCTGTAGTAAGTCAGTCTTACCAATACAACCAAGCTTCCATTTCTGTTGTCTTGTAGCTTATTTCCGTAGTGTTGTACATTTTCCGTTGTGTTGTGGCTCATTTCCGTTGTGTTGTGGCTTAATTTTGTTGTTTTGTGCACTACTGGGCCACCATACATTTCTAGTCTAGAGCAGTTACAGAGTGAGTTGTGATTTGTCAGGACAGCTGTTTCTGCATTTCTGTCAGGTAATATGGGTTTTTATGCATGCTATTCCAAAAATAAAGAAATAATTAAATAATACAAATTTAAATCTCCTATACCTGCTAATAAGGAGAGACAGGTTTTAGCGACGCCTGGTGCAGAGTATTTTAGCATCTATTACGGAACATATGGCATGCCATCAGATTGCGTTATGTTTCAATATAGGACAGAATTTACGATAATCAACCCATACAGATGAACTGTAAACGAATGCAAATTAATTACAACCATAAGCTTTCTGGTTTATCCACTTAAGCAAAGAGGAAATTACTCAAAGAGACTATGATTGAACAATTAGAACATTAAATGAGTGTTTGTGAAGTCTCACCACATTCATACAGTTGCTTTTGTTTCTCAGTGAACAACCTGTATCGAAATCTGTGTCAAATGCTGGAGTTCTGCTAGATTATAAGGTCTTAGTTTGTGGGTTTTAAAGTGTGTGGCGGCGTGTTCCTGTGTGAGAAACGTGAGGCCGCCTCTGGTCCTGTGGGAGGAAGAGCCCATCACTGCCTCTGCACGGCTCACAGGCCAAACAGGAAGTGCCTCCACTTACCCGATTAAAGTTCACTGATTTAAAGGGAAACCTTATACTCCCTGATGGCACGTTTTCAATAGAATTATTCAATTAAGTTATCCGCAGATCACTCACCGGATAGGGCAACATAAACGGATTTCCACAATGCACCCGGTACCCTTATGAAGGGGGAAGAAGAGCGAGAGAAAGAGATTCATTCTGGCAGTTCGCCCATAGGCATAAAACATACTTACAACGTCAACTTCAGCATTTTTCTCATATAGAAAGGCTTAAGTGAGACTCAGTCATGTCACAGTCAGAGTATGTTGCAACATGCAGTCATGTTCTTAAAGGCACAGTTATCCTGAACATTCTGTCATAATTTCGTCCATGCATGGAGCACAAAAGGAGATGTTCTGAAGAATGTTCCCACTGCTATTTTCAGGGAAACGCACAGCTAAAGCCTGGTTCACACGGGACGATTTTAAAATTGTCGGCCGATTTTCCAAACCTGAGAGACCCCACACACGGGGATAAAAAATCACGGGTCTAACAGTTTTGGTCGTACAGTGTGTGGTGCACAGCCACACGGCAAAATCAACACATCACACACGAACCGATTTGACTCCCGAGCATTCTCAGGTCAGACGGGAAATCTCGCAAAATACCTCGAGATCAAACGTGACTTCAGAGTAAACAATCATGGCGGACGCAGAGGATGCAGTGGCAATAGTTTGTAGTTTGTTTTTAACCGGGAAAAAAACGTTATCAGAAGAAAAGGCGATGATCTCCGACGTCCACCGGACTTTCTGGTGCGCGATGCCGCCAACTGTTTTGATTATGTTTCCCGGTGCTTCCTCGCCGCCTCGCTTTCTGATTGGCTACACTCCACAGTCTACAGGCTGCGTGCTCGGGGGACACCACACACGAGGAGAAATCGGGCCAAATATATCCAACATGTTAGATATCCCCGATTTGAGATCGGAGCGGTCCCGACGTCCTTCCGAGCAGACGAGAGCAGTCTTAACACACCACCCACGGCAGGAATATCTGATCAGATTATTTTACGATAATCGGAGCATCCTTAAGATTGTCGGAAGGAGTGAATCGGGGCTAAAATCGGCCTAATTATCCTGCCGTGTGAACCAGGCTTAGTTCCAGGCAGGTCTTGACTGCATTATCGATATCACTTTTCGATATCACCAAATGATTTCAGTTATTTAAAGGTCCTTACAGCCTACAACAGCAAAAGAACCAAAACCCACAACGACACTGATCAAGTAAATGAATCTAGTAAACAATAGGATAAAAACGACAAATTATTTCCATGTTTTTTGCCACAAAATTACATTTTATCATGTACGGAAAGCACATACTCTCTTTCTTCCGCTCTCTCTCTCTCCCACTCAAACGCACACATACAGAACGGACACACACACTCGCACAGAAACGTGTTGTCAGTGCTGCGCTGAAGATTTTATCTGTAAAATAGTTTAGCAACTTGAAAGCTACATGACATTTCTCACTAGCCATAACGGCTCTGTTCTTGAAGCAGATAAATGTACAGTTTCGCTGTTAGTAGAGACGCTGCTGCTGAACACTGCTGAGAGACACAAAGACTCAGGTAATTCACGCATGCTCAATCTCTCTCTCGCTCCCTCTCTCTCTCTAATAACTGCATTAGTCAAGTCAAGTCAAGTCAAGTCAAGTTTATTTGTATAGCGCTTTTCACAATACAGATTGTATCAAAGCAGCTTCACAGTATTAAATTAAAATAATACAACAAAGTTTTTTTTTTCAAGAGGAATTTATTGATTGATAAAATTAAATTAAATATCCCCAAAATATCCCTAACTGAGCAAGCCAAAGGCAACAGTGGCAAGGAACCGAAAAACTCCATCAAGTGACCTAATGGTGTCCTAAAACTCCATCAGGTGACCTAATGGAGAAAAAAAACCTTGGGAGAACCCAGGCTCAGTCGGGGGCCAGTTCTCCTCTGGCATTTATGAGCTAGAGGCTGGATTGTAGTTTGAACTATAGGATTATATGAATGCCTGGCTGAAGAGATGCGACTTTAATCTAGTTTTAAACTGGGAGAGCGAGTCTGAGCAACGAACAGTATCAGGAAGACTATTCCAGAGTTTTGGAGCCAAATGTGAAAATGCTCCCCCTCCTTTGGTGGTTCTGGATATCCTAGGTATGACCAAAAGCCTTGAATTTAGTGATCTTAAAGAGCGCGATGGATTATAGGGTGATAGAAGATCCGTTAAATAGACTGGAGCTAAGCCGTTTAGGGCTTTATAAGTCAGTAGCAATATCTTATAATTAATACGGAGCTTTATAGGTAACCAATGCAGTGATGATAAAATCGGTGTTATATGATCATATTTTCTTGATCTCGTAAGAACTCTAGCGGCGGCATTTTGGACTAACTGTAGCTTGTTTATTGAGGATGCAGGACAACCAGCTAATAAAGCATTACAATAATCCAGTCTCGAGGTCATGAATGCATGAACTAACTTTTCTGCATCAGAAACTGATAGCATATTACGTAGTTTAGCAATGTTTCTAAGGTGGAAAAAGGCTGTTTTTGTAACATATGAAATATGATTTTCAAAAGACAGGTTGCAATCGAGTATAACACCCAGGTCTTTTACTGTAGAGGATAAAGTAACAGGACATCCTATGATGTTAAAGTTGTATTGTGCGAGATTTTGTGGGTGGTTTTTTGAACCGATAAGTATTACCTCTGTCTTGTCTGGATTTAATAAAAGAAAATTATGCGTCATCCAATCTTTTATATCTTTAACACACTCTGTCAATTTGGAAAATTTAGCGGTTTCATCCGGCCGTGATGAAATATATATTTTAGTGTCATCAGCATAACAATGGAAACTAATTCCATGTTTCCTTATAATATTTCCAAGTGGCATCATATATATTGAAAATAACAGAGGGCCTAACACAGATCCCTGCGGCACTCCATAGTTTACTGGAGTTATGATCGATTTTTCGCCATTTAAATAGACAAAATGGTAGCGGTCAGATAGGTATGATTTAAACCAGCTTAGTGCTTGTCCTTGAACACCAGTATAATTTTGTAGTCGATCTAAGAGTAATGTATGATCTATAGTATCGAACGCAGCACTAAGATCAAGTAAAACTAGTATTGATATACAGCCTTGGTCAGAAGCTAAAAGTAAATCATTTGTGATTTTAACAAGCGCAGTTTCAGTGCTATGGTGCGGTCTGAATCCAGACTGAAACTTTTCATAGATATCATTTTGTTGCAAGAAAGAGCCCAGTTGAGCGGACACCACTTTTTCTAATATTTTATACATAAATGGAAGATTTGAAATGGGTCTATAATTTGCTAGATTATTATGATCTAATTGTGGTTTCTTAATGAGAGGTTTTATAACTGCCAGTTTAAATGTTCTTGGAACATGACCTAAAGATAAAGACGAGTTAATAATATTGAGGAGAGGCTCTTCCACTACAGATAACACTTCTTTCAGTAGTTTAGTTGGTATAGGATCTAATAAACATGTTGTTGTTTTAGATGAAGTGATAAGTTTATTTAACTCTTTTTGTTCTATAGTTGTAAAGCACTGTAATTGTTCTTTCGGGGTGATAATTGAAGCTGAATTATAAGGCGCGATTGAAGATTGAACGTTTATAATTGTGGTTCTGATGCTTTCTATTTTCTCAGTGAAGAAGTTCATGAAATCATTACTACTGAACTGTAACGGGATATTTTGTTCGGGTGACGTCTGTTTATTTGCTAGTCTAGCCACGGTGTTAAATAAAAACCTTGTATTGTTTTGGTTGTTTTCTATTAGTTTGCGGAGGTGCTCAGCCCTGGCCGCTTTTAGGGCCTTTTTATAACGTGACATACTGTCTTTCCACGCGATTCTAAAGACCTCTAAATTAGTTTGTTTCCATTTACGCTCTAAAATACGGGTTTCTCTCTTTAAAACATGCGTAGTATTGTTATACCATGGTGCTTTATTTTTCTCTCTGACCTTTTTTAATTTAATAGGTGCAACCACATCCAATGTTCTAGAGAGAATGTTGCTCATAGTGCTAGTTAGTTCTTCTAGTTCATCTGTTTGTTTGGGTTCAGGCAGCAGCTGAGACAGATTAGATAAGCAATTTGAGAAATTATCTATGGTGGATGGGAGGATTGTTCTGCCTGGTTGATAACGCGACGCTGCATGACATCTTAATGAGTGGGCTACTATGGCTCAAGCCTTCGTTACTAACTCTAAAATTACATTTTGGAATTAGCAATGGAGGAGTGGGATGAGATGTGTAAGAAATTAAGAAATTTACTAATACATTTTTAAGTTCAAAAGTTGTATCTGTTAAAGTACCCCTGTTGTCAATCATTTTTATCCTTTAAAACTCATCACTGATCACCAAACTTACATATTTGAATGTTTTTTACTTGAAAAAAAAATATTCATTCCTTAAAATAGCTTGGATGTAACTCCTCACCCTTGCCTCATTTAGTATACGCTATTCTATGAATATGCAAATTAGCCCCGCCTCCACTCACTTACACCAGCTAAGAGATCCACTCTTTGACGATCACACATTGACGTGATTGGTTGCAGGTAGTTTGTGACGTCTGAAACACCAGCGATGTAAAACCGCATTTTTGAGACTGTCTTTGGTTCACTGCAGTTTTAAGTTAACACATTCACTTGTGTAAACAAATGAGACTTTATTATTATGTTTTTATAAAAATTATCATAAAAGCTAAAAAATTTAAAAGTTCTTGTTTCTACCAAGGGTACATCTTTTGGTAACACTTTATTTGACAGTGTCCTTGTTATGATGTTACATGTACTTATAACAATAAATTGTGCATAATTACATGCAACTAACCCTCAACCAAATCCTAATCCTACCCTAACCCTATAGTAAGTACATGTAGTTGCTTAATATTACTCAGTACTTAAATATATAATTACACTGTAATAATGACACCTTAAAATAAAGTGTAACCCATCTTTTGACCTGTTTCTTTTTGGGAAGTCTGTTTTCTGATACCAGAGCTAATTAAATGCTCTTAATTCAGACACATATATGATTTTAGATGCTTGATAAAGAGTGTTACCTACTGCTGTGGCCCCACAAAGCAGTGTGCAGTGTGCCAGATTGACAATTATTAAAAGGTCTCTGTCCCATAGGACCCCAAGGCAAGCTCACAACTGCATAGAAAATAAACGATGAGGCGTTTTCTACACATCAGGGTCACCACAAGTTCAGTCATCATTTCCAATTGTCTTGAGAATGAACATAAAAACGTAACTCCTTAATCCTTTTATGTGCACTCAGTGGGAGTAGATGGACAAAACCGTACGGCAAACGTGCTCGTGTCACTCACGGTGAAATGTTTCTAATGTAGGCTGTTCTTGAAAGCGGGAGCTGTGTTTCATGACTGACGGTGTTGGCAGTGAGCGGGAGAGATGGACAGATCCTCCTCCACCCGCAAGACTCTTTCCTCTCTCTCCCACAGTGGCCATCTGTCCTTCCAAACCCCCGCAATGAGGCAGCATGAATCAGCCCGAGATATGAGCAGTGAGACCAATCGCTCGTGATCTCACACAAAAGTACAGATTTGGTATAAGACATTTTCTGTCTGTGTCTGCACAACAGGTTCATGGCTCTCAATGTTGTACATGCTGCTGTGTAAATAGCAGAGCACTTAGTTATTTTAATTCAGCACACATGCAGTAATGCTTCTTTTTTTTCAGGGAACCTAAAAATATGTTTCATGTGGTAACATCTAAATGAAATATTTTTATTAGATGCCTACATGTAATTTAATATGACTAAATCAGTTACCAATGAAAGTAGTTTTAAGGGTTAAAGCAGACATAAATAGCTCTTTAAAGATCCCATGAAACCGCTTGATGTGTTTTCTTTTGTTTTGACATATTTCCTGTTGAAACCAGATGTTAGGTTTTGACTTATCAAAGGAATATTCTGTTAAAAAAAGACAGACAACAGCCTTGAGATATGATTTGATACTCGCCAATGTTATTTTAATATTATTTATATACTATTATACAATGTATTCATATTTTAAATTAGCTTTTGTTTTATTGAATTTTTTGTTTGTTTAATTTGAGTAATTTTTGTTATGTGCTATAGTCATTTTTATTATATGTCTAGTTTTAACTGATATTATCAGTACTTCATTTGATTTTATTATAGTTAGTTGCCAAGACCATGTTTTTCATGTAATATTTAGATTTTATATGATTTCAGCTTTATTTAAATGAACCAAAACTAATTTAAATCATTTTAGTTTTAATTAACAGTGACAACGCTGATATTAGGTAATTGCAGATGGAGTTAGGGGGAGGAACCTTCTTATTTTTTAGACTATTTGATTGGATGTAGTGCAAGATAAGTCATGTGTGCTTTGTTTTCCCGGAAGAGAAAGACTGTATAAACCTGAAAAAAGCACCTTATCTTTGAGTACATCAGTATATAAAGCTGACGTACATGGGCAAAATGCCACAAACCTCTAATTTTAATATCAAGGTTTTTTTTTTTATATATATAATTTTTTTTTTTTATGTAACAATTGCCTGTATTCACTTATTCTCAGAAGGTATTCAAATAAGATTATGGAAATTGAATAGACTAGTATATCAAGAGTCACATGATCAACTGTGGATGGCCATTGTGGTTTTGGGTGGGGTGGTGCTCATGTGGCTGACCACAAACACATTTGCAAAAAGACTCTTGATACAATGAGATACATTGTTAAACTGTTGAGCCAGCTGTGTCTATCTGCATAAAACAGACAGTGAAATAAAAAAGATGTCCATTTCATTCAGTAATTGGTAATGGGTCAAGATTAAAGCACTGAAATTACTGTGTAATGACAGGAAAATGAGTCATCCGTGTGGAAAATATTGAAGGATGGAGGAATGGGGCTAGTTGCACATTGAGAAGTTGTCACAAAGGCTCTTTAAAGAGTCAAAAGTTTTGCAGTAAAAGTTTTCTCTAGCAGGAATTTTCTATGTTGCTGTCCTGCACAATTCAAAACTGCAGTCTAATTCTGTCTTTCATACTAAATTTACAATAACCCCAGAATCTCCAAGGCTGCATTAAAAAGAATTCTGTAAAATATAACGTGCCTTTTTGTTTTCACTGTGTTCTGTTCCTGTTTTGCCTGTCTTAGTAGTTAGTTTCCCTGGTTGTTTATCAGTTCCCACAATTGTTCTGTTTTATCCTTGATCCTTTACTCCCTGACCGTGTATAAAAGCCCTGTGTTTTGTTTAGTTCTTTGTCCGGTACCGACAAAGTTAACATGGTTGTGTTATTTATTCTCCTGCGAATCTCCTGAGTGTTCCTAGTTTATTTTATTAAAGACTAGTTTGGTTTTCTTTTGTTGGGCGCTTAATTACAGCCACCGTGACATAAAAACAGTAATATTGTGTTATTTTATATCTATTAGAATATATTTTAAAATGTAATGTATTCCTGTGATGGCAAATCAAAATTTTCGGCATCATTACTTTAGTCTTCAGTGTCACACGATCCTTCAGAAATCATTCTAATATGCTGATTTGCTGCTCAAAAATATTTTGTCTAAAGTTGTGCTGCTTAATATTTTTGTTTAATTGTGTAGTTTCAGGATTCTTTGATGAGAAAGTTCAAAAGAACAGAAATAATTTAAACTTGAAAAAGTTATCTTTTATAATATTATGTCTTTACTGTCACTTTTGATCAATTTAAGCCATCCTTGCTGAATAAAAGTATTAATAAAAAATATATATATATATATATAAAACAGATTTCAACCTCTGTGTCTACACAAACACTGAGCTACTCGATAACTTTTTAAATTATAATTTCAAAAGAAAAGAGTCCTAAAGTAAACAGTCTCCCTATTTTTTTATCCTATTAAAAATCAATGTCAAAGTTATATTGAAAGTCATATATCACTTCAGATACGTGAGGCCTGTCACATGACTGCCAGACTGTGTCTTTTTTTTTTTTTTTTTTTTTTTGCTTGAAACAACACCCCCTTCTTTTCCCTTTTCTTCTGCCTTAAAGCTCTCGTTACGAGGCCTTCTGGAGTGGACAGCAAGAGCTAATTAAAGAGAATTAATGGTTTGGTGTGAGAGGAACCTCGAAATAAGGCCACATTGTCAAACATATGCAGAGTGAGGCTACACCTTACACGGCACACAGAGGCTGCGTAACCTCACACGCCTGGGAACGCTTGCTGTTAGACTGGCGTTTCCACGGTGACAGGGTCGTGCCCTGTGACCTCACAGATTCTCCCCGAGGGCTCAGGTCGCCAGGGGAGCTAAAGGGACCCCTATTTTTGGTGTCAAGAGGAATTCTGAATGAAAAATGGATGGATTGGGGAGGTAAAAGATGAAGGGAAAAGGAGATGTGGAGAAAATAGAGACAAATGCAAATATTTGGTGATGTTCTCAGAGTGAACATACATCTTCTTTGTACAGTTTTGTTTTTGTCTTGGTGCCTTACAAAGCAAAGTTTCTAAAAGAGTCATTCCCACCCGGGGCTACTGCAGGGGGTTACTTGCTTGGAAAGATTTCAGTTTTAAATCTATAAACCACAAAATAGTAGATTAAAATAATTAACTGTAATTAATGCCATGATCCGCTTTTATAGTGAACACATTTAGTTCCACTTTATGGCAGGAAATCAAAATAGAAAATATGTGCCAATTGTGGAATAGCCTTATAGAGGAATAGCCTTTACAAAGACTCTGAACAAACTCTTTAATTATCCCTTAAATGCATGAATGTTTCGCCAATCATTATGACATATTCGGGTCTTTAGCGACCCAGATCGAAATCTAACACGGATGGATCTCTGCCTGTCACAATAATATAAAACTCTCCTGATATCAGAATAACAATTACAGAAGAATAAAATAAAGCATATTTTGTTACCTTTTGGAGCTTGGAAGAGCTAATTTCCCAGTATATTCAGCATCTGGATCATATTCGTGATCTCAAGCATATTCTCAAAACTATCATTTTCAACATCTTCAAAATCAATGTTTTGATCGCAGACAGCTTCTTCACCAGATCCACCATCAAGTGACAGTGACACTCAAATTTGATTGCATTCAGTACTTGCTTTGCAGTAAATCACTGAGCCATTTCAAGATTTGCTGATGATACTTCCTATTTGTTTTCTGCCTGCGGTAACTATGAGTGAAATTTCACTTCATCACTGTGAATCAGACATTGCTACATTCTGGAATAAAGGTGAATTGCACTTATTCAGTCATCAAAGATTCAATTATTGTTGTGCAGAAAAAAATATATACTTACACTGTTATACACCTCGGGTCATTAGGACCCTATACAATTTTTACAAAAAAATTATGGGAAAACATTCATGCTTTTAGAATATTATAATTTTTTCTTGTTATATTGTTTAGAATGAATTGATTGAGGAATACTAAGAAGGTTGTTTTCTAACTCAAAAAATGAATGAGGAGGAGGGTAATGAATGACGTCCCGGGTCACTAAAGACCCGAGGTATGCGTTTAAGGGTTAATAATGCCTAATGATATCCAATTTCTTAAAAAGAGTTAAGATATAGCTATTTTAAGCATATTCAGCATATGACAACTTTTAGCTTATAATTTATATGTATAAATTAAAGTTTTTTTTGTGTGTGTGATGTCACCATTTCATTACTCAAATAATATGGGGTCATAAAAAAAGAAAATTAGAAAATGCTCAATAAATAGCGTGTCACACTACAAGGCACTGCTTGACATTTCATGTCAACAATCCAATAAATGGGTAGTTGACGTCTGCCTGTACTGGCACATTAATTTTTTACATTTGACAGGAGGAAAAAGAGTGTTTTATTTGATTTAGTAAGCTGACAGATTTATTTCCATTTTTTCCAAGAGTAATTGCTTTCAACCAACGGTCACTAACTGACCACAGTCAACCTATTTTGAGCCAGCAATTCCATTCTGAAGGGAAAATGTGTGATTATTTTTCCGCACATAACACATAGAGTTTGCTGGAGCTGAACCAATGAAAATTGACATTAATATTTGTCATCCTGGATGAGCCTTCATAAAATCCTTATGAACTCCAGCAGATCTATGTCACCCGGTTTCTCTTCATAGTAATGAAATAATGTCTCAATTTTCCTATATTGCTTTTTGAGGGAATCTCACAAAAACGTGCCCACATTTCATCCCAAAACGTACTGAAAAAAAGTGACATTATATTTAGCATAAATAAAACAAAACCTGTTTTAGACAATTAGTATATTTTGTATTATGACATTTTCATGACAGTTTAAGAACATTTCTCTTTAATTTCAAATTGTTTCACCTTTTCCTCCATTCGGTAACATTTTATTTTACAGTGTTACACGTTAGATGTAGTCACTGTAATAACTACAAATTGTGCAGAATTACATGCAATCAACCCTAAACCAAACCCGAATCCTAAACCTAACCCTAAGTACATGTAGTTAATTATTATTACTCAGTACTTAAATGTATAATTAAACTGTAACATTTTCAATTCCACTGCACTACTTTTCCATTGTTTTTCAATGTAAACACTCACTAGACGGACATCTTAACCGTTACCCGCGTCTTTTGTAGCGTCTCATGCATGACACAGCATTCTAAAAAGGTAGTTAAACTTTTTAAAAAACACATCTCTAGACCTTGCACTTTTTCTTAAGCAAAAATAATAATAAAAATTAATCTTTTTGTTATATTTAGTAAAATTAAAATGTTTAGATACTGATTTATATAATTAATTTTAATAATTTAAATAAATGCATGTACCATTTTGATATTGTAATATAATTATGTTTCATTTTAAATGAGAACAAGATTTGCCACATTATAATGTGAATTTGTGGGTAATATGTTCAGTTGTCATTACATTATAAGGATAATATAACAATGGAAAAACATGTCTTAATGTTCCTGCATTGTACATGAAATGCTCTTTCATTTTTTGTAGAAAAATATAATTTTCCATTTTTTCCTTTTGATTTTGGGATGAAACAATGTCCCAGGCATGTTTTTGACAGGTTTTGTGAGATTCACCCTTTTGCACTCTCTGTTTGCTGTTTCTAAGCACCAGTGAATAAGTAATTGCTTGCAAGCCCATTTAAAGCAGTTTTCACAGTAGGCATATGTATCAGTAATTGTTTGTCTGTCTGAAACAGTGAAAAACAGAAATAAAGCAAGAAAGAGAAATAAATAAAGAGTGTGAGCAGGAGAGACATATGGGGGTTGTTCCTGATTTGGTCGTCAAACAGTAGCGAGTGTAGCGTGTTTTGTAACCGGATGTTATAATAACTGTGAAAAATCTCATTAATTCACTCAGATTCAGCCGCTAACGCCTTGTATTTTCACTTATCCCTGGGCCCTTTTTGACAGAAGAGCAATGCTTCACATGTAAACTCCAACTTTCTTTGTCTGCCTAATAACACTTGACAAACAGCGCGTGGCTTGAAGCATTTAGCTGAGGGAATGCATTGGTTTTGCATTTAATTTACACATGGTTCAGGTTCAAATCCAGAAACAGCCATATTCATTTTTAATAATAACAGCAGAGTTTCCTCACCAGGCTGAGGCTGTGACCTCATTTCCTTTGTTGGGCTTCTACAGGAAGCACGGTCAGCCTCTTCCTTTCACACCGTGACAACCTGATGAGGGGTGACATCTGGGGAAATGAACCTCAATCACAGTAAATCTACTGACTAAATGAATGATCTGTGTATTTTTAGTTTTGCATCACAATGGTTTTTGAACACGATAGTTTTTGAAACTATAACAAGATTTGTACATTTCTGAAGAAAAGTTAGTGGTGTTTGTCCTTGCAAAACTTGCTGTGATGACGTTGTATATGGTTTCCAGGGTGTTGCTATGCAGTCGCTAAGGATTTATGATTGGTTGTTAGTGGTTGCCAAGGTGTTCTGGTGGCCACACTCTTAAAAATAAATGTTCCAAAATGGTACAGCAATGCCACTGACGAAACATTCTGGGTTCCCCAAATAACATTTCAGTGAAGAGTTCTTAAAGGAACCATTTAATTTTTTCTTAGTGTGAAGAACATTTCAGTATAATCTGAAGAACCTTTTTCCAATACACACAACCTTTTGTAAAAATGGAAAGGATCCATGGAAAGTTCTTCATGGAAACATTGATGCCAAACAACTTTACTTTTAAGAGTATACATGGTTAATTCCTGGTCAAAGAGCCAAGTCGAAAGTGCTCCATTTTACCATAAATCTGATTGTTTTGGAAAGTAGTGTTAACTAAGTTTAAAAACTAGCTAAATAGATTATGCAAGAAATGGAGTCAACTATATAGCTAAGCAAACTGCAGAAAAATGCAAACATATATAAGATGATCAGCGTTAACCACAGCTAATTAAGCAGCAGCATCTTTCATTATTTCAAATGAAACCCTGCCCCAGGCTGTGCATTAGTGTTAAACAGTGTTGTAAAGTTCCATTTGATGTGAACGTTTTTCACACAGCCAGTGCAACAGCACAGCATCAATGCAGAGTGTAAAAAGCCTTTGGAACTTTTTCTTTTAAGTGCAAAGCGAGTGCACAGAGAAAGGGCAGAGGAGGTGAATAATTAACCGTTTAGATCTGTAGTGAGATATTTGATTTGGTTTAGGTGACACGCACAACACTGTGGGACATGTACTATTTAAGTTACTATTTTAATTTTGTTTTGAGGTTTCATCTGGCCAATTTTCAAACTCATAAATCTTCAAATAAAAAATAAATAAAAATGAATAAAACAAATAGTTTATGTATTTATTTATTTTTACTAAATAAAATATAGATTGGTATAGGTTTACTAAATAAATAGTTTACATATTTGTATTTATTGATTCTTGCTAAATAAATACATACAAATAATTTAAAAATACAATTTAGCTTAACATTCACATATTATTTATTTATTTATATATAAAAAGGATAACTGCTAATGGATGAATGGGCTAAAACCGACTTTCCTTTGAATTTAATTTTGCCTATTTAAACTTTGAAAAGTTATTTGACAATAGGAACTAACATATTAAAGGTGTCATGACATGGACTTTTTAAAAATAATTTTAATAGGTTCCTTGAGGTTCACTTATAATGTTAATAAAGTTTTTCACCACCAAAAAATTTAAAAATAATATATATATATATATATATATATATATATATATATATATATATATATATATATATATATATATATATATATATATATATATATATATATATATGCAGAGATACAATTCTTTTCAGCCTTCATTCTGATCCTCTGTCTGAAATGATTCATTTTGAAAGGGCGACTCATTTAAGGTTTGTCAGTAAACGACTACTGTTATGATTGGCTAACGTCATCATTGCATATAGTAAATAGTATCAGCGCCCACTCATTGAAAACATTATTCTTATAAAACTGTGAATTACAGACAGATTATTATGAAATCGTTTACTTGCGGTTTGTGATGCAGCTGTCAGATCTAACAGTTGGCTGCTTCATCTTTCAACAAAAGTTTATTTGCGAACTCTCTTTATTACACGTTTACAAAACAAAATATTCCGAACAAACATAATCCCCCGGAGCGATCGGGGACGCCATTAAAATTAACCATCCACTTGATTCCATAATGTCTGTACAGTGACGCAAAAGAGCTGTTTAAACTAAACGTGTCAAAACGAATGTTCTTTCACTCTTTCATTTGTCCTCTTGTTGACAGACTCAAGTATGTGCAATATGTCAGAAACTGAACATGCATCTGAATACTGTATCCAGTGTAGACAGCGTCAGTGATTATAATGGATTCTATTTGCTTTTGATGCAACGCTCCCATCCAGTGTAGGCAAATGTCATTCGTTAAGTGACTGAACGCTAGTGGGCGATGATGTATAACTATTCGTCGATGTCTTGCTCTGAAGGTAGGCATATGCAAATGTATTTGCCCATGTGACGTCACAGATCCCGCAATATCAAAACGTGCCATTTTTGGAGCTTGAGTAAATAAATGCTTTGTTTATAATGAAGACATTTTAAGCTATAAAACTTGCAGGATGTTTTAATGGAACTTACAGTATATGTTAAAAGATAAAGGCACATTTGATTTCTCATGTCATGACCCCTTTAAATAAAAATAAAAAAAAATTAAAAAATTAGGGCAAGAGATTGCCCTGTTTACTCACAAATGAATGATAGGTGTTGTATTTATCATCTGGTTTGCCTATACTAGCCACATCATGTGACCAGGTTTCAAAACAACACAAAATAAAAGCTTTTTTTATATATATGGCAGGTAAAATATTTACAGATACTGAGTCTGGGCAGATTTAGTTTCACTTTTCGGCACCTTTGTGAACTACATTGCCCTGGGCTTCTCCAATAATGCCCAACTGACAATACATTAGCACAACTGCGAGTTCAAACTTTCAACAGCCGTAAACATGTTAGCAAGCAACCTTGTTCAAATGAAGTGATTCATCAGCATACTGCACTGGTCCTCTTGAAAGGCTCCTTTGTGGTTCGAACTACAACTACTCAATGTGGGGGGGGTTGTCTGAACTGACATTCCAGCCTTGCTTAATTAACCCTGGGTAGCGATAAAGCAGTCATGCTTTTCAAACCAAATCTCACTCCACCTTAATGACTTCCAGAGTCTCCCATACCATAAAGACCCCCGCTGAACTCCAATGGCCGTCCACCCCCTTCTTAGCCTCCTTTAAAATCTTTCTCTCCATTCTTTAAACCATGCAGTCCTCTCAGTGCTCAACAAACGTATTTTTCCTCAATCTCACATGCGGGCCACTTGAGTTCAGAGTGAAGGGAAGGCGCAGCGTTTGAGGGTGCTGAGCATTCCTGAGGTTTCTCACCTCGCTTCAAGAGCCCAGCTGACGTAACTAATACAGCTCATGCATTGACATACAGCTGACATACGTAAAAGCTTAGCGACTAACAAGAATACACTCCAAAAGAGGTTTCAACTCACTATTTTTGTCATCAAGTACTTGTACACAATGTATCCAACTGAATAAGGCCTCTTTTGTTAGGTTTTATTTGGACGTTTCTCTCCATGTGACACTGAGAGCACCCTTTATCATGGTGTTGATAACATGATGGATTGCTAAGGGTGTCTTTGATAGTCTAGATGCTAGACAGCAGTATAAAGTGAAACATTTCAATGGTTTACAAACTACTCATAGACAGTGACAAATGTCTTTTGTTTTCTACTGACACACTGTTCTGGTTTTTATTTATAACATCATATTTGGCCCAGACGTGTTTTAATGAACTCTATTCATTGACTAAAGCAACAACAAATACAATACTGACTGAAAAACATTCTGCAGACTGATTCTGTTGTCAGTTGTCAAATATTGCTGTTGTTTTACAGACAGATTAAAGCACCTTTGTGTTTGCAGCACATCTGATGATCACAGTATAGAGTAGATTGCAGGTTTAGGAGCTAGAGAGCTTTCATGCTTGTTTGACAGCATGCTGGTCTTATTTTTTTCCCCACTGGTTTGAAATTTATTAAAGGAAAATACGTGATGTTATTGGGGGCAAACAGGAGAGCGTGTGTCGAATATTTTGTTTAGAGCTTCAACTAAGTAAAGGAAGACAGTTATTCTACTCCAGTTATATTTCTCAGTTGGGTTCTTAAAGTCAAAAAGTTTCTGTAGACACAGACTTCAGTTTTATTTCCAGCCGTATTGTTCAAGAAATCATAAACTTGGGCATGTTGTCACACTATATGGTCTAAGTTGCAACAATGGAAATACTTGAGAAAATACTTTTTTTTAACATACAGTAATACATTCATGGTTATGTAACATTTGCACAAGTAATTGCTTTATTAAGCAAAATGTAAGAGGTAAAAAAAAGGGAAAGTAATAGAAAAGAAAAAAATGTCAAACATTGTTTTGGCCAGCATAAATACAATTGCATCTAAAAGTCAAATATACTAAATGAAACAAGTTAATTTCACTCAAATATTACTGTACGTTTATTGCACTTACTAGAAAAATTGTATGTGAACAATAACTGATTATATTCATCTCAAACTGAATGAGTCACAGAAGATTTCTAGTTCCCAGCATGCTTTGCTTCAAACTCTATAAAAGGGTTGACTTGCCAACTCAATTTGGTGCGATACGCACACTTTTGGGTTGTCTCGCGCTTCCCGGCTAAACCTTGTGCCAAATATCAAGATAACATAAAATAAGTCTATTTATTAAACCCCCACCAGCACGGAACTTGATTTGTCTGAAACACAGATTTTCTTCTCACTACAACTTCTTGAATAAAGATTCTGCACCAATCAGATTTATTTCGCACATTGTAAAGTGACAGAGAGCAGATCTGTATACAGTACTAGACTGAGTAAATGAAGAAATAATGGTGAGACGCGTGTTTGTGCAGCCAAACCAGGGCATGAAATTAAATTGATGAAATTGACTGTAAAATGCAAGTAAGGCCCTGTTTACACTTGGTATTAAAATGTGGTTTGGGCGATTAGATAACAAATAGAAAAGGGAGCCGCATCCTCATTTACACCTGGTGTTTTAATCTGTCCCTTTTGTCCACTTTCAACCACTTCTGTCCTGATTTCTTCGAGGGGAGGGTCTATGGGCGGGTAAATGTTTGGGCTTTTTCAGATCTTTCGATCTAATGGACGAAATAAGCTCACGCAATTTACATATGAACGTGACCGGAGACGATGGAAAACATACGGAGAGCGGCAGCTTTCGTTTCTGCTCTGACAGCCGCAAGACCACGTGTGAGTGTGAGTGCGTGTTAGAAATCAGAAATGGTGAGAGAACATCGTGCTTGGTATGTTTTTCCTCTTCAAACCAAACTTTGGTTTTCAGCCGACAAAGTTTAAATCCTGTCTGTCTAGCGCACTTCCCATTATTTTAATGCATTAGTTCAGTAGGAGGAGAATAGGCGGTCTTTTGTGGCTATTTGAACGCATTCAACCAACACTATCACACGACCAATTCGTACGAATTCATACGAGTGAGTAAAAGGTTGATAATTCGTACAAATTCGTACAACCTCACTCGTATGAATTCGTACGATTTGTCTAAACCCACATGATGGGTAGGTTTAGGGGCGGGGTCAAGGATAGGTAATTCATATGAATTCATTCGAATTGGGCAACTCGTAAAATATGTATGATTTTGCAAAAATCGTACAATTTCGTACGAGTGAGGTCGTATGAATTCGTGCGAATTAGCCACCTCGTAAAATTAGTAAAATGCATCTACACTACAAAAGCAAATCCAGTCTCATGAGTTTTCGACTACCTCTGGAAGTGGTAAAAAATGGACAAGCTCAAAACGTTTACACCTGTATTTATTGTTGTCCACTTATGATGCATAATACCATGTGTAAACAGGGCCTAAATGTTCTTTTTGGCCAATTTTATTTCATTTCATTGTCGATTATTTGAATATGTGTGCTGTCGGAAATGTCACTTACAGTTACTCTTTTTAGAAGAGTAAACGTGTGTGTTCCTATACAACAGGTGAGATTTAGATTGTTTTTGTAAATCCATAATTTAGTCATTATAAACTACCTTTTAAATTTTAGTGACTTTCTGAACTGTAAACAAACTAGCTATAAATCAAATTTGCCACACAGTGTAGAGAATACATTGGAAACATATTTAACATTTAGTTGTGCATTTATTTTGAATAAATTAGCCAGTAAAAAGTTTGACTTACTGGTAAATTACCTTTGAGGTAATATTAGGTAGCTATCTAATCAGCATAGAAGGTAAGGAAAGTTGATATGGAAAGTTTCTTTAAAAAAAAAAGTTTATCTAGTACTACATTAAGCATATGGGTACTTTACAGTATTAAGATTAAATGAAAAATAAATTGTTGGATTTAAATAGCGGCATTATCATCATCATCAAAATCTCACTCCAGCCAGGCAACCAAAGTTTGCAACCCTATTCAACAAGGAGAGTAAATGTTAAAATTATATATTTATATATATATATATATATACATATATATATATATATATATATATATATATATATATATATTTTTTTTTTTTTTTTTTTTTTTTTTTTTCACAAATAATGAATATGGTGGTGATCTGTTGGGATTTAAAATGGTTTCTATTATGTCTGAGTTTTGGGGGGTTACCATTGATCTGAAGAGTAACGCCTGTGGTTAGATGGAGGATGGGCTGGAGAACACTGAGACTATTATTGCATGTCGCTTTATTTTAAAAGCAGTAACTGTGCACTTGCAGATGCAATGATTATCTCTTTAAAATAATTTAGCATGTGTGCTGTTGCTACCTAGTCAATTTGATGTTTCTAGTTTTAATTAGTGATGGGAAGATCAGATCAGTTTACTGACTTGGATCTTTGAATCTCGTTTCACGAGTTCACACTAACAAATAAGTCAGATAGAATAAATGCGTATTTGGCGTGCTGTCCGAGGAGAGGGCTCCGGGCTCGGTATTCGGCCCGAACCCAGAGTACTCCCCCCGTATTCCTGGCTGTGAAAGAACAAGCCAAGAGTGAGGAGTTGGGGTGGTGGAGGGATGCTGAAAACTGTCAAGGAATGTTAGGTGAGTTGACAGAGTGAATATATATATGCTTCCTCTCATGCTGATAGGGTAGACATGGTAATTGTTTGATGACGAGTTGATTGATTGATTATTTGAACGTGCTCCTCTCGAACTTTGTTTATAAAACATCATTTAATGAATCTTTATTCAAGAAAATTTCGTTCATTTGAGCAGAATTAAATAAAGGCTACATTTTCAATAGCCAGATTCCCCCAACACAAGAACGAAAGAGACTCTGACCAGAGAAGAAATAATTTCTCTAATCATTATAAATCATTTCTTTTTCTTGTGCAGAGTCAGACTCGGAGCCTATGTGACTGTCACATGACAATGAAGGAAAGACTCAGATCAGAAGACTCTGGAGGAGAATCTGTTTCCTGTACAGAGTTTTCTCGTTAGTTACAAACAAAAGAATGTTTTGCAAATGCAACACAAAATGAACAAGTCACTTATAAGACAACTAATTATTCATGATGTTCAAAATGAACAAATCATTAATGATCGACCCATCACTGGTTTTAATAGTTTTAGTTAAGTTTGAGCTACACAAAGTATTTGATTTAGTTAAATTTCATATTAGGAAATATTCTTTTTAGTGGACTAAAAAGAGTTAACATAATACGTTACAGCTCAGTACTCATAAATATTGTTTTTTAAACTTAAAGAGTTAAAGGCAATCAGTTTTCTCAAATGAAATGAGTATCTTATTGGGTTTTAAAATACATAACAGTAATATATTAAAGAATGTCTCAAAATGCAATCATGCAGTTGTTTTGGACCCCATTGACTTTCATTTTATGGACAAAAACAGTGTTCCACAGAAGTCATTCAGTCATACAGGTTTGAAACTGTATTAGGATGAGTAAATAACAACAGACAATACATTTTTTGGGTAACTATCCCTTTAAGAAATACAAACCCACAGCTAGAGAAAACACATTTGTGTAGTTGGACTTTTGACTCAAAATCTAACAGTTACTAAGATGCAGTCTTTTGTGACAATTTCTCAATGTGACAACTAACCCTGATCACCCCTAATACACACAGTCTTTATCACAGGCAAGAAAAGTTGGAGCTTGTGTGGCATCACCCTACAAACATGACATCTCTGTCGTGGTTTGACTGATTTAAGGGCGGCAGTGTTTAGAGGAATGAGATGACAGTAAATGACCCCCTCTGGCTCAGTCTGGCGAAGTGATTTGAGGCCAAGAGAGACACACAGACATGATGTGAAACCAAACACAGTCTCGAGATGAGCCGAGATCTAAAAAACGCTCTGCGGGCAGAACATCAAGAAATGGCGACATGCTTCAGGAGTCATGCTGAAATCTGTGACAGATGTAATGCTTCGCATACAAAAAAACAACAACTGAGGAGCGGATGATAAATGAAACGTACAGTAAAAGCTTGTTTCAAACCGGGAGCTGTCAACGCAACGGCTCGCAATATTGCACCTCCATCTGAGACTCTGCCATGAGTTTGAACACAGTGAGCCAGTTTTCACGAGTCAGCGCTATGAAAGCTAATATTGATTCCACTTCACAGTTATAAATTCTTATTCCATAAAGGTTCAGTGTTGACGGCATCACTCGTACTTCATCACAGGGAGACGGTTTGCAGACAAGGAAAACTTAATGATTTAATTTTACCGCGGGGGGTTAGAAATACAGTGACTATAAAGAAACGCTGACACTTTAATGAGCCACAAACCAAGGCATTTACTGAATGTGTAATTATAACAGCTAATCCAAAAAAGAAACATGATGAATCATTTGCAAAGCCGATTAAATATACTTTTAAATTTTCATTTAACTCACGCACTTATTAAAACAAGCTAAGCGCTCGCATTATTTACAGTGGTGATAAGCAATAACATGCCGTATAACTTATGAGCATGAGGCAGATAGTCTGTTTCTGGGGAGGCTATTAACGTTGAGTTGTCTTATTTGTCTTTGTGGCGAGTACAGTAGAGTTATTAACTGATCCACAGCCATCTGTGCTCTGCCAGGTGTTCCTCCAGCTGCTGAGACTGATGGGAGGACACCGCATCAATTCCTGTGCGGTCACCCTTCCGCATTATCCACTAGGATCCACAGGTCAAGGATGGAAACTATGAATCTGTAAAGAATATTACAATGTCAAAGAGACAATTTCCCTTCTGTCTTCTCTCATTCTTTTGTTTCCTTCCCTCATACAGAAAAGTACACAGAAGCATAGACATAAATGCTTGGCTAACACACTGAAAAGTGCAAAATACTTCCATTGCTGTAGTGGTATTTACCTTCAAATTTTTGTGCTGTATGATGTGTTATTATTCTGATAGTTAGCTATAAACATGTTGACAGTTGAGGTGTCTGTGCTAATGTACTAAACTGTTTTAAAGCTGACCGAAACTGCCTAGAGACATTTTATGCTAACGCCTGCTATAGCGCGCACTATGGCAATGCTAAAAATGCAACACATACTTAAAATTGAGCTTGTGTTCACATAATTGCATATATTATGTGTTGAGCCTAAAGGCTAAAGCTCAAACTATAGCCTACTCTATTTTTTACACATACTTTAGGGTGTGTGCAGTGCGTGATGTAAATTTCATAATCAGCACAGTACAGATGTACTGTATGCAGCACTGAAGTGGGCAGTATGCAGTACCGGCACTTCTATATCGGAATCTTTAGCGTACCTTCACTTTTCTTGCGTACCAACATTTCTCACATGTTGCCGGTACTTTGACACTTAGAGTCAAAGCATCAGCTGACAGGGTCGGCAAAGGTGGTGACAACAACCCCCACCCTAGCAAAACCGAGCTGGTGTTCCTGGTCCACCAAGCCTCCCGCTTCCCATGCTGGTGACCAGCAAACCAGCAACAAGCATCCCATGCTGCTCCCAGCAAGCAAAACATACCTAAAACTGGCATCCAGCAATGCTGGATTTTTCAGCAGGGAAGAGATGGAACAACAACAACAACAAGCTACTGGACACAGTAACAACACTAGATGACCGCATTGACAAGCACTTGTGTCAGGAGATTAAAGATACACACAACTCCAATTTAAACGAATTCAAATACATTTTTTACGGTCATAACTTCTGGAGAAAATTCACGCAAACAGTGAAAAAGGATGAAGCTTTGAGCGTGTTGAGCACCTGAAAGGTTATGAGTTATGAAATAAAGGTTATGAAAATTATTTTATTAAAATTATTTTAAATTAATTTATTTATTTTGTATAAAACATACTTCTGTACAGATATTTTTTAACAATGAGTTGGAGCGGGATCCACTAAAAAAGGTTTCATGAGGTACAAGCACTAAAGCACTAAAGTTAAGCATTAAAAACCTGGATAAAATATGTATTGTCAGTACTACAATTTGTCAAGACAATTTCCTGTTTGCTGTCCTACCCTAAGCATAAATGAGATATGTGCCCCTTGCAATAATATCCTGGTAAGTACAATCTTTATAGAAATGGGCAGAAAGCCTATAGAAATACATATCATTTTCTGTGTTTCCTAGAAACTGTGTTTGTGTGTGTGCCTTCCAGAAGAAGCCTCCAGTCTGGCCTTTATGGCTGGAATCAGGAATTGTGTCCAAGAAAATAACAGGACGACATTGCAGGGCCTGTTCTCTGAAGCTCTCTTCCCTGTTCCTGTTCCCATCTCTGTCACTAATTAGCCAGAGCCGGCAGCTGGGAGCGATAGGAAATGGCACAAGCTGAAAATGACATGGATCAAGAACACCACCGCCTAATAATATGCAGCACACCACCAGCGACGCCACAGTCAACCAGAAAGAAAGAATAGAGTCAGGCTGGCCAAACGAGAGATGCTGAGCTACACGCAGAGCCCAGCGTTAATACCTACAATGATGAAGGGAGATACTTTCTCAAAGCCAAAACCTACCCGTGGCTTAACGCTGAGGAATGTCTTTTAATTAAAGATGAGGTGAGGAGTTATTAAATAATAGATTATTCCTAACTGAAAAGATGAAATTATGCTGTTCATTCTCAAAGTCAAATAACCGCCGTGCACCTCTCCAACTCACTAATCTCTTTATTTTATGGGTTTTGGGTATGCAGCACATTCATAGTTTCGTTATAATTATGCCAAAAACTGTTGAAAACGCTGCTTTTCCCTGCTTAAAGAGCCACCGGTTTGTTTTAGCAATTCAGAAGCATTACAGTAGAAGTAATGAGAATTATTAGGCGCTAATTAAAACTACGTTTCTTGAAGTGAAGTGTAAAGAGTCGTTATCGGATGACATGAAGATCAGTTGAGTATGGAGTAGATATTAGATTCAGCCGTGTATTCTCAAACTATAGGCAGAAGTTGCAATGGGCACACTGCCACGCAGACACAGAAGTTGGCATCTCCTGCGCAGGAATCCATCTGCAAACACAAATTAGAAAAACGTGTTCACGGTGATAATAAAGCCATCACATCCTGGAAAATTCCATAAAGCTGTCAAGATGTCTCACGCTTCAATCCAGCATCAGTATGGGGAAACCAATATAAATCCGTATTAGACCAAGACAGAAATAATGAGACGATAAACCTGTTGAATTATCTCAACTGAGAGGCGTGTGATGGTTTTTGTCATGCAGACAGGGAGGGATTATATGATTTAATGTCTTTAAAAATCCAAGGACCTCTTCAATGCGGCATTAGTCAACTTCACTGGCACTTCTTTCAAATGAACACCATTACACTCTCATATTTGGGTTTCGTTGGACTGATAGCATAAATAATAAAGCCTGCCCTAGAATAGCTTATTTTATATAAAGATAGTGTCAAAAAGAAAAGCCTTGGAGGAACGAGCAGGAGAGATCTTCGTTTAGCTTCACATCTCAGCTCTCTGTGCAACCTCAAGGTCGCTCTATGTGCTTGAAGTATCGGAGAACATAACACAGAAAAATATTACACATTGACCTACTGAGCGTAAGGCAAGCAGGCCTGTATTAAACTAGACTAACATAGAGGATATAAAAGACAAAGAATGAGTAAATATAGAAGAAAAGAGTGAAAGAGAAAAGGCTAGAGAATGATGGGATCCGAGAGGTCGTGGAGACAGAGCGAGCTACGTTCAAGGCAACGTTCATAAAGAAGTCAGGGTCAGAGGTCTTCATCTGGATATTTTTTTATAAAAGAAAAAAGAACACTGTTTGAGGTAATGCCAAGACCCTTTCTTGTGCTTAACTATCATGAAAATAAATGTCACAGTACAAGAAACCTTAGTTGTCCTGAAAATAGCCCCTAAATAGCTATTACCCACACCCCCCTATAGCAACCACCCTGAACACCCTAGCAACCACCCATAACACTCTAACACTATACAAACAAACACCCAAGGCACTCAAGTAGCAACAACACTGGACACTCTGGCGTTTTGCACCACTCACATTTTCCTCAGAAAAAGTAAAATCTAGTTGGATTTGTTTTCTCACTCTCTCTGTTCCTCCTGCTGCGTATGGGTCTCTAATGGTGCGCAGATGGTGTTCAGACTTCACGCGGTAAGAGGGGTCTTCAGGATCACGCTCTCATACACAGGGAGGTGACCTGTACATACCTGAGCCCAAGCACCCCCTCCCTCAGTCACAGAGAGTCTCTGCCCAGCCCAACCCTATTAAAATATACGAGCAGAGAGCCATCCGTCCTACCCAAGCCTTTAAATACAAACATCCTGATAGTTTAATGAGCTAATTAACTTGGATTTCAGTTTCTCAATAGCAGGTCACAATGGCGAGTATGGGGTCGATAGCTTGTGTTGCTTGGTGGACTGAGAGTGTTTCGTTTTATAAGGATTTGTGTGACTTTGATAGGTGAGATTTGATAGTAATTCATTAACTAAATCCTGTGTGTGGGAATGTAATAGTGAAAAAGGTGCTTGATTAATATGTGACTAAAGCTTAATGACAGATCCTCCCATTCTGCTTCTCTGGATGATGGGATGCGACAGCGCTAAAGAGCAGGGGGTCATTGCCCATGACCTTTAACCCCAGGGTTTTAGCTTTAAAAATAGGTCTAAACAACATTCTTTGGTATAAAGCTCTGCTGCTAGAATGCACGTCTTGAATGAAGCTTTAACAGGACTCCTCATTTAGTAATTGGTTTGAGAATTGAATAAACAAATTTCATTCAGAACTCCTCCACATTTTTTTATTCTTGTATTCTTATTCTTTTATTCTTATTCTTACCACAGAACTTAAAGAGTAAAGTAATAAGTCACTCGAGGTTGTGCATTACAGTGATTTAACTATGGTTGAAGGATGCAAAGCAGGCTTATCGTTTTATAAAATGGCAGCAAAAGCAAAAGCAAAAAAACGAAACAAAAAAAAAAAACACTGGCCAGAGGTTGCGCTTTATTAAATATGCAAATGAGTGTTTGAGTATTACCTTAAATATTTATCCTTAAGACAATTAAAAATACAATGACACTCAACATGTATTGGTAAAACAACAGAACTATAAAATGAACATGGAATATTTTTTTTAGTTCATATCAAAATGATATTCTTTTTATTCCAGACTTTACCATCTTAGCAAATCTGAGCAAAAATAAATAGAGAAATAAAATGAAAACCTTACAAATGTTGAAATTAGAAATGTTGCATTGTAACTAACTTGAAACATTTTTTAAGCTGCAATAAGATGACTAAAACTGAAATTAAAAAAATGTAAGTTAAATAGCAATGTAAAAAACTAAATAAATAAAAAATCACAAAAGCACACATTCTTCCTTTAATTAATATAGTACATTAGTCTAACTATTAATATCAAATATAAATTTTATTTACATTTATTTATTCATTTAGGCTATATTTAAAGTTCCCCTGTGGTGAAAATCAAGTTTTTAATGTTGTTTATATGTCTACGTGGTGTTTTTAATATGCCTTAAGACAAACCATGTTCAAATTCATAAGTCAACACTATTGCTGAGTTTTTTCTCTTTAAAACTGCAGTGAACCAGAGACAGTCTCAAAAACGCGGTTTGAAATCGCTGCAGTTTCTGACGTCACAAACTACCTTGTAACCAATCATGTGTGATAGTCAACGAGTGGATCTCTGAGTTGGTGAGAGTGAGTGGAGGCGGGGCTAATTTGCATATTCATAGAACTGCATATTCCAAATGAGGCAAGGATGTAGAGTTACATTCAAGCTATTTTAAGGCATGAAGAATTTTTTCAAGAAAAAAAAACTTTTAAATGTGTAATTTTGGTGATCAAAGATGAGTTTTAAGGAAAAAAATGATTGACTACAGGGGGACTTTAAGTAATATATCAATTTAACCGGGGTTACAGGTGTGCATTTATCTGATACATTATAATGGCTTCATCCTTTCGGATTGTACAATCTGAACCATCTGTTTTACAGATACGCTACATACAATAATGAAAGCAATCATCCTTCCACCACAGTACTGAAAACAGAAACCATTTGCTAACTCTCGTTTAGCTTTCTGCATCAGCTTGTGTGTTAAACAGGAGAAATGTGTTTCAATGGGTTGTTGCACACGGAGAGCATACGTGTGATTACTGATTTCCCTCAGAGAGCGGAGCTGCTTTGATTATGGAGCAGGAGGGCTCTCACAGCGTTCCAGACCGACAGGCGGCACATTGGGGGGCTGATTTACGTGACTGGTGCTCCCCGGTGCTCTGTTCTAATCAGACCCGCTATCATTAAAAACAACAACACAGAGTGTGTGCATGGAGTGGGAGCCACTCAAAATAAATGCTTAACCCTTCCTCTAGAGGCTGAAGGGGTTGATTCTGATTCCCGCCAGAGTATTTGATACATTTTAATGAATCTGTCAAAAAAATGCGGAAATCTCGGGACAATTTGTCAGCGATTGTGAAGTTTATATTGATGTTTAAATATTGATGACAAAGCTTTGAATGCAGGCCAGATCAACATTAAAATTCATGGCGGAAATGTAAACTCAATAAATCAACAGTCAAATGGGAAAGGGGGCTTTTGAGAGACGCAGTGGAACAATTTTCATACAGTTGAAGATGAGCAGCATTTGTTGGCAGTTAATGAGAATCATTCCTCACAGAAAAAGGTGGAATAATAAATCTGTTCAGTGGAAACACACATACGACATTGTTTCTTGTGTCTTACATTGAACACTGCAGCCTTGGCTAGAAGTGTCTTTACAGTTAATGCAGCTCTGAGACAGTGTCTACAGCAAACATGTTTTGGCATACTGCGATAAAACTAGACTGTTACACTGGAAGATCCTGGTTTAATTAACATATCGTCACCTTCCTAAAATAATTGCCCAAGTCCTTTTTTCAGGTTTCTTAGAAAACACAAAAAACTGAACCTAACTTCAGAGGTTGAGTAGATTTTCATTTTTCTTGATGCAGCAGCCATCTTGAAAAGCTTGTAAAATTGCCTCAAAGTCTCATTGTCTTTTGACTTAAGCAAAATAAAACGGCCTAAGTCACACTCTTGACATATGCCATTAATCTACAGGTCAGGGGTAGAATTGCATGATCTGTTCAACTGAGGATGTGGGCGATTTTACCAGAGGTGGCCAGCAACATGAGAAGATGACTTATGCAAAAAAATTACTTAGGCAAGTATTTTAGGAAGGTGACAATATATTGTATTTCTTTTTTTCAGGGCTGCAGAGCTTCTCCAGCCACTTTATTTTCACTAACCGAAATAAAATTTAATTAAAAGATTTTATGTGCTAATGTGCTGATCCCTATCAATTTTATTAGTTATATAGACTATATTTCTGACCTAAAAATCAAACATAGTCATTAACATAAATCATGATCTTTTCAAAAATGTTACTTTCGAACAAATGCTTTGTTTCATATGCTTGTATTTCTTGTGTAAACACACTTATGTGCTTTGAAAAAAAGTCTGTGTAAATGCATGATAATTGTGTGATATACAGTACTTAATGTTCAGTAAATTTTCGTGAACCAAATCGGGTCAGTATAATTGCATACATTCAGGAAAGATTTTTCCCAATGTATATTTCGCAAGGTGTTCAAGTTTGTCGGGACATTCACCATGACTAACAGAAAGCTGCTTGGTTTGAAAGAGACTTATGTTAAATTTCTCTGATGTTAAATTTCTCTGAAATTGTGTTAATATGACCACACCTTTAGACACACTTACAAAAGAATGAATGTCTTTGCATTAGACAATTACAAATTTAACTATAAATTTTAAATGATAAAACAATAAATATATAAGTATATGTATACTTATGCAAGTATATGTATAAGTATTCTGTTTAAAAGACAAAAAGCACTGTGACTTTTTGTGATTGTCAAATGTTAGTGGATCATGTTCATGTTAATGTAATGAATTATCTGTGGTTACACTGATAGGACACCTGTTTGAGAACTGACTACATCCACTAAAAATCAACAAAACACCAATTAAAAGTGTAAAAAATGGCACAAAAAAGTCAAATTAAACCTTGTCCATGTTCCGCTCTGTCTCATGAAAAATGTGTGTGACGTGAATTTCTCCATCAGCACAGTTGCTGATGTCTGCACACACTGCTCATGTGAAGCGTGACTATATCCGATGTGTGTGATGTGGAGCGTAATACAGAAAACAAAATATAACCAGGCCTGCCCTTTATCCATCCATCCCGCATGTCCAGGTCACAAGGAAGCTAGAGCCTATCCCATCGTTTTGGGCCAAAGCTGGACCTTTAGTTCTTATCTAATATAAATTAGACACTTTTATTTACAAATATATTTGGGGTCACTACATATGCCACTTAATATGCAGTTTCTTTGTCAACTTTACAGTGTGAATTTAGAAACCAAAGAGATGCAAATAGTTATTTGTATCATATGATTTGATTCTTTTTGTGTCTATAGCACTTTAGAATTATTCAAAATCAGTTAAAAACTTTGAGTTCATCTGTACCTGAGGCAAGTGTTGTTGAGAGGGTGATTAGGCCCTTTGGGTGTGTGTGTGTGTGTATTGATGGGGGGCTCTATGTGCTGGGAGGGACTTCGGAATTCTTTTGTTTCCTTTAGCTTCTCTTCTGATGTGAGGAACAACCCTTTTCATCTGAAGCCTGCCAGCTGTGAGGGCAAGTCAATAAGCCAATACTACCCCATTACCCCCACCCCACCCCAGGCACAGCCCCCACCTCCCTTTGTCTCTGCATCTGTGTCCTGACTGTAGGTAAAATTAGCACAGTGTAGAAACAAGTGCTAAAAAGCTGGCTGCTCCACCCCTTCCCCTGCTCCAGGTCTGGGCTGGAGGAGGTCCAGACAGATAGGACAAGGAGAAAGAGAGAGATTCTTGGCTTCCCTGCCACTGGACATGAGAACCGTCTGTCTCGGAACATCCCAATCTCACGCTCTCGCTCCGAGCTCTCGCCCTCCTGGGGTGAAGCACAATCGCCTCAGGGCTACAAGGTCTGTTCGACATTGAGATACGCTTAATCTCCCTCGGCTCAGCGTGTCCTGTCTCCATGATTGGGAGAATCTTGGTCTACCTGAGAGCTTTGCTCCTGGAAACCAAGTGAATCCCTCTCTGTCGTGATACTAAACAACCTCCCAACCCTAAGTATTAAACTCTGTTTGTGCTACAGACATGCATGATACTTCAAATCAAGCGGCTTGTTGAAGAGAAGTGTGCTCTTACTTTTCTACAAGACTTGTCTTGCCTGGCAGACATAAAACAGGTGAAAATTCCTCAGACAATATACTGAAGGAGGGACACCAGCCATATCTAGAGAACAGAATATTAGAGATTTGAAGATGGGCTCTTCTGAGTTGGTAAAGGCTTACACACACACACAAACCCAACGGTCGGCCAATGTCGGGCCATCATTAAGCCTCTCTCAGCCTAGTTTTTGCAGTGTGCAGTTTGCTATTCAGCTTAACGAACCATTGCACAAGAAAAAGACGTCTCTTGCTTGGGAACACTCATCTTTTTCAGCAGAAAGTGTGAAAATGTACTTTGTCTCTGCACATTTTTTGATAGACAGATAGGAAATGAAAAGGAGCAGAGTGGGGAAAAGGGTCAAGGTTTGACATGAGCCTGACTAGAACCCGAGTCAACAAGTGGGCAACAAGGATCAATGTCAAAGCACATTAGTTAACCACCAGGCCACAGCTACAGCTCATCGTCTTTCCAATAGCTCTCAGGGCTCAGTCTGAAGGCACTGAAGTGTTTAATCCGGTTTTGTTTCTGGGCGTTCAGGAGCAGGATCTAGCTTGACTAGAGGAAACTGTGGTACAAGTCTGTCTGAGGGCTTGAACTGTACAAGTGGAAAAATAACAAAAAAGATGATCAAATGATCTTTTCTCTCTCTCTCTCTCTCTCTCTCTCTCTCTCTCTCTCTCTCTCTCTCTCTCTCTCTCTCTCTCTTTTCACACTTCTGTCCATCTCTGGCTGCAGGATATTTTTATTTGCTTCCCTCTCAGCTTGCTGTGATCAATAGGATGCACCTTAGTGGCCCTGGTTTGCTTTCACATCACCAGCCAGGGGGAGCGAGAGTTTCCTGCAAAAAAAAAAAAAAAAAAGAAAAAAAAAAGAGAACTACAAAGAGTCAGTGGAAGCAGACAGAGGAAATAAAGGGAGGGTTTGTTGGCCCCTTTATATTAGAGACCGTTTAAGCAAAATGAGACAGTAAAAATGCCACAGCTTTAATGGGCAGCTACAGGATGTGTGGCCATAAAAGATACCCCCCACCATCACCATCACCCCCACCCCCACCCCCCTCTTGCCCCCCTTTGCTCTTTCTTACTGGTTTCTCTCAGCAGTGGATAAATGAGGACATCAGTAAAAAATGGTGGGAATGCAAATCAAATCAAATCTTAAAGAACCCATCGATAACTTCAGCATGCTGAGACGAAAGCAGACCCAACAAGTATGCAGATCATTTTCACCAAATGAATCAACAAAACCTTTCAAGAATCCCAAATCAAATGAAATAAGAAATTAAATTTAGCATAAACAAATATAAGACCATTTTAGGACTGTTATGTTAATTTCTTTAAAGGGATACTCCACTTTAAAATGAAAATTCTGTCATCATATACTCACCCTCATGTTGTTTCAAACCTGTATGAATTTCTTTCTTCTGCTGAACAGAAAGGAAGATATTTAGAAGAATGTCAGTAACCAGACAGTTTCTGGTCCCAATGACTTCCAAAATACGAAAAAATATATACTATGGAAGTCAATGAGACTAGAAACTGTCTGGTTACTGACATTCTTCTAAATATCTTCCTTCCTTCCTTTCCTTTCATTTTAAAGTGGAGTATCCCTTTAATAGCAAACTTTTTTTTAAACAAGGACATTTCAGACTCATCAAGGTGCTGGAAACATTCCTCAGATATTTTGGCCCATATTGACATGATAAAATTACACAATCTCCCCGTTCCATCACATCCCAAATGTGCTCTATTGGATTGAGATCTAGTAACTGTGTAGGCCATTTGAATATAGTGAACTCATGTTCAAGAAACTAGTTTGAGATTATTTGAGCTTTGTGACATGGTGCGTTATCCTGCTGGAAGTAGCCCTCAGAAGATGGGTACACTGTGGTCATAAAGGGATGGACGTGGTCAGCAACAATACAGAGTTAGGCTGTGGTGTTTAAAAAATGATGCTCAGATGGTACTAAGGGGCCCAAAGTGTGCCGGAACCATTGATACAAGGCAGGATGGATCCATGCTTTCATATTGTTTATGCCAAATTCTGACCCAACCATCTGAATGTTGCAGTCGAAATCGAGACTCATCAGATCAGGCAGCGTTTTTCCAATCTTTAATTGTCCAATTTTGGTGAGCCTGTTTGAATACAGCCTCAGTTTCCTGTTCTTAGCTGACAGGAGTGACAGGAGTGTGTTCCTCTGCTGCTGTGATTGGCTGATTAGATATTTGTGTTGACGAGCAGTTGAACTGGTGTACCTAATAAAGTGGCCGGTGAGTATATATACCCATACGACATAATGAACATATATGCACATGCATACACATCGTCCTTGACCAAGACGCCTTACCCCAAGTTACTCTATGCGGTAATTACAGTAAGTGGATTTGGATGAAAGTATCAGCTAAATTAGGCCCACTCCTCACTAACTACCATCACATACATATTGTGTGGTTAGACACAGACAAGATAATCCAAACATCACAGAGTTATTTTTCTTTGCTCAGTGCTTTTATAGGTTGAAAGGCCACATATTATGTATCCTGAATGATCTCTACTGGACACTGTGTCTTGACACAAAGGCCACAGCAGCACATGAGCTATGAACAGAAAACAACACACTCAAGCCCTGTGGGCAATAACACTGCAAGCTCTTTTTCCAACAAAAGACCTTCTGTAATCTACAGCTCTACTCGGCTGAAAATTGATTCTTCTCTCCGGACTGCATAGTAATGATGAGATGAGTTTATCAGTTAATCTGGTGAGTTTCGGGCACGACCAGGAACTCCGAGCTGATCATGACTGTACCAATGTCATTTAGGCTGGTGGGGTCTATATAGTGCATCAGGTGAATCATTTAGTTCTAAACTTATTCCATCTCTATAAGTGTGTAAATTTGCCCACAAACAGTAAAACAGTGCTTGTTGTCATGGAAACTCAGTTATAATGTATCATAAGTAGCTAATATGCCTACGAGTGTTTAGTGACACCTGACCTCAGTTTCTTCAGAAAAATTCAGTATTCATTCAGTCTGTTTTATGAGTGTTTGCACTTAAACAGTTGATGCTGAAATTAAATCTGTGCAATTCACTGTTCAAGTGTACTCAAACTTGTTATGAATTGTCATTTTTATGACAACGAAAAGCATCACACCAAGCAACATCCTAGTAACGGTCAATGTTTATAATGACCTCAAAGACAAGAATTCTCCATTCATTCTTAACAGTTACATCTACAAATGAAAGATGTCATGTGACATATTATACATGGAAACGTGAATTTTGTACAGAGATCATTGATTCTTGAAATAAATACTGATCAGTAATAATATGTAAAGATTTTCACACAGCAACAGCTACATGTCTCTGGAATGATAGAATATATTTTCAAACTATTTAAAAAAAAATGTTTTAGTGCACAAAGCCATTCATTACAGAACTATAAAGAATAAGGTTCTATAACCTTTTTTTTATCATTTTTACCATGTTTTTCCAAGCAGCGTTATTCTAAACCTATTAAAACATTTTTTTTTATAATTTAAATTAAGCTGAAATAAAATGAAATATACATATTAGATGATAAACTAAACAAAAAATAAGTTTAAGTTCAACACCTAAAATGACTAACCAAAAATAAATAAAAACTACAAATGAACTAAAACTGAAAAAAATAAATAAAGGGCATGTTTTTAAAAATAAATAAAAATAACTGTAATCACTATAGAATTGTTTTAGTTTTCATTGTTAGTATTCTTAGTATAGTATGGTTTTTTGCTCCTGATCTCCTCTTGTCCCATTATTATAGGACAAAGAGTTTACCCCTCGGCTACATCATAACATGGCGAGAATTGTGCTAACGCTCCAAATATCGTGCTGATTGTGAGTCAACAGCAACTCCACTCAAAGAGTGGCTATAGCGCACAGATGACAGTCAGAAACAACTGTGCGAGTATCGGTTTCATTCAGGAAGAGAGAGAGGATGAAAAAAGCAATCAATACATCACTCGAGTGAAAAGCGACCATTAAATTGGGATTATTTCTGGTAGGCTCAACAACAATAAACAATATGCTTAAAAAAAATGTTCAGACATGGACAGCTAGCACGAGTCGAGCCTGTGATTGCTTCCTCTATAGGAAATAAAGCGTTTAAGGTTAAATCTGAGCTAATAAAAGACAGAAACCTTCTCATGTTGACTGTCTGAAACACCAGAGAACGGAAGGGAGGATATTAATGCTAATCGGGTTCCTCTTATCCATTGGCACACAAAACAAGGCCTTCAGAAGCGTCTAGCACACCCCATAAAATCAGACTGACATATTGATCAGGGCCACAATTAAGCTGCTCTATTCAGTAGGTGCCACCATGAGGAATTTACCCCCAAGCTGCTGGTTGCAAAGAAGGATTTTGGTGATGTTTTGGCAGTTTAGTGTCTCTGGTGCAAAAACAGCTACAAAGACTGGCTTGTTTGCCGACAGCTACGAGGGAATAAAAATAACACAAAGAGAAAAGAAGGGTTAAGGGCGATTTCACGTCACATGACATGATCACTGGCAGTGGTATGGTACAAGATGACTGCATGCCAGCGTTAATAGTTAATATCAAAGGCGAGCCACTGTTAGTTCAGCTAAAACCACAATGAGTCTGATTGTGAGAGCATGCATGTGTCTGTGTGTGTAAGTGTGTGGTATTGAAAGGCACACTTGTGGTTTTCACGCAAGCTAAAACCTCTTCTTTCTGCCTAGCCAATGTCCGTTCTTCTCAGTTCTCTTGCTTAGAAACTAACATCCACACATTTTAAGCAATATTTCCCATAATTGTGTTTATTTCTAGTGAATGAGAGTTATTTCTTTAATTGTGATTTCATGTTATATCTTTATTTCTCGTAATTTAGTAATTTATCATAAATGACTTATTCTTGTAATTGTGAATTCATACAATTCCATCTTTATTTCTCGTTGTTGCAAAGTTATATTTCACAATTGCAACTTTCTTTCTCGAAAATAAGAAAATGTAACTTGTGATTTCATGTCAGGTGAGACTTATTTTGTAATTGTTATAATATATTGTACAATTTTGTCTTTATTTTACATGATATATTTTTGTAATTGGTACTTCATATCTTTTTCTATTTCTCATTTCTATTTCTTCATATCTATTTCTCGCAACTGCGATATTTTTTATTTATTTCACAACTGCAATTTTATTTCTCACAATTTGGCCTATTTCTTCCAATTACAATTTTATTTCTTCCAATGCACATAATTTCTTATATCAAACTTTATCTCACTGTTACTTTTAATATGAATTGAGTCTGAAACAGGCGTACATTCCTAGGTTCATGTTAACCAATAGCCAAATAGATGTTTTAGGCTTTTGTAAATAATGCAGTTTTTATAAAATCATTTTATTTTGGTTCACTTCAATGTGTACTACAACAAATGTAACCATTTGTACAATGAACTTGAATCTTTAAGTAATTTCGACTTAAATTACACAAAACTGACTTTAAAAATTAGTCGAATCTTATAAATAAGTCGAAAACTTAAAGCAATGTAAAAACATATGTTGTCATAACGATCACATAATTTTTTACAGTGCACTGTTAATACTGCTAAAATTTCGAAAGATGTGCTCCTGGCCCTTTGAAATTTTAATATACTTCCTCTAGCATGCCACATTACCAGACACATTCCTCCATGCACACAGTTCATGCCAGCACTGGTGTTGCCTTTAAAATAATCCACATCACTCGCCTGACAGGTGCAAGTTTATAGGCATAACCCCAATAAAACCTAACGATGCCAATTGTACCTTGTAAATCCAAGCAACCACAAAGAACTCTCCGAATTTCAGTACTTTTCATCTTTTTACAAGCATGTCTTCCTCAATGAACTAAACATTTCCACAATTTCAAAAGTGAAAACACATACAGCTGCTGATGCTAACCTGTTAAACCGCATGCTTAAATTTAGCTCAGCACAAACCACAAAAGGCTCGTCTCTAAACCGTTCTGTGGAGGGGTGCAGAGAGAGAGTGACATCTCTTCCGTCTCTGCTTTATCTTTACTTTTTGTTTCCAAACTGAAGTGGATTTCAGGGGATGTCGAAAGAAACAAAGTGCTTTCTCATCAGGCTTGGCATGGGACTGATGTTCGCTCTGTTCATTTCACTCAAAGCTCCAACTGCATTCTATTTTTACCCCATTAACGCAACAGCAGTGTTTTCTGAACTTGACAGTGAATCTCACAGAGACAATGAAAAGTTAAACCAAGGCCTGGACCAACATATAAAATAAAATAATAGTAAAAAAAAAAAGATATTTTCAGTGAATTTTCAAATGTTTTCATCCATGACTCCGAGTACATCCTCCACAAGAAAACATCATACCAAACTGCAGGGTCAGATATCTTTTATAGTTTTTTTCCTTGGTTTAAAAGTCTGATTGTTTCACAATACTCCATTTGAAACCCACAGCCTCAGGGAAGTGCATATGCAGCTCAGAGTTTTGCAGTTCCACTGTTGAATATCACGACTAGGCCATTACTGTCAGGAAACCGTCCAGATCGGCAGCCTAAGAGCATTATGATTTGAAATTAGCCCCTTGTGCATTAGTCATGAAATAGACAGCCTGTCTCTAATTAGTTTCATTCTTTATTAAACCACTGACCTGAGACATGTTGCTCTGCTACTGCTACTTAAAGACATTCACATTGAGACATGCACGAATATGTAACACTAATCACAAAGTATATTTATAAAACCTGTAGAGCAGAGCTTGTTTCTATTTTATTTAATTTTTTTTGCAAATAGATATTGTAATTGCTTTTAATTAAGTAACTCATTTAGCTAATTTCCTATTAGCAATATGCTTCTTTTTTTTTTTTTGCATTCTTCTTTTTCCATTTGTGCCACATTTAATCAAGTGTTTCATATTCCAAATGATTCCCTGAGGACATAAGCATGCTTTTCTGCAAACTAAAATATAGTACACTTAAAATAAAATGGTACATTTGGTTCAGGAAGAGATGGAGGTAAGTTATGATATCTGACAGCAGATATGCTGAAGCATTTTTATGCTTTTTTGTCATTTTGTTAAAAAAAATTTAGGCATAGGGCATGTCAAGCAACACTTCACGCTGGCACATCTGCCTAGCCTAGCAAGTGATTACAACATAAAATACTAGAACCAAGAACATTTGACGTCTGCAACAAAATTCATGGCAAACATTTTTTGCTCCCTTTTAAAACTCAAGCCCATTTATTTTGCTTAGTCTATTAATTGCATTTAGAAACCCTATGCGAACTGACATGTGACGCACCATTTGAGAAACACTGAAATAGACTAAATGTGGCATCCACCATTCTAGATGCATCTCAGTATGTTTAAATGACCTACAAATTAGCACACACAATATATAGAGGAATGCATTTAGAGTGGCCCCGTGATTTTCTTGGAGGCAACACTTCTGTGCTCCTTTCAGCTGCTATACAATGAGCTTCTTATAAGAGGTTCTTATAAGAAGTAAGTAGCCCTATCTAATCACCCCCTATTGGATTAAACCCCGAGAGAGAGCCCAGCTTTATTCTTCAAACAGATTTCCTTTTCGTATTCTAATAACGAGAGGCATAGGTGGTGATTCAGAGATGATAAGAAACCAATAAATCATGCATATCACTCTACTGTTGTTTGCAAAAGATTCGCCTTGGAAGGAAGCCTCTTTTAAAGCCCAGGCGTGTGGATGTACTTTAGCTGATCTGTGCTGTAACCTAGGTAGGTTTATGCAGGGTTTGAGTCACTAAAAGTAACAGCAATACTAACAATGACGATATGCTAAAATAAATGTTTGGTTAAATCCATAAAATACCATTCAAAAGCTTGGATTCAGTAAGATTTTTTTAATAACTCTATTCATCATGTGGTACTGCAGACTGGAGTAATGGCTTCTGAAATTTCAACTTTGCCAATAAATCACATTTTAAAATACTATTAACAGAAGGGGAAAAAAAGGAAATAAAATTATTATAATATTTCCAAAATATTGCTGTTTTACTGTATTTTTGATCACAGCCTTGGTAAGCATAAGAGACTTAATAATAATAATTAAAAAAAAACAATAAAACATTAAAATCTTACCGACCCCACTGTAAAAAGTGATCAGTTGACTTAACTTAAAAAGTGAGGAAACCTGAACACATAACTTAATTTGTTCAATTACACATGCAGTTTACTTAATAATTTTATGTAACGGGTTTCCTCACTTTTTTTTAAGTTAATTCAACTGATCACTTTTTACAGTGACATTTTGAATGGTTGTACAATTTGGTGCTTTTTTAGTTTTATAATTGTATTTAGTGCAAATTTATATGATCAATGATGTATCACCAGAATTGAGATTCTCTTTTATAAAACAGAATATTAAATGAGAGAGAAAAAAAATGAAGGATTTGATTGTATCCACTGGGAATTGGTTAGATTGTGAAAAGCAATCAGGAATGTGCACGTTTCAACAATAAAGAAAGTCCATTTTGATTTCATGTTGATTGTATTTAGTGTAGATTTATATGATCATTGATGTATCACCAGAATTGAGATTCTCTTTTATAAAACGGAATTTTCAATGAGAGAGAAAAAATGAAGGATTTGATTGTATCCACTGGGAATTGGTTAGATTGTGAAAAGCGATCAGGAATGTGCACATTTCAACAATAAAGAAAGTCCATTTTGATTTCATGTTGATTTTAAATAGCTTTAATATTATTTTGAGGCATTGATGGCTGTTGAAAGCTTTTGGGGGGGACATCAAGAATCACAGAGAGCTCTGTGTGCAGGTCAAGGAAACTAATTCTCTGCGCTGTTTAAAACCAAGTGCAATCTTCACAGGCTAGAATCTTCTCTGCCGCTTTTAGGCGTGGATGAACATTGGACTTTGTTCAAATCCACCTGTGTTGATACTTTGGACTGTATTGCTCCGTTAAGACCCAGAAAATATAGATCAAAAGTAAATCCCTGGTTAAATGAAATGACTCGTTCTCTCAGAAGACAATGTAGGCAGGCAGAGAAAAGATGGAAAAAGAGCAAACTCCAAGTCCACTATGAATCCCTCAGAGACTCTTTATTCCAATTCCAGAAAGCCGCAAGAGATGCAAAAAATATTAACTTTTCTAACATTATTAGGGATAATGCTGGTAATCAGACATTCTTGTTTTCGATTATTTTGATCCATCAGACACTCCTGCCTGCATTGCAGAGTTGAAGGAGTTTCAGCCTATTACTGCATCAAAACTACAAGACATTGTGCAAAATTTGAAACCCACCCGCTGTATAAACGATATGATGCCTAGTCGGTTGTTAAAGCAGGCTTTCGACTGTGTATCAGTGAGTTTAGTGCATTTGACAAACAAAAGCCTGCTTAGAGGCTCATGCCCACAAGAGTTTAAACATGCTGTGGTGACACCCATGCTGAAGCGGCCAAATCTGGCCCCGGATGATGTGAAGAATTATAGACCTACAGTATCTCACAGCTGCCTTTTGTCATGAAAATTTTAGAAAAAGTAGTTTTCCAACAATTACTTTCATTTTTAAATGAAAATTCTAGAGTAGAAATGTTTCAATCCAGTTTTAAAGCAGCCCACAGCACAGAGTTGGCACTGCTGAAAGTTTTAAATGATATTTTTGGGCACTAGACAAAGGAGATGCTGTTATTCTGGTGTTGCTGGATTTGAACGCAGCCTTTGACATGATTGATCATGATATCCTTATCTTTCGCCTTGAACGCACAGTAGGTTTAAAGGGTACAGTTTTGAAATGGTTTCAATCCTTTGATAGATATTTTTCAGTCAATTATGGAAATTCGACCTCCACTAAAAGACACCTTCCAGGGGATGTACCGCACGGATCTGTCCTCTCTCTCCAACACTTTTTTCTTTGTACACTCAAATATATATTTCATCACGGCCGGATGAAACCGCTAAATTTTCCAAATTGACAGAGTGTGTTAAAGATATAAAAGATTGGATGACGCGTAATTTTCTTTTATTAAATCCAGACAAGACAGAGGTAATACTTATCGGTTCAAAAAAACGCCCACAAAACCTCGCACAATACAACTTTGACATCATAGGATGTCCTGTTACTTTATCCTCTACAGTAAAAGACCTGGGTGTTATACTCGATTGCAACCTGTCTTTTGAAAATCATATTTCATATGTTACAAAAACAGCCTTTTTCCACCTTAGAAACATTGCTAAGCTACGTAATATGCTATCAGTTTCTGATGCAGAAAAGTTAGTTCATGCATTCATGACCTCAAGACTGGATTACTGTAATGCTTTATTAGCTGGTTGTCCTGCATCCTCAATAAACAAACTACAGTTAGTCCAAAATGCCGCCGCTAGAGTTCTTACGAGATCAAGAAGATATGATCATATAACACCGATTTTATCATCACTGCATTGGTTACCTATAAAGTTCCGTATTAATTACAAGGTATTGCTACTGACTTATAAAGCCCTAAACGGCTTAGCTCCAGTCTATTTAACGGATCTTCTATCGCCCTATAATCCATCGCGCTCTTTAAGATCACTAAATTCAAGGCTTTTGGTCATACCTAGGATATCCAGAACCACCAAAGGAGGGAGAGCATTTTCACATTTGGCTCCAAAACTCTGGAATAGTCTTCCTGATACTGTTCGTTGCTCAGACTCGCTCTCCCAGTTAAAACTAGATTAAAGTCGCATTTCTTCAGCCAGGCATTCATATAATCCTATAGTTCAAACTACAATCCGGCCTCTAGCTCATAAATGCCAGAGGAGAACTGGCCCCCGACTGAGCCTGGGTTCTCCCAAGGTTTTTTTTTTCTCCATTAGGTCACCTGATGGAGTTTTAGGACACCATTAGGTCACTTGATGGAGTTTTTCGGTTCCTTGCCACTGTTGCCTTTGGCTTGCTCAGTTGGGGATATTTTGGGGATATTTAATTAAATTGTATCAATCAATAAATTCCTCTTGAAACAAACTTTGTTGTATTATTTTAATTTAATACTGTGAAGCTTTGATACAATCTGTATTGTGAAAAGCGCTATACAAATAAACTTGACTTGACTTGCTCCCATTGGGTAGCATTTTTAGAAAGCATGGAGTATCATTCCACTGTTTCGCCGACGACACTCAATTGTATTTAACACTAAGACACCCGATGAAATCTTTGGATTGTCTTTTAGCTTGCCTAAATTATGTTAAAAACTGGATGGCAAAAATTTGTATTAATGTTAAACGAGGACAAAACAGAGGTCATTGTGTTTGGCCAGCCAAATGACCCTACCAAGGTCCTTTTAAATTCGAGCCCATTGGCGCCTGTAAAACGTCGGTTACATGATTTAGGCATCCAAATTGATGATAACCTAAAAATGGAGAACCAAATCAATTCGGTGGTACGTGCTTGTTTTTATAATCTGCGTCTCCTAGTAAAAACTAAACCTTTCTTATCTAATGTAGATTTCAAAAGAGTTATTCATACTTTTGTTCTATCGCGTCTCGATTTTTGTAACTCCTTCTATCGTGGCATCTCTGCTGCATCCCTGGCCCGTTTACAATCAGTGCAAAATGCTGCGGCGAGGCTGTTAAAGAGGATTAAGAAATATGAATCTATTACTCAGATTTTAGCTAATTTGCGCTGGCTCCTCGTTCATCTTATCAAATATAAGATTTTAATGTTTGAATACAAATCTCTAAATAATCAGGCCCCCGAGTACCTTGCAAAACTTTTGATTCCTTATAATCCCCCTAGAGCATTGCGTTCAGAAAATCAAATACTTATTGTCATACCAAGGACTAAACGGCTTCATAAAGGTGATCGGCGTTTCACTGTTATGGGAACGAGATTATGGAATGAGCTGCCTCTATCTATTAGATCTGCTAAATCTATATCAGTATTCAGGAACTTGCTCAAGGCGCATTTATCATTGACCGCTTATAACAGGTAATCTCAATGTGGTATATGTGGTGTCTGTGGTGTGAGATTTGTTACTATGCATGTTTTATATTTTATCTTTTATTCTTTTTTATTTTAATGTAAAGCACTTTGGGCAACCTCGGTTGTATTTAGCAGTGCTATATAAAGAAAGAAAGAAAGAAAGAAAGAAAGAAAGAAAGAAAGAAAGAAAGAAAGAAAGAAAGAAAGAAAGAAAGAAAGAAAGAAAGAAAGAAAGAAAGAAAGAAAGAAAGAAAGAAAGAAAGAAAGAAAGAAAGAAAGAAAGAAAGAAAGAAAGAAAGAAAGAAGAGCATATGCTTCATCCATCAACAGTCCGGGCACTTCCTCTCCCAGGCCTGCATGGGAAAGCCTGTTGTCTCTGAGCTGCCATTACATGCACTTCAGGGGCCTGATGTATAAATAACCCCACCGCCCTCCATCCCTCCCAACACATTTTCTCATTCTCTCAGACTAATGCTCCTAACATGACCTAATCAAAATCAGTCAACATGATCAGACCGCTGGCAAACTCTCCCCCACTCAGAGGTGCCGTTTTCTCCCACTAATGGCTGATAATGTGCTGTGGGGGGTCATACACGATCTGACACATAAAAACACATAATGTGTACCTAGAGGAGGCTGTCCGCTGGGGCTCTTCACTAAGAAGATAACATTTCAGCATGCTGGCTCCGGCAATGAGTCTAACACACAGTCAAGTGTCTGAACGGCTTCCCAGTAAGTGTTTACAATGTGAGAGCTCTGTTAGCATTATGAAACAGACTGCACATGCTCTCAGTCCCTGACAGATTTGTTTCTTTTTTTATGTCTAAAACAATACGTGCCAAAATTATTGTCACCCATCATCAGTTCTTTTTTCAGGGCAACTGAATCATCAGTCTGTTGTGTAAGCTCTAGTTTCCCTACTATAGTTCGATTTGCCTTATAGATTTGACACACTGGACAAAAGAAAGTTCTGTAAGTGGATGCCAAAATAGTCACATTCAGCTGTGAATGGTAATGTTCTGTTTGAAAGACAGATCTAGAATGAGGGACTCAAGTCATAAATATTCACAATGGGGGATAAATAGTTGCCACTACATCATACACTGCCACTACAACTTCACTATGACAACCATAGATTCACATTCACAATAAATAAGTAAACTACATGAAGAAAAATGTGAGCTGTGCTTTACTATGCAAAACTGGCCATCGCAATCCTGGGTAGTTGCTACGCAATTGCTAAGGTATCTGGGTGTCTGCCAGAGAGTTGTTAAATGGTTGCTAGTGTCTTCAGGATTGGAGACAGAGTTGTTATGCAGTTGCTAGGGTCAACTGAGTGGTCGCCAGAGAGTTGCTATGTGGTTACTAGGGTCTTTTGTGTGGTTGCTATAGAGTTATGTGGTTGCTATGGTCTTCAGGGTGGTTGCCAGAGAGTTGCTATGCAGTTGCTAGGGTTTTTTTGACAGAAAGTTGTGATGTGGTGACTGTCCATACTCTGTATATATATCTATAAGTCTATATCATAATCTGTCTTGAGCCTCTTACTCAATGTAACTCTATGGGATTATTTTTTTTTGTAAATGTTTTATCATCCATGCACCAGCCAAAATCAAGTCTGATTACTCAATGTCCAAATGCCAAAATGGTGCTAGACCAGTTTTGCAGTAAAAAATTATATATACTGTTATGAGTAAAAATCAATAACCCTGAATATAAGCAAGAGTAATAGTGATACTTGGCTTTCTGTAATGGTAGTGAATGATCTCAGCTTGCCACAGAAGTCGTTTGATAAACTAGCCGATTAAAAGAATATGAAAATATGGAGCTTCTCTGAACTCGGGCCTAATTTAGATACAGATTCATGGCCTGGCTCTTCACAGTGCACAATACAGATATATCAGAAAGTGTCCAGGTCTATATCAGATACACAGGAAGTTAAAACCATCACAGTTCCTCTCACACATTGTTGTTGTACGATCTTCAGCGTGTGGTCGTTATTTACATTTGTGTTGCGTTAAGGCAGCTTGCTTGTTTTTCTCATTAAAGCCTGCGTGTTAAACAGCAGACTTGGAGAGGGCACTTAGAAAGGCTTGTCCTGGAAGTTTGACCCCATCAGACTTACGTAGTTGGGGCCCCTCTCTCCTCCGGCCCTGTTTGGGGTGCCTGTTTTATAAATGGAACCACAGGGTGCTGATATTTTACAAGCTGCTTTGATAGAGGGCTGTATTGTCTGAAGTGGAGCAGCTGATTTGCATTTGAAACAGCTCTCACTCTTACACACACACTCTCTCTTACTGTGCGTCCATGGCCCCGGGCTAATGTTCCTTTTCCGTGGAGACCAAGACCCGTGCACCTGTAGATCGTGCACGCACATACATAGTAAACATGGACAAGAAGATAAAAATGGACATCAACAGGAACATATAATTCCACATTCTCTCTCTCTCTCTCTCTCTCTCTCTCTCTCTCTCTCTCTCTCTCTCACACACACAAAACGCATGTGTCCGCTTTAACTGTTTACACATGCATACATACAACTGCAGGTTACACATGACTACTCTGGTCAGCAGCACAGCTCTATAGATTTAATGATCCATGACTGGACATCTCTGTGTGTGTGATGTGGAAGTAGTGGAAACCTTGTTCCAATTATGGCTGTCATGTGATAAAAAGCACAAAATGGCCTCCAGCGTCAGGTTTCAAATGTCTGAGAGACTCTCCAAATCGAGGAAAAGCAGACCGCCTGAACACTCACATGATCAATACAACAAGATAATAAGAACATCATTAGCAAAATGTGTCTGATGGTATCGAACAAGAGATGAGAAATCACATTATACTAATAGTTGATGAGGCATACATATGAACAAAGAATAAATACCTTTCTTCAAGACTGCCACGCATAATGTTGTCAAATGTTTTCTTCACTTAATAACGAGAAAGATATTGTTCAGATACTATTCTACATTCATAATACAGTACAGACAAGAACTAATAACTTTTGGTCAATCAGATTTGATCAGTATACAGGAAATACACAATATATATTTCACCAACATGTTCTTCCCTCACTTTTAAGGTACTATACCCTTCCTAGTCGCCACCTGGGGAACTTCACATTCGTCATGTCCATTGTGTAGTGGCCCTGTTCTAATGTCCAAATAAAAGCATAATTTGAGTCGCTGCATTCTGTTTTATAATTTTCACACTGACAGTAATGTAATTCAGTGACTGCTGCCGTGTGCCAGTTGTCTTTGTGCCAGGCGCTTTGGCACTCTGGGCTCTTAACCGTTTAGGGCATTGGCACGCTGCCCGTTCAGTCTCACTTCGAGACGTCTCTTCGCACGACGACAGACTGAAACACAGGCTGGCTCCTAGGACAATGCTGTTTATTTCAAACCCATTTAGAAAAGGGCACAAGAGCTGTGTAGATCTCACTTGACCCACAGAACACATCTTTACGTTTTCAATTTGCTCGCTACATTTATCATAACCTTTTACTCTATTCTAAAAAGTGGCATAGTCATTTCTGGTAATTAACTTCACAAGCCTAAGCCTACATTTAAAAAATGCAATCCGGTGGTTAAAAAATAAAGTACTACTCATACACAAATGGATGATTTATCCACTGTTACAGCTAAAGCATTTTACATGCATTGCTTGTAAAGTCTGTGTGGTGCAAATTTTATTTTTGAATTATAAAATTAAAATTAATTTTAATTTTATTTTTGATTCTCCACACTAATTTGTTTGTTTGCAAGATGAAAACACTGGCCTGGGCTACTGGAGATGACCACAACAAGTCTCCCACATTGATGAGTGCTTGTGAGAGGGGGTTTAAAGATACCCGCAACTCCAGTTTAAATGATACTTTTTATCTGTCATATCTTCTGGAGAGAAACAGCAAGGACAAGGAACTTTCTAGCACATGTGTCAACTGTCTGTGTTCGTGCACGCTATCATATGGAGTATACTTTGAAAGGAGTATCTATTTACACTTAGTGTAGCCTTGTTGGCAGAGGCTATTTACACTAACTCCACCCACCAATGTCTGGTTGGGCCAGACAAAAGTACAAAAAACACCTGTAACTTGTCAAAAGCAGTGGTGTAGGGAGTAAGGCGTAGTGGCGTAGCAGATCCTTTTGACAAAATCAACCAGAGTTCGAATCCACCTTTTGCCGAACTCGTTCTTCTCCCTTTTCCCATTGCATATCAGATTGGAAAGGCATTTATTGTTCAATAAATATAAAGAAGATTTGGGAAAAGTGGAATTACAGTGCCAAACAGTTATTTAATAATGAAGTGTTTATCGTGTTTTTCTTTGTAATTTCACCGCTGTAACACCATAACATGTTAATGAAATTGAAAGCACCGATTTTCTTTCATGGATGTGCCAAATCTGCCGATCTAATTATAACTGCTAAGGGATAGAGAAGGGGAGGGGGAGGCAAATTCATAGCCGGGCTCTTGTGCCTCAGTTGGTAAAACAATAGCTAATCACCATCGAGTGTTTCACTTTCAGCGCTTAGGAGTGTTGAATAAAGTTGCAAAACAGGGAGGCTAGCCTATAGTATATATAGATGTAAATTACGTGAAATTACTGCTGCACTGATAATATACCACCAAGTACATTAATTATGGAGAGTAGCGATATTGAATATTTTATTACCAAAAAAATTACCAAGCTATCATTCAAACAATATCTACAAATTAAAAATGAAGGAAGACACTTTTAACACAGACATTTAAGAAGGGATGGATGTTTGCTTCAAGTGATAGGCTGGGTGAGTGCAATTATATTTGTGTTATCTTGCTGTATATGTGTAATTTTCTGTCTAAAAGTGACTAAAAAGCCATTTACTGCAGTTAAGCAAATAATGATAATACTCATCATCATCATCATCCTCGGCAGGGGATCCCCAGACATTACAATTTAGTGTGCCTCCTCTATTTTAAAACCCATGAGCCGCCACTGGCTGTATGCATACACTATTTGTCAAAACCGAAGTAAACCTGTGGTGGGCTTAATTAGGACATTTCTGGTTCAGCATCCTTGTTGGTTCTGGAACAACATTTGTATCAACCAATTAGATTGTAGTTTTAGGGATAGGCTTAGGGCTGGGGTTGGGCATTCAACAACGTTAATCGGATGATTTTACCTCCATCAACATCACTTCCCTCTGACTTGAGGGATAGTTAACAGTTTGAGTTGGGGTATGGGGATGAAGTCACGATTAAACGTCATATTTGGCAAAATTCTGGTCGCATGGTCATGGTCACAATTATGTTACTCTATGCTATGAATTATCCAAGCATGAGGCTATATTGGGAAAAACCCTGTAGAAGAATTGTAATGGCCAATCATTGAAGTGAGAGAACCTTTGCTCAGCAAGTGCAGGAACTTCATCTAGAGGTGTCACTCTGGTGAGAACATTCACATTCAGCACAAAGAGTAGTCAATCGCAAAATGCTTACATGTCTTCTTGGGATGTAATAATCAATTGATGCATTGCAATTGATGGAGACTTTTTGTGCATTAAGAATTGTGTGTGTGAGAGCTAGTAATGAGCTAAGCTGAGGTTTTAGAGGGTGAATTCAAGACACCAGGATGGGAGAATTGAACTTGTTCAGTTCTATCCACTTAACCACTGATCCTGAATACAGCACTGCAGTCATAAAAAGTAAACAAACCCGGGAGAACATAAACGGGACATTAACCGCACTGAGTCACATGGTAAAACTGCACCCTATCTAGGTCTTAGTGCTATCAGACCAGCATAGAGTGACAACAGTTAAAAAATATTCACAAACTGTGTTCTGAGCTCATGAAATTCTTCGCAGGGCTTATCCAAACAAGGCCATTACAGTTACAAGTGAGTTGTGAGAGTTTCACCCAGAGGGACTAAAGATAGGATTACTCCTTAAACCGTTCTCATTCAGAGAACTTCCTCAAATGGCTGTGGTTGCGTCCATACATGGAACACCGCAATCCGACAGGAAAACTGGGCCAGTGAGGGTATTCTCTGGCCTTGTTGTCTTTCAACAGGCTCTAATCTGCAGAGCTTTCCTCAATTTCCCACTGGGCAGCAGCCTATTAGATTACACTGATTCTGCCCTCACGATAAACACAGAACCCCGGCTGTTTGTCTGAAGGTTGAGAGATCCGTCTCGCTCTCAGCTGATGAGTTTGAGATCATGCCCAGTGTGTCCCACGGAGCACAGCGAGCTGAAGAGACCTCGGCTTAAAGAGCAATGGACTGAGCAGTAGAGTCTCCTCTGAGCTGATAGCTTTTGACACGATGATTCAGTGGAACGGAGTTGAATAAAAAGCCTCTTTTTCATTGTGCCTTAGGCAGGGAAGGCCCAGGGGATTTATGGTCAGTGAAGTGATCAGGGACTATGGTTAAGAAAATGAGCCTGGCCTCCACGTCATGCTCTACAGGCCATTATTTCATATACAAATGAGGACAGGGCGTATCAGATAATGCAGGTCTTCAGTAGGACTCTAGAGTTCCCCTTTACTCCTTTAGAATCTGCTGCACAGCCCCAACAAAAGGTTAGAAGGTCAGTGATCATTCATCGCAACATATCTGACAAGACACAACCAGTTTTCTTGTTTTTCCTTCTATGGTTCGATCTCAAAGATGACGCAGGGGCTTGCAAACAAATGTAACAAATGTCCGTAACATAAGCCTAGCTTATATAACTTCTTTATGTTAACTTCTTTATTTCTTCCCTTATTCAAGAGTTTAACGCACCAATAGCTTTGAGCAAGGCCGTAGAAGGAAGATAAAGCCCCTTAGACTGCATTTATCTCCATGCTTCACATGCTAACAGCCCTTCAACGCTAACTTCACTGAACTGGTATTAGCAGAGTAAGTAACAGAATGATAAGATAAGACACAAGATATTGTCCCTCATTAACCATGTTTAAATTTGTCTGACACCACCCCTCAGGTGTTGTACAACAGTCTATTTTCCAGGGAGAGGAATGACTATTCATGGTATTGAACCCGACACGCTGACGACTTTCAAAGCCATTCAGGTGGAAATTCTGTTTAGTTTATAGTTAACTACAATTGACATAGCATTTACCATGCATGAGCGGTTCAAAATATGGAGTCTAAATGTTCAAACTTCAAAAGTCATAATACAACAGGCTCGGATTACATATTTGAGTATGCTCATGGAGTAAATTAAATATTGCTTTATAGAAGAAGAAAAAAAAAGCCAAATGGATTGAGATTCTTTTGTGACAAAAAAAGACATTTAGCTAATTAGTGGTGCATCAGAACATTGCAGCAACCTCCTAACAATCACCCAGAACCACCCTGTTAGGCAACATACAAGCAAACACACTGTAAGATTTATACTAGATAAACATACATCAAGCATGTAAGCAACATACTAGCTCTCGGTAACAACTGCAAAGCAACAACACTGGTAACCTCTCAGAACACCCTAGTAACTGCAATCCTCAGATATCCCAAGCAACCTCCTCAGAGCCGATCAGCCCTATACGCACACTACGCAAGGTGCGTATAGGGCCCCGCAAATTACTCAAGGCCCCGCCTCCCCCTCGTGTCAAAGCGCGTCAATCAATGTTTACAATATCGATGACAAAATGAAGCGGAACTATCCTTCTGGTCACGAAAAGAGAGAGAAAAAAACACCATGAGAGTTAATTGCGGCAACAGTTCAGGTAGACTTGTGTTCTCTCCTCTCAAAGTTTGATGTCAGCAAAGACCAGTAGGCTAAAGTTAAGTTGATGTGAGTTGATTTATAAACGACAAAGGACAACGGTGTTTGTTTATAAACTGCAGCTCAGAAAAGATAACCGCGTCACGCGTTCATATGCGCGTGCATGAAATGAAACGTGCACTTTCCAGCAGAAACATCTGTCGGGATTATAGTTTTAAAACAAGACGATGATTATCTAGTCGCTCAGTCAAGGTTTAGTTACAACTCTGCACTAATGCAATAATGAAAGCCATGTATTGACATTGACTATTGATAGGCTCCATTGAATTTAAAATGTTGATTGGCTGGAGATTCTGGTCAATATGGATGCACATCCCTCAGTAAATAATAACCATCAAGTATCAAGAATTACTTTTATCATTTAAAACACAGTGACATGCTATGGTGCCATTTTAGCTTTTATTCATTCACAGGATATGCATTTTTGATATCAATAATTCAATTTGTACTATTTAAAATGTGAATTCTTGATATTAAGAATGAACTTTTTACTAGTAACAATGTCTTCTGATATCAGGAATTACATTTTCACTAGAACTAGTTAAAGGAGGGATTGTAGTGGGAACACTGGGGTGTCAGGTGTGACTGTGTGGCAATGGCAAATGGTTCATGGCTCATGGGTCAGGTATGAGGGCCCCTAAACAGAATTTTGCTTAGGGCCCCAGGGAGGTAAGGATCGGCTCTGAACCTCCTAGCAATGCCCTTGCAGCCAACGAGAACACCCTGGCAGACATGACATGCTCAGAACACCATAGCAACCACATAGCAACACCCCTAATGTCTTCATAGACTACTCAAACACTGTGGCTGTTTTAGACTGGTATGCACCACTCAAGTTTACGAAGTGTAAAAGTTTTGTTGTTGTCTTGCATTTGTTAGAGTTGTTAGTTAACATTGTTCTTAAGAAATAATAAAAATGTGTGATAGGAAAGCAATTTTTTTATGATGATGATTTCTGTTATTTTAGTTAGTATATTTTAGTATTATTATAATTTTTATTAGGGGAGTTGCAATATACTGGTATTGGTGATAACCGTATTATTTCAAATTAATAGTAGGCTACACATAAGAAAATATGGAACGTAAATAATCCAGCGCCAGTATCTGGTTGACATCCTAACATACAGTAGGTGGCAGTATTAGACCTTAACTCTGGTTTCCACCAGTCATAAAACACAAGCAGACAACGCGTAGCTGCTACTGCCGTGTAAAAGCATGTCGTCAGATACATAGACATCAATGTGTATTTTACAAACTCTAAATGTATTGTTTTTTTTAGTACTTATGTGAATTTATATGTCTGAAACCTAAAATAAACATTATGTGGTTGAAAACACTGAAAAGTTGTGATATATGACAGCTCTGAGCGTGCCTGTCTCTGGCTCAGCTCCAGCCAACGTGTGAAAGCACATTTGAATTTAGCAGTTGATCACGTGATGCACTGGCCGTTTTAATCACACTGGTGTGATCGTATGCTCCAGACCAGGGACCAGCTAAAACTGATCACTCCGGTGTGATCGTACGTGTGAAGGGGTTAACCTGCTGCTGACGCCTTTCTTTGTTTTATTCAAGCGGCAACCTCCCTGTCTTGTCTCTCTCTTGAAACCAACACGGAAGTGAATTCAACGGCAATTCATCGACTGGCCGCTTGAGGCTGGATGCAGAAGTGAGTCAAATCTGTATCTCTCCCATGTTAAAATGGCCAACTTTACAGCTGAAAAAAACATATTTACAGCCTGGTGCAAAAAGTGGCTTTAGTCTATATAGCTTATTTTTTCCTTTATGACAACTGTGAGGGGTTTTTTTTATAACTCATCCTTTTAAATTATATTAAGCCTTAAAATTTCTGCATAATTAAGGGTGTCCACTTTAGAGTGACGGGTGGATTCCCGCTGCTGTGGTCATTAGTCATCATTAGCCGTTTGTCTGCTGTCTGTTAGCCGTCACATTACCTCAGTTCATTGTCTGACTGTAAAAATAAATAAATTCGGAAGTGACGCGCTGCCAAGATGGCGACGGTCGGCCACGCCCACTTTAGGCTTCAAAAACGGTCTTCAGAAACCTACGGGTGACGTCACGGACACTACGTCCATATTTTTTTACAGTCTATGGTTTTATTATATTTAGGCCTACATCCCTCTGGGCTTTTATTCCAAAAGTGTGCTCATACAGATAAAAACTTATGGATTACTGTCTGTTTACTTTAAATACTGTTAGAGAGCATTATTTTTTTACCCAAAATATGACGATGTTAGCATTATAGAATGCTAAACTCTCACATGTAATTTATGTTTCAATCATACTCAACGCCGGAGGGCACCCTCATGCTAAAAGTCCACTAGTGAGACACACTAATGAGTAATAAGTTCCAGGAAATCCCTAATATGGGCCCTGTCCCCAAATGGCACTTTTGTGACGTAACGCCGCTTTGACTGTCAAGGAGAAGTCTGCTGCGTAGTTCGCTTCAGTGCGGGCTCGGCAAAAGTCCGCAATGAGGGCGCATGTCGACTGCAAAGGGGGCGCTCGCGAACACCCTTCTGACACCTAAAATGTATTTTCATTAGGATAATGTATATTTATAATACATTGCCAAATCGACATAGACTTTAACACTGTATAAAATACTCAAATAATATAATTTATTTTTTATTTGTATTAGACTGATAGCATTATTATTTTTTTCTATATTTTTTTCCATTTTTCTATAGATATCACGATATATCGTTATCGTCAATTCTTTTGGCCACGATAAACGTGTTGTGAAAAAACTGATATCGTGACAGCCCTACTACCAATTCAGCTTTGCAGAAAAAAGTGTTTGTTTTTTTTAAGTTCTTGAACTTCAGTCCATTCAATGAGAGAGATTTGCCAAAAGAACAGATGTTATCACAGTAGTTTCCAACAAGAAGGAATTAGTCTTTCATGAATCTCTCACCCTCTGCAAAAGGTGCTAATTAAAGAAAACCTTAAGTACTTGGCACTCCGCACACTCACAAGTCTTCTTCATTTGAAGAGATTTTTTAGCATCACACTGTAATCTCCATTTGTATTGCAAACCAACATTGTGCTAAATGAATGACTGCTGACATGATCCAGAAGATATTGGCAGCCTATTAATTATTTTCATCCTTAATTGCTCTTTAATTAACTGATAATCTGATGATAATATTTTCTCACAAGTTGGCCAAAGTATTCGTTATTTTGTGTGAGGCGTCTGGACTTTGACATAACTACATGACAAAACATTCATTACGTACAAAGAGCACAAAGAGCTGTAAAATTAACCTCAATTTTTTTCACTCTCCTTAGAGGAGACAAAGGCTGAAATAGGCTCTGAATGCCAAGAAGCCAGATGCCCTACATCATGTTTCCCCCAAAGACGTCATCTGCAGTGGAGAAAAGCGCCACATGCCCAGCCTCATTGTCTGTCCGGCTCCCACAAGCCCCCCAGTGCAGTTTAACATTACACAGAGAACACAGGGCTGATAGGGACTGTGGCAAACTGACTCAGCCCGGGTCTCTTTCTCTCTCTCGCTCGCTCACACAAAGGCACCCGTAATGTCTGGACAGATAAAAGGCAGAATATTATGGCAGTGGGCCACGCTGCTCCGCCTGGTTTGTCATGCAGCTGAATGGAGTTGTGGCGAGGGTAAGGTTTGGCCACGATTGTCTCATCCCCTGCCAGGACACACACAACTGCACTCACACTGGCTCTATAAAGAGAAGGGAAAAGGCAGGCATTCCCGGTCACTGTGGATGATCGCATGGCACAGAGGTACATTTAAACGACTTATAGCGTCTGACCCAGTTGCTTTGAGACAAACCTGTAATGCACATGTATTTTGTGTTTGAACTCAATTATGATGGGAAGGAAAAGGAACATTATATTGCTTTAAATGTTGCATTCTCATGAAACTTAGTGCAGTTCTAAGTTATGTTCAATTTAAATGTATTTGTCTCAGATGCTTCTCCTAACATTAGGAGAAATAGAAATAGACACAAATGAGACGATTGTTGTTGTTGTTGGGCTATAAAATGAATGTGGATAACATAGATTGGATAATTTGTTCTGGAAAGAATTTGATGAGAAATACTGGCATTCATTTTGAAGTCAATGACTATCTAGGCAAATATGAGCATTTTGAGGCAATGTTAAGACATCTTCTGTAACTCTAGAAGAGATGTGTGAGATTACTGGGGTTTCTTAGGAGAAGCAGGGGACTTAAAAATCTTGTTTTGCACTACAGTTGTGAAAGTTTAAAGATGATACTAGAAGTGTAATGTCCCATGGGCCCTAGTTGGAGTCAGAGTCCAGACAGAGAGGGTTTGAACAGTTCGGACTGTGTATATTTGCTTTCCTTGGGGGTGAATAAAGCCTGTTTTCATGCATACACCAAATTACTCTAAAACGGACTCGAGTCAAGACAGAGGCCCAATGCTTCAGAGTCCATGGCAAGACTAAGACCATGAATATATGGTCGTGGACTCAGACACAAGGTCTGGTCTTGTTCAATCTCAAGTCCTATAACACTGAATACTAGACAAGACAAGAACAGGTGAAACAAGAAAAGGAGAACAGAAGAGATGAGATGAGACAAGAAAAGGAAAGAAGGAGAGTAATGGGATAAAGAGAAGAGAGGAGAAGAGAGGAGAAGAGAAGAGGAATAGGCAAAATGAGAAAAGATGAGAAGATTTGAAAAAGTGAATGAGAAAAAGTAGAAAGTGATAGAGAGACAAGACCATATGAGACAAGATGAGAAGAGGTGAGATGAGGAAATGGCAAAAAGAGACAGGCTGTGCAAAGGAGACAGAAATTATGAGACAAGGCAAGAAAAGGCAGGCGGGGCAAAGTTGAGGAGAGAAGTGACAAGAAAAGAAGATGAGACAAGAAAAGGACTAGAAGAATAGAGACAAGACAAGAGTGAATGCACTTTCTCTCAGTGGAAACAGAACCAAGTTCCTCATGATTGATGTGGTTCACCTATTTAATAAATTAATTCAAACTGAGTTCATTTTTGTGTAGGCTAATTCACGTTCTCAGTCAGCAACACAGGAAGTAGAAATAGCTTGGCCCAGAATTTGAGGTTGGCCCCTCTATCAGCCCTGAACTTCAGTCCTACAGATGGCTGCTATTTGCAAGTCTGTAAACTCTTCTTTTTTTAAAAATTTTTTTTTTATCCGTATCATTACATATGTGCCGTTTTACATCTTTTATCCTTTTTCAGTAAGTTAACATGTATCAGATGAAAGAAAATGCTTTAAACAAATATCTGCTGTTAATATCATGATATCTGCAGTATGTCTGCAGCAGCTATGTATATAGGCAGTAAAGACTTCCACCCAGCCATTAAAAACCCATCAATACCAGCTGACCGAGCACAAACTCTATGAAAGAAAGCAGACACACATTAGTTAATATTATCCTCTTCACAAAAAGCTTATTGTGGCCGGTATGTTTTTTCTTTTTTTTTCTTCATTTGATGTGTTCCTAGATCCTTAGCGGCAACCTAGTCTGTGTCTACAGGTCTGCAGTGTCTGTCTCTTTCTTTACCCCCTGTCCTGTCCCGTTTCCCCTCTGTTAGCCCAGAGATGCTGTGGCCAGGCTGTGCTCGCCAGCTCTCTAATTGATAACAGCCAGCAGGGGCCCAGTCAGGGGGGCAGACCTGACTCTTTGCCTCCAAACACCCCTGGGAGGCTACGGGCCGTGGTCCAGGCCGTCAACCATCGCCAACTGTACAGACACCACCAAGCACTAACTGGCAGCTATTTACCAACAGTGCAGCTTTTCATTTTCTCACTGAAAAGCATGCAGGCACTCTTGTCTCCTGCACGAATACATGTGAATGAGCTGTTGCAAAGTGCTAAAAACAACACATTTTCTTTAATAGCAACACAGTTGTCATCTACAGTTGAGGTTTGGAGAAAAGTGCAAGATCGCCTTTTCTATCTCTACATCTCTTTCTCTCGGTTTCTGTATATAGATCAGATCACAGCTCTGTGCAATCTCCAGGTGCATGCAAAATGAAGGGAGTTCAAAGAGAGCAGACGCAGTCAAATTAGACGCATTAGCAGGTGTCGGAAGGGAGCCTCTGTAGAATCCTGTAACTCAACCTGATCTCACCTTGGAGAACACAATCTATCATCCACTTGACATTTTAATCCTTACCTTTTACATGTTTCACATTCCAGTTTAAAGAATTTCAACAGGTCCTACAGAGCACCTGGGTTCTACTGTACACAAGTTTGACACATGCAGTTTCTATAAAATGTTGTACCTGTGGTGACGATATTACTCTATTCAAAGTGTGTTTGTAGATATGTCTCAGAAGATAAAATAAGCACATTTGGTTTAGCCAACTAAGTGGCTGATAAACAAATTAGACTTACAGTGAGGTGTTGCACATAGTAAACCATTACTGGCACTTCCATAGTCAGCCTAATGGTACTGCGGTGTGTCTCCGTATGGAAGATTTGGCATGTGGGCACATGACAGTACCTCTGGGGTGTCCCAAAAAAGCATTCATTTGCATTCATCATATCTGGAGCATGCACTAATGCACCTGCCTGCAACAGAGTTTAAAAATGTGATGCTTCTCCTAGCTTGTTGATGTGTAAAATTATGGGCCCTATCATACACCCGGTGCAATGTGGCGCAAGGTGTGACGCAAGTGTTTTTTTCTAGTTTCAGCCCGACACAGTTATCATTTTCACCTCCTGCGCCACGTTGTTTAAATAGAAAAGGCATTTGCGCCCATTTGTGCGCCAATGGGCGTGCTGGTCTGAAAACATGGTTTGTTCAGGCACATTGTTGGCGCATTGCTATTTTGAGGCAACTGAAATAGACTGTGCAATTGACCAACAAAAACCTTGTCTAAAGTCAATGGCGCAGTATTTTTTTTGTTATTTAAAGGGCGCATTAGTAATATGCGCTTATAGGCGAGTCCACAATGCGCCTGCACTCTGCTTATTACACACACAATATTCCACAACACAATATGGCATGTTTGTGTGCACACAAATATTTCAAATAAAAGAATTACAATGTAAAAGATTATTATTGTGTAAATAAAGATATGGTGGAATCCTGCTTGTCCCGTAGATGGTCTGCTTGCGCGCTTTAACCTCACGCATGAGCAGATCCGTTTCCTCTCTGAAGAAGCGTTCAGTCTTTCCGCTTGTAAATTCCGCCATGTAAATAGCAACCCACCATGGCGTGAGCGCAACTGGCTTTTAAAGGGAATAGGAGATGAGACTCTGATTGGTTTATTGTACGTTATTGCCCAAAACACACCCATTACTCATTAAGAGAATAGGGACAACCCTTTTAGGCCATGCGCCGGGCGCACCGACCATTTTTCCCGTTGTTAAACCAGCAAAAGTGGATTCAGACTTGCACTTGCACCGTGCGCTTTAGACCATGCTCTTAGATTGTTAAAATAGGGCCCTACATGTGTTATATGTGTAAGATGTACATTTTATATAGCTCAAAAATAACAGCCTATTGGCAACAAGCAGAAATAATTGAGGTATAAAAGACAACTCATTTGTGATTTGTCTTTCCTATGGGGACGTGAACTATGGTGTGTAAGTGGAGTGCACATGCAGTGCAGACAGTAACCATGATGGCTGAATGTAGAGGAAGCTCACTGTGGTTAAGCTGGTATTGTTTTGTGGGATGTCATATCAGTTTGTTTTCTGCAGCTACTGAAACAAATCTCCCAAATCCCTCAGACTGCTGCAGGCTTCACGGGCCTACTTAACAAGGTAATTAAAACTGTCTGCCTCCATTCCCCCAAAATTTGCATACTCCTCCTCCTACCCTTTGTGAGGGTGTTTAAATTAATCTGCCCTTTCCCTGATTTTCCTGTCCGTGTATAAGCTGCACTGGGGAGGCAGTAGAGTTGAAATGGGGAGTCATGTGACTCAAGACGTCACTGTTGATCTGAGTGACAGTTGGAGCAGGATAGATTTCATTAATGACCCAGTTTAACAGCATGCATTAGAGACTAGACAAGCCAGGGAACATGTCTCACCACCACTGTCAATCTCTTACAATTATTACTGGAACTAATTAAGGAATCCAATTAATGCAGCTAAAAGAAAACGAGTGGGGTTGGGCAAGGGAATTTCCATAGCAGTAGTTCAAATTTGTGTTCGTAATTTGGAGGGCACGGGATGCTTGAGTTTCTTGGGAAATAAGGCTGGCTTATGGGAACAGTTGTCACTAATCATCTGGATTTGTTCAAGGTGACATGCAGCAAAATGAAGCTGAATTCAATCTCCCCAACAAGTCTAGAGAAGGCTCATTATTATCGCATGCTCCCTACAAGTATTGGAAAAGCATACATTTACGGAGGACCAAAGGCCAAAACATCTTTCAATCTGACCTTGTGTCTTGCACCTCGTTTAAATCCTTGGCTTTTTCTACATCCTTTCACTCGCTGAGATTTATGACTCGCTGAGTCATAATATTTTGAATAAGATGGAAATTTTGAATTGGGTCAAACAAAATGATTGACCCACAACTACACCTAACTATAAAGTCAAGTATCTTATTCAAACCCTAAATGTGATCATGACTGTAATATGAAATAAAAACATAAAAGTTGTACCATTTCGTACATGCCAAGTCTAAAAATATCTTACAATTTTGCCATATTTTATTAATTATTATGAGTTGTCATGAGACGGTGTTGGTGGAACATGTTCCTAGATTAACATCCTTGTTGGTCCAGGAAAAACGTTTATCAGATTTCAAGGTCAGCTTTAGGTTATGTCAGGTTTAAGACTGGGCACTTGAACAACATTATCAACCAATCATCTCCCTGATTTTATGGGTTAATAGTTAATGGTCTGGGCAGTGGTTTTCAATCCTGGTTCTAGGGAACCACCACTCTGCAAATTTTCTATTGATGCGCCTCAATTCGCCTACTTGTACCATGCCCTAAAAGTATGTACTGTTTTTGTGAAGAAAAAGTACATACTTTTGAGTGTGTAGCAGAATAGTAGGCAAGCTTTGGGACATACTACTACGTCATAATTTCGTCTTTAACAAGCCGCTCTGTCGCTTAGCTAGGCGCATCCTGTCACCATTTAAACTTCCCTGTCAATCATTTTGTCACAGATAAAATCCTCCACGTTGCACGTTGATCTGCCAGTAATGGATCTTTCATGCGGAGCCTCTCCTCATGTGTATGCATAATGATGCATTTATAAGTTAATGACTAAACGCATCTTTTACAAAAATTCACAATGCTGTTGCAGATTAAATATTATGTGGATAACATTGAATAAATATATTTTCATCAAGTTGGATACTAATTATTAATCACTCAAACCCCTTTAATCAAAACCACTCTAATTAACCGTCGAACTCGCACATCCGCCATGTTTGTATTTGTTCGAAGACCTTTTATTCATGTTTGTATTTCTAATCCAATCCTTGTCCAACGCGCAATGGTTTTTGGGCAATATTAGCCGTTAGAGTGCACGGATCTGCACTTCGGATTCTAACCGGAAAAAGTAGACCATCCGTGTATCTTTGGAACAGGCCTACTCATTTCAACATACTGCGATATACTAATTATAATTTCGAATACTATTTAGCACGGAAAGTATGCGAATTGGGACACAGCATATTCCCTTATTTAATACACCTGATTCAGATTATCAGATCATTAGGAGAGAGCATCATGACCCATTCCCAGGACCAGGATTGAAAACCACTGGGTTAGGGTTTTCTTCAGGATCACTGTTTGTTGGACAGGACTGTTCCATGAACAACAAAACATGGTCCTTATGAAGGGCCTCACTCTCTAGTCCTGATTCTGAGCTTGATGTACTGGGGTTTAGTAAGAGCCTGTGAGAACAGGCAATTAAAAAACGAGACATCACACTTCTTTTTTAATAAAAAAATGAGAGCCATGCAAAGACTAAATATGACAGTGCTTATGATACTGAAAGCATTTCTCAACCCACTGAGGGAATTGTGAGGATATTCTGTGTCCAGCAGTGTCACTAATGTCCACTAATTCCTCTAAATGCTAGACATAACAGCTCAGAGAAGAAATGGATACCCTTCACCACCTGCAGGGGTAAAACAAATAAAAAAAATCCCCAAGTCCACACCACCCTAACAGAGGCTCTGCCAGTTGTCGCCAAGTTGAGTGTCTCTTTATAATTGCCAAAGCAATTGAAGGGTTGTCTGAGATATTCTTCTGGAATAACTTCAGAATGGAGCAGATGGATGGAGCCGTGGGGAAAAGTGGTTAAGAACCTCAATCAGGTGAGTTCTAGATTGGCAAGAAGCTCCCAACCTCCCAGCTGGAAGGTTTGATGATGGACCATGCAGGGCAGATTTTCTAGACTGAAACCTGAGGCCTGCACTAGACTGACTGTGTTGGCTGGAGAGAAACAGCATGTCATGTGCAATAAAGGAATGCAGCTCTAGTTGCATGGGCCAGCCAGATATACCATTACAGTCCTTGTGCTGGGTGGAGGAAACATGTAAAACAAGGAGGAGGGAGAGAAAACTGAACTAAAAAGACAAAATAAAAATACAAATGCAAAGAAAACTTAAACAAATGTACTGGAAAGAATAGAGACAGGGACACAATACTGGAATAGACACATAAATTCCTTAAATCTCTTTCTTATTCTGAACATTTCTGACTCTAAAATTCTATACTTTCTGGCGCATGGTACGTATTCTATGAAATACCCTAAATGTATGCTTGTAGAAAGGCATTACACTCTGGAAGAATGAAAATGTTCTTACGGAATTTTAATTTTTATATAATAATTATTCTAGTAGCGACATTTTTATAGCTAATTGCACTAAATTACAATTAAATGACAGGTCTTATCTAAACAAAATAGTAAATACAAGTAAATTTGGAAACGTCTTGCCATTTCAGGCCTATACTTTGGAATTTTCTTAACTACCTATCAAAGTAAATGTTATTTGGACACTATTATAATTCACAACAGTACCACCTAAAAGCATTTTGTTTTTCTGCAACTGGTTCACTTTTAACATCTCCTACAGTAGTATGTGATGCAACTCTCAGTTCATGCTATACTGACAGCAGACAGGAACCCAATAGCGCTCGGAACTTCTGGAAAGAGACAACACTGCCACCAACTTAAATGATCACACTGTCATCAGACACTTTAAACAATTGAGGGCTAAAATATGAGGAAATGTATTACTGCCTGCTGTTTTCCTAAAGAAAGCAGCCAAAAGAGACAAAAACTGTTTGGGCCCTATTTTAACGATCTAAGCGCATGGTCTAAAGCGCACGGCGCACGTTCACTTAAGGCGTGTCTGAATCCCCTTTTGATAGTTTAACGACGGGAAAAATGGTCGGAGTGCCAGGCGCATGGTCTAAAAGGGTTGCCCTCTCATAATGAGTAATGGGTGTGTTTTGGGATTTACGTGCGTTAAACCAATCAGAGTCTCATCTCCCATTCCCTTTAAATGCCAGTTGCGCTCGTGCCATGGCAGATTCGCTGTTTACATGATGGAATTTGATAGTGGAAAGACCGAAGCAGTCTCTAGAACGCAAACGGAACTGCTCGTGCGCAAGGTAAAAGTGTGCAAGCAGACCATCTACGGGACAAGCCGGATTCCACCATATCTTTATGTACACAATAATAATATTTTACTATGTAATCCTTTTATTTAAAATATTTGGCATGTTTGTGTGCTGCTGTGCGTCCCTATATGTTTAATAAGCAGAGTGCACGCGCGTTGTGGACCCATAGGCTCACATTACTAATGTGCTCATTAAATAACAAAAAAAAAAAATCGCGCCATTGACTTTAGACCAGGTTTCAGTTGGTCAATGGCGCAGTCTATTTCTGTTGCCTCGAAATAGCAACGGGCCAACAATGCACCAGAACACACCTCGTTTACAGACCAGCACGCCCATGGGCACAAATGCATGTGCTATTTAAACAACGTGGCGCAGGATGTGAAAATGATAACTGCGTCGGACTGAAACTAGCAAAAAATACTTGCGTCGTGCTTGGCGCTGCATTGCGCCGGGTGTAAGATAGGGCCCTTAGTGTTTTACTCCTTTAGACAGGGAGCTAATTATCTATGGAACACTATTAATAACATCAACCTCAACATTTCTGGTGCTGGAACAGATCCAGTCTGTTGTTCAGCCTTTCTTTCCACGTTAATACTGTCTCAGCAAGTGTAGCGCCTGCCACGCAAATCAATCTGAACACAAAGTCTTGTGTACACAGAGTCTATGGTACAGAGTTACCGGAGACACAATAAATAATTGTGTAAACACAAAGCATGTTTACGTGCTGGCTTCAGAGATGCAGACGTGCGCGTGGAGAATGTGCGGAGGGAATACTCTGACTGCTCTAATAAAGCCATGATTACTATCAGACTGCTACACGCCGTCACAAATAACAACAACAACAAAGCAGAAATCGATTGTGACTTCACGCTTTTGTACACTTGTCTGCAACCCGCCACAACCCCACCCCCAACAATTTGCAGCTTCACGGAGCCAAAGGAGATGGAAAGAGACGAAATATCATACATTATTAATATAAATACAGCACAAGATATGTACCCGATACAAAATCAAATGTCTTTTCTAAAGCTAACACGGAACTCACACTTGTCTTAAGAATCAATATTGCAACACTTAGCTGCATTTAGCTCCTGTGACATCATTAATGGCCCCGTTCTCTCACATTACCTAAAATCTCTAGTTACCCATAATGCAGTGCACATTCTAAAGCCGGGCATTCTAACATGTATTTAATGATGGTTCCAAAAGGGGGTTTTCACAGTGCCATAGAAGAACCTTTTTTTTTCTTAGTGTGAAGATCATTTTAATAATCAAAAGAATTTGCACTATATAGAACCTATTGTGCAAAAAAAAAAAAAAAAAATTATTATAATAATAATTGATGTTAAAGATTATGCATGGATTCATAGATGCCAATAAAGATTCTTTATTTTTAAGAGTGTGTGTGAGTTCGGAAGAGCATATTGCCATACTAGTATGCTATTCTAAATTTAGCCATGGGAAATATTAAGAAATGAATACTAGTGTACTGCTCACTGTGGAGTATACACTGAATACTATTTTTTTAAATAGCACTTTTAGGCAAATGCACTAGGTCATCTGGGTATTTCATGCATAGAGATAATTTACTTACTATATACATTTTACTTACTACAGAAAATATATACACACTACATACTATGAATAGTATAGTAGTATGCGTTTTTGAACATCATGTCCAGTCATTCATGTCCACTGGCCGATCTTTGTCCAGCAACACACACATACACACAGCCTTCTCATACAAAAGCTGTACAGCAGGGCTGAAAATTCATTTTGACATTAAAGCCTCTTATGAATGCAATGTGATGGAGGGGACATTTTTGCATTAACCATGCATGACAGGGACTAACTTGCCTGTTTGTTGTAAATATTTGCTGGTAGGTGCCAGTATTTACACCCTCATTTTTGCAAAACCTCACTGACAAGTGCACACTGAATTAAATTGAGAAGATAAAATAGGCCTAAGTTGTATTTATTTGTGGTGTAATCATAAGGATTAAGCTGGTGAAGAAATGCATTAATGTCTAATCCCCCTCTGCGCACCCCCCTTCCTCACCTCCAGCTCCGTGGGTGCAACCCGCTTTCAAAAAGAGAAGGTAGGGGGGGTGGAAAGGGGGAAATGGAGGCACTCGTTTGGAGCAGCCTTGAGCTTCAGCCAAGCTCTCGTTGGCATTGTGTGCTTACAGCTGGGCTTGCTTTCCCTTTATCTTACTCACTCTTTCTCTGTTTTCCTCCCTCTTGTTCTCTGTGAAGTGCTTTTCTTCCTGGCCTGGCCTGACAGAGGGGTGTGTGTGTGTGTATGGGAGGGTCAGGGCTCTTGTGTAGGTTGTCACTGGGCCAACTCCTGCAGCTTCCTGCCCATTACAGCCCACAATGACAGACTGTAAACAGAGAAGAGAGAGAGAGAGAGGGACAGAAAAATCTCGATTGACAGAATACAGCGTATAACTTACACCCAGAAATTTTCTCTTGTGTTCTTTTTTTTGGGGGGGGGGGGGGGGGGGGGGGGGGGGGACTGTGCTTGATATAGCATAAAAAAAACTACCATACACTACCATAGCATGCACAAGTTTCTCTAAGTCTTGTCTGGAAACAAAGCATCTAATTCTTGCAATATTTTTTAGATGATAGTATGCTGATTTAGTTATTGCTTTGACATGACTACTGAAACTAAGGTCTGACTCTAGTGTCACACCAAGATTCCAGCTTTATTTTTATTTCAGTTTTAGTCATTTTATTGCTTAAACTTATTTCTAATTTACTATAAAGTGGTACTTCACCATTGGCAAAATGGGCTTTCAATAAAACTTGGCTGCCGATTCAGTAGAAAGGTGGGGAAAAAATTAACTATAACTATTATATAACCCTATAACTGTTCTGTTAATAACCCTCCGTCGATCCGACTGATCGTGGGCGGGGATACAAAAGTGCAGAAGTATAATCTGTAGTTTTATTGAAAGCCATGGAGATGTCAAAAGCCTTTTGGCTGACCTTTTACTGACAAATAAGTTAGGTCCAGGTAGGCTAGGTTCATTTACATATACTACCTATTGCAACAATACAAAGCGTGTTTAAAATCTGCAAAGTTACACTAAGTCTTTCATAAAAAAATTATATATATACATATATATTCAGATTTAATGCATGACAACTGGTCAATGTCTTTGAGGTCATCTACATGCTAGTTTACTATGAAAATGGACTAAATTAACTTTCAGCAGATCAAATTTTAAAGAAAAATGGAAGATTCTTCAGATGCTCTTTTGAATGGCCAACCCATTAATATCACTTGACTCTGACTAACAATAGCAAGTAGCAAATCTTTACTCATGAATATAACATAACGTAAATGCTATTAGCTATTTTAAAAAGGGAAGATCCCTTTGATAGTTCCAGTCCCAAACTTTCAATATGAAATATGTCAACAAAGGAAAGTAAACTGTGCTTGTCAAGCCATCTCTTAGGGTCTGTAGCAGTATCATGCAGGAGAATGCGCCAACATTACTATACTATACTATACAATATGAAATTATAACCGCATAATATTATATTGAGTTAGTAACCCGAGTTGAAAGGAATAGTTCACCCAAAATTAAAACTGTCATTTAATTTCTTAAGAACTAGTCTGACCAACTTGCAGTTAACCAAGCCTTAACCAATCTTACTTTTCAGATTCAAATTAGACCAATATACCTTATGTAACTGACATTTAAAAAAAACAATAAAAAACAAAAAACAGATGACTTGTAAGATGAGTCTAAGCCTTTTATGCAAATGGCCACAGCTGTTCACAGAAAACATTGCCCTTAGCTGTATAGTACTGTAGCTCTGAAATCTCATTCAGACTTGGCATATCTTGATCAGTCACAAGACACACAAGAACCAATGGCATTGTGGTATAATTGCCATCAAATCTAGTGCAATACGTTGTGATGCAAAACACTGACAGAATTAAAATTTTGGAGTGAAATATTGCTTTTACTGAAAAGGTTAATGATAAAAAAAAAATTAAGTTTCAGTTGAATTAATTTAAAGTGGGTAACACATGTTTGTGCCACAGTAGAGTTATACTCAAAAGGATGCAGCATTACAGCGTTTTTGGCCTTCTCTCCTTCCACTTTTGTGGTCTTTCCTCTACACAAAATACATCCTGTACATAAATAACTACTGAATATTTGAGGGAAAACATGTGAATAATACTGGAAAAAATGTTTACAAATATACAATAGAGTACGCAACCATAAATTATTTTGAGGAATATCATGCGTTATACAGAGTGCGCCTGTGTAGTTTTTCCTGTCTGCATATTGCCTCTCTCTGTTCTCTCTACCTTTTCAGAAGATGATGACAAACTGTTTGATGTGATACAGAAAGAGAGTGACAGCTGTGAACTAACAGAAGGGAGACGCAGAGAGACAGGCGGAGAGTGATGGAGACAGTGAAGACTGAAAAAGAGAAAATGTCATCCAAAACTGAATATAAGAGTGATATGCATCATATCCTGTTTATGACATTACCATAATTCACACATTTTAATGTTGACTGTTCACTGATGTACACTGATATAAATATTATTTTAAGTCAACATGAAATCAAAATAGAGCCTATACTTAATCTATGTTAGTGGTGCATTTATCAGTGCAACAGTAAATTATATTATTAAAAGAAGTGTTGTGTATATATATATATACATACATACACACACATTATACTCTTTTTTTTCTTGCCACCAGATTTTATGTTTCCCCACTTCCAAATGCCCATTTTAAGTGCTTATGAATGGGTTTCACACTGAAGTTAAAGAATGAAGAATGTTCTTGAGACTGAAGAGCACTGGAGTCACTATTCTAATAAATATAGAAGCTTAAAAAATCTGATAAATTTTGCTTTCATTCCAAACCTGTAGCACACAAAGCCCACTGACAACACTTACAGGTTGTCCAATCCATTTTCCTCTCAGTAATCAAAACCAAAATTGAATATATTTGACAGCATTAGCCACAGCTAATGCAAAGCACCCTGGTGCAAATTCATTTTTAATTTGAATAACAAATGAATCCTTTTAGAGGCCGTGTTGTAATTTTCCAAGTGTGCACTGATAATGATTCGACTTCCACAGGATCACTTTTAGTTCAGCAAAGGTTGCATCTCCATGACAACTTAAAGAACATGGAGAGGAGAAGAAACAGGCCAATCAGAGCACAAGAACGCAAGAGCTCTATTGCTATTAAAATGCTCATTTTTACAATCCTAGGAATTTCATTTACAATCCTAGAAATTTCATTTTCATCCTCAACATGCATTCAGACATCATGCCAAGGCATACAATTAAACACAAGAAATGTAATAATGTTTTAATGTAAGTGTCAGCTGTTTTATTGACCACCAGGCAAAAATAATCAGTCTAATGGTCTAGTCATGTTAAAAAGTTATAAGATGTAAAATCCATGGTCAAACGGTGTGGGATGAGTTACAAACCAAAAGTTTAATATTAGGAGTCTGTTCAAATCCCTAACCCTGTTTAGCATACTTTTAAAAAATAGTACTTATTACAGAAGTAGTACTTTACAATAATATGCTTGAATGCAATGTTTTTAAACACTTTATTGCACGTTAACTGTTAAATTAAGATGTATTGGGTTTCAATTTAAATTTAATTTGATTTTTCAGTGCCTTATTTGACCAACTTATGTAGGACTTAAGTACATCTTTATATGTAATTCCATAATATGGTTAAAGTGTACTGCCTCATGTACTTACAAGCATTTATGGTAAACTATAAATGTCATTTAATTTGAAAGTTGTGTCATGTATTTAAATATATTTGTAATAACAAATGTGTAAATGATTTAGTAGTTTGCAAATTAGTTCATTTCAAATATATACATTTTAAATGTAATACTGAACAACACTAACAGTTAAAATTGTAATCAAGTACTTGTTACATGTGCTTTATTATGTTAGTCAACACATTAAATAAGATTACTACTTTAAAGCATGACAAAAGATCATCATGTACTTTATAGTAAAAAGTTTAATTTGGCATTATTAAAAAAATGTACACAAGTGTTAAGAAACATTGTCATGAAAGTGTACTCAATTTAAGTAACCAATTATTTCTTAATATATGCAAATACAGTTGTTGTTTTTTTAATACAATTAAGTACACTTTTTCACAAGGGTATGAACAATTTTGCCTTAAAAGCCTTAGCTAGAACCACTAATAATATTTATGAACTCTCATAAGCACTGATCCATTGTAACATTAACAAGGCTGTGAATTTGCCAGTAAAAACAGAACTAAGTTCACTTGTGAGCTAAAAAAAGAAACAGAAATCATGCAATATAATAAGTCCATATTAAATCTCTATCAAAAACCAACTTGCTGGATCTGTAGTAGCGCATTACTAACAGAAACCGGGCACGCTGACACTGGTTTCTCTTGTGTGTTGAGGTCTGTGCTATCATGAGACTTACACAGGAAATTGCAAGTGTGGGGGTGTTAGGGTAGTCATACACTTTGTAAACCTTTTGGCACCTCCAGCATAAGTCACACTTCCGGAGTTAGTTACTCCTTAAAAAGGTATCAGTGCGAGTTGTTTGAACAATGAGTGTTTGGTTGCAGCGCACTGTGATTTAGAGTACCGGTATCTCTCGCTCACTCCCCCTCGGGGGAAAAGAGTTATCTGGGAGGGAGGAAGGACGGCCTTGCAGTGACTCCCAAATCTCACTCCACGACCTGTGTGCCTGGGAAAACAGGAAACTGCCATCTTAGAAAATGCAATGTTTATGGTTTGGAGCCATTAATATGGGCCCAATGCCCTGCTGTCTGCCACTGATTAAAGAGAGCTGTGGCACGTGAATGATCAAACAAGCCAGGGCAGGAGACGGGTTTACTCTCCACTAGCTATTTTGATCACAAACAAATGAAACCAAGATGACTTTAACAGCTGTATGGTCAACATTATTGTTAGAAGAAAAGGTGTGTATGTTATTTTTCTACAAAGTGTCAACTGTCTCCTAAAATTCATTAGGAAAAATAAGAAGAGAAGCAAGAGACTGAGAATCTCAGACTTAAAAGCAGTAAAGAAAAAATAAGAGGGGAAGAGAAGGGAAAGTGTTTTCACTGACCAGATTTGAATCTACATTTTCTGCAAAAGCACCAAGGCTCGAAATATCGAGCACAGTCCATGGCTCAGACAAATATCTTTTAACTCAAACTCAGACTTCAGCCCACCATGCTGTTTTCCTGCCTGTCAATGAATTTACTTCAACCCATTTCCACTCCTCCTATCTGTTGGCTTCACCTGTATCCACCTATCAATCAGTTCTTGTAGCTCCTTGCACATGCTCACTTTTTAGTCTATAAAGCTCATTTTATGGATTTCCGCATGCCCCATGCACACAGAGACTTATGACAGGAGAAAGGACATGGTGAGATTGGGTAAGATTATCCAAGGCCTGGGAGAACTGTATGTGTCTCCTGAGGGATTTCCAAAAGAAAGCAAGGTGAAGATCCACCCAGACCAATGTGGCCATGCACTACCAACTTTCCTGTATGCTCCAATACAGACTTAAGAGTGTACTTGCTCAAAAAAATCAGTAGCAGAGTCCGGGAGAGGGGATATTGGCTATGTATTCATGTCATATTGTGTCTAAAGCACCAAAATTACAGCCAAATTTTTGGGTTCCCACCTCTAAATTCTTGAATATAACAATAAGTGTTCATTCTAGTAAACTGGTTTGTTTAGTTTGCTTCATGAAAGCTGAATTTTCAGCAGCCATTACTTCAGTCTTCAAAGTAACGTTCACATCTTTATTATGGTAGTTATCTACTTTTAGTTTGCAGTGTAGCAACTTCTACAAAAGAGTAACTTTACTGTTGCTGAACTGCAAATTATGAGTAGCTTGAAGCTTAGCAAGCTACATTATCAAAGCACCTTCAACACTCAAGCCAATGATATGAGGCTTAGTGTGTTTGTAAGCCTCTTGGTTTACAGGCCTTGAGGTAATCTTCAACTTCACAAAGACCTTGGAAATGAGAGGATGGGAGGTAAAGTAATGTGCAGCCAGTGGATGAATGACTCTTACTGGATCACCACAGACAAATTGACTTGTTTAATGACATAGCCAACAAATGCAAGGCCTTTTACAGCCCTGTAAGGCCACTGACCTGGCCAGTACTTATGCTGGAAAATAATGCACCAAGGCTAGAGAAGTCAGTGCTACTCACTCCTTCTTCCCCAAAGAGACGTAGCAAAGAAATGGAGGGGGAGGGGTTTGACAAAGACAGATTTAGGAGGAAAAAAGAAGGGCTGGGGGGACCATAGACAGGCGTTTAAGGCCGACGCACAGGAGGCTCCTGGGATACGTGACGGACCCTGTGATTAGAATAAAAATGCAGGCAATCTTGAGGCTAGCAGCGGGAGGTAGGAAGGGGGTTAAGTGGCAGGCTTTTACATGGTTTAAACAGCAAGCTTGATTTACCCTGGGCTGTGTGGCAAGCTATCATTTGCAAATTACACCATGTCTCCAGGGCCTGCTAAGACGAGTCATGGGCTTTACCCTGAATGTTTGTTGTGGCCTTTTTTTGGAGGTTTCACACAAATAAAATGAAGTTAAATGAAAGATTGCTCTTCTGGCATGCATCCTTGCCATGCATGACTTAAGGATGTGAATGTGCATCATGGCTAACTAAGTTTCCATGTAATGACATGATTTGGTGTGTAAACATGTCATGAACCCTTGTATGTAAGATCAAAAAAGTTCAAGAAGCAGAATGCTTTTTCTAAAAAGACTAGGGGGCCGTTTACACAACACCGTTTTCCAAAGAGAAAACTTTGCATGCGTTTTGGCTGTTCATTTACATGACAACGCCGTTTTGGATGTACATGCATATTACGTAGTCTTTACAAAGTGACCTCGCCAACTATTGGCCCTGCATGCATAATACAGCGCTTTTGTGAACAGGGATCGCAAAGGAAAAACTTTTTCGTTTTGTTTGTTGTGTAAATGTACCCTAGATATCCACCGATATTACAATTATGGCTGATAAGCAGATTATTTTCACATTGTGGCCAATGACCGATAAATTGGCAGATATTAAAATTCTATACTAAATAAATTAAATATAAAACACTTAAAAATTAAATCATCTGTTGTTTTAAAGATTAAAGGTAATCAAAACCTAATAATAGGGGAAATTTCTTCTGAAACTCCAGAGAAAGGGCTTCTTAGGCTATGTTCAGACTGCCAGCAAAAATCTAATTTTTCACTTGAAAAAGTCTGTCTGAAAATATCTCATTTAAGAAAAAATCTAATTTGCCTGCAGTCTTAACATAGCCTTAAAGGGTTAGTTCACCCAAAAATGAAAAATTCTGTCAGAAATTACTCATCCTCATGTTGTACGTCAGACCGTAGGTTCACTATTGGCCAGCATCACACGCATCACACACATGACTAGCTTTGGCCAATAGTGAGCCTACGTTCTGACGTACAACCCAGAAGCGCTGCGCTGTTACACTATGTGAACTCACTCAGAGGCCCACATAGAAGAAAATGAATAGTTGAATGAAGTCGTTATTTTAGGGGGTTTTTTGCGCACAAAAAGTATTCTCGTCGCTTGATAAACTTAATTTTGAGCCACTGTAGTCACTTGGACTATTTTAACGATGTCTTTACTAATTTTTCTGGGCTAGCAGATTTCAGTTACCTTGCAGCCTATGAAGGAGTGAGCCAGTTCTCAGATTTCATCAAAAATATCTTAATTTGTGTTCCGAAGATGAACGAAAGTCTTACGGGGTTGGAACAACATGAGGGTGAGTAATTACTGACAGAATTTTCATTTTTGGGTGAACTAACCCTTTAAAGTCACCTTTCTCTCCTATTGTGACATACTATCTAAGTGAAATGGCTTTTCAAACTCGAAAAAATGTGGGACTTGATTTTGTCTATCGGAAATTGATTGGATCAATGTTGTTTGCTAATTGCTGCCATCTCATTAGTGACAGTTTGCTGGAAGGGAAGGATTATTGCCCTGTCTTTGCGCCGGTGCACACGTCATCAGAGATGTTGAGAAGAGAAGTTAATGTTTTTGATTAAAGTTTATGAGGGCACATATATTTTTTTAAAACATAATGATGTGCACAGATAAATAATTTCATAAACACTGAAATATCCCATAAAAAAAGAAGAGTCAATTTTGATTTCAAGTTGACTTTAAGCAAAACTATCCAATGGCTCCCCATTTAATCTCACTGCTGTCTAGAAACAATTGTAATATTCAAGAGATCTGTTCTTACAGCGTCTTTCTCTGTACAATTGTGCGGTCAAAGTGCATGGCAACCTCATCACCTTTAAAAGGCAAGAGATGACTCATACAGTTTGTGCTAATTTCTCACATTAACACAAACTATAGTGAGGACGTACTGAAGGCATAGTTCACCCAAAATACAATTCTGTCATTATTTACTCACCCTCATGTTGATGCAAACTTTCTTCTGCAGATCACAAAATAATTAATTTTGAAGAATGTTGATAAACAAACAGTTTTGGTGACCAATTGACTTCCATTCCATGGACAAAAAACACTGAGACTTTTCTCAAAATATCTTACTTTAACTTCCAGAAGATAATGACAACATTTTATTTTTAATCTACTCTGAGATTGCTGAGATATCCCTCTCAAAGCCTGAACATCAGAGATCTTTGTGATCATTTCATGAGCTTCTTAATGTGACTGTACTGTTGTCTGGACATTCAGTGGGCATCCTGTGAGGCCGAACCATTTGTACCAAGAACTCTTTTGGTAGTAGCTCGTTCTTAAATTACTGTTAACTCCAAGTTTCTGAGTGTCAGGCACTGTGAGTTCTTAAAATAATCTGAAAACCTCTGGTGTGAAGACAGGAAGTTCCACAAACAGTAGTCATCATATTTAAATAGAGCAGAAGAATGGGCTGAGATAAGGGCGAGATCTTCACTGGGAGTTCTTTGCACTGTTATAAATAACCTCTCTTGATTTCATTCCCATTGTTAGAGGATGAATTACCCACAATGGGCATGTAGTCATAACACTTACCAGCAGTTAATTATCTTTCCAGTTTTGACCACTTCACCTTTGCTTGTGGGACTTGCTTTATCCAGAACTATGTTCCAGCCAATTACACACATGAAAAGTTTTATTTATACATACATTTTACATTTACATTTACATTTATTCATTTAGCTGACGCTTTTATACAAAGCGACTTACAATTGCTATATATGTCAGAGGTCGCACGCCTCTGGAGCAACTAGGGATTAAGTGTCTTGCTCAGGGACACATTGGTGTCTCACAGTGGATTCGAACCCGGGTCTCTCACACCAAAGGCATGTGTCTTATCCATTGCGCCACACCCACACCCACATATATATATACATACACAAACACAATGAGCCATTACATTCCTGTAGGACCTCCGTTAGCCCACAAAACAGCGACCATGGGGCAAGGCATTGATTTGACGAAGTGGCGATAGGTCTCCTGGGGTATCTGGTACCATAATGTCAGCAGCAAGTCCTCCAGTTCCCGTACATTGCGGGTTGGTGGTGATGTAGTGCAAACCTGCTTTTCCAAGTAGAAACACAAATGTTCGATTAGGTTCATGTCAGGTGAATTTGGAGGCTAAGGCATTAACAGTGGTTCCTCAAACCACTCCTTGACGATTCTAGCAGTGTGGCATGGCGCATTATCCTGTTGGTAATGGCCATCACTGGCAGGGAACACAGTTGCCATGAACAGTTGCACTTGGTCCGCAACCATGTTCAGATACATTATAGCTGTCAGGGATTGTGCTATTGGGAAGGAAACATCGCCCACAGCATAACAGCACCGCCTCCGCCAGCCTGTGTCCGCCCAACAGTGTATCCGCGTATCCGCGCTCAGCCGTTGACGTGATTCACCAGGAATCTTGTTTGGCAAGACCAGGCCACTTTATTTCAATCATCCACAGTCTAATCTCAATGATTTTGGTCCTATTTCATGCGTTGTTGGCGATGGCATGCAGTTAGCATTGGGGCCCCGGCTGGGTCGTCGGCTATGCAGGCCCATACGCAGAAGGCTGCGATGAACTGTGTGCTGTGACACATTGTCCTGGTCACCACTGTTGTAGCGGCTGATGATTTGGGATTTGTGCAATTACTTTGCTTGTAGGTCTAGTTTTTAGTGCAGTAAAAGCTTTGAAACAAAGCTTCCTTTTTCTTTTACTTTTTCTTTTTTTGCTGAAAGAAAGACTTACTTTTACACCGATGGTAAGGGTGCTAAAATTGATTTACTACATTCACCGATCTGGCAGTTCTACCAGGTGTCTAAAAAATACACTAAATTTGCAACGTCATTGCGGCGACAATGCAACATCAGCAACCCTAAAGCAATGAAAGCAAGAAACTAGGTCTATATGATTCTATTGCATTTTTGTCCTTCACAGCGGCGCACTTTCCTTCCTCCCTAACAGCCTAAACTTAATATCAGCTAAATCAGTGATTGTCGTAAAATGAATTCTTCTGCTGCTAAACTGCGGGATGTGCTCAATAATTAAAAATAGTTATTAAAACTGCATTAAAGGAGCTATAATTCAGAAGCCATTGTTCGCGATACAGGTGGCCGTTAAGTGAACTGCAGCCAGCAACTTATTGCTTATGCTTGCATTCATGGACACGTAACGTACAAAGACAACATAGGAAGTTGGTGAAGGTCTTGTTTCGTTACAAGCTGTTCACACAGTGGCAATAAAAAAGCGATAAATACATAAAAATGTTGGCATATAGTCCCTTTAAACTGTGAAAAAGATACTGTTCACTAGGGCTGCGACGATACACCTATCTCCCGATTCGATACTATCACGATACTTGGGTGCCGATACGATATGTATTGCGATTTTTTTTAAGAATTGCGATTCTACAAGTATTGCGATTTGATATTGCGATGTTTTTTTGTTTTTTTTACACTAGACAATGGGGAAAAGTTAAATCATTCACTTATACAGACTGTACATGATGTCTAAGATGAATCATATTTACAAAAACAATTCATAACATCTTTCTGACTTATTTCAGATGCATCATACAGTACTACATTCTCTTGAATAAATGATTCAATAACAAATACATTTAACAGTCACTTGTCGCCACCTTGTGGCGAAACAATGTAATCGATAAATGCGTTATTTAAAAAACGCCAAATCAAAAGCTGATTTACTCTATTTTGATCGCTATCGTAGACATCAGTGTTTATATTTGAACTTTAAACTTTTATCCCAGTACTTCTACGATGATTTGAACTACTGTAACATAAATAATGATAATATGAGGTTGAAAAGACTGCTGTTTCATGACTACTCTCTCCAGGTAAGCGGCAGCGCCAACACAGATTTGAATGTTGCGATATGATGTTGTCAAAGTTTAATAGACAGGCGAAATTGATGGGTGTTTGAATCGAGATCATAGTCTTTTAAAGATGAATCGTGCAGCTCTATTGTCTTATCTCTCTCTCAGCATGAGTAGCGCGAGGGCTTTTCAGTGCGTTCAGTCTCACGTCTCTTCCACGCGTCCACTTGGGATATTGCGTCACTCAACACTCAATAGATAACGACACATTTCATCCTCTGTTGGAACGAAAGTTGCTAACTTCGGTCAACCTCGTCTATATCAAGGACAAAAATAAAGCAATTTAATTTGAATTAATATCGATTCTGTAATAAAAAAAATCGATTTATTCTCCCAGTCCTACTGTTCACCAAGCGGCTTTCTGTGTGCGTGCTCCAAGACAAGTGGAACATGGACAAGCAAAGTATACTTTGGGCTTTGGGTTCGCACCTAAATGGTGAAATCCACACAGAAATATGTCAAAATGCCCAGCTTGGCGAGTTTTCACGTAAACACTGTCTGTTATTTCTTAAGTGAACATAAACGGAGGGAAATAATTAATTGCATGTGTATCAGTATATTGGATCTGTGCTTTAGGTCCTAAAGTGACAACAGCCTATACCTGATGCTGCTGTGTCATTAATGTTAATCAAAAAACAAAGGAAAAATTACTCACTTTTCTTTAGAAGATTTAATAGGATTAATCTGTTTAATTACTTTAATACTTTCTTATCTCTTAATTGTACTACTTAATATACATTGTTGTTAAGAATAGCTAAATAAATACATAATACTTCATGTTAAATAGAAGTTATCAGTATCGGCGGATACTGCTTTCACTGATTGGCCACACAAATCCTAATTGGAGCACACTTACTGTCTGACAAACTGTAGCAAAAATATGTCAGGGACAAGAAAAGAAGTTGTATTATCATGTCACTGCATGAGGGTTTACAGCAATGGAAAATGCCCACGAGAGGAAGTCTTTTATAATCGGGGTGAATGACATTTGTTTGATGACCCTCATGGTTTGAGCCAGAGCACCACCATCTTCAAAGCGTTCATGTTTCCTTATGAGTTTATTCCAAGTTCCTTACCACATAAGTTTAAGCCTTACAGACTCAGCCAAAGGAGGAAGAAGAAACATTTGCACAAGCATATGAGACCCAGGAAAAGGCTGCACTTCAAACGACGGGACTTCATCAATGTTATCTGTAATCGTTTCAGGCTGCCCCTCTGGTTTAATCGCTTCCAGAGAGACAAAGAAACAAAGAAAGTTAGTAAAGATTCATTGTAAGACCCTCACAAAGCCCATGAATCCAGATGTGATCATGGCTCTTAAGACCTCCATAGAGAAACACAATAGGTACTAGTGAATTGTCAGTAAGCATTTATGAATTATTATCATTACAGCTTCAAAATGCTTTAGACTACCCTGGTTATATTGTATCAGTAGATCTGTAGAGTGCCAATTGTTCTCATAAAACTATTGTGTGGCCACAACACAATCACAATGAATCGGCTGTGTGACTTTCAGAAGAAACGTTTGGTCTGGATGTCACAGATAAATGAATACATTAGTTAGGGCAGGACAGGATGTGTGTGTTGAGCTGTGTGGACTCACTCTATGTGGTAGAGTTAATCTCTGGGCAGCAGCTATGTTGGGTGGAGGTTTGGGATGAAACTGGCTAACACCCGTCCAGCCACACCGGATACTAACACTCACACATCACTATAAACACACACAAAATACTTCATAATTTCAAACATTGGAAAACAACATCTCCACACAAATACAACATCAGCTAAAGGTGCTTCACACTGACGACTAAAAACCCCATGAAATCGCATGACAAGCACAGTTTTATTCATTTTGACATTTTGAAACACCTCAAATTGCAGAGCAATTAAATTATTCCAGGTCGCTTTGATGTTGTATTTTAAAAATGAGAATTCCCCTCATCCCATGCAAACCAAACATTTTCCACATTTTCACAAACGTATAAATATATTATTAGTGCTGACAATCGATAAAAAAAAAAATAATAAAAAAAACCAGATTAATCACATCTATTATTAAAATGGCCCACATATTTTGTGTTGTATTGTTTTTATTATTGTTTTAGTTGTTTTTGACACATGCAACATTGTATTTTAACAAATAAGGTTTTGACATTTCAACTGATGAGAGTGTGCTCACAAGGACCCTCGTCAAAAAGGTCGGTTTCACATCATTTTGTGTGTTTCGTGTGTGTGTGCATAGGCAGCCGATTCACAAACAGCAAGCTAGTACCGAATTGAGCTCTCTTTTGCATCTTATCACACTTGAATGGTTTAAAAACACGAATGAAAGATTGGTTGATCATATGATATGATAGGCCTACATCCAGACCATCCTCAGTCTCTCTCTTGCTTCACGGAGCTGGTGAGTGGAACCCAGAGAGCATGATCATATACTGTAACTACTTTAGCCCGATGATGCCAGGAAGAAAAAAACAAAACAATGCTGTGTTAAATGCATTATACATTTCTAACGCATAAAACAGAAAATAATAAATCACAGAAATGAAAGCCTTATATTTGACAGAACTTATACTCAAATATACATACACATATATACAAACAATGTTAAATTATAGTTTTACACACAATTTAAAATGTATTTATAATTTACTCTTTTTTGATTGTGTTGATTATTATTGTAATATGTATATTTTATCTGTATCAGAATCAAACCAGGAAATGGATCCTACATGCATATAGGCACTGGTTATATCACAGCTTTCCCATGCATTCTTCCAAGCCTTATTCACAGGTTCAATAAACCTCCAAAAAACACTATTTCACATGAAGCAAAGTTAAGGTACATTATTAATGACATCACTTCACCTAAGAGACTGAACTCTAGGCAAAACTGTGAGGAAATGTACCAAACCCTGGTTTCCTGTTCAAGCTCACCACACAGAGGTATGACAGCATGCATCAACACTGACTACGTTTACATGCAGCCAATAACCCGTTCAAAACCGGGATATTAGCAATAACCCAGTCGCGCACGGCCATGTAAACACCGGCAAAAACCCGGATATGCTAATATCCCGGTTTTTAAAAACCCGGATATTATACCTGGGGTACCCCCTTTCTAACCCGAATATTTGGTCATGTAAACGCGTATCGGCATATCCCCATCAAAAGGGACATTGATTTGTGTTCTGCGCATGTTCTATTCGCAAGGAATCTTGGTCTTTTGAGTAGGGACAGCGCATACAGAAACCCGCGTGCAGTATACCGGAAGTAAACAAGAAGTAGAGGTAAACATGGCGAGACGCAGCACAGCACCACACTTTTGGAGCGAGGAGGAAAGCGCAAACAAAGGCGATCGCTATCTGCCCCGAACTATTCATTATCCGCATGCTGCTGCTGTTGTTGTTGTCTTTGGATACAGGAAAAAGAATCGGAAATGACGCATATTGCGTCTTAAGGAAGTCCGTACGTCCAGACGCTAACCGTGCGTCGCCGTTTACATCGGGATATTGTAAATTCCATGTATACAGGAGTAACTCTCTCTGCTCACGCATGTAAACGCGTTATTCCGAATGTTTCAGAAACCCAAATAGTGACTCTAACCCGACCATAACCCGGATATTGGCTGCATGTAAACGTAGTCAGTGACATTTCTGAAGGTGTAACATAGAGTTCAATAAAGTTGCAAACTTCTGGAGGACTTCTCTCATTACTGCTGTTCATAGTCAAATTGCTGAGTCAGCTGTGACACCTCACATCACTGTAAAGGCTTTGGATTGGAAAGGTCTGGCATCACTGTCAGACTTTGAGAAAACGTTGACAGCATCATGATTCAGACCATTCACGATTGTAATTGCTCCAATCTAAGTCTCTAGCACACCACTGATGCTCTATCACTCAATTAACATCAACAAATACTGCCAACTCACATTAGCCCCAAGAAGCAGATGGGCAGTGTAAGATAATATGACTCTTCAAGGATGCAAGATTTTCTGAGTTTGCCTGCTAAAAACTGACATGGCAGACAGAAAGACAGAAAGTTATTCAACTGAGCAAAACAGTGAAGATCGACATGTCTCAGTCAACTTTTCTTTTACATCTCTCTCTCTCACTCTCTCAAACATCTCTACATGAACTACACAATCATCAGTGACTAGAATAGTAAAGTAATGATTCTTCTGAAAACTGCTGAGAGATGCATGTCAAACAGAAAACTGTGGACACTGAGAAAGTGTTTAATTCAGAGAACCAGCCGTAAATACATCTTCAAGGCTACACTAGTTTCACGCCAACTGACTGTTCACGCATCGTTTAATGTATACTGTACACTAAAATGACAAGGACTGGAGCAATCCACCTGTTCCCAATGTGTCTGGCAGCTGTGCATTTTCTGGGAATCAAGGTGTACAGGTTTTTATCAGTCCATCATGAAGCAAAACTTTGCTTTCTGTCACAACTAGGGATTCTAGAAAGAACTACTTGCTGGAATTGCGGGAAAGATGTGAATGATGGAATGAAGCTGATTCCACCTGGTAAGAATATGTGTTTTCAGTGATCCCATCATAAGTGGTCAGACAAGAGAGCACAGTGTGGAAGACGAACATGAACAAACTTGTATCAAAATGTTTTAGACCCCGTTTCTTTTAGTGCTGACCGCTTGTGATTCCATCAGGTTTAATCTATTAAAATATTGTATATAGTGTTAAATATGATGTATGATAATGCAATGGGGGGTATTGCAATTTGTTGGTGATAATGCCTAATGTCTGATTTTACCAGTAAAAATAGTAACATTATTTTACTGGATAATCATGCACTGCAATTAACCTTTTTTTGAGTGAAAATCAGTGACCATACTTTTTAAAATGTACTTACGTGCTAAAAAAAATATATATATATATATAAATAAATAAATACATAAATAAATAAATAAATAATGAAAATTATATATATATATATATATATATATACACAGTACATATATACACACACTCACCTAAAGGATTATTAGGAACACCATACTAATACTGTGTTTGACCCCCTTTCGCCTTCAGAACTGCCTTAATTCTACGTGGCATTGATTCAACAAGGTGCTGAAAGCATTCTTTAGAAATGTTGGCCCATATTGATAGGATAGCATCTTGCAGTTGATGGAGATTTGTGGGATGCACATCCAGGGCACGAAGCTCCCGTTCCACCACATCCCAAAGATGCTCTATTGGGTTGAGATCTGGTGACTGTGGGGGCCATTTTAGTACAGTGAACTCATTGTCATGTTCAAGAAACCAATTTGAAATGATTCGAGCTTTGTGACATGGTGCATTATCCTGCTGGAAGTAGCCATCAGAGGATGGGTACATGGTGGTCATAAAGGGATGGACATGGTCAGAAACAATGCTCAGGTAGGCCGTGGCATTTAAACGATGCCCAATTGGCACTAAGGGGCCTAAAGTGTGCCAAGAAAACATCGCCCACACCATTACACCACCACCACCACCAGCTTGCACAGTGGTAACAAGGCATGATGGATCCATGTTCTCATTCTGTTTACGCCAAATTCTGACTCTACCATCTGAATGTCTCAACAGAAATCGAGACTCATCAGACCAGGCAACATTTTTCCAGTCTTCAACTGTCCAATTTTGGTGAGCTTGTGCAAATTGTAGCCTCTTTTTCCTATTTGTAGTGGAGATGAATGGTACCCGGTGGGGTCTTCTGCTGTTGTAGCCCATCCGTCTCAAGGTTGTGCGTGTTGTGGCTTCACAAATGCTTTGCTGCATACCTCGGTTGTAACGAGTGGTTATTTCAGTCAAAGTTGCTCTTCTATCAGCTTGCATCAGTCAGCCCATTCTCCTCTGACCTCTAGCATCAACAAGGCATTTTAGCCCACAGGACTGCCGCATACTGGATGTTTTTCCCTTTTCACACCATTCTTTGTAAACCCTAGAAATGGTTGTGCGTGAAAATCCCAGTAACTGAGCAGATTGTGAAATACTCAGACCGGCCCGTCTGGCACCAACAACCATGCCACGCTCAAAATTGCTTAAATCACCTTTCTTTCCCATTCTGACATTCAGTTTGGAGTTCAGGAGATTGTCTTGACCAGGACCACACCCCTAAATGCATTGAAGCAACTGCCATGTGATTGGTTGATTAGATAATTGCATTAATGAGAAATTGAACAGGTATTCCTAATAATCCTTTAGGTGAGTGTATATATATATATATATATATATATATATATATACACACACACACACACATACATATATATATATATATATATATATATATATATATATATATATATATATATATATATATATGTGTGTGTGTATATATATATATATTTTATGTAATCAGTGACAGAGCATGTCTAACACAATTTTGTATTTTTATCTGAGCAGAAATATGAATATCTCTGTTCTGGTGTCACCAGGAGTCCAAGTCTATTCAAGTCCACCTCCTGCTAATCGTATGTCTTAAAAGTAATAATAACAAAAAAATGAAAAAATAAATAAATAAAAACTTCACATTTTAACTCTATTTTGGCTTTGTTATGATATGAGTATTGTGTATTGAACTGAACCGAGTGATGAGAGTATCATTACACTCCTAAAATATGAGCATGTGAATGAGTAAGTAAATGAAAACAATGTGTAAATGAATGAGCATGAATAATATGAGTATATGTACAAGTGACTGAATAAATGAGCGAGGGAATAAACAAGCGTGTGATGGAGTGAGTATGCAATTGAATGAATGAATGAGCGAGGGTGATCAAGAAAGCGCGTGTCCTGGTGACTGTCTGTAGCTGTGTGTGTGGAGCAGAATATTGATCAGATTGAGGAGGTGGGAGCTTTGTCATGAACAAGTCATTCTGCACACCACACACTGCAGTGGGAAGAGCTTACACAGACCCGTCACAGCACACTGAGGGCCATGTGACTCAACCCTCTTACAGAGCCTATGAGCCTGCACTGGCCCATTCCCACAAACCTTACTCAGAAATGCTCAGTCATTGCCTTTCTCTCCCAGGCTGAAAAACCTCCTACAGGATGATACATCCATCATACGCTCACCAACTATTACATAGTCAAGTACTAGCAAGTTCTCAGTGGACACCTGCAGCGCCAATGCATAGAAAACACAAACTCTGTAGTGTAGTGTATACAGTGGCTTTCTTCCCTTCCACTCTCATCGTTTCATTATGTCCTGTATTTCGCCATTAACACTGGACTATGTTAAAGGTAGCTTGGAGATTAGCATTTCCTCTCACCTCCCATTGTGTCAAGCTTAAGATCAGCCGCTCCCTGCTGGAGAGCTCACTGCCGAACCCGCTGACACAAACCCCACCACACGCCTGTAAACTATTCATGAGCACTCCATTTTTCATGGGCAGAGATGGATGTTTCATGTAGGGCAGGATATGATGGCAAAAGAAGGAGAGAGAGAGAGAGAGAGACACACAGAAGTGAATAGCTTTGCAAGAGAATGGACAGAAATTAGTTTTGAATATTGAGGAATATGAGTATGTAATTGAATATGAGTAATTGAATATGAGGAAGTAGCTCTAATAAAGTTATGTCAGAATGATCACATTTGAGAGATGAACTTACATGAATTGCAATATTTCCAGTGGGGGGAATGTTTCGAGTTCCTGAGTTATGTGCAAATTAAAGAATCATGCCAAAAGCTGATTCCAACATTATAGTGGAGTTCCAAACTTGTATGTTGCCATGCCCTCATCCTCACCAGAACCACCTGTCTAGATCTGCTACAGGGTTCTCCCTACTTTTCCTTGCAGCAGCAGCACATTTGTAATTCTGAGTGTGCGATCCCTGTAATTCTGAGAAATAAATTCCTTGCAATTTCAGCAGTAAGTCTTCAGTAAGTCCTACCCACACTCCATTCTTATCAATAAATCTCATCTTATTACTGCTGTCGATTGCAGAACAGACCCACTATCATGCACGTTTTATTCTTTATACAAGTACTGACCTGCTTCAACACACCTGCCTGTTATTTTTAAGCGATCCTGAAGACCTTGATTAGCAGGTTCAGGTGTGTTTGATTAAAGCTGGAGCTAAACTCTGCAGGGCAGGGGTCTCTAGGGGCTGGTTGCACCAGCTGTGCATAAATTACTTAGCCTAGTTTCTACATAAAAGGGGTTCAAAGTTACAAATTGTACACTACAAAATACTTTTTGATGCACCATTAAACTTTAAATTTACCAGTGAATTGATTTGATTGGATCAGTAAGCTTATGTTTAACCTGGAAGTTTGTCATTCTTAGACATATACACTCACCTAAAGGATTATTAGGAACACCTGTTCAATTTCTCATTAATGCAATTATCTAATCAACCAATCACATGGCAGTTGCTTCAATGCATTTAGGGGTGTGGTCCTGGTCAAGACAATCTCCTGAACTCCACACTGAATGTCAGAATGGGAAAGAAAGGTGATTTAAGCAATTTTGAGCGTGGCATGGTTGTTGGTGCCAGACGGGCCGGTCTGAGTATTTCACAATCTGCTCAGTTACTGGGATTTTCACGCACAACCATTTCTAGGGTTTACAAAGAATGGTGTGAAAAGGGAAAAACATCCAGTATGCGACAGTCCTGTGGGCGAAAATGCCTTGTTGATGCTAGAGGTCAGAGGAGAATGGGCCGACTGATTCAAGCTGATAGAAGAGCAACTTTGACTGAAATAACCACTTGTTACAACCGAGGTATGCAGCAAAGCATTTGTGAAGCCACAACACGCACAACCTTGAGGCGGATGGGCTACAACAGCAGAAGACCCCACCGGGTACCACTCATCTCCACTACAAATAGGAAAAAGAGGCTACAATTTGCACAAGCTCACCAAAATTGGACAGTTGAAGACTGGAAAAATGTTGCCTGGTCTGATGAGTCTCGATTTCTGTTGAGACATTCAGATGGTAGGGTCAGAATTTGGCGTAAACAGAATGAGAACATGGATCCATCATGCCTTGTTACCACTGTGCAGGCTGGTGGTGGTGGTGGTGTAATGGTGTGGGCGATGTTTTCTTGGCACACTTTAGGCCCCTTAGTGCCAATTGGGCATCGTTTAAATGCCACGGCCTACCTGAGCATTGTTTCTGACCATGTCCATCCCTTTATGACCACCATGTACCTATTCTCTGATGGCTACTTCCAGCAGGATAATGCACCATGTCACAAAGCTCGAATCATTTCAAATTGGTTTCTTGAACATGACAATGAGTTCACTGTACTAAAATGGCCCCCAGTCACCAGATCTCAACCCAATAGAGCATCTTTGGGATGTGGTGGAACGGGAGCTTCGTGCCCTGGATGTGCATCCCACAAATCTCCATCAACTGCAAGATGCTATCCTATCAATATATGGGCCAACATTTCTAAAGAATGCTTTCAGCACCTTGTTGAATCAATGCCACGTAAAATTAAGGCAGTTCCGAAGGCGAAAGGGGGTCAAACACAGTATTAGTATGGTGTTCCTAATAATCCTTTAGGTGAGTGTATGTTGAGATTTACATTTTAATAGAACATTATGTGAATAAATGGCTTGTTACCTGCTCTTCAACAAAAAAAACTGATCTAAACAGCGCATCTGTTTTCCATGTGCATGCCAAATAGAATCATAATAAATAGATCTCTTCCTGTGGTTTTATTTTTTTTGTATCTGCATTTATTTATTGCTATTAATTTCAAATACATTTTAAAAATGACATAATTACATTACGCCATATTAATATAAAGTATCGCATTTCAGTGGAAACTTATTTTTACTGTGAGTTACATGAGGCAAAAAATAAATAAAAATTTTGAATAAACCTTAATAGGAAAAAATTTAATTCACAGTGTTTCAACAACTTCTACTCATGACTCTGAAGGCTGCTATAGAATCACTGAATGTAAACATAATATTTTTGAACAAGAAGGACAATGCATTAGTATGCAAGATGCATTACTTTACAGAGGGCCTAACATCTACTATCAGCATTCTGCCTTTAGAACAAATGGTGCCACCAAATTAAGTACAGAGTAGGTTACAAACTAGCTAATAGTTCCTTAACCTATAGGCCTGGTTTCACAGACAAGGCTTAGATTAAGCCAGGATTAGGCCTTAGTTCAATTAGGACATTTAAGTAGCTTTTATAAACGTGCCGTTGAAAAACACATTACTGGTGTGCATCTTGAGACAAAACAATGTCACTGACATATTGTATTATGTCAGTGCAACTTGTTTTCAGTTAAGACAGCTAAATTATGCATTTTAGTCTGGGACTAGGCTTAAGCCTTAAGCCTAGTCTGTGAAACCGGGGGCTAGTGTTCCAGTTTAAGTAAGGATGGCTGGCGTAGCTCTACACTGCTGCAGAGTTGAAGATCTCTGGTCTCAGAATATAGTACATGATTCACATGGACTACTTTCATTTTTAATGGTATAATTTGGTCATTTTTGGAGATTCTTTAATTTTCCATTTCTAAATCTACAATAAATAAATCAATAAATAACAGGTTTAAATCATCATGAGGGTGAGTAAATAATGACTTAATTATCATATTTTCAACTGTTCCTTGAATCATACCAATTCCAGACAACCCACACACACCTAAGTGTAGAATATCATTCCCCACGTTGAGCAGTGCTCTGCTAGACTCCTGAGTTTTTATTTAGTGTTGCTGGCAGTAATGGACTTGAGATTCTGATTAGTTGTAAATGGGCGTGAGGTGAGGTATAGCGCTGTGCAATCACGCCATGCTTAATGATGCTCCGCAGACCCTTCTTCTCTGCAGGGAGCACCGCCTCAGAACGAATGGGTCTGCTCACCACGTTTCTAATTGAAAGTAATGATAATTAATATCATCATAATCACAGTTTGTTGTTGAGGATGTTTATGGGCTTTTGTGGCAGAAAAATGAGGAAGCACTTTATAAAATGGCTCTTGTTAACCTTTTAGCTTACTGCAGTCTCATTTAGCATCTGGAGCATCACTTCCATGCTGGCTGTGAGCAGAAAGTAAGATGGTAATTTGTATTCAGTGCCAGCTTCTCTCTTTGGGGTGGTGTGACAAAGATAAATCCTGATAAATGTAGGCTGATATCTGCTTTAATGAGCTTAAATTAGAATACGTTCTGAAAACATGGAAATGCTTTGGAGCAAAGGACAAAGCAATATCTCTGAACATGCACTCATGAGCTCATGAGGATTGATAGCACGTCAAAACTGAATTTGACAGGCAAATCACCCTCACGTTCCACTTGTAACTGATAGGAAGTGTTACTGAGTCAGATATTTAAAGGCCTATGACTATGACCTCGGTTGAACTTGCTGCAGATATTGTCTTTTATGATGAATGATGAACGAGTAGTCTTGGAAGTACTGGATGTAGAAATACTTTGGCTTATTTCAGTTTATTAATGCAAGTCATTAATGGAATTTTACCTCAAAATGGGTAACACTGCTTTTTTTATATGGATCATGATTAAACCAAACTAAACGGCCCAACCAATGGTGTGAGTTTGGTCCAGAACCATCTGTTTATCCAACAAATGGTAGACAGGAGTGTTTGGGAAACATAAAAAAAATACAGTCGTTGATGGTAGTTCCACACTTTACCATTAAGCTTCCCATTTTAAGCTCCATTTAACATATTTTACATTATTTAAATCCATTCCAGATCATTTTGCAGATTGCTCACCATAATTAATGTGAAAGGTTTCACAGAAATCAGTTTGAAAGAAAAGAGTTGATCCAATTAACATTCATTATTTTAACAGACCCATCAAGAGTGGACTTAGCAGAGTCCTAAAACATATGAACATAAAAGTCGAGCTAAAATAAATGTGAACAGAGAGAGAAGTTTGCAGGGAGCGGGCAATAATGGCCAACACCAACAAATTCCACCATTTTGCTCAGTGAATGCTTATGACAGTCACAATAAGATGTGAGATTCCCAAATCCAACGGCATGGCGGACATTCAAAAACCACCTTTCCTCTCCACTGTCCTCTCTTCAAACCAACCCTGTGCTTATTCAGTTAGTTCAAGTACAATCAGTCCCTTTCAATTGCAAATCAGGCTGATACAGCCATGGACGAAACAAACAGGGGATGTACAAAAAAAGCAACTCTTACTGTTATGAAAGAAAGAGTGGTGGTGGGGGCAACAGCTTATAAGAAAAAGGACATATGTAGCTAAATTACAAGAGCCCTGAGGATATGCAAATGAGAGGGACCTCCCACAAGAATTACTCTTTTTCTTATGCAGACCATGCTGCTCAGATAAGCCCAGTGTAGAAGAAACACAGTGAGGACTGGCCTGTGTGTCAATGCCCCTTTTCTGCTGGAGAGTTATAAACTATTCTTCACAGAGAACGCACTCGACTGACCCACCATTAACAATCCTTGAGGATTAATTAACATGGCTGCTCTTGATGCTTGAGGACAACAGTTGAATTCAAACGTCTATTTAAATGTCCCTACAGCTGGGGCCACACTAAAAGACTTTTAAAATCTTATACGATTTTCAAAACGTGAGAGACCGCAGACATGACGATAGGAAGGGGGGGACAAAATAACTGTTTAGATGAAGCCGCGGATACGGTGTGAACATGGACTTTACATGTTACAGCGCGAGCTGGAGGCAAGTCTTCCGTCAGCTCGCTTTCTGATTGGGTATTGTTTCGTTTCACGTGATCTCCAGAGCGACGCGTTTGTCCTCGAGGTCCCCCACACAACAGGATTTCTGATCATAAATATTCAACATGTTGAATATTTACGATTTGAGATCGGGGTGGCTCCGACGTTCTTCCGAGCAGATTCAGTCACTCTAAAGTTAACACACCTCACACTGGATTTTTCAAACTGCTTTCCTGAATACTCTCTCCGCCTACCATTGTTGGGGAAAACAGATAGTCTCCCCATAAAGTCATGACATTGGTTGAGTCAATGTTGATTTTTTGGGATGGTTGGGACACTCAAACAAACAAGGCAATGTTTTGATAGCACCACAGTGTTTACACTTTTCAGGGAAATCCACCTACAAATGATTTACTTGTAGTTGTCTCTCCATATTAAGCTGGGTTATGAGGAAGTATTCTAAAATCAAAAAACAAATGACACTTCAGCTTCAACTTTGCGCACAATGGAAAGTGTGCTATATTTACCTAATTTACAGTTATAGCATACTGAATTTAGTATGTGTCCTTAGCTGTGATATGTACCATCCCGTCTCGCACTTAATCTTGACTTGAAGTGCTCTGGCACTGAAGCCTATAAAAGGTTTCATCAGGTACTGTACTTTAAGCGCTTTCTTGGCTGTTCTAGTCATTAGTCGTATCTTTACCTCTCTCTCTCTCTCTCTCTCTCTCTCTCTCTCTCTCTCGGACCACCCACACTGGTGTCCATCACTCTTCCCTCCAGCTGTGGCCTGCCTATGGCCCATTTGTGTTACTTTGTTTCTTTGTGGCTGAGGTCAGAAACACACCAACCCCCTTCTTCTCTCTCCTTTCCCCAACACTCTCTCTCTCTCTCTAGTAACTCCAACAAAAGCTCAAGCTGGCCTTTGTGCCTGATGCAGGTGTCCAGGGCCATGAAAGGACTCGGGCTCAGAGTGGGAAAGCTGAGGGGTCCATTCACCCAAACACCCACCTGTAGGACAATCTGACCCAGATGAGTCACTCTTTTACAGGCTCAAAACGCTTCCTGACAGACAGCCGGTCCCATTACTTGTGTGGGTGGAATCCGTTCATTAATCTGGCAGAGATAATTTGGCGGGGCTTCTGTTAAGTGGCTAAAGTTATAAGGTCACAGATGGTATTTAAGTATTTCTATAACTTCATCCTGGTTCCTAACAGCACGTCCTAACCAGGCATGCCATGATAAACAGGGCCTAAAATGAACACTGTTCCGGTACCAAATGTAAGTAAAGTTCACCTGTTCATATCAAGAATGATGACTATAACCATAAAGTTAAAAAAAAATTCTCAAACCTTAAAAGAGCAGAGTCCACACCACAGCTAATGATAATGACACAAAAGAACAAAATTAATAAATCAATTTCAGACTTTCAGCGGACAATCAATAAAATAGCTTGACATCCTATCAAAGAAGCACAATAATAAAAAAGCTAAATAATCCAATGTCATAAAGGTATGATCAGTTTTTTTTTTTATAATTATGCCAATCATGCCATATAATTTTTACTCAATTCACATTCGATTGGCAGATAAAGCAATAAAAGCATCTCTTCCATGTTAAAGTCGCAATGAAATGGAAGTATAGCAACTAGTAGCAAATATATATTTTTATTGAACTTAAAAAATGAATGTGAGCTTTGAGTCAATGGAAGTCTGGCATGTCACCAGAGTGAAGTCTGCCGTTTTTCCCGGAAGAAACATTATCACAATTTTTATTAAACATTACAAGGTTAAAAATAAAAAAACATATTAAAAGGATTAATCGTTTACAATACGATCAATAACATACATAAAAACAGAGGGGGTACATTTTAATTTCATGGCTAATTTAATTTGACTTTTTGTTTTAACTACCCATCCAACTTTATTCTGTGAGTTGTTTGGTTTCTGTTACTGCAATGTTGTACAGGGCAGCCCCTCCTCATAGTTATATAAGAAATCATTAATACATAATTATTAAACATCAAATATGCTCTGATTGGCTGTGATTGCCGAATCACTCTGCACTTTCAGCGTGTACAGACATCAGAGTGTATGTCTTTAGACAACTGATCCCTCCATTATTTGACCGGTTACACAAGTCAGTCACAATTGATTGTCTTCATAAAAGGTTTGTTTGTAGGAGACTGCAAGCTGTGTCTTCCCAGAAGATCTAGCTGTAAAGTAGAGATATGACTGACACTCCTCCCTCTATACTCATCACATGCCAAAACTATCCTGCACTTAGGTTATAAATGTAGATAATGGTGTACTTGGTAAATTAACTGTTATGAAGGATCACAGCAATCAAAACAATCCCTTGTTTTTTTCTGATAAAAAGTAACAATGGTTTTGTGAGTGCATTTAATATTGTGCATTGAACAACTCATATACGTCTGCTAAATGACTAAATGTAAATGTAAATGTAAATATACTACGACACCTTTTTTGTTTTGTTTTGCAGCGCAGCCTTAGCTCACGATTACAAATGTTTGCATTTCATTTACCTGATGCAATTACCCTAGGTGAGTATATTTCCGGAGGGGATGTTCTTATTCAAGGTGTCCAATTATCATACACTGGGACTGGAGTCCCCTGTGCTGGGGGGGGCTGTGCTAAAAACCCATGTTTGTGATCTTGACTGGTCTCGGTAGTGCACGAGGCTGGGTAAAGGGGGGAGGGGCTAACACCACTTTAATGAAAGAAGCAGAGAGAAGTTCAGTCTCAGCACTGCATCGTTGCAACTTTGACCTTCTTATACCATCTTGTTTTTACATTTCTGCGGAAAAGTGACTTTAAATAGTAACACCCTCTCCCACCTCAGCTTTGCACTGCAATTGCAGTCTACAGGAGTTGAGCAGTGCTCAAAGGATGCCTTATCCTTATCATGAATGTTGAACAAGTTCCTCAAAGCAACAGTTTGCCTTGGATAATGACATTTTTCTAAATCAAAATTTATTGTCTAATTACAGACAGCCACCAAAACTGATGACATATTTCCCTACAAAAAGTTGTGCTTCAAGGAGACCCTGATTTATGCCGCAATTTATTTCAATTTAATCTTTTAACATGAATAAAGATTTTATGCTTAGCTCATAAATCAATCTTGATTCAGTCTCTGTAATTCGCCCTGCTCCCGGTCAGCGAACATCAACCTGAATTAGCCAGTCTGCTCAGCCTCACCGTACAATTAGTTCTATCAAGAGTGAAAGCTTTAATCAATGGCTGGCTTGTCCTTCACTGAGCCCTGTGGCTACAGCCGCCGTAAACACGCATATAGGCAATAACACCACGCTTAAGCTTTGGATTAACAGGTCTGTGCAGTGTCATGGTGGCAACTTTTGATAAGAAAAAATAGAGTGAAATGTTCTGCAACCAGAATGCTGGTAAACTCCTCTGGGTGTGACTATGTGTGTGCGTGTGTAGCTGGCTCCGTCGCAAGCGGTACCTGGGAGCCCCAAAGCAGTCTGTCTCATTGATTCAGTTGGGTTTAAATGTCACTCACAACAGAGTCTGGGCAGCCCTAGAGAACACAGCAAACTACAAGCAACAAAAGGGGGAGAAAATTACATTGGTGTTCCTCGAAAACAACTGTTCTCTCTGCTGTGACAAAGGCGGAAGGCAGAAAACCAAAGAATTATCTTCATAGCTTACATTTTCAGAGTAGGCCTACACTTGATCCTTGAATGGTCTTTTTAGATATGGTGCTATATAGTAGGCATGATACTGTAACATTTGCTCCTAACAAATGCCCCTAAGAATTAAAGGGAGTTTAAAAAGAAAGGATTGCTGTGATGTGTTTTCTTGAAACAAAGTATTTTTAATGGTTTACCCAAGCCATAACGCGTTTCTCTTTAACAGACATCTGAAATTCTCATGAGAATCAAAATGAAGACATCAGAGTTGTCTGGGCCAGTACTCAATTTAGTAGTCTAATATTATCTTTCATGCCTTTTAATTAACTGCCTCCTTTACAAGCTAGAAAAAAACACTGAAATTTGACTACATTTGTATATATTTCATGATTGAGTTATTATAATTATGTGAATTTTGTGCTTTTTATTGAAATGTTATTGTAATGTTGACCACCTCAAGGGCATTTGAGACTCATCTATCTCTGAGTACTAAACTGTTGGGTTTTTTTCACATGACAGTTGTCCTCATTGTGGTTGTATTGGATATTTCTATGTTCTGGGCTTACTCTATGTTCAAGAACTTCTGAAGTGCACAGAGCAAACCAAAGTTCCTGAAGCTCTCCTGAAGGCAAAGTGTAGCCCTAATCTTTGCTAGATTACTAAAAACCCAATACAGTTATTAGGAACTTATCAAGAAGCATGCACTGGCAATAAAAATGCAGTTACTGCATGACAAGGAAGTGCTTGTGTTTCACATTTTCTGTCTTTTATCCTTGTACCTGGTGTCGCTTCCAAATAAGAAAATAGCAGAACTATTTGTGTAATTATGTTCCCCCTACAATTTATTATTGATTGAACATGCTGAAGTGCTGCCAACACTATTAAAAGTGCTCCATTTGAATTTGGGAGGCTAGGCGATGAAATGTGATATATGTGAAAAACCAGGCTAAAATTAAATTATTCATTAATTCATTATTCATTACAATGTATAAATCCACCATGATCCCTGTTCATGCAATTCATCGGCAAGTTGAGGCTTTGATCAGCAGGAGTTGTAAAACAAATTTACAGCATGAATCATGCTTCTCATGTTACTATACACCAACACAGATATATTCTATCCATTACACGTTAAGACAACATTTACTCCGTCTACAAAAGGAACTCTAAATTAGATCTAATATTATCAATAAACTGCTTGATTACTACGGACCGGGCTGAATTCGTATGCACTTAAATAAATAAATACACACACATTTATTAGAATGGAAGGCAGCAGTAGGCTAACATCTTGGATGATGCACTCACAAATGAAGACCAGGAGGTTTTTCTTCCTCTGTCATGTTTTTTTGTTCCCATGCAAGGGTTATTCCACCATCACCCATGATGACGAAAAATGTGAATATTCCGTTTGGTGTGACAAACTTGTTTTTGTGAATCACTTATGCAGTCCTTTCAGATTCCTGTCATTGTTTCAAGATCTGATTGTGACTCATTTCTAGAGATTCATTACACTTTTGTCCAATTACCAGAAGTGTTTTAGTATAATACACTATTGCCTGGTTTCACAGACAAGGCTTAAGCCTAGTCCCAGACTAAAATGTATGTTTGAGCAGTTTTAACTGAAAGTAACTTGTACTGACATATCTTAAAATACGTCAGTGCCATTGTTTTATCTCAAGATGCACACCAGTAATGTTTTGTTTTTTTCAAAGGCATGTTTATAAAAGCTACTTAAATTGTCCGAATTGAACTAAGGCCTAATCCTGGCTTAATCTGAGCGCTGTCAGTGAAACCAGACCTTTAAGTCTAGTGCACACTAAAAAGCGTGCAGCCTTATTATTTATTTTTATTTTTTTTGCAGTTTGTGACCACAAGATTGTAGCCAAGTTCTTATAGTTACGTGTACTTGTGAGACATGCTTCAACTAGTCACAGAAGTGCATTTCAATTCTTATTTATTTATTTGCTGATTATGGTGCCCACATTGTCCAGACTAGCAAAAGAGTAGTAATGAACAGTTAATGACATTTTGAGAGAATGAAAGAACACCAGAAGGGCAAGGCAGGGGAACTGGGAGCAAATATAAAAAGTAAATGAAATGAAATAACTAAACACATCAAATTACTGGCCAGGACTCCAAAATTATGTTTCGTCTATACCTTTTCTTTGAAAATCGGCACAAAAACTGACCAGGATAAATATTTTTTTTTTTGTTATTGCTTAAAGTCCAGTATTAGTTGTTCAATGTATGAACCAATGACAGAAAACTGTGAGTCTTTAAAATGTGCTTTATTGTCTCTGTCTATCTCTCTATCTATCTTGAGTATTTGAAGAATAGCCTACATTCAAAACTGTCAGTTAACTAATTAATACGCTAAAACTGATTGGGAATTTTTTTGTGTGTTTAATTTACAAAATCATTATTTCAGGACTTGGTCAGGCAATTACAAAATCATTATGCAGTTTTAAAGTTGAAAAATAAAAAAAATATACTAGTTTAGGGCGTTTTACCTGTAACACTGCACAGTGCAGAGTTAAAGAGTGGGTAAATATTGCTCTCAATTCTAAGATGTTCTGTAACAATTAGCCAAAACTGTTAAATATGAAAACGGGCCTACCGTGGAGGAAAAACCGGCCCGCGTGCTTCTTTTCCCCCACGATGAACACAAACATTTCTAGAGAGCAATTAGTATTTTACAAGGGACGCAGTGAAAACTCTTCTAGCGATTTAAAAACGCTCCGAAACAAAACGTGCATCTACAACTGTCTTGAATCCCTCGGAGCTGGAAAATATTTGAACTATCTTCCCTGTCCATACTGTACATGTTGATTGAATCGCTCATTCTTATATTCGGTAACTTTGAAGTGGTGTTCGTTTCCGTGCCCTTGCACGAAGGGTCATTTCGCGACGCTCCCCTAAAGCGGCAGTCCTTTTAAAGTTACCGCTGAGCTTGCTGTCGGGTGTGTGTGATAGGCTGCTTAAAGAAAGAAGCTTCGCCTTGTGTTCAGATGAGCCCGTGGTTCTGCTGGAGAGTTCACTTACCGTCTGCTAGATCCAGCCAAAACGGACCACGAACCCTTTTCCTTTTTTAAAATTGTATTTATTTAATCCTATCATCGGATAAGCCTTTTAACAACAAGATGTAACTCACCACCGAACATTTACATCCTCACGTGAATAAACCTACGTGTTTTAAAGAGCCGGGATGAACATCACTGATGGAAGTTATTGTGGCGAATGGTTTTAACTATGGTATGCCAATGCGATTGTTTGTTTTGCCCTTTACCCATGGCGATGGATCCCTAATTTGGGGATTATCGGTAATTCCACGATTCTACTAGGAATCATCACCGATCGAAGAGGGAATTCTACACAGCCAAGCAAACTACAGGGGATTTAAATCGCATTGCTCCGGGAAAAAGAAAAGAAGCAGGAAAAAAATTAATGTGGCGATTCTCTCCTTAACAGTAAATCATTTTGGATTGCAGAATGAGCAAGGAAAGACCTAAGAGAAATATCATTCAAAAGAAATACGTAAGTATTGATGGTTTGAATGCGGTTGACCTTAAGTTTGTTTGTCTCGCGCTTGTGTCGATGTTAAATGCGTAAACTTTGATCACGGATGGCTCTTGTTGTGTTTAGTCTTCAAAGCAAGGCGTAAATGCATCCACTGTATTCGCAACACTTAAATATATTAAAAAGGTTTTTTTTTTTTTTTTTTTTTCATGCGTCGATTTTCCTCGCTTTTGCCTTGGTATCCTCATTGGGAATGCTTATGTTTTGCACGACAGATGTTATCTCACAGAACTCGTTTATAAACCTGGATGTGTTTTGTTTGGTGTAGTTGTTGGTACACAAACTCCAGCGTTAAAACACAATTGTGACTAGAATGGCTTTGTTTGCTCTTCGTTGCTTTCCGTCTCAAAGCCGCGAGGACAACCATGTCGCCTCTTATCCCGAGACTTGTTTTCCCGAACTGAAATCTGATTCTGCTGGAATACGGTCATAAATTCAACAATCCCAACTAACGTTACCCCGGTATATTTGATTTGTTTCTACTGGATTTAACTCGTTCGTCGTGTAAACAGTGGATTCTTTAATATATTTAAAGTAACTTTGTAGGGAACTTGACAACTGAGAAAGCTCGAAATTGGTGGCAGATGTAACTTAGTTACTTTATTTAAAATTCAGAAAAGTGGATTGTCCTCAATCTTTACAAATGTATGTACAAACGCCGAAATAGTAAACACAAGCTTGTGCAGCAGCCAGTATGTGGGTATCTGTTCCTGAAACTCTTCTTTTTTGTCTGCTTTTCTCTGAGAGTTTCTGCACGTTTTATTGTTTAAACCGATAAAACCTTGAATGTTAACTGGTCGTAATGTTACACCACTGATAAGATTAAGCGCATGGATTGTCGTTTATAGTGGAAGATATAAGTTACAGTCGCATTGCAGAGGCTCGCGTGCAAAATAAACCGACCATTTTACTATCTCCACCAGTACGATGGGTTAGTGAACCGGCGAGCTTGTCGTGGTATATTGGAGAACATACAGGGCTTGAACTTTTCTGGATGGAGATTTTATCTCCTCAAGAGCGGAATTAAGCAAGGCTACCATAACAAAAAACCGAGTCTCCTCAGAGACAGCCGACCAAACCCCGTGTTAGTTAACCCTCAAAGTACTGACTGGCTCTTAACCAGAGTTTTCCAGGCGCTTTACCTGTTAGTTGAGAAGTTTTGGTTTATCAGAGTTTGTGAGACTATTGTTACATCTCTCACTGCCCGCCTCCTTACTCTAGTTTATTCACAAACCAAGCCTGCGCCGAGAAATAATTTCCCGCTGGAGCGTGAAAGGGTTAGCTCGTGCAACCAATTTTGTCTGCAGCTTGAAGTAGGCTTGTCACGTGCCCTCAAATTGAACTTTTTTGTCAAAGTGCCATTATTTTGAGCGGAATTGCTACATGGAGAGGACCTTGTTGCGCGTTAAATGTATTTTTAGTGATATTTTCTGTTTCAGTTCATCAGCAACAGGTTAACAGGAATGAAACAAACATTGGGAGGGTATAGGTTATGATGACGCAACACGGGGGCAGTTTCCACGCACATTATCGGCAGTGCTCGAGTTCCATGACATCTTATCGCTTTCCATAAAGGTGATGGAAATTGTCTTACTTTGTGGACTTTTGTTCAATGTAGCTATAGTGCTACGTCTCTAGCGTCTAGCTATAGTGCTACGGTAGCATGTCAGTAGCCTATGGTAGCACAAGGGAAATGAAAGTGCTGACAAAAGTAGCCTATAACACCACGTGGTGACCTGTTATCCCCGAGAAGAAGAATTCAGTTCAACCCACTTACTACTATTATTTTAAAAAGCCTTCCTTGTATAAATTGTCAAAATATTGGCAGCTTTGGATTGTATTATAATGTAGCCATGTGTTGTATTCTATTAGTCATCTGGTTTATGGCCAATTTTTATTTAAAAACAAATTTTAAATGTACAGGGATCCCACTGTCATGGAAATCTGGACATACCATCTTAAATAATGAAAATATTTATTTGGCTGAAAATTTCAGTTTAGAGCACTCTATGTTGAGATATTATTTTAAAAACCTTACCTATGCAATCAAGTGACTGGGAATGTGAAAGAAATGTAATTAAGTTCATTTGATTTATGTATGGTTGCATGTCTGACAGAGATCTGCTTCATCTCATAATGACCACACCTCTGTATGGTCAGGGTCAGGAGCCTCTGTGTAGGATGTGTGGAATGGATCTGAACCGTTCAGAACATCTGAACTGATCATGTCACATCTGTGCAGTGCAGGCAGCTGTGCTAAAATCTGGTCAGGCAAACAACAAAAACAACCTGAAGGATCTGTCCCCCGGGCCTGCACAACTCTTGGCCCCTTGGATTCAGCCTACCCTTAATTAGCGTAAGGCAATTATACATGCTTGGCTTAACCATATCCCCTGGAACATGAGTGCAAGGTTTTTTTTGTTTTGTTTTCTTCTTCTTTAATTTTTTATTACCCCATTTTCCTTCACATGTGCTGTGAATATTATTAAAATTCATTTAGTGGAAAACGAGAGAGGGAGGAAAAAAAATATGATAATAGATGTTAATAAGAGCAAACAAGAAAATGCAATTAGACCGTCCCTGATTGATAGACGTGTGTGAAAAGCAGAATGGGGGGGGGGAGTAGGCACTTCTGCTTTCAGACGAGCTCCTTTTAATGGCTTTCAGGCCATCCTGACACTCTCTGAAACAACTTCTCTGTATAATTATTTTTGAGGGCTGTTTTTAGAGCGAAGAGTTACGCTGGTTTTGATTTCAGACTTTGGCTAATGAATGCAGCCAGAACTCGCGTTTGTGTTCCTGTTCTGTTGAAGTGAACATGGCACATGGTGTGGGGGGAACGGGGGGTTACCCATGGCTATTCTCTCTCTCTCTCTCTCTCTCTCTCTCTCTCTCTCTCTCTCTCTCTCTCTCTCTCTCTCTCTCTCTCTCTCTCTCTCTCTCTCTCTCTCTCTCTCTCTCTCTCTCTCTCTCTCTCTCTCTCTCTCTCTCTCTCTCTCTCTCTCTCTCTCTCTCTCTCTCTCTCTCTCTCTCTCTCTCTCTCTCTCTCTCTCTCTCTCTCTCTCTCTCTCTCTCTCTCTCTCTGCAGGCCCAGCTGGGGTCGGGCCCTGATTCATAGACGTGTGGTGAGATAGGCACAGCTGCTGTAGGGGCCTTTACAAATGTAAAGAAGCTGTCAGTGTTTGTTTCATCAGGCGTACAACTGATGAGGGCCAAGTTGAAAAATCCACTGCAGTGTGTGGCGCACAAAAAAAGCTCGAAACAAAAATAGAGAGCAGGGCCAAGGCTCACCGAGCCCTCCCTCTGACCCCTTCCCCCGCTCCGAGTCCTCCAGCTTTACAATGTAAATGCGGGCACCTCGTCCATTGCGAGGCTCTGCGTGTGTGCGTGTGAGAGATTGTATGTTTGTGTTTCAGCGCCTGCCACTAGCACCACTGCGCTTCATTTAACCCTCTGTTTTAATGCAAATTGTATTTTTCCCCTTGCATTTTCTAAGGATGTGACATAGCAAAATTCATGGGTCATACCTTTAGGAAACCAGCTGTTATAAAATAGTTAATTTTGAGAGATTGTTAATAGAGGGTCGTATTTGAATGAACCACTTTTAATATCCTTAAACAATCTGGACCTACTTTGCATATGTTACTTCATCATAGACTCATAATAGATAAGAATAATACAAATTCTGATATGAAAAAAAAAACAGCCTTTTAACTTCTGATATCTGATATTTACTTCTGATATTATAAGTGATTTAATGAGTTAGTTAATAGTTGCAAATAAACTGTTTTTGCAAGGGTATAATCAGAAAGGTCAAGGGAAAGCAAGAACATATTTGATTGATTCTAGGGGATACTGAATAAACAACTCTTAATAACAACTCTCAAACTCTTTAATAACAGTTTAGTTAATTAGCTGTGATTACTTGATGTTTAGGATTTTTTTTTCTACCAGAATTGTAATCGTAATGCACATTAATGTACACCCATTTGTGTAAATATGTGTATGCAGGTATTTTACAGTGTTTTTCACATTGATAAATGTGGGTAATTTGCAAACAATTGTACAAAATTGCATAGCAGCAGTGGGTATGTGTGAATATCTTAATGTAAAATGTCAGATCACTTGGGGAGAAAGAGGCTGGCACCAATGACAGGTTATTAATTTTATATTAATCCTTTTAATTTTCCAGATGGAAATTTCCTCAAAGCAGGTTGCCATAGTCCTCTGCCAAGTGACGATGTCTTCACTACATCATTATGAGAATCTAGCCTGGTGCAGCCATGGATAAGTGTTGCCATTCTCCTTTATGGCTGTTGCGTCACCAGCTTGGTACATTATGCAATGTGACCTTTTACTTATCGACCTTTACAATCATATGTGATCTAACCTTCACAAGTGTTGGGCTCCTTGGTCAATGTGTGACTGCTTGCACAGGACACTCCCACATCAGCAAACATGCATGGGCGGTTACGTATACGGATGTAATGTGAGGAGTTTGCTCTGCTGATATAAAAACAGGTGCAGCAGCGCTTTGATAAGTGGTACTGCTCAAGTCTTGCGCTTAAAAGAATGTTCTCCCTCCCTGCCTTTCATTCCTCTGTCCTGTACTTTGTATTATGATGAGATAAGAGGGCAGGGCAGAATATCAGATGGAGTCTTTTTCAGTCAGTGGTTAATAAGCTGTGGTGGATGATGCAAATCATGCATTGGAGAGGGCTTGGCTTTGATGGAAGACTGTATAAGCAGAATGGCTGCATGAACTTGGCTTTGGTCTACATTTCTTTACTTGATGTATTGTTTTGGACCAAAAAACACAAGTATTGGTCTTTGTCAGGGTCTTGTCATAAGCTCTCTTACAAGGTTGCTGTCAGTTTCCAGCTTACTGAAGGTGAGGTCACATTAGCAAAATTGTCTGTCTATTGTCAATAGTGTAGCAATGTATGAAGCACAGCTCACACAGTAGTCACTTTCAAACCAAGCAGTTTTCTGTTGGTCAACATGGCAAATCCGTGAACATGAACCCTTTGCAAAATCGGTGTGGGTAAATCTTCTGCCCTCACGTGAAGTTCATGATTATGTGGATTGCTATTGGACTTTAATCTGCTAAACTCTGAAAGTTCTGTGAAAAAGGTGAGAACTACCTTTACCAGCACCATTTCAGAGTAATACAACATCTACTTTGCCGCTTTTATTTAAGCTTCTTTTTTATGTTGCAAATAACTTCTAAATTAGGCCGGGTCTAGATTTTAGGTTTAGGTCTTCAACTAGTTCTGGACAAAGCAATAGAGGAAGTTGAACTATCCAAGCAATAGAGGAAGTTGAAATGGTGAGATCCAAAGATTCAGTGGACCAGTATTCTTCAGTATTGGTAATATTTATTACATCCAAATACTTAGTAAATGCCAGAATTGGCACATCAAGAACGTACAGTGATTTGTACAAAGGGGTAGCACTAGATTTTATTTAAATTAAGCTCGGTTCACACTATTCAATTTTGGAATAATTTTGCCATCTGAGACAAATGGTGAAGGTTGTCAAAGACTTTTCTTGTCGTAGTGCAAAAAACTGTCCAAATAATTAAAAATGTAATTCCCTGCTACAACGATTGTATAAACCCACAGACTTCTTTCTGCAAACTGAATTCCAAGCACTTATTTTAATCCGGAATACCAAAGGTGTTGGAATTGATATCCCTTGAACTATCCAAGCAATAGAGGAAGTTGAAATGGTGAGATCCAAACATTCAGTGGCCCAGTATTCTTCAGTATTGGTAATATTTATTACATCCAAATACTTAGTAAATGCCAGAATTGGCACATCAAGAACGTACAATGATTTGTTCCCCTTTCAATCCTTATTTCCAGACATGCTCTCTCGGTTCCTTTGTATTTTGTCTTGCTTGCACTTGGCTCAAGGCAGGGTAACCTCACTGATGTTGTCGTGAATGCTGACATGTGGCCAAGACGTGGCAGCAACAGGCAGAACTCTTGGCAGTAGTACTTCCCTTTCACAACTGTTACCCTCTGTGACGCTGACGGACCGTTCTGTTCTCGGGAGGTGTTTTTGCCTTTTCATCTTTCTTCTTTTAAGAATCATTGTGCCATCAGTCTTCGGAATTGCAGTATATTATCCGATTCGTTCCAAATGCGCTGATCAGGTGCGAACTGGAATCGACAGTACGTTGTGAATGCAGCCATATTGAAAACATTTACTGTAATGAGGAAGTGGGTTATACCGTAATCATTTCAGGCTTTTAAAAAATCAGCCTCTGTGGTTTCGTGTGTGTGTGTAAGCGAAAGAATGAGAGAGAGCGCTTTTAGATGGAAGACCTCCCCCTTAGAGCGATGTAATGGAAGTGTCTTTGGGTACGCTAACCCTCCTGCCAGAACATTTGTAATTCAGTGCTGCATCTCTCATTAGCCGGCGAGATGCGTGCCACTGGGAGCCATGTGGCTGCTTTTGTGCAAGTTCAGCTGCTTGAGGAGAGGCCAGTGGGGCCTCTCATAGGCCTGACACTGGGGTTAGTCATTTTGTTTAGTGTTGAGGGCCCTAGCAAGACATGTAGTCGTGTAGTGTTTGACTTGCTATGACTACAAAGTGTGCTTAATTTTGCACAGTTGCTACTATGTTAGACCAAGGATGTCAGATCTGTTCGAGGTGTTGTGAAGACACCAGCACCGTGGAAACCACTGTCGAACTATTTACACTGTATACATTCGGCTTTGTATACAGCATTAATCATTTGTTTTGTGGTTCATCTGGATTGCCAGACATCTGTGCTTGATGTTGCTGTCGGCCTGGTGATTTTTCTTGGTTGGTTCCAAAGGAAACTTCCAGCAGCTAAAGCTTTACCCATTTGAATTCATCCTCCTCATCTCCACATTAGTGTGACTGGGATAATACTATAAGCAAGATAACTAAAGATGTGATTTTAGAAAATTGTAGAATCTTGAATGTGATTCTGTTTTGAAAGTTGTGCACTATTATTTGGACAGGTTATGCTTAAGAGACATGGGTGCTTTGGCTTTTATATTGGACGTTTATTAGTTTAATAGAAGATAAATGCTATTTACACTGAGTAAAGAGTTGTAGATAATGTTTGGAGCTAAGTGTAATAGCAACAAATAGAATATTTTTTACACTAAGTGTAAGATGGATGCTAGTCACACAAGTTTCAATAGTAGTGATTTGGTTTTTGATAAATGGTAGGCATGGTTACTGAAAATGGCCTTTGCTCTTATTTAGTTGGAGGCTAGTCCTTGACTTACTAAACTGGATTGGTGTCACTAAAATAAAGAGCCTTAATAAAGTATAATTTTGCGCATTCTTTTATTTATTTTTTACCCTTTTATGATTCCGAAATGTTTAGCCTTTGTCTCAGGAAAAAAATCTTGCAAAAATTGTATCATTTAGAGGTACAACAGCTTGTCAATGAGGCAGTATCCTTAAAGGGACAACTTTTTTGTACCTTATTTTGTACTCATTGTAGGATCATAGTAGTACCCATGTGACATATTACTACTCTAAGGTACTATTATGGGTGTGTGTGTATATGTGTATACATACTATTACTGTATACTATTAGGGGTAGACAGAGTTGTCCCTTTGCACATTCTTTCTCTGACTGTGCACCAATTTAGCAAACAATTTGTTTGTTAATGGCAATAAAAAAAGTCATGAATCTTAATTTGCTCTTTATTTGCTTCTTTCATTTATAAATCCATATATCAAATAGGTCAATGGAAAAGGGCATTATATCGCACTTTGCTAGACCCTACTTTCTTTTTTTAATTTATGTTACAATTGCATGTTCCTTTTGAATGCACAATACAGATATTTTAAAGAAACGTATACTATATATTTTAGATGCGTCTAATTGTTTTTAAGCATAAGCTAACCCTTATGGCAAGGATCTCCGGTGTCTGTTTAACACTGTTTGAGGTCCTGAAAGGCAAACCTGTCCATGGATTTAATGACAGTCTCTTGTTTAACACACAAGACCTTTTGACAGTCAAGGACAAATCTGACAGGATCCAGATAATATCATTAAATCCAGTTCCAGATAGAGTTTCAGCCATGGTGACTAATGGTGCTGTTAGCTCTGTAAAGTGATCTGAATTTAAATCACTTTTTACACCACAATAAGCTCATCAAAGTCATCGGCACCAGTCCTCTTGGCACGCGGCCGTGTACAACATTATAGCATTTATTTAGAACTTTCTCAATTCTCACATTTATTGTCAGGTTGGAAATGTGCTTCTCTAAATGAGCTACTTGCTGTTATTTCAAGACAGAATTGTCAAATTAATTAACATGGAACAAACAATCACTTTACAAGTAAATATAGCCTAATTGAAAGTATAATTTAGTGTTTCCGCAGAGACTAAAACAGTGTCTTGGAAATAAAGGAACATTGATCACACATGCACTTTGCCATCAGAGGGGCCTAGCCACTATGTTTCCATAGTAACCACCCCGGTGCCAGAACACGGCGTCCCTTTTTTTTCCTTTTTTTTTTTTTTTTTGAATCACCACTTGAGTGTCTTAAAAATAGTGGTGCTCTGCAGATGCTGAGAGCTCATAATGAGCTCTGGCTGCTTCGGGGGAGACAGAACAAGCTTCTTAACTGCTCACTCATAAATCAGATATTTTCAACCAATCCACATGTTTTTTTGCAACATGTGAAAAGGGGAAAAAAACACTCAACTGACCAGACCGACTGAGGTTTCGTTTTAATGGGGCCTATTCACACACAAATGCACACGTGTATGTTAACACTAAATGCGTGCATAATGCCATCTGTTTTTATGCAGGTACTCAACAGCAAGGCTGGGCTGATATTGATTCTGTTGCTGATAAGTGGTGCTTTAGTCCAGACTTGTGGTTAATGGCAGCGTCTGTTAGCTGTTTGTCTGCCGGCAGACGTGAGCTGCAAGCTCCTCTGCTCTTCCTGTCTTTCAGTTTTTTTGTTGTTTTTATATCATCTCATTGCTGCTCTACTGGCCACTGAGAGCAGCAATTGAATCAGTGTTGCTCTCATTGGATATACATGTACTTATCGGTCTCTGCAACTTTGTGTTTGAAGTCACATGTAGCCGCTTATACAGCTCCCTACCAATCTGGGTACGAATTACGTGGATGGTGGGGGTCTGACTGCCATAATTAAAGAACAATTTAAATTCTGATGTCATTTTCTCAGCCTCACTTTGTTTCAAACTTTGTTCTTCTATGAAACACAAGGAGATATTTCAAAATTTGTTTTAGCCTTTTTCGTTGATGCAATAGGGTCTGAAACAACTTTGGACCCCACTGACTTTCAGTGAACCCTCACCCAAATGAAAATCAAAACAAAATGTACAGTATTAAATTTGCAACATTTAATTAGCATTAATCTGTATTAATCTTCTAAAACATTACCTGTAGGAAAGTTCGAAAATAAACCCCATTAAAAATCATAATATAATTCAGACGGACTGGCAAGAGTCGAGGAGAAGTTGCCTCGCATATGCGCTGACAGATTTATGAGCAAACGCACATTATAGGATCAGGATGTCAATCCTGTCACAGTTAATGCAATAATATTGAGTGACGGCATAATATTTCCAGTAAGCATGTTTTAATGTAAACTCGCAAGGTAGAATTTACAGATTTAGTCAGCTGTTTATTTCAACTGCTGTAATTTAGCTGGAATCAATGGTTTCACAATTTCTTGCGAATATTTTGCTGAAGCGTCAAATTAGTCATAGTCTCGTATTTAGTGTCTGTGAAGGGCCAGAGATTCTCCGCTGGCTTCTTCCTGTGGAAAGTCTCTGTGACAGGCGAGGAGAAAAAGAACGACTTCTGTTTTTATGCAGCTTCATTCATGCACAGATGTGGGAAATCACCTCGTTTTTGGCCTTGAATATTTCAAGTCAGCAGCTATTTGTGTTGTATTCAAAATGAGGGATGTAAATGCCTTTTTGTAGATTTGTTTTTGCATTTTGACTGGAAAAATCTAAATCTCCCCCTCTCCACCATGAGCCTTCTAGTGAATGCTGGATTTATTTAGTGCTTTTTTTCCTCCCTCCTGTCAGGATCTTTCTTTCATTTTGCACATAATCACTTTTCACATATGCTGATTGCTCTACTAGCCTACTTTCCTGCTCACCTTTTTTTTTTATCCTTTTATTGTTCTTTTCTTTTTCTGTTTTCTTACGTTAACTGGCCTTTCCAGTGCCTCCCTGCTGACAGACTGGGAAGGGAATCATCTGTGAGAAGTAACAGCAATCCATGAGGTGAAAATCATTTCTTAATTGCTGCGATTTAGGCAGTGACCTGCTTGTGAGAATGGGTTTAGTTTGATCTGAAAAACGCCCTGAGCGAGCTTCTAACACCTGGCTGCCTGTCTGAGGCCCACACTATAATCGGGCCCACAAAAAAAAAGCTGGTTTTGTAGGAGAAAAACAGCGGATGCTTTGTTTGGCTGTAGCTTGTGTGTTAAATGGGCGGCTTGCACATTATGATCTATTTTCCTCTCAGACAGTATGGATTTTTTTGCTCTTCGGTGTGATAATTAATGGCTAATTTGTAGAATGTAATCTCGTGCTCTTCTATTAATTTAACACGCCTTAATGGCACATACATGTACAGAACAGGCTCACAGACACGAGTCACCATTTCAAATGATTTTCTGTTCCTCTCTTTGTAGTCATCTTGTCTTTCTTTCTCATTTTTTTTTTTAAACTGGCATCTGGGAAGTTGACTTGCAGGATGCAATTTGCTGTAGTCTTACATTCTATGCTCTATCTAAAACTGTTTTATGGTATTGTACATGCTGTTCTTTGTTAAAGTGTTTATATTTATTTATTTATATATATATATATATATATACACCGTTCAAAAGTTTGGGGTTAGTAAGATTTATTTATTTATTAAGGTTAATAGTTTTATTCAGAAAGGGCACATTTATAAAGTTACAAAATATTTCTACTTCAAATAAATGCTGTTCTTTTGAACTTTTTTATTCATCATAGAATCTTTTTTTTTTTTTTTTTGTAGGAAGCTGCACAACTGTTTTCAACATCAAAATAAGAAATGTTTCTAGAACACCAAATTATCATATTAGAATGATTTCTGAAGAATCATGTGACACAAGATTGGAGTAATGATACTGAAAATTCCATCCCAGGAATGCATTTAATTTATTATTATAAAATATATTAAAACAGAAAATATATAGTGTAGATTTTAATAATATTTCACACTATAACTGTGCACTATATGTTTGATCAATGAGGCCTTGCTGAAGAGACTTCTTTAAAATTACAAAATCTTACTCAACTTTTTTTAATGGTAGTGTATTAATTGAGAGACTATATGTGACCCTGGACCACAAAACCAGTCACATGGATACATTTTTGGAAATTGAGATGTATACATCATCTGAAAGCTGAATAAATAAACTTTCCATTGATGTATGGTTTGTTAGGATATGACCATATTTGGCCGATATACAACTATTTGAAAATCTGGAATCTGAGGGTACAAAAAAATCTAAACATTGAGAAAATCGCCATTAAAGTTGTTTATTTATGTTCACGATTGTGCTGCATCCACTCACAAAAATAAATGTTTTATATATTTACAGTAGGAAATTTACAAAATATCTTCATGGAACATGATCTTTACTTAATATCCTAATGATATTTGGCATAAAAGAAAAATCGATAATTCTGACCCATACAATGTATTGTTGGCTATTGCCACAAATACCCGTGCGACTTGTGACTGGTTTTGAGATCCAGGGTCACATATGTACAATCTCAAAAGATTAAAATAAAAAAGAGATTTAAAAATAATATATTAATTTTAACTGTAACAAGGTAAAATGTTAATGTCAGCTACTAATCTGCTGTTTTGCATTGCTGAAGTCTTTATGAGCTGTACTTGTAGAGTATGAAGAGATGAAAAATCGAGACCGACGAGTACAAAGTAGGAGAGCTCTTATTTTTTTGCATGCTACTTTCTATTTTGGTGTGGTGGAGAGACAGGAGGTCTTGCGCAGTGCCTGTCTGTGGTCACCCGGCCGCTGTGCTCCTGTCAACTGTCACTTTCTGCTGTGGTTGCATCCTTCAGCACCGGAGTAACTGGTAATCTTATCTCACTGTCAGTTCGCCTTACTCTCTGCCTGCCTTCTGAGCCCCCTTTAACCCCTCGAACCTCAAGCTGCCGCCAATCTGTCACCTCCCCTCTGTCTTACCAAGAAAGATTGAGAGAATGAACACACGTTGAACTCCCATATTTGACGGTTTCTACACTAATAAATCCAGCTCTGCTGCGTTGACTCACAATCCTGTTTATACTGGCCTAATTGTGATTATTAAAGCAGTTATTAGGCAAGCATAGCACTTAACCATTGTAAAATAACTAATGTATTGCTTTGAATGGTTCGTTGTTTTTCTATATCAATTACAATATAAGGAAAGAATGCATTTTTTAAAATAATAATAAAGTAAACTACTGTATAACCTGTATAACTGGCTACTGTAAAAAAAAAAAAAAAACACATTTTGAAACGTACCTCATCCAATTGGATTTTAGAGCTTCTGTCTGGAAAAATTGTGTCTAGCCACTGAATTAAGTCAGTCCAGGACCCCAAATATGTTCTATTGGCTGCAAACACAAAAAAAAACCCCAACAATGTCAAAAAACAAAACAACAACAACAAAAGTAGGGATAATCTATTCAGTGCCTGTTTAGAAACACAAAATCACTTTGATGTACAGTATGTGGTTTGAATAATGTTATTACGTTGAGCAATCTCTACTGAAAGACCCACTTAAACCAAAAAAGGCTTAGCAGGTCCGCTGACTGATTAAAAAAAAAAAAATTTTAGGAGGTTTGGCCATTTCTGAGAAACCAAATTAAATCAGTAAAGACCAGCTAACCATCTTTGGCTGGCTTTAGCTGTTTTGTTAGCAGGGATGTCCTTTTAAATCATAAAAACTAGATTAAACCAGTTAAGGCTAGCAAACCAGTTTAGGTTGGTTTTAGCTGGGGTTTTTTTTTATTATTATTATTTTTTAGAGCGAGGGATGGCTTTTAAATGATATGCTAGCATACAATCAAAGCTATAGATCATAAAGTAGAGATGTTCTCTTTTTTTTTTTTTTTGTCTTGCGTTTGGCAAGCTGACTCAATGACGTGATGCTAGCACAGCATGAGGTCTTTTTATAAAATGCAAATAAAACATCTCTCAGATTGTATTTTTAGAAACATCCAAAATAAACTTCCTCACTGTGGTTGTTTTTTTTATTGTACGGGCGCTTTTTACAGTCCTTAAAATAAAGATGGTCAACTAATAACAGACCAGCTAATCGCTAGTGGTTTGTCAGCCACAGACCAGTGGCATTGAAATCCCGTAGAGGAGATCCCCTTCCAAACTTGAGATCGGTTTTCAGCCTAACTCTTTTTGGCTCTGTATTATCCCACCAGATTGTCTTCTTCCTCTAGCTAATGCACTGTTATTTGGTGTAATGTAATAATGATGTCTCTGTGAGAATGGTCAACTTTCTCTGCCTCTTTTTGGGATATGAATGCTGTTGTCACGAACTGTCCCCTTGATGTTGCATAACGTGTGCAGTGTGCAAACCGTCAACCCCTCTCACGGGGGAAAGACCGTAAATCAACCAGGCACTGTGGTGACACAAATGGTCACAATGGCTTGATCTTTCATGCTTGACGACGTGCCTGAAAAGCGCAAATTGAATTTGTGCTGAGCGTTCACGTTACCACAGTTCTTGAAAAAATGGTGGGTTTGTACCTTTGAACTAGTTGACCTTTTAGTGGCTGTTTACTTCGGAGGAACAAAGCAGTTTAGATGAAGACCTACACTTAACACTCTCTTGCTTTCTAGCCACAATATGGCCTGGCTGGGCACAATGTTGCATTATGGGAAATTGAGGTAGAGAGGGAACTGTGTGTTCTCCACACCCTGGCTAGTTTTGGTCACTATGTCTATGATGTTTGGGCCTCTCCTTCAATTTAAAGGAAAGAAAATTCTGTCATGTACTCGTCTTCATGCTATTCCAAACCTGTAAGACTTTCTTTCTTCTGCAGAACACAAAATGAGATGTTTTGAAGAATGTCATTTTGTTAATAGTCAGTCAAATGGAACTAAGCAACAGAGCCCATTGACTTTCGTTGTATGGAAAATACATTTTTCAGCGTCTTTTGTGTTTCACAGATGAAAGTAAGTCATACAGGTTTGCAATGGCATGTAGGTGAGTTACCTTTAATTTAAAAAAAAAAAAAATTTTTATTGCCCACCAGGTAAAATATCATCTGGTCATAAAGAAGTGTAATAGCACACTTCTCAACAATATTTAGGCAACATTCTGTCTGTGGCACAAATGGTGCAAAATGCGTGCACTAAAATTTAACAGCTATGTTTAAGGGACTGAATTCCCCAAACTCAAGTATGAGCAATAATAATGTTATGTGTTTTTTATGTAAAACTGCTTATTCTTTTGAATATTTACCTCAGATGTGAAGTTTGAGTGGATTCCCTCTCATGTACTGTTCATTTGCTGTTCTCTTGGCAGGAGACCAGATCATTATACAGTTAGGATGACACACTGAAGGTCTATTTTGAAGAAAAGCCATAAAGTCTTCCTTTAGTGTATTTTTACTGATGGCTAAATTGAGGCTTATTGTAGAAGAAAATAGAGTGCGGAGGTTTTGGGGTTTTTATTTGACGGGCTCTTCTGGGAGATGACTGGCACACTTTCAGGGCCTGCTTGTTTTTCGTCTGTCAGGGAAAGATTGGACAGATTGCACTAATTCTTGGTGTTTTCCCATGTCTTCTCCAACAAAGGAAGTTGTAATGCTAAAATAAGAGAGAACATGCTCAAACTAACTTTCTTTACTGTTGTGAGGCAATCTGGTAGGTCTAAGCGGTGGTATTCGCAGGTGGGGTGGCTTAACTGTCAGGTCAACCGTGCATGACTGTGTAGAGACATCCTGTAATGTGAGCGCCTCAATCACGCCATCGTTCTAACCACTAACGTCCAGTTAGAATCATAGAGCGGTACCTGTTATGATGGAAACTACCGTGGTTAACATCATGGACATTGAACGCTATCAGTTTTCAGGCGTCATTGGTAATGACAAGGAATCAGTTCCTGGAGAGATAATTTTTCATGGGTTGGAAAGTACCAGGATTTGCTAGTTTCTCTAAACTTTTTATCACATGCCATTGTGTATTTTATCAGATTAATGAGAATTTTATACTTACAACACTAATTGTAACATTGAACAGTAGTGATGCATTGATTATGATTTTTGATGGTAGATTCCGCAAATGGGCCGATTCTGATACCGGGCTGATTCTGATCCAGTGTAAAAGTCTGGAACAGAGATCGGACAATATAAAAAAATAATAATAAAAAAAACGGCCGGTTGCTAATCGGGTGTTTTAAGCAAAAACTGCCCAGTTCCTATTTGTCTGGTTGCCCGGTGCATCTCTAGAGAACAGGATCAGGAAATGTTGCAAGTTGCATTACCTTTATGAACACCCTATGTATTGGAGAACATGCTTTAACCACTCTAGATGGCATAATGGCATATTTTTTTGTAAATGGGAACGTTAGCATGCGTAATGTATAAGGCCAGAAAATATGACACCAGTTAGGCTATGTTAAATTTCCCTGAACTGGAAAATGAATTGGTGTTTTTGGCCATGAGCAAGTGTGTGTTCTCTTAACATGACTGTAAGGTCATGCTCCTCTGAGAGACCCATTTAAGGTCCCTCTGAAAAATCAGAAGCACTGATGCAAAAGTGTGCCATAATTTCCTGAGGAAAAGAATGTGTGGGGAGGAGTGTGTATTACTCAAAAATAAAATGCTGGTGTGAATTCAAGTACAAGGATCCACGTTATAAAGGAATCATTTGCATACACGAATGCATGTAGTCAGAGCTGAATTTAAGATGGCCTCTGAAGGCTCTCTTCCTGTCAGGCTGCTGTTAACACCTCTCCCCTGCTCATAGGGGGCGCGGGGGCTTCCTTTGTTGCAGCTCACCAAGAGAAAAAGAAAAAGTGGAAGGAGTATACAGAGCCTGAAGCGATAAGAGCCATGATGACAGGCCCATCACTCCACCCAAACCCACACTTCTTCAGAATGATACATCAGCTCATGTCCAACACCATTCATATTTTAATTTTTTTTTCTCTTTCAGACCTGTATCTATACTAAGGGAGTGCAAAATTACATTTTCAAAATTGATTAGTCAGTGAGTTTTCTGAACAACTAGTTGACCACAGCTGATATAATTAGGCTTGTTTGGGCTTCTTTTGACCCTGAATGGACACGTTTCTTAGGGACCATTTATGTTTAAAAAATGTCTAGACATGCAGCAGGGAACAGGAGCGCAGGAGTCTCGAAGACTCATTTTAAATGGACATTTCATTAAAGGAGATGCATTTAAAGATTGAACTTTCCAAGAGGGTTTTACATTATGCGTAAAACCTATCGAATTTACAAACTTCTTTGGGTCATTTAAGGGTGTTTTTAAGGGTCATGAGAGAAATTGCAGGACTTTTTTTTAATTGTTAATAGAAGAGAGAACGCGTTTTACATCCTGCATAAACCAGCCTGACCTCCCACGGCTGCTGCCACATTAGCCAGACGGCCAGGAGGCAGCTTGTGCGAGCGTGTGTTATTTGTGTATTCGTTGAGTGTGTGCGTTTGAAGCCATTCATTCTGAGTCCCTCAGTCTCCCGTGTGTAAATTTCTGTCGCCACATGGCTGGTTACCTCCTGTGAGTAAACATAAAGCTCAGAGAGGTTAAGAAGAGGAGCCACTGTGTCTCCTGCACAGGGAACGAGTTAACTACTCACGCAGCAGTGAAGGAGAGTGTGCGAGCGAGCAAATGAATGGCTGTGAAAACGAGCAGCATGCTGCTGTTGTCGGGCTGTAGGAGGGGAAGAGAGGTAGGCGGAGCTATGAAGATGCCTGGCCAAGTCTGTGGTTGCTAGCTGTCTCTCGAGGGCCTCTGATTGGCTGGCACTACGTTTAGAGAACAAAGTACTTTTGATGGGTACGCTGCACATCCCTGGGTCTAATGGGACTCTGGGTGGCATTGTCCCGCCATTAGCCGGCTAAGAGGCCCTAGCATTGCTCTGGTAATTGCACACAGGACAATGTTTGAGATGCTACCATTTTTCTGCAGCGTACAGTGTGTATACTATGCAAAGCATGCACATTTTCTGAATACATAGTGGAGTATAGAACCAAAGTACACTGCTCAAAATACTTTATCCCACAATGCAAATGCACTTGAGTTGACCTTTCATTTCCAATGTGACTAATGAACCAGAAACAATGTCAGTTGTGATTTTTGACATGGTCAAAGTCAGTTTTTATACATTATTAGATAATGCAAAAGAACCACTCACATAATTAAATATATAAATACAACATGAGTTGTAGTGAACCCAGTGTTGCTGTTTGAAATTTGTATTCTTCAGTAATGTGCATTGTTAAAATAATACGCCATATTCTGTATTGTGCACTGTCATTTTGAACAGACATTGGTAAATGCACAGGTGCTCAATCCAAGAACAGTGTTTTTTGGCCCTGAGGCCTTAGTTTTCACAATTAAAAATAAATCTCCCTATTTGCATGTACTGTTCCTTATTTGACAAGTATTGAGGGATTCTTTGAAGCTGTGCCATTTTCAGCATCTTATTTTCGCTGAGCTGAATGCTGCAGCAAACTTTGAAATTCCTGCCAGTTTACATTTAGCAGAATTGCCTTTTTTTGGCCTCACTGTTAGCGACATACAAATCAATTTTGCTTTCTTGCTTTTGTCTTTTTTTTTTGACACTCAACACTCTTCCCCCCCCTGCCAAACCATCTGCCATTGTTTGAAATTTTCTTTAAACAGCCATAAACATTGTTCATTCAGTTCATTTGACTCCAATAAAAAACACTTATCTTCACACAGTAGTGACAGAAGCTATAAATGCACCCAAATCAAAGGCTCTCTATGTGTAGAGAGAGTGAGCGAGTGACACTTTTAAACATGCCGAAAGCTTGACGTTACAATTCGCTTTCATAATAAAAACAGGAACATTCCAAAGACTTATTTACCTATTAAAGGAGGGAACGCAAGCCATATCTAGAGAATTGAAGTTTAGGTATTTTAGCTCGATTGAAGTAACCTTCTATTAACACTGTAGCAACCACCATGAATTTTAGCAACTAATTAACAACATTCTAGCAAACCACCCAGAACACCTCATAAACCACATTGCAATGATAACGACTTCTGCACAGGAAAGGGCCATTCGTGTTTTCAGCAGAAAATATTAAAATGTAGTTTCACCACAGTGCTCAGTCATTTCTCAGTAGTTTCAATGGGATTTAAGTGTTCATACCTCAGGAAAAACTCATTCAGATTTCCTAATTTTTTTTTTTCTGTGTCATGACCTAACACTACTGTTAAAAGGAGAGAGTGGAGAATGATGGTAAATTCTGAGCATTGATGATCTGTGTTTTCCCCCTCCCTCTATTTTCAATCTGCTTCTCTATTACAGTCACTGTTTCCTCTCAGTGAAAGTGTCTGAGTCACCTGCACCTGAATGACAGCTCTGCTTAACCTGGATATTTAAATTCAGCGTGGCGTTAGCAGAAGCAATTGCCTGTCTGCCAAATGCATGCATAAATGTTGTTGGGGAGAGACACAGTGTGTTTCCTGCAGTACCCTCCCCCACCTTGTTGTATTGAGATTGTTATTGTGAATCACTAAAATATGTTGGGATCCTGAGCTAGTTTCAGATGTTAATCTAATAACCTTGCCTTCACTGAAATGCGTGCTAGCTCATTTGCACCTCCTATACAAAAAGGGGTAGGGGATATTGTAGAAGTTGTTTTTAAACATCTGTTACGATTGACTTGGCTAAAATTAATCTGTGGTTCCCTGTAAATTTGTACTGTACCGCACTTCAAGTGGTGAGTGTATGTGGAGTGAAGGGTACTTGTGTTTAAGGTTAGCCTGCTGTAAGCTATGCTAAGGAAATGGGGTTTCCCTCTGTGCTTCCCTGCCTGTGACATTTACCAGGAAGTCAGTGTTGTCTGTCTGAGATCAGTTTCATTTTGACTTGTACGGTTTGTAAATATATGCAGATCACAGGTAAAGAGTTGTGCAGAAATCAGTTTTGGGTTGAGCAGGCTGTAGCCTAGAAACATGAGTTTCCATTTTGTTTTTGATGACCAAAGCAAAACTAATTTAACCGTATACACCAAGATTAAATTGTAAACCAAACATGTTTAGCTTAATTAATCACAGTCTTGTTGAACCGTGTTAAGTTTGTTCATGTATAAAATAAAAGGGCAGAAAATAAATATATTATCATAAAATGTTAGCATGGAAAATGTTAAAAGGCGCCATGCCAACTGTAAATGGCTTACTGGATGTGTTTGTAGCATTTTTACTTTGACACTTTTTTTTGCCACTGTTCACCATGGACGATTGTGGGTGGTTTGTGAAGTTTTAAAACCTCTCATGGAAGCTTTCATTGCCGCTGTGTATTAGCTGATTAAAAAGTACAGTTACACATGTTTAGGTGGAAGTGAGTAGGAGTAAACAAAGGCTCATGCACGCAGCTGAATCGCGGAATCTAATCAGCACGGCTTCCTGCCGTTTCATTGATTTTCTTGAAGGCACACATTTGGGGAAATATCTAAATGGATCTCCGTGTGCGTAATGCAGTTTCCGACCGAGGTTGGGTAAACTTTTGCCGTTTAAATGCTAAGGCTCTAAGGCTTTTTTAACCTTTTCATTTGAGTCATTATATTTGGAATAGGATGTTCCTTTTGAACATTTTCCATTTTAATATTTTGTATTTTGCACAAACATCAGAAGTTTTCTGTTCTTCCTTTACAAGTATCTCACCCGAGACTGATCAGAAGTGACGTTTACATGTTCTGTCCAAATCCAGTTGCTGTAAAGTATGTTAGTTATTGTCCCCTTGCTGCCCTAAACTTCAGTCTCTTTTCCACAATCCCTCTCATACCTTGGCCAGCTCCCTCCCACTTAAGGTTCAGAGGTTTAGCCAGTGGTGACGGCACATCCGTTTACCCCCCACATCCCCATCATTCTTTTCTTTCCACGTCCTTGCAGAATGGGAGCATTTGTGTCAAGTTTCTCCCTCAATCACGTGTGGGTGACTAGCCCTTACAATGGGAACACTGTAGGCTCGGTTCCCAGCAGAGAACTCAGTAGTTCCTGCCGCTGAAGGAGTTAGAGATTGGATGGGAAGGCTGGCTGATACGTGTGATCCATTCCTCCCCCGACTCGGCTTGCTGAATAGCACTGTGTCTTTGGTGAGAAAGCTGGGCTGTTTTGCAATTCCAGCGGTCTGACTTGCATTTCGGTGCATTACAGACCTATTCTCGTCTTGCACCAGTGTAAGACTCTTGCATCTTCTTATATTAGAGCCTTAAAAATTGAGCTGCAAGTTGTGACTTGTTTGAATCTTTCTAAGTCTTAATCTTATCCTGCATTTCACAGCAAGCTTTGAGTTATAGTGAGAAAAATGTGTTTGGGACTTTGAGGCTTTGGTACATCAGTAGAGTAGCCAGGGAATATTTATGCAGGCTGTGTATGCAAGCCAACCATGTGACCAGCATATCTGGTCATCTGAAATCCCAGACTGTGTCCTCTAGTTCCTGTAAGACAGTAGCAGAGATTAATGAATGCTCTCAAGACAACAGATGTTTGGCCAGGTCTCACTGTTACTGTTATAGTTCACTTTTCTGGTCTCTGTAAATCCGACAGTCCATTGTGGAAACTGGTGTTGGAAGAGAAGGAACAATGGTTTAACCATTTACTGTGCTTCCTGTGAATGTCTGGTGATGCCAGATCAACAGCTTCAACACAGAAGAAACAAGCATGCACAACTTATCTATAAACCCTTTCATGCATAATATGAAATATCTAATAACAGTTATGTGTTGGCAGGCAGAGCTGATCGTCAGAAGCATGAAACACTGCTGTTACTTTATTCAGTCGGTAATAGAGCCCTTGTTCTCAGTTTACCTCAAAACAGAAGACTGTATGGTACTGATGGTGTGAGATGTGTTTTAATGTACGTGCCCGGGGGAGGGAGAGGTTGAAAGGAGAGCTTGTGAGAAAATAATCCAATTAGTCAAGACACTACAGTGATTGTGCTATTTCCACAACCAACTTTTATCACAACTCTAGTGTCATTGTGCCAGTTTAAATGGCAGAAAATGTGCTAGTCACACATTGTTCAGCATTACATTTCACTTTTTGGTATTTGATGCTCAGCGTTCAATGGCTACGTCTGGCTTTAGGAATGTCTGGAATGAGAGTTTGGAGTGTGTCAGCGTAACCTCAAGAATTCCTTGGAATGTTACCCATGACCTCATGAATGATTTAAAAATAGCTTCCTCAAGCCCCCTTAGTGGCATATAGCATATTTTTAGCCCAGTAAGAAGTAAACTGGGCTGATATTAAATAATGAACCATAGACTGTAAAAAAATATGGACGTAGTGTCCGTGACGTCACCCGTAGGTTTCTGAAGAGCATTTTTGAAGCCTAAAGTAGGCGGAGCCGGCCGTCGCCATCTTGGCCTTGCGTCACTCCCGGATAACAAAAAATAGGCAAAGAGGCGGGGCGTGAGTGGAGCTGAGGAGCCTTGCTATGATTCTGTACTATTCTGCTAGTTGAAAATGTATTATGCAGTAACTTAATATTACTCTGAGAGTGTGTGTGTGACAGTGATTTATGTGCTTAACGTTACATGTCAGTCACTCTCTTTTTATAGTCTATGGTCCGTCAGCGCGGCATCACTCAAGTTCGTAGAGAGCTTATTCAGTCCATTTTAAATTCAGATTTTGGCCGCCTCTCAAATGGGTTAAACCATAGATATATTGCCTATGAAGTTCAAGTAAATGCGCTAGAAAATCCGCGCTCATTCATGGATGTGCATTTATTGCATGGACGGAGAAAGCGCCGACACCTGCTGGATTTAATCTGACGGTAGCCTACTTAAGCATATTATAATCTATCTGTTCCGTGAGAGCAGAACGAACGAGCCTTTATTGACGTTTTTAAATCTGAAAAACTCCAAAAAGCAACGAAACTGTCAGACATCCATTAGTGCATGTTCACAGAGGAAAACAACTGAAATACAGCGCTGGTTGTTCTCTCGAACGATACTCGGTGACAACGACGGAATCCTAAGCCGTGGGCGAAGTAATGGGTGTATTAAATTGTATGAAATAATCCCGGAAAAAAGCACAAAACACTGCAGAGATGGCAAGTTCAGCAGCTAAAATTTGCTGAGGTGAAGTGACGGCTAGTAACAACAGCAGACAAAAAGCTAGCAATGACATCAGTGGGAATCCATCTGTCACTCAAGTGGCCACACCCTTAATTATGCAGAATTTTAAATATTAATCAACTAAACGGATGAGTTATAAAAAAATTCACCCCCCCTCACAGTTGTTATGAAGGGCAAAATTAGCTGTATAGACCAACGCCACATAGAGATAATTTGGATTTTTAAGTCTGAAAGGGCACAAGTCATGTGCTACTGAATTTTCACTGAAAGTTTTAAAAGGCGTAGGTGGTGGAAGAATGAATTGTGTCTTTCTCACCTGAGGTATATCAGTGCTGCTTTGACCACCAAGCTGCCACCTTTCTGTAGGCATGGAATCTTTAAACCTAGAGGAATACATCTCTGTAAAATGATTCTTAATGGGCATTCCCTGTTAACAGATTCTGATCAGTACCTTTACTGCTGCTTTTCAGGTTGCTTGGAGATAAGGCTAATGTTTGGAGTCCAATTTCAACTCCAAACAGTTGTGTGAATGTTCTAGTTATGGTTCTGCTCAGACCTGGTTGGCGACCTGTCAGGACCTTGAAACATGAGTCGTCCCAATCAACATATTGCCAGGACAGTACAAGAATAAAAACAGGGACTTAGAGGTCCGGTGGGGACAGGGAGGGGAGGGATGTTTGTTGAGACAAGGCAGTGTGTGATTTAGGGAAGTAAGAGTTGGATGAGTGGCCAAACTCCACCCTTTGGGAACAGTGCATGGTGTGGATGCAAGCCATCGGTAAAGACTGTCTGAAACTCTGAAGTGTTCCTCTCAAGTGGACAATGGTCGGAAATAGAAGGGAAGCACATATGATATTTAGTTTTATGTACTTATCTAAGACTTTTCCAAGGAATTGTTGGAGCGCCCTAGTCACTTGAAGCTGAGGTTGTAAATGTTATCACTTCTTTGAGGTTGCCTTTCAAATGATGCATATCTGGTTGCGAGATGTATAGTAATGTAGACCTATGATGTTTATTTTCAGGCAGTTCTTCACGTGTGAGCCGTCTCCCCAACAAGATACAATCGAGCTGATAATCATAATTTGTCTCCCTCAGCCCTTGCAATCCTCGTTCGAGTTCTCACTTACTGGTGAAGTAATGTTGCATTACCTGTCAGGTAGTTGTCCATTGTGAAGTCCACACCAGTGCATGCTCAGCGAAATGGTGGATCGAGGCATCATAGCAGCTACATGGGGCCTTCATGAGCACCCTTCTGAATCATAAAGGTTAAATATTTTAAGTCCATTAAATTCCCTTTTTCATATGGGGAAAACTTCCTTATAATCCAGGGCTCAGTTCTTCAGTTTTTTGTGTGATAGTGTTTGATTATGAAAATAATGTTTATGAGTCATGTGCATTTTTGGTTAATTTTGAATTATTTCTGATTTGCTTGAAATGTATTAAAATGATCAAAATCTTAACAAAATCGGTGCTCAGTTAAATTCTTGTTTCTGTACTGGTTAGCAAAAGTGGAAAGATTTGTTTTCAGATGTTGAGCCTTCTATTGTCATTTACTGCTCCATGACATCATCAGCTGGATGATGTTTTTCTGTGCATTCAGACACAAACTCTCGCTACTGTTCTTTGACTCATCACAAAAAATGTTTCTTTCATGTCCGCTACAGTGATATGACTCATTAGTAGCATAGAAATGACTTGTGTGATGTGGTTCAGTGTTTGAGGCTATGACTTCATTACTGCTAGTGTCTCCACTTGTTTATGAGGGGAAGTCTGCACAAAGCAACTGGGTAGACCTCCCGTACGCTGTCCCTGGGTGGCTTGGTCCCAGGTTGTGGTTGAGCTTGAGTAAGGGTGACTGGGAGAAAGACTGGGTGGGCAGAATTATATAGGACTGAGGAGACGAGTCAGATGGTTGTGCCAATTGGGCAAAAGCCTGGCAAATCCTGAATGATAAAATGTCACGCCAAATACTATACTGGTCATGTACACCTATAATGACTGAGTGAGCCGAGTCACTCGAATCCACCGAATCCACCCATGGCCACCTGGAGACAGCGTTCCACTTAATCACAGTCATTTATTTACCCACCCCACCGGAAAAAGCCCCCTGTGATGAGTGAATGTATATTTAAGCCCACACAGTGGTTTCGCCATGACAGCTCCACACAGTAGCGGTGTAGAAAGGCAGAGCCGTGGGCTTGGGTTCAGTGAAAAGTGAACAGAGGATGTTTGAGCTCAGATGTATTTTAGAAAGTGCATCCTGTGCATCTTCAGCCAACATGACTGTGGACAGGAGCGTGTCCAAGATACCTCCTCCGCGAGAAAAGCAGCTTCAGATGTTTCTTGAAATGGGCAAGCTAGATATGTTTAGACTGGCACTTGATAGTGAAGAGCAAGTATGAGGTTATGGACAAGCTCTACTTGGCATTCTCCGTAATTCTCCTTCATAATACCTCATTCTTACTCTCTCTCCTTCCTTCTCTCTCATTCTTTCCCTATCAACCCTCTTCTCCTTTATTCATCTCTGATCTGCCTTATTCCAGATTATGTTCTGTTCTTTAGTCTCCATCATACTCCTATTGTCCTCCTTTCTATACTTTCCTGGTTTTCCTCATTCTCCTCTGTTGTCTTTTAGTTCTACATCATTCTTCCTTGTTCTTTCTTGTTCTCCTTTATTCTTCTTTCATGTCTTTTATTTCTTCCATGGCCCCTTTTGTCCGGTCCAGCCGAAGACCACAAAGGGCTGGGTAACGTGAGAGAGTGGTGAGAACTGAGATGTTTTAACAGTTCCCCTCATTATTTCTGTGTGTGGTTAACCATTCCCTCAAACCTCACTACTTCTCCATATTCTGAATGTCTGCAGATGAGGGGGATTTTGACGAAAGGCCCACTTGAGGTCTTATAACTGTATAGAACAACACACCATGTTTAATGTTGCCCTGCGTCCCTTTTTGAACTGTTTACACACACAAAAAAAACTTTGAGAGGAAAACCCTCAACCTTCAGTATAGTGACCTTTTTTTGTTTTTGCTGTATTGGGAGTTATCCAGTTGTATGAACACATTAGTGCCCACAGTCTCACCCCCCTTCACCGCACTAGAAATCCTTTCAAGTGTGTAAGCACAGAAACTCTATCTTTTATTAAGCCAGTGTAACTGTGTGTTGATCTAATGCATTGGGCCACTGCTCACTCTTTGGAGGACATCTTTCAAACCATTAGATATTCACTGGATTGAGGTTTTTAGAGTGTCTGTTTTATACTGAAGGAACCATGTAAAAAAAAAAAAAAAAAATTAAGGGCTTGTTTAGAGTTTATTTACATTTACATTTACATTTATTCATTTAGCTGACGCTTTTATACAAAGCGACTTACAATTGCTATATATATGTCAGAGGTCGCACGCCTCTGGAGCAACTAGGGGTTAAGTGTCTTGCTCAGGGACACATTGGTGTCTCACAGTGGATTCGAACCCGGGTCTCTCACACCAAAGGCATGTGTCTTATCCATTGCGCCACCACCACCCCCCCCCCCCCTATTTTATGATGTCATTGTTCTCAGATCAGCCTGACCCATAATCTAAACCAGTGGCATGGCCTATTTCTTAGCCATCCATGAGCAAAATGAGTTGAGGTGGGTTTTTACTGGGTGATGCATAGGAAACTGTTAATATTTTAACAGTGCTTTAATGGATCTCTTTATGTATGTGTTTGTTTACACAAAAACACTCTTACAGTGTCTTTTGCACAATGTAGGTCAGTAAGAGTGGAAGTGGTCCATGCCAGCTCATATCATATAAGATCTATCGGATGCTTCCATAATTCACAATGCTGCTTTTATTTTGATGTAGCCTCATTTTGCCTCTCTACGCATCAGGAATACTGCTGCCTGTATTGGCTTGTCTGTACACACATTCTCATATGCACATGACTGTATGAACAAATCCTAGCAGACTAATGTTTTTGTGTGTGTGTGTGTGTGTGTGTGGCACTGAGGACACACCCTGCCCATATCTTTGAGTGCGTAATCAAAGCAGAGTTTCCAAACAGAAGCAGAGACTATAATTACATGCTTTCTTTCATCCTAATGGAATTGTGGCTGTACTTTTTGAAGCCGTTTTGCTTCTACAAGATTCCTGGCAGTTTAACAGGTTTATGTGATGCTGTTTGTGTTCTGAAGATTTTCAGACGCCTGTCTTGTGAGACGCTGACGACGAGCGAAAGGAAAAAGGAGAACTCTCATAGTTCTGTTAAGTTTTTTTTGTGTGTGTGTGTGTCATTTTTTAAGTGATATCAGAACATGTTGAAGCTTTCCATGAAATTATCTTTTAAGTTATTTTTCAGGAAAGTGTGAAAAGAGAAATGCAAACTGACTTTTGGTTTTAATGCACCACTCACTTTGAAATCTGTAGATTAACAGCATTCTCTGACAAACTTTTTTTGTGTGTAAATAACCGAAGCCTTCCATGAAGCCATTACATAAACTGTTACATTAGCATTAGCAGAACATCTGATCATCTGTTTCATGTGCTCTTTCACTGTTTTGCACCTCAGGCCGTGTGTAGAGGTCTGTGTGAGATGCCGGTGTCGGCGGCTGTTGATTCAAGCCTATTGAGTATTGAGTAGCACGGGACAGGATGGGACGTGTCCGTGCACCTTAATCAGCTGACATTAGCACTACTGTTCCCGCCAGCTCAGCCGGGATATAAAGAATAATCGATGGCAGATTATTTGCAGTGACCTTCTGGGCTTAAGGGACAGACTTTAATCCTGTTCGCGTATCGGCGTCATTGATCAGCTGTGCACAGCTAGCACTGACCATAGAGGTGTTTCTCAGTTAGTGTGCGGCGCAGGCCAGCGTGCTGGAAGAGAAGTGATTTTGTGAGGGGAAAAGGTTGCCAGACTCTGAAAAATAACAGTGTAGCTATTTTAAGAGGCTTTGATTAGGCCACAGTGACTGTGTGTACTGGAGATGTGCTCTAGCCTGTATTTGTCTGTATATGTCTTTTTTATTTTCTAACTATTTTTGTCCTATATTGTCTCCACTGTAGTGTTTTAATGTTTTTGGTTCTTCCTGACTCCTAAGCATTTATTTTCTCACCTCAGCTTTTTCTTCACTGCGTCTCATGGTTTTCTTTCTAGATTTTCTGCACGCTCACCTAAATAAGGTATTGACTTAAAGTCTCTCTCTCTCTCTCTCTCTCTCTCTCTCTCTCTCTCTCTTTCTCTCTCTTTCTCTCTCTTTCTCTCTCTCTCTCTCTCTCTCTCTCTCTCTCTCTCTCTCTCTCTCTCTCTCTCTCTCTCTCTCTCTCTCTCTCTCTCTCTCTCTCTCTCTCTCTCTCTCTCTCTCTCTCTCTCTCTCTCTCTCTGTTAACTCTCCATTTCATGCTCAGGGTCTTGTCTGTCAATACTTGATTTACATCCACAAGGGCTCGTTTCGGTTTGGACCAGGCCGACGGTGTGAAATTATACTTTTATGTTGAATGATTCATAATTTAGTTATTGATAGTTGTAACATGCAATATATTGATAACTGAATCATTGTAGCTTTAATGTTCCCTTCTGTGTAAAAGTTTTGGGGTTTCTGTAAAATGTTTAGGCTACATGTTTTTGAAAGAAGTCTCTTATGGTCACCAAGACTGCATTTATTTGATCAAAAATACAGTAACAAAAGTAATATTTTGAAATAATAAAGGACATAAAGAACAGCGTTTATTTGAGAAAAAATATTTTGTAACTTTTGTCATTTTACTGATCAATATAATGCATCCTTGCTGAATAAAAGTTTTAATTCCTTACCTCAAAATGTTCATATTTTTTAAGTTAAGGTTCCTGTTCTTTTTCAAAATCTACTTTATGTAAGATTATTTGTCATCAGATTATTTTGGTTGTTTTAAGTCAGTTCCATCAATCGGATAAAGCACTTTAAAATTTGAAATGATTGTGCAAAACACGTTTTTTTTATTTTAATTTTTTTTTTATCCCTTCTATACGGAGCATCATGTGGCAGCTTTTCTTTCGAGCTTCAGTCATTGTCCCTTCAAAGGCAGTTTTAACCAAATTAAATAGAATTTGTCTGCACATGATTTGCACTCATTTGGAAGTGGAAAGTAGAGCATTCTTTGAATTAAAGATATATTGGCACAAACTGATGCGTGCTTGAGAGGATGTGGCTTGATGACCTCAGTCTGATTCAAGCATCCACCAGGCCTTCTCAGAAGCCAAGTTCCTCTGTTTCTGTGACAAGGCGGATATAGGCTACTCATCTTTCCCCTTTTGTCTGTCCATCTCTTTCAGTTTTAACAGTGTCTCAATCATTTATAACACTGAATAGCTGTGCCATGTCAAAAAAGAGGCAGTGGACCGTTTTCATTCTTATAACAGCCCAATCCTTCCATCCCATCACTGCCCGCCTGTCCAGAGTAGATGTGTATGCTGAGTTATGTGTGTTTTCTCCTGGCTGTGCTGAATGGATGGCTGTTTTTCTAAAGTACCCTCCTCTCACCCCAGTGCACCATCAGCAGAACAGCACTCTGTAAAAGACTGGCAGGACCGAGAGCGGGACCGCCTACAGTCCTGGCAGGCGCCGGCTACATTATTGGCTGGCTTAATTGTGGACAGGAAATCTGGGAGTCGAGTATCCCATGTGACCCCTGTGGGATGATGTCTGGCACAGTAGAGCATTGTGGGAAAGGGGAGGAGCTTTGCCTTGTACAAAACCATCAGTATAAGTGTTTCTAGGTTTGTTAGTGCTGGTTTATGGTTAGGCCGCGGTTTAACCGGGAGTGTGACTGTCCCATTAAAAAATAGTGGTGGTTTGTTGTTTATTTGGAGTTTTCAAAGATATTTCACTTCTACATGGTGTTTGTTAATATTTGTGTCATTTTCACCTCATTGATATCTTGCTACCAATGGTGATTTTATTTTTTTTCTCTTCTTTTTTTTCCAAAAACAACAGTCAATAGACTACAACAGTCAGGTTCTGAAAGTAAAAATGCATTCATTAATTTTCTTCATAGGTACATTTTTATTTTTTATTTTCATGTGTAGGCCTACATAAATAGATTTTTAACTTATAAACCTATAAAATACAGACCTAAATCTATGGTATGTATGCATATTGAAGGCATTCGTTTGTATTATTTTAAAATTAAGTTGAAATAATTATTTAACAGCTTCAATCGTAGTGAAAAACTACATGACCTGTGATGCTGTAAGGAAAATTCCACCAATCAAAGAGTCGCTGTCTTTCCCATGAAACGCCATGATGTAATCGTGTCGTTCTTGCTATGCTCTCAAAATAATTAATTGCAAAATATGCATACATTTATAAATGTTAAATGTTAATAAATGTTTCTATAAATAAAATCAACTTGATGAATAAATATGTATTTCTCCATTTTCATTGTCATTCGCAATGCTTCATGGTATTGTAGTTCCCTGTTAAAGTTAAGTGCACAGTCTTGTACCTTTTGTCTTTTTCTCCAATTAGCCTAGATGCTTTTTTGCTTCAAATAAAACGTTGTAATGTTGTGATTTACCTTGTACCTGATTTGTTTGGTTAATGGCTTATAACGCTTTAAGGCTTTTTTAAATCCCTAAAGAAAAAAAATAATTTCAGTGCTCAGACTATAGAGCGCATTCATTCTTAAGATGCTCCGCTAGTTCCTACAAATCCTAAAAAATAGCATCAGTGCTAAGAGGTTGCTTACACGGATCCTCACTGAATAGCGTCTGTGGACTGCTTAGTTTTCTCTTCAGGAGTAAACAGAGGCTCTTTTTTTTCTTTTCTTTTTTCTTGAGCAGTGGCACCAGCTGTCTTAACAGCTAATCTTTCTGTAATGGAAATTGACAAGCTACCAGCATGACTCTGCTATGCCGTTATTGAATGCCTGTCATATTTTTGGCTTTTTTATTTTTTTAAAGCTGGATTATATATAGTATGGTATACAATTTTCCCCAAAGACTTTTCATCTTATATGCTGAACTAAAAATATGTGCTTGTAACTACTGTGAGCTCAGTTAGCAAACAAAGGGAAGTTATTGCAAAGTTTGGTTACAGACCAACCGGCCATCACACACAAACTCAACACACATTCACCTCATCTGTTCATTTCAGGCCATCTTTGCTGATCTGTTTGTTTCTGAAGTAGACACCTCTCCATGACTGAGAGGGTTGCGGAGGCCGGTGTGTACCCAGCATGCAGGGAGCAGACCCTGTATGATTTCAGCTGACAGGTGCTGGCCTCGTCCACAACGTTTGGCTTCCACTGCGTAATAAATCGACGCGTCACATCACACCGAGGCGTTCCAACAGCTAACGTGTGAATTTAATAGGAATGGCATGTGCTTAACCCACGTGCTACATTGTTCATAGTTTACAGTGACGCACAGACGTGTAGTGACAAGGAGTAGTTTTGCTACATCAGTAGTAGGCTATACTGGTTTGACAAATTAAAGTGGTAGTGCAGATGCATTGCTTACAGTGTTTATAGGTGTTTGGAGACAGGTTTTTTTGTTTTGTTTTGTTTATTTGTATTTTTGTTTGAAGTGCCATGATTGCTGATAGTGAGGTAATGGTGGATTATAAATGATACAATTTCAAGTTAAAATATCCAGTGATTTTTAATTACTATATATTTTTTCAATGTTAAAATAATTGTATTAATAATTTTTACTCCATTCATAGATTATTACTGCAAAAAAATGTGTTTTGCTCCTTTTTGTTTGAGCTTAACCAATGACATGAGTTTGTGGCCGGACTATCTGTTTGTCCAACCAACAGCAGACGTGGGAGTATTAGGAAAATACATGTTTGAGACTGCTATTGTTTTAATTAAATTCCTTTTGGAATTACTAGATAATTAATTTGCGCACACGGTTAAAATGCTTTGCACGCTTTCCCAGTTTCCCTTGACATTGAGCCTGGACTGGTTTGGCAGGTTGTTTGTGTAATGAAGGTGTGTTGTGTATTCGTACTGTACTGCTGTATTATAATCTCCCCTGTAGATCAGTTTTGCTTACTGAAACCACTCAGTGGTGTCTCATATGAGTAATGTACTAAGTAACAGGGATGGTCAACTTTAACCTACATTGACATTTGGTGAAATCAACATTAATTGTCCAATCAGGACCATTGGACAGTTCACCTGTATAGATACACAGTGTGTTTTGACCAGGTAGAGTTTTTGTTTGAGATCTGAGTCAGAGTTTGGAAAACTCTTTTCCACTGGTTTTAAGTTAAAGCCGAAGAATCCGCAGCTGCGCAAACACACATCAGAATGAAGGACGTGGCAGCAGAGATGTGGCTCGGTGCTTTGAAGTCCTGTCAGCTCTGTTTGTGTCGGGTCTCATCAAGTGCACATAGAGAAAGAGATTTTTTTTGGGAGGGTTAAAGGTCGAAGGAATGCATTGAGAAACCAGATTCAATTGGGTTAAGGTTAGTTGCTTGCAGTTATTACTATTGCACTTTATTTATGTGATCGTTTAGGTCCAGCATTATTCCTTACATTTTATGTGATTTACAAATGCTTTGTGTATTAGCCCAGCCATTAAAATAAACATTCTCACTTGCTTAAGAGACACAAGACCCAGAAAAGAGGTGACTCTGGGTGACCAGATATTGACGGCCTCATTTTCCTCTTGAACACTGCAGGCTTTCAGCCTTCCCCGTTGTGAAAAAGATGGCAGCCATGCGCGACACCTGCGAGCGAGTGGAAAGCATGCTGGTACGGCTGTGGCCTGCTTATCCTGCTACTGGCTCGGCCCTGCTGCCAGCAGCCGCTGCTGTGGAGTAATGCCAGTGTGAGACTGAGAGAAAGGGACACACAGAGTTTCAAATTTAAAGCTTATTTGCTGGAATCTATAGTTAGTTTTGTACATTTTTGGGGTATTGTGGTTGGTTACCAGGGTGTTGTGGGGTTTATGGAAAAAGCCAGTCAGGATATCTCACTTCCAACGGTAGTTAAGCAAATGGTTTATTTGCTCACAAGCTCTTGTTTAAATGTGGAATATTTAAGCTCTGACACAGATCATCCCTCAATGCTCTGCTCCAGATAAGAGGGGTCAGAGGTCATGCGAGCTAGGGTGACACGGAAGGCGTCTCCTTTTACGCCCCTGACGAAGGAGAGAGAGAGAGAGAGAGAGAGAGAGAGAGAAAAAAGATAAAAATGAAATGAATGATGAAGTCTGGCACATTTGGGTCATAGTCGACTATATCATTTTTGTATTCACTGGCTCTTTCCGCCACATTGGAAAGGATGTTGTTTGGTAGGGCTTTTTTCCAGAAGAAACTCAGACAGAGGAAGTAAAGGTCTTCACCGCCAGTCATTCATAACCATCAGAACCTGGCATCAATGTCCTGTTCATTTATTAATGCACCAAATGAGAGCTCTATCCAAAATAAGTAAACTTATTAATACTATTACTATTACTATTACTCATGCTAAACTTGAGCAGATAGAACCAAGTGATAACTCAAATCATGCAACTCACTGAAGAGAGGTGTGCTTAAAGTCACCATGGAATAAAAAATAGACTTTTTTTTAATGCAATATTGCATAATTTATTATAAATAATTAATCCGTGCACATCATTCTTTTACTTAATGTGCCCTCGTAATCTTTAACCAAAATATCTTCCCCTTTCGCTTGCAGCAACATCTCTGCTCTTCTCTGATGATGTTAATGTGTCACTCACATTGAGATCACAGCAATGGCAAACCACGATTCAATGATTCAATCAATTCCAGATAAACAAAATCAAGTAATTTTTTTCTTGTTCAAGAAGCCGCTTCACTCGGTTATGTCACAGTAGGGAAAAAAAGATTAGTGCAACTTCTGTTTCATCCGGACTTTAATTGTATTGAATGTGCGCTTGTAGTGTACTTCAAATCTTAAGAGTACATTTATAAAAAAATAAAAACGGTTAATGAAATAAAACACCACTTAAGTGTACTTAGTGAATACACTTTCATGACCCAGTTTCTTAACAACATATAATTTGCAGGGCAAAGAAAATGTAAAATTGTAGTTGATGTGTGTATATTAAACAAAAACACAGTTTGGCAGCATATGTCAGTAACATTGCCATTTGTTCTTCAGTGATATCTGAATTGCAGCTCCCAATAAATCCTCTCAGCACGGCTATTTCTCTTGATAGCAGGGAAGTGGCTAACGGAATCTGAATTGGGTCTGGCTTGCCCTCACACGCACTGGTATTAATTAAGCGCCGTTGTTTAAACAAGGTGAGCGTAATCGCTCTTGTCAGGGGGGCTTCGACACAATTCAAACTCAGTGTTATTGTAATTGGTTCAGTAGTAAAGTGAGAGAGCGCCAAGCTGTGTGTGTGTGTGTGTGTGTGTGTGTGTGCACGTGTACGTGTCATATGCTAATCACAAATTTGCACCACATTTTTTCACTGTAGTTTTTTCTAAAGGTGCTGATTTCCCTCTCACTGAATACTTAGTTGAAATTAACACCTGCAGCGTTGGTGATCGCACCCTCCGCTGGCGCTGAGACCGTCGGATCCTCCTCGTTTTGCTTCTAAAAATCAACAAATGCCGTTGTGTTTATTAGAAAGCCGCGCGGTGACTTTTTCTGACATTTGAAGGCTGAATGCGACCACGTAATATATTGGATAAATGTTGTGGGGGGAACTGTATAGATTAAAGGACGGGTAGGGGTAACCTTTCCGAACCTTTCTTTTATTCCCGAAGTCCATCCTTTTGGGATGTATGGGGGTTTGTGGGACCCCAAAGGGATTCTTTATTTCATTTTCTCTTTCTTTTCTTTCTTTCTTCATGAAATCCATACCACTTTGTCATGCAAAGGCTCTTTTCTTTAGCGGGGGATGAAGAGAGGGCCGCGGGGGGCGAGATCAGCCCGGAGTGGAGGGGCAAATTCACCCTCTCCTCATAATCAATCTTGATTGACAGGCTCTTTGAGCACTGGAGCTTAGCCATTCGCCGCAAGCTGTCTGGTGGGCGTGACCTCTAACACCAGGACCACCTGGCTGCCCTGACCCCTCACACCCACGCATGGACACCCCAACATGAGCGTGACTGCTACTTCCTCCCTGCTTAAATCATGCTTTGTTTGTTCACAAACATATTTGCTTAAGTAAATATACAGATCATTTGATAGGTTTCCAGTGAATGAATGAACGAGAAACACACAGTGCTAAAATTCTTGCGCAGTAAAAGTCAGCATGAAATGAAAATTCATTTTCTAAAAGTAAGACACCTCAGGTGAACAGATATCCCTACTACCCTATCCCTAATATCCCTACTACCCTATCCCTAATATCCCTACTACCCTATCCCTAATATCCCTACTACCCTATCCCTAATATCCCTACTTTTTGTAGCCTATTACAAGTTTTGTGAAATGTTATGTTTTAAAGCAAATGAGGCATCATCTAATGCTCTAATTTGCTTACATTTTCAGAACAGGAATCTGAACACTGGATAAAGCCAGGTTCAAAACTGTAAAAGTTTGGTATATGCAAGAGCTACTGAAGTGGAGATTTCTGGCTTAGTGCAATGAAAAAAAAAGAAAAAAAAAACTAATTTGGGAAAACGGCCTTTAAAGAGATTTTCTTTCCACTAGTAAAATGCATTATGAAAAGCCAAATAGACCCAAATCTCACAATTGACCAGTGCATGACAAAAGTGCTTGTCTGCTGTGTCTTGCATTAAATGTCTGTTTTTGTTGTACACAATTTGTCAATTTACATAAAAATAATTTTAGTAGTAGTATTAAGGTGGTAAAGGCTCCATGGCATGGAAACAAAATATTAACTAGCAACATATACATCATCTAATAAAAATCTGATGCCCTAAGGTGTGATTTCACAAAAAAAAATCATGCTGCAGAAGTTAAATTCAAATGTCATTTCATGTTGTATTGAACTTGTATGGCCTTTTGCCTAGTTCGTTGAGTTTAAACAGTTAAACTAGCCTTACTGTAACTACAAGACGCGTGTCAGACTTCACACCCAGCGGGGACTTTCCTTTCCTCACTCGTTCTTCAAATCCTTCTCCCCGTGTGCTTCTGCACATAGCGCTATATTTTGCAGCCCTTGGCATGCTGTGAATTTGTTTTGTCATGTCTTGTAACTACCCGCTTTCTTGACAATTTAATAGATGAACGAAAAAGCCACAATACTTGAGAGAGGCAGATTTTATTTTCTATTGGACTGAAATTGGGTTGTTATGTCAGAGAATAAAGCCATCTCTTTGGTTTGTGATAATAAAATGGCCACAGCGGCGATATGAAGCACACAGCTGCTGCTATTTGCCCCCTCTCACCCAGTACGAGCCTTTTTATGTTAGTGTGTTTCTCTCGTAAAATTATTCATTTGCTCCATTCAGCAGTATTGGTCTTTTTTTTATTTTTTATGTTCAGGTCAATAATGTTTTTGGTTCGTTGCTGTCTGGGATGCTTGATGTCAGCTTTTATTAATAGTTGTGAAATCACTAGTTGCAAGTATATATTTTAAAGTTACCCTTAACTGTATAGCTTTATTTGTAATTGATTAAATAAAACAGGATTTGGAAAATGTTTCTTGCTGGATTCAATCTGACTTGTGCTTACAAGAGCACCACAGCTCAATGAGAATGTGCAGTATCTCCGGAGTTGTTCAAGGCTGGTTTTAATGTGTGTTCAGTCTTTCGACAGATTGTTTTTATTAAGAAAGATTGTTGGCCATTTGCTGATTTTGTGTGTGTGTGTGTGTGTGTGTGTGTGCGTGCGTGCGTGTGTGCGTGTGCGTGCGTGCGTGCGTGCGTGCGTGCGTGCGTGCGTGCGTGCGTGCGTGCGTGCGTGCGTGCGTGCGTGCGTGCGTGCGTGCGTGCGTGCGTGCGTGCGTGCGTGCGTGCGTGCGTGCGTGCGTGCGTGCGTGCGTGCGTGCGTGCGCGTGTGTGTGTGTGTGTCCGACATATGTTTACCTTGACCCCTGTTGGTCTCAATTAATGCTTGCCCATATGTATCCAGGGTGAATAATAGAAGCTGCTAGCATGTGTGTTGTGTTAGTTAGGAAATGCTTCGTGTCTGTGTGTGTACAGCACACATGAACTACAGGATCTGGCTGGCGCTTCTGCTGTCTGACCTGCGCTGGGTTGATGGGGCAAGAGAGAATTTAATTACATCACTCGTAAAGGACCGAATGGAGGACCTAGATGTGGTTATGGAGTGTGTGCATACATGGTGGATTCAATTACGCCACTCACAGGTTAACTAAAGGGAACAGGAAAGGTTAGTTGATCTCAGACATCTATGACTAAGATCATACCCATTTAACCCACCACATACTGTGCGGGTTATTCAACGACACTATAGTCCTGCGCTGTAAAACACTTCTGTGGCAGCTGTAACTATCACATAAAGTAGACTCATTTGCATTTAAAAATAGAGGTCATGGAGTGTAGATGATTCCCTGCTAATTATTGGTAAGGCTAATCAAGTAATTAGCATGTCAGTGAGGTAATATTTGTGTAAGGTGTCCATTGTGTATTTATTGGTGGATAATAACCGTTCTTTGCCTGGCGCACTGACAACAATGTCACCCCAATACAAACTGTTCAATGGCTGATGCCGGTGCAGAGCAGGATGGGTGATGGCTGATATAATGCCCATTTAACTTATGTATTTTGTTTACAGTATGATATATATATATATATATATATATATATATATATATATATATATATATATATATATATATATATATATATATATATATGAAGAGTTCAGATGCAAAAGCCTCTAAGTGCCATCTGAAATTTTCTTCTAGAATGATCATTTTTATCAAGCTCGTATATTTAAGTTCAGTAATTTCACTTAAAGTACAATTAATAGGCCATTTTCATTGTCATTTAAGTGAAATTACTGAACTTAAATACACTAGCTTGATAAAAATGATCATTCTAGAAGAAAATTTCAGATGGCACTTAGAGGCTTTTGCATCTGAACTCTTCATATATAAATAAATAAATAAATAAATAAAGTTATTAATTGTAAGAGGTCAAAATGTTAATTTAATTTCTGAAATGAATTGGATATTTTATCTACATTTTGTATTTACTCATGAAATCAAAAATAAGTAAATCTGCTGAAAGTTTCATTAATATATTTGTCGATAATGGGCTAATGCCAGTGGGCCATATGACATTTATACCTTTATATCACAGCAAGGAATTTTATATCACAAGAAGTGCTATTTTGTTGCTGTAAATTTAACCCTCAAATGTTGTATATGACATAACAGTATAGTAATGTTTAGGCTACATAGATAGATACTTTATAAAAGAATGAGACTTCATCTCATTTTTTTATGCATTTATTTTAGTTTAATTATTTGTTTTTAGCATTTACATTTTTATTTATTTAAAAAAATATATATATAGGGGTCCCTAATAATATAATACTTTTTTCATGGACAAACCATTATTTTTTTTATTATCACAAATGAAGGAAAAGACTGGGATCATTGCAAAGTTATTTACATGAATGTAATGCTTTATAAACAGTATAGCTGATTTTCTCTGACACATTTCTACCGTTGTTGTATTGTATAGATCGTCATACCGCACTGCTCTAAGTCACCCTAACCGAAATATCGCTCCCATTTATCCTTGTCTCCTGTATGCTTGCTGTGTGTCTTTTATGGTGCAATGTTTCCTCTATAAAGAGAGGGGTGTTTTAGGTGCCTCGACGCCCGAGCCGAGTTGCCCTCTTCTTTGTCTTGTGATTGACATGTGGCCCGGTGTGATGCGCCGTGCCAGGCATGTAGGTAATGAAGCGGGGAAACGCTCCTGAAGGGATCGCTTGTTACTCCCTGACAGTTAAAGAACCACTCGCTCTGCCAAGGTGTCCAAATAACAGAGCTGATGTATATTTATGAAGCTTGTTAAAGGTGGAGTGAGAGAGAAAATGGAGGTGAGAGAGCGGAAGTGTCTGTTCAGAGAGAGGGCTGGAAGATTGTCATAATGTTTCCCTAAGATTGGGTTGGACTTCTTAGTGCATCTTTAATGTTTATGGTTGAGCAAATAGACCTCGTGCTGTTTGCGACCCTATTTGATCATTTTTATTCTTGTGTGGAAATATAACCTCAAGCTGTTTATTTTTGAAGATTCTGCCACAAAAGGCTCTCAATTGAATCAAAAGGTGCCACTATTTTCCTCCCCTATGTATACAGCATAGCATAACAGCATAGCATAGCATAGCATATAGCATAACAACAAACATGTAATAGCCCTGCCTCATTTTTCATGATCCACTCAAATCCTGACTAATAAAATCAAGTCACACCCTATATTTATTTTTAATTGAATATTCAGTTTAACTAAAGCAAAAAAAAAAAAAAAAAAAAAAAAAAAAAAAGGTAAAGTTTATAGATTTTGGAGCATATTAGCTGATTTTTTTCCTAGTGTAGGGTGGTCTAGCGGTTTAACCCGGCAAACCGACTGAAAATCCAATCATCTATATAGGCCTAGGCCAGTCAATGATCATAAATAACCAGTTTGGACCAGCTAGAAACTATTTTATGTTACACTAATTTTAGCTGGTTTTCCACAGGGAGTATTCTCGTTTAAGTTACATCACAAGTTCAGGATCTCTGAAGTCAGATGGTTTGTGTCAGTCTGTAGAAGTGCAGTCTCGAGAGTTAATAATGTGCAGTCTCTCACTGTTCTGCCCCCAGCTGTCCAATTTGTCTCCCAGTGCATGAGTCAGGAGTGTGGCCTGGCATAAACACCTCTGAAATCTGACGAGATCGTGCCAACCTCAGGAGGGCATCCCAGGACGTGGCGCTTTGTTTGCCCCGCTGCCATAAAACCCTCGCTGAGCAACATCGTGGTGTTAGCTAGCGTTCTCTGCGCTGCAGTTGCTGCTTTCTTGCCAATGGTTTGGAAAATATTTACAGCAGCTGTGCGCAGAGATGCTAATCCTCGCACGCCGTGCTGCGCTCTCATGCCTCAGACCCATACAGGGCACGCATTGTCTTTGCCCTGTCTGTTTGCTGCTCTTCGTCTTTCTCTTTTCCTGTTGCAAAATGTTTTTCTCAAAGTTCAATCAGTAGTTTTCTTAACACTTTTAAGGGGGAGATAGAAAAAAAACAGTAGAGCTCAGTTTTGCCTCCATTAACTCTTAGCATTTTCTTTGTCTGATGACTTTGTTTAAAATGGTTTCCAATTCTGTCCCTGAAGTGTAGCCTAAGTTATGACTTCAGATATGCCTTCTGGCACACTGTGACCTACAGAGGCTGATGTCAGCAGCACGGCAAAGGAAATCGCTTTACTTGAGTTTTGTTGTGTTTGCACTCTCGATTAAGTGTGATGAGATAGATGTTAATTCATTACTTGTTAGACTGATGCAAACCTGTTTTCATTTATAGTCTGAGTCACTGACTATATGTTTAAATGGCAACATAGTTATACACATTTGACACGTTTTCTTGAAATAAATAATATTGAAGAGTGAAATTTCACTTAAATTTAAAGACACCGCAAATATAAGAATGAGATCAGAAGAGATTGAAATGGTGTATTAAAACTACTTGCTCTTTCCACAGCAGAAATTATCAGAAAAAAAAAATACATTCGACAATGCGTCTTTATTTTTGTGAAAAATCCAGTTTCATTGAGAGATGAAGAGCTCATCTCACATATGATGCTGACACCAGTGTTATTTTAGTATTATTTATATACTGTTATAGTATTGATTAATATTTTGAATTGGCTTTTTAATTTTTGTTCTAAAGTTTTAGTTTTTTTTTTTTTTTTTTTTTGCTCGTGTCATGTTTTAATATTTCTGTTTAGCTTTAATTTCAACTTTCAACTTAGTTTATTTCATTTAGTTGGCAAGGCAACTTCTAATCTAATTTTTGTTTAAATTAGAATACAAAATATTATCACTTAAAAATGAAAAATTCTGTAAAAAATATATTTTAATAAAAACCCCTCTAACACCTGGGGGGTCTAGAAATAAAGCAAAATACAGCAGATTTACCCAGTTTATTCTGCATTGGCATAAATTTAATTTTGGCCCCTGCCGCCCCTGTTCAAGAGATTCAAATAGAGTTTCCAGGCATATTCACTGTTGTTGGCTTGCAGTGGCATATTCTTGTATTTTGCTGATGCTAGTTGACGGAGAGATTTTATTTTTATTTTTTTTTACAATTGTCCCAAGTGCTTAAATGCGAATCCTCCAGTATTTTTAGCGCTGAACTGTCAAGACTTGACCGATAATGCTGGCGATTTGCAGTGGTTATGAGTTTATGAGCATATTTCATACATTTTATGACTCTGGTTTATAGACTGAAATAATGGTCCAGTTCTTCTGTTATTACTCTGTAAATGGAACTGAGATGTTTTAGCAGACGCATTTCTTTCGAGTTCTGACTGCCTGAGACGGCTTTGGCCAGTATCAGTAGAAACCTGCTTTACGACAGACACAGACACACACACAGGGATGGATGGAGATACTGAGAGGAGGGAGAGGTCAGGCCCATGCACGGAGAAGTGCATGTAAGACATTATTGCTGTGAGCAGGACACTGGCTTCTTGCTCACTTATCCAGGGGGGAGAAAAAGTAATTTGGAGGAAAATTAAAAAAGGTTTGTGCATTTAAATGGAGCATGACACATCTCCCATGTTTTGTCAGCTTAGATAAGTGTTAGATGACTGAATAATAAACCTAAACGTGATGTCTCTGTTAGTAGTCTGCATCTTCTGTTGTAAAACTATCCCATGTTCTTTAGAAGAACATTTTTAGATGTTCCAGATTAGGTGGTAGTTTTGAGATTTCAGCGTCTTGTAAGTGTACAAAGATCTCATATATAACTTTAAGTTGTCATTTAACCGGTAGCAGTCCATTTCCCTGTCATCCACTTAAGCTGAACATCCACTGCCGTGTGTGCCAGTTGATGGCTGCACTCAGCCTAACATACACTGCCCAGCACAAATGTATTGATTGTACATGATATGGATTGTTTTTTGAGCGCTCAGAGTCCCTCGGGTGGCTGAATTATCTGTTGTTCGTTTTTCTGAAGCCCTCATCTTATATGTATTCCTGATTAGATGGCAAAGTTAAATTGCTTTGTGGAGGATTTAGAATTTGCTTTTGTCTCTTTCTTTCTGAAAGTAATACATTTTGTAAGTGAAGGAGTGTTTTAACAGCTGACTTTTGCTAAGCGCTAATAAGCATGCTGTTTACTTGTTTTGACTTCTTCTCTGTAGTTACTCTGATTTTAGCGAAACCATGTGTTTCCTTACATAGATTCCCCAAACCCTCCGCCGCCAGCTTAAACTCTTACATATGACTCGGAGAAAGTCATGTTTGTCTGCGTGTGTGTTTCAGCATTAAGAGCTTCCGCTAACTCTGCACGTGCTCTTTAGAGGCCCAAACTGAACAAGGCATTTTAGGGTACATGAAGGGAAATTACTGTTGACAGCTCTAGATGCTGAGATGTTGCAAGATGATAACCTGTTTTTGAAGTCTTTTGTGGTCCAAGGTGACGTAGCAGCTTTAACCAGTGTGACCCAGATGGCATACCAGGTCAAAACTAGGTTCACCAGCTGGTAGTCAATACCAGTTTAATCCAGCCATGAGCATAAATGACCTACAGTATTGGACCTGCCGTAAAACAGCAACTACCTTGCGTTAGCTATAGTTGGATTTGAGGTATTGGGATATATGATCAGATCTTGTAAAATTTGATAATTGTTTCTGTTTGTTCTTTTTCAGCAGAATATATAAATATATATTTATATTTAGGGAGCATTTTCCGAAGTCTTTCAGCTAAATGTTTTTTTACGGTCCCCTCTCATGATGCTTTTATCAATCAGTTAAGCCCAACCTTCAGCACAAACTGGTTCACACACTTGAAAATCTGTTTTCCTTCCATCTATGTGTGTTTGTGTTATGGTGGGTGGCATGGCTGTTGTGGGTTTGTACACATCTTCCTGTGCCACCCAGGAGAAACAAGAGTTGCATTTCCTCTTAAATCCCTCCATGTTGATTACACTCTTTGATTTTCAGCTTTGTTCCTCTCCAACTGCTGCCGGAGTGGAGAAATCTCAGTGTTTATTTATTAAAGGCTTGCACAGGCTGTAGGGCGACCTGTCAGATCCATTAGACGATCTGTCATCAAAAGAAAGAATGTGAAGGAGAGGTTTTATAAATTGTGGAAAAAGGGTGTTAAAGGCATGGAGAGGTGGGGGGGTCTAGGGTGTTTGGTTACGGTGTGGTGCTATAAACGCGTTTAGCAGAGCTTCATTAAGACTTCACACAATGCCGACAGGAACTCTTCAGTTTCATAAGGCTGATCTCTGAACCAACTCCACAAGGCCTTTTCTCCACAAATGTCATCTTAAAAAAAGGTTACATTTAAGGGTAGATTTACGATTTAGTAACTAGGCTATGTTATAAAATCAATAGAAGTCTGATGTGTCCTCATTTAGATAAATGTATATAGGTAAACATACAGTATGCATGCATGTGTAATATTTTGCTTTAATAAGGAGGGTGTGTGTGTGTGTGTGTGTGTTAGTCATTGACAGCTACATTATAATCTCCCTTCATTCTGCTGGTGTTGAGTGTATTGATCCAGTAAGACTGTGAGCTCTGAGATCTCTCATGCTTTACACATCTAATGTGTGGGGTTTCCTTCCAGTCACACATTGCTGCCTCTGTCCAGAGCGCTAACACTCCTGCTAATGTGTGTGTGCGAGTGCGTGCATGTGTGTTATTCTGCACACTTTAAACTCACACGATCAGCTCTTTGAGACACTGTGTGGTTTGTGAGAACATGACTAGACACTCAGAAAGCCATGTAGATATCAGCAGCACAGTCAGAATTCCCCAAAATGCTACACTTTCCCAACCCAATTAGCCTATGTGTTTATTACATATATTTGCCGTTTTAATTAATTGGCAAATGAATCATTTGCTAATTAGTTTAAACACATTTTCCCCCCAATCCGCCCACAAAATGTGGAAAAAAAAGTCAGCAGATCCCATCTGAGTCTAAATGATCTATATAAAATATATAACATTGGTCTTACAAAATGACTGATGTCAGTCTTGTTTGCTATGTGGCAAGATTGAGATTTCATGCTTTTTTAATGTAATTTTGTGGAGAATTATAGACAAAATGCAGGCTTTACTGCAGTGTGGTTGGTGTCTTCAAATATTGAGCTATTTTAATAGATCAAGTTAGCCTAATTTGGGTTCTTCAACCCTTTTGGGAGACTTTGGAGCCGTTTGCGCCTGCTTGGAAAACTCTGTGTGTGGGAGAGTAGTTTTATGGTCTAGGAATTCTGTTCAGTCAATTTATGACATCACATCAGAGGAACTTGGTCACAAGGCCACTGTGCTAAGTTCAACATTACATCAGACACACAACTCCCTTCATCTCATGCAAACAACCATTCATGTCCAGCTCAAGAGGTCACATGTCTGTTAGATTTGAGAGAGTTCAGGCGGACCACATGCTCTTCTAGCCGATTCTCAGCTCTCTTTCCTGTTTCTGTCGTATGGTTTAATATTTGATCAGTTCTAATTGCACATGACTGTATGGTGTTATCCTTTTAAACATGGTCCTTGTTGCATGTTTAAAGTGCAGTTAGAGGCTTCTTTAGGTGTGTGGTCTCCTGCAGCCTGGGACAGATATCAGGCCTGTTCAGACTCACACTGAAGGAGAGCATTTGGTTAGAATTACGCTGCATTAATACCCTGCGTTTAGCCTCTCCTATGCTGTTAGGACATTTCATCAACCACAGCAGAGAGTTATATCTATTTTTCCCTCTTTTTTTTTTTTATGTCTGAAACCAAAGTGGGTATTATGGAGTAGGCTACACTAATTCAGTCCTATAACGCACCCTAAATAATGTGTACATTTGATGCATTATCAATGGCTAGCCACAAGAGAATATCCATGTACCAAATGAAAATCTGTGTCTTGCCAAAAGATAGCGTTTGCAGTGCTTTTCCTTCACTCATTTAGTTGACTATATTTGTGGAGTAATGTAGTGAATAGTGAGTGAGGGCATAGGGGCCATTTCGAATACAGCCTACGAGACCCTATTTAGCTTGTTCAGGTGTGTTTAATTAGGTTTGGAACTAAACTTTACAGGAAGGTGGCCCTCCAGGAGCAGAACTGGACACCCCTGGCCTATATGATCTTTGATTTACTGCCACATGACTGATCATCATCTCAAGCACTGCTCTCTGGTTGCTTTATCTCTCTGACTGTGTACCTTTCCATCTTGTTTTCCTTCCCCTCTTTATCTTTGTCTGCTTTTCAGGAGGCTGCTGAGGTGCAGATCTGTTGTTAATTCATCAGCAAAAGCCTGGCCAGCTTATGTATCTTGTTTGCTTGTAGAAAAAACGGTGGGGCCCCAGTCCGGGTCTGTTGTGTATGGAGGTTTTGTTGATAAAGCCTCTTTTTATTGGACCAGCTGTAGCACTGAAGGTGGTCACCTCTCTCCCATAACCTGTAATTCAATCTGGCATTTATTTATTTCTGTAAAAAAACGAAACGCACTGCTTTCTTATAAATCTATTACATTTTGGCCAGGGCTCCGCACTTGACAGCAGTGACTGGCGATGGCAATTTGTCACTCAAGCATGTTAAGCTTGGTTGTGCTGTCCATCTGCAGGCTGCCCGCGGCACAACACCAGTGCCAAGCTGATCAGCGGAGCGGAGTTGAAATGATAACCGCTATCCTGTCTCGAAACAGACTTGCTTTTGCAACCCTGCACAGTTGCTGCAAGCATACCCACTGGACAGAATAACATGCAGAGGAGTCAGGGGTCCCAATCTTTAAATTTGAGACGTTGGGAGTCCGCTATAAGCGATTCAGTGTATTCAGGATTTGAAAGCTACAGGCAAATACGTTTAGTCAGGGTTGGAGCTAAACTCTGCAGGAAAGTGGATCTCGAGGGCCAGAGTTGCCCAGCCCTGATGTACAGTGTCCGTGTACCATGTTTTTTAATTTTTTTCTAAAAAGCATCTTTCTCCATTGAAAGAGCTGTGTTTTCTACTAAAACATGGATGCAGAACCATAAGCAAAGTTGCAAGGTTTTCAAATTGCTTCTGGAGGATCATGCTCCAGCTGAGCAACTCCAACGCTCCAGGTTCCCTTGGCTCTGCAGTAGAGTGTGTGTTGCACGGACATTCCAATGCAGTGAAGTAGAGGGTGTAATGGGGTGCCTCTATTGGCCTCCCGCACCGGATCACCTCTCTCCCGTTCTCTTGTCATCCCCTCCATTGCTTTTGCTCAGAGCAAACAAAACAAAAGCACTTTCTTGTCATGGGTGACTCTATCTGTGCCTCACTCTCAAACCAATCACCCTAAATCTGCTTACGGCAGACCAAACAAGCGTAGACATACGCTCTGCGGTGCTGACCCAAATCTCAGGCAAATACCGCTATGTGTGCTTGTTTTTTGTATTCCTCCAACATCTGGAGGACACGTGTAGAGGGAGGAAGAAGCGCTTTAATTTTTTTGCTCTTTAAGGCCATCTCTCCCGGCCTTTCCCCCCCTTATTGCTCTGTCTTTTTCGAGGAATTCGTGTTATAACAAATTTCTTGATGTTAAGAGAAAGATCTCAGTTGGCGCTTGGCCTACATTCTTTGTTGATAAGATCCAGGACTGTGTGGCTATATTTAGCGTCTTTCATCTGAACAGGCTTCCAGTGTGTTTTTAAAAGAGCCCTTTCGCGAAAGTATAGTCCCCTTCCCTGCCTGCTAATGAATCCATTGTCATTACATATTCATCTGGGAAAGAAGACGAATGAACTTCCTACATGCAGATAAAGGAATTCATCTTTTGTTCATTCATGCTTTCTTCAATGTTAATATGATGTACATTCACTCTACGATCTGATTGACTGATACTTGGTAGAAGAACTCTTCAGTGTTCAGGTTTCTAAAGCAAAGATTTTGTCATTGGATAGTTGCTAGAAAAGTTTTCTTTTGAAGCTACCTTACACGCATGTACGTTCAAGAACCGTGGCATTTTTAGAGTCAGTACATTTTCGCTGAAAATATTTTTATTGTATAATCTAGTGGATTTGTTACAAACTTAGTGTTGATGGTTGTAACACATTTTAGCATGCTTAGCAGATTGTTTGCTGGATATGCTTTAGTGTGTTAAGTCACAATCAGCCAAGTAACTCTGTGAAGTCACATGGTAAATGAATTCCCTTTGAAGAACTACTGCTAAAAATATTAAAGCTAAATATAGTCAGCTTTGTTAATCAACTAGTTAGTCATTTGAGGCTAACAGAGCTTTTGTCTTGTCCATTGTGGTGTGTGTGCATGTACTTCTAGATTCAGTCGCTCTCAGGGTAAGCTAATGCTGCTGAACAGCCTGTCTGGAGGGGATGTTTGCAAAAAAGATTGCAATAAAAAGGAAAGTTTCTCTGGCTGTACAGGTCAGGAAATGCATGCTCAATGGCGGTTACAGACAGATGCTCTGTTCATTTAACCTCTGTTGGGTCTTTAAACCTTTCGAAAAGAAACTTTGTATAAATTGACCTAAAGCAAGTGATCTGTGTCTTGTTGGCTAGTGGGGATCTTGCATCCTCATTGCGTATGTCCTCATTGGAATGCTTGAAGTATGCTAGGAGCCCCAAGTCTCACTTGGGCCGTCTATGTGATGGGTCTGTGTATGCATGAGTGTGTGTGAATGAGAAACACTTCTCCTCGCTCTGTCACACACCCATGTGCTCCTGGTGCTCATTAACGAGGCTCAGAGCTCCTCCGGGATGGAGCAGAGGGGGTTTTGGGAAGCAGGGTGAGTGTTCGTACGTGCAGCTCGGGTAAGTGGCGTCTGTTAGCTTGTGCCAGCTCTCGGTGTCTCGTCACATCTGAATACCGGTGCTGCCAACCAACTCTGCCAGTCTATGAATGAGCCTGGCATCATCACGGTAACTGCCAGGAACAGTTTTCTGATGCTTGTCTTTCTTACAAGTTTTGTTTGACAGAAACAAGTTTGTGTGTATGTACTTGTGCAGATTAGCTTCCTGTATATGATCCTTAAGTCCAAAGTATACTTCACTTTTGTAACGGGCGCTAGTGTACAGCCGAACACATAGCCTTTCAGTGTATACTTCATTTGATAGCATACATGTGCAAAAAAGCACACGACTTTGTCCAGTTTCTGCACTATTTCTCTTTAGAAATTATGACCGATTACAAATTATCATTGTACTCGTTAATTAGAATTGTGGGTATCTCTTGTACACTTACAGTACACGTATACTATGCTGATAATTAAGTTTATGGCACAGGCACTGTACACATCCTCTACCGTACATGTAACAACAAACTGTATAATAGAATACAAATACAGTATACTTTGGGCCAGAAAACATACTACATGCTAGTATGCAAATGCTTGGTCAACACACTGCATTCATGCAACGCTGTCTGTAACAAACCAGTGTACACAAGGAGGGGCAATAGAGTGACCTTCAAATGCTGTTGAATTGAATTTTGTGTTGTTCAGTTAGCTATAAACATGTTGACAGTTTAATTAAAGTTTGGATTACCTGCTCAGTAAAAATTATTTTTGACCTGTTGTTCTGTCAGTACAATAGATGACTAGTTGAGAAGTTGAACATTTTATGCTGATACCCTCTTTAAAGGCCACTCCGACTAGACTAACAATGCGACACATACTTGTTTTATATTTACATTATACATATACTTTTGTTCATACTTGAATTGTTTTATGACATTTCAGATTGTAGATATGCAGTTTACATACTACTTACTATATACTCTCATTCTGTATGAAAAAAAAAATCGTTTGTTTGGATTCACAATTAAAATTACAATTATGACAGGATCCATAGTAAATGTAAATGTGGACATTTCAATTCATCCCAGTTTTTAGAATTCTTAAATGACAAACTGTCACTTGTAAAGAAGTATAAAATTAGCATTAAATGTAAATTTGATATAGGCTAGCTAGTTGTATGCTATATGTTCCTGAGAGATGGGTCTGTTCTGAGATCAGCAGGTTTATAACGTGACGCTCATGAGAAAGGTGAATTGCCATATGTTCAGTTATCAAAACTTTGCAATTAGCTTCTACTCTGACTCCTAGAAGCCTTGTCAGTTTGCACATCAATGGACGCTACAAAACGCAATCTAACACTGAATATCTGTAGTTGTGCACAGCCTCTGAGACTTGTCATTTGTTTTAACATTGAAGGCCGAAATATGATCGCTCCCTTCTTCTGATCGTTGTTTTTATTGCAGACTAGTGAGTCGTACTGCGCTCCTACTGCTCTGTTAACGCCAGTATCCAGCTCAGCATTTTTTTTCCCGAGCTGGAATGTTATATGTAGCGCAAGAAGGAAATAACTGTGGCGGTTTGCCAGGCTTTGAGAAAAGGGGGGCGACGGAGAAGGAGGGTGGAAAGGAGAAAAGAAAACAAACTTGAAGGCAAAGCGTTCGTGGTCGGCTCCCAGAGTTGAGAGAGGAGTTTTTCAGACGGAGAGGTGTGTGTGTGCTCTGAGCAGTAATGCTCTATTCAGAGAGCAGCGCTGGCTCGACGCCAGACCGCGAGGTGATAGTGAGCGCGGGGTAATTGCTGCCTACCCAGCAGCCTGCTGGATTGTGCTCTTGGGATCCAGTGACAGCATCACGCCTCTGAGCACTTCAGCCCACCTTGCCGTCTGCGCGGAGCACTGTACGCACACTCGCACGCTGTTATTATTGCCGTCTCTTGGCATAGGACCCTGGCCACAGTGTATCAGAGCAATAATATGTAGTTGATTCTTTAAACTGACTCTTAGAATCACTTGCTAATTCTTGTGTCTGTGAGAATTGTGCTGTGGTTGAGCTGCGGCTTTGCATGCAGGCTATTTTGAGCCGTGCTCTGTCTGTGTGTGTCTGTGTGTGTGTGTCTCTAACGAGGTGCTCTGGTGGTTTCACACTCCACACGCCCAATCAGCTGCTGTCAGGCTTTTGCAGCGCATCAGTGCGTAGAGGAGTCTCGAGGTGTGTGTGTGTTTGTTGACATGTCTGCTGGGAAATCTGATGTTCACCTGTCAGTGTCAGCCCCCGCACAGGAACTCATGCACATGCACACACTCCCATGTCTTTTGTTTCACTAAGCCCCACCTTCTGCTTAACCCCACAGGAAACAATGCCACAGTGCAAACCTTACATTTCTAATTGGGCATTTCCTCAAGATTTGGCAAGGTTTATGTTTAGAAATCATTAAATTGGCAAAAAAAAAAAAAAACATGGTAGCTTTCAGTCAGAATTAGCGGTGCTTGCTGAAGGTTTTATGTCTTTTATAATAACTTGCCGTTAGTTTATTTAAATAATTTTGTTTCCTAACCCTGGGTTCAGACTACACACTATTTTTGTCTGTTACGACAGTAACTGTGTCAGATTATGCGGTTTTGACTCCTAAATTCTTGTCATGTCGTGGACAAGAAACATGTCGGACTATATGTTGCTGCCCGACCAATCATCGCTTGCCGTCTTTAACGATGTGTGTGCAATCAGTGATGTCATCGAGAAGACTGAATTCGTAACTGACTTCCGGAAACAAGAGCGTAAACAAACAATGGTTATACTAGCTTAATGATAATTCCATTACTCACCGGGTTGCTGAAGAATTTTCAGCAGCCATTAATCCATTCTTCAGTGTCACATGATCCTTCAGAAATCCTTCAGAAAGAACACCTTAGCAAACACATAGCAATGTGCTAAAAATCCTTCTGAACACCATGGCAGAGGCATAGCATCTTCTTGACATCCACCTGCTACACCCTAGCATTGTGGAGGCAAGTTTTGCACATGCAGTCACCACTTACATTTCCAGAAAATGATAGTCTAGTTTGGTGTTTTTGTGTTTTGTTCGGACATCAAAGCATCACACAAAGAGATCTCTTTCCAGGATTTTATTTAGTAAAAGTTAACCAAGGTCCAAAAATTGTGTTTTTGTTTTTGTGTCTAACTGACTTGCTTCTCTTTTAGTGACTGTGAATAACACAACGGCATGGGAATGTCTGTAGTTCCCCTCTCGAGACGAGTGCTCTGAGATAGAGGAAGCAGTTATTGTCTGTGTGGGAAATAACAATTTAACTGGCTCTCCGAATGTTAACAAGTGCATATATGTGCAACCTCTAGTGTCTTTCATCTCATCTATGATGAATTCCACTGAAACTTATGTACTCGCTATATTAAAATATATAATAATTTGCTACGGTGTTCTCCCTTGCAAATCTAGCAGATTGAAAGTGAATGATTGAGTCTGTTTTGGTTGCCTTGTCTTGACAGTGTATTACATTAATAATCATTACTGAAATATACACAACTAGTAATTTACTCAAGTCCTTCCATTTAAATTCACCTTTGCTGTTTTGTGCCAAATCCTAATGTTTGTACATCAATGTTATGATCAAGTCATTCTATAATGTATTACAGTTGCTGTCAAAGCTATACATATTTAATCTATTAATGATAGTGTCATTTTAATTGTTCCCATCACCAGGACCATTTTGACATCAAACAGAGAAAATTGTGTTGCAATATATTAGTTCCTCTTGTCTGACTGCTTACAGACATTGCAATGCCCATTTCAATCAGTCCACAATTTTAACTGTGGACTGTTATGCTTTTGTACAGGATTTTGTACAGCTTTTATAACATAGACATTCACAGCTTTCTGGACATTTTTAAGACCTTTAAGAAAAGAATCCTGATGATTCCTGGCACTAAATAATACTACCGTTTGGGGAAGGTCTGCAGTTCATCAAATTTAAAGAATAACTTCTATAGCACACTTTTGCTATTTATAGCATGCCTGTGAGAACCTGACCTGTGTGAGTCATGTTGAAAATGATTCTATAGATAGATTCAGAATTGTTATCAAGGATTGTTGTCTCACACACTGACCTGTGTGAGTCTTGTTGCAAATGATTCTATATATAGATTCAGAATTGTTATCAAGGATTGTTGTCTGGAAAGGAAATTGTATTTTTTGGAAAGGAAGCTCTTGTCTTTGTTCCATTTTTAAAATCTCTCTAAAAGATGATGCAGTCTTTGAAATAGTCCAAGATCAAACAAATAATTGATTCAAAAGAATAGGGGAAATTATGTCGTCATGAACCATCACAATAACACAATTTGATATTTGGTGTAGAAGTGTGTGTTTGTGCGCATTTAAGTGTGATTTGTGCAACCGGAAAAGTGCTGTAGATTGGTTTTATTTGATTACTCAAGCAGCTGCATTGATGTTTTTCTCTACTATAGCGCTGATCATCTCTCTCTTTACAGGATGATAATGATGGGATGCCGTGGTCGGAGGAGCGGGTGGTGCGGAAGGTGCTCTATCTCTCACTGAAGGAGTTCAAGAGCTCACAAAAGCGCCAGCTCTGTGACGGCCTCAGCAATGGGAGAAAGGGACCTAATGGTAAGACACACTTTCAATGTTTTCTTCACTGAGCATCTAAACACTCAGATTAAACTGTTTTTGTTCAGTTTTTCACCAGTTTGGTACCATCACTTGATTGTTAAAATCTCAGTTATTAGAGAATGTTTTCCATCAAATGTTTGCAAATATACATATTTTAGCTTCGGTTTAGCATTTTACCTTTCAGTACAGTGTAAACATCTACTTTTGTCTGGTCAAAGGAAGTTCCTAAGGAGGTTTCCAGTGAGTGTGTGTAAAAGTGGCATACGATCCAGGTTACTTCAGAGCTTTCAAAGTCATCTGATAGCAGCGTGTCTGACGTTGCAGCTTGGCACTGTGGGATTTCACTTCACACGGGCCTCAGAAAGCCAGAGCTTTTAATAAAAAGAGCTCTGAGACTCTAAAGGGAACAAAGAACAGGCCTCATATGTACGAGTCTGCACAGCCACACATAGACAAGGGGGGAAAGCCTTTTCTTGATATGGGCTTACCCTTTTTATCACTCAGTTGGGAAATGGAAAGAAAAATAAAAGAAATACAACAGATGGGAGACTTTATTCCCTTTCACCACTTGATGGCTTCTGTCAGAAGTGAGAGGACGCTTCTCAAAGACTTTACAGCGCATTTTAATTGATGTTAACAAAACAAGGCTTTGAGAAATGGAAGTTCAGTCTACTTAGTTTGTCAATGTATTACAATTAACCTTCTAGTAAAGTATTGTTTCACTAATATTTGAGATCAGAGGTAAAACTGTTGCAAACACGGTTTCGTGTTACTTTTAAGGTCCTAGATCAAGTCTTGTTTTAACAACAGAGTTCGTCGTCTAATGTACATATTTTCGAAATATATTTTTCAGACATTTTCAGTGCTTCGTCTGCTAAACGATTGATGTCGACAAACAGCATCTCAAATGGCCTGTAGTCTCTCACAACCTTGTTTTGTTTGCAAACAATTTTCTCAACTACTCTGAACAAAGTTTGTTGCATCTGATCTGGTGGTCGGCCGGTGTCAGGTAAAGCTCATCCCAGTGGCACAACAACAGCATTTCAAACACCCCCCATGTAAACATGCAGAGAGATCAAGCTGAAGAGGTTTCTGTTGAGACTATGGCAGGAGGCTCGATGTACAGTTTCTGAATAATCTGTTAAACTGATAATATGCTCGTATCACAACAGCCCTTAATCTTGTTTTCTTGTTGTTGTATGCGTTAACGATGCATTGCTACCTCAGGGTAGCAGTAATCCCTTTGAACGTAGGGTGTTTAATGAAGGGTGATACACAAAGTCTTTGTTCACAGATGCGAAAGCTCAGCATGTTTTGACATGAAAGGATCAGCATCAGATTTAGCTTCCATCCGTACATTAGCAATAACGCATTATCTATCTATCTGGCTATCTATCTGTCTGTCTGTCTGTATATATAGACACTTTTTTTTTACCGTTGAATCACTTCACTGCTTGTCAGCGTGTCATTTTGTGACTTGTTAACAACTCTATCTCAGGAAAAAGCAATAATCCAATAGTTCTTTGTTTCTGTTTTGTTTTCCATTTTCTATTTGTTTCTGCTTTGTTTTTTGTGTTTTTTGTTTTTGTTTTTGTTTTTGTTTGTTTTTGTTTTCACAGTCTCAGATCATTTTAAATGAAGCTCCTTATTATAGTCAAGGCCCAGATCCGTGAGTGTTGGAGAGTCTTCACACGTGTGAAGGAACCAAACTCCATGTGATGGCAGCTCCTGAAGCAGACAAAAGGGGACTGTCTGAGTACCATGTTTTAGCTTTTGTGTTCCAAACAATGTGGCACTGGCGTCCATTTTGTGGCAACGTTAAGAGGACAAAAACAGTCTATTTTGGCCAAAACAACTGCGTCTGCCACAACAGACCTTACATACTATCACTAAAGGGGGTGTATTTTACACTTTTGTAATATTATTTTTGCACCAAACCCCACTTGCAATATTAGTCAAGCAGAGTTGTACAGGATAATTTTCCTACCTCTCTACAACCCTTAAAATTAAGGCATGTAGAGTATTTCTTTTTTTTCTTTTTTTTCCGGTTTTGTCTTTTAAGACTAAGTAACAATACACCTGCCATAATTATTTGTAAAATTCTGGGAGGTAAACAATGCCAACTAGTCAACACAAATCCTTTTTTACTATATGTTGTTCCTAGAATAACATAATAGTCAGTAATTTTTTTTTTTTTAAAGGGATAGTTCACTTTGAAATTACATTTTGGTATGTTTTAGCTTACCTCAAGGGCATCCAAGTGTCTTTTTTTCCGCAGTAGTTTCAATTTTGATATTTTTAGGTCAAACCGTTCTTGTCTGTCAGTCATATAATGCAGGTCGATGGTCACTGTCTCAAAGAGCATGCACAGAGTCCAAATTAAAACAATTCCCAATCGTCCAAATTAAACAATTCCCTATCTTAAGTACACATTGATGGCCTAAGACACGAAACGAGCGGTTTGTGTGAGAAAACGAACAGTATTTATATCGTTTTTACCTCTTGAACACAGCTGAGTCCAAGTGATCTGAGAGCGCGGGCGGGTATAGATATACACTAGATGTCGCATTGGCTACGGTTTCGTTCCAATGAACTGCAGTAGCCAAGGCGACTTCTATTGTATATATCTATACCGCACGCGCTCTCAGATCACTTGGACTCAGCTGTGTTCAAGAGGTAAAAACGATATAAATACTGTTCGTTTTCTCACACAAACCGCTCGTTTCGTGTCTTGGGCCATCAATGTGCACTTACGATAGGGAATTGTTTAATTTGGACGATTGGGAATTGTTTTAATTTGGACTCTGTGCATGCTCTTTGAGACAGTGACCATCGACCTGCATTATATGACTGACAGACAAGAACGGTTTGACCTAAAAATATCAAAATTGAAACTACTGCGGAAAAAAAGACACCTACATCTTGGATGCCCTTGAGGTAAGCTAAAACATACCAAAATTTAATTTCAAAAGTGAACTATCCCTTTAATGGAGCAGTTTATTGAACCTTTTAGACAATTTGTTTGTTGTTGTTGAGAATCATATACTGTATGACACATTAGGTTTTTATGATACATAAATTATTATAAAGTGACAATATGGAGCTCATTCTTGAGGAAGAAAAAAAACCCTCAGACTGATCAAAAGTATGCAGTTTGGTATAGTTTCTTATGTTTAAATGGCAAGGTTTCATTTTAAAATACTTCTAACATCAAAATGTGATGTAACATGATAAAAGGTATTCTTATTCATTCTTTATAAAAATCAGTAAAGGTTTCAAAGCAAAAAGGAATGGTGGGCATTTTGAGTTAAACTTAAAGGCCTTTTACTTGCTAAAAAGTATGAACTATCAATTGGACAAGAGAAGGGACGTAGTAGATTGTGTACAACAGGTTTTTCAGCAAAGTTTTGATCACGTTGATAATTAAGAGGCCTTAGAAATTTGTGTATCAAATATGATAGGGTTAATGAAGTCTTTTTTAATTCTCAGATCAGTTTAGGGGCTGGGCCAAGGTCACCGGCCAATGAAATAGCTCCTAACCAGGATGCGGCAGGTTTCCAGGGACAAGCAATTTGTGTCCTTTTACTGTCGTAATTCAGTCTAGATGTGCTTTGTGTTGTGATTTACATTTTGAGCATCAGTTCTGAGACGATACACTTATATACCACATTTCTACATTCTCTTTCCTCTTCTAAATTAACTAATGCTAATACTAATTGCACATCATAACACGCAACATTCACGCAACATTCCACTCTCTGTGGAAACCAGGAGGTGAACGTAGACGCTACGGGCTTAGTTAAACACGCATAAAGATTAGAGGCCCTGAAGGACAGACGCTTAATAACCCGTCACACGCTCTCCCGGCCTATAGAGAGAGAGAGAGACAGGACGTTTGGCTCCGCAAGACTCCGACTGTCTTTCACACAGCCACTCAAGTGAGACCAACATATGTAAAACACGGCGCGGGAAGCGAGCAGCCCGCGTTAAGCTGTTTACATCTGATCCCTCTCCACCCACGTTGGCTTGGCTTGGCCGGCTCTCTCTGGTTTTGGCTTCCCGTGTCGTGATGAAGGCAGAGGCTCGCGAGCTTGTTTGTTCTTGCACTTGAGGAGTCGTTTTGAAAATAGGACACAAGTGTGTTTTTTTTTGTTTTTTTTTTTTTTTTTTTGCTGCTTTTCTATTTTAAATTAAACCATCCCAATTTTCCCAAAGACAATGTTTGGTCTTATGGGAATAGAGCTCTTAAGACTTCACTTGAATGCTTTGAAGTTCAGCCATGTTGGTCCGAATATGAGAGAGAAGCAATTTTATAGTGTTTCATGTATGTGTTGGATTGCAGCTTTATTGTAGTTTCTTTCTTCTCCAGTTGTTTTACCGGCTTGTTGGAGATTTGGTGTCCAGCTCTGGGAATGTTTGGTGATTCTGGATATTCGCTTAACGAATGTTACTAAACACAGAAATTAAATCAGCTGAGCCGTATAAAGGAAGTTTTAACTTCGTAATCCTGGTTTATCTAGCGTTAATGGCCAGAGCTCTTTAGATGTTGTTTTACCCGTTTCCCAGTGTTGAATACTGACCAGAATAAATATTTTTCTTACTCTTAATGTGAAATATTTATTATTTCTTTATTACTTCTTTTTGCTCTTTTAATTGTAATCATCACATCCATTGTTTGAGACCAATATCAGTTCCAGACACGTGAAACAAAAGCTTATGATATTAATCAGTGTTTATTCGCCAGTTGAAACCCAGTAGCGTTGAGATGGAGTGTCGAGGCAGAGACCTAGTTTTCCACTAGTGATATTAATTATTGTATTAAATAAATAGAATAGAATAGTAATGAAAACACTACTCTACTGAATTGCAACTAATTATAACCAATACTACTGCTAAGCCTGATATCCTGCTTACTTCACCAACTTGTTTGTGTAATGATGCACTGTCCCATTTTTACAACCTTGAATTTGCACAAGTTAACTCATTGGTAAAAGCACAATTTCAAAGTCTTACGTTGACTTTTGTCAGATGAAATACTGGTGCATTACAAAATGTTCTTTCTTCTACAGTAAACCATCTCCCGTTTACCCTTTGCCCCTGCTTCATTTCAGTTCTGCATTGCATGATTAAAATAAAACCATGCTGTGGTGATATTTCATCTTAAGTTAAAATACATGATGCATTGCATCTGTATGTTGTCACTGTTTCTCATGTTTTTTTTTTTCTTTTTCTTTTTCTTTCTCTCTGTACAGCTTCCTTGTCAAATGGGCAGCTGAATGGATGTGGGTCTAAGGGAGGACATAAAGAGGACGGGTCTCTGTCTCACACAGATGGAGGCGGCGAGGGCGGCCCGGCCAAAAAGAGGTGAGTGACCCACTCTCGCTCTCTCAGAGGTCAGTGTTAAAGAGTCGGTTGGATCCCTGGCGGGTAAATCCAGCTGAGGCAACAATTTTAAAAACAGCTGTTGTAGAGAGTATTAAAAGAGATGACATTACTAGGACACAAGTATGGCGCTCTTAGACCGAGATATTTCACTTACTGAAGATGTCAGACTTCCTGTTTTTAATTTCCCCATTTGTTTCTATTTCTGGCTTTATTTAGCAGAAAATGACAGTCAGAAAAAAAAATGAAGCTGCTTCATTAAAGGAGTCTGAGGACCTTATAACAAGTGGTAATTCTTTAAAATGAATTGCTGTCATGGTCGTTTTTAATTAGTCACTTTAAGACATGCTTAAACATTTTTAATTTTTAATTATTCATTAAAAAGCAAGAGAGTTAATGTGTCCAAGTGCAGTCGGTAATTAACTATTCAGCGTGTAATTTTTTTAAGATGTTGTAATCTGTGATTTGGAAAAGCTCTAAAGAGAGAGGAGGGATGCAAGCAGCTTGGTGAAGAAACATAATAGACAGGCTTTTTTTCCTTTTTTTTTTTTTGCTATGCCTTTGAGGCAGACGCTGGCTGGAAAATGGTGAGAAAGACAAGTTATGGGTCTTTTTCAATCGGATAAATATAAATGCTAATTTCCCCGACCACACTGAGCTTGCAGTGCACTTTGTGCTGTTGATTCATATTTTTCATCAAATGACCTAGTTGTGTTTGGATTCCGACAAAGCAGCTCGTCCTGTGATTTGTGTGATATTTATTGGTGGAGTGGAGGACTCAAAGGAATTGTTCACAGAAAATGAAACTTTAAAATCATTAAATCATCATTTCAAACCTGTATCTTTTCTTATGTGCAGCACAAAAAGAGAAATTGAGAATATTGTAGGCTACTAGTTCTTTTCCCTGAATTTACAATGAATTAAGTTTCAAAATGGACGCAAAGGCATTTTATTGCTTTGTAGGAGAAATAAGTCATTATTCTATGGAAATCTTGATATCTGCTGTAGTTCTCTTTTTTTTTTTGCATGGTCATGAAAGAAGTGACTGTGTCCAATTGTGCAGTCTAATGAGAACAATACACTGTAAAAAAATTCTAACCCTCCCAAATAAAAAATTTCAAGTGACCGATAACATCTAAATTTTTCAATTGGCCCAAGTGAAATTCTTGTTGCAATAGTCTGTTAACATTGGCTCAATGAGAAATAATACGTCAGACTAATTGAATGTTATCGGTCACTTGAAATTTTTGACTTGGGGATGTAATTTTTTTTTTCAGTGTATGCCTTTGTTTGGCCAGGTTCTACAATATCAGATTTATAGTTTTCAGATAATTCAATCCCAGAATGCATTGCAGAAATCTCAGTGAAATAAAATCATCCAAGATGGCTGACATGGAGAACTGTCAACTCTAAATATGTAATTAACTACTGAAAAGTATTGATAAAAAAAAAAGTTAACCTCATTCTAATTCCCATCTTTTATGTTGTACTTGGCATTATAACTCAGTATTTGAGCTCATTGCCCATCTCCTTTCAAACAGGATTTGACTTTGATCTGAGTGTATGGCCACATTCAATGCTCAATCACACATTCACATAGATGGGTGGCATTAGCATTATGGAAGACCTATTCATCAAGCCCACTGTTTAATGGCACAACTTTCATGGCGTGCCATAAACCCCCTTACAAACAGTTGCGTAGGCCCGCTGAAGAGGCTTTTCTTCCTCTCGAGAGTCTGAATTAATCCCACCACCGGCTTCGAGGGAACAAAACAGCTCTAATCGCAGGCGCCGCTTCAAAGACGACGCTGCCCAGCGCCCACCGAACGCCACACAACGCAGCACTTCCACATCGCAGCGGCCAGACCCCAGCAGATGTCCGTTTCAACCCCCTCCTGAAAGAAACATTCACAGAGACCTTCTGTTGGGGGTTCTGTCTATCAAGCCACAAGCACCTATGGGAGAACGCAAGAGAGTAATAGCGTGTGTGCGGGCGAAGATCAGCGTGCAGCACCTGCTGCTGCTTTACCTGTCACTTAATACCCTGTTATAATAGTTAATCAGGGCGCTGTCCTGTAGACATCATCATTAAAACAGATTTTTGTGGAGAGACAGATCGAGTGGGAGGCGAAAAAGAGGCAGAGACAGTTTGAGATGGGCAGTGCAGAGATGCAAGTAAGGACAAAGAGCAGCAGATGCAGTGTAATCGGTAAAGCATTGTGGGCCGGTAAGAGCTCTGCCTACAACCTGGTCTTAAAGGGAAAGGTCATTAAAAAAAAAAATTCTGTTATTTACTCACCCTCATGTTATTCCAATCCAGCATGACTCCTAAAGACATTTTTTTAAATGCTGGGGATTTTTCATGTAGCCTAATTATAATGAATGTACACTTTCAAGTTTCAAAAAGAGCTTGACACAAAAGCACCATAAAAAAATATCTTAAAAATGGTCCATATAACTTATGCATTATATTCCAAGTCTTCTGAAGCCATATGACAGATTTGAGGAACAGACTGAACTTCAAGTTGTTATTCACCCATCTTCTTGTTAACTCTAGAACTGCCTATCTTGATTCAGTGAGTTGAATTCAAGAAACAAATCAATGTGATTCATGAATGAATCTTTCAGATCTGTTCTGTATGCAAGATCAAATGAGTAATTGAAATGATCTGACTCAAAAGAATGATTTGTTCACAGATTGGAAATCACTACTTCTCCCACGAACTCACAAAGTTTTATGGAGCTTTTGAGCATCCATCCTTTTGAGTTTTATTCATCCATCCATCTATCCATCCATCCATCCATCCAAATCCACTCGAAAACTTAATTTCCTATTCATTGAAACTGCATGGAAAAGAGCAACTAGCACATTATTCAAAATACCTTTTGTGTTCCACATAAGAGAGTCTGCGTACAGGTTTAAAACTACATGAGGTTGATTAAATTGTCAGAATGGTAATTTTTTTGGAGAGCTTTTCCTTTAATGAATCACTCCTTGTCTGACATTTGGCGTCCTATACTGGACATTTGAATGTGTTGGAAGTTTGTGTACTTGTGTGTGTCTGCATGCTGGGCTACTTATTAGGCATCTGCTGCCCACATAAGACGACAACAAGGAGTCTGATTGAGGCAGTGCCAACGTCTGTCACACCTGGCCTACAATAAACCCAAAAAAGAAAGTGAGAGAGAGAGAGAGAGAGAATGAAAGGGAGGAGAGACAGACAGAGGCACAGGTGCAGGGGCTGGCCAGGTTGCAAGGGGAGGGACGTGGAAAGCCGTTTGGGAGAAGACTGCTGTTTGCATTCCCAGGATTTGGAAATAGAGAGGCCTCCAAGCTCTGCCAAGTGTCAAAGCAGCAACTTCCCATCCTTCGTTTAAAATCTCAGTCTCCTAGACGCGCTGAATACACACAAAACCCCAGTTAGAGGAGACAAGGGGGCACCAAATGTGGCAGGCGCTGAAGAGGCCTGTCCTTTTTAGTGTGTATTTGTGTTTACTTGTTTGAGAACCCTTCTTAAAGAGAGAATTGTTTAAATTGTTTGTGTAGTGGCTGCTCAGTTGCTGCCAAATTACTCTTTTGTGTTGGGCCAATGCCGCCTTTACAAACAGTTCTTTGCTGTGTTGAGAATAAAATACTAGCGTATTTCTTAAGTTCCTTTCACACTGTCCGTGTCAGTGTTCACCAGTGCGACTCTACAGGCAGCACATTGCGCCTAGGTCAAGTGTTATAACAACACTCAAAGTTTAAATGTGTTAGTCAAGTTATATATCTATTAGTGATAAGTATGGGGTCAGTAAGATAAATTTTTTTTTATAAATATTTTTTTTTAGTAATGATGCATTTACGTTGATCAAATGTGACAGTAAAGACATTTATAATGTTAAAAAAGATTCATATTTCAAATAAATGCTGTTCTTTTATATTTTCTGTTAGTCAAAGAATCAGGAAAAAAGTGCATCACAGTTTCCACACACACACACAAAAAAACTCTTTTCAACGTTAATTTAAAAAAACGTTTATTTAGAAGCTGGTTTAATGGCTGCTGAAAATTCTGATGATCCCTATCCCACGGATAAATAACATTTTACAATGTATAAAAAATTCAAAACACATTTTAAATGGTAATATTATTTCATAATATTACTGTTTTTGATCACATAAATGCTGCTTTGTTAAGCATAAGATACTTATTTTAAAAAATGTAAACGTCTTTCCAACCACAAACCTTTGAAAGGTAGTGTATATTAAATAAAGTAATAAAAAAAATATAGTATAAAATCACTATCTCTAAGTTGAGAGCATTGCATTATGGAATAATGTATTGCAGTGTTTTGGGGTTGTATACTATGTTGGTGATTTGTTGTGGAGTTTTCCATGCACACTTGGCACAGTATACACATTGCATACTATATTGCTATTCAAATGTATTACTTGTATTACTTTCACTTAAAAAATGTTATATTCATGCACACATCATGCCTTCAGTACATATGGCTCTATAATAGCCACATTGATTTTCCTCTAAATCTGCTGGTTGCGCTACATACTCCAATCCACTCTAATGGTACAGCAGATCAATGTCTGCGATAAGCGAGCGATTAAACATGATTGGAATGTGACGCATGTTTTCGGAGCCGCACACAGCGATGAATTGAGAGGTATAGCGTGAGAAGACGACTCTCAGGTAGGCAGTTTGGCTCCAAACTCCAGTTGATTCACAGGGCAGGAATGTCCTGTGTATGAGGTCTCAGGCTGAGGTATTTGCACAGCAGACAATTGTGGCTGCCGATTGGTTGGGGCCGGATAAGTGGGAGCAGTGGGCCATAATCTCAGCTGCTGTGGCCAGGTGTGTTAGGGCATGTGATTTTAATGTTACTGATAATGCTCAATGGTTTGAGTGAGTTGAATACACATCGGCACTTATGTTTTTCTAGATATGCTTTTGCGGTCGTTCTGATTCCTGTCTTTTGATTTTCTCTAAAACATTTTGCCATGTTGAGAGCAGTGTTGAATGGCAGCCATCCTCCATTAGCTGTGGGTTTGTTTTGGCAATGCCTCTGACTTATGAACACTGCTCTTAAAGGGATGGTTCACCCAAAAATTCAAATCTAGTCATTTGAATTCATTGAACTCATTCATCAACCTCAATCTGTTCCAAAGCAGTTTGACTTCTTTTCTTTTCTTTTTTTTTTCTACCCCGGAACGCAAAAGAAGATTATAAATGATATATTTAGCAGAATGTCTTTACTTCTCTTTTTCATTCAATGAAAGTGAATTGGGACTGGGGCCGTAGAGCGCCACAAAGGACAAAAACTGCAATAAAAGCATCATGAAAATAGTCCAAATGACTTGTTATATTTAAAGTCATATGATAGCTTTGTATGAGATACTGACTGAAATGTAAGTCTTTATTCACTGAAAATCTTGCTTGACTGGCCCAGTTCCCCAATTCACTTCCACTCAGCATCTCTATTTTCTCCACCAGTGTATGTGTACACTAGTGTTCAAAAAAGTGTGAGGTGGGTGAGTAAAAAAAAAAAGTTTGAACACCTTAGCAATTGCCTAGAAACACCCTAGCAACACTCTTGCAACTGTCTAGCAACCACATAGCAAACACGCACACATTTTTGTGGGCAGGTGTAAATGGAACTGTTTTAACAAATCAGATAGCTATATGATCAGTAAAAACACATGAAGTGACCAGGTGTAAACAGGCCCATAGTCTCACTCTTCACGGACCATATGATGCATATTGACAACAAACCAAACCAAGGACCAAAAGTTCCATCTGATTGTCTGGCTTTACTCTGTTTTGAGTATTCATGTTGCACAGGTTTTTGTCTGTCCATCGTGAAACAAATCATGTTCACAAGGTGCCAGGCTGTTATGATGAGCTAAGAACAACTAGTCTACATATTTTGCCCAGGTTTACGAGGGTCATAGCATTGAATCTGTTAAAGAGTCTGATTTTTGTTTGAGACACTTGGTAGCATAAACAGAATATCAGCGAACAGAACTGGATGTTATACTTTGCTGTCTATGATATAGTTGGTACATTACATCTGGACTAATGGAAACTATGAGTATACATATTTTCTACAATTGTTCTTTAAGTATTACCTGCACTGTGGTTCATAAAGTTCAAAAAGATTTTAATTATTTAAATGAATGCACTATTATTTAAATGCGCCACCATTTCTACCACTTTGTTGCATGTCGGTCTACTATGGTGTAATTGATTTTACAGGAGATTTACCTGCTCTTAAAGGGATAGTTCACTCAAAAATGAAAATTCTGTTATTGTTTACTCACCCTCAAGTCGTTCCAAACCTGTATGACTTTCTGTCTTCTGTTCTGAAGTTATTTTGAAGAATGTTGGAAACCAACCAGTTTTGATGACCATTGGCTTCCATTCTCAAAATATATTTTTTGTTCCTTAGAGGAAATACAGTCATACAGGTTTAGAACGACATGAGGGTGAGTAAATGATGACAGATTTTTCATATTCATTTGAGTGAACTATCCCATAAATGGCACTGTGTTGCTTTGTCAGTTGGTCTCTTTCTGTTTAAGATGGCAGTTCAGGCTCATAAAAAAAGCTGTATCCGACTTTATAACAACATTCAAAACACTAGAGCAGAAATCTATTTCTGATTTTATGCATTAAAAGCTCCATGTGTCCTTTTGCTCTCGGTTTCCTTCATCTTTTTGTCTCGAAGCGTTCTAGCTTCGCACGGTATTAATGATGCCCGGCAGTGATTGACAGCGTTAGCGTTCGGGTGCATCAGTGTGACATCACGCATGAGCAGCAGACGGATGTGTTCAAACGGAGGGGAGGGTGGCGTGGGCCCTCAGCATCTGGCTCGGTGCCAGTCGAGACCACCTGTCTGAGCGCAGCACGTCTGCTCTATTGTTAAACCACACCGGCTGGGTTAAGTTGCAGCTCTATATAAAGAGTAACAGACATCTTAAGTGGGGACACAGGATTTAGACAGGGATTTTGTAGGAGTACCGGTATCTCTGTCTGTCTCTTTCTCTCCTCACTCCGCAGCCTCGGCAGCCTCGGCAGCTTACGCTTTCTGTTACGTAACAAACAGCCTTCAGTTGCCTTTAGTGAAATCACAAGCGAATTATGTAGACTGGTATCATTTCGACACCTGTCCAGCAGCGGCTCTGGGAAGCCGTTATCGTTCAGGAACTTAGTAACACCTCCTCGAGTAAATGTGAGCGCCGCTTCGGTTGCAAATGCCTCCTGAAGCCCACAAGTCATATAAACGCACTCATGATCGCCTTTAAATCAACAGAGTGCTAAAATAGGCCTGTAAATAGAGAATACAGTTTATGGCTGAAATGAAAATTCAGTAGTTTCTGTTTTTACACTTAGCTGGTTTAAATGACAGAATTCATTACTGTTATCGGTCAAGTCCTAAGTTTGAAATTTGATGTTGACTCAAATTTGGCTTGGCCTCTGCATGTTTCCTGACAAGTCCATGTGAAACAGTGTTCACAGTCCATTTTATTTCTGTAATGTGTAGGGGTGCAACGGATTGCAGTTGATCTGTACGGACCAGGCACCGCGGTTCTGCACTCATGTGATTTGCGGATTAACTGCTACGTTTAACCATCAAAGAGTTAGTTTATCATTTGCACGTGTTTTGTCCTCACAGTTTACACATTCAAGCGATTTTAAACGTGGAAGAAGAGGCGAAAATTGGGACTCATGCGCTGTTATCTGTGAGCACAGCCTCACAGAGAGAGAGAGAGAGAGAGAGAGAGAGACAGAGAGAGAGAGAGAGACAGAGACGGCATGTGAACACCGAATTGATTCCTGATTGAAACCAGCCAATAAGAAAGAGTTTTGTTCTTTTGGGTTTGTGAAATGTTTTGGAAGGTGGGGTTTTCTAGTGTTTATGTAAAGAAGTTAGCCAGGCTTACAGCTGCTGTAAGTTTCTTACTGTCAGGCTAATGTAAAATGATTGTGGTGCTGAGTGAAGAGCTGATATTAGGCTTTTAGTGGTCGCAAGTTTAATGGTGATGTAGTGCACTTAAGCCAAAACATGATGGCTTAGAAATATCTACCTTTATAATTGAATCTCTTGTGTGTTTAGATGCTAAAGGCTTTTTGTCCAACAAATCCATATTTTTATTCTCCTGAGCTGAATGTTAATGTCATAGCTGTATTTTTTGTGATGAACGGTGGCATTTGTAGGTTACCCCTGAGGAGTCAGGTTTGTATTTTTCTCCTCATGACCTCTCTGACCCGACGTCTTTGGGCTTACCCGACTAATGTGCTGATATATGAAGGCAGAGCAGTGGGGTGCAAGGTGAAAGATCAATCCAATACCAAACCATCTTTCATGGTTCTGAGCAGAGAACTTGACTCAGGTAGGCAGAAAAGCAATAAGAAATTAGCTGGGGTGTATTTGCAGGTCTAAAGTTTATTCTGATGTAGAGCGCTCCACAGGGAGGGTCATCAAAATCACATTTATTTATTCTCCAGCCCAGGGTCAGAGCGCATCTTTCACTAGTCTTTTTACTTAATCAGTGTCTCAGCTCTCTGTATTCTCTCAGAGGGCTAACACAAAGAATATTTTGAGATTCAATTCATATTTTCCTTACCGTTCAGTAAGTTTGGGGTCAGTAATGAAATTAATGCTTTTATTCAGCAAGGACGCATTAAATTGATCAAAAGATTTTGATTTCAAATAAATGCTGATGTATCATGGTTTGCTGAACACTATTAAGAAGCACAGATGTTTTTAACATTTATAATAATAAGTGTTACTTGAACAGCAAATCAACATAATTATTAGAATGATTTCTGAAGGATCATGTGACACTGAAGACTGGAGTAATGACGCTGAATATTCAGCTTTGCCTTCACAGGAATAAATAGCATTTTAAAATGTATCCAAATAGAAATGTATTTTTATATTTAAAGTTATAATTATTTTTCACAATATTAATGTTTTTACTGTTTCAGGTCATTGCAAATTGTGAGCACATTTAAAAAAAAAATCTTACTGACCCCAAACTTTTGAACGTTAGTGTAGTTTTTTTTATTTAGCTTTTTTACACCATTAGCCCAAAAACTGAATGTTCACTCAATTAAAAAGTCATTTAAAAACTCCACGCAATACTTTAGATACATTTTAGTGAATCAGTTCATTCAGGTGGCTCGTTTTATTGAACAGGTTAAAAAATGATTAATTTAAATCGTCACAAATAAAATAAACATTTTGTAAAAATGATCTTTCAGCTCATTTTCACTTAAGCTAATATAAAATGTATTGATTAACGCATTATTTTACAGAATCCATGTAACTTGCTGAGCGTTTTCCACTTCACCGTTTTACTCCTCAAATAAAACAGTTGAGTGATTTTAGAAATATTTAGCAAGCGACTCGGCTCAATAATTACAAAGTACTAATTTGAAAGAACAATTTGTTTACAAATATTTACCCTTTTTTTTTTTTTATTGACCATCTAACCCAACCCACGTTCTGTTTTTCTGCTTTGTCACCATTTTGTAGCAATTATCATTTCAGCACTGTTTATTGGAGCGAGCTCATGAATGACCCAGAATCAGGGATCCCCCTGCGCTCTCTTGGCTGCCCGGCACATGTGCCGCTGGCTCCTCACCGTGCTCTCAGAGCCAGCTGCTCCGCACTGGCAGAGGCTGCTGAGAGACTTTATCAGGACCATGTGGCCCATCTGGAGCTGTTTAGTTTTAGCAGAGAGCGAGAAAGAGAGAGAGAGTTAGCATGTGTACTAGAAGCCAGCGAGAAAATGAAAGATGTTTGACTTTACGGAAAAACTGGCCATTCCTCTTTATCATTCATTACTTTCTCTCTTCTCTGGTAACATGGTAGTAAGAATAGTTTAAATTACAACTGTTATTTTAACACTAAATGTTTATTTAATGTGATAATTATAAATCAAATAAAGTGATTAAAAATTAATGCTATTAATCATACCACCACAATAAGGAATTTACTTGCCATCAGAGAAACATTCATGTTTTTCAAGTCTACACTGAAATGCAAAGAGACATGATTGACAGGTGTTTGTGTGTGTGTCTCCAAGCAGTTTTAGTGAAGCCTTTAGCATAGAGCAGCTGGACATGACAGAAGATGGATTTAACAATGACGAGATGTGTACTGAGCAGATTTGAATGAGTAGATTCAAAGTAAACTATGTTAGAGATCACAGTCAATCCACAGAGCTTGTTTATCTCTAACAATACAAATCAAATAGATGGCATGTTACACATACACATGCTGTATGCTGAGAATTATGAGTGTCTGTTCTGCAGTCACATCATAGTGTGACATCATGGTATGGTCATTATCAGAATATCAAAAGATTATAGGATTTGTCAGTTAAGTAAGGCTTAAAATTAGGCCTACTGTAAGTTATTGTTTTCACCATATAAAAATATCTACATTTAAAATGAAACTAAAATGCATCTCTATGGACACACAGAGTACTGTTCTGTCTTTTTTATTTGTGGGCTAGGTGTATTTATTTATTTAGGTTGAGTTTTTATAAATGTATTTATTAATAATAATAATAATAATAATAGCGTAGGTTTTAGGTGTCAAGTCAAGTCCATAGGTGTGATCCATACCAACACATCAAAAAATATACCTTTATTTACTGTGTCTTCCAGTTCATTCTTTTTCTACAGATCATTATGTTGGATCCACGAGTGTTGTGCTTCTCGTCTGATAGCAATCCTGTTATCTTAAAGTTTCCTCCATGTTAATACATGCACATGATGGAAAAGCTGAATGAATCACTGTTGCACACAAAGGGTTTTTATACACCCCTCCTCCCCTTTCGTCCCTCTTAAAACTCAAACATCTCTGCCCCCGGGGTCTATCAGTGCCTGCCCTCTCTTCATGGCTCCATCCATCTCCCTCCTGCAATCATTCATCTCTTTCTTCCCTCCCTGTGAGCTTCTCCCCTGCTCCACTCATCTGATCCGGAGAGAGCCAGAGCCTGCTGCTGAGATTAGGAGTGACTCCAGCCGCTGTGGAATGCTTTGATGCTTCATGATCTGGGGGGGGGGGAGGTGCTGACACCAGAGGGGTTGTCCCTTTTACCCCTGGCGCCGCCAATGTGCTTTTGTTTGTGGAAGCCCTCCAACTCTTCCTCCTGTTCGGCACGATTTGGTGCTCTTTTAGAGGAGCGCAATCCTTCAAAACAATCGCACACTACAGAGTGCTCAAGCATTCAGTAGATTCCCAGAGTGCTTGCAGTACTTGTGTTACTTTGTCATTCTGCACGCTTATGATTGAGGAGCGAGATCATGTTACCAAAGATTTCACATAACGCCAGCAGAGATCACAGAATGTGACTAGCCACCCTGCCAGAAAGAGGCTTGTTTAATATCCATGTCCTCTACTGTTGATGCAGATGGGACAGCTTCATTTGTTTAATGTTGGGGATTGTAACTGCATCCTGTGATTGGAGGCAGATACATTGAAACTAGAGACAACTTCTCAACATGCAAATGATTAAGCATTAACATGATTAATGTAAACCAGTAAAAGTAGCTTAACTTAATCTCATTGTGCATGTTCGTGTTCCCACATGCCACCATCATATTAGACTTCATGCGTATATTCCAGTGATACACACCACTGTGTCTCCTCTGATTGTTCACTCCAGCTCGCAACAGCTGTTGCTTGTAAAGCAAGGTAACATAAAGGTTACCAAAGCATTTTGTCACTCTCCTTCACCTCCTCTCCTAACCTCCATTACCGACCGATTTTTCTTTTCCTTTCCGATGGGGCAAACTCAACTCCTCTCTTGTTGCTGTCCTAAAAGCTAATCAGTGACACAGAAGAACTCCACATGTAACATCAGAGTGGGGCATTCTTTGAAGGGCGAGGCACAGGGATTAGAAGAGGATGAATCTGGACATCCTGCCATAATCCCTCCCTCCGCGCCTCCCAGCAGGTGCTCACCCCTCGCTTTTTTTTTTCCTTTTGGTTGTTTCACTTGACTGCCCCTTCTGCACTTTTTCACTCCTCCACTCCTCCTCTGTCTGGCTCTCTCCACATCTTGGCCAGCTTGGCTGATCTCCAGGAGGCCTAATTTGCTCTGACCTCTTTGTTGTCCCTCTATCTTGAGCACACCCTTACACACACAGGTGGAGGAGAGAGAGAGAGCTAGAGCCAGATACAATGAAACTGGAAGCAGATTTGGATGCAGGTACTTTGACCAAAACTGTAGACCAGTTTGATATTCAGGTAGTAACTTGAAATCTGTAGATTGATTAGGAGGCAGATACCTTGAAACTGCAAGAAGATTTGACAGCATACAGTGCATTAGAACTGGAGGCAGATACTTTGACAATAGTGGCAAACCTGAGGCAAATTTGAATATAGATATGTTGTCATCTGTAGACTTTTAAAACTTTAGACTGATTTGAAGGCAAAAGCATTTGGAGACAGAGACAGAATTTGAAGGCAGATCAATTTTAAGCTGGAGGTTGTTTTGGAGGCAGAGACTTGGACACTAGAGGCAGATATATTGAAACTCCTGGATGCCTTCTAGTGATCTCTGTTTGTACCAGTCTGCTCCCTTTTTAGATTTACATAAATACACTACATACCCTTTAAACTTGACCTCAGTCACAGCTCTTCATCATAGGTTTTTTGGCCTCCATGAGCTAAATGGTAATTGGATCATAGCCCTAGTTCCTGGAGTGACCTTACCCTGCTGTGGTTTTTATCAGCTGTAAATTATGCATGAGCCTCTTGTTAAAAGACTGGCATTGTAAGAGAACCCATATCTGTCCCATTAAGGAGTGCACAGGCTGGGAAGCTCCATGGGGCTATTGTGTTGCAGTGTCTCTTGCTCATTGAGGAAGGGAAATACCAGCGGAACCGGAATGCCCAGATCAGTCAATCCCATGGCCCCTCTCTGCCCATCCTGTCTGGAGGATGTGGTTCGATCCCATCTCCACTCTCCATCACTCATGTTGCAGTTTACAGACTCTCTTTTTCTGAGAAATATCTTCTGAGAATATATAACCTTCTCGGTCTAAATACAGATACATTAGAAACTTGAGGCAAATTTAAATACATATACGTTGATAGCTGTAGATTGAAACTTTGAAATCTTTAGACTGATTTGAAGATAATTACATTGAAATTGGAGGCAAATTTGGAGACAGAGACAGAATTTGACAACGGATAAATCTAAGCTGGAGGTGGATTTGGAGGTAGAGACTATATATCTATATATCATTGTTCCCTGGTTGGCAGGAGTGTCTTGAAGTTGGAACTAAGTTCCTTTGGAGCCTGGCTTTTTTTGGAGTGCGTCGTTAATTTGCATAGACATGCTGTAATTGGGGACAGCCACAACTCCTGCAATTATTCCTGGGAAAATATGAAGAGCTTCAAAACACTGGAACTCTTAAAACCTAACAAGTTTATGTGCTGTCTCCTGCTTTCTTAGGCAACTAACTTCTAGGACAACATCTTAAATGTCATGAACCTTCACAAGTTGCTGAATTGGAACACTGTACATATGCAACAATGCCTTATGCCACACAAATGGAATTTGACACGTATGAATCCAATAGAGTTTGACATTAGCATGGAGGCAAACAACGAGATACTCTAACAAGCCCAAATATGCATTGTGCACAAAAATTTAATGAGATGTCACTATTTGTATAGAGAATCTTCAGTATTCAATGAAATATCTTTTCACTGAGTTTGATGCAATGCATTCTGGGTTTGTCTTCCCTCCAAAAGATAGATGTGATTCCAAAATGAGAAGGCTGAATAATGTGGTTTCCTACCTTTTGCAAAGAGCTTTTGCATTTTGAGTGCCTTCAATGCTTTTAAAAGCCAGGCAGGGAATTCACTAGGTTTTTAAACAGAACTATCATTTAATTAAGCTATTAATGTTAGGAGTTGGAGTCTTAAGAGCATCAGAGTCAACCAATGTTTTCATAGCCATTACATTTTCAGAGAGCTCCCAGGAAAGTTGTGGTTCCATAGCATCTTCCTAGGACTTTTCCCATTTCTGTTTGGACTCACTGTATGGTTTCTCTCTCATCTGTTTAAGTTTACTGTATATCATGTGAGTTCTGTATTTAGACTGTATAGATGTGGTGAGAAACATGCATTAAGTTGTAAAATCTCTTTCTACATCATGTGTAGGGAATACACTACATGATGTCGACTATCCCACCATGTCACTGGATACTTCCATGCCAAACAGTTGGCCATTATACCCTTTAATGAGGAACAGATAGGATAAATAGTCCAATAAAAGCAGGCCGTCTCTGAAATTGAGAGCAGTCTAGACTGACTCGATGAACTGTGACATCCTTCTTTGTTTTACTGGTTCCTTTTTTTTTTTTTTTGCATCAGAACTACTCTGGTTCTTGGTTGCGTTAATAGTTCTAAAGCAGCAGTTCTCAGCTCCTAAAAATATTTACGTTTCTTATGAAAACCATGGCAAGAAAAGGAGATTGTTTTCTTTATTTCTCCTGCGAAGTAACAATCCTCCCCTGGACCAGTCTAAATGAGGTTAAACCTCTGCCTGAAACACTTTAGCAATCAATAAATAATTGTGCAGTTGGCCGGCTTGTAAGTGCTTTGTTGAATATCTAGCAGCAATGTTTTAAAGCCAAGGTTTTTTTACGCTTGTGTTTGTTGGCTGAAATCTCACTCAGCTGTCATTTAGTCCTCCAGCTATCATAGAAATGTTTCTATGAACTTTTTGCCTGTGTAATCTCCATTAATTAATGTCAGTGTTTGGGTGTGGAGCTGCAGATCCCTTTTGAACAGATGATGTGGTTTTAGAGGGTGATTATGTGTCTTTTTGAAACATAACACATGTTGTATTTTAATCTTGTCCACTTCAATTTATTTTTTTTGTTCTGTAAATAAACTATAGTTCAGTGTAATTTCTTGTTTATATCCATGTCTTTGAGGCTTTCAGTCTCACTCTTTCCTCCTTTCAGACTTAAGAACATTTAATTGCTTGACTCTCATGGATCATTATCACAGTTTGGTCCTTGCTCTATTTCATATGTGGAGCCTTTGCTATTACAAAAGGGGTGTCTTTAAAAAGTACAGACTTAATGAACAGCTTACCGAACAATTCTTCATAAGTGCTTCAATAATGATTTTGGAACCACAAAATTAAGATTCCAAATTAGTCAGAAAGTGTCTTTGCACCTTGTTCAAAATAGACTTGAACAGTAGTTGCTGCATTTCTCCTATTTTGTGGCATAATGGAGGTGCCCGTGCCATCAGTCACAGTCATGAGAGACTGGAAAAGAAAAAAAAGAAGGAACAATCTGTCTGCAAAACATAGCGCTGGTGAAAATTGATTAGCGATGCCGTTGCAGCTTCGTCAAAGCTGCTGGCGGTTGGCAAACCATCTCAGGCACGGTCCTCTGATTGAATGAGATTAATTTGTACAGGAGTGAATGATGTTTGTCTTTTACCCATCCCCCATTATTTTCTTTAATTCTATGTGGGGAGAACATATTTGGCAGCAAACATCAGGCGTGGACCGATGGGAGTACGTGTGGGTAAAATGATGAAATGCAGCTGAAATGGAAAGTGCGTACACGCGTGCCTCCTCTGGCAGCGCACGGAGGGTGGAGGAGGAATTGAGACATACGACTTTCCACTGTTTTTAGTATTCCATGCTGTTTCCCGTGGAGAGTTGAACTGAAATGTAGAGTCAGTGAGTTGGATGTCTCCAAAAGGAGAAGCTGTAAAGAGTGAGTGTGAGGCCTTGAATGTTGGCAGTTTGATTTATCCTTAGTGCTATTTATCAGTCATCAGCTGCTGCTGAAGTCTTCACGGCACGTAATGGAGAACTTAATTACATTTCGAAGCCTTGATGTGAATCAACATTCAGAGGTTGAGTTAGACAACATCTTGCAAGTGCTAAAGAAGGAAGCACAAGTGTCTGCTAGAGTTGTCTCAAGTCACTCACTCATAGAGGCCGTCTACTCTGATTCTTGAGATATGTGACAAAAATAGCGGCTTTTCCACTTTGAAATGAATCAGAGATCATCCACAATAGTGTACACATTAACCATTTCATTTGGTTAATTTTTTGCTTTTTTATTTTTTATTATTAATTATGACTTGATCACTAACGTCCCTAAGAACAGTTATGCATAAGTTTATCTTTAAAAAAAAAAATGTATTACTACTGTGTGCTGACAGAGAAAAGGTTCATTATAAAAATGAACAGCTGTTTCCATACTTTTTGAAAACACTGTCAGTTTTTTGTAAAAGATTTGAAAGTCAATCCTTGTCCTTAAAGGGCACCTTTTCATATTTCACCTGCTATCAGTTCATCAACAAGATCAAACATGGGTGAATAATTATTATATATATATATATATATATATATATATATATATATATATATATATATATATATATATATATATATATATATATATATATTATTTATTTTTTTGTAGCTTTTATTGTTCCAGTACTTAACCCAGTTATCAGCATTTGGATAACCATCAGAAATAGCAGCTCTTGTGTGCTAATCGGACCAAAAACGTGTTTGAAAGGGTTCCAGATCGACTGAATTAGTCATGGCAACAGCAAGGCCCAGAGTGGAGTTTTACCATCACGAGAGCAAATGCGTTAAGAGAAATGTATTGCTCTGGGCAACGTTATCCAAGTCCCAGTGCCAAGTGGGGATTTGCAGAAGAAAAGTTTTTATAATGTATCCATAAAGTCTCTGTTATATGATAGAATGCAAGTGTATTTAAAATCTATTGTTTCCATTTTCTCTCTCTCTCTCTCTCTCTCTCTCTCTCTCTCTCTCTCTCTCTCTCTCTCTCTCTCTCTCTCTCTCTCTCTCTCTCTCTCTCTCTCTCTCTCTCTCTCTCTCTCAGGCCCAGACTGCATGCACAGAGGAAGTTTGCGCAGTCTCAACCCAACTCCCCCAGCACCACGCCGGTGAAGATGGCCGACCCCTCTCTGCCCACGCCGCTCACACATATCACATTCCTCTCCAAACGCAAACCCAAGACAGAAGACTTCCTCACCTTCATATGCCTTCGAGGTATTGCCTCATTTTTCATTTCCCTTACAGAGTTAATATAGTTTTGACAATATTTTATTTTATTTGTATTTTGGTTTTTAATTTGGTCTTTAGTTGTAAAGGTGCATGATTTTTATTATTTTTTTGAAAATAGTTTCAGGATCATTTTAGTTTTCCTCTCTAGTAACAGCTAACTATGATGACGAACAACACTTTATTAGAAACTGCACCAAAATAATGCAATCAAAGTTAAAGATTTAACACAGCGCACTGCAGTCCAAGTGGACAATTAAATGTGCGATAAATGTGTAATTGCTGCTACATTTAGCAGTAAATTGTAACTACCATCATTATAGAGTATCGAGCCACATGGACTGCATCCGCTCAGAGCAACAACTAGTTGCTGAATTTGTTAAGTTATGGCATGCCATTTTGGAAAATATTCAGGAGTTATTGTTGAGGCTGTTTAGACCCTTTATGTTTTGTGGAAGTTCAGAATAACTAAACTTTTGTTTTAGTTTTGTTAGTTTCTTAGTTTCACGAAGTGAGCTGAGCCGTTGTATGCTGTATGAGGCATTTGCTTTTCACAGTTACTTAATGTGGTTTTGACAATGTCAGATTTACCTTCCCCTGAACATCACGTGCGATACAGCAAAAGTCAGAATTCAGGCTTGGGAAATTAGTTAAATCAAATCTCTCAGCATTGATGAAAGAAGAAATACTAAAAAAAAAAAAAAAATTATTCTTGTTTTCTCCTTTAGGGTACTCCAGTTTTTAGTTATTTTATTACTAGTTTTTGTCTTTTGTTCATGATAAACTTTCCTACAGCCTTCGCCCAACACCTCGGCCTGCTCACCTGGTGCCCAGGAACCGTAGCACTGGTGTCTGGTGTCATGGCAGAGGTGGCATCTGAACTCCAATGCTGCACAAATGTTGACTCTCAAAGCTAGGAGGTATCAACACCAACTGTGTCATGTTGAAAAAATGGTGTTATCAGCCTGAAGTTTCATGAACACACACTTTTACAAACACACCCACCTCTGTGAACCAGGCTCTGCCTTTCACAAGGGATTATGGGTTCCTCTCGCTTTCAAGGTCGGTACACAGTGTTTCTATAGAGTGAATCTCAAATATTAGTTTTAACAGGTAAAACTAAAGGCTCCAGGGTAGCATAGAGCCTCATAGCCAATTCATGTTGAATCTGAGTTTAGAGAAAGTTATTTAAATTATATTTAATATTTTCAGCTAACAATTCTTGCTTTGTTTTAAACGTTTTACCACATTTCAATCCATTCTGTGGGTTTTCCCCCCAAATCTGTGCAGAAAATGCAAAAGAGATGTCGACTGTGTCTGCTCTTAGCTCTGTCTGGAGACTTTGTGTGGCCATTTTTATTTTACATTAATATTTGTTTTACTTTAAATTCATTTACTATTATTAGACCTTAACGACCAAAAAAGAAAATTTTCTCTCCCGTTTCATGCACGTCCTGAGATGTGTAAAGTGTAGGAAAAGTGGAAGCAGAAAGTTCCATTTGTACTGCTCAAATAATTGAGAGCAAAGACTTGCTGGACTTTGAATTTATTCTCTGGCTGGAGTTTTTACAACATAATAATAACTTAAACCTTGCGGGAGATGGTTTAGACTGCCTCATTTCAGTATAAACTTTCCTTTCTCACCGGGATTTCAGAATATCAGCCAGAACTATCCTGTATCATGTTTTCTGAAAACAAGACATTCATTAGCCCAAATTTACGGTTATGAGCATTCACTGCTTCTGTAAAAGTAGTCTTTTAATCACTTTGGCACGTTTTTGGGTACCGTATGAAATGTTAGCTAGTTGTATCAGATGCGTTATGCCCCGTGTATGCGGTCTGGTCAGCTCAGGTCTCCTCAGACTTGACCGTAACTTGACTTGGCCTGGTGTTTGAGGTCATGGAGAGGCCAAATCCACGTGTTGAGGGTGTTGCGTATCAGCCTCAACTCTCAGTGACTCTCTTAGCAGTTTTTTCCACAGTGGCAATTAGATGATGGGCCGCACCTCAATAACTGTACACCAGCCTCGACATTATTTATAGATGATACTCCCCTGCTGTAGTGTGTATATTTGTGTGTGTGGAGCTTAATGTTGTCCAAATGGCGTTACAATACAGTGGTGTTATGAGAAGTAAAGAGTTGTCATAACGCCATGTGTCGTTTTATCCTTCAAAGAATCCCTGACTTTCAGTATCTTCCAGAGTTCTCTTTACTTTGGCATGTCTGTTCCAGCCTTCAGGAGAGGCGGTCGTAAGCAGGCGGTGTTGATCTTTCAGAGGGGTGGAGGTAGAGAGGATGGGTAAATACAGATCAATGGATTCTGGGTAAATATAGCCAGGGTCAAATAGGCAGTCCTACAATAGCTCAGTTATGGCTGACTGCCAGTGAAACGCCGCTCTTATCTGACATAGAAAAAGTATTTAACTGGACCGCTGTGATAAAGGTGATGTTGTGATGTGTCCGACGGTCTTCTCAAAAGAAAAGTTAAGTCTTGAAAAGACGTAATCTATAGTTCTGCCTTTTGAGACAACAACATAAGCATGGTTTCGTTTTTTAAAATGGATTTTTCTAACATCAGTGTTGCGTTATATACGTGTTCTGATGCAATGTAAAGTAATGCGCTGTGAACAAAATGCAGGAATTATGCTGTGATGTAAGCCGTTTCTGTTTTCACACTACATGCCACTTTAAATCCTGATGAGTGTTTCATTACATGGAGAAAACAGTTGCCTGTATGTGTGTGAAATCTTCTTGTCAAACACTAAGATTCAAAGCAATCTTGATGATGATCTGTGCAGGCGAAATCCATGCTGATCCATAACTATCTTTAATAGTAAAGAAAAATGATGCAAAGACATTTCTTGTTTGAATTCTCATATGCATATAGAGCTGGGAAGTCTTTTGATTCTCAGTGTTTTTCATAGTGTACGTCAATGAACTGTTCAAGTGATTCGCTTACTTTAAGAAAAATGCAAAATACGTCTTATTTTTTTATACTAAATTCTTTAAAAAAATTCCGATCAAAAATGCATTAAAAAATAAAACATTTGATTAAAAAGTGATATTAAATTTTGTTCAGAACCTCTGCCATACACACTCCTCATAATATCAGCTAGGTAAAAGGTAAGGAGATATGAGTAAATGAATAATGTACTCCATTGCCCGTGTTGCATAACAAGCTGTTGTAACTGTATTTTTATGTGGATTTGAATGTCCTCATGAGCATTTACTTCAATTCCAGGGTCTCTTGGATATTGTTGACTGTCTTAAAGTCCTTATTTATGTCTCTCAGGCCACAGCAGCCGCATTCAAGCCACAGCCACGTGTGTCGGCGTGAAGCTGTTGCACTGGCGCTGCGCTACGAAAGAACAAAGATAGCTGATTTCAATTCAATTAAGTGCGCTGACGTGTGCGGCTTGGCGGTGGGGCAGCAGGCTGATTAAATTCATCCGCTGACTCCTCAAGCATAGGGCAAACTGGGTTAATGGATTTGCAGACATTCAGGATGGAATGTAAATTAGTGGAGATATAATCCATAATCCCCTCGCATTCTTGCTGCCGTCATAGCCCAAAGACAATGTTTTTAATGTCCCTCTTATTCCCCTCACTCACCGCTCTCTAGTGCACTCCATAGTGCCATATGCTGTCACATAGAGGGGATGTAGTGCCAGGCAGGGGGGCTGCTCACTGTCTAACATCTCTCCACTCAACTGCCATGCACCTCGACCTGATTGAAAACCTGTTAACCTGACTGGAGCCCTGACAACATTGGGTTAAGATGGGCGACCCGTACAAATCAAGCTGTAAAAGGATAGCTAAAAATGAGTTCTCTCATCATTTATTCACCCTCAAGCTGTTTCAAACCGGTATGGCTTTTTTTTTCGTGGAGTAAAGTTGTTCACGGAAAGTCGGTTTGACGTCAGTGACCCCACATGCCAAATTTGAATAAGGATCATGGGCGAACTTGTAAATATGGCGTAGGGAACCTTTTTCAGTGAATATCAACTTTAAATTCACACATAAAGCTGTAGTGTGACTTAAAATTATCACACAAATTGTTTTAAATAATTTTATGATACTTTTAATGGTGCTTTTTGACCTTTTAAGAGCTTGAAATAGCCCCTGGTCATTATACCCTTGTGAAAAAGAATACTTATGCTTTAGTGTGAACTGAATGGAATTTTTTTCCAGACACACTTGCTAATTGCAATTAAATGAAAATGTATTAGTTTAAATTTATATTAAATTCAATTAGCTGATTTAAAAAATTTTATATTGAGTGAGAAAGTTCGTAACCAGACAGTTGATGGACCCCATTGACTTCCATAGTAGGAAGAAAAATACTTTGGAAGTCAGTGGGGTCCATCAACTGTCTGGTTACTGTCATTCTTCAAAATATCTTCCTTTGTGTTCAGCAGGTTTGAAACAACTTGAGGGTGAGTAAATGATCACAGAATTTTCTTTTTTAAGTGAACTATTCCTTTAAGTACATCTTTACATGGAATTATACTGCCAAATGAACTGAGAAGCATTTATAGTAAAATAAAATTATTATAATAAAATAAAATTCCATATAATAAAATAATCATAAGTTTGTTATAATGTTTTTACAATTCAGTACATTTAAAATAAATTAACTACTTTGTGTAATATCGAATAATATCTAGCACACTAGAGTTAAATTTATATTCAAGCACTTTACATGTATGTTTACTTTAGCCAACACATCAAAATAATTAAATTAATGTTATCTGCAAGTACAGTTTTTTTTTTAAATAAAAGCTTTCACAAGGGTGTGCTTTAATTGTATGGAAAGAAAAAGATCGGAAAGTACTTCAAAGCTCTAACCTTTTGTGTATCACGGAAGAAAGGAAGTCATACAGGTTTGTAACGACATGAGGGCGAGTAAGTGATGACAGAATTTTCAGTTTGGGTGAACTATTCTTTTAGGAATACTTCCTCACTCCCTAACCATGTTTCTGATCAAAACAGTCCGCACGGCAACCAAACATCCAATCAGAGCGAGGACATCTGCTCAGCCAGATTTGATTGGTTCTCATTGAGCTTCAATTTTTACCTCTTTTGCTTTATAAAATGGGACAAAAGCAGAGCATCCGAAGTAGAACACTTCGCTTGTAATTATGTCTGTGCTTGAATTAAATCTGACAATTGTAATGGATGCCTTCATCTTTAATTATGATTTGTGTCAGCCTGTGAATATGAGAGCACATAATTGGGGATTGGGGAAGGTCTGTTTTTTAGTCTGTTTTTTATTTTCTTTCTCTCTGGGAGATGACAGATTTAGATTTGGCTCCAGAGAATGAAGCTGAGGGGAGAAGCCGTGACAGAAGGCGTGTGATTGCGATCAAAAATCTGGTTTGTGCACCCCTGACGCCAGTGACCGGGAGCTATAGTTGGGATACTCCCTACCCAGCATTCCCTGGGGCACTCGCTAAACCTCATGAGCCTGAGACTCATTCTGGAGGGGGTGTCTGAAACAGATTACATGACAATAACATCATTTTTGCAGAGCATCTAAAACTAGGAAAAAATGTCTGCCTTCCAATGCCAGTGATTTCCCTCCCCCATTCATGACCCAGGCTGACCCTCAAGTCTGTGAGCTATTGGCGTTTTGACCTTTTCCTCCCACAGCATGGGAGTGCAAGATAATGATAATGGCAGCCATTTTCTTAATTAGTTGAGCTGACATTAAGTGGCCCGGTTTGTTTGTTTGTTGGCACCTTTGGTCAATCTCTGCTTGTGATTTTAGGAATCTGGCTTGTTCCATATGGAGTAACCATCATAGGTGTTTTGTTTCAAAGCAAGTTGTGGTCCTGTTTTGTACATTAGCATAAAGTTACATTATACATGTCTTTGAATTTCTTTCTGTAATTCATGTCACGAAGGTCATCATGCATATTATGACTGATAATCCTTGAAGTGGAGAATGTAATTTGTAAATATGAGATGGTTAAAGCTAATATTTCAAAGTATTATAATATCCATCCATTCTCCAAACAGCTTTATCCTCTGTAGGGTCACGGGAATGCTGGAGTCTATCCCACCATCTCGGGCCACAGGTGGGGGACACCCTGAATGGATAGATATTGTAATATTTTACCTCAAAATTTTATCAATGTATCAATATTCCACCAGTCCTAACACTGGCATTAACATGCTAATAACCCAAAAACACGCAAGGTCTGAAACCATCTTTTATTTTAGTATTATTTTTATATTATTGTAGTATTTATTAATTTTCCGAATTAGCTTTTATTATTATCAGTATTCATTTTAATTTAATTGTAAGTTTTCATTATTTTTAAGTTTAAATATTTCTATGAAGTTTACGTTTTAAGTTTAGTAATCTTAGAGCTTCAGCTAAAACTTATTTAAATTAGTTACCAAAGCTAAATTTCAATTTTTATTTTCAATGTTAAGTTTGTGTGTAATATTTGTTTTATTTTGTTTCAGCTTTATTGCAATTTCTGAAAAAAATGTTTAATAGTTTTGTTTTTAGTTCAACAATAACAAGAAACCGTTTTACCACTTTGAAGTGAACACTAGTGATGTAGAATTCGGTCTCTCGGCCCTTTTACAGAAGTCAATTTAATAGCATCTCGTTAAGATTTCTACTTCATTCAGTCATTTTATTTGTTCCCCGAACAGTCAACATGTCTCATTTGCTTTTATAAATGTTGTCACACGGACCATAACTATTAATGTGGCATGTCAAATGCTACATGTATGCAGTGACATCATCACCGCAGCCACGCCGGCTGCAGCTTCACGTTAATAGAGAGCTAATGAGAGCACATTTGCAGGGCCGTGGCTGACACACTCATGTTTCATTCATGAGGCTGGCGGAGAACAGCACTAGATAATGATAATTGTTGCCCGGTGTAGTGCGGACGAATCGCAGACGTGCAGTAGTGCAGGTTTTTGCGCTGATAGGGCTGGAGAGGGCATATTTGGCAGCTAATGGGCAACAGGCATTTGACATGCATCACTTGCACTGTTTGTATGAGAAATATTGATGTTGCCAATGCATATTTGGCTATTGCTGGACCTTCTGTGTAATGTGGTGTGTGTCCACACTGTAAATAAAATTCACACCATTTTGAAGCTGTAAATAAATAAGGATTATTACAGTATGTTTTACAAGAAAATATTATTTCAGTCTTTCTAAAATTAACAAAAATTTTGTTTAGTTCAGTCAGTGTTACTTGCTGCTTCCGTAATTATTCATTATTTCTGAGTAAAAAAACAACAACAAAACAACTTACTAGTGAGTTTACCATGGTTAAGATGTTAATGATAACTTTATCAAATAAATAAAATCAATTAAATGCATTGGAATTATGACTGTCTACATCTGTTTTTGTTTTGTTTTTTGTTTTGTTTTTATTTCCGACGGTTTCATGTCATTCCTTTTGTGTTGTTTTGTTTTGTTGTTGTTTTTTGTTCCGACGGTTTCGTGTCATTCCTTGGTTTTGTATACCGTGCCTAACTTTTTATCTTTAAAGCTTTGTCTGATGAAGGTTTCATGTCATTCCTTTTTGGTTTGGTTTGGTTTGGTTTTTGTTCCGTTCCGTTCCGAAGGTTTCATGTCATTCCTTTTTGTTTTGTTTTGTTTTTTGTTTTGCTCCGAAGGTTTCATGTCACTCCTTGGTTTTTGCATACCGTGTGCAGTTTGTATACCGTGCCTTACTTTTTATCTTTCAAGCTTTGTCTGATCCAGGAGCAGTGGTGTATTATGGGGCTCTTCACATGGGGCTGCAATCTTTCAGTGTGCTGCTGGTTATCAGCTGGTGCTATTTAAAGCGTAGTTTCTCTTGAAAGGAGAAACGTAAGTCAGACACAGTCACTTGTGGCTGCAAATCTCCTCTCAGCACAGACCGAAACAGAGGAGTGTAATGTACTCAGGCTTCTGAGGAGCGTTCCTACGGCTGCAACAGTCTCGACTAATCTCATCCAGAGCAGCAGCTGATTTTCAGAGGATTACAGCTGCAATAGAAACTGAGATTACAGAGTTGTGTCGGTTTATCCCATTTTCTTCGGCCACTTCTCAGTAAATGTGCTGGGCCTGTGGCTTCCTTTAAAGCTTTCTCTGTCTCTTTCCCGCCTCTCAGGCTCACCGGCATTACCCAGTAACGTGGCCTACTTCGGCAGCTCTCAGGATGAGGAGGAACTGGATGATGAAGATGAAATTGAGGAAGAGAAAGCACCCAGTGTGGCATCCACGTCATGCCAGTCTACACCTAAGAAGGGCAAACCTGGCAAGATCAACGGATTCGGTAAGAATAGAGGATGAAAAACAATCGCAGCAAAATAGAGAACGTTTGTCTGTAACTTACTGTGTGATTGTTTTTATGATTATAGTTTGCAATTAAGTGATTAATTAGCATGAAAAAGTATGCAATATTATCATAAATTGCATTTAATAGTTTGATTAATAGTATCTTAATTTAGGACATCTCTTAGCAAATATTGATAAAAGTTATTTTTCAAAAGTTAGATTCTTTTTCAAGAAAGTAATACTTTTATTCAGCAGATGCATTAATCAAACGTGATAGTAAGTACATTTATAATGTTACAAATTATTATTTCGATTTCAAATAAATGCTGTTCTTTTGAACTCTATTCATCAAAGAATACTGAAATATAAAAATATTAAGCAGCTGTTTTCAACATTGATAATAAGAAATGTTTTTGAGCAGCAAAGCAGCATATTAGAATGATTTCTAAAGGGTCATGTGACACTGAAGATTGGAGTATAATGCTGAAAATTCAGCTTTGCCAACACAGGAATAAATTACATTTAAAATATATCAAAAATAGAAAACATGTATTACAGTTTTAAATAACTATTTCAGAAAATTGCTGTTATTGCTGTATTTTTGATTAAATAAATGCTGCCTTGCTGAGCATAAGATAATTTATTTTTATTTTTATCGTACTGACCCTACATTTTTAACTGTGCTGTACGTGTTAAGAGAGAGAGAGAGAGAGAGAAGAGAATTGCTGCTTCTTGTGTGGGAACGGGAATCTTATATTGGAGTGGGACATGACGCTTCCATCTTTCCACTCCAATTATCACTTTAGTAGGAAAGGCGGTAACAGGGTGTTTATGCATTCAGCCCACAGCTGTGCCGAGTAACGGCAGGCAACAAGCTTTACGCTAACACACACTCTCACACCCCCCCAACAAATGAAGGAAAGACAGTCCTATAAGTCAGTTTGAGCACTTTATTGAGACTCTCAATAGATGCTGTGTGAGTTTAAAGAAGGGCGGCAAGGTATTGGGGGAGCATGTGTGTTAATGAAACATCATGTTAAACAAAAATAGTCTGTCAGTAGATAATTGAAAGCCAAGAGGCTCATTTAATTTAGTGTGCTGAAGTGTCTTTAACAGCCATCAGAGGATCAAGCTGCCATCTATATATAAACACAAATACACACATTAGTTGTGTAAGCATTTGTCTCTAAGTATTGTAGATTTATATCAGTGTAGCACACACAATTTTATTTGTTTATTTTTCATAAATAGTCTGAACAGTCCCTCCAGGATTTCACCATCGCAGAATTTAATGCAAACTGTGTGTTATTTGCAGAAGGTTTCATTTTTGTCTTATTTCCGCAATTTGTCCACAAAACAATGTTCTCCTGAGAGGGGAAAAAAAACTATTATCTCATGAAAACCCTAAATCAGACTCCAAACAAATAAATCAATATCTGTTCAGCGGTATTACTGTGAATTCCATTGTAAAGTGAACTGGGATGGACCATATGGAACACTGGGACACCCGGTTATATGTAAGCATTTTAAAAGCAATTAAACTACCATATAGAGTACATTATTTTTCATAATGCTTGATTTCACTATTAGATTTAATGCATTATTTTACTGGATATGCACTTTTTAATGTTTTGAGTGAATGCTAATACTATTATGTATTGTCATTTTTTTGTTCAATTAAATTGTTCAAGTGTAAAAACATGAAATAATAATTTGAAACATTTGAAACGTACAGTATATAAGTGTTACTGATTTATATGCTGTACAGATCCAGTGACAGTGTGCAAGAGTGTATTCTTATTGTGTCTGTTCTTGTTCATGCATAATTTAGCTCAGTTTTATTCAACTCAAATTGATCTTGATTGCTCCAGATTGGCCCAGATTCAGGAATTTGCGCCTTATTCTTTACAGTCCTAAAGTTTTGTGCATGTAGAGCAGCCTGACCGCCTGAGGTGGATGGATGCGTGAAATGCACACAGTCCCATGTTCAGGAAAGGAATTTCCCATCGCTCTCTCTCGCTCGCTGTCTGTCCTTAGCTTATCCGGTGACTGGAGACATCCCGTTGTCTGTCCTGTCCCATGTCAGATGTGACACTTTAATATAGAGCACAGGCAGAGCTCCAGTCTCTCTCTCTCTGTGTGTGTGTCTCTGAGAGCAAGAGAAACCATAGTGCTCGGCTTTCATTCGCTGAACCTCAGTAACCCAGAGGCGTGTTTACATTTCTAAATTAAACACCTTTTATTGAGTTCAGCTGTCGGTAGCAGTTCCAAGTGCAAGCCTTACAGCGCGAAAGCCCGTCCGTTTCCCCTTCGCTGACACGCTCTGCTGCCTCTTGATATTTAAACACTGTAAAATTAAAGTGAGCAGTTGTAAATACAGAGAGCAGTTTGAATGTGTGTTAATTAGAGCAGTCCAGAGGGCCCGATAACAGACAGACTACCCTGTCCAAAAATGGCAAAAATAGTTATTCACAGCCTTATCTATAGAAAACATCTACAAATGCATATTAAAAACAACCTCGCAGTACACAAATAAGTATGAAGTATGGCAAAACTGCAGTTTTCAAAATTGTTCTGACACTGCATTCGATAAAATTCATAAACCAATCCTCTTGCATTGCTCAATGAGTTGTGCACAAGATTATAATAAAACGCACTGCTTTCACACACACAAAAATACACTGCAAATAGTATAATATTTTTAGTGTGTGATTTGAAACATTTACTGCATGCTAAATAATGAATTGAATGTAAAATGTGACTGAGAAGGCAATGAAATACAATATTTTAATGTACTATCTTTGCAATTAATAAAGAATAGTTGGTTACGCTTTATTTTAAGGTGCCCTTGTTACAGTGGAATTATACACGGAAGTACTGAGTAATGTTAATTAACAACATGCACGTACTGTTCAGGTTAGGATTAGAGTTTAGTGTTAGTTGCATGTAATTATGCATAATTTATAGTTATTACTATAGTAACTACATACAACATATTTTTGTGTATTTTAATAACCCTGTTATTTTTGTTTCCTAGTGCTAAATGGCCATAAGGTACACAAGGACAAAGAGCTCACTCCCAGAACAAGAAGCAGAGAGTTGGCTGTGCTAAGAGATTGCAGCGAGAGGTGTGATGCGTCTGGTGACATCTCACACAAGCACACGGCGGCCACCGCCAAGAGCCACAACACCAACGGCCACAACTACAGAAGAGCCTCAGAGGAACTCCGCAAGCAGGTATACCATCCTTCTGTCCATCCCAGTGTCAGTAAGAGCAAGGGATTGTACAATGATTGGCCATGTAAGTTGCTTTGCACGCTGACAATCTGCTAGTCAGTTGGGAACATCGATCCTGATGTGGCCCTCAAACAATCAGACCACCACCATCTCCGGCATTAACAAGCCTGTCGGGTTTGAGGGCCACAAAACTGATTAAGTGAACAATGAACCTCAGAGAGCAGGGAAAGACAGATCACCTCATCAGCCTCTGTTTCTTTCTTTCTTTCTTTTTTGGCAAAATGCCTTGTACTAACTGAGAAGTGTAGGGCTAGCTTTGGAACTGTTTTAAACATGTTTCGCTATATACTTAAAAATGTTGTATCGTATCGGTATTTCATCCTGACGGATTCTGCTTTTTGTGAGCCTGAAACCGCAATTTTTTTTATTTTATTTTATTTTAAACCCGGTCCCAGAGTGGATAAATCTGAAAATGACACCCTTGCGTTTTCGTGTGTACAGCCGATCCGTATATTTTGTGAAACGATGATGTCATCACCCCACGTGTCGAAAAATGTAGTTTTATTTTATTTCTTTATTTTACTTCTTTATTTATATTTTCTTTCTTATGATATGATGCCTGTCTGTTGTCTGATTAAGACATTTCATATTTTGTACCAGGTTGTTTATATTGTTAAATAAAGTTCTTGGTAAAAAAAAGAAAAGAAAAAAAGAAGCTACTGAGCCTATTATTATTGTATACGCTGATTTCACGCAGCCGCCATTTTGAAATCGAAAGTGAGGCTCCGGTGGGAACAACCCCGGAAGTAAAGATAAACAACAATGCCTTGGATTACCAACCTGAAGCTGCTGCCGCGATTTACACCATTGGATGTTAATATCCAATATAGGATATGTATATAGTTCATACCTGCTTCGTTTTTTACATTCTGAATTATATATAAAAAAAATATTTTCTTTATAAATGAATTTCACTGTATATAGTCTAAAGTATGAAAGAAATGTTTGTACATTTTTAGAATTAACACAACATCATTAAACACAACAATACGCTATCACATTCACGACTCTCCTGTGATTAAAGGCGACACTTCCGGTTTTCTTCCCACCGGAGCCTCGCTTTCGATTTCAAAATAACGGCTGCGTGAAATCAGCGTATACAGCAAGCCAGGTTCATGCTAATGCTCCAAGTCTTCTTCTCCATTTTTAGTGTATCTCTGTGGCAGAATTACAGCGCCACATACTGGTCTGGCATGTAGACTACATCGTTTTGAGTCCGTTTCCGTGGTTTCGTGTGTACGCAGATATTTCTTGTTTACGTAATTTTTATTTGGATAGGGAAAGCTTTGGCTTCATGTGGATGTGGCCTAAATCATTGTTATGAATCCGCATTTAGAAGTGGCACCTGTACGTCGCAGTTTAACCGCAATGACTGACCCAATGTTAAACCCTTTAGTCCGATAAATCCTGTTATTAGAGTGACATGAACATAAACACACTGCCACTCATCTGCTGTACTTAAAACAATAAGCAACACTGATAGATGCGGCATAGTCCGCAATACTGTGAGAATCTATTAGACAGCTGTTGACCCCTCTCTCTCTTTCGGTCTCTCTTTAAAAGCCAATTTTCTGAAGGGTGTTCAGGTGTTGAAGAGCTTATAGCCTGTGCATGACCCTTTGCACATGAGCTGAATGTTTATCATGCTGGTTTCTATGTTTGTGCTGAGCTACTGTCCATTTTAGCAATTGGCCAACAATTTTTTTTGTTTGCTAAAAGACAGTCTCACATGATACAGTATTTACTTATGTATTAAAATAAGTAGTGGAGTATGGGTTTTTATAATTATACATTTTTATTCATGTTATTTATATGAGTGTTAGCCATTGCACAGACTTTCTTGATCAGGGAATAAGAGAGTTCTCATGCTGTGCACAGCAGGTGCAGGATCAGGTTCAGCAGCGTTATTATTGAACTGATTCGCCTTTGTGTGTTAATTGTTATCCCCGAGTTACGGCTATATTCATTTGTTTCATTGTGTCCATGGTAGCTATTAATGAGTCTCTTTTATGTTTTGTCTTTGAAGTTTTCTTGTACTTTGTGGTACTTGGCTGTGGGTACTTTGTCTCCAAAGAGAAAGTGTGTTGAAATGAAATTGAGTGCATGTAAATACACATTTACAATTAAAAAACAACAACAAAAAAACACATAAAGTAAATAAACCTATAGACCAAATAAAACAAATTGATAAAACAAAAATAACTGATTTATAGTTTTGTTTGTCTGTGCCAAATTAATGTTATAGACTAATAATCTATACTAATAATCATTACTAAAAGTTTTCTTAATTTTTCTGAATGAAAATATCTGACATACAACTTAATTCTATTTACTCCATATGTGTTATTTTTATTTATTTGAACTAATTTGCAATAAATTGAAAATGGAATTGAGAGGGAGAGCCTTCCTTATCTTAACACACTGTGTGTGTGTGTGTGTGTGTGTGTGTGTGTGTGTGTGTGTGTGTGTGTGTGTGTGTGTGTGTGTGTGTGTGTGTGTGTGTGTGTGTGTGTGTGTGTGTGTGTGTGTGTGTGTGTGTGTGTGTGTGTGTGTGTGTGTGTGTGTGTGTGTGTGTGTGTGTGTGTGTGTGTGTGTGTGTGTGTGTGTGTGTGTGGAGGGGTGTTGCGGGCTGCAGATGTTCTCAGTTAATTATTTTGCTTTGCTGCAGCTGGCCTATAGCAACACATGATGTCATCTGTCCTCCCTCACGCTCAGATGCAAACAAGATCCACTTCAGAGAGCTGGCCTGGCCTCTGTCTGTGTGTGTTCTCTTGTTTTTTTTAATCTGGCTGTTAAGCAGGTTTAATTGCACGTCTCTGGCCAGACGGCCTTTAACTATTCCATCCTTCCTTCCATTCTCTTTGCTTGCTTTCTTCCCTGTTTCCTCCACTGGGGACAGTCCAGTGACCTGTGTTCTCTCGCCTACGCGGTTTCTCTCTCATTCTCTCTCTTCCACCTTTTCAGGCAGTCTAAATAATAGCTGGCAAGGGCTCCTTTGCACTCTCTGGTTGTGTTCTGGGATCAGTGAGCTCTCTAGTGGTCATGGCGCTCATTACACCGAGCCAGGCGTGGAATTTCTGCTGCGCACAAGCTCTACTCAGCATCCAGCACACTCGGACATTATGCTGAGTGGGATTATCATTACAATCACATTCTGCACTCTCAGAGCCCTGCAGACGGGATGGGGCGTGCCGTAGACCACTGACGTGTTCTTTCGAAAGGGGGCGGGTGTGATGACGGGGGCTACATAGACATGGCCGCAGCTGACAACATGCTACATTTGCTTACTCTACCTGCAGAGAGCATCCATCATGCCTGCCTCTGGGGCTGGAGTCTGTCGCTTTCTTTTATATTCTCCCCCTCTCCCTCCTGCTGCTTTTCTTTCTTTTTTCACCGTCGACAAGGGGAAGCGATTGATGAAGGAGGTCACATTTCAGTCCCCCTTATCTTTTAATAGACTCTCTTTGTTGTTCGGCTGCACCTGATAGGAATACAATACAGCCGATGTCTTATTTCAAAGACACTCCGCAATCTCCTCATCTGTCCGACAACGAACCTCTGGCCCAGAGATCACAGCAGTCTGGACACTGTTCCCAAAACACTGCCTCTCATTAGGAGCGTTCAGAGATTTTAAAGAGAGAAATAAAGTGAGAGGGATGGGGAGGGTTGTAAAAGGGTGTGGCACTACATCTGAAGACCTTTTCACAGAGCGTGAATTTATCACAACAGGCCTCAAAGAAAAAATCTAAACCCTGCAATTAAATGAACCCCTTCAGACCAGGTGTGAAAATTCATATTGTGACAAAAGCAACTTTTTTTTCTTTGTGTAGGTCTTTTTCTTTTGTTTGGTAAATAACTGACCATTACCGGCATTCCAGATAGACGCAAGTACAAAATTAGTCTTCGCCAAATGGGGTATAAATGCATATGAAAATGTTATTAAATGTCAGTAACTTTATAAGGAAGTGAAACATCTGCAGTACATTCTTTGAATTTAATTGAAAGAAGAGACAACAAAATGTATTACAAGCCATCTAACAAAGATGACTTTTGTCATCACGTTTTCTTAGCTTCTAACTTTTTCTTCAGTTGATAGGTTGGATTTGTATGGAAGCTTGTTTCCACCACAGATTTTAAAATAATAATAAAAAAGATTTTTATCTCAGAATTGCGTGTAATAAAGTCGCAATTGTGTTTTAAAGTAAAAAATGTGCGAGAAATAAGGTTGCAATTCTGACTCGCAACTGACTCCATGTTTATATCTCGCAAATCCGATTTTATAACACGCAATTGCTACTTTATATCACGCAATTCTGAGAAATAAAGTCAGTGGTGGAAACAAGCTTCCATAGCTTTGAGCCCTGCATGGGGCTTTTGAAATTGTTTGCCATGTATAAAATATGTTTCACAAACATTGTGCAAAGAAAACTTTGGATACCTGACTGCAACATTCATGTACTATGCTATTGCATTGTTTTGATTAAAGGCTTGTCGAAAACTTTAAGCCAAATATCAGGACTCATTCTTCTTGTCCAATGAGATTCTTCTAATGTCAGGAAGCACATCGTGTTTATTTCACCTGGAGTTTTTAGCCTACTAAAACCCTCCGGCTGCATCTTCTTTTCTTGCTTCTGTGAGAACACACACATAGGAAATCAAACCCTTTCTGCCTTGCCAGAAAAATAGAGCCAAAGAAAACAATGTGAAGAGAGAAGTCGAGGCTGACTATGTTTGTAGCCTGGCATAGTCTAATTCCCATGGTGGCTGTTAAACAATGAGAGGCCGGGCGTAACCCAAGCTGCATCTGCTCTGCTGTGAAGTTTATTGGGGGCCTCAGATCAGCTGAAAGAACAGATCCTTTTATTTGGGCATTAAAGCCAAATTTGAAGAACTTTAGTGTACTGTGCTGTATAAAGCCAACTATGAATTGGTGTTTGAATGAGATTTTATGATGAACTTTACTTCTAAGGATTTTTTTGCAGCTGTTGGCACTGAATAAAAACATTCCTCTCTTTCTTCTCCCTCCATCTAGTACATTTCCCCTCCCTCTTTTCCCCCCTGCTGTTTTCTCTGTTTTGGGGTTTTTGGAGCTCTGTTGTGGTCTGTATTATTGTGTATGCAGAGACATGCACTGTGACCGTCTTAGTATGCAAAAAGACATTAGGAGCTTATTATTTGCAGTCAGGTTTGAGAATCTCAGTTCCTTGAAGTTGCATTGATCCACTTTATATAACATGATGATAACAATTTTCTTCTTCTGTTCACTTAAGGTCACAAAAGTAAATGGAGTCACACGGGCATCATCAGCCGGAACGCACACAGCCGGTGCCAAAAAGCAGAAAGACTTCCGTCTGCCGTCCAAAACTGTGAAGTACACAGCCACCGTGACCAAGGGCCACGTCACCTACACCAAAGCAAAACGAGAACTGGTAAAGAAAGCCAAACTCAACCACAACAAGCACGCTGTTTCTGCTGGCCTCCGTGCTTGCAGCAACAACCACCAACATCATTCTCATCATCCAACCAGCAACGGCCATGGCCGGCCTCAGCTCTCTCACTCAGGAAAAGCCCAAAGTATCAATGCAAAAACCCGCAAACAGGTGCTATTATCGAATGGGGTGCATAAGATGACTAACGGTGGCCGGCTTAACGGCAGGCTTAATGGACGCCACAGTGCCAGGGAAGAGGAGCAAGATGGCCGACAACTGCGGCAGGGACTGCGGAACTCTAAACGCAGAAGTGATGCTATTACGATCCTTGGAGCTGGAACTGAGAGTGATGAGGCTAAAACTAAGCTGCCTGTTAATGAGGTTAAGAAAGCTAAACTGCAGACTAGCCCACTGGAAACTCGCAGCAAGAAGGCCCTGAATCAGTTCAAGCTCCCCAACACTGTCACTATTGCACATAGTATCACTGAAATGGCTGCCTCCCCTACTCAGAAAACGGGTCATGCCCCTCCTCAATCTCCCCCTGCTGCTCCTGCCTCCCCAGGCATGCCCCAGAACCCCGCAACCCCTGAGCCAGCACGTCAGCGGCCCAAGCGTGCCTCTGCTGGCAAACTGATGTTCATCAGACAAGCACAGCAGAGGGCCCAAACTAACCCCGCCCTCAATCGGACCACATCCACTACCTCAGCCAGCAAATCCTTCAAACCAGCAGAGCCCACACACACACCTCCAACACGGCCGGACAGGGAGCGTGAAAGGAGCAAGGCAGGGTGGGCGACCCTGGGGGAGGAGGTGCCCATTTTCAAGCCCAGCTCCAGGGAGTTCCAGGACCCTTTGGTTTATCTTGACTCGGTACGGGAACGGGCCGAGTCATGTGGACTGTGCAGAGTGCTGCCACCTCCTGACTGGAGGCCAGAGTGCAAACTCAACGACGAGATGCGTTTTGTGACACAGGTTCAGCGCATCCACAAGCTGGGTCGGCGCTGGGGCCCCAATGTTCAGAAACTGGCCTGCATTAAGAAGCACCTCAAATCTCAGGGCATCTCAATGGACGAGCCGCCTCTTATAGGTGAGTCCCTTTAAAACCTTTTGAATACAGCTACTTTGTTGGTATAAGCCAGAGTTCCACAAATCTGGCCCTGGATGGCTGCAGATTTTAGTTCCATCCCTAATCAAACATAACTGAACAATTTAATCAGGGTAACTTGACAATTGCCCATTTCTCCAGAACTTGCCCAGCACCATGACAAGGTTGTAAAACCACTTTGAGCCATTGCGTTGCTTCAGAATTCTGTTTGAGGATCCAGTCAGAATATATGGATGAAATAAATGTTTAGTGAGCTTGCTAGAATGCCGCCGCTACTGCAATAATTCCTATGAGAGTTTTAAACGTGGTCACTGACCTTTTTTTGTGCTCACTCTCTGTCGGTTTCTTAGCTCACTTTCTCCTGTCATTATGTTTCAAAAGACAAAAAGATATCACACCATTTTTCCTTCAACATATTTAGAGAATTAATGAGCTGTGAAATTAAATGAATTTTAATTCTGGAGCTGTCAATACTATGATGGCAAATGGTTCAGTGTGTCAGTTGCAGTGGTTTAGTTGAGTTATGTTTGGAAACGATACATTAACTGTTAATATACACTTCTAACATACAGTTTTTGCATTCAACATTAATAATAATTTCTTCCCGCTCTCTGTCACCCGTTCAGGTGGCTGTGAAGTAGACCTGGCTCGTTTTTCTGAGCTTGTCTGTGACATGGGTGGAATGCAGCAGGTGATGGACCTGAAAAAATGGAGCCGGCTGGCCGACCTTCTTCGCATTCCCAAATCAGCACAGGATCGTCTGGCCAAGCTCCAGGAGGCCTACCTCCAGTACCTGCTCTCTTATGACCTGCTCTCTCCCGATGAGCACTATCAACTGGAGCAGGAGGTGCTGGGAGAAAAGGAGGTTCTGGAACGCAAGCGAGGACCCCTGGAGGGCCACTCGGATAGCGGCCAACGGTCTCTGGTTCTTCCCCGTTTCGAACCCAAGAATGGACTCACCGGCCTTAACCACCGCAACGGCTTCCACAATCACAACAAAGAGCCAGACACGCAGCGGCAGGCCGGCCGCCGCAGACTGTTTGCTCAGGAAAAGAAAGGGGGAAAAGTGGACAGTGATGAGGCAAAAGAGGAGGCAGAAGAGGAAGGTGTTCTCAGTGACCAGCACAAATGTATATACAAGGTAATAGAGGCACATACGGATAATAGCTCATCTGCAAGCTAACGTTATTGTTTCCTCTCTGAAATGGCAGTATTATGTGTCAAACTTGTTTCATTCACTTTATTCAGTCAGTCAGACTAGCAGATGTGCCATTTCCTCAGGTAATGAAGTGTTTAGAGAGAGCAGAGAGGGCTCGCCACTGAGCTGCCAGAGAACGTGCCAGAATATCAAGCCTGATGACTATGTTTGTCTGTACACTGAACACAGTGCCACACCGCTGGGGAATAAAGGAGGAAGGCTTAATATGTGATGTGTTTTGGGTTTTAATGCTGCCGATGTTGGCTCTACAGTGTGTGATGGATGTGTCTCTGTGCTGTGCTCTGCATCACAGATCTAAGCTTTACTTCAGAGCTATGTATTCTATTTTGACTTGCTAAGCTATCAGTATGAGCATCTGTTTTGTTCCTCAGACAGATTTACAGGTACAAAACACTAGATCTTTTACACACTTTAGTGAGCTGTCTGTTATTTTTTTAGACGTGTTCCCGAATTGAAGCAAAACTTATGGTGCTTAGAGAGATCTCATTCTGGCCAAAATTAGTCCCAGCAATGTATGCATGCTTTTTTTTCTTTTGAATTTTTTGTACAATTATCTGCAAAGACTTTTACTCAGTACTAAAACATGTCAATAGAAAATCGTTCCATCTAATTTAAAACACAATTTCACCCAGCATTTGTGCATGCTATGCATTTGTTGCATTTATTAGAGTATCAAGTTAGCTTAGCAACATGCTAGCATCTGACTGCATTAAGATCAACCATGCGAAAAGCACTCTTCATGTCAACCACAAAATAAAGACTTAATTTCACAGTTGATCCTCAGTTGCTGCCTATGAAGAGTGTTTAAATTCAGTCACTCATGAGGTTTCATTTTGGTTTGCATGCTGCACTAGAAGGTTGCTTGCTAATGTAGAAAGTGAGGCAGCTCGTTCAAATATGGTGCAGAACTTGTGTGGTTCTTGTGTTTGCGTGAGGACTGGTGGTAAAAGAAAGAGAGAACTATAACTGTGAGTGGGTGGGTATCGGTGAGAGTGTCTGTTTTGTGAGAGGGCTTGTTCCCAGGCCCTCAGCTCCTGGTGAACGTGAGGCTGAGTTCTTAGCCATAGTCGATGTAAGGTGACTCCGTCTGCCTCTCTAACCCTATAAAAATACCCTGCTGACTCTTATAGCACCCCGTCTGTCTGTCTGTGTGTTGTTGTCTGAGGTAACACTCTCTGCTGGGCGGTACTGTGAGAATGGGCCTCTTTACAGAATGGTGCCTGAATATAGGTCACAGCTCAGCTTCACACACACATAGCACTTTGTTCATCTCCAGTGCGGTACCTGGCAATTGTCTTTGTCTATAGTTATCTGTGCTGTCATGCGGTTGAAGAGTGAGTTTTTGTTTTTGTTTTTGTTGTTGTGTGTGTAGTGCTTAAGAAAAGGAAACAGACAACTTGTAGAACAATGAATGGATAAACTGCAACTCTCAACTTGACATCTATGTATAGGATGGAAATTAAGTATGTCAAAAAGCACATAATGTGCGTTTAGCTGGACCAAAAGAACAGGTTTATTTATACATATAAAGAACATTTGACATATATGTAATTGAATCGTAAGCTTATTTTTGAGAGCTGCCTGAAGCGGTTCCCAATTTGACAGACAGCTTGTCACAGATTATTTAGCAATTTTTCTTACTCTGTACTGTTATTTATTTATCTTTTTTACAGGGGAGATCGGTATCTTTGACCACCTTTTACAGAATAGCAAGAAATACTATGATGATGTGCTTCAACAAAGAGCCTGGGGCTGCTGAAGTTGAGGTACACATACTTCCCGTATTTTAACCATTCACCAGATAAATGTGTACAGGTTTAGTATGTTACTTTTATTACCTGTGTAAAATGTTGATTCTGATCCCCATAGGTGACAAATATCCATGCTAAAAAAAATGTATATATATAAGATGTAGTAATAATAATAATAATAATAATTATAATAATAATAATAATAATAGCTGTTATATTACTAATTGTCTTTAAATAGCATGCACTTTCCATGTTGGATATTTTATATGCATGTCCCATGACAGCTGTATCCTTGTTTTCTGTCATATTTCCTTGTTACCTTCATCCTGCCATTTCTCTTCATCTCCATCTGTACTGCTTTTCTTTATATAGCAAGATTACTGGCGGATAGTGGAGCAGAGGGACTGCCATATAGCAGTGCATTATGGGAAAGTGGACACAAACACACATGGAAGCGGCTTCCCTGTGGGCAAGTCTGAACCCTTTTCCAAGTAAGCGTTGCATTCATTTGAGATGAAATACAGGCATGATGGGAAGATGTATTAGTGTTTATAAAAATGAGGCTACCATAATCTCTCTTTCTCCCTCTCCCTCTCTCTCTCTCACTCCTTTCTCTCTTTCGCTGTAGGCATGGATGGAACCTCACTGTCCTTCCCAATAACTCTGGATCCATTCTGCGTCATCTTGGTGCTGTGCCTGGTGAGTTCACTATTGTTGTCTGTAGCAGGAAGTACACTTCTCTCCACATCATATAAAGTTCCTTTGTTGAATAAGTCATCCCCCCCTCTCTGTCTCTCCTTCTCTTGTTCAGGGGTGACTATTCCCTGGCTGAACATCGGCATGGTCTTTTCTACCTCATGCTGGTCACAAGACCAAAACCGCCTTCCATACATTGATTACTTACACACTGGTGCTGATTGCATTTGGTAAGTTCTTTTATTTTATAAAAATTTTTTATACTGTGGCTACATTGACATTAAAATAATTGGAACTGAACATTTGCCCCTATAAAACGGCATTGGGCTGTTAGATGATGTTCATATCAACAGCAGATTAACAAACGACAAATTAATGTCTAAATAAAAATAAGTGAAGTCTTTGATTTAAAATAAAGTGCTAATGAAATAACATGGATTCTTCACAATTAAATCGTTATTTACATTATTAAATGAATAATTTACATTATTATGATCTATATTATTATATTATTTTATCACATATGTTTGTATATATATATATATATATATATATATATATATATATAAAACATTTTATATATATATATATATATATATATATATATATATAAAACATTTATATATATATATATATATATATATATATATATATATATATATATATATATAAAACATTTTATGTAAAAATACAGTAACATGAACAATGTATACACTGTGTCAACAATATAAACATTTTATTATATTATATAAATTTTTTATATAGAAAAATGATGACTGTATATATTGGTCATGTTACTCTGTTTTTACATAATAAAATGTTTTATTATATAAATTATTATTTTAATAATACAAATATTTTCTATTTGTAGTAATCTAGAAAATCTCAAAATATTTCAGAATTTAACAGAATACTTGTTCTGTTGTATACAATTGAGTGAATTTTGTTAATTCTGTTGGCACTTAATTTTAAATATTTAGATACATTAAATGCAGTGTTGATTTTAATCATATTTATATACTGTTATTGTATTTATTCATAATTTATTTAGTTTATAGTTTATTCATTTTGAGTTCACTTCTGTTTGTATATTTTCAGCTTTCATTTTCATTTAATTTTTCTATTAAAATTTTCTATTTTCTATTTTTCTATATAGCTTTTGTTTTAATATTGTTTTGCAGATTTAATTTCTTTTTATTTCAGTTTTAGTAACTTTAGTAATTCAACTTGTTTATTTCAGTTATGGATATATTTCAGCTTTGTCAATTATCAAAAATCATTTGTTTGTTAACACTGCTAACAGTCATATCAGTGTAAAAGTGTATGTTCTATCAATGTCTTTCCTCCTTACTCCGCTGTATTATAATCTTCTACCTCTAGAGGGTGCTGTACTCCGTTAAACACACCATTTATTACAGTGTGCATTCAGACTAGTGTCAGCTGTGTTTTTGATTTGTTTTTGTTTTTTTACATGCATGATTCAACATGATAAAGCCAAGGCCTGTTTTCATTGCAACAAAGCTGGTTTAGGAGCCAGCAGACAGGGCTGTCGCCTTATGTCATCCAAACAATGACACTGACAGGAAGTGTTGTCTGTCCCATTACAGGTATTCTATTCCTGCTGAGGAAAAGACAAAGCTTGATAAAGTGGTGCATACACTGCTACAGGCCAACGGCACGCCGGGACTGGAAATGCTGGAGAAGAATGTTATGGTGAGATATTGTGAATAAAAATAACAGTACCTTTTTGTAAGTCTGCTGACATTGCTTATTGAATGTAATGCTCTTGTACAAAGAACTTAGGAGTATGTATTTCTCCAGATTTCTCCGGAGGTGCTTTGTCGTGAGGGGATAAAGGTCCACCGCACGGTCCAGCAGAGCGGGCAGTTCGTGGTGATCTTCCCCGGTGCGTTCGTGTCCAGAGTGTGCTGTGGCTACAGTGTGTCTGAAACTGTGCACTTTGCCACACCACAGTGGATGAACCTGGGCTACGAGGCTGCTAAGGTGAGACATTTTCACATTTTCCACTTTCACCTGCAGGACAACATATAGACGTATACAAGATGTTTATAAGACGCTCTACATGTTTGTACTTCTCTTGCAGGACCTGAAATGCAGGCATATAGCAAAACCCTTCTCTATGGAGAAGCTCCTCTACCAGATCGCCACAGCCGAGGCCAAACGTGAAAACAGACTTGTGCTTGGTACAATCTCTTCTCTTCTCAAAGATCTCAGGTAAGCACTGCAAACCCATCCTGATGTGGAAACGGTGAAGTTATGATTTTTCTGAAATGACCTATATATATTATATAAATATATTTTTATTTAGCGTGGAATGTTGCTGTTTGAGCATGAAAAAGGTCTGCAAAATTACAAAGCACAAAGTCACTCCAATGGGAGAGTTATCTGTTATCAGTAAGCACTGTTTCTGAACTCCCTGAAATGCTCAATTGTAGTCTTGAGCTTTCTTCCGGGAACGTATACATCACAATATTCCTCATTTAAATAATTCCCGCCCAAGACATGCACAAAAAAAGGGACGAGGCCTGGTTCAGTTGCATAAGTAGTTTGTTTAAACTTGCGGATATGGAAAGGGGTGTGACATTTCCGAAACATGCTCGAAGCGGCATGTTTATAGTATAATACCAATCACAAACAATAAGAGCACATTGCGCTGTTCAGAAGGAGGGGCTTCATAGAGACAGAAATTAAACAGAGCGTTACAGACAGACTGGGAAGAGAGGTGCTGCAATTAGGGCTGTGACGGTATGGGATTTTTTCTTACCGCGGTAAAGAAGCAACAAATCTCGCGGTTTGGCGGTTAACCGATTTTTTCCTATTCTATTTTGCCAGGAAACGCTTCCAACAGGCTTGCGTGAAAAATAGGCGTCGGTTCTATTTCTAGCATGCACGCTTTTTTCCGCGCGGCTCGTGCCGCAACTGAGACGCGCGTCTCACGCAGGCACACAGTGTGCAAGCTCTAACCTGTTAACATGGGAGCCGAAATAAAAACGGACACGCCACGCAGCCAGTGTGTCGCCGACCTAAGGTAGGTCTGCTGCACTTAAGTCCAGCAAACGCCACAGGATGGTTAATTTTTCTAAGATGTGGTCTTAAGTTAGTGGTATTTCCTCGCGAGACAGATACTTTTGTGCGACAAATACGGCATATTGCCTTGTCCAAATTCACCAGATTCCCCTTAATTGTCACCTGCCTCAAAGGCGACACAGTATTTGGCTTAGACACTAGATTCGTGGCTATTTTTCGAATAATGTCATTCGGCTAGCGCCGTCAAATGTTATTGCCAATAGGCTACCACATAAGAGAGATCATTAATCTGCTACTTGCAATTAAAATCTAACTCCAACTGTTTACGTTATGCTTGTCTTTTATGCCTGTGTTTGTTTGTATTTAATTGAACATTATCTGTAAACATCACAAGTACTGAAACCTAGCAGTTAATTAATAATAATCAGAAACACACAAAAAAATATATCCCCCATATGTTTAACATATAATGTCATAATGTCCCTCCCTTGTGCAGGAAGCGTTTTTTTTTTTTCCAGAAGCACTTGAACATGGGACTCGGAGAATACAGTAAATTATAAGCAAATATTAATGTGTTTATAGTCATATCACACACCATATGCACTCCTGTAACTTTCAAAAAAAAAAAAGTGCGGTGATGACCTCACACCGCGGTAGGCATCTCATTAACGCGATATTGCGGTGATGCGGTTATCGTCACACCCCTAGCTGCAATAATGTAAAATATACTCTAAATATATATATATATATATATACACACACACACACACACACACACACACACACACACATATATATATATATATATATATATACACATACACACACAGACATATATATATATATATATATATATATACATACATACATACATACATACATACATATACACGCATGCATACATACACACATATATATATATATATATGAAGAGTTCAGATGCAAAAGCCTCTAAATGCCATCTGAAATTCTCTTATAGAATGATATTTTTTTTATCAAGCTTGTTATTTAAGTTCAGTAATTTCACTTAAATGACAATTAATAGGTAATCTTCATTGCCATTTAAGTGAAATTATTGAATTTAAATATACGAGCTTGATAAAAATGATCATTCTATAAGAAAATTTCAGATGGCATTTAGAGGTTTTTGCATCTGAACTCTTCATATATACATACATACATACACACACACACACACACACACACACATATATATATATATATATATATATATACACATACACACAGAGTATATTTTTGTCCAGTTTAACGTGTTAAAATATCTAACTTAGTTAAAGCAGCTTCCGTATTTTGTGTCATCCTTTGGCTAGCATTACATGATATGATCACGCTCTTATTCATGCAAATGTTTTAAACCATTTAAGCGCCACAAGACAAAAGAGAACGCGCTGCCTGTGAATGTATGGTCTATGTGACACACACACACGACACACAGAAAGACGCGCGCCAGTATCGTGTATCGACATTTTCACAAGACATCAGTAGCTGTATTAGTATCAGTGATACTGGCCTTCATTCATAAAAAGATGCCATTAAACAAGAATTTAAAATATACTGTCTTTATGTTGTCTCTACATTAATTTGGAGATTAACTGTAAAATTATTACATTACAACATGTATATAAAAAACTTAAGTGTTAAACATAAGTGTTTATAATTGTGATTAATCTAGTTCATTTTTTTAATCGATTGACAGCACTTACTTATACTTTACATTTATATGATGTAATTATAGGTGCTGTCAATCGCCTAAACCTATTCTAGTAGACTCCAAAAACAAAATCAAGACTTTGTAAAAGGGCATAAATGGCCTCTTTAAACATTATAACCAATGGCAAGGCAGTTGTGAAGTTGAGTGTGCTGCTGTCCTACAGGAACATAGAGATGAAGCAAAGGCAGGAGCTGTATGAAGCAGGGCTGCTTTCCTCCGCACGCTACTGCACTCACGACAACAACCAATCGCCTGCTGACACCAGGAAGAAACCACGCAAGTGGCTGGCGCTGGAGTCATCCGAGAGACGCTGCCAAACGTGCCAGCACCTCTGCTACTTATCTATGGTGAGATTCAGTTAAGATTATATTGGACTGTAGAGCTCAGTGTAGTTTATACTATACCAACAAACTAAGGCTCTGTCCTAAATTTTAATATTTGTTTGTGTTCTAAAAGTTGAAACCATCATAAACTCCCAAATTAGTCCATATAAGCCCAAAAACATTTCTATCATAGTATACTGTATCATCTTGGCACACTTGACTTGGGATTTGGGATGCACTAATTCATTTCTCATATGCCATTTAGAATCAATAGTATGCTTATTGGGTAATAGTGTAAAAACTATACTGTACTTTAGCAGTCAGTACAGTCTATACTATAATAATATTAAGGTCCTGTCCCAAATGGCTCACTAAACACTCACAGTCTTCCTACGATCTGCACTTTCGTGACGTAACGCCACTTTGACTGTCGGGAAGACACCTAAAATGACAAATAGGACACCCTACGGTCTCATGGACTCTCAACGGACACCCGCACTCAGCAGCAAGTCCACAAGACCGAAACTGCGTATGAAGTGTGCCATTTGGGACAGGGCCAAATACTTTAGTGCTCTGTACTGTCTATACCAGTCGTTCTCAACCAGAGGGCCAGGCACTAATGTTAACATTTTTCACAAATTTTTATTTTAAAAATTAAAAATAAGACAAAACAAACTTTAAAATGAGCTAAAACATCTCAAATGCAATATAAAGATTACATTTTATTTCTTATTTTAATTTGTTCCCTCTACAACTTTCCTTTTGGTTCTCAAAATCTTGGAAAAACCTGGATATACAGTATGATATATATTTAAAGTGTTTTCTAAACCATGTAAATGAATAAAACCTTCTAAAGGCATGGCCATTTTTATAATGAATATAGATTTGTTCAGTTAGACGGTTTGTTGAGCTCTAAAAAAAATGTATAGAGTAGAATTTGCTCAAATTAAAATGAGCAGTTTTGTCATTAATAGCAGAAATATTTTGAGTGCCCTTTTAATGTTGTCTTTGCCTTGGAGTCAAAAGGGTTAAGAACCCCTGGTCCACAATTCATATGCTATATTAACCCTTTAAATATGTAGTGTTCTATAATATAATTTTTTCATAGTAGACTAAAACGCTATTTTAATTGTCATAGTAGTATATTTGTCAATGTGCTTTATATATTTTTTGTAGCATTTTTCATTGTTACTGTGTTGTCAGACAGTTCTAGTTCAGTCATAGCTGTAATTTACTTCCAGTGCTGGTAATACACTTTCAGTCTTCACTAACACATGAATTACTGAGCGTTTAAATTGAGTTATGATCTTAATGTAGCTAATGGTTGTTGTTAATATGCTGCAGGTGGTGCAGGAGAATGAAAATGTTGTGTTCTGTCTGGAGTGTGCGCTGCACTATGTGGAGAGAAACAAAAGCTGCCGCGGACTCAAGATGATGTACCGCTACGATGAGGTAAGACACATGACCAGAAGCACACCTGCAGGGGGCGCTGTTGTGATGCTTTTGCTTAGAGGACCCTCAAGGGTTCAACAACCCTTCTAACTGTAAAGTTGATGTCCCTTCATAAAATGTTGTGCTCTGGCAAATGCCAGTAACAAGCGCTTGGGGAAACATCACCACAAATCTGAATGCAAATGAGCTTCTGTGGATTCAGTGTTCTGTTACAGTTTTTATTTAATCACTGTGGCTCAATTTTGAAATTTGATTTTGTTTCTCCTCAAAATAATACGTTTAGATCTGTGAACAATAAGTTTCTTGCTCACACCAGATTTGAATTTCCTATTAATTTAGGCAAAATGCATGCGTTTTGGCACACGTGTGCAAAAGAGAAAGTCTATTTCTCTTCATCCTCGTCCTGCTTATTGCATGAACACCAAATCACGGGCTTCCACAGCACATCAGCTTATAAATGAACACGTAAACACTGATTTTAAGTGTCCTCCATGTTTACACCCGTATAACGGCGTGCTGCGACATCTTGTTATTGTTATTTTGCTCATGTGTGTCAGTTCGGGATCGTGATCCATTCACACTTGAATCTGATATCTGCCACATTTAAAGAAACAATACATCAACAATAAATCAGGATTGAGCTCTAAGGCTTGCAGTGTTTTTCACCATGGTCTCTCTTTATGTTTGTGTCCCGTGTGGTCCCTCAGGAGCAGATCAACAGTTTGGTGAATCAGGTGTGTGGTAAAGCCGTAGTGAGAAGCGTGGCGGACGGCTGTAACGGCTCCAGCCCCACCAAACCGCCAGGCAAGCGCGGCCCCCGCAAGAGAGCCACTGTAGAGCTGTCCCTGACCCACCTGTCCAAAAGTGCCGCCGCTGCCGTCTCGTGAGAAACGCCACCCGGTTGCCTACGTCAAACAATCCATTTTCCCTCTCTTCATTTCTGTCTTTTATCACCCTCATAGCAGGGCAGAGTTTCCTGTGTTGAAAGCAGGCTGCCTTTTTTTGCACTAGCGCACTAGTTTTTATTCACCAGATGTTTGATAGCATTAAGAGACATGGTCCCAGGTGTGCATTTCACTGACAGGTGTGAGTATGATGTCATCTTTTCTGCCTGGACCCTCTTCCCCCTCACCTTCGGCCCCACTGACTGCACACATGCTCCTCCTGAACTGTGAACCTTGGGACAAATGGGTGCTTCTCTCCTCAATTTTCCTGGCCCCTTTCCTTTGAATGTTGGTGCTTGATGGAGCTGCCCAAGAATGTTTTTTGGGTTTTTTTGTGTTTTTTTTTGTTTTGTTTTTTTGTTTGCTTTTTGTTTTGTTTGTTTTTTGTTTTGTTTGTTTTTGTTTTGTTTTGAAGTTTCTGTTTTGTGTTTGTTTTTGTTGTGCGTTTTGTTTTATGACATTTGTTTTGATTTCAATTCATTTACTCCCCATGCAGCTCCTCTGCGGAAGACGCAGCTCTAAAGATGGTAAACACTTGAAATTTGTCTTGTTTTAATGTGTTTTTTAAGAGGAAGTACTGTGTTTTTTTTTATTTAATTTCATCTGCTTTTCATTTCACACTTTCCTCTGTGGATTCGGGGAACGATGGTTTCCATGGCAGCGGGTCGGGCTGTACTTGAGGAAGTGGGTGTTAGGGAATGAACGAGTGGGTCCCGTCCCGGTAGTGAGAGGGGTTCCTCCCACGCTGACGCTTACGAGCGATAACTGTGCCTGATGTTTAGCGGGGAGATCTTTCTTTATTTTTGGTGCTGTTTTTTGTTTTTTTCCTCCTTTTATTGTATATCAATACAAAAAGGTAATAAGAAAGAAGTGCTGTCCGCTAGCCTTCTTATCCCACAGGACGGAAGAGCCCAGAGGCTTTTTCCTCTTCTAGATGTGCAATCGTGTCAACATTCCATTCTTCCAGACTTTCATCTGTACCAGTTAACATTAATTATTATATTATATTATTGTAATTATTATATTTTGTGTTTTTGCATTTTATTTGATATTTTGTTCTGATGTGCTATCTCAAGTTAGAGCCACTATTCAGAGGGTGTAAAATGTGAAATGCAAGTCCAAGGTTTTTTTTTTTATTGTTATTGTTTATTTTTGTTGTCTTTTCATTTTTGCGGAAGTATCATTGATTTAAAGAAACTTAAAAAAATCACCTTTTGTACATAATCCTGTAAATGTCTTTAATACTTGAGCCTTTGTTGGAGTGACAGAAGGAAAGGATAGATAGATGGATGATGTCAGATGAAGAAAAGCCTTACATTTCAGTTTCTTCAGCTGTGGGAGTTTGATGCATACAGGGTTGCTCTGGTAATGTGTATAAATTTTAAGTGCTGCTTACATCACTGAGGACTAAGATAAGGAGTCGCGATTTCCCCCTAGTTTTGTTTTTTAGGTTTACTTTTTTAAAGAAAAGGGAAAATACTTTCACAAAAAAAAAAGAAAAAAAGGTTTTTACATTTTCATTACTGAAAATTCAACATTGTAGTAGCTACTCATGTTGCACTGAGCTTGCCAGTGGTGACTGTCAAGAAAAAAAAAAAAAACTATAATTCAGTTTGTTGGTTGTTGTCCTTAACAGAAGACTGTTTTAGGAGTATTTAATGAAAACCAAGTCTGGTGTTTTCAACAAAAAATGGCATTTGTCAAGTTTTTATGGCCTTACAATGTATTTTACTCAGAATTTTTTGCTGTTTTGGTTCCTTTTTCTACAATGAAAGATTTGCTCACAGTCAGGCGAGTTAATTTATTAGCACTGCGTCTCAGCTCTTCCTCTCACGAGGAAAGATTTCATGTTGGTTATATTGCCAGTTTTATTTTGGTTTTCTTTGTTTTCTTTTGTTTTTTACTTTTCCAATTTGTACTTAAGGTTTAATAAAAACTCATGGACAATTCACTGTCAGTGTGTCTTCATTACTGACTTTTATACTGGTTTAAAGGGGAAGGTTTTCTTCTTTTCATTTATTTCTAATAAAATGATTTTACTGATTAACCACATTTTAAAATACATTTACAAATAACAATTATTATTAATAATGTTATTATATATACAAATAATTAATAAAATGAACACTTTAATACATCTTTAAAATATTCAATTATTTAAAAAAAACGATTTAGTACTAGTATTAGAAGTAGTAATTAAAATAATAATTAAAAAAATAATACTTGTCTTTAATCAAATTTGTCTTTAAAATATGTAATTATATTATACATATTTAGTCATTGTATTAACAATAAATTGTTGTCATAAAATAATACACTGTAAAAAATGTCTAACCTCTCCAAGTCAAAATTTTCTAGTGACTGGTCACATCTACATTTTTAAATTGGCCCAAGTGTAATTCTTGTTGCAATAGTCTGTTAACATTGGCTAAATGAGAAATAATACGTCAGACTAATTGAAAAATTTAGATGTGGCCAGTCACTAGAAATTTTTGACTTGGGGATGTAAATTTTTTTTTACAGTGTAATCAATAGTAATATCAATAATACTTATGTATTTGAAATATGTTTTTAAAATATTCAATAATATATACTATTTAGAACTAATAACAATGATAATGGAAGTTAAAATAATTAAATTACTAAAAATATTTTAACATTATTTAAACTCTTTAAAAAGTAGTGGTATATTAATTATGATTATCATAAAATATTATTTTAATGTCTTTATTAAATTATTTTGTATATTTTTTTAGCACAAGTAGTCTGATGATAACATTTGTCAGTCTGTAGTATTGACCCCTGGTGTAAACTAACATATCTGAATACAAAGGTGCAAAGAACATATCATTTTAGAATACTTTAGTCAAGGATCTGCAAGTGATTTTTAAAATGAATTTAAATGTTTAATTTTATGTAGGTCCTAAACATGTCCACATTATGTTCCCTGATGTAGAAGTATGCTAACAATTTGAAGAACTGAAGCTCGACTCTGAGCCTAAATTCAGGTATTTTCAATGAAAGTCATACTCTGGTGAGCCCGAGGCCTCTAAAGCATTGTTGATTTTATACATGAGACAGGCATGTACCTCATAAAATACATAACAGCATTTGTTATCTAAAGCCTTTTTAAAAGCTGGAAATACTCCAGATCTGGATTTACAATACAGAAACCAAATTGATTAAACTAGTTTGTAGAGTGAAAGCCATATAATGAATTACTAATGTCTATTTTTTATATTGCTGTAACTGACAACAATGGCACAGAAGGGCAAACAGTAGACCAGCTATATGCAGTGAACATCCCAACAGAATAAAAGAGATTTATTGATTTGTGAGGGCAGGCACAGGATCGGGCTTATACTGCACAGCACACAACAAAGAACTTCTTTACAAAAACCAAAAGGGTGTCATAAAACACAAATGTGTACTCTTCCTTTTGACGCAAATGAACAGCACACCGCTAATTACATCACTTCCGCTTACAGTCTGTCGTTCGTCCTCTGTGTTTTCAGGATGAGCTGCTGCTCTCACAGTTCTTGATTGGCCGGTCTTGTTCTCTTTCGAGTAACCGGGCGTCCTCCTCAACCTCTTCTAGATCTGGCTGGATGAGCAGAGAGCCACGGTTGGCTGCTTGTTCCCTCTCATCATCTTCATCATCATCATCGTTGTACTCCTCCTCTTCCCCCGCCTCCGTGTCTTGGCTGGCTGAGTCCGTGCAGGTGGAGGACAGCGATGCGAGCTTGTGTCTCAGGTCCGCCTGTGTGGGCACCTGAAGAGTGATCTCAGAAGTGAACGACTCCACATCTGGACCTGAGAGAGAATCTTTTAGACAGGAAGAACAAAAGGGATTAGAATGCAAATTTCTCTTTAAAAATGAGACATTGGTCTGACAACATTCAGGATTCTGTGAGACAGAAGATCTGTTCCAAAACCTTGTAAGCTGCCTACCACTTTGTCCATTGTAACAGCACAGTCACATTCTCCATTGTCATTAGGATATCGATGCATGAAGCATGCTTATTCAGTGGTTACTGCCAAACCAAGTAGCTTATACGGTTAAACCCATATCAAATTTGCATGTTAAACAAACAATGTGGGAAAATTTTTTGCATTGTGTCCCTCACGCACAATTCCGAATCGTGTAGATTCCTGGCATGACTGCATTTCGCCCCTGGAATTTTAGCAGATCAAAGATAAATGTGACCGCACATTAAAGGTCCTTGTACACTGAGTCCGAAATTCTTGTCTGAAATTTTCACACGTTAAAAGATTAATATGACCTCACGTTGTGTCGTTTACACACTGCCTCCGGAACTTTCGTCCGTCATAATTTTGGGATCTGGTTCGATTTTCTGCATTTTTCGCATCCGTAGCAAACATTTTGAGAGGTGTTTTGACAATTCAGAGCCACCGAATGATGAATATGAAAAAACGCATCTGAAAGTTTAGAACTCAGTGTGCAAGGACCTTATGGCATCATAGGTGAGACCCCACACTGTAAAACAAAAAAGTTGCTGCCTTAAATTTATAAGTACGATCAACTCAGATGTTTAAGTCATTTCAACAATTACATTAAACTGACTTTTAAAAAAAATTTGTTGAATCCTGTATAACATAAAGGTTCAATTGTTTAACTTATTTTGGTGAGTTAAAGGCAGCTGCATAAGTAGATGGTAGACAGCGAGGCAGTGCACTTTTTCAGAACAGGAAGTCCTCATTGTCCTCATGTTTCCTGTATCATCCAGAGAACTTGGCTTTCAGTGCAGCTCAGTGTAATTAGCGAGAATTGTAAAACCTGTTTGTTCTTCTCTGGATGCAATCAAACATTACAGACATCATCTCAGCATGTTCTGCTGACGGTAGCGGTAAATGTCAGCACTAATTTATTGGCATCTCAGCATTAGTGAAGCTAAAGAGTTATTTAAACATAAGGAAGGACGCCACACCAGGAAGCCACATTCGTCATTAGCTAAGAGTGGTTTAGATCTATAGAACTCAATCAGGCTCCACTTGAAAACCAAAAGAGGACAAAAATCTACAGATTGATGATTGTGAAATATCACTGTGTATTTATACCCAGCATCGGTGAGGCTACGCTGTTGTCCTCGCCACCAGAGTTGAGAAAGACGTCCAACGCCTCGTGGTCAGACATATCCATCAGATCCATTTGCTCCAGCATGTCCACATTCACCTCCATTGATGACATGCTTCCTATTGTCTCTGTGAACCAAAGGAAGAGCAACAGCATCAATAATTGCAACCTCACACTTCAATCATTAATATGTATCAAGGATTTGAGTCCAGGATGAATGTTAAAAGGAGTTCCCATTTCTGCGGACAGAGTTCTTGAGTCAAATCTTGTCAAATAGAACAGCAAATTTGGTTATGTCAGATCTCATTTGATGCACTGAGCTATGTCCTGGATTCGTCACCTTGCAGTCATGTCGACTCTGTGATGTCATTAGCACATGCTTCACAAATACAGACTGCGGCGTGAGGCATGCCCATCACGTGTGTGAGCGTAAGCGTGAGCACGACATCAGTAAGCAGAGCGGTGAACTGCGTACCTCAAGGTTGTGTAAGGGCGCAGCGGCACGGGGAGATGGACAACAAAGAGAGAGACATGTTAGCTCCCCTTTTACAGTGCTGAGACACAAACACAACTGCACACTCATACACTCAGAGTGTCACACTTTGACAGAAATTCCAACAAAACACTATTCCAACACAATTCCAGTCCATACTCAAAAAAAGAATACTCTTTAAAATAAAGAAGATTGACATATTCTCACCTTGCTGCCCTTAGCCCCACCTCCTTAATGAGCCAATGGTCAATCCTATCCCCGCCTTCTTAATTACCTACTGGCCAATCCTAGCCTCACCTTCTTTATTACCTGCTTGATGATCCAAGCCGTGCCTTAAGTACCCACTGCCTTGTCCTATCCCTACCTTCTTTATGTCCTAATAGTCAATCCAATCCCCGCCTTCTTAATGACCAGCTGGCTGATCCTAGCCAAGGGGTGCAAAACTCAGTTTCTGGAGGTTTAGCGTCAACCCTAATTAAACGCACCTGATCTAGCTAATCAAGTCCTTCAGGCTTATTTATAAAACTTCAGGGGCCTGTACCATGAAGGTAGCTGAACAAACTCGGGGTTACAGGATTAGTTTTGAGTTGACAAAACCAAACCGATGCAATCAGGCTTTATTGGTACCATGATGCAGCTCATCAACTTTCTCTGTCAACTCAGGCTTTGATCCTTAAGCTATGATTACTCCACGCGCGCGTGCACATAAAAGAGTGACGTCGACACTGAACAACCAATCGCGGAGGAGCAAGAGATAATCATTCAGAATTACGATGAATTTAAATATGTATTTCAAGCTCGAAACAATACGGTCTCTGCTGCCAAAGCAAGAGAAGACTGTTGGAGAAAGATTGCTGATTGTTAATGTGTAAGTTAAACAAATACGTTCTATATTTATGTAAAATTATGTATGTATGTGTAGCCTATATGTGTAATATAGCCTATAGCCTATTTTTATAATATATAAAAAATTATACATGCACATTTTTTATATATTATAAAAATAGGCTATATTACACATAGGCTACACATACATATACATCATTTTACATAAATATAGAACGTATTTGTACTAGGCCTACTAAGAAAGCTGGGGAATCCTATCATAAGATTAACAGAATAATAATAAAGATTTAAAATAATTCTTACCATGTATTATATTGTATAGTACATTTGTGCAATTTGCTTTTTGAAAAAAATAAAATAAAATGTGTTCATGTGATGTCACCCTATCAATAGGCCTATATCTTACCGGCAAATTTATAAAAGCCCTCTTTTATGGACATGGCCGATAAATGTCCGGGGAACACTATTAATGAAACTATTCATGTACTCCTGCAGAGCGAGGACCATCTTACGAATGGTTCGACAAACCGTGTTTTCCTCGAGCTTCTGTGCGTCCCCCACCGTGCAGGAATGTACCACTTGCAACAAAAACGCAACGCAATATTTGCGGTACAGTAAGTGCATGAATTCGACGTGTTCTTTATGTGCGGCTCAAGAAGTTCGCAAAGATAAGACATTCCTTCCGCAGAAAATCTGTATCTTTCATACAAGTAACTATCAGGAAAGGCAAGGGGATTTTGTCTGGCTAAAAACTCTTTCTCTACGAAGTGCTCGTCAAACAATTTGCGCTGAGATGTCACAGGATTTGGAAGAAAAGGTGAAGTCATTGCAACAGACACTGGGAATAAGTTACGCCACCTATATGTTTCTTTGCTCTCAGCTAATTGGTCAAACTTCAGTCTGACATCTTGAATCCAGAACATAACCTGCCCCGGAGCAGGTTAGCCGTGCAGCGTAAGATACCATGGAACACCGATTAAAGCCAAGCTACTTTCATAGTACCTAAAACCCAGGGTTGGCGGAAACTAAACTGAAACATAGCTGGCTAGCCACCTAAACCGGCTTCATGGTACAGGCCCCAGGTATGTCTTTTGGAGCAAGGTTTGGAACTAAACTCTGCAGGGCTGTGGCCCTCCAAGAACTGAGTTTTGCACACCTTTCCCAGCCTGTTTTCTTTATGACCCTCAGGAGGATCCTTTATGACCCACTGGCTGATCCTAATCCCTCTTTTCAATGACCCGCTGGCCAATTATGGCCTGCCTTCTTTATGACCTGCTGGGTGATCCTTTTAATGTATTTTGGCCGTTCATTTACATGACAACGACGTTTTGGTGGCCTGAAAACGCAAACATTTGGAAACTGGTTTCAAACTGCAAGTTTTCAAAAACTCCATGTAAACAACAAAAACGTGAATCTCTGAAAGTGATGACGTCATGCAAATGCATCATTTACACGTTCAGTCTATGGTGTTTCATTACCATCTAATGGCCTGGCAGCAGACTACAGGGTTTTTAGTTGTTTTCTCTAATCCATATGAAAGGGGATCGTTTTTGTCTGTATGCGGAAAACTCAAAGGAAAACTTAAGCATATCATTGTCGTTTAAAAGTACCCTAAGTGATCTACTGGCTGATTCTAGCCCCGCCTCGTTAATGACCTAATTAACTATCCTAGCTCCGCCTTCTTAATAATCTGCTGGGTGATCTTAGCCATGCCTTCTTAATGACCAAATATCTAATCGTAGCCTCGCCTTCTTTATGACCCAATGTCTGATGTTAGACCTGCTTTCTCAATAGGTGTGTTCAACTTCTGCTGGAAAGATTTGCCTCTTGCAGTCGGGGCCGAGTTGGAAACTGAACCGAAGTCGAATGCTTTCTGTTTCCCGAAGTGACACTTGCACAGTGTTTTGTACTGTATCACAGACAAAATGGATTAGATCTAATATTTTTACATATGTTTGAATTTTACATATAGAAACTAGAATCACATTTCATCCAATAGGTATGCACTGCTTAAAACAGTGCCTGTATGTACAAGAAGGTCAAGATTTCAATGTTTCAATGATTTCAACCTGTATGATTTCAATACCATTAAAGTGGCGTCTATATTTGTATACGTTTTATTTTGACTCATGAAAAGAGTTTTTGCTGGTATAAAAATACAGATTTGTGAGCAGTAGCAGAACAGAAGGTGTCAGAATAAACATGAAACCAATGTCATTGTTGTCATCAGTGAATCTGGCCAAGATTTGTGTGGCCAATCTGGAGAAACTGCAGCATCTGAACCAGTCCAAGACTTTTAAATAATTTTTGTGGTACTTTGATAGCATACATCTCAGTGACGGTGTCAGCGCTTTCTCAAGTCGGACAAAATGATAACGCTGTATGAAGTCAAACGCACCTAATGAAGGGATGGTTTTTGCTAGCCCTGCCCTCTAGTCTAAATGACTCACTGGCTGATCTTATCCCCGCCATTTCAGTATAGTTTATCTATAATTATTAGCATTACCCATTGGACTTGTTGTTCCAACTCCCTTCTGCTGCTTTTGTACATTGCCATGCACCATGTGTCTCCTGAGTCATTTTAGACAAATTGGTGGAAGATGAAAGCAACACTTCAGGGCTGGGAACAGCTTTCCCAATCGAATATGTTGGGTGCTGTGGAGCTGGCACTCTTATTTGTTATAATGACTCCTAAGTTTTTTGTACCAGATCATCTAAAGAGACATTTCCCAGGGATATTAAAAGGTCTGTTAAATTGTACATAAGGATAGAGCATATTTACATGAGCATTTTGTTAAACAGCATCTGCTTGTATTAGTGTCTGGTACATTTTGATCTGGTTTAGGTTTGAGCCGAGGACATGGGAGCATAGCTCACCTCTTCTCTCAGCAATCTGTAGGTATCCTGTGGACAGGTAGTGTTCCATGTCCTGCTGAAAAGCCTCTTCAAAGAACTTTTGCCTGTCCTTTAGTTTTACCTGTGGCTGGACAGGCTCCGCCTCCGGTACTCTCTGAGCATGCTCCATCTCCGCTGTGATTGAAGGACAAGAAGAAAGAGGTGATATGTTAGTCAACCATGCAGGATATTAGAGTTTAGGGATGTAAACTAGCATTTCAAAAGACTTGCATTAAACATAACCCTGACATAAAAAGTGTCAAACTGTTCTTGGAGATAGCTTCAAAGGATATAAAAACAAAGGTTCAGATTAAATCACGTCTTTTTTTTTTTTTAAATGTGTCAGCTCGTACTGAGCTACAACCATGAGGCAAAATTCTGAAAACGCAAACTGTACACTGTGAGCTTTCCCAAGAGCATGCTGTTCCGGACAGGACAGCGGGGGGTGTCAGGGCTGTCCAGCAATGATTTTCAGATCTCTGCTCAGCTTGAACTGAATCAGCGAACTGCATATTGACAGGTAAAGAGGTTTTCTCCTGACAGGACATAACTAGCCCACATTTCCTAAAACTAGGTCTGGCCGTCAAATGGCCTGTACTACTTAAGAAGTAGAAAAAGTTAGAAGCCAGAAAAGACTGGATAAAAAAGAACGTCCCTATACATCGCTACGACATACGTTAGGTGGAAAGATTTGATGAAGGAGAAAATCTTGAGTGGTGATGCCCAAGCTGCATCTGTTTTGTTGGATAGATAAGGGAATTAATTATTGTGTAGAGACGGTTCTCTAAAACTCATCAGTTCATCAGGGCAGTGCAGCGTCTAACACCACTGCAGTGTACATGGAAAAACTATAGCTAAAAAACTACTAAATGTACCTTAAATAACAAAGAAACTGCAATAAATAATAACAAAAATGGACATGCCTGTGATTGCAAGGTGAGTCATCAATAAGAGAAAGACTGTGAATTGTCTGCTAAGAGATGTTTGTCAACTCACAATACTCTTTAGTATAGAGTATATGTGACCCTGGATCACAAAACCAGTCATAAGTCGCACGGGTATATTTGTGGCAATAGCCAAAAACACATTGTATGGGTCAAAATTACCGATTTTTCTTTTATGCCAAAAATCATTAGTATATTAAGTAAAGATCATGTTCCAAGAAGATATTTTGTAAATTTCCTACCATAAATATATAAAACATTTATTTTTGTGAGTGAACGCAGCACAATCGCAAACATAAATGGACAACTTTAGAGGTGATTTTCTCAATGGTTAGAATTATTCTTTTACGAAATTGACCCATGTGACTGGTTTTGTGGTCCAGGGTCACATATAGCGAATATAGTGACCTCTGTCAATCCCTCTTTTACCAGATTCCAGAAATTCCAGGCATCTGTATTTGCTGTATTTGCTCTTATTTGCTAGCCTGGTTAAAACCAGACCATTCTCAGTAGTAACTGAGTTATGGTCTGGCAAAGCTCCATAGACAAATCATTTCCAAAGGGGCGTCACCAACGGACGTCGCTCAAATGCCTCGTCAAGAGCGATCGTCATCGTGTAAAGCTACGTCCCAATTCGCCTAAGTTACACTACGCCATAAAAGTATGTACTCTTTTTTGTGAAGAAAAGGTATTTACTTTTGAATGTGTAGCAAAAAAGTAGGCAAGCTTTGGGACATACTACTTCGTCATCTTTATCGGACGGATCTGTCGCGTGCATCCTGTCACGTAAACTGCCCTGTCAATCATCTTGTCACAGTTAAAATCCTCTATTAAATCTAATTTAATTTCCTACCGTTTCGGAGAGAAATGTATAGCACATTCATCTGCCAGTGGGTCTTTCATGGAGACTGTCCTCATGTGTTTGCAATTTGAATATAATAATGCATTTAAAAGTTGAACGGACGTCGCTCAAATGCCTCTGGGCGCAATACATACAGTCGGCATCTAGTCATAGTTGGGGGCGTGGCGAGGGTGGAGTCGGCGTGGGGGAAAACACTGCGAACATCGTGTGTATTTGAATGACAAAAATGTGGTAATGCGAGTCATTGACGCCTGCCAACCGGCAAAGGTACATTGTAAAATTAACTGCAATAGGTTATGATAGCCCTTATTTAATTAAAAACTGGGTTAATGACCCAACCAAATGCCCGGAGGTGTCGTTTCCAGACATCTTTTGTTATCTGGTTGAATCTCCAAGACATCGCGGCAGCTGTAGCGGTAACATTAGCCTATAACTCAATCAACTTATGTTGCATACTATAACTCCATAAAACCTTGTCACTTACCAATTGTACGTATGCTTCACTCCAAACTATTAATCCTTTTGTAAAACGGTGATCAGTAGTACGAAGTTGCCGAGGGACTGTGCTGACAGTTATCCCTAAAGTTCTCTAGTAACTCACAGACTGCAGTCTACTCCATAGGTTCACGGCTCGCGTCATGAGCCTTCAGCTGATAACGCTAATGTGAATGAGACATCCCTTATGAAAAACAACTATAGGAATCTTGTAGTATTTTGAGACAAAATATTATAGTGATCCTATAGGAATACTATAGTATTTTGGGACATACTATAGAAGTACTATAGAGGTATTACAGAACATCACATAAGTATTATACAATACTATAGAAATCTTATAGGATTACTATAGTTCTTTTTCGTAAGGGATGTATGTAGACAAAACTAGCCCACCACTGCCTAATACGAGTTTAACACCCACTACTACATCACACAGGGATCTACTCACACAGTAATCTCAAAAAAGAAAGCTCAAAAGCCATTTTGTCCTCATTTCCGGTTCTGTGTGTTTATTAGGAAGGATGTAGAACATCAATTCATAATTTGTTTGTTTATTGGCGGTACAGAAAACGACACAGCAACTCTTCAGCATGATTGCCCCGTGTATTTCAATGAGCGCCAAGGCAATGTTTTCCCCCACGGGCTAAATTCACATCACGTGACGGGGCGTTCCCGGGGCCGTTCCCAGACCAACCGTCTGTATCTATTGGATAGTCCTAAAACCAATCAGAGCGATCGTCATTGTGTAAAGCCCGCCTCAACGTTTCTGATTGGTGCCGCGATTTCTAGGCCGTGGAAATGGGCTTGAATGAGCGCTTTCTTGCCAGACTACTTCTCGAGCAAATCAGAATTTGCCGGAAGTTGTCTGGGTTTTCCCAGGCTACTTATTTGCTCTTATTGTCTCAATTTCTCATATTCTGTTGTCGTTCCATCAATTTCACTGGCTCTTTTAGCTTCCCTATGGTCTGAGTGGAAAGCTACGGCTCCTTTATTGGGCTAGAGACACTCTGTGTGTGTGTGTGTGTGTGTGTGTGTGTGTGTGTGTGTGTGTGTGTGTGTGTGTGTGTGTGTGTGTGTGTGTGTGTGTGTGTGTGTGTGTGTGTGTGTGTGTGTGTGTGTGTGTGTTTTTGTTTGGTCTGTCAGTGGATTAATTAATGTCTGTGGTCGTCCTGAGGGAAGCAGCTCTGGTCTCTGGTCTTTCATCAAAGAGTTGTGCTGCAGTGCATGCATGTCTTCTCTTCATTTTCCATCACACATGCTCTTCACTTTAACCAAAGGACTGTTCACAGCGCGCACACACACACACAGCAATACACTGACTTCTGACTTATCTTTTCTCTGTTTAGACTCACTGTCTCAAAATCTACATACCACACAGTTGTCATTTTGCATGTGTATGACATGATCAATCTTTCCTGTTTTCATTTTCTAATCATTATACATTCATTCTCTCATACTAATGCAAGTTAGTATTATGTCATGCCTCATTATAGTTAATTTAATGATGCTCTGTGCATATGCTTGTGTGTAGAGGATGTTGTAATCTGATTATGAATAAGAGTAATTGAAGAGTCTATGTGTGACAGCGTAGTAGAGAAACATGAGATACTGGTTCTTAGCCTGTCCAGGCTGATTTTGCTCCCAAAGTGCCGTCTGAGAGAAAAGTGCTGTTCAGAAAGACAGTTCAGCTTGTCTAGTTGAAGTGTAGATCTCCTTCAGACTTATTTCTCCTGAGAGGAGCTTCAGTCTTTGCTGTTGCTGTCCAGATGCACTGACCTGAGACCAAACCTCCTTACTTTCTTCTCAATGAATACTGAGTCTTGAAGAGGACCAGATCATTTTGAGTTAAGAAATACAGAGGCTTAAAGAATACATTAATGCTACAGGGCTAGAGAATACTTCAACTTTTATTGCAGTGATTCTCAACCTTTTTGACTCCGCCCCTCATTGTCCACTATAATATTCAAAGACTCCATAGTCCTAGTTTTGTTTTCAAAACCTATTTTCAAAAGTTACTAAAATACTTAAAATTGAAATGAAAATGAAAATAACTACATTTCAGGATTCCAGAAGTTTTTATTTATTTTATAATAAATATAATATAATAAACAGTTTCTGCATGAAATATTTTAGTGCTTGGAATAACAATTAAAATGTATATTCCTTATAAAAATGGCAATGACATTTGAAGGTTTTATTAAATGTGCTGTATGTAAAAAAAAAAAATAATAATAATTTGACTGTACTAAAGCATAAATCTAAACACCGGGTTGCCAGTTGGCGGAAAACACTGCGTATTGCAGCCATGGAAGCCATCAAATGAACTGGATCAGAGATTGCAGATTATATCCAACCTAAAAAACTCTATGACCATAGGCATATTAAAACACGGATAAATTACAGTAACTCATCAATTAACAGTGTCAATTGACATTGTCAATTACGCTCGTTCATGCTGTGTCTTCAATCTGGCAACCCGCGTGAGTGTCGAGTCTGAGCAGGAGGGTGTGAGGGAAACAACTCTCTCCAGTATTTTGAATTTGGACTTCAGAACCCATTTCAACCACTAGCTGTTAATATTCAACGCATTCTCATCCCAAGTCGTCATATACTGACGCTTTGGACATTTCATCTACATCGAACGCACATGGCACCCTTTAGCGTTAATATGAGACGCACAGAGCTTTGTTCGGTTATGGGTAGGTTTAGGTCTGGGGTAGGGTTAGGGTTAGACCGCTAGGAGGCGCCTTCTGGCCCATATCTATCTGCGTCTCATATTGATGCTAAAGGGTGCCATGTGCGTTCGATGTAGACGAAATGTCCAAAGCGTCAGTATATGACGACTTGGGATGAGATCAGGCTACAATATTACATACTGCACCTTTAATTTACATAACTTTTTCAGGTCTAGAAATCAAAGTTTTAATATTAGGCTATACCTCATATTAAGGTTTTCCAAGACAGTGGGAACTCTGGCTCTTCTTATTTTTAATGTGTATTTTGTTGTCCTGAGACCCGATTTTGCCTAATGCTTGAGAACAGCTGTTCAAGTGGACTCGAGACTAAGTCACAGAAGGGTATAAAAAATGTCACTTCCTGTTCTCAAAGCCAATCTAATCGTAATCTAATCGTAGCAATTGGGACGATTAAGAATTTAAATATTGGACGCTAAGAACTAACTATGAAAATAATTGTATAACTGAAGAGTTCAGATGCAAAAGCCTCTAAATGCCATCTGAAATTTTCTTCTAGAATGATAATTTTTATCAAGCTCGTATATTTAAGTTCAATAATTTCACTTAAATGGCAATTCAAATTACCTATTAATTGTCATTTAAGTGAAATTACTGAACTTAAATATACAAGCTTTATAAAAAATGATCATTCTAGAATAAAATTTCAGATGGCACTTAGAGGCTTTTGCATCTGAACTCTTCAACTATACACTATGTACACTCTGTAACAACTATAATGATAACTACATTAGCTGCATATTATCCACACCAACAGACAATAGCTCAAAATAGCTCAACACATCAGAATAGTGAACTTCTTTAAAACAATGATTTGAAATGTACTTTAAAGTAAAACGTTTAATTTGAAATTATTACAAATACGCATTTAAAAAAAGTACTTTAGTGTGTTAAGAAACCTAGTCATGAAAGCGTACTCTCTTGAAGTACACTTTTAATTTAATATTATGTACTTTTTATATATATATATATATACTTTTAAGGTTTGTAGTACACAAGTGCATATTCAATACAATTAAGTGCACTTCTTTCTCACCAGGGCTGTGAATGCTCAACTGTTCAGAAAAGGATGTTTAATTTTCAGAGAAGCCATGCAAACTTCTCACCAGTGCCAGAGTTCGCTACCCTGGTAAACCAGAGTTCTCGCGAGAGCACAAGTTGAATTTGCTCAGCGAGTTACTCTGGTGTCGAGCAATGGAGCTCATTAAATATGCCCCTCGATCTGAGCTGCACCAATCACATCGGGTTATCTGATATAGGCGGGCCGGAGGCGAGCTAAACAGATGACGACAGCGCTGTGACGTCGAAGTCATCAGTAAACATTGCAAGATGCCTATGGATGAATAGCAGTAGTTTGAAACGGCTTTGGTCGCTACAATGAACGAGTTAGACTTGGCTTTTTATCTAAAGAGGAACAGAAGACGGCGCTCGAATCGTTCCTTTGCAAGAAGGGTGTTTTTGCTGTTTTGCCGAACGGAAGAGTCTAATCTACCAGTTAGCTCCCCTGGTAGCTAAGCGTATGGGGTTTATTGTTGTGATTGGTCGTAGTGTTATCCAATTGCGTGCTGTGAGATTTTCAAATGCATGCTTGGTGCCGCCCCTCGAGCTGGCCGATTTTCATTGACCGACACCAGACCATTAATCTTTTAGATTTAGGTCTGGATTTACAGGCTAAGAGTTCGCAGGATTCTCTTGTGTTTAGGCCTTATCTGAGACCATGAAGTTTCTCTGTGTACTAGTGCTTGTGGCCAGACATTTGTATTTCTTCTTTCCATATAAAGAGAAGAAATTTGTTAAAAGACCTAGAGGTGTGACGCAGGAATGAGCGAGCAGGTGCTGACCTAAAGACTGTAATGAGATGATCCCCAGAGAAAGGGAGATAGAGAGCAAAGGATGCTTAATAGTCATCACTCTGATGGCAGTCATCTGGCTGTGCGATTTAATGCCGATTAATTGGATCCACTTATTGACTGCGTCATTCCCCAATGAGCACATGAATGATTGCCCGCAGATACCCCTACACACACTCCTTCTATCTTGGTTTGTGTTCTTGCAATGGCTTCATTTGTGTGTAATTGCAATGACAGATTGTAGGGATGTAGAAACAACAGAGACTCGTGCTGCAAGCGGAGTGAGCACTATTGAGTGGAAGACGATGTGCTTGGTTTGCCATATGGGCTGTTGTAAAGACTCATTCACACCAGCCTTAGTTCACGTCTCAGTCTTTGTGTGGCAACACCTGCGTCTCTTACGACGCCATTCTCCATCTAATATAGCCTCATTCAGAGCTCTGTAATGGCTCGTCGTGAGATCGCAAGCCATTTTGTATAATATGTGAGGGGTTTTAAGTGTGAAGTGGCTAGGATTGACACTGTTAAGGTAAAGCGAGGGAGAAAGTGCGGCTGTTCAAGAGGGAAATTAAAGCAAAGAAAACCCTTCTGTGAAAAATCTGATTGTTTGCACTGCTACATATGATGATTTCAAATTAATACAACTATAAGGGTTAGTTTTAGGCCTGATATTGCATAATGCAATGTAATTCATAATACAATGTTGGACCAGAAATTATTCTTGGGTTTCAGGGTTAGGACAAATTTTTGTAAGTAGATATTTAACGGCGATGTATCTGATTGCATAATAAATATAAGCAACATAAATATATAGCAACATAAATAAATACATTAAATATTCACACATACAACTTAAATGTCTACATGAAACAACTGTATGTCTTCTCTGATGTGTATGTTTTTGAATCTCTGTATTTAAATTCATTTAGATGTTTTTTTTTTTAATGGCATAAAGTCAAAAAGGGTAAGGCTTCATAGTAACTGTTCCTATAACAAAAATAAAATAAAAGTTAAAAAATGCTATTAAAAGCTAAGAAAAGCTATTAAATAGTATTAAATCAGCCTTATAGTGACCCTTTATGCTCATTTTGCTTTACTTGTGAACTTAATGGTGTTAATGACACTAATTGCTGACATTTAGATGTCAGAGAAAATGATGAAAAATGAAAAGACAAAAAAATATTTTATTTGCTCATGGGGAGAATAAAAGTGCTCAGCGTGTTCTTTAGGATTTCACTTCCACTGTTAGTCTAGTCATTCTTAATGCTTCCAGACAGAGATAGAAGATGTTTAATAAATGAAGTCTATGCAGAGAGAGTTTGATTGAAGTGCTCCCAGGTGAGCTGCAGCACGGTACTGATTTCCTGTCAGCGTCCGCCTAGTGTACGGACATATCGTGACTGGATTCTTGCACACATCAATAAACCACATTACATTTGGAGTCAGCAGTGAATCTTACAGGCCTCATTTTTTCCCTCTCTCACAGTGCGAGTGGGAGATCTTTAACTTTGGATTTTATTGGACACATACACACACACACACACACACACGCACACAGAAGGAAGTCCACAGGCTGCATTTTTCATCTGGCCATTGTTCATTTAGCCTGATGTGTCTGCTGTTGTGTCCCAGCATTCCTGCATGCCAGCACACTTCAGCATATAACCGTAGGAGTGTGAAGCATAGTGGACTGAGTCACACTGCTCCTGTCTGGACCGCTCTCTATCTAGTGCTGAAAAATAGGTCACATTCATTTACATCAAGAAACCTCAGCTTTTGTTTGGAGAAAGAGCTTGACTTCCCTCAAAGAACACAAAAACACCATTGCTGTCCACTCATACCAAACCATTTACACTACACAGCTAGAAGTTGCAGGTTTATTGACCACATTACAGTTATTACTATCTGTCTGTATGTCTGTCTGTAACACTTTATAATGATTTTCAGTTTGTTAACATCAGTGTATTGGTAGCTCATTCATAATATTTCATTCACTCTTCCAGCCACTCAGTAAGTTCTCATCAGTCAATCAATCAAACCATTAATCAATCTGATTGATTATCATAGACTTTTACATCAGCCAAATAACTCACCATAGTCTTATCTAATCCAACACAAAATATCAAGTGCAATAGCCTGCACCAGCAGAAAACGGTAACATCTCGCCTATGCTTTAGTAGGGTTAATAAAAAACTGCACTTTAAAGTGATCTTTTGACATCTTAACTAAGTCTCAGTTAAACCACCTTCACACCCCACCCCAGTCAGGGCTATAAAAATTTAATAGCCTAGAGCTTCGATCAGTTTTATTTAATGTGTCATTCTGAGAGAATGCATTATCCATGCTGAACAGCTGTAAACGCCTCCGCCCAGGATCAAAGGACTGCCTCAGACTATTACTTCACATTTCTGTCAGAGCTATACAAGCGATGAGCATGTTATGTCTTAATGTGTAATGGACCCATGATGCCCGCCCCAAAGCCAGTGGGTATCAGGCTGTTGAAGAGGAACATGAAGAAGAAGAAGAAAACAAATCCTTTGCGTACATTTAGGACGACAGCTTCCCTACCCTCAGAATTACTGGCTGCTACAATTCTCATTAGAAGGCCTCCTACTGTAAGCACTGCTTTCACAATGCAAAATCATATGAGCGCAACCATTAAAGAAACATTTTGGCTTCAATACAGGTTAAGCTCAAATGACAGCATTTGTAAAATAATGTTGATTATCACAAAAAAAATTTATAATTTAGACCTGCCCATTCTTTTCTTTAAAAGCAAATGGAAAGTTGAGGCATTTGAGAAAAAATAAATAAATCTTGTGTTAGTGGTTTTACTGTAGTTCTACTGTAGTTCATGTAAAATTTGAAATGTCACAGAATTACCATATTTAGTAATAACACTGAAACATCCATCCAAAACTTTGAATTAAAAAGATTTTTTGGTTCCACTTTATTTCGATAGTCCACTTTAGACATTCTACTGACTATAAGTAACTTTGCAACTACATGTCAACTAACTCTCATTCACGAGTTCACACTTACGAATGATCAGAGAGTAAACGGTTATGCGTATTTGGCGTGCTGTCCGGGGGGAGGGCTCAGAGCTCGGAAATTGGGCCCGAACCCAGAGTACTCCCCCTGAAGTACTCCTTCAGGGATGCTGAAAACTGTCGAGGAATATGGGTGAGTCGACTGCGTATATTTATAGGTTTAACTCATGCTGATTGAGTGGACCTGTTGATTACTGATTGATGACAGCTGGTTGGAATGACTTGATTGCTTGATCATTAGAACGTGTTCCTCGGTAGAACGTAACCTTGTTAATAAAACATAATTTAGAGTAGTAGTAGACTGTCAGTAGACTGTTAGGTTATGGTTAGGTGTTAGGGTTCGGGTAAGTAGAATAAGTTGACTTGTAGTTGGCAAGTTACTTATAGTTAATAGCATGTCTGTTGGTGGACCATCAAAATAAAGAGAATACTAATACTCTAATGACAGTTATTTGACATGTCGTTGCAAAGTTACTCATAGTTAGTAGAATGTCTAAAGTGGACTATCGAAATAAAGTGTTACAGCAAGTAACAGCAACATGCAACAATTATCAGCAGTTTTTAAATGCATTAGGAAGGTTAAGGTCCTTTCACATGATTCTTTCTCATTTACTTTTGACGTTTGTATTACCAACGATTAGCGGACAATTCAAATGATGTATCATTATCATTAATGATGTATCATCAAGGGTAGTGCCATGAAAAACTAAAACAAAATGTAAGAAAGACAAATGAGTAAAAAGATACATTGTTTACCACAAGTTGAATTGAAATCTCCAAAAAATACTAATTGATTTGGTAACAGCATTACGTTGCAGCAGCTTCTGCAGGTGCATCTGTTGCCATGACTTTAGATGATGTTTTTCTTTTGACTGATTTCAAGGCTGTTGAAGAGCATTCTGTAGGTATGAGTAGGAGAGAGACACAGGGAATGACACTGCATGTTCAACAGGTAACCAAGCAACAAGCAAACAACAAAACACAGCAGCCACGAGCTGCCCCTGCGCTCGCCCACTTCATCATATCCTCATGAGTACGTTAAAACGGCGTTGCTCTCGGCTGCACACAAATAACTGGACGCTCACATGAAGATCACTGATTTGAGCTTTCAGAAGCTTCAGCTGGCTTCTTTTGAACACCGGGGTAACATTCAGTGGGTGTTTAATGTCTTGGAAAGGAGACTGTGATCTTGAAGAGCATATGGGATTGTGATTGAGCAATACTGTTGAATATGGGTCAGTTATGGGCTACATCCCCATTAATCTGATCAATTTTAATATTTTTCCTCTACATTTTGGTCCTTTGTCCACACTGAGACAGCATTTTTGTCCACCGAAAACTGAGGTTTCTGAAGACGCTTTCCCAAATGGATAAATTTGGAAGCATATTTTTTGACACATATTGCACCCATATATATATCTATAGTTGACTGGCATTGTTGTGCCTGCTATTCACTTTGAAAGTGTTTCAAAGATAAAAAAAATTTTTACATATCACATTTCTGCATAGATGACAGCAATTGCTGTCCTGTAGCAAAACATGTTGACAGTTGTGTTTTAGATCATACATAAATGACGATTTTGAATGCGACCTCTACACATCAGTAAGTAGTGGGATATTTTGCTAATAAAATGATCATGCAAGAAATAGCATGAGAATATTATTGTGTGTGATCTCAGGGAGCTTTTTTATGCATATATATATATATATATATATATACGTTTTCAGATTCACTGTGGACAAGCAAAAAAAAAAAAAAAAAAAAAAAAAAACTAGTGTGGATGGAGAGTGTTTTGAAATGAAAATGCTGTTTTCAAATATTTCCAGTTTAATGTGGCTGGGTGGCTAAATGCACTGCAACTGAAGAAAACACATGCAAATAGAAAAAACACCAGCAAATTAAGAAAAACTTTTCATCAGTTTGACAACACGTGTTGCAAATACGCACAATGCAACCAAATACAGAAAAGTGCTGCAAATACTCACAACACAACCAAATACAGAAACGTACTGTAAATACTCACACCAGAAACAAACACAGAAACATACTGTAATTGCTCAATGCAACCAAATACAGAAATGCCCTGTAAATACTCACAACGCAACCAAATACAAAAACGTGCTGCAAATACTCACAACACAAGCAAATACAGAAATGCGCTGCAAATACTCACAACACAATCAAATACAGAAACGTACTGTAAATACTCCACAACCAAACACAGAAACATACTGTAATTGCTCAATGCAACCAAATACAGAAATGCCCTGTAAATACTCACAACGCAACCAAATACAAAAACGTGCTGCAAATACTCACAACACAACCAAATACAGAAACGTGCTGTAAATACACCACAACCAAACACAGAAACATACTGTAATTGCTCAACGCAACCAAATACAGAAATGCCCTGTAAATACTCACAACGCAACCAAATACAGAAACATGCTGCAAATACTCAATGCAACCAAATATAGAAAAGTACTACAAATGCTCACAACACAACCAAATACAGAAATGCGCTGCAAATACTCACAACACAACCAAATACAGAAACATACTGTAAATACTCAACACAACCAAATATAGAAACGTACTGCAAATACGCACAATGCAACCAAATACAGAAAAGTGCTGCAAATACTCACAACACAACCAAACACAGAAAAGTGCTGCAAATACTCACACCACAACCAAACACAGAAACATACTGTGAATACTCAACACAACCAAATACAGAAATGCGCTGTAAATACTCACAACGCAACCAAATACAGAAACATACTGTAAATACTCAATGCAACCAAATATAGAGAAGTACTGCAAATGCTCACAACACAATCAAATACAGAAATGCGCTGCAAATACTCACAACACAACCAAATACAGAAACGTACTGTAAATACTCAACACAACCAAATATAGAAACATACTGCAAATACGCATAATGCAACCAAATACAGAAAATTGCTGCAAATACTCACAACACAACCAAACACAGAAAAGTGCTGCAAATACTCACAATGCAATCAAATACAGAAACACGCTGAAAATACTCATAACGCAACCACATACAGAAAAGCGCTGCAAAAACTCACAACACAACCAAATACAGAAGTGTGCTGCAAATACTCACAACGCAACCAAATACAGAAATGCGCTGCAAATACTTACAACGCAACCAAATACTGAAACGCGCTACAAATACTCACAACACAACCAAATACAGAGACGCACTACAAATACTTACAATGCAACCAAATACAGAAATGCGCTACAAATACTCACAACGCAACCAAATACAGAAACACGCTGCAAATAGCACAGACCACAATGGAAATGTTTCAAGGGGACTCAAATAAGTGACAAACCTGGCTGGGAAATGCTTATTGTTCAATATCTACTCGTCAGTGGTGTTGTCAATGACCTGAAAGGTGAGGTTTTTTTTGTTTGTTTTTATAATCATGATTGTATGTGCAATGCATGTTGACTATTTGCAGCTCGTTTCTGTATTTGGCTGCGTTGTAAGTATTTGCAGCACATTTCTGTTTTTGGTTGTTTTGTGAGTATTTGCACCTCATGTGTTGTCATGTGTTTTTATCTATTTGCATGTTTTCTTCAGTTGCAGCGCGTTGAGCGTTTGATAACAATATCAAAAACAACTTTTATTAAAGAAGCTATTAACAAACTATGTACCTGTACATTCCCAATATTAAGCGTTGGAGATTAATATAAAGTACTACCGAGTCATTTGATATTTTCTAAACAGCTCAGAAAAGGGGATTCCTTTTAATGTATTGATCAGATGTGGTGTGAGTCAGATTTACACCCATCAGACATGAGTAGCTAAGCATGCTCAATGAAAATCCAATGACATAAAAACTGTAATATTCCGATAATGACATTAAGCTGTCAATCAATCATGTGCATTAGTGAAAGCCAGCGGAGCTCATAATCCTCCTCCCACATCCACATGGGAAAAATCAGAGGTGTCAGCTCTGGGCAGGCCAATACCATTAGACTGTACCAATGGAAAGACAGGGGTGGTTTCCATCATACATTAAGCCAATGTTATACGACAGCAATAGAGAATTGTATGTGTAGTGCACTAACCTGATGCATGATGTTACACAAAAGCTTAACATATTACAATCTATTATGCATGCAGCATGCAGGTATGAAAAATTGTTTCCTGCAAATATTAGCAATTTTATTAAATGACGAGAATAAGTGAACTAATAAGACCAAATTATGTTGGTTTATCACAAAACAGATGGGACTTTCATTAGCAGTGTGAGACATTTCTTTAATATGGTCTGCTCTTTTCTCCAAATTTGTTCTCCCAGTGTTGGCAATTCCAGCACAAACTGCAGACATGGTAGATTTAATAATCCTCTTTATGTCTTGTCGTTTTTTTTATTTTTATTATTCTGTTCATTAAAGGAAACTCTCTCTGGTACAGAGCAGCTTGGGGAAGTAAAATTCCAATAATTTTCTTCATATGGTTTAAAAACAACAACAATGGATGACAATAAAATGGCTTTAATGGGTGAACTACATTACCCATAAGAAATATGGGTGATGCAATTTAAATCTTTATATATATATATATATATATATATATACATAAATGTATAAAATTGCATGTGTGTATAACTACATTCCCCATAAGAGATAAATATTTCTATGCAATGTAATGCATGTGTATATAAATAGTCTTCACTGACATTTTTTGTGGACATTTCTAATTTCTATGAAAAAAGATGCTTGCTACTGAAACAGTTTGTGGTCACTGTTGTACTCTATTGGTAACTATTATATAATGTCTAAATGTGTCTCTGTTTGTTTTTCTTTCCTTCTTTCTTTCTCTTTTCAAGGCTAGCAAAAATGTGTAGTTTTCTTGTGCTATGACCCGAAACCATAGCTCCTGAATAAAGGCCACACTTATGCATTAAAAGCCTTTGGCCACAAGCATGAGAAAGAGAATGAAGGGGGTGGAAGACACTAGGACGAAAATAGAGTCAAGCATTTATGTAAGTGTGTTCCTTAGGGTCGTGTTTTCTAACCCCTTTAGATTTGAACATCTTATGTTGATTTGATTTGACTGAATGGGCTTGTAGGTGTCTTTTTCCCTTTGATAAAGGTAAAATGGTGTTATGTTAAATATGTGCCATCCCCACACATTTCCCAGGGTGATTGTTAGAGGAAGCTGCAAGAATCCCAACATATCAAGGTCACCGTAAGCAAATGAGTCAATGCAAATTAAGACTGTAACGAATGACTGAAGAATGTATGAGATGACACCTTTTTGCTGTGCACATTTTTCATTTGCACATTTATACAAATACATACTCATACACTGTGTTTACAGTAATGTTCAGCAAAATATGGATGAAATGTTGTCACAATAAAACAATAAAACAGAAAATGGTTTTATCAGTCACCGTGTATTTTTTTTCTCTATTTTTTACACTTTTTTCAGCAAACAGATATGTTCGAACATTTGCCATCGTCCATGGTAATGTTGTATATGAGCGGATTTTTTTCACTGCAGTGGATAACACTGTAAAAAAAGCGGTAGCAACATTTTAGGTTTTATGGATTTAACTTAAATTTGCAGTAATTTTTTTTATATTTCATTACCTGATATTTCAAATAACCTGTTAAAATACTATTCTACTAAAGTACTAAAATCTGTTTTGAACCTATACTATGGTAAAGAAAAAGCCACATGATGAATCGCAGTAGCTTTTCAACAAGGTCAGGTAAATAATATAGGAGCACGGTGACACACACACACATACAAAACAGCATCATGGTAACTTAAACATAAGATGTAACATAAAGCCTTAATGTACATAACTGATAAGAAAATATATATAAGAAGAAACCGTTATTTCAATGAAAAAAACATCAGATGTGAATGTCAATTTGCGGTTTTTCAATGTAAATTATAAGATGACTTGTTCTTATTCACTGCCAAAAATATACATTTAACAGTATTTTACTGTAAAATTACATTAAATGTCTTATTATATATATATATATATATATATATTGGTTTTTTTTTTCTTTTCTTTTTTTTTTTTTTCTATGGTATACTGTGAGGGAACTTACCATTAACCAATGGACAGGTTTTTACTGGATACTTTTTAGTCTTTTACCACTGAAGCTACAATATATATTCTTTTTTTTTACAGTGTACCATTATCAATGCAACAGAAAACACAGCCAAACCATGAATTGCTATAGTTGGAGGTATTTTAAATAAATTGACATTCTACAGTCCACTTTTAGGAGGACACAATGCATCAAAGCTAACAAACATGGAATAAATAAATAAAAATATTTCGTCATTAGTAAACACTGCTATTTGTGGGAGTTCTGCTAGCACACTGGCTAAATCAGACGAATGCCTCATAGTGGGTATCAATTACAATTGTCTGCATTCTGCCATGTGTCTTAGTATCGATAAAGCTATAAATACCACTTTAACCCTGAAATATGATATAATAGTCTCAGAAGTAGTCTGACGGTGCAATGATAGCCTGTCTGAAAGGACTAGGCAGCCTGACAAGATAATGATTAGATAAGAAGGCTCTAAACATAAAGAGTTCCCTTAAATTGATCAGACATCCTCTTTCTGTCACTTCTCTCCAGGTCTGAGCATATCAGAATGCTTTCAACCATAAAACAGCAGGGCTAGTATAGGGAAACACCCCCTAAAATAAAAGGGACCGTTTTTGTGGATGATTAGCAACGACTCAAGGTTGATTAACCCTTATTTTACCCAAGTAAACCTAAGTTGCTTCAATTCAGTAAGTGTTCATCTTGAAATATTAATAACAATATAAAAGTTAATCTTATGGGACTTTTCAGTTATACTAAAAAGACTTTTACTTACTAACTAAAAAACGGTTTAAACTATCAATCAGACAACAATGTTCGATGATAATCATGATGATAATTTTATTTAATCAATAAACGATGATATAATTTAGATTTTTGGGTGAACTACTCCTGTAAAAAGTGAATTATGCAGGGTTTTCAATATGAACATCCAGCCTGATCTCACGGCAATTCGTACGAATTCTATGAGGTGGCTAAATCGTACGAATTCTTACATCCTCACTCGTACGAATTAGTACAATTTTTGCTAAATCGTACATATTTTACGAATTGCCCAATTCGTATGAATTCATACGAATGACCTACCCCTGACCCCGCCCCTAAACCTACCCATCACGTGGGTTTAGACAAATCGTACAAATTCGTACGAGTGAGGTCGTACGAATTTGCCACTTTTTATCACTCGTACGAATTGGTCGTGAGATAGCGTTGCAGCATCAGTGTGTACATGAAAAGGCTTTGATTCCCCAGGCCGTTGTTCTCTAAAGAATGAGAATACACAGAATTCCTCCCCACTGAAAATGCCACTATTCATTATATCTATAAACTCCAGTGCCTTAACACACTCCTCACAAATAACACATGAAACACCCTGCAGGAATCCATTAAACTGCTCACTCAGTTAAAAAAAACTGCCATCGAAATGGAAACAATGAGGAAAACAATGAGGAAAAGAATGAGAATGACCAGTGATGTAAAATGTTAATTAAAGTCCAGTGTTGGCCATTTGAACCTATTATGTATAGCTGCCTTATTAATGAGGCGGCCTAGATAAAGAAGGAAATGTATTTGTGCGCACGAGTGGAAGAGTTGTACGTCAGGCTGAATGAGAGTCAAACCTATGATGCAATGCAAAGAAAGAAGTAGTGGATCTCCGAATAGACCTCTGAAACAGAAGTCTTCCAACGCTGTTGTCAGAATTTTGATTTACAATCCCATTTCAGCTCATACAGGTCAAATAAATTCTCACAGTGCTATGTTCATTTCTCTCAAGATCATAAGTTGACATTCACTGCGAAGTGCATTCAATAGTGACCTCAGACCTCCTCATCCACAACAGAAGATGTGACTCCTTTGACACACACCGGAGGGTGTCATTGTCTGACATCAGCACACAGATGCTGCTATTACAGCAGATAATAGATGTGTCCTGTGACCTAGAAGATAGAAGGACTTTTCAGGATTCTTTGAGGAATGGAAAGATGTGAATGAGAAAATGTATTTTAAATATAAATATTTTGTGGCATTATTAATGTCTTTAATTATGTAACATTATTATTGTCTGAATAAAGGTTCATTTAAAAAAAAAAACTGACTTGTTTCAGATAAGAAACGTTAACAAAATAAAAAATAAAATAATTATAATAAATCAAAGACACTAACATGAAATTAAGATTATAAACGCTTCTTGTTTTTAAATAGATACCATATTGATTTATGATTTTAGGCAGAAACTATGCTAATGGAATGTTTTAATAAAAGAATGATACATTACAATGAGTTTACTTGGAAAAGAAACCACAATGTGGTTTTCTTGCTTACACTTTTTTAACCCCTGTAATACATAAAATAAAATAAAAACTGTACACACCTGTTGCACTGGTTTGGACCCGGGGGAACATAAGCTCATAAAACAGTCATAACTCCATATTCTTTTTCTAACAAAACAACATCAAAAACACATCAACATTCCTCTGAAATGTTTCAGAAAATATTCATTTTACTTGCATAGCCTTTTACTTTCAGATGAAAAATATAGATGAAAAACAGCCTGAATGAAAAAATATATATATTAATAAAAATAAAACGAAACAATGAGGTTTTGTACAAATCACAAAATTGCTAAGCTTACAAGTAAATCAAAAGGACCTTGAAGCAGACTTATACTTTATTATGGAGTAATTCAGTATATACATCATAAGCATTGATTTAATCTGGAAAAGGGCTTCTTCCTGTCCTTTTGCAGATGTGCTTCAGTCTCGTTCCATTAGCCGTAGTGTTAGTGGGATGGCTGACAGGAGAGCATGTCAGAAATGAAAATACAAGCGTGTCTTTGAGAATGACAGGCTCAGGGAGATGTTGGCGACTCGGGTGTCAGTTTGGATTTGCCATTGGTCTGAAGGGTTTTGTAGCATCCGGAGGGGCCACAACAACATTGAGGTAGAAGTGTTGCATAAACCATTTTGAGTGGCCTCTAATAGGAGAGGCATTACTAACTGAACCCATAATCCCTTCAGATCAGTGACAGGAAGAAAGTAAATAGTGCAGCACATCAAAATGCAAGTACGACTGTAGTATGCTGTTACTGTTATGAAACATCCTGAGACATCACTTGAACATCTCTGGATTTGAAATTAGTAGAAAATAGTTGGAATTATTAGGGCTCCAAACTGACTAAAAAGCTCATAAATTGGACAAGAAAAAGATTCACAATAATAATTTAAAATCTATTCACCACAGGGAGATTTCACTGTTTGTATAACTCCACTTGCTGTTTGCATGTTCAGAAAGGCTGCCAATCTCTGGTGGATTACTTTCTGAAGGTTACATCATTTAACAAATAGGTAGCAACAAGTGAAGTCTAAACAAGTGGGAGGCATTCAAACGTGCATATTTCCCTGCTATGTATGTGAAAAGAGTAGTATCAAAGTCCAAATTCACAGTATCCAGAAAACAGTAAGCAAATAGCCAGATGACCTACTACTTCAGGTGACATTCTGAACGGTGCATCTAATGGACATTTTACTATCCCATGAGGCCATGCGAGAGAAGTTGTGAATGGCAGGAAATCAACGGAATTGAAGTAGATCACATGACAATGACCTGATGTTAGATGTTGTACATCTGGATTTCATTCATATTACACACATTCATAGTGTATTGTACATACGTTTTTAACAGTCGTGAAATAAGTTCTTATTCAAATGTGGTTCCTACTCAGTATGCAATTCAGGATGCAGCTATCGACTTTATGAGAAAGTCACTGAATCATTCATTCAACCGATTTGTTTAAAAACAATTATTCATTCATGAATGCAACTACTGTGTGTTACTCAGAGATTTTTGCTATAGGTTAATTCTCCTGTAGCTTTGTTTGGAAACATTTTTGTTACTGTTGCAAAAATACACAAACACTGTAAAAAGTCGTTCAGTGCTATCGTCCATATGACTTCATTTTAAAAACTATATTTATTCCAATAAATTAATTTATTTTTCTTTCTTTGTTTTTTTGAGTTATCAATAAGTAAAAAGTGTGAATATTTCCGTAACTTAATATTTTCTATAATAAAATTAATTTCATTGGACTTCACCATAAATTGATTTTACAAAACTCATTTTAAAAGTTTATACCAGACGTAAAAAGACACGACCCGCCCACCCGCAGCAACGGAAGAACAAGCCCGGGCAAATTGTTCACTCTCGTCTGTTCCAGGAGTTTATTCGACCAGGGTTTTCCACGGAGCCGGATAATTTATACTTCACGTACCCCATGTAAGTAACTCTTTGTATTTTTAAAAGTTTGATTTTACCCTAATTAACGTGTTTGTGTTGTGCAATCTGCAAAAGCATAACGTTACGTTAGCTCTGTTTCTTACAAACTTTTGCGACCCGCCAAATTTGAATGTGCTCTATCCATAGACTGTAAAAAATAGGCTCTATCTCAAACAGCTCGTTAACTTGAGCCACATACTGTATAAATCTACATGTGTGTGCAATGTATAAGTTATGTTGTCTTTGTGTGATAGTTTAATGTTTCAGAGGTGTTTCTAACTTCAAAAACATTGTCGTTGCTTCGACATAGTTTAGGAGTGGACGTAAGTTACAGACACACACGAAGCCACAGCTAACTTAACGTTAGCTGAGTGATTATCAATTAGTCCAAAGCTGTTTAATTATGGTAAAGCATAGTTAAGGCAAATATACGGCAGTTCATCTTTCACAAATGTGTACGCTCACAATGTACTCTATGCATAGGCCTAACTCATAACCCAAATTTCATATTTCTATTGCTCTGTAATTATTGGGTGCAGATGTCTAACTCCTGCCTCTTGATATATTTATATTTTGTTAATGCATTTTAAAACCATTTGTTTAAGTGAAAATATTTTTTTTTGACTAATTTATTTGTATTAACATCCCTCCTCCCAATATTGTAATTAGTTATGCCTGTAGGTGCTGTATGATGATATCATTACAAAAATTCAGTGGGGTTTTTACACGAGGTTTCAGATTATTTTCTAAGATAAGTTCTGCGAGGAACTAAAGTTAATCATTCTTGTTTTGTTCAGCAGGATAATCTTCACTTGTATTTTAAGTGTATTTTTTAAAGGGCTTTCATCACACTTGTATTCAAAAGGCTAACTAACTTTTTTTTTCTCTCCCCAGATGGGATGGCCCTGTAAATTGTGCAGCACTGTGGTACAAGGAAAGAGTGACATTTTAAAGCATTGTATACTGCATCAGGGGACCTTTGGACACGGCCATGCCTTGCCTTGTATTCATATAGATTGCCCATGTTCTTTTAAATCCTGGAGTACCTTCCACTCTCGCCTCTCAAGATACCACCCAGAAGCTAAATCCCTTAATTCACCACAAGTAAGTCTTTCATTTACCTGCATTTTGTGTCAAAACCCTGGATTTTACAATGAAGAGGATTTTTTTTGAACACATATTTGTTTTCCATCAACAAATGAGATTGTTTGTCTTAAATAGTTCATTTTTATCTCAAAGGGGGCTGTAGAGACCACTGTTCATGAGGACCTGAAAAAGAAGGATATGAGCATCTATGTCTGCCGTGAGCCAGATGCAGTAGGAATCATCATTGAGGGAATACCAGTCCTTACCAATCTTGGAAATCTGGCCAAAGCATGCTGCTTGGGTTGACATATGCACTTAATCTCGAGTATCCATCCAAGGTTTCAAAAACAATTGAGGTGTTTCAAAGACTTTTCATGGGACTTGACACACTGTGCCCAAAACCAAGCCCCAAGTTCATGACTCTGAAAAACAAGCTCCTTGCCTAGGCACTCAGACATGACTGTCACTCTGCACTTGTAAACAGCTGTTTTCTTTGTCTGTTAACATTGAATTTTTCAGGATGTCATAATGGTTTGTCCTTGTCATGTTTTATACTATGCTGCAGGTCATACTTTCTGGTGTGAAAAAAGTTTATATTTTATACACACAAAATAGCCCTGCTGTGAAGCTGCACTTTAAAAACTGGTCAGTTAGTGGGATCAGTGAGATGTTTAACTAAAGATGTTTAAAAATATTTACACACGCTGTAAAGGTATTATGCTAAGCTGTACTTTTTAAGTTGAGGAGATGATCATGCTTGTGAACTGTAATATAAGTGTTAAAATGTTTCAATATTATGTACACACTGTACTGTAAATGTGTTTTACTAACCAGCAGTTTATAAGCTGCAATGATTTAATAAATGTTGGAAATTGACATAGTAGCACCTAATTATTTGAAGCCGTTCCAAAACAAAGAAATGGTCAAAATTAATAAATCAGAAGACATTAACTAGTATTTTTTCATTTAAATGTTACCTATTTTAATTAAGTCTAATGTGTATAATATGCTGATATGTTTTACATTGATTGTACTCAATTTATTGGCTTTTTCTGAAAATGCTACTTAATATTTTTGCATACATTGAAATGCACATTATTAAGTTGTCCTTACTCAAAATATCAGTTAGTTCACTAAACTTGCAAAAAGTAGTTGGAAAATGTTGCCTTAATTTTTTTGAGTTGAATCTAAGTAACAGTTTTTAACTGATCAAATACTGTGTATGGCTCCCCGGTCATTTCTATATTCTAGAGCAGTGGTATTTTAACCGTGCCATTTTACCATTTCTACAGTTTAACATGAGCATCGCGACAAAACAACAGAGCGGTTCACAACACAAGCGCTCAGGATCATTTACGGTAATGATCTTTCGCCACTACGGTAATGATCTTTCGCCACTACGGTAATGATCTTTCGCTGCTACAACAACTAATAGTTTTATCTAGAGCCAAACGCACTTCACTCAAGCCCATTCGAGGTGAGCAGCAAAATTTATACTTTTGTGAAAACGCTGTAGAAAAACGAGCATGCAGCAAATACAATTATTTGTATCTGTCATACAGATGACTACGACTGTTTGACTAAGCCAGGTTTGTAACAAGTTGACGCGTGGCGCCTTTTTGTCAAGATTCTTATCTTTTATGACTATTTTGAGTGTTTATGATTTTTTATTTATGGTTGCCCCCATGGAAATGTATAACTGTTCCAAAAAAGTGTTGTCCAGACAGGAAATATAAAGACTGGACCTCTTGGAACTTTTATTGAATACCCCTGTCTAGAGCCTTAATGTTCCTCTCTTTCTCTCAGACAGGAGTTAGAGCACTGTGCCTAAGTGTTAGCTATACTTAAATTATTAAAAGACATTGATACAGTTAAGTAGAGTGTGTTTTTTTAGGCCAGAGGGACATTGTAGCTCATCTACTGACTGTGAAAAGCATGGCTCAGCAGTTTTACCATCCCCCTTTATTGATGTTACCTTTTATTGTGGCCCTTTACAATACGCTAGATGTTCCCTCTGGCTGTCAAAGTCTTTGTGTTCTGTATGAAGTGGGTTGAATGGGCTAAGGTGCTATCACAGCTCTCTCTCTCTCACACACACACACACACACACACACACACACACATACACACACACACACACACACTGTAAAGGAACTTCTACCTCTTATTTCATTTTTACAGGACAATAAATTATAATCCTGCAGAGCTGCTTTACTGATAGTACGTTACACTTTATAGACTGCTGAAACTGTAAAAGCACTCTCTTCAACCGCAAAGAGAGACAGACACTGTACAATAGGGGAGGGGGGGGGGGAACTGCATGTATGTACATACCGGTCAAAAATGAAATAATTAAAGATTAATGTTTTTGAAAGAAGTCTCTTTTGCTAATAGTTAAATACAGTAAAAATTATTTGAGATAATATTGAGAATTTTTCCCTACGAACGTATTCCCTACGTTAAGGGGACCAAATGTCACCACAAAGATGGTAATACCAGTCAATTTTGACCTTGTGGGGGCATTTTTGTTTTTTTAAAATCTATTATGCATAAGTTTTCTGCGATTGGTAGGTTTAGGGTGTGCGTGTGCGTGTGCGTGCGTGCGTGCGTGCGTGCGTGTGTGTGAACTCTCTGTGAATAACCTGCAGAAGGGACACTAATCCTGCTCTCATCTGCTGAGAGTCCAACTCAAACAACACATCTAATTTGCTTAAAAGGCTGTTTACTACAGGCTGGCAGCTTGCTTTCCCAGTCTCCCTCCCTGTGTGTGTGTGTGTGTGTGTGTGTGTGTGTGTGTGTGTGTGTGTGTGTGTGTGTGTGTGTGTGTGTGTGTGTGTGTGTGTGTGTGTGTGTGTGTGTGTGTGTGTGTGTGTGTGTGTGTGTGTGTGTGTGTGTGTGTGTGTGTGTGTGTGTGTGTGTATATATATATATATAAATAATGTTAGTGAGAATAATAATAATACAAAATTAAAAAACTTTTAGACATCAATCTGCGATAGACATCGGTTATGCTCATCTTTGCTCGCTGCTTTGAAGGTAAAATGGCTCTAATTTTATCGACGCTCATACAAAAGACCTGAACTTGAAGCAATGCGACTTGTTTTTCAGAATAGGAAAGCTTGTTGCACATAACCCCCATAGGATGCATTTATGGTCAGTAGTTGGACATATCAGTTAGGAATATCCGTCATCAGACTTGAGATGAGACATTCATCCGGTTAAGATTGGCTTCCTTTCTGTTTGAGGTCCCAGAGGCCCAAGTGCAATATTATAAAACAATAGTAATTATAAACCTATTACATTCCTTTCAAATGTGTTTGGTGTTGCTCTGGCTTAATCAAAACCCAGTAAACAAACATTATTGAAGCTTCAACTAGGTCATATTACAAAGTAGCTGTTGAAGTCCATTTGACAACTGGGGAGTTTATTGTACACAATAAAACATGACAGCTGTGGTTACCAGAAAATATAATGGCAATTTGTCAGGTATTACAGGATGGCATATTGTTGCCTGTATATTCTAAATAAAACTTAAAACCATCGTGGTACCAAAATCTGCTTTTTACCTTAAAATATACTGATAACCACCATGGGAATGACATTTTATTGTTTTTATTTTATTTTAAATTATAAGGAAATGTATAGTTTTTACTTGCAAAGCCCATAAATTTGACAGTATTCTACAGTAATATTACATATATCACAGTGTTAAGCCATTTACAGTTCTTCACCATATATGATACAGTAATGTACAGTTAACCAATTAAGTTTTTTTGTACCACTTTTAGTTATTTTCTGAAAAAATTAAAAACATTTTGTAACACTGTATATCTGCAGTGTGTACACTAATCAGACAATCATAGTGTGTAAAAATGCATTGCATTTCTTCATGTTTTATGTCTAATACTTTTCATAGTAGATGCTTGAAGCATGTTAACAATTGAGTTAATTATCAGTTCTTATAAATTAAGAAAAGTCTTTAAGTATCAGCATGAAGTTTAATTCTGTCATCGTTTACTCATCCTCACATTGTTCCAAACCTGTATGACTTTCTTTCTTCTGTGGAACACAAAAGAAGATATTATGAAGAATGGTTTTGGCTCCCATTGACTTCCATTGTATATACAGTATAAAGGTCAATGGGAGCCAAAACATTTTTCATAATATCTTCATGAGGATGAGTAAATGATGACAGAATTTTCAATAAACAATAATCCATTTAGGTCTCTCACATTTCAAACATGCAGAATAAGTGAGAACAGAAAAAAAGCCTTAATAAAGATACTAGCAGGGTGACGTCTTCAGCATAGATTGAATCGTCTCATCTTAGAATTGTCTCTCCTTTGAACCTCTTTGAGGTCCCAGGGCTCTGGCTTAGTCTCATCTCATCTGCCTGCACTGGGAACCAGAGGTTTGGACTTGAATCGAATCACAGTTCTGAGGGCAACTTGATTTGGGGGGGAACATTATTTGCACTATACACCTTCATACACTTCAGGTTTTTTACCTAACTTCAGATCACTTGGAATAAATCATTTCTAGACAGTCCCAGATGGGGACTGTGCACAGTGGTTTGTTCATCAAAAGTTTAAGGGGAGAAAACACTATTAGTGTGAAATGTCATTCAGAATGATAGATTTGCTCATGTGTTTATTTGCATTATCCCGGCAAGCAAGTTAATCACGTCTGGACCTGTTTGATAGCAGAACTGAAAAACAGATTTAGTCCAACAACACGGCATAAGCTAGCTAATTATCTACCATATTTCATTTCCATTTCATTTCGAAAAATCAAAAACACGAATTCATGGCTATTCAAAAACACATTTGTATAGTGCTGTATATGCTAATTACTCAAATCCGTTTTACACCGGCATCTCTGGCAACACTGTAGCAGTCCGTGGGACAGTGATGATTTCAGAGCATGGTACTGAATAATTACCCTATACAAGTACAATGGTATTACATGGCACTTTAATTTAAAGAAAATGGTTGGTAACGTACAATTGCTACCTTAATGATTAATTTCTACTTTATTTCTACTGGTATTTTTTGACAATGAAGTACAGTTTTATCTTCTTAAAATTCTTATAAAAAATAACAATATTAGAAATACTATCAATAGTAGTAGTAATACAAACTTAAAAGTATTAATGATAAACAACAATAAAATATATATTTTTATTAAAAAGCATACATAAATAAATAAATAACAGTATTTATTTTGTATCATTAATCTTGACTCAATTTGATTATAGGCTAAAGACCTGATCACATAAAGACGAATGTTTGACACAAAAACAAAATTTCCACATGCGATTTGTCTATTCAGTTCAAATAAAAAAATTAAAAATGTGTGTTGCTAACACCAAAATAAAAATGTTTCTAACACCAATAGCTCATATCATTTAATCACTCCAAGAAAAATGTAAATCAGCACAGCATCTTCATTCCCAAGTAACACTACTGTTCCATTTTATCCCCATATAAAGCTGCATATAGAATATGGGTCAGTCCCAGTTCAACTATTATATCTAGACATCCATGTGTGTCTTCTACACACTCACACACATATAATAATTCCCTCTGAGCGAGTCCTCCTTTTGCGCTCTCAGCCACATCCGCCACCAATTAGCAGCAGCACAGATTCTACATCAAAAAAACATTCCCTCTTTTTGCTCCTTTACTTCCAGCTCTCGTTCTGAGCATCCATGTCCATTATTCCCAAATGTTTACATGCCCCTTTAACCTCCGGAAACCGTCAGCACACTTCACTGCTCACACGGAGGTTAAGTAGTTTGAGCAGTACAGGCCTGTTTGCTTCCGTACAAGCACCTGTTTAACCAGGTGCTCTCCGACTGCGAGCGCGCTGCTGTGCCAACCTCCCCAGACTGTTTACTGTGCTTGTGTAATGCAGCATGACACTGAACGCTGTATTCCCATCACGATTGCTTCTGTAGCGATGTTGTAAAGACATTATCCTCCCTTCATGTAAAGAACAAAGGGCAACGTAATAGTCCATTAAGACATCCTCCAAGACATCCACCCTCCCCTTTGGCGACATTGCATGCTTGCATTTTTGTTTGTTATGACTGGAGAATTCTAGCTTTCTGGTATCACGTCGCTCACGCTCATTTTTATTTATTTTTATAAATCACTACTATCAGTCATAATTTATGTATGTCTGTCGGTTTTGCAAATATTTCCTCAAAGATCCTCAAACTGTTGGTAAAATCTCATAACTCCACCCCATATCAATCTTGAATAAAGTGCCACACACATTTTGGACTGTTTCTGCTTGTTTGCAATGCAAGAGTTAATAAAGAACTGGATGTTTGAATAAGTACAGTATTTTCTTTACCCAAGAAACACTCTAAAGGCCCTTTCAGACAGGACGCAGAATGCGCTCCACTATGAAACCCATTTATTTCAATGGCTTGTGCCGCACCCTAATATTTTGTAATATTTACAAATATTAAAGTATTTTGAGACCATGTAGGGAGACTACTCTCTGTTATGTCATTAAACATGCAAAATGACGAGGGCATGTGACCAAAATGTAATATACTACTGTTTAGGTAATGCATTGCACTATATGCTAGTTTAGCTATACTAAGTAGCATTACATTAAATTTTTAAAAATTGCAACATCTTCCCTATTTATTTATTATAACGAGAGTGTTCTGGTTTTGTTGTGGTTGTATTGCATGCTTGCAACATAAACAGCTTTGTTGATTATATAGCATTATAAGCAGCAGAGATTATCTGGCAACCCACTGATGAATGATATGAGCCAGATCCGCATTAAGTCACTTTACAATCATACTCATATAGTAGATAATGTATAAACAAGACAATCACATACATCCTATTCATGAAGAGAAGTTTGACCTGCAATTTTAATTTTTCTATATGTGCTACTGTCAAAAACACATCGGTAAACAAGCTTTCACCACACTGCCTTTTGTTCAACATCAAAACACACACACTCACCTCAAAATCCAATCCATGTCTGCAGCTGTCATCCTTATGAAATAATTGCTGTGTATGAACACAGAGCAATGCCAGGAAGAAAGAGATAGAGAGAGCAAAGGCTATACAGCACACTGCCAAATTAACTCCATACAAGACAATCATTTCTGTTGCATGCTAAGTTAAACAATATTAATATTTAATGTAAAAGCAAGTGAACCTGGCATGCATAAATTTAAATGAAGCAGAGGAGAGACAAGCTAGAAGACAGTGAGATTAGAGCCCAGCTCTCTGCTGAATTCTGCTCAATAGTCTTTTAATCCGCACCTTCGTCATCTTATAGACAGACGGGTTTTAGCTGTCAGCAAAAAGTTCTGTGTGTAAATCCAACACAGGTCTATCCAACAATAGTTCTCACTTGAGCATCGTCTAAAGCCTCTTCAAGAAACATTCACTCAGAATTTAAATTCTGTTATTATTTCACTCATCATCTTTGTCCTTATTTGCATACATTCAAACATGATGCATTAAGATGAGTCGTACAACAGATTTGATGTCAATAAAGTCAAACATCATAGAGTGTTTTGTTAATAAAAAAATCCAATTTATCCATAGGGAAATTGATTTTTAATGATAACTTACAAACCTTAAAGACAGAAATACTGTGAACTATGAATATTTAATCTGTGGTAGATGCTTTTGTTGAAGCCATCTAACAACGCTCGGTCTGACCTTTGTGGCCTTGGAAAGATGCAGCCTCTGAAGTCTGATTCCTTTAAAGAATGCAGCCTCTGAATTGGGACACAGCTTTTTTAGGTCCTAGGATTAGGGTTGAACACCTCTGTGTTTTTAGTTCCTGTTACTATGAAGTCCCTCCTTCCGAAAAGTGCAGTGTACTCTGATTGGTTGGCTTGACAAGTGTGTTGTGATTGGTCAACCACTTTAAGCACTTTTCAGAACTGTCACGCCCCTTACCATAACCGCATGAGATCCGGGAGGGGGTTGGGGGCATCTTTTGGACATGGCAACAACACACTACCAACGCAACTAAACCTGGTATCAAGGTTATTTTGGTAAACGAAAACTGAAACTAAGACTAAAACTATTGGTACAAAAAACATTTTCGTAAACTGAAATAAAAATAAAAAACCATACTAAATGAAAAACTAAAACTAAACGAAACTAACAACAGTTACTGAAAAACTAACTGAAATAAAATAATAATTAGCAAAAATAAATAAACCTTTTCGTATTTATTTATCACACGACGCGCAGAAAGACGCGCAAAAATATTGTGTGCACAGACAACGCGCCGGAATCGAATTCTCTTTCGTGCTTGAACGAACAATGACACACACCATTATGCCAAAATGTCCGTTTGGGTCGGTTTATGTTCACACCTTAAACGAACCGTACCAGAGTTTGTTTGGAACCGTACCGAGACCACCTCTTCACCGAGTGCGATTGCTGTATTCACACCTGCCCAAAAGATTCGCAACAAGGGGGAAAACGATCTTGAGTTCGATTCAATCGAACCAAACAAGGCAGGTGTGAATACACCCTTTCAATCACACTGGCTTCACAGCAGGTTGTGTTGGCTATAGTCTGATGAATTGAGTTGTTTTTTTTGCTTTGTTTTATGTACCAGTGGTCACTCTGCTACATTTACAGCTGAAAAAAGTAAACTAGGTATGTTTAAGATTTCATCTTTAATATGAATTAGTTTGTCTGTTTCATAGTTTTTTCTTGTATACTTTTAAGTTCCATTTATTTGGAGCTTTGTTCAATCTCAAACCATTATTTTATTTTTATTATTAAGATATCTGCACAAGAGCTAACTGTAATCTGGGCAAACATTAAACTTTGCTGAAATTAAGCGTCTCGCTTTGGTCTACACTGGAAGTGTTCTGTTTGCTCTGCTAAACTATAATTACTAAAACTAAAACTCAAACTAAATAAAATAAAAACTAAATAGAAATGTGTTTGCAAAATAAAAACTAAACTAAAACTAACAAAACCATTAATAAAACTAACTAAAACTAAACAGAAATTTAAAGCAAAACTGAAAACGACATTAAAATAAAAACTAATTTAAAAAAGCAAAACTATAATAACCTTGCCTGGTATCGCCACTTTATTTTGCATATGCCTTGGGTGTGAATTATTTAAATGAAAGGAAGCAAATTCAAGATAATTGAGACATTTCAGGGTGTTCAGAAACAGTGCTTACTGATATAGAGAATAACTCCCTTTTAGAGTGACTTTGTGCTTTGTAACTTTGCCAACCTTATTCATGCTCAACCAGCAACATTACAGACTAAAGAAAGTTGAAATATAAAAAGCGTTAATAGGTCTCATTAAAAATGGGAAAATGAATTGGAGTTGGTTCTCAGTTGATTCCCGTCTTGTGACTCATCATTGATTAGCCCCTTTCACACATACAGTCTTTACTGGTAAATTACAGGTAAATAACCGGTAAGAAATCATGTGTGAACAGGACCTTTTCCCCCCCAAAAAAAACCATTACCAGTAAATTACCGGTAATGTGCTCTGTGTGAACGCAGAATGAATATTGCGGTATGATTACTTACAAGGTCAGAACGCGATGGAGTAAAAAGTCTACTTTGGGCCATTCATAAAGTTCTTATGAGATGACATGATTACTGTACGCTGTTTACAGTAAGCTTTTTTTAAAGGGGTGAAATAATGCCCTTTTCACAAGATGTAAAATAAGTCTTTGATGTCCCCAGAGTGTGTATGTGAAGTCTTAACTCAAAATACCCCACAGATATTTTTATATAGCATGTTAAAATTGTCACTTTTTGAGGGTGAGCAAAAACGCACCGTTTTTGTGTCTGTCCCTTTAAATGCAAATGGGCTGTTGCTACCATCGCACAGAGGGCGGAGCTTCAACAGCTTATGTCCTTTTACCTCACACAGACATGCACTGAAAATTTCAAAAAACGTTTAGCCTTTTATGTTCAAACCGGAGTCAGACAATGATGGAGAGACTCAAGAAGTGACAACATGTAGAATGCAATGGTTAGTTGATGAATTTATGTAGCTTATGTGTAGTTATCCTCTAGTCATTAATTAGCATATTCTGCTATAATCTATAAATCGTGTTCCCAGGGGCGGGGTTTATGTACATTTTAGGGTTTGTGATGTCACTATACCAAGAGGAAGCTTATAGTCCTTACCAGCCGTTTGTTGTAGTCCTTAAAAAGCAATTTCTTTGAAAGAAAATATCTCCCTTTGCTTTGAACTTTGAGCGTTGTAACTTTGCAGATGTTGTTGCTCAAACAGCAACATTACACACTAACTAAAGTTAGAAAAGTGAAATCATAATCAACGACCCCTTTAATAGTTTTTCTGTGTAGATATGCACAAGACGATCATCTTGTTCCATGGAAGAAAGAAAGTCATACAGGTTCGAAGCAACATAAGTAAAAAAAAAAATTTTGGTAACTATCCCTTTAAGAATCCAAATGAATAGATTAAATGAATGGCCTTATTTAAACCACTTTGTGTCAAAACACTGAAGAGACAAAATAACAATCACATCTGATGCTGATTTGAAACCTAAATGCATTGAGGGTCATTGAAAGCTGGTTGGTTTAGTAATTAATGTTATTCTGGGATGAGGTTTCCAGGGTCTGAGAGAACCTTTACTGTAAATCACATCCTGAGGAGGAGAGACGGACAGGGGGATGGGTGGGGTCGTCATAATAACGAGACTTCGAGAGCTCTCCTGCAGTAATAATCAACATGAAAAGCCAAACAGACTCAAAGGCACTAGAAAAATGGCACATAGAGATGCGAGGTTTTGTTTATGCATGTGTGTGCGATATCAGTGTGCCTCTAAGCTCCATCAATACTCAGTACTCAAGTTCGTCCCCTGAGGATTCTCCATCACACAGCTTTCACACTGACTCATACATGCTGCTATTATTCCACTCGCTGCTGCACCAATATCTTCAAACCCAATGAAATATTAACTAAAGTTTTTCTTGTGGAAAAATAGCACTGGACAAAGCTATAAAACTGCAGCTTGGAAATGGCAGCAACAGTGCTTAAGAGCAGAGCTTCTCAACTGGTGAAACATACAAACAATATTAAATGCTAATAAAAAATGCAAACAGGCGGCGGTAAAAGTATTATTCTGGTTGAGTACCAACTGTATAAGCATGCATTGTTAGCATAAGTAGATAAATAGGTTAATCAACATTTAAAGATGGAGAAAACATCCATTTATTTTTAAAGTCATTGTTGCGTTAAAGCAGTCAGCAACACCTTTTGTGATGCCAAAGGCTGTGCGTCCAATCAAATTCTGTTGAACTTTGTTGCAAATAAATCTGTATTTGGTAGAAGCTAGTCAAATTGAGCAGATGACAAAATGGACGGGGTTCATTATACATTTATGCGGATAAACACAGTTTTTGCAAACTAGAGTGTTCTGCTGCTTAAAGCGGGAAAGCATCGAAATTCAAGAGGCACAATAATTTGCAAATAATAAAAAACAATTATTTTGCATATTGTAGTTCATGGTAATGTGATTAAATTTAAATGTTTGATTTTAAGGACACATTTGTTTACTTTTCCATCATAGACAAAATGACCCCACCTGAAGTCCAGTGTAAAATCTGGATCCTGAAGCCCAAAACAATTGCGAAGAACCTCTGATATTGAGCTAAAACTCATTTTTGCTAAAAGATCTATCTCTCTATTTCTTTCTTTAAACTTATTACAAAGCCATTTAGTGATGAATAAACATCAGAAATAATGAGACATTATAGCACTCAACCAAAATATGCCAAGTCCAGTAAACAACTGGTATCTGAGATCCTGATCAACAGCTGCACTGTTCCAGCATGCACATATATAAACAACCCATGCGGAGTCTGAAGCACTGCGGGTCAGAAAAACCATCAGCAATGAAAGAAAGAGAGATGCCACTTACAGGAATTTCTCTTGCTGCCACTGGCGGATCCTGGGGAAGCCATCCCAGAGCCACTGTTGAGTCTGACCAGGAGTCTTACTGTGGGAGAGCCGGAGTGGGCAGGGGGTGTTGTTGTTTGTTTATAGCACAAGCCACCTGCCACACATCCTGAACGTCTAGACGAGCAGCACTGGAGGGTTAGACACACACACACACACTTATGTACGGCCAGTGATGCTGTATAGCAGTGCAGCGTACAGCGAGCGCTCGGCTGTCTGATGGACTGAGAGGCAGAGCAGCAGTGAGTAGTAGATAGGAATGTACCACTCAGCATCTCAGGAGGGGAACCACTCAAAGAGAGAAAAAAGAGACTGCATTAATAGAGCATGGAAATCATGAATAGCAGAAGTAGATAAACACAGAAGATAAAAAGAAACAGTGAGATTGTACAGAGTACAAGTTCTGTTGTGCAGAGTACAGAAACAGAAAATAAACCAAAAATATTTACAATCTCCAATCAAATGTCTGTAGACTAAGAATGACTAATACCACCTGCCACTGGCTAGTGAGTAGAAAATCTTCTATAAAGTAGCATTTCAACTAGAAAGTAGCATTGTTCAATTCACTTGGCTGTAGAACCTTTTTACTTGGGCCAGTAAGCAACCACATAGCAATGCTCAGGCAAACACCCGCGAACACTCACAATTAATTTAGAACGTGTAAAAATCTGCATTTATTATTTACTATGGTAACATTCTAGAGAATGTGTTTAAATCTGATAATAATAATACCATAACATACTCTAACATGAAAAATAACATGCTACACATGTAAGATTGAATGGTGCTTCTCCATCAAAGTTACAGATGCAGCAACTAAACTCTTCAAAAATGAAATGCTACTGTGCACTTCAGTTGTGATATATAATTTATTGTGTTAGTTTATGCATTAGCTAATATTAAATAACAATGAGCAATACATTTGTTACAGTATTTATTAATCGTTGTTAACGTTCATTGTTATATTAACAGATATATTTTTAGATTTTAATAATGTATTAGTAAATGTTAAACTTAGAATAGCTATAACTAAGATTAATCAATGCTAGAAGTATTTTTTTTTAAATGGAAGTATTTATTTAATGTAGTTAACTAATAATAACAAATTGTAAAGTGTTACCAAGTTTGTTATATTTGATTTTATTTCAATTACCATCTATTTTATTTCAAGTAATGAAAAATGGTTTTAATTAGTTTTATAATAAGTGGTAAGTAATTAGTTTAAGTTAAAGGCATGCTAGGCGATTTGTTGCAGAAACATTTTTTGTTATGCTGGTTGAAAGTCTCTTCACATCCTGATAGCAATCACTGAGTTAAGTGATCTAAATGTATTCATATACATATAACGTCTGTATAAGGCGTAGGACCATAAAATGTTCATCCAATCTTTGCATTCGATCCGAATGCAATGATATGAAGTTCTACCTGCCTGTCAATGTATTAGGGGTGGGAATCTCTAGGCACCTCACGATTCGATTCGATTACGATTCAGAGGGTGACGATTATCGATGCATCTTTCTTTTTCTTTTCTTTTTTTTTGACTACATGGTACTTTTAAAGCAAAGAATTTATGATGACCCATAAATAATTTACTTCCAATACTTCCTGTAGATCATTGTGATAAATGATCTGTACAGAAGTACAATATAATTTGTATATTCTAACATGTTACTTTAAAAGTGTTGGGCTCTTTAAGAATGTCCTCCCCACTCAGTGCGCATGCACTAAGAATATACACATGAGTTGTTATACTGGATATGTGGTGTTGGCAACTAGAGCTCTGTTAATAAAAATCATTGCGTTCATATGTGGCTGTCGCCGAGTGATTCCTGGGACATACAACACTTCCTATATTAATTTTATTAATAAAAACAAATGGAAGTGATTTGGCAAGTCAACTGTAAGGTTACATTTGCCAGCATATGTCCCAACCAAAGAACCAAAAGGAAAATAAATGTGTACCTGTACTAGCAGCATACTAACAAACTTCAGCATATTCTCAATAATTAGTAACATACAAAGCCACTTTTATACACAACTAAATAATAAAGAGTTATGACTTGAAATGTTTGCTGTATACCACAATCAAAAACAGCTTATACAAAAAAAGTAAATGAACATCTGCAGAGAGCACAGTCAAAATTGAACTTTTTGTGACTGGCATTGCACTGACACTGTGACTGTGGAGGGCAGTATAACGTACCTATAACAGATCGGTTTACAGCATATTGATGTGAAAACTAAACAATACAGAAAGCAGCTCTCATACAAAAAATACTAAATGGGTCACAATAAAATTGCCAATTTTCCAATAAGTTAGCTTTTAACGAAGAGGGTGCCGTTCGAATTTGGCGCTCAACCATCATGCGTCTCTGTTATGTGCGCGTCTCTGTTGTGCACGCCACAGACTATCCGCGCACTGCACGTCCGCTTTAGAGTTCCGCCTTTTGCGTTCCGTCAATATCACGTTGTTAGAGAAAGAAAGAAAAAACGTTTTTTTGAAAATCGTTTTTTGACATTTGTGAATCGATTCAGAATCATCCACGTCCGCATCGCGATGCATCTAAGAATCGATTTTTCCCCCACCCCTACAATGTATGTATTTTCATACATCCGCGCACCCTGCTCATGAAGACATTTCACATCATCAGCATGTTTCATGCAATGCAGAGTTAGACAGACATCAGTCACAGAGCAACGCAGCAGAAACACCATCCGCCTTTTACAGTTCCTTCTGAACCAAAACAACAAGCTTATACTGCGTTCAAGCCATACCGTAATTTGTAAGAGATGGAAACCAGTGGCGTTATACTTGGAGCGGTTTGTGGCATTTAAATGGCAATTATATCAATGCTGAAATGAATCTGCAGCAGTCAAGTGGTACAGGTAAGTTGTTTATGTAATTTTTTATTGTAATGTTATGTTCATTGAGACATGAGGTAGTTTAACGCTGTCTCTCATCTCTTGATGCTTTGCAGACTCTGCTGTGTGTGTTCATGTCTTTTGGAGGAAGCATGGTTTTGTAAATGCTCTGAAGGGAGGGTGGGATCTCATACTTTCAAAGCTAGCTAGCTATTGCTAGCCACTCCGAAAATTGCCTATCCTACCTTTAACTGCATTTCAAAAGCCTTCAATGGAGAAATGCTATTAGGCAGCAGAAAAGTGTAGTTTCAGCATCTACCAGCAGGGGCTAACAAGCTCATACTAATCAGCAAAACCTTCATCATTGAATGTGGAGTACAACCAAATCTCAAGCGTCAAGTCTACATAGAATTAAAAAATTAGAAAATAATTATAATGACAAAATGTATATATTATGACCCTTCACAGTCATTTTTAAATCACCTGTTACCTGCAGACCACTTCTGCACAACAGCATGTTTCGTTTGTCAAAGGACCACAAAAACACCACTACATTTGCCAGTTAACAATAGCATTACTGTCTGAAAAATGAAAGCTGCCAGTACTAGATGGATTAGCTATTATTTTTCATCCGACATGAATGATACACCCTGGCAGTCAATATGAGGCTAATTAGATATCATAACGAATACATGTAATTGATTTGAGAGGCAGGGAGCCACAGCACTTCTTGATTGCCTCTCCAAATGATTGGACACCAAATGTAGCGCCATCCCAGAGAGAATCATTTGAGAGCTCAATAAGCAGAAGATTAGATTAGCACAGCTAAACACAAATCTGCTGTTATTCAAAACAGTCATGTACATGAAACATATAGTTTTATTATAAACAGATAAAATCAATCCATCCTTCCATTCTCTAAACCGCTGTCCTATAGGGTTGTAGGAAAGATAAAATGGTTTCTATATTTAATTGTTTCATGCTTTCTTTCTTTCTTTAATTTAAAATAATAAGTCTGAATAATAAGAATAATAAATCTATTCCCTTTTGAAGTGAAACTTTGACACTGCGTCTTGGATTGACACTATGGGCAAAGGCATCAGCATCAGCATGACAAACACACCAATTTATTTGCTGACGACAGTCCATGACATCACAAGCGGAGCGCCCGTTAGTACAAGAGGACGCCTGTAAAACACGCCATCAGCTTTTTTGTCTTCAGGAGCCGTTTGTTTGTATGCATGTGTAAGATAAACACTCTTTTAGAGCACATTCAACTCCCAAAGGGAACTGGATGTGCTCATGATAATGCATTTGCATTATACCTGGAGCAAGAAGCTCTGTTCTTGTTGATTCTCTTCCAAGGGATAGGAATCTAGAGTTTGCACGAGCGTGTTCGGCTCTCGATGGAGTTGGAGGCACTCATGCTGATGCATTCACAGTAAGAAGCTGTGTTCTCACTTGGTTCTTAATAGCGTGTCTCGAATCTTGCGTGTACGGACCGTGTTCAGCTCTTGAGGGAGTTGAATGCATTCTTAGTGGGAAGCTTAACCCAGTTACTGGGCATACTGCATTATACCCTGCTCTTATTTTCCTCACTTGCCTGAGTATGAGTTGGATGTCCTCCTTTGGAGGAGCAGCAACATCGAAGGTTGTAGCCTGAAGGGCTAATTATTGAGTTTTTAACGCCTGCATGCCCCCTTTCTTAAGCTGCTCTTTAGGGTACCCTTTAGGGTTGAGTAAGGTGAACTGAATTAATAGGGCAATTTGTATTGCCCTGTTCATTTACCTCTCTCCCAAGTATTGTGTCCTATAGGGTCTTTTTGCTCCTCTTTGATTGGAACCTGGCGAGCAGAGGAAGTTTGCCTGGTAAAGCATTCCTCCTTGTTATTTTGCACTCTATAACTTAGAATGGAGTATTTTATGGATCCTTGAGTGTACAGGCAGGGTGTGAGCGCTCTCCCATAATTGTTCCAGGGTATTTATGTAGAGCTGGAGTTCCCCTGCAGGTTCCCTAGGGGTTGAGTTTTGATGGCGAGAGTCTTTGCCAATTACATTATGCCACTCTCATATTTGCATCGCTTCGGATGAAGTTGAGGGCTGCATTCTCCCTCTGGAAGTAGAGGTAATATCTAAGGTTGTAGCTGATATGTTGACTCCCTTTTGTCAGCTACTCCCTTAGGGCTTTGTCAAGACAAAAGAAGCTGACATAGCTGAGCAATTTTTTCTCTGCTCTGATCAATTTTGCACAATAAGACCTAAAATGCAAGTATTAAAAAAGTAAATCAAATTTATTTTCATGTTGACTTAACACTAACAAGCCCCTAAAGCACCTACTGTCATTCAGGGTTATAGTAAGAAAGCGTTATTTGTGCGAAGCACATTAGAAAAAAAACGGATTCACTCAAACTAATCCCAGCAGCTGTGGAAAGTAGCCACGTCTGCAGGAATGCTGCACTCCAGGCAAAAGCAATGCCTCTCAATCACCATAATGTCAATAATGACCTCAGCAGCTATGATTCTCAATCGCCTTTAGGTGCAGCCAACATTAAAGTCTGCAGTGCTTGCACCGATAGCATTATAACTACTGCTGATCTCAGAAAGATCTGGGATATATTAAACCATGTGAACAAAGGTTTTTTGGTAACATACAGTAATATCATAGCAGCCATGCTAGAATTTCCAATTGATTTGGACTATGTAGAAATTTAGAACACAGAAATCATGTTATGAGATAAACGGCTCAATATGAATACTTGTTTTCCAGACAAAACATTTCCCTTTCAGGTGTTTTGCTCTGTGAAATGCAAAACTCTCTGTTGTGATCCAGTCAGGCACTACTGCATGAATGGCTTTTGATTTAACACCCCATATCCTTCGCGCTGCTGTTTCTGATCATCAGAGGTCTGCAGCAACAAAAATAACTTGATTTTGTTGATTTTATTTTGCTGTTTGTTTCTTTGGAGAGCACAGACACACGATCAACTTCACTGTGTCTCTGGAGATCAAAAAGCTGGAAGACACAGTCTAGCTTGATCCAAGACGTTCAGCCTCAGGATACTGTAGATATTGGAAAACATGTTTGATCAAATAGAATGTCCAACTACACCCCACCCACCCCATCATGTACATACTGCGGCTAAATGTATTATTCATGGATAATATAGCTGCAAAAATGTTAGATAATATTTCGAACCTAATTTGTATCATGTTATGTGGTGTGACAGATCTAATTTTTTTTTTTAAAGAAAATTAAAACCAACCTTTAATTTAACCAACCAATTGTATTCATTTACTAGTTATAATATTATTTGTTTGTTTTATTGTTGTTTTTTCTGAACCAAATGTTTTATATATAAATATTTTTAAAATGTATATTTTTTTCAAATAAAAATAATGTGCCCAAACAAAATTTATTTTTCTTTTTTTAATCATTTTAAATATCACACAATAGAATTGTACATCACACCATATAGGAACATTTATGAGAATCAGATAATTGACTAAATAATGTCATTCATCCATCCATCCATCAATTCATTCATTCATTCATTCATTCATTCATTCATTCATTCATTCATTTCAATCCTAATGAGAAAATGTCTTAGAAAACTGTAAAAAAAATAACTGTGATTAAAACTATGAAACTAAATATAAATTATCAATAAACTAAATACTCTTAAATACTACATACTGACATTTTTACCAATGTTTCATTGAAAAAAAAAAATACTGTATCACTATATTACATGCAGTAATTGGACACCTAAAGCTTGACCTTTACACAAAAGAGAGAAACTGTGTGTGTGCGTGCGTGCGTGCGTCCGTGTGGTCCAGGTATTTCCTATGTTGTTTTTTAATTATTAGGGCCCAAGCCCTGAAAGGGCGAAGGCCCTATTGTTTCCGGAAGGATTTTTATTTTTATTTTTTATTTTTTTTTCTCTTTCTTTTTCTTTTTTCTTCATAATTTTTTTTTTTTGCCTTTTTGCCACTTTTGGGGCCCTTAACATGCTCAAAAACTCTTGAAATTTTGCACACACGTCAGAACCTGCGGCCATCAGGGCCGGACTGAAGCTGATACCCGGGCGTGGCAGGGGGGCTCGACAGCGTCCCCTGGAATGGGGTCCGAAAACTTGGTCCATAAATCAAACACGCTTGCATGTAATAATATGAAACTCAGTACACATATAGATCTCATCGGGCCGAACAACTTTCATGCTCTAAGTTTTACAAAAGTGGTTTATTTTATTCCCACCAAACTTTTTCAACATGATGAAAATACATTAAAGATGCTAAATTGTAAACAGATAATAAATATCTCAAACGGTTTTGCTATGGCAAGGGATTAAAGTAATGTCAAAAAAGGAAACACTAAAAACCTCCTATCTTCTAAAAATGTAATTATACACCATTTATTTCTATATATAATTATACAAATATCAGAACTAAACCCATTTTATTCTTTTTTTTTTTTATTTTTTTATAATTGTTTAAGTTTAAAAACATCCAGAATGTTTTTTTAGTCCAAAAAAAAATAAATTATGTCATTCGTAGTGCTATACTGCCCTCTTGTGTTCAAAGTCAGGTAGGCCTATTGTATCTACATAAAATATACTAGGTACCGGTGTGTGACGGTGAGGAATATTTTACCACCGGTTAATCAACGTGTGACACCGCTGGGGGCTTTTGAATTGCTAACTTAAAAACGAAAGTAAAATATGTTCGTCCGCTTTGACATGGATAATGGTGCAGAGCGAGCGTTTTCAATGAATTCCTATGGAAGTAGGAATTAACTAAAAAACGTTCGCTCTTCTCTGCCCGTTCCTCGCCGATGGAGGGCCCAAGCCGGTGACACCGCCACCCCGGTGGCTTTAGTGTAACTAAAGGCACCAGGGTGGCGGTGCCACCGGCTTGGGCCCGCAATCGCTGCTCGCAGCTATATTTTATTTTTTTATTTAGAAAATGTAAAAACACAGAATGTTCTCTGAAAGGGTTAGGTTTAAGATTAAGATAGACTGTAAAGTTTGTACAGCAGTAAAATCATGTCATAAAGCAGATAAATAGTAGATATAATGAAAGCACAGGTCTGTTATTGTTCCCTAATTGATCGAAGTCACACTGCAACCATTTAAAAGCTACATTAAAAACGCTCTGAGCCTGTAGTAAGGCAGTGGGGGGATCATGTTTGATTTGGGTAACGCTTTAGATTACAGCCCGGAAAGTACTGCGTAATTAAAGCGATTTTACAGTGTTACTTTCGCTAATTATAGTGTACCTATAAAGTACTTACATAAGTATAAGGGAACAATATGTAAAGTTTGGGGAATAAAGGGGTAACAATTTAACTTATTTTACTATTATGATACAACAATCGTACATTTGGGAGCAATTTAGCAAGAACACTGCGTACCTTTTTGTAATTACACTGTACATGCATTTATACAGTAATCTTTTTAACAAAAGTGCACTGAAAACTAAAACTATTGCAACTTTTGCTTAAATATTGGGGAAAGATACTCTTGTTTCATGTAGTGGTGCTTGTTACCCTCTTGTTCCATGTAGTTTATAGGGTAAGTACAATACAAATACATACACACAATCTTATATCACTGACTCTGAAACCTTTATTTGAAAAACAACTTAATTCAAAACAGATTTACAACACTTTTTCGTTTAAAACTGCTTTTTTAATCAACAATTCATTTCAAATGCTTAAGTCTTGACAGAAAGTAGCATGTTGTGTCCCCCCTTTTTTCTCTTGCTTGGCTTCTTCCTTTTGTTCCTCTTCTTGTTTTTCTTTCTTTGATGAATCTTAAGAAATCATGTCTCTTGCAATTCTGCATTATGTATTGAAAGAAAATGCAGTACACCCAGAAATACGTCCTTACCATTTACTCATCGATTGCCTTCATGCCATCCAAGATGTATACGACTTTTCTTCTTCAGATTTACACAAATGAAGGTTTTTAGAAAAATTAAAAATACATCTCTGGGAATACATATAATGCAAGCTCATGAGTTTCTAAAAGATGGAGCATCAAACAGCATATACTGCAATAACTGTAGTAATCCATTTGACCTGGATCAGTGTATTCTGAAGTGAAACAATAGGTGTTTGTAAGAAAAATTACAATATTTTAAACTTTTTAAACTGTAGACTATCGCTTCAGACCAACTGTAATAGGTTGTTCTCTTACGAGAGGTACTCTCGTACTGCGTAAGTCTTACGCTAGGGGAAAATCTCTTTTCCGCGAGATACTGAAGCCAAAAAATTATCCTTAATTTTGAAATAATGTAAAACGCGTTGCGGCAGCATGCAGACATAGGCGAGACGGCTTGCGCGCCTATTGGCTGCCCTGCGGCAACTGCAGCAGCCTATCGATAAGGCCCTATCGTGACGTCAGTACCAATGGGGGCGCTTCGCGCCCAATACGTCACGTCCCGCCGAAACGGGCGTGGCCTGGGGCTATAAATATAGCATCGAAAGGCTAGCTTACCGATTTTTCATCTCTTCAGCGAAGCTCTCGTATCGCTGGATCCGGAGAGAAGCCGCGCCGTCTGAAGAAGCCTTTCAGCGGGACGAGTCGACACTCTGAAGCCGCTGGCCGCGCCGCCTTCAGTCGCCTTCCTGCTGCGCTATCCGGCGTTATATCCTTTCTCTGCTACTGTGTTTTGTGTATGTGTGTGTGCTCGCCGCCGCGACACACACTCTCATTGCACTAAAAGAGCCGGGCGTCTTTTTCAAGACGCCCCTTTCCTGAGGATCACGCAGCTCTCGCGCTCGCTGACGGCTACCGCCCTCACTGCGAGCCAGTTACTGCCTATGGTGACTCTGAGGACTCACCTGGCATCCTTCTCCGAGACTGCTCCTCCGCCCCCCCCCAACCCGCAAAGCTCGCCGGTTCGCCCGCTTGCCTTGCCTGCTTGGGGGATGATACCTGCTCTCCCTCTGTTCGAGCTGCGCAAACCGCGCCGTTCACAGGGGATGTCAGGAGCGGACGGTCACGGGGCTAGCTTTCTCTCTCCCTCTGTTCGAGCCGCGCAAACTGCGCCGTTCACAAGGGAGGCTGGAAGCGGACGGTCGGGGTTAGTTTTTCTTTACGTTACAAGAAAGCTACCCTGCCCTTGCGCCCCATTCACGCGTCACTCACAGGCGAAAAGAGAACTCAGTTCCCTGATTAGGCGATTGGAAATATCAATATTGCAGCAAACGAGCCTGTTGTACACGCACGCTTGCAAGCAAACGCCGAAGAAAACATGTTGACGCTCTCTTATATGCTCATGCATCTATACACCTTTGTGTTCCCCCCTGTGGCTCAGTGGCGGAATCTTAGGTTTTTCGCACGAGAGACCGGGGTTCGAATCCCGGTCTAACGGCAGATATATTATGCCGCCAATGCTTCGCTCTGTCAGTTCCCTGAAAGGCGACTGCAGATGTGCATTTTGCAGCCAACGAGCGCGCTGTACAACCCGCTCGCCTGCACCCAAACACCGTTTCTATGGTTCCCGTGCGTCACTGGCGAAAGGAGAAAAGGGTGTTTTTAGCCCCGCTGCGGCCGGGCCGACCTCCACTCCTGACACATTTCTCATTCCCCTCTTAAGTTCAGGTGACTGGAAATGTCAATATTGCAGTGAGCGAGCCTGTTGTTTGCACGCACGCCTGCAAACAAACGCCAGCATGTTGACGCTCTTTGATAATACTCGCGCTAACTGAATGTCTATGTGTCTTCCTCTGTGGTCCAGTGGTAGATCATCAGGTTTTCGCGCTAGAGACCCATGATCGAATCCCGGGTCTACCGGCAAAAAAAAAAAAAAAAAAAGAAGCGCCCCCATTGGTACTGACGTCACGATAGGGCCTTATCGATAGGTTGCTGCAGTTGCCGCAGGGCAGCCAATAGGTGCGCAAGCCGTCTCGCCTATGTCTGCATGCTGCCGCAACGCGTTTTACATTATTTCAAAATTAAGGATAATTTTTTGGCTTCAGTATCTCGCGGAAAAGAGATTTTCCCCTAGCGTAAGACTTACGCAGTACTCGTTTCCTCTCTAGAGAGAACCAAGGTTACGTCAGTAACCGAGTACGTTTTTCAAATAAAGGTTTCCGAGTCAGTGATATTAGATTGTGTATATGTATTTTTATTGTACTTATCCTGTAACTTCATGGAACGAGAGGGTAACAAGCACCACTTTAATTTACGGCCCGGAATGTCACACTTACCCTATAACTACATGGAACAAGAGGGTAACAAGCACCACATACCCTGTAACTACATGGAACAAGAGTATATTTCCCAGTATTTAAAAAAAAAATTTGCAATAGTTTTAGCTTTACTTGCCTTGTAAGCCCCCAAAAACTGTATAAATGCATAGATATGTACAATGTAATTTTTAAAAAGCCTATACAGTATTGGTACACAATTATTACAAAAAGGTACGCAGTGTATGTTCTTGCTAAATTGCTCCCAAATGTAAGATTGTTGTATCATAATAGTAGAATAAGTACCCCTTAGTTCTATAATACTTACAGTATAAATATTTTTTTTATTCTCCTAGTTGTTACCCCTTTATTCCCCAAACTTTACATATTGTTCCCTTAAACTTACATGCAAGTACTTTATAGGTACACTATAATTACCGAAAGTAACACTGTAAAATCGCTTTAATTACGCAGTACTTTCCAGACTGCACCCAAGAAAACTGTATGTGAAAAACACAAAGTGAATAAAATCGCCTCCCAGCTAAAAAGTGAAATATTATTGTTGAGGTGCAGTGCTTATTCAAACTCATCTGCTCTTTGTGCACTTCTGCCCAGTAACTGCGGTGAGCTCATACTCCAGTTTTACAGATGTGCCAGATCAGCAAACTGGATTACTAGATTCTTTTTCCTTTTCTCTTTGACATGTGTGTACATTCTGTGCATAATGAGGCGTAAAACTCTTTGTCTTTGAACATTTTACCATGGGGAATGAACCATTGAGCTCTCTGCTGATCATATACTATTTTTCAACTGCATAATTTACTCACGCCATTAACATTCTACTTATACATGTGTTGAAATGAACTCGAATATGATAGTGATTTGAGCAGGTATTCATTGCAATTCATTCATTAATTCAGACTGTGACCTGAATTCATTCAGATACTTTGCATTGAAGGGAATGATTTTAACAATGGTGCATTTTATGGAAGAGCTTTAAAAGCTTCTGAACCGAAGCACACTGTCTCTCCTGTTCTCCACCTCGCCTTCATTCCCTCAGTAGGGAGATTAAGAAACAGGAAAGCTGCATGCACTTGACATTTGACTGTGTAATTTAAGAGCCAGGGTCAGCACTGGAGACCTCAGGGTATGTTTGATGTCAGAATGTGTTAGTTGTGATGGGCCAGCACACAGATTAGCAATAAAATCTGACACGAGCTTAAGCATGAGGTTTATACAGGGTTTATGGGGAAATGTGAATATCCTATTACAACACTAATGACTTCAGTGGCCACAGCTAATAAAGAACATGAACTGTAGCCAAAAACTAATTTATAAATTATAGCACACAGACTTCAGTTATAAATGTGAGGTAGTTTATGTGTTCTATATATAGTTACACTCTTAAAAATCCCCCAAAAATGTTTTATTTTTTATAGCCGATGCCAAATAACAATTTTGGCTCCCCAAAGAACCTTTCATGGAACATTTCTTAAAATACGTTTTTTTTTTTCTTTGTTTGAAGAACAATTTTGTGAACTTTGTCACTTCCTGTTCCTGCCACATCAATCACTGGCTGCACCCAAAAACTTAGGCAGCTGACTTGTTGCCTTGCTGCCTTATAGGCGATGACTCTGTAGGCTGCGTTTGCGTACGAAGGTACCTCACGAAACTGATTTCGGCAGACTTCTAAGGCAGCGTAACGGTTAATTATCTACAGCAAAATAGAGCGAGCTTTGGTGAGAACTAAACACATTTAATTACTAGTAATTTCTCATTAGAGGTGGAAATGTTGCTTCAAAACTTACATTTACACACAAACTGACCAGAAACCTCAATTTTCAGAAGCCATCTTTCTTTTTCTAGCTTAACTGTCACCGAATGGAACACATAGGATTGTGGGATATCTGAGGTAGAGAAGGATACATCTATGCTGCCTTCAAAATTGTTAAGGTCATATGAAGGTATCTCAGGAGACAGGAAGTGAAGCTAACATTGGATTCGGACGTGCCTTGATGCCTTCCTACCTTGGAATGTGTCCTCTGAAGGCAGCAGCATTTTTAAAGGGCACCTATTATGCCACTTTTCACAAGATGTAAAATAAGTCTCTGATGTCCCCAGAGTGTGTACGTAAAGTTTTAGCTCAAAATACCCAACAGATAATTTTTTGCAGCATGTTTAAATTGTCACTTTGAGTGGCTGAGAAAAACACGCCATTTTAGGGTGTATCCCTTTAAATGCAAATGAGCTGTTGCTGCCGGCACAAAGGGTTCACAAAGGGCCTCACGTGTCCTGAATAAACACAGTATAAGAAGTGCACATTAAACTCTTATCCATAAACTCTCTCTCCCTTTCATTATCATCAACATACACAGCGAAGTACACAAAACACTTCTTACAACTAACAGTAAACAAATATATACACACCTTTGCAGGGGGTGCTTAATAAACTGGTAAACTTTATATCCGTAAAACGACTCTCACGAGATGAACTGTAATAAATGGTGCGTTCAAGTCCTCCTGGGAAGTCGTGTTTACGACAGCTGGTGCGTTCAAGTCACTTTCCTCGGAGTATGATGGCGGAGTACTTTCTCTAAATTAATTACACAAAAATACAGTAAGGTTCTTAAACTCTTGTTCTAGAAAATGAAGAACAAAGAAATGTGCATCATGTGTTTTTTTATGTTTTTAATTAATTTATGAAGCCACTGCCAACTTTATCGTTACATGTTGCATTGTTATATTATAATGCCATCATATTCTGTGCAGGCAATTAGCTTACTGCACTGTAAATAGAAAACCCTGACAATATCACTGCTAAATACCTTTAAGTATTGTGGTATTCCGCCATGTTTGTCAGTGACACGCCAACAACTCGTAAAGATCGGGGCTTAAAGAAAATCCCGAGCTCCCCACTGGTATTTACGACATTGTGGTGGTGTTCAAATGCGTTCAACTCGCAAATACGATCTGTACGAGATGACTTGAACGCACCAAAAGTGCACGCTCTCACTTTCATTTCTGCTGTGCACTGATCAGTAACGTTAGGCCTATCTCTCCATTCTCGAGTAACAAACAAAACTATGTTCATTTTTACATCCAACAACTAAACACCTCAATCGCTTAGGAGACATTCTTGTCTACAGCTGCTTCAACGTCTAAATAATGGCGGACTGTGTACAGCTTACTCATTGCGGGTCTATGCTAAAACTGCAGTGTCAGTCAATAGTCATAAGAGGAGCTTGTGCAAAAGTATATGTCACATTGCCTCGAATCTGAGAACGGGTTGTTCTGAGACAGTGCTTATGATTCATGGGGATTAAAAAAAAAGCACTGGGTGGATTTTTATCATTATAGGGTGGTTGTGTACACACACTGCCAACACACATTTACTGTATGTTCAAACACCATGTAAAAGTGAATTTTCCATAATAGGTGCCCTTGAAGTTTTCGGATGCAGCCCCTGTCCTGTTCACCATTTATAAGCAATGGGTGCTTCTCACATGGTAGTCTGCATCCTTGGAAGTCAACCTTTGTTTCGTGTCCTTCATTCAGCTCATTTTGAAAGATGCATCAAGTGTATTATTTGTGTCCTTCAATCTACAGTCCTTTGCACACATTCCATTTCATGAAAAAGAACTGATGGAAAACTAATCAGCAGAACACTGAGCTTGTCTGAGTTTTTGTAGAGGAAGGCATACATGTTATCTTGTATCTTTATCTTCATTTATTTTTTATTTATCTTAACGTAATGTAACGTAACCTCAGTTGGCTCCAACCAGCAACTCGGATCCCAGTCTCCAGCTCCGCACTGGAATGAGGATACCCTGTCTCCGCCTCTGACCACTGAGCTAGTCTCTCCAACTTGGCCCGTCAACCATTCAGCTCCGTCCTGGCTCCTCCCTCCCTCGGCTTCACCTGGGACTGTCGTCCTGTCGACTCCACCAGGCTCCCTCGTCCCTCCGGCTCTGTCTTGGTGAGTCGTAAACTCTGCCTGTGACACGGACTTCCGGGCCTTCAGCTGTGCTGCATCCCTCCACCCCATTAGCGCCGTCAGGCTCCGCCTTCCCCCCGACTCCGCCTTGGTCCTCAGTCCCACCGGCTCCACCTTGGACACTTGTCGCTGCAGCTCCGCCTAGATCTCCACCTCCATTGGCTCTATCTCAGTCTGTCGGCCCCTGGGTCCACCTTAAAAGTCTCCTCTCTGGTTTCTCCCGTCATCATCTCCTCCCGTGTGTTACCGTTCGCCAACCCCTCATCCTCCTCCAAAAGCCCCCTGCCTCCCTCCTTCCTTCCACAGTCGGACATTCAGTTACAGCGCAAGGATGCGCCTTCAGGGTGTGGGACACTACTGTCACAGTTATGGACTGTTATTTTGATATTCTATTTTGTTTCCTTTAGTTCCTGTTTCCCCGCTCAATTAAGTATCGGTTTCCTTGGTTACAGATTATGTGTTTGTTTGCTCCTAAGGTTAAGTATGCCATTCGCTTGGTATTTAAACTCCCTGTTATGTAATACATTTCAATGATATATATTTACCAGCTTAGGTTTTTTTTTTTTATCTTAGTTAAAATATACAGTATGTTCTGTTTAATATGTGTGCAATAATGCTGGTATATTTATGCATTAATAAATAATTGTATAATATGCATTCATGTTTTTGTGCAATATTTAAATAATACTGCATGCTTTTTAATAAAGCATGCATTTTGTGTAATATTTGTGGTAAAATGCATGCTCTGTTTAGTATATGTGCATGAAGCAATAATATGCCTTTGGTCAAATAGTCATATAATGGTTGCTCTTTGTATAATGTTTGTGTATGCATGCTTTTGTGCAATGTTTATACAATACTGCATACTTTTTAATAATGCATGCTCTGTGTAATATTTGTTGTAAAATGCATGCTCTAATCAGTATGTGTAAATATGCAAATGTGTGCTCTTTGTCAAGTAGTCATATAATGCTTGCTCTTTCTGTAATGTTTGTGTACGCATTCTTTTGTGAAATAATTGTATGTGATATTGCATGCTTTGTATGAATATTGCATGGGTAATAATTCTGTTTGTGTAATTGTTAATAATTTTTTTTTATTATTACACTTTTTTTGTATTGCAGTAAAGCATGCTGTGTTTACAAGTTGTTCCACCATATATGTGGCTGGTAGGATAATAAATGTCACTTGACTTGTGCAATGATGCATGCTTTTTATGCAATATTTGGAGCTCTGAACATAGAGACCCTTGCTTAGGTCTCTGTGAAAAAAGATGTTTGTGAGATATTGATTTGAATATTGAATCTCAATCTTACAAAGCTCATTTTGAAGCAAAAGACAAAGCAAAAGTAAATGAAAAGGAAGGTGCTGAGGCGTGTGTCCCAACAGACTTCAGTGTCCAGGCCTGCAGTTTAACTACTCTGAAACCTGCTACCGGCTACATGGCTGTGAAGGTAGGAGGCAGTTGCTAAGCAACACTATGCTCTGGGCAACTTTCAAATTTTGAATTATATCTCCCTTTGGCTTCTCCTTAGAATCTGAGGTGAGCGAGAGTTTGTACAAGGTTTTACAGTTACCGCCAGAGGAAAAACATATATTTACAAGAGTATTGCACTGATGTCAATGAAATCAGAAAAACTGTAAGGCTTCACGGGGGGGGGTGAAGTTGGCTATACGCACCGCCAGAGAGATAGGAAGCAAGCAGGTAGTGCTTTGACATGTTCTGGCAGGTGTTCTGTCACTTTGGCAGGTGCGTTCTTTTCCACAGGCAGGATAGTTTGCAACCCAATCTGTCAAATGTCCGTAGTCGAGCATAAGTACAGAAAACAAGGACTTTTCCACAGCAGCAGGGGACAGATTCAGTTCAGACCTGTGTCAAACACTCCTCAGCAGGTGTTCCTGCCATGAGATGAGAATTACACACACACACACTGAAGTTTCTGCAGTATCTCTTGCAGGCCATCTGTTCATGTCTTGAAGAGACACGAATTTCTGCTTTTCAAAGATGCAAAATGCCACCTACGTTTCTTTCCACAGTTCTTCAGTCTTTTAGTTCAAAATGAGTTGATGAGCAAATTGTTTTACCCCAGGGGTGCCCAATCCTGTTCCTGGAGATCTGCATACCTGCAGAGTTTAGATCAAACCCTGCTCCAACACACCTGTCTTTAATTATCAAGTGGTCCTGAAGATCTTAATTAGCTGGTTCAGATGTGTTTGATCAGGGTTCGAGCTGAACTTCACAGGAAGACACATCTCCAGGAACAGGATTGGGCAACCCTTTTCTACCCTATAAAGTTGTGTAAGACAGATATTTTCTGTGTCTTTGTGATGGGATTTACACAGTAGTCGTAACAAGAGAAAAGCAGACAGTAAAAAGATGGCTACTAAGTTCAAATACAAGGGTTGCATCCGAAAATTGCATACTCTCTGAGTAGGTATATTTCTTTTGAAGAATTCATTACTTTGTGACCATTAAAAAGGTAGTATGAATAAAAATGTAGTATGGTAGTATGATTGTAATCCGGACGTACTACATCCATCATGTTGTCAGTTATGTGATCTATAGAGTCAGTTGCATCACTATACTGCCATTCACAACTCGTCTCCTGTTCCCTCATGGGATAGTGAAGTGTACATTTGGATGGCAGTTTTTGGATATACTGTACTACTCTTTTCACATTTATTTTTATTTCATATATATATATATATATATTTAATATGAAAGGGAATTAGGCATATTCAAATGCAGCTAATGTCTATAGGAGGCCCCTGGCAATGTGAAGAGCCAAGTCTATTGTACTTGGATGAAATTTCTGCCAAAAGAGCTTAACTTGTTTTGAACACAGAACATTTCTTCACAATGGCTACTTTCCTATAGCATGGTGTCTCTAAAGCACTCAGAAGTACTAATTAAACATTTATTTATTTATTTTAAATGATCTTGAGATGGTCTGAAACAGCTCTTTCTTGTCCTCCATTTCTGTGGACTCTGATTGTATTACTGTAATGCCTATGTAATTGGATTGGCCTTCTATTCTTTACGGTTCATACTTTCCAAATTACTATTAGAAAGATTTAGAGTGGTCATTTGCTCAGATAACAGCAGCCAAAAAAAAAAAAAAAAAAACTTTTAGTTGTTCTTTATAATAATTTATTCTAAGTCCTGATGTTTATGTAAAAGAGTAGAATATATTGTGGCCTGAATTTCTGGAACTCCTAAAATTACAGCATACCTTACTAAGTAAGCTTTATGGGTGGTTGACACACACACACACACAAAGAAAAGAAAAAAAAGAAGAAAAAAAACAATAATGCCCAAAACAAAACAACCAAAAACAAAATAAAAACAAACAACATCACCAGCAACATTATCAGCATTAACTCACCAGCCTTGTTTGTTTCTTTAACAGTGTCAGATTATATTTTATTAGTGTGCTTTCACATCTGTAGTTCGGTTCATTTGGTCCGGACCAAGGGCGACAAATGACACTTTGTTGCATTTTTAAGGCGTTTTGGTTCCTTTTCACACCACACTGATCACTCTGGTCCGGATCAGTTTATGAGTTGATAAAACGAACCAAAATGCAGTCATGTGACAACATCCACATCACTCGGAACGCATTTCCATAACTGCACTTCGTTTGGTCAGAATTAACGTGCGGGGAAATTTCAACAGAACTCCCAGAAATAAACAAAAAATCCGTGGAAAATCCGGCAGACAACACGCCGCTGTTGAGACAACTGCGTGGGCTGATTGTATCCTTGGTCATATTTTATTATAGTTTGTCTACACCACTTTAGACAAACAATAATATTTGAGAATGAACCGAGGATGCGGCTCGAAAATAATGTTAATAATAATTTCTATCAGGCTCCGCACCTCCTCACAACTCCAAGTTTGTCTGCGAGGCAAGCTGCAAACTGTCAACAAACATTTCTCCTCATCCTATATAACGTTAATGCACAGCGCAGCTGACTACGGCAACTGGCTTAGTCCAAAAATGCGCAGTTATTTGGCAGTTGGTTCTGTTCGAGGTCGGATCACGTTCTCACCACAAACGAACCGCTCCAGAGTTTGTTTCAAAGCGTACCGAGACCACCTCTTCCAGGAGGTCTCGGTACGCTTGTTTGGTCCGCTTTTGGTGCGCACCCGAGTGCGATTGCCGCATTCACACCTGCCCAAACGAACCGCACCAACGGGGGAAACGAACTCTAGTGCGATTCAACCGAACTAAATGAGGCAGGTGTGAAAGCACCCTTAGGGCGCTTTCACACTGGCAGTTTAGTGCGGACCGGGGCACGGTTCGCATGAAAAATCGCTAATGTGAACGCTGTCATCGGACCCGGGTGCGCACTAGAGTACCGAACCCGAGACTACCTGGAGGAGGTGGTCTGAGCTCGGTTGCTCCCGAACCGTGGCGCGGTTCGCGTTAATGTGCAAGCAACACGGACTCGGGTGCGTGCTTGTTCAGGAAGTATAGTATCCCGCGCATGCGTATCACTGTCGCATCAGTGAAAAATCTTCTGCGAGCAGCAGAAACACGGCGTCCCCTGGATATATGTGCTGAATTACACCATGTAATGATCATAAACGTAGTTGTCTCTCACTATGTTGTGCATAATAGCACCAAAAAAACAGACAAATTACAGCTATGCTCAGTCGAGTTGTATTCTCCATGCGTTTTCCGTGTGCGTTTGCGATGACGTAAGATCACTGCAAACGCACCGGGTTCGATACAACTAATTGAGTGTGAAACCAGACCAACGCTGCGGGGGGCGCCGGGAACTAGCGCACTCGGGTTCGGACCGCAGCAAACGAACCCAGTGGAAAAACGCCCTTAGGGTGCTTTCACACTTGGTTCGATTGCCTGTTCCGAACCCGAGTTCGATTGCTCCCCCCTCCCCCTGCCCCCTGCCCCCTGCCCCGCCCCCTGCCCCGCCCCCTGCCCCCGCCCCCTGCCCCCTTGCCTTTTTGTGGAGGCAAGCAGAAATCATCTCTCTGCTTGCAGTGCGTCAATCCTGCTTTTCGTCAAGGTAAGTTTATATAGACCCTTTTACAGTTGTTAAACACACGCACGCAGGCACGCACCAGATTATACGTCATCAATAGCGGTTCACTTCCGCGATTTGGTACGATTGCGTTCATATCAACAGCGAACCGTACCCGAGTTCACATGAACCGTACCCCAGACCACCTTTTTAAGCGGACTCGAGTACGGTTCGCGGGTGCGCACCCGAGTTCGGAAAACAGCGTTCACATCATCCAAACGAACCGAACTCTGACGTCATTCGAACCCGGGTGCGCACCAAAAGTGCTAGTGTGAAAGCGCCCTTAGATTCATTTAATTTACTCTCTGCAAATCATGAACTGTAATGGCTTTGTGTGTTGCGCTGCCTGCAATTTTCAATATTGCTCCACAGAAACAGACTGTTTGTCTGACAGTAGCTACATGAGGATGTTAATATTCAGGAAAACCAGGTCAAGGAAAAGGCCAATAAAATCTATAAACATGGAAAATATTTGGGCTGGTTTTCATGTGAAAAATTTTGTCATGTGATAGATCCTTGACATCTTAATCACAGAAACCTACTATCAAAACATACACAATGTAACAACTGTCATGTCTTTTTTTAGCACTTTGTATTGAAACTGTCTGTATAGGGAGAAAATTGCCGAACTGATAGGCAAAATATAAACTCTCCCACATGAGCAACCAGGCTTAATTCATCTAAAGCCTACATTTAGCCTAGTTACCCAGTCACAAGTCAAAAGCACAAATCTAATGAATACCACAGCACTGACACAAGTGTTGCAAACTCTTTCAGATCTTTTAACTAGTACTAATGAGCTAAAATTATGTAGGCAGCAAAGCTGCCTTTCCGGATTCATTTACCTTCACCACAAGTGAAGTCAGATTCTCATATTAAGCTGATGGCAGGCTTAAGAGTGATCAAACATGCAGTGTGGCAGCAATCTAATTGCTTCTCAATATACATTTGCACATGCACACTTTGTGCCAGGCTTGGGATGAAATATTCATAACATAATGCTGTCCATGCCAGCTTTATTCTTGACTTTGTGGAAATGAAATCAGACCTGATCTGACCTGATTTTCTTTGGAAAACAGCTTTGACTCTGATTGCTTGAGTCATGCTGGAAGCCGTGTTTAGAGATTGATACATGTGACCCTGGACCACAAAACCAGTCACAAGTCGCACGGGTATATTTGTGGCAATAGCCAACAATACATTGTATGGGTCAAAATTATCGATTTTTCTTTTATGCCAAAAATCATTAGGATATTAAGTAAAGATCATGTTCCATGAAGATATTTTGTACATTTCCTACCGTAAATATATAAAACTTTTATTTTTGTGAGTGAATGCAGCAAAATCTCTAACATAAAAGGACAACTTTAAAGGCGATTTTCTCAAAATTGTGATTATTTTGCACCCTCAGATTCCAGATGTTCAAATAGTTGTATCTCAACCAAATATTATCCTATCCTAACAAACCATACATCAATGGAAAGTATATAAAAAAAAAAACCTTGTGACTGGTTTTGTGGTCCAGGGTCACATACAGTATGCACACTTACTGTGTGTCTGTGTGGCAAATTTGGCAGCCATAAAGAGACTATGGTCAGGGGTGCACATAACCTTTTTGGTCTGATTTCAAGGGAGCACCTGGAGAGGCTGCTTGGTACTCACACTTTACGGGGAACACTTATCCTGCAAGCTGTTGTCATCACTTTCATCCAGACTGCTCTCCTCGCTATCTTCTTTTCTCTTGAACATGGTAGATGATGAATATAAGTTTTTTTTTATTTTTTTATTATTAACATTAATGACACAGACAACAGCAGGAATATTAGGCTACTGTCACTTTAAGAAAGCATGCATATGACACACATCCAGTTTCTTTCTCAACTGTTCACTTATGACATAACCGAGAGAATACTTGCCAAGACGGGTATTTTGCCATAATTTTGTGTGTATGTGTCCTTCTAAGCGCAAGTAAATGCACAAGTCCCAGTTTTCACCTCTTCTTCAATGTTTAGTTTGAATGTGTAAATTGGCATAACAAAACACATCCAAATGATCAACTTTCACTCTATGATGGTTAAACTTAGCAGTTAATCCGCGAATCACAATGCGTGCTGAATTGTGGGGCCTGGTCTGTACGGATCACGGATCAACTGCGATCCATTGCAGCCCTAATAATTAATAAACACAATTATCATCATGATTGCCATCTTACCAGAAATGGAGAAAAATCCCACTCCAGTAAGTAAACGTGTCCCTGTCCCCAAAAATGTTGGTGCTCAAAAGCACCTCCCTCCATGGTTTCAGTTATGTGCACCCCTGACTATGGTAATGCTAATTAACTATATTACTTGGTGGGAGAATCATTTATTGTGATAAATAATAAAAATAATAAAATATTTGCAGGGGCGGATCTAGAAATGAATTTATATGGGTGGCAAGGAGATGGCATGAGGACTATAAAAGGTGGCAACACCAAAGCATGGTGCATAAGCATCCATGCATAGATTTTGTTGATTTATGACATAGGCTACACATTTGCATTCATGAATATGCAAAATGGTTCCATTGTCACAAAGTATAATAATCTACTGTTTAAAAAATTATTAAAAATGACCATATTCAGGGCACCGAGTCAAGGCACAGCATATTAAACATATCAACATATTCTAAATGTCTCTGAGCTCACTGGATTAGATCTATCATTACTACTTAAGACAAGTTGTTTTATTAATATCACGTAGCAAAAAGGTTACAAAAAGTTCTAGGCCTATATATTTGATGAAAAAGGAGTGGCCATCTGAGAATTGAGCTGCACTGGTTTCCCTGTGTTTTCATCAGAGAAGAGATGTTGCTGGAAGAGGGAGGGGAGGTTATTTTGACTGAAGATTACAAGGGCACATGAGTTTAAAAAGAAAATAATGATGTGCACTGATAAATCATTCATAATTAGCGCTGCAATATTTCATTAAAAACAAGAATTGTCCATTTTGATTTCATGGTGACTTTAAAACAGAACAGTGAACACTGTCCTTCTGTCGTTGCGCAACAGGACTTTGCTCAGTGGGCTTGATAACATGTGACTACATCTGCTATCCTTCACAAGAGCATTAGTTTAGCAGGAGAGTGTGATGTATGCGGTAATGATAACATAGAAATGGATCCATTGGAGCACTGGAGCAAAAACCTTCATCTTCAGCCAGACATCAGCACACAGCACTCACAACACACACTGTGCTTTGATGGCCGGCCATGATCAAATCTCAGTCTGGAAATACATTGCTAGAGCAGGGTTCAAACCATGGCTCTCACACATCATAAGGGTCTCACCTGAATCAACACACTCTTAAACAGCCTAGAAATGCAGTATCATTGAACAATTTAAGGGTCTTTGATGAATGAGTCTGCACAGAGCTGTTTAAAGTGAAAATTATAGCGATTACTTTCAAGGCTTTTTTTAGGCACCAGTGGCCATTCATGTTTCAAAGTTTGGGGAAGAGCAGCATGAATATCCTGCTAATCATAATTGTAAATTATGACAGATGTTTCATTTTTATTTGGTGGCTTTGGCTTTGTTCTTCTGTTCCTTTAAGAGCAGCAAAAACAAATGATGACACTAGGGCAGGACGCAGATGAGGGGAATGTTTTGACAGGTCAAGTGAGAGTTAAACTGAAAGAGGCAGACAGAGGGAGTGAAGTAAAGTTGAGGAACTGAAACGTCGGAGAGAGAGCAGGGCAGTTGTGGGGTGAAAGCAGATGAGAAAGTGCATGCGGAAGAGTGACTATAGCAGAGACAGAGAGATACACATGACTGCCCGCTGCATTTTAAAAGGAGTGTGTGTGTGTGAAAGAGCATGTGTATATTAGACTCAATCTTATGTGTAGTGGTTGCTGAACTCAATTATAGGATTAAAGGCAGATTAGCTCTGCCTCTGCACACATACTTTATAAACTAGAAAACAGAGATTCCAACTTGATCTTATGAGAACTTTTCCGAGGATGCAGTTTCGCATAAATTCATCCAATGTGGTTTGAACATAAATGTAGGATTTTTAGAAGAAAAACAAAACAAGCATGAAGCATGGGTGTGTAGAGGATTTGGTCACACTTTATACACTTTATTCTGGTATACACTATTAAGAAGGGAAACTGTAATTGAAATCTTAGCCGGCTGTTTCTACCAAATATGGGACACTGGACTATAAAACCAGTCACATGGGCAAATGTTTTGAAATTGATTGGACAATATTTGGCCGAAATACAACTATTTGAACATCTGGAATCTGAGGGTTAAAAAAAATCTAAACATTGAGAAAATCGCCTTTAAAGTTGTCTATTTATGTTTGTGATTGTGCTGCATTCACTCAGAAAAATATAAGCTTTATATATTTACAGTAGGAAATTTGCTAAATATCTTCATGGAACATGATCTTTACTTAATATCCTAATGATTTTTGGCATAAAATAAAAATAAAGATAATTTTGACCCATACAATGTATTGTTGGCTATTTCCACAAATATACCCGTGCGACTTGTGACTGGTTTTGTGATCCAGGGTCATATAACCCTTGAACTTAATTTTATCACTGTAACCTAATGTGAGTCAGTGTTGAATACAATCCATTAATTTAGATGTTACCACATGAAAAACGTTTAGTTTTTTTAACCTTAGATTTTAACACTTGCATCTACTAGTAATTAAAAGGGATAGTCTTTAGTCTCTCTCAGTCTCTACGTGTGTGTGTGTTTTGTTGTAATCACATACTGCAAATTTAAATAGATAATTAGCGCACATCATCAGGGAGTCTGTAATGTAACCTAAACATGCTGATGGAAGCAGGTTTAACGGAGCCTTTATGTGTCAAACCAACCCTATCTCACGGCGAACTCGTACTAATTCGCACAAAGTGGCTAAATCGTATGAAATCCTGCTCTATGAAGAATTTTGTTATCATGTTTGTTTGTCATTATATGGATCTGTCTGACCATGATCTACCACCCACACCTTAGAAACAACAGACCATGCTGCAAACTGGTAAAAAAATAAAATAAAATAAAAAGCTGTATTTTTCCATAAACACTCACCCGATTGTTTTTAATAGCATTTCTCTGCGAAGCTAAATTGCTCAGACATGATGCATCTATCACCCAATGATCACCCAAATCACCCAATCAGCCCTGATCACCCAATCTCTATGATAATAATCTAACTGTGAGCGTAGAAACCACTGCCTGCCTACATGTAGAAGATTAAAGATGTTTCGTTTTCCTAATACTTTACCTTCCAGCTTAATGAAAATTAAGAAATCTCTGGGGGAGGATTTAAATGAAAATGTACTCTTTCATCCTTCCATGTAAATTAAGTTCTATAAAAGCCTACAAAAATCTCTTTACTGGATTTGTTTATGTCTTATATATGTTTTTAAAAGAAGTGTCTTATGCTCACCAAGACTGCATTTATTTGATAAAAAAAAATTGTAAAAAAAAACAGTAAAATTGTGAAATTACCATAAATTTAAATAATTGTTTTCTATTAGAATATATTTTAAAATGAAATTTATTCATGTGATGGCATCATGGCAAGCTGAATTTTCCGCAGTTATTACTTCATTCCTCAGTGTCACATGATACTTTAGAAATCATTCTAATATGCTGATTAGCTGCTCAGTAGCCTAGTAATTTCTTGTTATTATCAGTGATGAAAAGAGTTTTGTGCTCAATGTTTTTGTGGAAAACGAGATACTTTTTTTCAGGATACTTTGATGAATAGAAAGTTCAGAAGACCAGCATTTATTGGAAATGAAAATGTTTTATAACATCATAAATGTCTTTACTGTCACTTTTGATCAATGTAATGTGTCCTCGCTGAAGGTTAGGGTTTGGGTTTGGCTGGAAAAAGCCTGGGCTGAAAGTTTAAAATAACTAGAAAAGCTTAAAGTTTGAGGTTGTGTGGTGTCACTAAATTATCTCGGTTGTTGTAAGGTCGCTAACTTGCTAGGGTATTCTGCCTGGTTGCTAGGCATTGATAGTATTCTTTTGTCTCGTTGCTATGTGAAATAAACACACTTTTAATACTACCTCGGTCATTTACCTTTGCATCTTTCAGATGTGATTATGAGATGATGTTTTGAAAAAGTCACAATCGATGTCCTCATTTGCAGTCTATTAGATTCCTGGGTCATGGTATTAAACAGACTCAGAAATGCTGTCCTGAGATATCTTTGTGTCCTCAGACTGGATTTATTTGGGTCAATGTTACTATCTGCATGACAAGACCATTAATGAGAAAACAAGCAGAGCATGTGAAAACAGAATCAGTCTTGTTTCAGTAGCCATGTTATAAGCAGCTTTATGAAGATCAACTACTAGAGAATATATGAGGCAGGTCAAAGGACACAATTCGTCAGCCTTTTATGCCATCTTGTGGTGAGAATAGAGTAAAATTCACACTCGAATTTAAAAGATAAAAGATCATTGTATGAAATCAGCACATTAGAATGATTTCTGAAAGATCGTGTGACACTGAAGACTGGAGTAACGTGTGCTGAAAATTCCATCACAGGAATAAATTACATTCTAAACTATGAAAATAGATATAGATAGAAAATAGTGTTTTACAATATCACTTTTTAATTGTATTTTTTGATCAAATAAATGCAGTCTTGGTGAGCATAAGAGACTGTTTTCAAAAATATTAAAATATATGAATTACTCCAAAGTTTTGATCAGAAGTATATATTTTGCCCATGGAATCTTCTGTCTGTATTTCATGTACTTTAATCTGTACCAGCCAAGGCTTGTTGTTAGGATCACAAAATGAGTAAAAAAAATGTTTTGGATGTCCACCTCAGCGGTAACATCATTTGTCGATATCAAAGTGACTGAGATGGTAAAAAAATTTATATTCAAGACATGGTTATGGCCTTCAAGAAGCCCCTTATCAAAGAGACTCTCTCCTTTAAAGACCTTTTTCAATTCTGACTACTGCCATTTATGCAACTTTCTCATTCATTTTAGTTGGTTCACTTATCTTAATGGATTTTACGCCTTCTGAGATGATGAGACTGATCCTCAGTATCCTCAAGATACATTCTATATTCTATCCTAGTTCTGCCAGGACCACTATCGTCAAATACGATTGGCAATTAGCATACAGTTAGGATTGGCGGTATGGTTCTGTTCTGGGCGAGAACTCCCTGTGCATCCATGCAGCCGAGCATGGATAAGAGCAGAAATAACCCCCCTTAGGGTAAACATAACTGAACCAACATGAATGTATTGCAGATATCATTAATTCAAGATTTTAAAGTAGCCTACAACATAATTGGAGAATTTATTCTGATTCAAGGGGAATCAGAATGCCAAATCCTGACTGATTAGAGGAGGAGCTGGGGATGGAGGAGGGAAATTAGCTCATGAGAAACGCAATAGCTGCTGATAATACTGAAGGAGATAATATATATGTATACAGTGATAGGCGTCGTATTCCTATAGGTAGACGTGTATCAGCTGAGAGTCAGCTGACGCGAGCTTGACTAATGTGACCTGCCAGAACTGACGCTACGCTTGATTTGTGTTCCATAAGAACCAATTTAAACGTGATTGCGTAAGCTCTTTTGGTAGCCAAAAGCTGATGTGCTCTGATCCTTAATATGAAAGAAATGCACAATTTATGAGCAAGAAAAAACAAAGCGTCTTGGTATACAATCTGTGAATTTGTGGTGGACTGACTGAAACAATACTGGAAGCTGTTCGCCTGATGAGGGCAGCACACACTCAGAATTCAAGCGCCTCTGATGGTACAAACACTGGTGGAACTCTTTCAGGTTCCTTAAAGGGATAGTTCACCCCAAAAAAGAAATAAAAAAGAAATTCACAATTCTGTCAGCATTTACTTATGAACTATACCTTGTAAAAAATAAATTATAGGCCTACTGGACTTTCAGCACATGCTCTGATCAAGCTCAGGGACTTCAAATTTACACATTTGAAACCTGATTATTTACAAAATAGCAAGAAAAAAAGAAGAAGAAAAAGAGCTAAAGACTGCTAGACAGACAGACAGACAGACAGACAGACATCATCTTACATTTTGTTGTTTGTTATCATATCAAATTCAGTCTCTTTATCCAACAGCTATTATCACAAATCATCACAGAGGTCATCCAGCAAATATTTACTGACATGTGTGCTTGTGTAGATAAAGGGATTTTACAAAAGACAAATAACACTGTGTCTAATAGTGTGGAAAGTGATGAAAATAAAAACAGTATTCATAATATATATTTTTGAAGAAACATCCAGATTATCTTCTTAATAAAAATGTTAGAAGTAAGTGCAGCATGCAGTCAGGGGCATAAACTCAGAAATCTGCTCAAACCAAAGTAGCAAATTGTTCATCCTAAGCTATTGTGATGAAAATAAAAGACTAAAAGTTTAAAACATGAATTCATTGCAAAAGAAAGAAAAAAAGAAAAAGAAAACAGGACATGCGAATGCCCTTAAAAATCCATGGTATTATATAAGGTGTTATGTGTACTAAGGTACAATGAATTAATAAAAAGTACATCATTTGTATCATCATGTGCCTTTACTCTCACGGTGTGTTCTGTGTTTAAGAGGAACAAATATTTCAGCTTTTTCTGAAAGTTCTTCAAACTCATTATTTGCTAAAATAACATTTAATCTATTTAATAAAATTCCAGATGAATGCACTTGGAGAGCTAATTCAATTATACCATTTTTTCCAATGACAGCTTTTTAATTAGGATTCTGACTAGACAATTAATTATAGCGTATATTATACCATATGCCTGTACTGTTGCACGGGTCTGTTCCCTGAGGGTGACCCAATCTGCAATATTATGTGTGTGTGGTCATAGATAATGAGCATTATTCCTCAGGTAAAATCTGAATGCACTCATGTAAAGGGCACATGAATCAATTCCACTTTACTCTCCGCCAGCTCTGTCTCTTTTAATTCTGGTAAATAAGATATGAGGTGAACTGGGATAAATAAGAGATGCCTTTGAGCAGCACACAAACCTATATTTCCACAGTGAAGTCTGATTATCTTGAATAAAGTATAAGAATACATGACCTGCTCAGCCACGCAGATGAGCATGAGTTTTTTGTTCAGCTTGGTTGGATGTCTGTTGAACTGTTTAACTGACCTAGAAACAAGAACACTTAGAGAAAGCAAATCTCATCCAATGCTTGTAGGGCATCGTTCTGTTGAGGGGACCGCTATTTAAAGTCACCATGAAATGAAAATTGACAGTTCTGTTTAATTGAGAGTTTATTATAAATGATTTATCTATATTATTATTAATGTGCCTTTTAAGTATTTCATCTTTAGTCAAAATAACTTCCACTCCTTCTTGCAACGAAATCAGTTCACTTCTCTTTTGACGTGTTTACTGGCTTGAGGGCGGGACAACCTCCCACTCAAATGAGATCACAGCAATATCAAACCTCAACGATCCAATACATTTTTGATTGAAAAGTTCCATTTGAAAAGTTGAGTTTCATTTGAATATGACTCAAAATCTGCTAAGGGGTAATAATGTAACAACAGTTTTAAAAAGTGATTTTTCATTATTATTTACAACAGGATCTGAATTTTCATGTGTTTAAAGAAAATATTTTTGCTAGGAGACAATGAAAACAATAAAACCATAAAAATAACTTTGTACGTCAAAATCTTGGCCTTTCCAAATACCCACACTTGCGGTCTTGACCACTTGTCTGCTTACATGACATATTTCCTGTATTTGTCCCAAGTAGGCGTGAAGACTGCAAGTGTGTGTAGAACTTTTGATTACCCAATGGGACACACTTATAGTGTTGCAAAAATGCAAGTGTTTACACAAAGTGTTTTGATTTTCAATACTTTTCATTTTAAAATAAACTTCTAAATGTCTGGTCAGTAGTCCCAATGTAACAGAAGACACAACCCGATCTCATAGCAATTCGTACAAATTTTACGAGGTGGCTAATTCGTACGAATTCATACGACCTCACTCATACGAATTAGTAAGCTTTTTGCTAAATCGTACATATTTTACGAGTTGCCCAATTCATATGAATTCATACGAATGACCTACCCCTGACCCCGCTGCTAAACCTACCCATCACGTGGGTTTAGACAAATTGTACGAATTCGTACGAGTGAGGTCATACGAATTAGCCACCTTTTAATCACTTGTGAGATAGAGTTGGAAGACATAATTTAAAATTGTGGTGCTTCTAGCCAAGAGATAAAAAGCAGTTGCAAATGTTGTACAAAATACACATAATCATCTTTGCACTAATAAAAATACACTTTAACAATTTGTTTTACTACCAAATTACATGTAATATCTAATTAATTTACTGTGGAATGTTTTCCTCTCTATCTCACGATTTCGGAGCATGCGATTTCCTGAACCTAATGGGATAGCCTTGAATACTGCTCCGATGCGGTATTCAAGCTAGTGTGTGTTTAGTGTGCATTCAGGGCACTGCACTTTGCAATTTTTAGACATGGGACAGTCTTGCACACTTACTTGCTGTCGCGTGCAAGTGCTCTCAAGTTACCAAGACAGCAAGTGTGGCTATTTGGAAAAGCCCGCTGTCAACCTACTCAGAATTGATTGAACTAACTCAATTCAGCTGTTCTGAAACCTAAAACTCAGAGGTTCCCAGTCAACTCAGAGTTCAAGTTTTAACAGAGTAGGTTGAACCTCCTCATTGAAACGGGCCCCTAACATCCGCCTTGAGATAGCAGTGTTGTTGTTTTGAGTTTAAAGTATATCTTATATTATCAGAAATGCTTGTCAGTTCATTCAGCAGTACACTTCAACCACATTTCAAAGACAACATGACTAATTATAAAACTACAAATAAAGATGTACTTACTTAAGTGGGTCAAAAAGCACCCTTAAGTCCAGCTAATTGCATTTAAAATAAATTGAATCTACAATACATTTTCATTTAATTGCAATGAATATGCAATTAATTGTCTTTTGCAAAATTAACTGCCTAATAATTACTTTCAGATAAGTATATACTTTTTAATTATATTACTTCAGTAAAAAGAAAGTATGCAAGGAATGCATATAACGTAACAATTAACAGTGCGTTGTTGCTGCCGGTGAGCTATAAATAATCATTTTCTGGAGAGGTGCGTCACACAGATCTCCACGTCTGAAGAACATCTGCTCGAGCAGTGAGATATGAGGAAGCATCCATACACCAGGGGCCTGGGCTCTTCCTGTGGGGCCGCCACAGCCGCAGCATTGGCAAAGAGCCACCCACACCAGGCTGTGTTCAGCGTGAGGACTCACGCTTGTATAGGCATGTGTGGGAGTAATTGTGTGTTTGCCTGAATGTCTAAGAGACATTGTTCTTTATGTTTGAGAAGTGCAGCAATAGACAAACACACAGGGATTAGGAATAATTATGATTTATTTTATGCATGAGCTGAGACAGAGCACCAAATACAGATGAAGGGCTATTTTGGAGTGTTTTAAACCTGTGCGTAGGCACTGTTGGCAGAAGCAGCGGGCATGATGCCCAGCTGAGTGAGATACAGAGCGATTCAGCTTGTGCCAGCGTGCCATTGGCCAGGCTAGTCTAGCATTTACTCAGTCACTCTGGAAGCAGCACTCAAGGTGATTAGAAAATAACTTCATCATTTGTGGAGAGCCTTGGAAATAACAGTGGATCCAGATATATAGTTGCAATGAATTGAAACCATAGTCTTTATAAATATAGCCAGGGATTAATTGAAGTTTTTGTTTTTATGACTGCTGACAACTGTCCAAAAAAACAAACACAAAAAAAAAAACATTGACTTTGGGACGATAGAACCAGTAGTGCTAAAATGCTAACTTGTGTCTGGGTTTCAAGACTTATTCCTGCAGCACTCTGTACTTAGGATTTGAACAAATCTCTTACCCTTAACACTCAACAGTAGTTATTATGGATTACACCATAAGTATTATAGTTACTATACACTTACTTTGCCCCCTGTTGGAAGGACATGGTCTTGTTATTATGCAAGTTAACCATTTCACTATCCATCATTTTTTAACCCTTCTTTATCACATACCCAAATGGGAATTATTATCTCCCACTGCTTCATTCTCATTCTGTGACACTATCTGCTGTGGTTTATGGTTGGGTTTATCATTTAGCAAACCCTGATTTATGTTAACTGGGGAGCAGGACTACAGGTCCATTGTAAGCATTCTTGCAAACAAGTGAAAAATGCTGGTAATATTATTGGAAATTTGAAGGTGGTTAAAGTAGTTTTGTGAAGTTTGATCTGTCTGGTATTTATAATAATCAGCACACTATAATAGTTTTTATTTTTGCTCTTAAAGGTACTATAGGAAATGTTTTTCATAAACACTTTTTGTTATACTGGTGAAAACTCTCTTCACACCCTGATAGCAATCAATAAAAGAAGTCTCAGGACCAAAAATATAGCCATCTAATGACTGCATTCAATCCGAATGCAATAATAGGATGTCTTACCTGCCTGTCAGCTTATGTATTCGCATACCTCTGTGCACCCCGCTCACGCAGACATCACAAGTCGTCACCGTGTTCCGTAAGGCTATGCAGAGTTGTAGACAGACAGTCACAGAGCACCGCAAACAAACAGCTGCCCCTTTTACAATTCCTCCTGAACCAAAACAGCGAGCTTATGCTGCGTTCACACCAAGTCGTAATTACCGTAATTAAGAGATGGTAACCCGTAAAGTTTGTACATGGAGCTGTTCACGAAATTAATCTGCAGTAGTCAGGTTGTATAAATCAGAGCTTTAAGTTGTTTACGTTCATTATTATTGTAATGTTATGTGCTTTGAGACATGAGATAATTTAACGCAGTCTCTTGTGACCCTTTGCAGACTCTGCTGTGTGGGTTCATGTCTTTTTGATGGAGCGTGCCTTTGGAGACACTCTGAAGAGAGGGCGGGATCTTGTGCTTTCAAAGCTATCTTGCTATTGCCTAACCTACTTTTAAAGTTGATAAAGATGTGATGAAACACTGCCAATATTCATGTTATCAGGATCAACTACCAAAGAGCTCATTAAATGTGAACGAATGGAAAAAGTTACTGTACTTCACTTCTATCAATAAGATATGTGAAATCAAAGACATGTCCCTGATTATTTATGCTCCTCAGTGGCTCCTCTTGGGTTGCGAGCAAGTACATCAGGAAAACAGAGAAATCCAGAAAACTAGAGACACCAGCAACACAAAAAAATGTCAGTATAAACTTGTCTGTGTCACTGTCGTGTTGGCATGTTCATTTATCTTATTATACACAAACAAACATCACAAAACATTGCCAAAAGCTCTATAATGTTGTGTAATACATTACACATTTAAAGAAAGTGTATGTAAGTTTTGCCTTCTATGTCCTGAAAACCTGAAGCCAACAGTCTACACAAGAACAATGTAGATCTCCATAAACATAAATAAAGAATGAACATTTAAAAATGAAGAAAGGCTTCTGTGATGGTTGGTTTAAAAATTAGAGCATAATTATTATTAGTTCCATTTAAAGCAATAGAAATCAAATACCCCATCATGACAGATAAACAAGTGTGTGTAATACTAATGTTCTTATTTTCCCTCCAGATTCCTCATGTTCTTACGTATTTTTGGATCAACTACAATGTCAACTTTGACGTCAAAGGTCTAAAGATAGATCACCAGACACGACCAATAGCTTTGCCCTAAATGGACAAATAATACACAATAAAAATAAAAAATAAATGTTTTTAAAACTTAAATTCAACCGCTTTCTTGTAATGGCATGAGATACAGAGCATGTGAGTCACCATTGCAAACATTTCAACAGAGCTATTTTAATTAAACCACGGTCGTGCAGAGTTTGGCTCCAACCCTAATTAAACATACCTGAACCAGCTAATCAAAGTCTTCAGACTTTCTAGAAACTTTTTGGAGCTGGTTGGTGCTAAACTTTGCAGGATGTTTGCCGTCCAGGAGCAGGATTGGACGCTCCTGATTTATACTTCATTGTAGGGGTTCTCAACTCTGACCATCACTGTCCACTTTCCTGCAGTTTAGCTCCAATCTTGATCAAACTCACCTGCCTGTAACTTCCTAGTAATCCTGAAGACCTTGATTAGCTTGTTCAGGTGTTATTGATCAGGGTTGGAGCTAAAGTGGCTCTCTAGGACCAGAGTTGAGAACCCTTGCTTTATTGGGTTTTCTTAGGGTGCTTTCACACTGGCAGTTTAGTGCGGACCGGGGCACGGTTCGCATGAAAAATCGCTAATGTGAACGCTGTCATCGGACCCGGGTGCGCACTAGAGTACCGAACCCGAGACTACCTGGAGGAGGTGGTCTGAGCTCGGTTGCTCCCGAACCGTGGCGCGGTTCGCGTTAATGTGCAAGCAACACGGACTCGGGTGCGTGCTTGTTCAGGAAGTATAGTATCCCGCGCATGCGTATCACTGTCGCATCAGTGAAAAATCTTCTGCGAGCAGCAGAAACACGGCGTCCCCTGGATATATGTGCTGAATTACACCATGTAATGAACATAAACGTAGTTGTCTCTCACTATGTTGTGCATAATAGCACCAAAAAAACAGACAAATTACAGCTATGCTCAGTCGAGTTGTATTCTCCATGTGTTTTCCGTGTGCGTTTGCGATGACGTAAGATCACTGCAAACGCACCGGGTTCGATACAACTAATTGAGTGTGAAACCAGACCAACGCTGCGGGGGGCGCCGGGAACTAGCGCACTCGGGTTCGGACCGCAGCAAACGAACCCAGTGGAAAAACGCCCTAAAATGATATTACTGGATTGTTTTCATCGTTATATGGTACAATTATTTCAGAACGTAGGCTCATTATTGGCCAGCTCCTGCGTCAGCATCACACGCATGCGTCGTGGTGCTCACGTGAACAGTGTCGGCCAATAATGAGCAGGCGTTCTGACGTCGAACCTGGAAGCGCTGCACTATGTTTACTACGTGAACAGCGTAGGAGAATGATGTTGAAGAGAAGAGATTGTTGAATAAAGTAGTTATTTATGTTTTGTTTTTTTTGTGCACAAAAAGTATTCTTGTTTCTTCATAACATTAAGGTTGAGCCACTGTAGTCACATGGACTATTTTAACGATGTCTTTAATACCTTTCTGGGCCTAAAAACTTGAAATTACGTTGCTGCCTATGGTTTTTATCAAATTCCATCAAAAATATTTTAATTTGTATAAACAAAGGTCTTACGGTTTGGAAAAACATGAGGGTGAGTAATCAATGACAGAATTAAAAAATGTTGTGAACTATCAGATTAATTATTTTATTTTATAACTAGTGCTATCATTGCCTCACAGCCATGATGAAATTTCATGTTAGCACAATGTTAGTGTCTGTCATTCACATTAACTTCAACAATATGTAAATAAAATATGTATCAGTTTGAACTTAAGTTTCTCTGAATAATTTTGTTGTGTTGGAAATTACTCACGATACAAGTGAACGTATCACATTCATTTTGTAAACATTTTTATTTTTGTCAAGAAAGAGAGAAATCTTTGATGAGCATGTGCTGATTAAGTGTAATTACTCTGGCTTACGTGTTCCAATTGCCCACGTTCTCCACCACATATTCACTCATTTCGAATGACTCCAAACTCAGTTTGACTGAGCTGTTACTCTGATGAGGCAGTGGTCTTTGGTCTCCTGTTTGAGAACTGTGTAATTATTGTAAAACTAATTGGACAATTTAGCACACAGCCTCCCAGTACGTTGTGTATGTGCAAACAGTGCATGAAGCATAAAAATGCAATTAGCTTGCTTATGCACCAGATATTTGATTTTTCAAACTGTTATGCAATGTTTTTGCTAGAGAGAGAAAGAGAGAGCGAGAACTTCTTCCTGTCAATGTATTTTTTTGCAATAGTAATTAGCCTCTAGAAATGACAACAGACAGTCAGCTTCAGTGAGCGTATAATAAGAGTCTGTCTCTGCAGTACAGCTGTTTAAATGCTTTCTATGCATTCAGTATCTTCTCGCTGAAATGTCTCACTCAGCCTAAAGTACGTTTTTGTGCTATTATTAGTGGTCAGGAGTCAGCACTTTATTAAACCAGATCATCTGTCTCGCGTTGTGCGTCTTTGCACAAATACCCACCTGCACATGAATTCTCAAACCCCTGAGTGTGCAACTAAGTTTTTTTGCTGAGTGCAGATTCATGTGTCTCAGATAATTCACCATCCACAGTATAAAAAATGTCTGTCTGTCTGTCTGTCTATCTATCTATCAAAAGATAACTGTAGCTCAAAATGAACCCTAATCAATTTTAAACCCGTTTAAACTTCTGCTCTAATTCCCCTATAAGCCACATCCTTCTTCACCTTGAGTGTTTAATTCCCAGGACAAACGATTATGTAATGGGCTTAAAAATGAATCTGGCTTCTGGACAGACAGCTCATGTCAAATTCAAAGCCATCTCATTGGTCACTCTTATGTAAGCAGAAGAGGTTTTTGCTATACAATGCCCTTTTAATCTCTCACAATGTCAATATAAAGCCCTGATTGTATTTTTAAGCCTTGGACAGTATTTGACAAAATGCTGACATTGATATTTGGATATTTTAAAAGTAATGTCACAAATGAAGAAGATAAGGGCTCTTAGAGCTCCAGTTAACTGCATGACCTTCATTGTTTATAAGTGATGAAATTGCCCCAAAGGTCTCAAGGGTAAAATATAACGACAGGCTTTAATGGACATGCAGTAGTCTGTAGGCATGTATCTGTGTGTATGAATGAGGTTTGTGTGTTGGGCAGGTAAACAGACAGAAGAACAAAGGGAAGCATGTTAGAGCAGATCGATACAGATGTTAGACAGGAGCAGACCTGTGCATGGCCTGAGGGAACGTGAATGTTCAGCCACAGGCAAGTCACAGCACCTGCTAACAAGTTCAGGCAAACTCACACAAGCCAAAACACGATCTGAACCGCACAGGCACCGACACACCAAACATTTACATATTATTTAATGAGAAGCAGGCTGATCTTCACCATTGTGATTTTTCATTTGACTTATAAAGGCAGAGGTATTCTTAGACATCTGATGGAATAATTTAGCAATTTTAAGCAGAGTATGAATCACAACTGTTGGCACATGAATCACTTATTCCACGTGTAAGATATTAAATTGTCTCCAGAGATCATTTGATTTAGTTTGCAAGTGCCTCAGTTAAAAAAAATAAAAAAATAAAATAAAATAAAACATTTATAAATTTGCTCCAGGATGAGCATTGAGGAGAATTTAAATCAAGTTACTGGGAAATATTACCATCATTGTGGCTCAAACTTTCAAGATTTAACAAAGGTGCTTGTATTATAACTTATTATTAGTGAACATTACTTGGCTAATAACATAAAATAATATACTTAACACTTTATACTTAAGCATACTTGTACGTAACACATTTGTAACAAAGTTGCAGTTTAGTACATTACAGTTTTTCTCAGTCGCTTTGGTGCATTTCTCACATCACTATTTACATTTGCACAACAGTTAGTTCAACCCTCACAACATTTAGTCATTTGTGCACATCATAGTAGCAGTTTCTCATTCCTTCCAACAAATTGCTAATGCTTTTGGACATGCATCAATTGCTTTCATACAACTCTCTGCTGTTTTATAACATTATCATCTGCTTATGTGATGTCAGTCAAAATTAACTATACTTGTTAATGCTGAATAGTCATTCCATATAAAACTAATAGTCCTCATTTCATTGCTTGAGTCATTACATACAAAAATGTTGAACTAGTTGTCAAAATCTGTCAAGCCAATTTTTTTTTTTTTTTTTTTTTTTTTTTTTTTTTGAAAATGTCTCCTAAATTGAACAATTTCTCTCAGGTGAATTTCAGCTTTCAGACAGAGAGGAACGTCTGGATGTGCATTACTGTAATGATTACAGTACTATGTATGTTCAGTTCCAATATGTACTGCAATATTGTTTACAGTTGTGCACAGCTCTACCCAAAGGGAGTTTATGTTTGTTGTAAATAAGGGTGTATTTTTTCTTTTGCACAATGCTGTGAACAAATTAGAATTGCAAAGAGTATATGCAGTAAAAATGTGAAACATACATATTCAGTGTCTTGTACTCAGTTACAGTAACTCACTAAATACAGTAATGTGTAACTTTACTGTATTTTTCATATGGCTGTGCAAATAGTATACAGTGCTGTCTTGAGCATTTTCAGGTAGTGTCACCAAGATCTGACTTTTTTGCATTGGAAAATATTTACAGAGTAAACTGTCATAATGAAAACATGACAAAGCCATTTGACTATCTTGTTCAAAAACAATGGTGTCAGGACTTTTCATCTTGATGACACTGACACTTTCATTGACATGAATACTTGCTTTTGAGGAATGAGCTATCCATTTTGAGCAAGTGACACGCTTTTGCAGGTTATCAACTAGGTTTTGCAGTTTGTACTAATTGTTTTGAGAACTGCATTAACTGTTGTGCACCAAAGCGACTGAGACAAACTGTAACTCAATGTAATATCGATTAACACACTATACAGTTAAAATTATAATCAATGTTGTGCTTTAGTATGCAAGTCAACACATCAAAATAAGTATACGTCTTTAGTATGACAAAAGATGATGAAATTTTATGATTTAAAATGTACATTACATTTTTTATTATTTCCAATTTGACATACTGTTAAGTATATAGACTTTTCGTTTACTTGAGTGTCCCTACTATTTTCTTTAAATACTGTGCAAAATACTGCATATTATACTAACAATAAACATTAGCATAACACTTTATATCGATAATTTGTTAAAATATCAATTTAACATTGTTTAAATATAACTTTGTGGAAAATGTCTTACTGAAAACATTCCATCAGTTCACAATATAAATACTGCATTCTGTTGAGAAAGTATGATGGTATGCTTTTTTGAACAAATGCAAGACACATTTATGCATCCCTCCCTGCAAACCATTATCAGTTATGAAATGAACATTGTGTTGTTCTTTGCTCAGGAGAAAATAAGTGTAGAGTGTGATGATGGTACAGTGGTCCTGCATCATTATTTCAGTCAGTGGAATCATTTACTGTACGAGTGTGTTAGTGGTGAAATATAGAAGACCTTAGAGAGAGAGAACAACAAAACAGCAGAGAGTGGGAGCAAGACAGCGACAGGGTCATGTTTTTGTACTCTCTGAATTATGTCTGTGCACTAGTTTGAAACCATATCTTAACTTATATATATGTGACAAGAGAAGGAGAGAGGTGATGTTATATTGTGGTTAGTTCGCGATAAATTATGGCCTATAAAGTTGCAGAGAAGGATGGGTCTTTCTTGGATCAAGGATCCTTCTTCATCCTATCTAAAACTCATTTAAGTTTGAGGAGGTGTTGTAAACCTCTTTGTGCGCTGAATTGATTTGCTAAAAGTTTGTGTATACAAACTTTTTGCAAATCGATTCAGGGCAAACTTTAGGCTTATTGTGTTGTTTGGTATGATTCAGCTGTAGATTATGCAAATACACCACAATGGGTGAAGAAAGCATGTTTATTCATCGATGGCCATTCGTGACTGTGTATTCTGATGAAATAACATTTTTAATCAAAACAAATCTTTTTAAATATGTCTAAAGTTTGTTTAGTGTAATTAGTTTTAGCTATTTTAGTACTTCAATTTAAACTGAAGTACTAACATTTCTGAAATGAAAATGAGATATTTTGAGATATTTTGCCTTGGCGACTAGCTGAAATAAATTTCTTTTTCCTTACCTCTATAAATTTTGGCTTGTTTTCCAGTGGTAATATTACCATCACATATTAAGTAAAACTGCGTTATGCCAACATGTAATGTGAAAACACTAGGCAAACTAAATTAAATTGAATCGCAGGATGAATTTGATCTGCAGGAATGTCATGACAGCAAACATTTGCTTAACTCTTTAGTGCTTTAGCATCTGATGCTAATCTTATCTAAAATTAGATTTTAATGTAATCACATTAGCTGTAATCAATGAGAAGCACTGGCTTGTTTGTGCTTTCTCCATATATTAGTAAGCCTTTAATCGATGTGACCCCCTCCATCCTTCCAGATATTAATTGCTCATAAGTCATCTGTGACCTTCGGCTTTGGATGGGAGAGTCAGTCAATGATTGAGCAGAGGACATGTGTGTAATTATTAGACTTGATTGCAATGTCACATATGTAAATTAAGTGGGATCAAATGGTGTTTAATGTCACGGGAACACACAGAGAAACAGGTGGATCCAAATGAAGCATATTTATTGTCGGGCAATCCAACTCATAGTCATCCACGCAGGGGTCAAAATCCATTTTAGCAGTCCAATAAACAAATAAACAAGAAACAAAACAAGAACAGGCGAGGAAACAGACTTCAGAAGTGTAAGTGACATTTAAACAATGACTCCGTGACAAGGACTAAAACAGACAGGGTATTTATACACAGACACTAACAATGTGATAGGGAACAGCTGAGTGCGATCACGAGTGATGAGAACAGACAAAGGATTATGGGAAATGCAGTTCCAGAGTGAATGGTGATAGTATGGGAAAGAGACCTCTAGTGGAAACCCGGGGAAACACAAACCTGACACTGTGACATTTAATGTCTGTTAGACACAGGAAAGAGTTAGGTACATGTGCCTGAAAATCTCTAAAACCCAGTTTCCACTTCCTCTGTCATCACTTGAGCTGTTTTTTTACTAGACTGAAATGATTCTGCTTTTCAACTACAAGCCCCAAGAACGTCTCAATGCATTCATACACAGACACATAGGATCAGATTTTAAACCCTCTTTTGCTGTTAAAAAACTTCAGTCAGGATTTACTATAAAGACAAAAATTAGCACTGAAAAAGGAATGGAAAGGGTTATTTTTGCAGCTGACCTTATTGCATATGCATTTGTAGGAGTTTCCCTTTCAGACACAAAATTTAAGGGAGGATTTAAATGAATAATGCAAGGTGATTTACTAGGTTTGCGCTAGTCAATGTACTGGTATTTGCGCCATTATTTAACGGCCAAAATAAGCATGTTTTAAACCAGATGCTAATTTGCGCTGCTCTTGGTAGATTGTGTCTGTGTTCTTTAATTTACATTTGTGCCAGTAGATCACGCACAGAACTTTTAGATGCTGTAAGGACAGAAGTGTCCTCATAGCATGTTCTTTAAGTAATATATAAAAAGTAAATATTTTGTTACATTAAGGTTGATGTTTTGCCAGTAATCTATTCTTTAAAGCTTATTTTCTTGTAAATAGCATGATGCGTGAATATGGTAGCCTACATGTATTTTCATTACTAAGATATTTATCAAAGTACCATATTGCAGTCTGATAACGTCACTCAACTGTTGTACCGCCACATTACTATTTTGTAACTGTTTGGCATTTACTTCAGAGCCATAATCCAGCCTCTATATGGTTATGTAATGCTTTTCCAGGAGATTTACCTTAATGAGTTTCTTGTCATGCCTTAGGAAGCTGTCCTCAATTTTCATATTTCATCAAATTGAATTCCTTAATGTGACCAAGATGAGTTCCAGCATACCTTTACAGCAGAAATCCATTTCTGCTGTGTTCCTTAATGTGACCAAGATGAGTCCCAGCATACCTTTACAGCAGAAATCCATTTGCACTAGATTCAGTGGGCACACGCCATCAGAGACAAGCAATCAAATTCAATTATTGTTCCATTATATCTTACCGCAACCAACAAGCTAATCATAGTTATCACTGCCAAAGGGATTTGAAGCCCTTAACCACAAATCCTTTTAACAAGCCATTTTAGTTCCATTATTAATCTTGAGATGAATGTTTGTTTTTAGCTTAAAGGTGAAGAACAAATTGCTGTGCCATTAGCATTACCGAATGGAATCGCAAAAGTAACTACATTTTATGATGAAAATGTTAATGGTGCATACCCACTAAAACAAAAGCTGGAGTTGTACAATGTCTGCACCAAAGAGACATTACAAGTGTTGTGTTTTGGGATGTACCAATGAATATCTAAGAGTCTCCATCGACTCCGGCCATCTGAGTCACTAAGGACATTGTGATTCAATACATTTTTTGCTGTGGTGGACAAAGTACCTGAAAGCCACACTTGAGTTAAAAGTATAGCTATATCTTACCAGAAAATGACTTTGGTAGAAGTTAAAGTCACTGTTTAGAATTTTACTTGAGTAAAAGTTTTAAAGTATATGATATTCATTGTACTTAAGTATGAAACTTTTTTTTATACTTTTATTTTTTAATACTTTTATTATCATGCTTAAAGATTGTCATCTTTAAATATCTAACCAATGGCCATATCATTGAAAGTAGACACATACAGTATGTATATTAAATGTATTTGCTTCTATTTTGGAACACTTGATGATTATATAATCAAAGTAATAAAAAAATGTGTTACAGTGACTATAAAAAAAGTGTCTGATTTGTTTACTACAGTATGTCTCTAAGCTACATTGAGATAGCTACAGTTTGCTTTCTCGTGTCTCTAGCTTTAAATATGCAACTTCGCTGGATAACGAATGCATAAAAGCAAACAAATGGATATAAAGGGTTAGGGTTAGAATAAGCTGACATGTTTGCAAAGTTACTTATAGTCAGTAGAATGTCTGTTGGGAGAGCATCACACAATAAAGTGTTAGCAGATATTAAGCAGACAGTCTACTAATACTCTAATGACAGTTAGTTGACATGTAGTTGCAACGTTACTTATAGTCAACAGAATGTCTAAAGGGGAACATCAACATAAAGAGTTACCAACATTTTTATTTGGAAATATATAATCTTAATAAATATAAACCTTATAATAAAAAAAAGTACAAATTGTAACATTGTTGCAGTGTTCGTCTTGTTGAAATGCTGATTGTTTTCTTTGTTTAATAGGCTTATTTCTTTTCAGAAGCTTTAACAGAATAGTTAATCTATAATTAAATCCATTGCTCTAGCCATCAAGCACTTTACACTCCAATCCATTAGGTGGCAGAAATGTTCCGAGGAGCTTTCCTTTTGAGCTTGTTGAACCCAGAGCCGGCTCTCCCTATAAGCGAACTAAGCGGCTGCTTAGGGCCCCGCCGCCACTAGGGGGCCCCCTAACTACAGATGGTACTCGCCGGTGTCGCTGCGGTTTAACAGTCAACCAACCGTGTAAAATCGTTGTCTTCCCTGGACTTGGAAATTTGACCGCAAAAATGAAATCGGGTGCAGAAAAAAGGAGAAAAAAAATACCATTATAGTAGAGCTACTACTCTAACGAAATCCAAATTTTAAGAAGTTTTTACTGTAGAATTCTTTTTGTATGAATTTTTGAACTTGGCACATTACACAATGCACAAATAACCGCTTATTGCACCTTCAGCCCAATTCGCGGTGCTATTTCACGGCAGCCTCGGAGGGTGCGTTAAATTGGACATTATCCCATTATAGTAGAGCTGCTTCTCTAACGAAATCCAAATTTTAAGCAGTTTTTACTGTAGAATTCTTTTTGTATGAATTTTTGAACTTGGCACATTACACGATGCACAAAGAGCGGCCTAATTGCATTTTCTGCAACCAGAGGGTGCGTTAAAGTGGACATTATCCCATAGTAGAGGCACTATACTCCAACGAAATCCACATTTTAAGCAGTTTTAATTGTAGAATTCTTTTTGTATGAACTACATGTAATGTGCAACAATGCCTCTGTAAAATGTAAAAAGTGTTACCTAGAGTTTTTATTAGATTTATGTATTTATTTTATAACTAAACATTTTATATAGCCTACACATTTGGCTAATGCTTGTTCGCTGAAGTAGTGTTTTTGTAGTTGGAATATATTAAAAATAAATACCAACTCAAACTAGAATCTTTTGCAGAATTTTTAATCTCTTTTATTACGGAAGCGTATTGCATTCACTTGAGAAAAAAAAAAATTTTCTCTGTTTTTCTGAATTAATGAGTTAATTATCTCAGAATTACGAGATAATTTTTCATGAAAAAAAGTTTTTGCTCTGTTTTTCGGAATTAATGACTTAATTATCTCAAAATTATGAGATAATGTTTTCTTGAAATAAAAATATTTGTTCTGTTTTTCTGAATTAATGACTTAATTATCTCAGAATTTGTGTAAGGGTTAGATTTTATACAGTTGCTGGTTTGCGGTGGCAATACTCACGGGAAAACGTACAAATTCTACGAGGTGGCTTATTCGTACGAATTCATACGAACTGACTCGTACGAATTACGTTCTCACGTAATTCGTATTTTTTGCAAAATAGATTTTTTGCAAAATCGTACATATTTTACGACTTGGCCAATTCGTAGGAATTCATACGAATGACCTACCCCTGACCCCGCCCCTAAACCTACCCATCACGTGGGTTTAGATATCGTACAAATTGAGGTCGTACGAATTAGCCAACTTTTTATCATTGTACGAATTCGTACGAATTGGTCGTGAGATAGCGTTGATTATTCACTGCAAGGCAGGGCCCCAAAATTATCCTGCTTAGGGCCCCCAGATTTACAGAGCCGGCCCTGGTTGAACCATCTGTGATCTTAGCTATTTAAAAAAAAAAGATAATTTGTCTATTTAATAATACAGATGTTAATTGTTCATGTTAGTGTGATAATCACACAGACCGGAGCTCTTTCTTGTTTTTTCCTGTCAGTGAGTAAAGATAGCACGATGCATGCTGCGTGCCTCCTTCAGTCATGTTTTCTCCTCCATAGTTGCTGGGATCCAACGAATGACTCTTTTATGCTGAAAAGCTTTCATTTCTGGCATGCAAAACTGCTGATTAACAGGCTAATTAAGAGGACTCCTGTCTCCTCACCAACTGGAATCAACTGTGCTTCAAACTGCTGCAGTCATCCTTGAAACCTGTAATTCTGTTTTTACAATGAATAAGGTTGCCATACAGGCCTTTTAGGTAGTTTGCCAATTTCAATAGGTTTGTAAGTTCAATACTTAAATTCAATACATAATAAAAAAATGTAATAAGACAGCAATTTGCTACATTTCTAAAGTAATACCATATTGAAATATATTCCGATTTTTACTAAATACTATCAAAACAATTAAAGTAGCTGAACACCTACACAAGTGTTAGTGCTAGACAATTTCATTACCATCTATACAAAAGTGGAACATTAGGAATAATTTTGTTCTGTAATGTAAACTATATAACACATACTGCAGTGAATTCTAAACAATAGAGAGTGTCATTTTGTACTGAGTTTTGTAAAGAAACTGTAAAAAATCTGTTTGTTGGTTTCACAAACTTTGCAAGTGTAATGGAAGAATGAGTTGATTCAAAGATGTATGTAAGTGTTTAGTTAGTTATAGTGCATTTTGAATGTGAAATTAACTGCTGTGCCATTGAAAGGTCTTATGCACATCCTGGCATTTCCATCCAGTGTTTTTTTTATTTTTTTATTTTTTTTTATCCCAAAATTTGGATTAAAATACATGGTTGGAAACACAGTGTCACAGGTGAGGTGCATCATCTGTCTCTGATTCTAAACTGATTCATGAATGTACATGATTTGTGAACATGCATTGTGACGTTTGTTGCAAGTGGCAACTAATCCTCATTGTACTGAGGTTGTCTTTTGGTTTTTGGAGATTGTTTAATTTGGTCAGATTTCGAAGGCAGCATATCTTTCGCTACCTTGAAGATCTCACAAAGCCTATCATTCAGCAGAGGGTTTAAAGGATAAAAATAGCATCTGACGGAGTGGTTGAAAGCAGTCAATTATGAATGTAGCTACCTTCACTTTTAGACACGACCCTGAAAGCTTCTCTGTGTGTTTCTAAACCATTACCTCTCAGGCAGGGAGGAGAATCAGAAAGATTTTGATTGGAAAAACTGGATGGAAATGCCAAGATGTAATGCGAAAAAAAAAAAAAAGAAAAAAAAATATGAGAAGGCCTGCATAAACTAGAATGGAAACACATTTACCGAATAAATTCCTTGATACACAACAAAAAACTCACGTGACTGCCTCAACAGATCATGTAAATAGATAACTGACCTAATCAGTGGATAATTGCACACCATCTAAAATTTTGTTTTAGTAATTCTGAGATGCCTGCACCAAAGTCTGTCATCAAAATTATTTGGTATAATTACCTGTACAAAAAAAAAACAAAAAAAAAACATCAATTTGAAGTAGTGTGCTCACGTCCAAACGTGGGTAGGTGCTCGGCTCGGTAAAAAAAAAAAAAAAAATTCATTTAAAAAAAGAGACTCTGTGGCTTCCCCGATTGCACCAACGTCCAATTTTAATATCGAGACGTTGGGCCCTATTTTAACTATCTGAAACACAAGTATCAAACTCGAAACGCAAGTAACGTTGTGGGCAGATCTTGAGCGGCTGGTGCTATTATACCGGTGGGATAAATGACTCTTGCGCCCGACGCAAATCTAAAATGGGTTGGTCTGAAGTGGGTTCATTATTCATAGGTGTGGTTTGGGCGTAACGAGAAATAAACCAATCAGAGCGTCATCTCACATTCCCTTTAAAAGCAGGCGCATGTTCCATGGCGGCTTGCTATATAATGGTGAATTTGCCAGGCGCACGCTAGGAGCGGTTCACAGCCGAGGAGACCGACATTCTCGTCAGGGTCGTAAAAGACAGAGAAGTGACATTGTATGTGGATGGGAGAAACCCACCCAAATTAGCTTCTGAATTGTTTTCTGAAACTACTCCTCTTTTCGAGTGCAAAATAGGAATGATACATGCGTCGGTGTACAAAGTCAATTGCGCTGGGTGCAAGATAGGAATTTTAGGAATTTTATGCCATATTCCAATTTTCCACACTTCCACGATATTCCAATTACTTCCACGATTTTTCTACTGAAGTGTGTAGTAAAATCATCCCTCAGTAAGATTCCCTCGAAGTGTTTATCTCTAATCTATATGGACTGCTAATTGAGTAATCACTAGAAGCTATTTGAGTCATCTAGTAGACTGCCAAGATAAGCAAAACACAGGTTAATCGGTACGAGGTTAAAGGTTATATCTCAGCTAGATGAGTGTTAAAGTCAGGGTCATTATCGTAGCATTTGTCTGAGAGTGCATAAGGGCTTACCGTCGAACAAAAGCCATGACTCGCATGCAAAATTGTACAGCTCATGCATGTGGTTTAATTTCCCAGCACGCAGCAAAATAACCTTCTTAACACCTCAGAGGGATTAAAGCAAGCTAGTTATTGCTTGGACAAATGGAATGAAAACTGTGCTCTGCCTATTACATTCTGTAGTGTCATGTAACATCAGGAGGTGATTAAGACATATTAAAGCATCATGTTGACGGCTCTAAACCACAGCAGCTGCGCACTACAACAGAGCAGTACCATCTAGATACGTTACAAGCATTAACCCTTCTTTCTCTAGCAAATGAATAAATGAATCACTGTATTTACTCTCAGAAAAACCCACAAAGGTATATTCTGGTATGGTATAATATATTTTAAGGGGTAGTTCACACACACACACACACACACAAATATTTCATCATTCACTCACCCTCATGTTGTTTCAAAACTCAACCTTGCTTGACATGCAAGAGCAAACCTCGATGGTTCTCATAAATCAAGAAAGCACATTTAAGCTTCCGTTTACCATATTTGATGTGGTCTATGTAGGTGTATTGATCAATGTTTACTGTATGTGATAAAAGCCTAAATTAAATCTGTTCATCATTAAGAAAATTGTGTCGCTTCAAAAGACTTGGATTAAACAACTCAATTCATAAGGATTACTTTTACGATGTGAACCTTTTGAAGCTTGAACATTTTGGTGGAATGGACTTCATAGAAATATCTCAGATTTCATTAAAAATAACTTAATTTGTCTTTTGAAGATGAGCAAAAGTCTTACAGGTTTGGAACGACATGAGAGTAAGTAAATAATGACAGAATTTTCAGTTTTGGGTGAACTTTCTCCTTAAATATATATGATTTCAAATAATATAATAATTTATAATTGTCACGAATGGTCGTTGATCACACACAACAAAGTGGATATGATTCAAAGGCCTGGTTTCACAGACAGGGCTTGGATTAAGCCAGGATTAGGCCTTGGTTCAATTAGGACATTTAAATAGCTTTTATAAATGTGCCTTAAAAACACAATACTGGTGCCGCATCTTGAGACAAAGCAATGGCACTGTCATATTTTAAGATATGTTAGCGCAAGTTGCTTTCAGTTCAGACAGCTCAAACATGTTTTTTAGTCTGAGAATAGGTTTAAGCCTTGTCCATGAAACTGGGAGAATGAATAATACACTCCACAAAATTAATAAAGCAGGCAAGGTTACAACCGTGAAACACTGACGCGACAGGACAAAACTCAAATGAAACACGAGGACTTAAATACAAGGAACAAACAAAGGGAACTAATTAGGACACTGCTGAACAGAATGACTAATCAAATTAGAAACCATGGCAACAAATAACGAAACACACAGGCAGGGAAAAAGCAAAGACAGAAAACAAACTCAAACTGAACTGTGACAATGATATAATATAATATATTATATTATATTATATTATATAATATAATCCTGAAAAGAAAAGATCTCTTACATATCTCAGTTGTTTTTCCTAGTCATGTCCCCACAATATTTAGAATAGTGGTCATCCATATGGGCTTTTCAATTAATGACTATCAATGAATAAACTATTACATTTTGTCCCCCTAATCCTGAATATTTGGTTATGGTCTCCTAGACAGCAATGAGATTAAATGGACAGCAAATTGCCCAGGTCTCAAACTTTACAGACTTTTCCCCTGAGAAAAAGTATTCTCACATATGCCTCTTCTAGAGTAGAAGAGATGTCACAAGCTGAGCTCAGATTTCCCAAGATAAGTCTAATCAAAAGTCAAATATTTCAATATGAACATTTCTTATCAAATTCTCCTCAAACCAAATTATTCGAGCTATGCTACATCGTTTTCTTTTGACCGAGTTTATCAGAAATTATTTCATACTGTGAGGTTGCATTGTCAGCAGACAATTTTCTCTTTTCCCTTCCCTTCTCTTTCTAGCTTTCCTCCTTTGATCCGTGTTCTGTAACGGATTTGATCCTTCTGGCAGTTTCAGGGCTGGTGATTCATAAGCTCTCTGTTACACACCAAGAGTAGCATATAAAATACACTGGAGCAGAATTTTCCTAATAGTCACGATTGCGGTTGATAATCCTCTCTAGAGGAATAAAAACCTGTTAGGTCTGCCAAAAATATTAAGCTGTACTGTATAAATTTAAGCTTTTATGTGTGTGAACTTTAGCTCGGTTTGGTCTTCTGCAGTGAGGTGTTGAGAATGTGAAATTGGGAAAAGAGCACATGCTGAACTATTAAACATTGTCTTAACATGTTCTGTTTTTTTTTTGTTTTTTTTTGTTTTTTTGCTATGCAGTTGGTAATGAGTTCTGGGTAGTTGCCAGGGTGTTGCTATGTGGTTGCACTTGCTGACATGTTCTGGGATTTTTTTTTTTTTTTTTTTTTTTGCTGTTTCTGTTCAGTTGCTAGTTCTGGGTGGTTGCTATGACATTGCGATGGGTTGGCTAACGTGTTCAGAGTCATTTTTGTCTGTTACTAAGGTGTTACTATGTGGTTCGTAACATGTTCTGAATTATTTTTTATTTATTTTTATTTTTTGCTATGCAGTTGGTTGTTAGGGGGTAACAGCTTAAGGACCCAGAACCAGATATGATGAAAGAAGACCAGGAGTCGTGAAGTTCAATCAAATAGATAATTTTTTTGCAATTTCATCGGTAGAGCTAGCGTCAGAGTCTCACGAGGAGGTCACAGGCCAGACTCTACCTTACACAAAATCTCACATCAGTTATACCATTTCCAAGGGCATGAATTACATCATTGCTACTTCTGATTGGCTAAGAGAACATGAAATCTAAACAAATCTACACATATGGATAGATATGAGGGTATGTCGCCATTTGTCAAGATAGTTGTTATCCGATTCCTAGATTTAGCCCTGTGGTGACCTCGCAGGTCATAGAAAGGCTTCATCGGGTCTTTTTGGTGCATACCCAAGTGTTCCATAACTCCTACAGAATGTCAAACGCACACACAAAGCACTAGGGAATCACAGTTTCCTCAAGGTTGAAGAGGGCCTGAGCTCGCTATCATCAGAACAGACTACCAAAACAGGCTGATAAAACAGTCACTCCTCAGGAAGAAGTACAGATAATATTCACTTTACTCTCTAGAGAAATATGCATGAAGAAATTACACTTCTGTAAATCAGGTAAAGTCACGTATAGCTTGACCCCTGGAACTTTAACTCGTCAGCTAGAAACAGATATATGAATGGATGACACATGTTGAGGGTCTCCTCCCAAACACCTCTCAGAATCTCAAAAGAACATGTTATCACAAGGCCCCTTGCATGTCAGCATGGCCCAGATATAGACATTGGAATGCTCCTAAAAGAAACTGGTTAAACACTCACAGCAAGCATATTATTAAAAGTATATTTGAATCACTCGTTGAATATAGAAATGATTATGTAAACATATTTTATTATTCATTTTTATAGGAATAATGTAATCATTCAGAAGGATATATATATTTATATATATTGAAGAGACAAGGGATGCTGACCCCCCCAACCCTTCATGGTAATGAGTTCTTGGTGGTTTTCATGGCATTGCTTGCTAGTGTGTTCTGGATGGTTCCCAGGGTGTAGTTATGTGGTTGCTAACATGTTCTAACAGATTCTGTCCATTGCTAGGGCTTTGCTATGTGGTTGCTAACATAATAAGTTTTTGGTTTTGTTTTCTGTCTTGTATGTAGCTATGCAGTTGCTAGGGTGTTGTGGGTGGTTGCTAGGGCATTGAAATGTGACTTTGTAGCGAGCAGGATGAGGCCGAGGGCCATGAGAGAATGGCGCGAGGCCGGTGGCATGATTGCTTATTAGCGCGACACACCGGTCTCATATCTCTCACGGAGGAGCGGAAGCATGAAAGGAGGAGCGACGACAGTGAAGGACGAGAGAGGACAGGTCGCGATTTTACGTTGTGTTTTGTTTTTATGTTTTATTATGTGTGTGCGCTGCAGTCGTCCAGGAGGGGCAGTTGCCTTTACTTTCATTTTGTATTTGTTTATTTTATTATTCAACTTTGTGAATGTTCGCCGGTTCCCGCCTCCTTCCCACAACAACATACTGCGTTACAGACTAACATGTTTTAAGTGATTTTTTTTTATCACTTGCTGTGATCTGGGTTTTCATGGCTGCATGCTTTATTGACTGTTGGTTGAAAATTGTCATTTCGATCAGTTAGAAAAAAAACAGCACCTCTCAAAACAAAAAGCATGATTTGAGGTATCATTCATGTCTAAAGCTTTCCTGTAGCTCAAACAGTAGAGCGTTGGCACTTGCAATGCCAAGGTCATGGATTTGATACCCAGAGAAAGCAAGAACTGATTAGAATGTACATGTGTATCGCTTTGGATAAAAGCGTCTGCCACATTATTAAATGTCTGCATCTCAAACGGTTATATTTTGCACTTTAATTTTAGGGTTAAATGTTGTTAGGGTTAAATGTTGTTAAGTAACCCTTAATTATGAACTATAACAATAGAGATGCCATTATGATCAAGGAATACAATACACATGTATAATTCCAAAACCATGAACAAATGCTGCATGACTCTTGCAGTGTTTGTTTATCCTCTCAATTATTCACTCCAGGCACCCAGATGTCCTCTGCTAGCAGGGTATTTCAATCTGACATCTGCCACTTAGCCATGCAGCGTGCAGCCCCATGCTGAATTTCTGTATCCCAGAGTTCCACTCTTAGAACAATGTTGATCTCCCACAGGGCCAAATCCATCTTAGCTTGCTTTCTTCCACTGGCCACATTACTGCAGACGAGAGGGGACATGAGAGCCATTTCCTGTCCCTGGGTGTGCGGCTCAGCACGGGAACCGTCCATCAATCCTGTAAATTTGGAAGTTGATATATCACCGGGGGATTCAGAGTTCACAATAGCAGAGACAAAGTTGGTGGCTGAACAGGAGTCCACTGAGACTGATGTGTACTCAATGCATTCAGGTAAACAGATACACAAACAGTGGCACGGGGGCAAACAGGATGCCAGATTTGGCGGTAAGCGCTGGTTCTCAATTTCTGATAATAAAGTCTGGCTGTTTGTGTCCTTCCTCAGTGTGTGCAAGACAAACTTCTTAGGCTGTGTGTTGTTTACTAGCTTCAATTTATATTAATCTGACCTTTTTGCTGTCTTCTCATCATTCCTGTCCTGTCTGGATGTTTGTCTTCTTGCAGTCAGGTCCATATTTTAAGGATTGTCTGGAGAACAATGCTCAGTGAAGGGGTTGAGACGGCGAAATGTGATCATTAAAGAAGGGTTTTGTTGTGTGTAGGGATGACTGCGTTCTCATGGCATAACTATGACACATCTCTTCTGGAAATTTGAGATGCACCACACCTTCTTGTATTATCACTGTCTAAGGCAGTGATGCCAAATAAGATGAGGTCATTGAAAGCCAGTGTGGGCAGATTTCGACTTACTATCATCATAATATCAAGATAAAGAAATAAAAATAAGTAAATGTAATGTTAATTATTACAACTCAATGGCTGGTCCTTACAACAACAACAAAAAAAGTATACAAAAAAAGGGCTGGAAATAAAGAGCTGAATAATGAAAAAATATTAGCAAAATATTCTAGAGTTGCACATTAATTATTATTTTCAAACTTTTTCAGGGCTATATTGTTAAACAGGTAGTCCCGCTTCACCTTGAAGCTTTCTGAACACTCAGGCTGTGGTCAGATTGCTTTTTGTTGTTTACAAAGCCTATATATACGTAGTCGGGGAAGTCACCTGTAAGAGAAAAAAAACAAACAAGACCTGCAAATCCGTGGCCAGAGTTTTGCAATTCATCCAATCATTTTATAAACTGTACTTACAGATTTTTAAATAGCTCCCTTAGTTTAAAAAATCACACTAATGAATTAATAAACCATACCCGCAAATTTCCAATTAATGTACACAGATTTGCAAACCGTACCTTAGGCTTGTCAGTCCGTACCCACAAATTCATAATCCTTGCCCACGCTTTCGTAATCCGTACTCACAGATTTGTGACCCATCCCTCATTTTAGAAATCTGTGCCGACTATGGCTCACCTATCAGTTACATCTCTTGCGGTTTACAAGTAATGTAGTAAAATACTACTAATAATACTAGAATGAATGGAGGCTTATGCTCCTTGGCTGAATGAAGGTTATTAACCACAGTATTAGAATATCACAAGTAAATATATGAAAAGATTATAAAGCACATAATTCTTATTTAATCATTGTCTATTCTTCCACCCTGTCCCCGCTATAAATGATAGTCTATTTAAGCATGCAGTTAAGACAGTTTGATGTATTGAACTTAATAATACACAATATAGCAATATACAAAAAGATTTGTTTACAGAACTGGAAGCTTGTTCTGTTCGTGTGTCAGTAGACTACAGATTTTTTAAATGAGGAATGAGCAACATACGTGAGTAAAGTTGGAACGAAAGCGAAGGCAAGGTTTATGAATTTGGGTATTTATTGAAAAACCGAAGGTGCGGTATACAAATCTTGAGTGCACGGATTGGAAATCCTGAGTATGGATTATTAATCGGTGGGCGCGAGTGATTACGGTTTATAAACTGAAGGGACAGATTGCAAAATATGGCCACGGATTTGTGGGTCGTTTTTCTCCAACAGATGACTTCCGGGCTCCGTATTTTTTAATGTTATCTGTCAGGTGGTATGGACATTTTATGTGTGATTTTAATGAAGAAGAAAAAAAGAGAGAGCAAGAGAGTGAAGTAAAATATGTCACCCAACACTATTTAAAATGTTTTGTCATGTGATCTAATATTTAGAATTAGAAGTATTTGGTCATCATAAACAACTGTTTTTTTTTGTGTGTGTGTGTGTGTGTGTATTGTATGTATACTTTCTTTTTATTTTAATTGATAAACTGACATCCTGACTATGAGTTTTAGTTTTACCTCAGTCTCATTCTCCTTGGACAAAACTAAATCAATAAATAAAAAGTGGCACAAATTTTCAACACTCTCCCCTATTGTTTGTCACTAAAATTACATTCACACAGAGGACCATCTTTTTCCATAAGCTGGAAGTGTGGAGCCAGAGGGGGAATGAGCAAGTGTCTGAATTCCTCAGAGCTTCACACTGATATGGTGTAACGGTGGCCTAATTTGTAAATGCGAAGCCACTCTACATACAGGAAGTGTGTTTCTTTCCGATAAATATGACTTGATGTGAAAGAATGAGCCTCATCTCTGTCAAAATAACTCTGAATGATTAGAGTAAGATTGCACCTCTGTCTGTGCACATGAGTTGCAATATCTCACACACCACCCGAGGCTTTTACAGAAATCACTTACTGTCGCACCCCTCCTCAAAGAAGATGCATCAGAGACTCACAGAGACAAACTCAATGTCAAGGAGCATAAAGAGAAGTCTTTCCCCTAGATGTTTCTGTTCAGATATTTTGTTCATGACGTCTTCACGACCTTTCTGGGGCTTGAAAGTGGTAGTTGCATAGGCTGTCAATGGAGGGGCAGAAAGCCCTCAGATTTCATTAAAAAGATCTTCATTTGTGTTCCGAAGATGAACAAAATTCTTACGAGTTTGGAACGACATGAGGGTGAGAAATTAATGACAGAATTTCCATTTTTGGGTGAACTAATGCTTTCACCTTTTTAATGGTAGTGTAAAGCAAACAATTACAGCCCTTACCCTAACCTACCCCTGAAATCAGAGGGAAGTGACGGATTGAATACACAATGTTGATCCAGGAACGTGTGCTTTGTTAATCACATTATGCAAGCATAATTGAGGACTGGACATTCTGTGACTTTCAGAGCATTTGACCGTTTGCCAGTTAGAATAGTTTGTTTCGAAAACCTAACCCTAGAGAAAATACTGCCAAATCCCCTGTGGTCCAACGTCAGCTTAAGGATTCTGGACCATGGTACCAAGGAAAGCATTTGATTTAGTAGCCTAAAGCATGTAAATTTTAACAAGCTACTGATTTATTATTTGTGTCATCTTATGTGTCAACAGATCTTTTAATGCTGTGTTGGCATGATGCATTTAAAACTGTTCATTCAATCTGACACAAGCAGAACTGTGAAAGGCTGCTGATCTGATTAATATAAGAAAACATATGCAATTATTTCTGTCCATGAAGGTTTTTTTATTGGTCTTCTGTCATATGTGCATGTTTTGATTCTAGACTAGACTATATATATATATATATATTGCATAGACTTACAGTGAAGGAACAGCCTATTTTCCTTATATTGTTGTTGCACCTATTTTCACCCTCTGTCTGAATGCTATTTTTTAGTCTTGGTTTCTTCAAAAACCCAGCTCCTCAAAAGCTCAGTGTGCTCTGATTGGTCATCCTTCCCCAGTCTGTTGTGATTGGTCTATCATTTAGCGTGTGTACTGTAATGAAATGTAACTCCCCTTACCATAACAGACGAGCTCCAGAGGGTATACTGTAACTTGACTAACTATGCGCTAACCTACATGTCACAACTGAACTAAAACGAGGGACAGATTAAAAAAAAAAAAAAAATGCTAGAATTGAACTAAAACCATGGAACGATGGCCATGATTAAACTAAAATGACTGAACTATAGACTGATAAAAAAGAAATGAAAAACCTGGCCATGATTGATTCAATTAATAAAACATGGCCAAAACTTTTTTCTTTTCTTTTTTATGTGCTGAAAAAAGAGAAGAAAAAACATGATTTGTTATCACAACCTTTTTTCTTTTGTCAAATCAACTTGTAAGGAATAATTGACGACAGGCCGTTGAATTATTAGAAAAATAATGCACACCCGAGGTGGTAATGCGGTCACGACGCGAAGCGGAGTGGCCGTTACACCTCGGGTGTGCATTATTTTTCTAATAATTCAACGGCCTGAAGTCAATTATTCCGCTTATACTACAGTTACCACACCTCGAAACATTGTTCAGATTATGTATTTCAAGACGTTTGTAAAGTTTTTGTCATTAAAACGCTCTTGTATGTAGGACTAATTTCTTACGCATCTAATCCCATGCCTCCGTTGCTAATTCCAAAACGTCATTTCAGAGTTAGTAACGGAGGTTTGAGCCACTGATAGCAGACTAATGCTGGGACACACGACTAGCTGACACATTCTCTGACTGTTTTCATCGACTGCAGCAGATTTTAAACACCGACTTTGAACACAGACTGAACGCGCTGAACACGCGTTTGGGCATGATCAGTCATAAGTATCAAATTACATTCATAACCGGCCTTAAAGTGTGTTCCCGGCTTTATGCAGTTATTAATGCAGTTATTAGAGAGAGATGTTGCAATAATGAGACAGAAAAGCATGTGCGTCATTATTATTATTTATTAATTAATTCAATCGTTTTAATTAATTCGTTAATTCTTTTTTTTTCCTATTATTGACAGATGACAGTAGACTAGCCAAATAAATGAAACCCAAAGCCCTTTTAACAAGTAGGCCTATCAATAATGATTTATTTGTTAAATTATCTGCAATAAAAATCCGTGCTGCAGGACTATCCATTTATTTAGCCTATATTCAGTTTAATTTTCTATTGATTATAGATAGGACTTTATAGTTTATTTATTCAGATTAAACTGCATGTTTCTATTGATTGTGAAGCTAGACATTGAAAATTGCAGATCAAGCGCATGGGGCGAAATGCTTTTTCTTGTTATGAATTGTCTCCTATTTTCCGTTATTACAGTTGACTACGCGAAGTGATATGGAACTGTAATGCGGTCAAGACCTGCCTGGAACTACTTTAGCCGTGTGTTTTCCTGAAAATAATGCACACCTTAGAACGTTCGTCAACCAATCAGATTCAAGCATTCAACGGCCCTGTAGTATAAATATAATTAATGTGTTTCAGATAACATAATATTTTGAGCTTCTGTTGATTTAAACCAATCTCCATTGTGTTAACTCGAATATTTAATTTCAATGAACTAAAAATGTTAAGGCTACCAGGTTAATTAAGTGAAACCAACAGTAGTTTTTTGACAGTGTGGCCACGATTGAACTAAAATGAGGGAACAATGGCCATGCTTTAACTAAAATGAGGGAATGAATTTGTAATTAGTATTTAGAATTAAAACAAGGCCTCAGTTTACTTAAATCTACAAATTAGTATGAATTCTTAATTTGTGGCTACTATATTTTTTCTTCCCAAATCATGTACAGGGCTACGGAAGCGTATTGCATTCACTTGAGGAAAAAAAATCTACTCTGTTTTTCTGAATTAACGAGTTAATTATCTCAGAATTACTAGATAATTTTTCATAAAAAAAATGGTTTATTCTGTTTTTCTGAATTAACGAGTTAATTATCTCAGAATTACGAGATAATTTTTCATGAATAAAAAGTTTTTGCTCTGTTTTTCTGAATTAATGACTTAATTATCTCAGAATTATGAGATCATTTTTCATAATTTTTTTTTTTTATTCTGTTTTTCTGAATTAACGAGTTAATTATCTCAGAATTACGAGATAATTTTTCATGAATAAAAGTTTTTGCTCTGTTTTTCTGAATTAATGACTTAATTATCTCATAATTCTGAGATAATTAAGTCATTAATTCAGAAAAACAGAGCAATTTTTTTTAAATGAAAAATTATCTCATAATTCTGAGATAATTAAGTCATTAATTCAGAAAAACAGCAAATATTTTTATTTAAAGAAAAAATTATCTCATAATTTTGAGATAATTAAGTCATTAATTCAGAAAAACAGAGCAAAAACGTTTTATTCATGAAAAATTATCTCGTAATTCTGAGATAATTAACTCGTTAATTCAGAAAAACAGAGCAAAAACTTTTTTTTCATGAAAAATTATCTCGTAATTCTGAGATAATTAACTCATTAATTCAGAAAAACAGAGTAGATTTTTTTTCTCTCAAGTGAATGCAATACGCTTCCGTACAGGGCTCCATATATTTAGTTAGTCATCAATTTATATAAAAATCCTGGACCGTCAACACCACGTTTCCCTGTTTGTTATATGAATGGATTTTATTGGTTTTTATTTATTGAATCACCTTCTGTAGACAACTTTAAGAACACCTGCATAAACGGTGAAACTGTTGTCATGTCTGGCTGTGAATGCTTGGGGAGAAAGAGGTTTGAACTGGCAACGTGTGGGCAGGCTACAGTGAGCAGAAAAGATCCGTCTTGGCATTTCACGCTTGTGTTTTCTCCAACCAGCCTCAAGCATACTGCTTTCCTGATGTATTCAGGGAACGCTGAGGAGTTTGAGGACAGGTGTTGGAACGCTGGGCGCCTGTCCCGGGGCTGTCTCGCACTGCAAGGTCATTCTGACGACTGAAAAAAAAATCTAGTCACATCCCTGCAGACCGTTTTTGGTTTGGCATGACTGGAAGATGCATTGATGCAATTTTTTCTTTTTCTTTTTTGCAATTTAAATATTCATTATCAATGCTTGTTGGCTGATGTCTCACTCACAGTGTCAATGTGCTCCTCAAGGGAGGGTTATAGCAGGCAAACATGCATAATACATGTGAAGTGTAATCTCAAATCAGTAACACGCTGGCACTCACTCTAACTGTCCTCTGGCACTGGACAAGACCGCAGGTTCTGGCACAGGGCCGCATTCTCACTCAAGAGATATTTGCTAGGACTCACTCAAGTGAAAATGGTGTCTCAGAAGGACAAGCATTAAGCAAATAAGTTTTGGCAAGGCTTACATTTCTCAAACAACATATTATATATATATATATATATATATATATATATATATAACTTATTTATGTATTTATTTATGTATTTATGTATTTATTTAGACTGTGTGTGCACAAATTTTTGCCTCAAGTAGGCCTATGTATTATATAAAACTACTTTTTTTGTGAATGAAAATAATTGTTGATCATTTTAATGATTTGAACTTTGCACTAAAAGTAAAGAGGGTAGCCTACTATAAATCACTTTTGGTAAAACTGTAAAATGATGGTTTGCTATGTACTTTCTTATATAGATCTGACAATGAACATGAAATTTCATATTAGGCTATATAATTACATTTATAAATAGCAGATGGAAGAGGAAAATAAATAAATAAATGATCATTGGCACCTTAATGAATTCCTTGAATATCAGATGAAAAATATAGTGGGAGAGGGATTTTCTGTTTACACGGTTATGTGATCTGTAATGTGATGTTAATGAATTTATGCAACCTACTTTAGTGTGCATACTGTTCATGGTTACGTAGTAGGTTATTTGTAATGCATATTCTTTTAATTTTGTTTTTTATTATATTTTTTTAAGTATTTATCATCAGCATCTTCATGACAAATGTAAAGCACCTGTAGGGGACGCTAGTGGTGTCTATTGTATTTACTACTAAATGAACATGGCAGGGCTCTCTGTTGCTGTCAGAGCGTTCGCTGTTCGCTTTGATACGCCTCATGTGATTGGCTGTGGTGGGAGTGGGCGGGGTTTAAATTGCGTTTAATTTATATAGAGCAGGAAGCGCTGGGCCATAGAGAGAAACAGATAACAGAAGGCTCGAGGAAAGTGAGCGAGGGCTGATGTAGGGTTCTTAGAGAGGACAACAGTGAGAGCTGTTTGTAGTGTTTTTTCATACAGGACGGGTAGACCAAAGACAAAACACCGCTCCAAAATGCTCTGCCATGTAACTCGACCGGATGCGGTGGTGATGGAGATTGAAGTGGACGCAAAGGCGAACGGAGAGGACTGTCTGAATAAGGTAAGATCATGAATGAAAGTCTGTGATGTTTCTTATTAAACGCGTCTGAAATGTGCCTTTTATCCGATTAGCGCTCGTGCATTATTCCACAGAAAATAAACACAAATGTTGAAAATCAAAAGTTGTAGACTGAGCGCAGAATGAATGAGTTTATGAAGGCACATGGAAACTTAATATCAGCATCAACCTATATATCTGATTGCATGCGTTTATTTTGGGTAAAGATTACAAATTATATTTGGAATGTTCTTAAAATCTTTGAGTGTTTGAGTCACATTAATTTCTCTCTTTAAATGATTCGAATCAATATGCCTGAAGAAGGCAAATAATCAAATGTTAGTCTATGATCGTTCCTAAACAAACAATATATTTTTTTCATGATAATTAACATACACAGTATGTTGAAGGTGAAACATTTATCTTTATTATTTTTCGAGAAAGAGATGTCTGGGTACTCTAAACGATAGTGTGTATGTGTGATGGTATGCTCGAGGTTACTAAAGTTCATTCGCAGATGTTTGGCTCGTGCATGGAGGAGGCTCTGCATTTCCTCCAACGTAAATGACAAAGTGAAAGCTTTTTCAACTCGTTATACTTTATGGTAGATCTTAATGTTTTAGGGACATCTCTGAACTTGTATTATCTGATTTGTACACAACTAAAACGTTTTAAGTCTAGCAGCAGTTTAGAAAACTCATATGTTTCTGTTAGCGGGTGAAGATACTCCTTTATGACTCATGCCAGAATCCATTATCACTGAAGCATATTTTGATGGACTGTGATAGATTGAACTCTGTTAGAATTATTTTTTTTATTTTTTATTTTTTTGACTCTTATGAAAATATTTTAAATTAAGACCAGATCTAGTTTTAGAGTTTTTATCGAAGATAAAATTAAAAAACCTATTTGAATCTCTCTCACAATGATTATACTATAATGTAGCTGGCATGACTTAACTTAACAAAGTTTATTTCTGACTATTGAATAGTGTTTTAAAGGTGTAATTTTGCCTCTTCAGATTTGCCCTTTAAAGGGGATTTTTCTTGTCTTTGTTGTAATTAGTATTATAAGTAATAAGTACAAAATTATTTATCTCGATTGTTAAATTAAACCGCATTCTTTTTTCATTTTTATCTTTTAATTTATCTTAAAATCATGCTTGCACTGCAAAATTGTCAAATAAATAGATACATTTAGTAAAGTCGATGCATAATGTGACCATACACTTTATTTTTTATTTTATTTTTTTTTTATGGGATATTGCAGTATTATCCATGCACATCTGTATTTTTTTTTTATTCATATGCCCTAGTAATTAAAATAACTTTGCATCCTCTTGCAACGACATATCATCTTTGGTGACGTGTTTACTGGTGCATGGACGGGACAACCTGTCAAACACATGCGATCACACGATCCAACGATCAGTTCCCGGTGGACAAATTCAAGTCCCGTCCTAATTTTTTTTCTTTCTTTTTTCTTGTTCGAGAAGCCGTTTCACTCAGATATAGTTCACAATATGGAAGAACAGATTATCGCAACTTCTGTTTCATGAAGACTTTAAAGGAATTGTTCACCCACGAAAAACGATGAGTAATCGTGTTACAAAAACAAAAAATGACACTTCCGTGGCACACAAAAGATGCTGGGAAGAATGTCCAAGCTGCTCTTTTCCATGCAATGAAAGTTGATCTGGACTAGAAAACAAATTATGTTTAACAATATGAAATCTGACTCTTGGTGACAGGTATGTCGGAAGTTGGGAATTATTGAGGTGGATTACTTTGGACTGCAGTTTTCTGGCAGTAAGGGAGAAAACCTGTGGCTGAACCTGAGGAACAGAATCTCCCAGCAGATGGACAATATCACGCCTTGCAGACTACGGCTCAGAGTGAAGTTCTTTGTGGAGCCTCACCTTATTCTGCAGGAACAGACAAGGTACGTACACAAAAACACATGTACGAGCAAAATGTGCATCACAAAAAGAAAATGGATAGTGTTTAAGGAAGTTGTGGCTGAGAACATTTCATCACCGTCTGTGAGTAGAGATGTTTTTAGACTTCCGTTCAATACAGTGCAAGATGTCAGAAAAACGGCAGCAAGAAACGCAACTGAGCATGTGGGTGTGTGAATGTTTCGTGTGAGAATACTGGAAGTAAAGCCATTTTCCTTCCATTCTCTGTGTCTAATGTGAATTCCATGCTCGACTTGAGCTATAGCTTGTTTTTGGAGTGTGCCTGTGCCTAGATATTACAGCAAAATCTAGGGCAAGTTACATATTAAATATTCATTTAACAATGCTGGTTTTATGGCTGTTCTTTCAGCCTCACATCAGCTGAAGTCATGTGTCTTGAGCAGAGAAAGAGCACTTTGCACAGTAGCCTGTAAAACTTTTTTTCTCAGTACAGTAGTTTGCCCTGTAGTAACCCTGCTCCCTGTGGGTTACTATAGGTCGTTGTGCTATGAGCAGCAGCAGGAAATGTGATCCCCCTGCTCAAAGACTCCTACCCACAGAGACTGAGCTGGCCGAGTCACCACCACCACCTCATGCTCTTTTATTCACTCTGACTGTAGAGTTTTGTTACTTTTTTGTCTGAGACAAATGTGGAGCACAGCTTAAAGGATACAAGTATACAAGTTCAACTTTAGTGGCAACATTTGTGGCACAATATTCTTGACCAAATAATTTCATTTAAACAGAAAACAGTACATGGGCAACACGATATTAACAATGTTAAAACGCACACTGTTTTGAAAGTATAGACACAAGACTTGAAGAGATAGTTTGCCCAAAATCTGAAAAATCAGTCATTTTCTGGCAGGATGTTTCATGCCTGTATGGCTGTCTGACTTCTGTGGAACGCAAATGAAATGAAGATATTTTTACCAAAAAGTTTTGGTGACCACATTGACTTCCATTGTATGGTCAAAAATAAAACCACTGCGACAATTACCAAAATATCTTATTTAGTGTTAGGCAGAAGTAAGTCTAGACATGCGGTTTTGGAACGATGAGTAAATAATGACTGAATTTTAATTTTTGGGTGAACTTACCCTTTAAGCATTATACTGTATGTGTAAAGATGAGACTAGGGTGATATCCTTGTCCGTTTAGTTATATCGTATATGTTTTCTACTCTTGTCATGAAAATGTTAAGACAGTGAATTCTGTATATTAGGATTAAAGATGAATTCAACCAACTGCATATGAAAAATAACTAGAATTTCTGTACAAAAAAGTCTTGGCACAATGTTTTTTAAAGCTCAAATAAAACTTATTTTGAAAGAGAGAATCAATGTTAAATACAACTAACTTTTGGTAATTGATATAACCAGAAATAAAATTTAATATTTGAAACTTATTTTATTTCAGTTAGTTGCAAAGGCAGCATTTGTAATTTCTGTTTAAGTTGAAGAACTATTTGAAATAAAATAAAGCTAAATAAAAATAATTTTGAAACTAACTTATAAATAGCACTTAACAAAATGACCAGAAATTAAACTACAATTAAAATGAAATCTGAAAATCAAAAATTAAGATGATTAAATTTTTTTATAAATACTATAAGTATAATAAAATTAATATAGTATAATAATACTAAAATAACACTAGTAAGAATTAAAACAAGAGCTTTAGCAAAAATAAGAGCTTCGCATTTTAACCCTTAAAAGTGCATGGCCCTGTTTGCGTACTAACAAGGTCAGGCTAGTCTTGTGTTAACATGTAATGTGTCTTTGGAAATAAAATTCAGAGCCCCATCCAAAGCTTTAATTTCTTCAACAATGAAATTAAGCTGTCAGTCCAATGTTTTCAAGCACTCTTGCAGTCAACGTCCTCTTCAGAAAGTCTGAAGATAATTTGATTGGGTAGTTAGAATTCTGGTCATGTAAATTAGCCTAACTCTTTTTGTCAGGACGCTGGTCCCACAAATGTTTGTCTCTGACAAAGAGTGGCACAGACAGGTGTTAACATTTTTGTTGACTTGTTTTTCTACTTTCTCTCCTTGTTTGATGTTATAAATAGGGTGTCCCGTGACCTGCTCATTCGTGCTGCATTAGCTTCAGCTTGTGCGTGTCTTTGCAGTGAGTATGTACCTGCAGTGTACTACTTTCAACCCCACAGTGAACCCTCTCCTCCGGTATCCGCTGTGTGCTGTTATTTGATAGCTGCCCCGTTTTGGAGCCCTGCGTTTTGTGCGCTCCAAGCTCCGCTGGGTCCTTTTCAATAAAATGAAGTGGACTTGCGTGCCAGCTCCCGCGGTCATTCCCACAGCCATGCGCCCTCTGGGCAGAACATCTCTGGCAGGGCAGCGTGTGCATGCACACTTGCTTCCGTTTCCTGGTTACTGTATAGTGTCCTTTTCTAAGGCTTTGTGATTTAAAAGCCATTTTTGGGGTTTAGATGGCCTTCTGGTGACCTGAGGGAGATTAGCAGGGGTCACTGACAGATGGTGGATGGTAGGATTGAAGGATTTTTTTTGGGGGGGGGAGGAGAAACATTAATGTTAAATACCATAACTGTTAATTAAAAGTTGCATGTGCTGCGCTTCTTTCCGCAAGATTTCTTGATGCGAGGGGGACGTCACACCCCCAGAGCTTCCGCAATATCATTCAAGCTGTTAAGCCACCCTGGACAGCCTTCTAAATGGGCACAAAAACAGCTTACTCTGTGTGAAAGTGTGAAGGCTGACGTGTTGAGATGGCGGGGGGTTGAGGCTTTTATTCTCAGTCGACATCAGGACAAAAGCAAAGCTTTGATCAGGCTAAGATTCAATATTTGGTAGAGGAAATGTAAAGCATATTGAATAACAATGAACACCGGCTTTATGGTGTATATGTGGCAGGAGCTGGAAGTGTTCAGAATGGAATATTAGCATATTGCTAACTGCGCAGTGCACTGAATACTGCTTACATTCTTTGGAAAATATGTAGTTCTACAACCATAAACATTTCAAACTGTATTATTCTACACTTTCACATGCCATCATTATGTGCATTGCTTTTTCCCACGAGTCCTGTTATCATTTCTAAAATAGTTTTTACTCACTGAGGCTTTTTTTTTTATATATATATTGTGTGAAATTATATTTTGGTTTCTGTTTTAAAATATTTTAAAATGTAATTTATTGGCAAAGCTGAATTTTGATTTGCTGCCCCAGAAACATTTCTTATCATTTATATTACGGTATATTATTGTTGAAAATGGTTGTGGTGTATTTATATTTATAAATAAAAATAATGAATATATGTATTGGTATTTCCATACTATACATTTGTAAAGCTGTGATAATTGTATTTAAAATGTTTTTTTTTTATGTTTTTTTATGCATTTAGACAAAATGGTATAGAATTTTTATATCTGCCATTTGAAAAGAATTATCAGCTTATTGTATTGGCCAGAATTGTAATATTCGTGCATTCCTTTAAATAACACTGACAAAAACATGAAAGGGTTTTATATTATAGAGTAAACTGTATTGGACTAAATGGACAAAGTGACGCCCATGGAAGAATATGGATGGCTGCCTGGCATTTTTTAGTGTAACACAGGCTGCTATCACATGAAAACAGTCCTTTGTTTTCTTTTTGGCACTGTTGTGTGTGCGCGCATATGCATGCATGATGCGGCCCTGCCTCTGGCTACAAGGGTCATGTTCTCTAACCTTGTTTGTTCAATGACCTCTGCCCTACTTCGTCACTGCGTTCCGCTGCCCATCGACCGGCAGTGAGCTGTGGCATGCGTTTACCACACACTCATACAAATGGAGCCTGAAGCCACATGATTTTCCCCACAGGGAATTTTTAAGCGGAATCGTGCATGCGCATGAAGTCTGTCATTCTCTCTTGTTGTCTTGTGTCTGGTACTTTTGATTTGTAATCTTTGAAACTGCGTCAACATCTTGCAGCCATGGTATTACCAACTTCCCTGTAAAACTGATTCAGAGCACCTAAGTGATGATTTATGACTAGAAGTTACTTGGCTCATGAGCGCACATGCACATTAGGAACAGGCACGAGAGGGGCTGATTTGAAATGGTGCTGTAACATACCTAAAATACTTTCTGTAACTTACAAACTTTAAAATCAACATAGAACAACCTTCATAAGCCATTTTGCTTCCAAAATGTGGCACCTTTATGAGTGAGAATTTAACACTAAAAAAAATGTTTACTGAACTAGGCTTTATCTGTCAGATAATGATTGGATTCTGATATAAGTGGGCGTTACGGACCAGAATGAAGCTGAGAGGGTCTAAAAAAATGAGGGCTTGGTGACTTTTTATTTACTTTAAACTTCATTTTTAACACAAGGTTTATTTTTTTTGTAAGAGGAAGAGACTTTTATTTCATGAATATGATAAATCTACTCTCTGCCTTGGCCCATTCAAAAAAACTACAAAATTAAATAAAAAAATGTCTGTGTGCCTTGACAGAATCCCGAGTCGGAAATGTCAGAAGGAGAAAGGGTCATGCACCGACCCCTGCTGCACCTCAGCACCTGTCCAGGACTAGAAATCTGCTCAGGCTTTCTCTACTTCCATTCTATCTCTGTCTGTTCTGTTATGTAAGATGCACTAAACAGTGCACAGGCCTCTGAATGCAGTAGAGCCGCTTATATAAGACCCAGAGCCGGCCGATTGGAAAGGCTAGCTTCTGTAGTCCGTTATTATGACAGTTCCTCGTGTTCATTAGTATAAGTGCATCTTCCAAAAATAGATCTTTATACTTCCTCTGTGGAGAGTTTTGACGGATGATTGCCAGATATAAGAAATGTTTACTAGTACGGCAAAATGATTCAGCACAAACGACTGATTCCAGTGCTTGGACATCTATTTTATTTTGGGGCTGGGAAAAATCCTCCAAATGAGGCACAGTTTAAAGATATAAACAACAGCCTTGAGGGCCTAATCCTGCTTGCATCGTTACTGGATCCTTTGAGGATCAGAGTCGCCCAACCTCTTCTCCCAACCACAATCACTCACATGTGTTAAAGAAATCCCCACCCCCCAAAAACAGCATCTCTTAATCTGTCCTGCTCCATTTTCAGTTTGCATAATCAAACATGTTTACACACCCGTAAAGCCAAGTGTTAGCCGACATGTTTTTAAAACTCTTTCTGGCAAAACTCTTTCTGGCAACACTCATGCTATCTCAAGCTCTGTTTACACCTGGTATTAAGATTTTTATTTTTTTTTTGGTCGATCAGATCAAAAGTAGAAGACGGAGACACATACACCTTTATACCTGGTATTTTATTCCGTCTCTTGTCAACTTTCAACCACTTCTTGCCGGGTTTCTATTGGCGGGTAAATGAAGGTCTTTCGATCTAATGGACAAAATAAATTTCACAATTAACGTATAAACGCGACCAAAGAAGATAAAAACATATCGAGAGCATCAGCTTTTGTTTCTACTCTGATAGCCACAAGTGTTCGAAATCAGGAATGGTGAGAGAACACCATGCTTGGTACATTTTTCGTCTTAAAACCAAACTTGGGTCTCCTGCTGACTCGGTTTAAATCCTGTGTGGCTAGCGAGCTTTCTATAAGGTTTATGCATTAAGTCAGTAGGTGAAGAGTAGGCAGTCTTTTGTGGATGTTTGAATGCTTTTGACCACATGAGTGTTTACACTACGAATGCAAAATATTTTTTTATTACAAAACATTTATATATATTTTTTTTTTTGTAGAAACCAAAATTAATAGTAAATTGCACAATTACAAAGAAACTGCAAGACGTTGAAATAATTTACATTTTGAAGTACAAGTACTGAAATATTACTTTCTGCTCCAATAATCGGTTTTATTTACAACTGTGTATTTGAAAATGGTATTTATTTAATAAACATTGTATTGATGTGTATCAGCACTGCTGTCACAAACCCTTGCATTTTTCATCTGTATCCCTGCTACGCACCATTAAAATCAATAGATTTGGCAGCGTTCGCTGACATGGCTTGTAGTGTGTAGGGGCCTTAATGTTACCTTGCTAAACCTCATTAACCCATCCTCGAGGCAACTTTTGGCTGAAATATGGTGGGTTTGACTATGCACGGCTAACATTTATGGTGTTATGGGGGAGAAATAAGGTAATTGTTGAGTAGTCGGCACTCAATAATAGTTGCATGCTTCTGTTTATGCTCTAGTTCGTCTTTATGGCATGCTATACGTGCCAGGCTTGTGTAAAGATGCCTGTATTGTTTTAGAGGGCTTGAGTGTTTAGCATTCTCATCAGGACTGAATGATCCTGTTGATCCACAGAGGCCAGCACCATTAGCAAAGGCACAGCCCAATTTAAATAAGAGAAGGGGTCTTTTAAACATTAATCGGTGCGCTGGTTTAGCTTCAACCCTTGGGAAGAGCAGCGAATAATGTTTAAAAGATTAAGCCACGCACATTCTCTTACCCTGGCTATTTGGTTCTTGTTCAGAAACATGAAAACATCTACAGAGTTCTCATACTTGAAACCACAGTGGTTTTCTTTACGCCTGCAAATATGCAAAACATGCCGCTGTGATCTCAGGTCTTGTTATCTTCACAGTCAGGGCCCTGGGTGTTGTCAGCAGGAACTGGAGTGCGGGTGCTATTCGGGGTCAACATGATCTCAAACAGGCAACTGCCGAGACAAACCTCTCACCCCACATCCAATCCTGAAAACAAGGTCACCAGCAATCCCAGTAAGCTCCCGATTACCTCCTTACCACAGGAAGACTGACTCACAAAATCCTCCTGAAGCTTTGTATATGGATCACAAAACATTGAAATGTTGAGATGTGGGCGCTAACATGGGAAATGCTTGCTCAGATCTATAATAATAATTAATAATTCGTTACATTTATATAGCGCTTTTTCTGAGACCTCAAAGCGCTTTACATGGAAGGGGGGAATCTCCTCAACCACCACCAATGTGCAGCATTGCAAGATCTGGCTTGCAACCAATAAGAGCCCATTCCCCTCTATTTTTGTTGACATGAATTCCTGCCCTATTCCATCTCCAGACCTCAAACCCATTAGAAACCATTATATCCTTAAAAAAAAAAAAGGGCAAGCCAAATGGGATTAGTGTAGGTGTCGTGTGGGGAATTTGTTTTCCATTTTAAAAATCCCTTGTACCAATATCTCTGAAGCATATTTTGATGAACTGTAATGACTCCGAGAACCGATACATCACGTATTTGTTGTTTCTATATACTTTTCACTTGTTTCTCTCCATTAATGTAGCTATGGTAGTTGGAATGTCACCAAGTTCTAAACAAACAAACCTAAAACAAATTATTAAAAAAACTCAGCAAAGGTGACCGCGCCATTCCCTAGTCATATAAAGGACTCAATTTACTAATTTAGCTTTGAATCAGAAATAAGGCAGTTGGTTTTTGTTAAATACAAGTGGTGAAATCATTAGTGTAATATTTAACTGGATCGAAATTTAAATGCAAGCTTATTTATGAAAATACAACAAATATTTGAATATTCAGTTTTAAGCTTGCATCTTGCACTCTTCCTCTTTGTGTTAATGGTTATTCTGTGAATTAAAACACTAGAGCTCTGTTGTCTCTCTGTGTTTACTGGATTACATGCGCTCTGACAGCAGAGCAGGTTTAACCGCATTTGTAGATGAACTGTAGTAACCTACACCTATTTAAGCTGAGTGTGAATTACTCAGGAATGATGTTAGGTTGTCTCCACACCCAATTTAATTTTGTTCAGTTTTTTTTTTTTTTTTTGCCCACAGCATTATTACCGTTTGCCAAATCGATGCTGAATGCATCACTTACCAGAGGCGTTTGCTCACAAAGGATCTCTTTGTTTGAATTCCTGTTTTTGCTTCAGTTTTCATCTGAATTTTCTTGTGTTTGAGCGAATGATGATTAACGCTTTGTGGTTTAGCGAGGAGGTGTTTACCTGTGATGCATGGCAGGGTTTACTTGAGTTCGTTGACTGAGAGTAACCCCAGCTACACACATGGCTCAGAGCAATGTTATTTGACTAACTCTGAAACCACATTGTTTCGAAGGGCGCCTGAAAAGAATGAAACCCCTGTGCGGATTGCCCTCTTTGTTGCAGTCTCCGGGCAGAAGCTTCTCGTTTCATTTCAGAGGAATGTTTTGTTCTTTGCGTCAGACCCCAAAACATCTGGCCCCCCATGATGACTTTGCCTGAATCTGAGAAGACAAAACGATTAGTAGGGAAAGAATTAGGCAAAATTAGTGACCAGAATCCTATTAGTTAAAAATTACAGTAAATTAATTACAGAAAATAATTGCCAGAGTTTTTGCGTTCTCTTGCAAAACTTGATTTTGCAAGTTTCTGCAAAAGCATTGAAAGGTGTTTTTTTTTTTACCACCATGTTCCTTTAGTTTGACCACCTCAGTTTGTCTGAAATGTTTAAAAATATTTCACATTTTCAAGCTAGTTCAATAAAAACATATTTACAATCTTGCCAACATTCAGCCTATATAAACCCTTTAATGTCTCACAAACCTACTATCAGCTACTTTGAAAGTGCCATAAACTTTGTGAACTCTAAAATAATTTTCTCCTGCCTGTCATGATTCACTTTCCAGCCATACATCAGGGGAAATTCTGCAGAAAGTTGCACTGCATTTGAAACCAAAACCTCAAACCCACAAAAGCCCTCCTTCGCAAAGCTCAAGCTCTCTCAGATATCACGGCATGACCCATTTCTTGTCAGCAGAAGGGTGCAGGCGTTTTTAATTGAATTCTTCCAGTTACATGATCAAGTTCTCCTGCTGCAATGTGATTGTTTCTTTTGTCTTTGTGTGAGGAACTGTTGTTTCAGAATAGCATAGCGTACTTCTCAGATGATTTAGGAACTTCAAAGAAAGCGGTGCATGTTTATGCTTCTTTAGTTTTATTTTATTAGTTTGGTAATACAATGGGGGGAAAGTTTCACATTTGTTGTGGAGATGTGGTAATAGGACATCATGATTTCATGCAGTTATTGCAGTAACCGCAATATAATGCGGTGTGGATGCTTTAATAAGCAGTTTACTACTAGGGGTGTAACGATACACCAATGCCACGGTTCGGTTCATATCACGGTTTTGGAGCCACGGTTCGGTTCGGTTCGGTTCTGTTTGCTGTGGGGGCAGGGTTCATGGCAGGGCACCAGCAATAATAACGCTAGATTAACTTTAACTTTATTAACTGAACTTTATACAGTGGCTTCAGCCTTTCTTTAGAGCACTTAGCACACCTGAGTTAACTAAAATGAAATAAATGCCTCCACTGACTAGTCAGAAATAAACTGCACACCTGAGTAGGGTTGCCAACTTCAGAAAAGTAAAATGCGGGACAATCGTGGTTCTTTATAGGAAAACAAGGGACACTCAAAATATTTGTACTGCATCGCACAATGTACATTTCATTGTCTGCAGACAGTTAAGTATATGTTTAAAAGGTTATCAGACAAACACATTTGTATTGCTTAACCTATTTATGTACAATTTAATTCTAAAAATTATTGTAAAGTCATACAAACAAAATGTCACATTACAAACAAACCACCATTCAAAATAACAGCATTTATCTGAAATAGAAAGCTTTTTTAACATTATACATAGGCCTACAGTTCAAAAGTTTGAGGTTTGTAAGATAATTTTTTGGGGGAAAGAAATTAAAGAAAGTAATTGCCTACTTTTATTCAGCAAGGATGCATTACGTTAATCAAAAGTGACAGTAGCCTACATTTATAGTGTTACACAAGCTTTCTATTTCAAATAAATATCTTATGATCTTTACATTCTTCATAGAATCCTGGGGGGGAAAAAACAAACCAGTCTTAAACATTAATAATAATCAGAAATGTTTTGTGAGCATATTATTCCCTCAGGTAGATTACATGTTTTCTTGCGTGGCTGGATGTTGGACTCATGAACAATAATCACGTTGTTTGCATTCGCTAAAATTGATTTGCCGAAATCAAAACGTGGACAGTGAAAAGGAATTACCGTTAGCGCGAGACGAGTCCGGCTTGAAGCGGAAGCGACCAGACGGCAGAGGATTATGTTCGCAAAACAAACAATGATTTGTCTCAAAACGATGATTAAAAAATGCTGTGATATGTCATCATATTGGATGATGACAGGTGTCGGTGATTCGTGATCAGCACTGCTGCTGTTGCTGCTGTATCAGTCAGTGGTTGTGACCGGAGGGTCTTCAATCTCAATATGAGTTGCCATCCTGAAGTGCGTATGTAAACTCTCGAGCGTGATCGATCACCCAAATCACGTGACATGCACTTTATTTAGTAAATAATATTATAATAATATTTAGTAAAACTACAGCTCTTATTAGTTGTTAAAAGTGTACTCATTAATAACTATTTAATCAAATGTCAAGGAAGAAAAAAATAGTTTTGTGACAAAGTGATGTGAGAGTTGGGCCGGGGCAGCAGGGGGCGGGGCGCGTTCGGTTCGACATGAGAGTATCGCGGTTCGAACCGTGGCTGTTGTATCGCGGTTTGTCGGTTCGGTTTGAATAGCGTTACACCCCTATTTACTACACACAGAATCATATCTTTATAACATGAATGCTGTACCTTGTGCACACGTACACTCAACATTCAAACTCACTTGAACGAGTTGGTGAGAGAGAGTGGAGCACACCTGTTGCCCCCAGACCCCCCCCCCCCCCCCCCCCAACCCTAATCTGATGGAATTAAGACACTAGACTCCTCCACAACCTGCTGCTCTCAGCTGCTCTTAGCTTAAAAAGTCTTCCCTTGTAAAAAAAAAAAAAGTACACTTCAGCATACTTTTATGGGACTTATTGTGGGAATTATATACACTACCAGTACCAGTCAAAAGTTTTTTTTTTTATCACAGTTGTGGAATTTTTTTTCTTTTTCAGGATTCTATGAATAGAAAGTTCAAAAGAACAGCGTTTATTTGAAATGGAATCTTTTGTAACATAATAAATGTCTTTACTGTAACTTTTGATCAATTTAATTCATCCTTAATGAATAAAAGTATTGATTTATTTATGGACAAAAAATAAAAATTCTTACTGACCCCAAACTTTTGAACGGTAGTGTTTAATGTTACAAACGCTTTCCATTTCAGATAAATGCTGTTCTTTTGAACTTTCTGTTCCTCAAAGAATCAAATCATCGTAATAGAATGATTTCTGAAGGATCATGTGACACTGAAGACTGGAGTAATGATGCTGAAATTTCAGCTTTGATCACAGGAATAAATTACACTTTACTATTCACATAGAAAACAGCGGTTTTAAATTGTAATAAGATTTCACAATATTACTGTTTTGTTGTTGTACTTTTAATCAAATAAATGCAGCCTTGGTGAGCAGAAGAGACTTATTTTAAAAACATTACAAATATTACCCATCCAAAACTTTAGTTGTGCAGCTCTAATATTTCCAGTTTTTGGGAATCATGCTCTTTGGTAACAATGGTAAAATCACTGTAAAATGGTCTCTAGTGGCATATTGCTTTAATGTGTCTCCTTTACTAATCATTGGCCGCCTTTTATGGATGTTCACACCAACCCATTCAACCCACACACAGTGAATGATCATATTGTGTAGCAGTGTTTGTTGATGAGTGGCTGCATCAGCACAGCTGAGTGTTTCTAAGATTAGTCACGTAAAGAGCCTGACTGAACCAGCGCCGCACGTTCCATCCTGGAGTAGCTTGAGTTTGGCCGCTAGTAACCTCTCTCCCTGCCTCCCTCCCTGCCCCCGTCAGCCTCCTTTGTTTTGCCTGCCAGGTACAGTAATTCATCACATGAGTCTGATGTCACCACAGGGAAGTGTCTCGTCAGGCCGGGCGAGACTTTCTTTGTCAAAACGCAGGTCTTGTTTATTTGTCTAACCTATAAATCCACCTCAACTTTCATTTTCCGCCTTTTTTATAATGTCCCTTTTTTCATCCAAAGTCAATGTTTATCAGTCCAGGGCTTTTGTCGGCAGGACTGCGCAAACTGATATGCCATTTGTTTGTTTTCCTAAAGAGTCATCGCCTATGTGAGCAGAGCAGGAATGTCTCTTAGCCTGTTTTGGTGTTCCCATGCTCTTCTGTTGGCTGGGGGAACAGAGGCATGCTGGGGTAAACATCAGCCCTGTTTGGTCTCCCAAACCTCATCTCAGGGGACTTGCAAAGTTGTAGTGGACATAAGGGCTTTGGGTCAGATATTCATAAACCTAAAGGAGCCAGAGCTGGTTAGTACAGGAACAAGGGAGGTTTGGGCAGAAGTTAACCATGATGCTGTTAAACTGGTTTGTGAAGAACCACAGGAGCAGATGAGCAGCTGATACAGTACAAGCAAATTCAACTTGTTTTTCCCTGAACAGAAGTGTGATGCAGTCATACAACTGCAAAAACATGATAATAATAATACATTTAAAATAAATGGTGTTTTATATTATCATAATTATTATATTTAATGTAAAATGATTGGTCTTAATATAAAAAGAACATTAATAACTAATAATAATAATAATGTTACACTTTAATATAAATAAAAGTAGTTAACACCAATAACAATTTTAGTTAATATTAATTATTAATAGTGTTAAATATGATCTCATTTGTTTTATTTTAACTCTATGATGCAGAAATGCAACCAAACATTTGTTTCATATTTACATTTCTATTTGTTTTTCCTCAATTTTTTCTTTATATTTGAAATCCTACTCAATGACAAATGTTTGTTTTGTTTTTACTTTTTGATTCATAGTAATGTTCTCTCGTGTTTTTTTTATGTCCTGCTTGTCTAATCATCTTTTAGTGACTGTTGTTGATCCCGGAAATCATTGCTCAAATACCTTATTGTTGACTTACAAAGCGGTTTAGTTAAATTATGTCTATCTGTTCATTTGACAGCTGAGCAGGAAGCAGTCTAACTCTTAGTCAAGGTGAAAAACATTCCCTTAGAAGAGAATCAATAAATAAAAAGATAAGTTGATAACAAACCACTGTTCTAACGGCTGCAAGCTTGGTTTGTGTGACTTTAATGTCAAGTTGTATCCTTGAGACTTTCCTGCTATTGATCGATCAGAGAACAAATACTGACAGTCCCACAGACAGCTGAAAGAAGATCTATCTTCAGTAAAACACACGATTAGCACTCCTGAATTACAGCTACAGGGATTTATGTCAGCTTTATGTCAGCAGTGAGTTGTGAATGTGCTTTTCATGCACTGTATTGAGACGGCATGCTTATCGTTTAGTAACACACCGGCGGGGTTATGCATTAGGGCCCTTATAACCTCAGGAGTTGCTACGCTGCCAGATAAGAGAGATAAGAAAGAGACTGGAGCAAAAGTCAAACCACTTCACGCACAAATACAAAGTTCTCCTGTTTTGTTTTCAAAGTGAAAGTGTCTATTTGGAATGGAAACCGTCATTTCTGCTTTTTGTGACCTTTTGCTATTTTCCAATTAATTTTTATTCACTTCTGGTTTTCACTATTCCCTTTTAAAGGGACCATCAACCTAAATTATATCTATTCATGGATCTTATTTTGAAATGCTAGTTGGATGTAGCATGTGAGAGCATATATGACGCGTTTTGTAATTCAAGTTCCCCATCACCTGCTTCAGTCTGTGTATATCCGCTCTCGCTTTCCTGTTGTACCACCTGTCCACATCCATATGTGGTTCCCTCACTTTCCACAGTACCACCTGCTTGCGTCCGTAACAAACTCTCACACTTTTTGTTTTCTCTTGCTCTACAGGCACCTGTTTTTTATGCATGTGAAAGAGGATCTGCACCGTGGACATCTGCGGATGTGCTCCGAACAAGCCGAAGAGCTCAGCGCCCTCCTAGCCCAGGCCGAGTTCGGGGACTATAACCAGAACACAGCCAAGTACTGGTACACTGAACTCTGTCCCACAGAACCCAGCCAAGCCACCATCAACAGGTAAACCAACACGCCGATCACAATTATCACTTCCATTGTATTTGTATCGTATTTTGTGTTCTGTGTTTAATAGAAGTTAAGCTATTAAATTAACGAATTAATTATAATTAAATAATAATTATGCTCTATGCTGCGTTCCAGTCCACTTTTAGACACGCACTTGCGAACTTCCCTAAGCACTTCCCCTTGTGGGAATCCCTGCCGCCATTTTGAAGTGCGTTCCACTTCATGAAGTGAATGAGGGAAGTTTATATGGACAGACCCTCGTTCCCTCAATTTTGACCGAGGGAGCGAGTCTACTTCAAATGTACACTTCAGGCACCTATATGTCCCACAATGCAGTACGATTGTGATGTCACCACATATCTCGTCTAATCACCACCACAACAGACAACTCTATGATATATTAATTATAATTTGTATAATTAAAAAACCCAAACACACCTATAAACATTTGGATGCTGCATTGAACAAATTCTTAAAGGAAAAAAAATTTAAATAATAAATCAACTCCATAGCTGATTCCAAGTGATCAAGGGCTTAGGACGTTCCAATTCAGCCCATTGCAGTTTCCGCCAGTAGTGAGCACTCGTGCAACGCAAGAAATGACGTACATCCGAGTGAACGAGACGGAGGGAAGTTAGCGAGTGAAGGGTATGACAATTTTTGGACTGGAACGGAGCACTAATCTGTGGTCTCATGCGTACTTCTGATCCAGGGATGTGTGGTTGTTAACAAAGCTCAATAGTGTTTGACTAATTACAGTTCTCCTTTGTAGAGTTCTGTTCAGACTCTTTAACTTGTTTTGGATGGATAACAGACAACCTAATCAAATACAATCAAAGTGGATTAATGATATCTGTCTCTAGTGATTAATCATTATTGTCATCAAATCAAATTAAGACTAATGCTTACATGAAGAAAATCAAAGCGCTTCTTACAGGCTAACACAAGCCATGGACTTTATCAGTGATTTAATATAATGTTAAATTACTTGTTTTTGCTAGACATGCATAAAATATTGGTGACTTTTTTTGGTTTCTCTGTTACATTTTCTTTTAAAATTATCTGTACGAGACTGTTTTTGGCTGATAATGGAAGTAGATATCAGGTTCCAGTTTAAACATTAAATCATGTCGTTATTGGCCATAATAAAAGTAATTGTCAGCTATCGATAGTATGGTATATTCAATTTATTATATTAATTTATATTAAAATATATCATTAATTTATATTAAAACACATTATATTCATTTATATTAACTTATATTTTATTAATTTATATTAAATGATGTTATTATAAACTTGTATTATTGTGTTACTATATTATTATAATATTTTCCTGTATTAGTCTGATTTCACGGCAGACAAGGCAATAGCAAAACCTAAAATTCAAAACCAATATTAACAAAGATTTTTACTCCTGTCCCTCTCCCTCAACCTCTCTCCCACTTTTCACTTGATCAGCTGGTGTAATTTTTTGGACTCAATGTGTCTCTTGATTTTGGCAGTATCATAGCCAAGCACAAGGCTCTGGAGGGTTTGAGCCAGGCCTCAGTGGAGTACCAGGCCCTGCAGCTGGTGTCGTTGCTGGAGCATTATGGGGTGGAGTGGCACTGGGTGCGGGACGCTGAAGGACAGAGGTTGGCTATCGGAGTGGGACCAGAGGGCATAGCCATCTGCCGAGAGGACTTCACCCTGGTTAACAGGTTAGACTTTGATGCGGTGACGCAGCCTAAAGCGCTCCTGATGGCGTCATTTTCATAAAATGACACCCAGAGCAAATCTCCGGATCAGTCATGACTCATGTAACATTAATTCAATGTGCCATTACTGCCTTTTAAATGTAATGTGTCATATTTTCCCTTCAATGCAGGATATCCTATCCCATAATACAAATTGCCACGCAATCAGGGAAGACTGTGTACTTGACTGTCACCAAGGAAACCAGCGACAGTGTGGTCCTGCTGTTCAAGTTAATCAGTAATCGAGCAGCTAGTGGGCTGTACCGGGCGATCACAGAGACGCATGCCTTTTACAGGTGAGACATTCACAAGTGAAAGCACCATAAAACCCTTCAGTGAGCACAATGATGCATCATTACATTCTTAAACGTGATTTATTTTTTCATGTTAATGTGCAGTTAAGCAGCTTTGCCAGTCTTGACACTACACGCCTTGTGCACAGCTTTTACCTCCAGTTTCACAGACAAGGCTTAAGCCTGACTTCAATGCATGTTTGAGCTGTTTTGACTGAAAGCAACTTGCAATAATACATCTTAAAATATGTCAGTGCCATTGTTTTGTCTCAAGATGCACACCAGTAATGTTTATTTTCTAAGGCATATTTATACTTATACTTAAATTTCCTAATTGAACTAAGGCTTAATCCCGGCTTAATGTAAACCCTGTTTGTCAAACCAGGCCCTTAGTGTCTAGCATGCTTTAGCTTACCTGTCTGGACCTCTTAAAATGTTGTTTTTTAGGCATTGTTCTCATAGAGAGGTAATAATCTCTCTTTGGCCTGTTTATTGTTAAAGTTCTATAGTATTTTCTTTGTAGAAAGCCTGTGTCAGCACTTTGCTCTGTTTGAGGCGTTTTGTGCTTTACATGATTAGATGCTTTTGTTTTGGACTTTCTCTGAGCATTTTATTGCAAACTAACGTTGACCTTTATTTGTAAAACCGCTAGTTGTGAAAACGTCTTGCGTCGTCAAACATGTTACAAGGTAACTAACAGTCTGTACAAGTGGGTCAGCCTTAAACGTACCTCGAAAATAAAAATTCTAATAAAATCCCATCAATCAATCAGTAAATGCTTACTGATGCTCAGTAATTCTAAAACATTAGTTGTCATAACGTCACAATGCAAAAGAACGTAATAAATGGGGTAAAATGCATGACCCAGATCTCGCTGATAAACTGATTTATTTTTGAGTTGAATTCAATCTTTGAGAAGATTGAGGGAAAAAAACTGAGATTGAGACGTTGCTCTGTAGCAACATTCCCATTATCTAACCTAGACGGTGTTATATACGTCTGGCAATAAAACTGCTTTCACCTTTTGAAATGTGTTAGTGTGTAAGGTACGGTTTCTTTAGCCCTCGATAAGAGATTTTACTGCCAAGACGTTGAAGAATCGAGCCAGCCGCTGCTCTCTGCCCTTGAACTCTAACAAGCAGCACCATCCTTCATTTTCACAACTACAGCAGCTTTTCAAAAGCCCATTATTTCTGATGGATAATGGATCATTTGTGCCGCTGTGTGGCAGACGCTGAGCAGATAATGCGCTAATGTGTAATATGCCATCTTGCTAACCTATCACTCTTGCTTTTGTCTGCAGGTGCGACACCGTGACAAACGCAGTCATGATGCAGTACAGTCGGGATTTCAAGGGTCACCTGGCTTCACTTTTCCTCAATGAGAACATTAACCTGGGCAAGAAGTACGTATTCGACATCCGTCGGACCTCCAAGGAAGTGTACGACTACGCCAGACGCGCGCTGTACAACGCCGGTATCGTGGACCTGATGTCGAGGCCGGGGGAGCGCACTCCGTCGTCCCGCTCGCCGTCCCGTGACCAGGAGGGGGCGCTGGACTGCGGGGGCTGCCAGCAGAGCCGCTCGCTACAGGAGAAGCTGCAGAAACTCAGAGAAGCGCTGCTGTGCATGCTGTGTTGCGAAGAAGAGATCGACGCCGCGTTCTGCCCCTGCGGTCACATGGTCTGCTGCCAGAACTGTGCTACACAGCTGCAGGTCAGACAACATTTGGGTTTTGGGGAACATTTTATCCAATATTGCGGCAAAAAATGTTAATGATAAATCTGTCGTGATATCACAAAGAAGAAAAAAGTAGCTTGGCATAATCTTTTAGTATTATTTCCTAAATCGATCTTTTAAATATTAATTTCTTAAATATATTTTAATATTAATATTTGGAAAATTTTGTTCAAATCAAAGCCATGTGGTGCAGCTAACATGCATAAATAAAACAAAATATAAAAGTTAAAACCTTTTTGTGACAAGGCAAGGCTAGTTCAGGTTGTAAAATGTCATGTGGTGGGACAATTTAATTATATGCATTAATTAATGATATTTGTGAATAAAAATAAAAAAAAATCACCCAAGTAAAAAAAAAAAAGATTAAGATGTGTATACTCGCATACATTGTGATTTTAAGTGTGATTTATATACTATTATAGTGTTTATTCATATTTTTAATTGGCTTTTATTTTGTTTTACTTTTAGTGCTTTTCTTTCAATATTTCCTTTTAGCTGTAATTTCTTTTTAATTCATTTTAGCCAAGGCAACATGTATTTATTTTCTCACCTAATATTTATATTTTAATTATCAAACTATTTTTTTAATTTTAGTTAAAATAACAACACTGCCCCCATGTATTCAAAGTGTAAAGAAATGACTTTTGAATTAGTTGGACCACATGAAATTTTTTAAATTGAGTCATTAAATTGAAACTTGAAAATTTAAAGTTTGTTTTGTTTGTATACATAAAAAAAAGAAGATGATTTTTTCTGTTTCTTAATCACTGACACTTTTATGCCATTGCTCTAGTATAATTGTTTTTCTGGAAATGTTATTAAACATTAACCATAGATATTAAATAACAAAATGGTAATGCCTAGTTTTGTATAATCCAGTGAATTAAATGTACATTTCATTTGCATCTCTTTTGACTTTTCTCTGTTCATTTATAATTTGATGGACATAAAACAAAAGGTTTATTCATAATAAATGGCATCAGTACAAAACGACTTAAAGGTATAGTGGAGGATTTTCCCGAATTTTAGAAAAGAACCGCCCTCTCCACTTTTTGAAAAAATGCACATGCGCAACACTCTACCTGCTCCCGAGAGGGAACGCCTATTAAACGTGTGCACGAGAGATGGCTAGCATCGCTAATCATAGCTTACATTAACTTTTACTAGCAGTGATTTTAAATGGATTTCTCCAAATAGCATGCCAAACTTTACCTGTCGAGTAGAAACTTTGCGACTGAGGCATCAGTGAGAAGCCCAACCTGTGCTTTTAGCGCACGCCAGCGTGTGAAATATTCTCCCAAAAACACTCTGGTCTTGTTTCTTTCTTCAGAGGCCTTTCTCTTCTTGTCATACAATTCGTAGACACTTTCTCTTGCGACCCTCAGACATTTTGAAAACCCGGTGAGAACGGCGAGCTTCAATGAATGGCTGAAACCGTAGCTCACCACACATATACACTTGAAAGTGCGCATGCGCAGAAAGCGAAAACTACCTAGGGACGAGCACGTACGACGGCCTTACTTAAACATATCACAAGAATGATTGACAATTAGGAGGACCAAGACTTGATGATCCACCCGGAAAAATAAAATCCTCCACTATACCTTTAACATTAGGTTACCAAAGATTTTAGTTACAACATTATAATAAAAAAGCGGAAAAATTATAAAACCGATAAAGCTCACTTAAATAAACAAGTAAACTGATTCATGTTATAGATCTTATTGACTTGTTTGAAATGCATCCCTTCACACTACCCCATTAGCCCTACAACATTTAAACAAAGTAAAGTTACTAATAGCTGTGCAAATACATCTACCGTGATATAAGCGGTATGTCAAAAATCTCTACTGTTGACACTTTCTTTAGCATGGCATAAGATATCCAGCCTTAATAATTGCAACTATCTACCACAAGACTTTTATACCTTTATTTAAGAGCTATATAACAATAATGTTATTGTGGTGCATGCTGACTGAAGTCTGTTGTTTTATCTTTACAGTCATGCCCAGTGTGTCGGTCAGAGGTGGAACACGTCCAGCACGTCTACTTGCCAACGTGCACCAGTCTGCTCAACCTGACCATCGGCAGCGGCAGCAACAGCCCTGAACCCATCCACCGAGGGGTGGCCGCCCACACCTGCACTACCAACGACTATTCCACCAGTGAAAAGATCTACCAAAACTAAGCTTGCCTACCGCTTTTCCACAGGACTTTAATTTCAGTTGACGCGGTGGCAGACTGAGAGTCTGAGCGCCGCGGCGGTTGGGTTGCTCCTCATTGAAATGTTGTTTTTGAAACCATTGAGGAAACCATGATCTTTTGATGTTTATGAATGTTTGTCTCTTAAATTAATTGTATCAGTTGATCTGATAAATGTATTTTTGAAAGTGTTTTTTCTTTTACTTGTCCATACGCAACAGCATGCAGAACGTTCAAGCTGATATTTGTCTCATAAACCTGCACAAATCTGTATCCCATGAGGAATTGTATAGTTTAGGGAGCTGCTTTTGTTTTCCTAATTTAATTTAATTTTATGTTTTGCTTTTAATATGCATTGTCCATGTGTTTTTTTTGTGTTTTTTTTTGCAGTGGATTTGAGTTTGTCTTCTTAGTTTCCATGCCAATGAAGAGGTATTTATGGCGAGGGGCACAAACCCTTGCAGCACTTTTGAGTAGAGAGGAAGTTGTCGAACTACTGATCCTCCATTCATATATAGATTACCAGCTTCCGACACTCCAAACCTGGTCTGTAAAGGCTCCTCAGAGGTTTATTCTTTCTAATATGCTTTATTTCACAGATATGGTCAACCAGTGATTAGCTTTGAATTTAAAGGGTACTGAATGATCTGCTAACCATTTTATGAGATTTTGACCTTTTTATGCTTTGTTTTTGTGGAAGATGTGATAAAAGGTATCTATAGGAAAGTTGTTTTGTTTTTTAAACAAGAAATTATCTAATTGACACTGTCACTTTACCAAGGAGTTTCCTAAGTGTATTGTTCCTAGGGGTTTGCCTTAATGTAGCAGCAACACAGTGTGTTTGATATGCATTCTTTCTTTGCACAGACTATTATTGAGAGATGAAGAGGACTATTTTCTTTACTGCTGACACAATATTGAACGTCACAGCAGGGGATATTTTTTCAATTTGTACATGTAGGATTTGTTTCTGTTTGTTTGAAGCAAAAACTATTCTCTGTAAATATAGAAGTAACTCTCAGTCTTTTATATTTCTTTGAACGAGAGGTATTAATAAAGCTGTTTTTTAAACTAACATTGTGAGTGTGTGTATGTTTTTGTCAAGCAAACTGTCCTAGTTTCCTGCTTTGTTTTTCTTACGTTAATATGGTAGAGCCTGGCTACTTGGCACATTATACACCGCAAGTTAAGTTATAAAACACAAGCAGAGATAATACACCTCTGACCCTCCAAGAGTGCACAATGACTCTTGAGGGCAAAAGTCTTTCTGTCATCAACCATTAAAATGTGAATTCAGGTTAGATTGATGGTGAGAATCGGAGCAAATATGTGTTGTCAACAGAAGAAAACACTGGAGGGTGTATTTGTACCAGTTTAGGCTTAACCTGTGTTCTTTTCTACAATTCATGGGTTATGTGTCCTCATTTTGGAGATTTAGGGGCTTTACACAACACCATTTTCAACAAAAAAGGAAGACATTTTATGCGTTTTGGCCGTTCATTTACATGGCAACGGTGTTTTGGGGGCCTGAAAATACAAACGTTTGGAAACGGAAATAAAAAGTGCAAGTTTTTGAAATAATAACATTACTGTCTTTGAGTAAACTACAAAAAAAATAATTATTTGTCACGTTTCATGCATGTGCAGATATTCCTTGTTCAGCTGATGTCTCTGTTTTCACACCTCTTTTTTTCTTTTTGTTTGCACACTTCTGCTTAAGGGAAATTAGCTTTGACCCACGTGACATCACTGACATGTGCATATAGGCCACTGCAACTGCATGCCAGAACCTGCTGCTGCTTCGGATTTAAATGTAGTGCGCAACCTTACGTAATAGTGTTTTGGAAGACATGTTGTTGTGCTATACCTCTGTAAATGTGCGCAACAGCAGCAACTTACTAAATTAAATTCAAATTACAATCATGATCGTATTTTCAATTTGACAAGACATTTGTGTGTTCTCAGCCAGTCAAGAATCCATGACACGTTAACAGTATGGATGGGATTTTTCGTGTGGATCTGGTACTCCCTGTCTATGAAAACGTTAACCAACTCTTTAAGATATGTTAAATACACAAGTATGTTACATCAAAATGCATGTTTTGAGTATTGATTGCCATTTTAATAGCCTTTCAGCGCCCTCTAGTGGTAAAGAGAAGATAAAGTTACTGTAATAATTAGTCATTGAGACTGATGAGACTTGGTGCTGAATGTGATATTAGTGTGAATGTGTAATATATGCTTACACTTGTTTAGTAATCATGATTTCTGCTGCATTAAATACTGTTTGGTTTTTCAGGTCTACTAGTGCTCTGACTTAGCTGTTGCAGATGAGTGTTAATTAAGTTATGTGATTGACAAACATGATTAAAAAAGTGATGTTAAAGCTTCGATACTTTTTGAAAACCATTTTTACAAATAAATAATGCATAGGCTATTATTCAAATTGATACATTTTTATTGCTCAGAGCTGTTTCTTCTGAAACATCATATGATGATTAAAAATAGAAGCAATGGCAATTAATTGCTGACATACATAAGAATACAGAGCAATGCATTTCATCTGAATAACTTTCGAAATATTACCCAATATTGATGGTTTCACTTCTGTGAAACACTTTAGACAGAAGAGGGCGCCAGTGCTCCAAAAATCTGCATCTACATAAATGTTTTGGAAGTTAGGAAACTTCTTGTCTGAATTTAACCATGTGAATCAAACCACAAAACAAGAATGATATTTTTAGTCCTTCCATAATACATCAATATACTGATGTACCCACACAGGTTAATCGGTAAATAATACTGAAAAACTGTTAAATAGAGAGCATGACCAACAGTGGCGTAATTGCAGGTATTTCATGTCCAGTCTCTTTTTGAAGGGAGCTGTGCTTCACCTTCTGGTGGTGACCTCCATAGAGCTCTCTCTCTCTCTCTCTCTCTCTCTCTCTCTCTCTCTCTCTCTCTCTCTCTCTCTCTCTCTCTCTCTCTCTCTCTCTCTGCTTAAGCTCAGTGTAATATGGATGGGTTGACACTAAAAAACCCATTTGATTCAATAAAGGGGACCTGCAGAGGCTCCATAAACATAAAACGTGCCTGCTTGGACCTGAATTGCCTCTAACCAGACATTTGTGCTGGTCTTATTCGCAGTGTTTACAAGACCAGATCGGCACAATTACCCTCCTGAAGCTGAGCAGATGGTCTGCCGTTTAGACAAAGTTTATTATTTTTTGTTAAAGTCCCCCTGTAGTCAATAATTGTATCCCTTAAAACTCATCTTTGATCACCAAAATTACACATTTAAACGTTCATTCCTGTGACAAAAATTTCTTCATGCCTTAAAATAGCTTTAATGTAACTATACACCCTTGCTTAATTTAGTTAGTATACGTGGATCTATGAATATGCTAATTAGCCCCGCCTCCACCCATTTACGCCAGCTAGGAGATTTAGTCGGTCAACTTACTGAGGTAAATGCTGCACAGTGGTATCGTTCTTTACAACGTCGGACACATTACGGTAATACATATAATTAGCCTTATACTTGAGTATAAAACAGCTAATAGTGTTTTGCTAATGTTACATGAACCATGTAGGCATGGCTACCAGTTTGGCTGCCTCAGTATCCTAAACGTTTTGAACAACTCAGAACATCAGTGGAGAAAGGTACATAGTTCATCATAACATCATAATATAGGCCTACATCATACACCCGCTATATTGCCAAATCTACGCGATTTTTCATATCAACAGAAAACTATCCCTGGATGAACTGGCTTCTCTTGAGACTTGAATGCTTCAGAGCGGTGATATGTTTACGTATCTGATTGGTTACAAGGTAGTTTGTGACGTCAGAAACACCAGCGATTTCAAACGCTTTTGAGACTGTCTTTGGTCCACTGCAGTTTTAAAGAGTCAATATTTAGCAGTGGTGTTGACTTATGAATTTGCACATGGTCTTAAAGCATATTAAAAACATTCAAAACTTGATTTTCACCACAGGGTAAGTTACATTTTGATTTGCCCTCAGTGTGAGTGGAGGGTTTGATTATAGACCGTTTGGAGGCAGGCAGAAGAAACAAATTTAGCCACATTCAAAATTATTTTGAAGGTTGCCGATCATTTAATTTTTGAATGTTTTGTGGGTGTTCAAAATTTTCTTTGATAAGTAATTTTGTCTTTCTCATGTACACTCATGCATATTAGAGAGACAGAGAGACAGACAGGAGATCTGGCCCCCAGGCGAGTCAACAATATATTGTACACCCCTCCTATAAATGAATCGCCCTAGCGCAAGAAGGTGAAAAACAGTATGGCTGCATCCGAAATCGCATACTCTCTTGAGTAGGTACTTATTTTGAATAAGTAGGCTAATTACTTCACAACGCTAAAAAAGTACATTCTATATAGGATGGATGTGTGTAGTATGAATGTAATCTGGAAATACTACATTCACCATGTTGTCATTATCCTGTGACCTATCAGCGTCAGTTGAGTCGCTTCACTGTCATTCACAAATCCTCTCCTGTGGCCTCATGGGATGGTAAAGAAGTGTCCATTGTATGCACACTTCAGAATCTTGCCGAAAGAAGAAGGTGCCATCATTTAAAGGGCAATTTTAACATATTTTGGCTAATAGCTCTTGTCAATTAAGACAGCCTACCAAGGCCATTTTTTAAGACAGACTGTAAAAATGACAGACACACCCATACTGAAAACGGGAATTTTGAAGCAGTTACAGTATGTTTATTTTTGAAAACGTCTCGGTTACATGGTAACCCTCGTTCCCTGAGGGAGGGAACGGAGACGTACGTCGAGAGTGACCGACCGATAAGTCGGTGACGTGAATGTTTCTAATAAGAAACGAGACAAGACTTTTTAGGGTGTGAGAGTGTGGAGATTACATTGTAGAACAATACGTCAAAGTCTTGTCAAATTATGACACAGGCTTTATTTTACTCCTAAATTGAAAAACCCCATAGGAAAATCTCGAGAGAACCAGTGGCAAATTAGTCTTCCGGGTTGATTTCATCCCTGCACCACTCTATAGACCCATGAAGCCATAGGAGAGGAGTTGTGATTTGCAGTGAAATAATGCAACTGGTGCTGGTAGGTCACATGACAATGACAACATGAAGAATGTATTACTAACAACATCTTTTTTAAAAAAAAATTTTTAAACAAGTTCCTACTCAGAGAGTGTGCAATTTTGGACACAATCTATCTTAAAAGATTGCCTTAGTAGACTGTCTAAATTAACAAGAGTTATTACCCAAAAGATGTTAAAAGAGTTGTGAAGGTTTTTGAGTGTTACACAGTTTTATTGTCCTTCAGCTAGAGAGCTACTTTATTTTTTAACAAAATCTTTTGTAATGAAAGTTATTTATTTTCTCAGCAGGTGGTGGGCATTTCTTTCTGCTGTATTACAAATGCTATGAGATGTCTGTTTGAATTCTTCTGCAGTTCAGTGTGAGAGAAAAAATGGAAAAGGCATGATTTAGCTTCACAGTGGAATTGATTTTGAAGCTTAGACACAAGCTTAGACCCCAGACAATATACAGACAGCAGCATTGGTTCTCTAACTGTTGTATCATATTTGATACATACATTCTAAAAGGATTAAAAAATATATATATATAAAAAAAGATTTATGGATAATCAAGTAAACCCAAGTTCCTTCAGTGCAGTAAATGTTCATCTTGAAATATTAACAATATAAAAATGATTCTTGCGTTTACTTAAAAGATTTTACAGCTATAGCTTTTATAAAAGACATGTACCACAACCTGAAAAACAATATACAGACAACAGCACTGATTGTCAAACTGTGGCATGCGAAGTGCCCTCAAGTCTTTCACAGCATGTTTTGGGGAATTTTCATTATTTAAAATTGTAAAAGTATATGTTATTCAAATATAAATTTTATCATGATTTATTTCTAATGTCCGATTACACATTTAATATTCTCTTTCAGTTACCTGCTATTGCGCTCATTCTGATATGTCTACAAGTGCCCGAAAAGTGTCTACAAAAGTGTCTAAAAACTGAGCAATCAACAAAAAGGTGAGATATTCTGTTTGACCAGTCTGTGAGTTTCAATTACGTTAGCTTTATTTCCCGAAGCAGTCCCGAAGCAGGATAAATGGGATATTTTTTGCCAAGCAAAACTGCAATCTAGAAAGCTCACCTATCATCAAACAAGCCATTTGACAAATTAGCTTATAGGTACATTTATTCAAATTCCTCTCCCTGAATAATAATAACAATGCTTGCCTTAGCAACCGCCACTAACTAGAGCCTTTCATATGCATGGACAGGCTTTTATTATTTTTGGGTTTAAAAATGAGCCCAGATAAAATCTAAATCAAAATACAAGGTACAAGGACAGATAGATCTTAACTAGAACCACATGCCAGGAATCACACTGAGCACATAAGTAATTACATTGCGCCTGTTTTTCTGTGTGTGCAGCATTGTCTAGTCAGGCTGCCTAATAAACATTTACTGCCATCGGCTGAAAGCTAATAAATATCGCTCTGAAGGGTAGCAAAGAGAAAGTGTGACTTTCAAACTTACTGTCAACAATGTTACTTTGTTTTAAGCAATTTTTATCACAAGAGAGAATGAGAAACCCTTAGTTAATAGTCTATACAGTATATTTATGTGTTTGTTTGTAGATAGATAGATAGATAGATAGATAGATAGATAGATAGATAGATAGATAGATAGATAGATAGATTTAGATAGATAGATAGATAGATAGATAGATAGATAGAGCAAAAATTACTAGCCTAACTAATATATAGGCATCCTCCAGTCTCAGGAGACCATGGATCATGCCAGATTTGGATCACCAGTGCAGTGTTGGTTGTGACTCAACAGTCCAATTCGGGAGTGTCAGTCTCTGCCGCAAAACGTGCAGATGAAATCTGAGGCAGGTTGGATAGCTTGGCTCCTGGCCTTCTTCCGTAGCAGCTTTTTCTTAGACTGCTGATTGAAGTTGGAGAGGCCTTTCAACACAGCCTGTCTCCACTTAGGTCTATCTGAGGCAGTAGGTTGCCAAGAGTCTGGGTTGACACATGCCAATATCTCTTTTATAAACATCTTTGTACCTTTGGTGGGGTCTGCAGGTTGGTTGTGCTCCTTGTGACAGCTTACCATACAGGAGATCATTCAGAATGTGCACATCTTCCATTCGGACAACATGAACATGGAAGAAATCCCTTCTCTCTCAAGGACAGTGTAGTTGAGGGTCTTGTCCTGCCAGGTAATGCCCAGGATGCGATGGAGGAAACGCATATGTAAAGCGTTAAGTCTACTTTCTTGCCGAGCATGCAGGGTCCATGACTCACTGCCATAGAGGAGCGTGTTTACCACGCAAGCCTTATAGACCTGGATCTTGGTATATTCATACAGCTTGGCTTGTCATTAGTCCACACTCTCTTTGTCAGTCTGGACATGGTTGTGATAGCCTTCCCAATTCGCCTGCTCAGCTCAGTGTCAAGAGAGAGCGAGTCAGATATAGAGGGTCTGAGGTACACAAAGTCATGTACAACTTCAAGTTTATAGTCAGAGATTGAGATGCTGAGTAGAGGATTTACATCTTGTCCCATGACTTGCTTCTTCTTTAGGCTGATGGCCTGCTTGATGCTGTCATACATCACCTTGGTGTTTCTAGAATCTGCAGTAGACTGGATCTGGGAGCAAACCTGTAGTCAATAATGAACCTTACGTCTAGTGGCCCGAAGAGCCTATAAGTTTTGTTGACTGGGAGAGGTCTTATAAACAGCCAGCGCATGTCTCTTTGCTTCAATGACTGGCATCATCACCTTGGCATTGGCTTCAAACCAATCTGCAGTCTTTTTGTCTTCTTACCAAAGATGGAAATGGCAGTCCCATGCACAGCATCCCTGAGGTGTTGCCATCTCTCACTGGCATTGCAGTTTAATTTGCCTGGAGGACGTCCTTCAATGCTAATGCAAACTGCTTTCCTTTTTGACGTGATGCAGTCTTCTGGTCAGAATCAAATCTAACTGATGCCAGTGCTTGGACCTTGGGTGTCTCCAGGAAACCTTGTGCTACGGCTTGGTGTTAAAAAAGGTGTTGGTGATGCCCAATCCTTGGTGGCAACAGAACTCAAGTAAACGTTGCCCATTCTCGTTTATCTTGTCAATGTTAAACTGACACAAGCAAGTTGGCCATGAGTTGTGGTCAGTGCCCACTAGCATTGAAGTCCCCGAGGATGGACAGTGGCTTGTTCGCTGGGACACTGTTAACTACATTATTGAGATCATTGTAGAACTTGTCCTTTGCCTTAGCTGTGGAAGTCAGAGTTGGCGCATAAGCACTAATAATGCTAACTAGTCCTGCTGTGGTGTACAGCTGCATGGAAAGGACTAGCTCAGATCCCATTTTTAGAGGGACAATGCTTCCCAGCAAGCTATTCCTAATTGCAAAGCCTACACCATGTTCTGTTTGTTCTTCTTCTGACTTGCCCTGCCAAAAGAAGGTGAAATCCTTGTCCCTGATGGATCCAAATCCCGGGAGCCTGGTCTCTTGAAGAGCAACTATTTCTAGCGGCAACTTCTTTAGTTTCTTATTTATAACTCACTCACTTGCTGAAGATCATCAGTGATTCCTGGTAACACAGTCCTCATGTTCCAAGTGCCTAGTTTTAAGGCTTGATTTGTCTTCTTTTTGTTTCCTGGTGCCTGTGGTTATCGATCCAGTTATCAGATCTATTTAAAAGAGACTTGAAAGCAGATAGAGAAGGGGCCGTTCTAATCTCTAGACGGCAGGGTGTTCCAGAGTCGTGGCCCTGCCACCGCAAATGCACGCTCCCCTGTATGCTTTCAGTAGGAAGTTGTCTCCACTACCACCTCCTCGGCATTAGCAACCTTTGGAACCCCTAAATAATTTACATTTTAAATAAAACATTAAAACAGTAAACAGTCAAGTAATAAAATAAGAAGAAATTTAAAAGAAAAATCAAGCAATAGCACAAATAAGTACAACACAGCAAAGATTAAATAAACAGTGCTTTATACTTCAAGTAGGTCTAAGGATAGTATTCAGGTACAAGTCAAGTTAAGTCACCTTTTTTTATATAGCACTTTATACAATACAGATATTTTCAAAGCAGCTTTACTTACAGTGATTCGGTGATGCAAACCGTCATTATTCATTGAAATCAGTGTTGATTCATTTCGGTTCAGTAACTATCTAAAGTACGTTAAGTATTAATTGAGTTAAATTCAGCTATAAAGCAGCTCTGCAGAAAACAGTGATGTCATCATCCAGCTCAGTTCATTTTTCATCCAATAGTGTCAGTGCAGTCAAGTAATATTTCTGAATATTAAGTGTCCCTAACTAAGCAAACCAGAGGCGACAGTGGCACGGAACTCCATCAGGTGGCAGAAATGGAGAGAAAAAAACCTTTGGAGAAACCAGGCTCAGTCAGGGGGCCAGTTCTCTTGTGGCCATACAGAAATTGGCAAGACTTAAAAACATTTGCAGATGATAAACTTTCATGACAATACAGCTCTGGCCTGGAGCTGAGCCATCAGGAAGTCATTATTGTTGAGCCCTGAATATTCAAAATGAGTAAAAAAAAAAAAAAAAAAAAAAATTTCTTTACTTACACTGTAAAAAAATTCTAACCCTCCCAAATCAAAAATTTCAAGTGACCGATAACATCTAAATTTTTCAATTGGCCCAAGTGAAATTCTTGTTGCAATAGTCTGTTAACATTGGCTCAATGAGAAATAATACGTCAGACTAATTGAAAAATGTAGATGTTATCGGTCACTTGAAATTTTTTACTTGGGGATGTAATATTTTTTTACAGTGTACCATACAGTAAAAAACCATACAGTTTTGGAATTACTTATAGTAAATGGTGAGTAATGGGTGACAGATTTGTTTTAGGGTGAACTATTGCTGTAATGCACCATTTTTTTGACCCATTTGAGCTTCTTAAAATTTCACAAACATGATTCTTCCATGAAGATCAAATTTGAAAAAAAAAAAACTATATTTGTGTTTGTTCCTCTTTAAAACAACTTGTTTGTGACTGTAGTTTGTATACAAGTTCTGCATGTGGCAAAATCTATTAATCTCAGTTATGGAATGTGGCATGGCTGCCTAGCAACAGGTTTCTTTTCTTTTGAAAGTCCAATTCTGCTGGCCCATTTGAACTACCAATAAACTTGAAATTTCACACGTTCTTCTTCTCATGACAAACTATATCCACTTATCACTATTCTTATCACTAAAATCCAAATATTTACATTTGTGGATTTGGCAGACACTTTTATCCACAGTGACTTCCATTGCATTCAAGGTACACATTTAATCAGATCATATTCTTTGGGAATCAAACCAATGAACTTGGCATTGCTTGCTATGCTCTACTGTTTTTCATCATGTGTGACAGTGTAACTGGTAATATTTGAAAGTTATTTAGATTGCTCAAAGGTATTCAATATCACAGTTTTGTTTTCAAAAAAGTTTGCAAAGAAAATATATATTGGTCTCAGTAGTTCTAGTCTGAGTGGAGTGAATGAGTCTTCACATAAAAAGGAGTTCAGTTCACGTTCCAAAAATGAGCAGCTAAGCCTTTTCCACTGCTTTTTTTTTTCTGCCACGGTGCCACTTGTGGGAATAATGATGTCTGAAGGTAGGGTTGGCAAATATAGCAAGGACAGGCAGTGTGGAATTGACAGATACTAATAAATGAGCAGAAATGTGTTTTTGCCAGATGGAAATGTCACTCTAGCAACCACCTAAACATCTCACAGAGGCTGCTTTTACATTCATATTGGAGGATTTCGTAAAGCCTTAGAAACCACAAACTGTTGTATTAGTAGTTGAAGTCTTCCTCGATTTTGCCCTGACAGTCTATAGAATGAACCCATGTTCAGCCATGTTTTCTGTTCTGGCTAAACTGTATTATTGGACAAAGGAATCAAATTGAGTTGCTTAACTGCCTTCTTTGTCAGCATAACGCTGACCAATGACCATAGTTTCGTCAGCAGGTAAAATTACATCCTTCCTGATTGCGTGTGGTTGGCCTTTTTTTCTGAGGCTGTCACTGTTTTTCTATTTTACCCTCCAATCACATATACAATTGTTAAACAGTTCTCTTTCAGCTCAGTGCTTGGGTTTTACATGTTGACACATTGTGGTTTCTATGGTTTCTACATTACATTGAGAAACTTTACGTTCACTCTCAAGATTTTTGTGATAACTTATAAAAAGATATATATATTTCAGTTGTTCATTTCCCTGTAATTAATAAAGACATGAACTGTAAAGGCCCAGGAATACTTGATTTTGAAACACCATTTGAGTTTGCAATCCCTTCCACGTGTGCTGTACTCTGTTGACCGTTAATGCAGCTGGACATTTGTTTTTAAGTGCTCCAATCACAGACATGCGCTGTTGACGGGAATTACATCATGCCAACATGGACAGGGGAAGTTTAATTTTGACTTCAATGTGCTTGTATTTCAGTGCATTGTGATTAAAGGGATAGTTCACTTTGAAATTAAATTTTGGTATGTTTTAGCTTACCTCAAGGGCATCCAAGATGTAGGTGTCTTTTTTCCCGCGTCCAAATGATCTGAGAGCGCGGGCGGGTATAGATATATACACTAGATGTCGCATTGGCTACTGCGAAACCGTAGCCAATGTGACATCTAGTGTATATATCTATACCCGCCCGCGCTCTCAGATCACTTGGACGTGGCTGTGTTCAAGAGGTAAAAACGATATAAATACTGTTCGTTTTCTCACACAAACCGCTCGTTTCGTGTCTTAGGCCATCAATGTGTACTTACGATGGGGAATTGTTTAATTTGGACGATGGGGAATTGCTTTAATTTGGACTCTGTGCATGCTCTTTGAGACAGTGACCATCGACCTGCATTATATGACTGACAGACAAGAACGGTTTGACCTAAAAATATCAAAATTGAAACTACTGCGGAAAAAAAGACACCTACATCTTGGATGCCCTTGAGGTAAGCTAAAACATTTCAAAGTGAACTATCCCTTTAAGTCATATATAAATTCTCTTATATTAGCCTCTTAAAACCTTTTAAGATTTACCTAGCATGCCCTGTAAATAGATTAATTGAACATATTTTGGTAAAACTTGGCATGAATTGTGGTAGATTTAGTGATAAGAGAAGAGCAATGATACAGAACATTTCCAGTGGATAATTTTTGACACCAGTTTACAGATGTACCTGTATGATATCCACCAATTTTCAGCAACTCTTCAGGTCTGATAAAATGATGGTAAAATAGTAGTCAGTCGTCCTCCATGATAAGAAAGAGGTATCTTACTTGCCTTCCGGTTATTCACTAATAGAGAGGATTTGTGGGTCGGTGAGGTCATGTACAGCAAAATGGAGCTGATTCTCTGAATCACTATGAGTTATAGTTTACACTTTTTAAAAATGGAAGATAGCAACTGATGACCGTATCCTTAACAAACTTCATATTCAGTGGTAGTTTTGTTTCATTGGAATGTAATCTTAATTCACTTGAATTAGCTTTGTTGCATGTTCTTTCTCCAAATTAGGTTTGACCAAGGTTATTTATCACATAATCATGTAGTTAATTAATATCAGATTAAGTGAAAGTTCTGTAGACAGCCACAATTCATTAGTTTTCTTTTCAACATAAATCAATTGTATCATGATTTCCTGGAACTGAATGACAAGAAATTCTTCAAATGAAACCTCAAGTGAAGAAAGAAGTGATCTAATCAGAATTTTAAATCTCACATTGATCATTCAAATTGCACTTAATCTTTACTTTCCAGGAACAATTTGCTATAATCAAGGTATACTCTTTACAAGATAATGCACAAAACTATTGATAAAAACCATAAAGGTTTGTGCTACAGACATGGATAATACTCCAAATTGTGTGGTTTATTAAGGAGAGTTTTTTTAAGCAATTGGACCTTTTTGTGGATGGTTACCTTATGGCTAGTTACACTGAGCGGTACAGTACAGTACGATTCGGGATGGTAAACCCTGATCTGGCTTGCGTTTCCACCGCCAACAGTATCCTTACTTGATAGGCATGGTGTAGCGATCAACGTCATTCTCGTGCAAAGAAGAAAGTACACAGTAAACAAAATTGGAGGACGCACAGCAGATCTTGTTCTTGTTTGAGCTTTGTTAGGATGCATGGAAAAACACAGGCGGAAAAGCACGTGCAAGTGACGATTCTCTGTCAACCAATCAACGTTCTGCAATGAGTCTAGCTCCACCCTGTAAGTACCAGACCACTGTGCTAAATACCCCAACGGAAGGGTCCCCAAAAAAGTGGTATGGTACGGTTCGGGATTTTGGTGGTCAACTTCTGACAATTGAAATGGAAATAATTGCATAGCGTACTGTACTTTGCTGAACCATACCGTTCGGTGGAAACGAGCTATTAGTGCAGTGGTTCCCAAACTGGGGGGCACGGCAAGGCTAAGGGATAGTGTGTACAGTCAGCGGATTGTTACGAAAAATAAGCCTCTTTGGGGTTATACAAGACCCCAGATACTTGCCAGATAAGTAAATAATTTAACTCAAAATATTAATTTGACATATTTTATTACCTCAAGATGACTCAATACCTGCTTGAGTGGTCTGTTATCAGTTGTATCAGTTATTATCAGTTGTTGTCTTGTAATAACTAATAACAGACCGCTAATGGCATGATTGAAGAATCAGAATTGAGTATTTCAGTGAGCCGTGTGAAAATATAAATGAATGATGCATGCTTCTGCACTAAGCAGAAATATTAGCTTCTGACAGTATGAAGCCGAACAAGTCAAGACGCCACTAAGCCTGTTGAAGTTAAGAAATTGTACTGTATTAATTACAATGTTTTAATTAACTCCTATTGGATGTCTGAGAGTGTTTTTTTGTGTGGGTGCATGTAGGTGAGGGCTTGAAAATATCTTTCTCTACAAAAGGGGGGCCGGCAGAAAAGTTTTTTGAACCGCTGCCTAAGTGGAATTTTGCCGACAAAAAAAGGTCCATTGTGTGTTTTCTCTTTGAAAACATGCAACATTTTTGCCCTTAAGGGAAATTCCTGATCCTACAGATTCCTGCTAAAATGAAATGGTAAATGTGACTGCACCTTTAGACTTACATTAAAAGAGGGAATCTGAGTCATATCTAGAGACCAGAATATCAGAGATTTGGGGGTGGGCCACCCTTGCAATGCATAGCAATGCCCTGGCAACCACTCACAATAAATTAGCATTATGTCGTCTATTTGCAAGTGCCCTTACAAAATGTTTCTAGTTTATTTGTGGTGGTAGTTGTTTTTATTGATATTATCATTTGACTGATCACTTCTGGTTTGTTACAAGGCAACTGGCTGATAATGGTTGCCATGGGAATCTTGAGTATGAGTTGGACTTGTGCTGTTAAAGAGGCCACGGGTTATTTTTGTGTGCGTACTGTGAGTCAGACTATACCAAAAACTGCTTATATCCCTTCCCAAAGTACACTTACACCACTTCTGCCTAATGATCTCCTACCAAAGCGACATAATAACAATGCGTGAACATGACGGTTAGCCCACCAAATACCAAATCTGTAGTGTAAAACAACCAGAGGATCAGAGAGGATATTATTCCACAGAAAAATCATTGTATTATTTCAATAAAGGAGCACTAGTAAAGATGCTTTGAGGGGAAACAGAGCAAAAAAGTGCGTTAGGAAGAGGGAGAGGGAGCCGAGAGTTTCCTCCCACGTACACATACAGGAAGTCACTGCTGTGCAGATGCAAAGCGTCATTAGTGGGGCTGACTTATCTGTGCTGAGGTAATGCAGCAGACCACTTTTTGATTCAGACAAGAGATGAGATACAAATTAAATGTTTACACAGCTATTAAGATCAAGACACTTCACACTCTCACTCAAAGGCAAGGTCCTCCTTTTTCATTTCCGTGCCGTGATTCTGGACCTCCTCGTGTGAGGTTTAAAGGGCAGTGACCAAAGACCACAAAAAAGGATGAGAGATCACTCCAAACATCAAGCATCCTGGAAGCACAGAGGGAGGAAGCAGATTCATTAGGCCGTGGAAGAATTCAGACCAAAACAAAACAAGCAAGAACAGTTTGTGCGTATTTTTGCGCGCACAGGAATGTGTGTAGGCTGCTCCGTTTCTACCATATAGTGATTACAGACATCACTGGTAAAGCTTACTTGTTTGTGTTTGTGTGCAACAGAGAAGATAACTTTGAATGTGGAGGATTTATTGGAGGTTGAACTCCTCTAAGTTTGTGTGAGTAATACGGAAGAATGTAGGAGAGAGGGAGGAGAAGGAAGAGATGAGAGGAGGTTACCCGTAATAACAAACCAGGAGATGCTAAAAAGAGAGAGGCTATGTTCTAAAATGCCTACTGCTACGGCACAGTATATACTGCATACTGCCTACAATTTTTAAATGCAGTATGTAAAAGTTAATGCATTATGGATTAAAAAAAATGTAAAAATGCAAACTGCTATCTAATTCTTTTTTAAGATATAAATACATAGTACTATAGTAAGTTAAGCTGGATGTTCACTACAGTTAAGTTACTTACACAAAGCCAATCAAGAAAACTCCCTGTGTCAGTGCTTTATGTGAAAGTCATGTGAAATCCGAATATTTATGTTATAATAAAAGTATTAGTTAAGTAATGTTATTATAAATATTATTATTTTATGTTATACATGTCAGTATGTGATTTACCCCCCAAAAATACCCCCCCCCCCCATTTTTTTAATATATATATATATATAGTATATAATTGTCATAGTTGTAATTTGCATATTTCTTTAATCAAAGACTAAATAAGAGCCAGTGAAACAATTCAATAATTTTTTTATACAATTTATTATCATAAAATTGTATAAATAATGAGCTTATTCTTTCACCAGAAATCCTTAAGTACATACATTTATACATTTAAATATTTTACAAAATGTCGTAACTCCTGGTGGTCTGATCAAATAACGAGTCAAGAAATATATTAAAGGGTAACTAAACCCTAAACCAACTTTTTTTAGTTAATGATCTGTAAGAATGGGGCTTTATTAGTGCTGTTCATTGATTCAAGTCGTTTTTTTTACATTTGTGTTTAGAGTGTTTTAATTTTACAAAATATGGTGTAAAAACGCCTGAGTGCTGCCCTCTTCAGGTTGAACAGTGGCTACTGCAGTTGAATTTTCCTATTGGAAGTTGTGGTACCCTCTGACATCAGAGAGTACCAGCTAACCACGCCCTTGCCTGCAGAGAGATACGTCACAGATGCACGCCCCCTCTCCAATGGGCTCTGCCCACTTTTCCAGCATTTTTCAAATATTGCCAGTGGGTGGAGTCAGGCTCTGACCAGGGGTTTAGTTACCCTTTAATTTTGCTGCTGATGTAACTTCCGTTCCTTTGTCATGAGGAAAAGAAAGTCCAGAATGAGCGCATTGGATTGTGGGATACTGTATTCTGCGCAGTGTGCTCTAAAACGGGACATTTTGATGCAATGAGTCTGGGTATTTCATGCATAAGGAAAATTATTATACTGCACACAGTATAAATATACAGCAGAAATAGTAAGAGTGAAATGGTAGTATGCTGTATTCAGCATTGTCAGAGAAAAAGCGAGTGACAGAATGAGTAAGGGTGCAACACATCCTGTTTTGGAAACCGCAGCCACTGGTGTGTGTGTGTGGTTGACCGGATGAGGTCAAAGGTGCGAGGGGGTGTTCAGATAAGCAGCATGGGGAATTAGGGAATGAATGGAAGGGCAGTTGGTCAGCTGGGTCATTGGCAGAAATTTGAAAGTAACACATTTGCCCTCCTGGAGGTGGTGAAAGAGAAAGTGGAACACAGTTTATCAGTCCCCCCTACGCTTCTTATTTACGACCAACCATAACCGGGAGGTGCTGGCCTGGCGCGCAGCATGTCTTTCCCGGCGCGCTCTGCGTACGGGAAGCCAGCAGCCGAGGTCCTCCCTGTGCTTTATTGATCTGGAAGTTGTTTGTCAGGGTGAGGGCTGCTGAGGACGGCGCAAGATGAGACGCTCCCGCAGAAGGCCAAACAGAGTACAGAACAGAGCGGAGGAGAGGGAGGAGCAAAAGCCAATAAAAGTGTAATGGACTGCACAAAAATAGAACGTTTTAATTGGGAGGAAGTGGGTGAAAAAAATGGAACAATGAAGAGGAAGAAAAGCATGTGATTAAAATGCCGGAGGTCGATATGGACTCCAAAATGCTCACACAGTGGCAGGGACAACACGGCAAGTCCTGCCTTCTCATCTCTCCAGCGAGCTGTTTTTCCTTTGTATTCCCATGCAAAAGGTCAGGTCATTGTTGTACAATAATAAAGTGGATGTTCATCCTGTGTGGGGCACAGTGATCTTGTAGCTACAACAAATGTGTCAAGTGGCTAAATAATGCCTAAATAAATTATGAATTTACATTCACGGAGCCACAAATGTCCTCAATCAATATATATATAAAAAAAATAAAAAAAACGATTTATCTATCTATCTGTCTGGTGCCACACGGCTGTGCAACAGTGCTGTAAACATTTTTTCTACATCTCTCTCTCTCTCCCTCTCTCTCTCTCCTCCTCCTCCTCCTCCTCTCCCGCCTGCACTTTAGACTAGCACATTGTGTCATTCCCTCTCTCACTTCTCTCCTCCTCCCACCTTGAGCTTTACATCGCATTGACTGACCTGACACTCACTGGATGAGGATGTGGGAGAATAGACTTCAAACATTGAGTGTGGCTCACAATAAACCTGCACCTTTCGGTTTGTTGTCAACTAAATATTTTGAGTTTATCATTCGAGTTTTATGGACGCAGATGTGAACGCGCTTTTTACTTTGACTTCACTTTTTGTGTGTGTGACATCGCGCGCATTCTTAATCAAATCCAAACCCGCTGAGATTTAGCTATCTTCTCCAGTCAGGAAAACATCAAGGAGAAGAGGACACGGTGAACAATTTTTAACTACAGAAGCATCTATACTCATTAACAAAGTTTCCAAGAAATTCACAGGCGCACCGTGAAAGATTTCCTCTTTGCGAATCCCGTTTCCTCAGCGCATTCGGAGAAAGAGGGAGGCTCGAGAAATCATGGTGGTTTCTATGGAGAGGGTCAAGAGACCAAAGTTTCACTCCTGTAAGTTGGGTGAGTCGGTTTGAGCTGCAATAATCGACGCGTTTTCTCCGAGGGAACAGTTTTGCCACCACATTCACGAGACACGGATTTTAACGGTTGGAAAGAACGGCAGACTTGCAAGTGGGATGATTCCAAATGACGACCTGACCTGTGGTAATATACTAATTAAATTAATTGAACTATTTGTATTCTGTTCAGTAAAGCTTTATTTAAAAGGGGGGTTTAACATATTAAGGTTAAAGTGAGGACGCGTTCTTGCGTCCCGTCGACTGCGTTGGTAAATTCTGGTCTGTGTACACTTGCGTCACTCTTTAGAAGTTCAATAACGCATCGGTTTTTTTTTTTTTTTAGCTTGACGTTTTAAGGTGTGTAAAGTGAAAAGTGTGTTAAATGTGTAATAACGCGTCTCCAAACCCCATGGTTCAGTTTGATTCGGTTTTTGAACCCAAAACGTGTCATGTACGAGAACGGCCCTGTGAAAAAATATATTATTATTATAATTAAATAACTATTATTTTAGGATAGTCTTCTCAATTATGAATAATGTATTTATATAATACGTTTAATTAATGTTACCCTCTAAAAAATAAAGGCTTCAAAAGGTGTTTTTTTTTTGTTTTTTTCAGCATGCCATAAAATAACCACTTTGGGTCCTCCAAAGAACCTTTCAGTGAACAGTTTTTTAAAAGAACAACATTTTCTTAGTGCAAAGAAATTTTTAATGATCTGAAGAAACTTTGTGCACTATAAAGAACATTTTGTCCAACGGAACGATTCTATGGAGTTTTAAAGTTATTCATGGACACGTGATGCAAATAGAGAACAGTTATTTTTCATAGTAGCCTATCACATTCTACTGATTGTTGAAGTAGTAGACATTTTTAGTAGTATAATATTTTCTTTTCTCATTTCATTTCTATGAATAAACAAGTAACTTTGTGAATGATTGACATTCTCTGTTCTGCAGAAAGTGCATCTCAAATGTGTCTCTGTCTTGATTTTCAGAGTCTTAGTCCTTACTATTCATTTTGAGAATGAAAGTGTTCCGGATGGGGCCGTTGAGGCTAACTGTTCTAGTTCTGCTGAGTGGTGTGTCATTTGGAGTGGTTGAACTGGAGCCCCTCCCTCAAAACCAGCCTCAGTCTCTCAGTCCCCATCCACCTCAACCGAACATCACCTTGGCAGTCATCCTACCTCTACACAACACAGAGTACCCCTGGGCATGGCCCCGGGTGGGCCCTGCCTTGATTTGGGCCCTGGACAAGGTGAATTCTGACCCCAACCTGCTGCCTGGCTACCATCTACAATTGGTTGTCAATAGCAGCGAAAACAAAGAAGGAGTGTGTTCGGATTCAGTGGCTCCTCTTGTGGCCGTGGACCTAAAGTTTTCACATGACCCTTGGGCTTTCATCGGGCCGGGTTGTGACTACTCGTCCTCACCCGTGGCCCGCTTCACCACGCATTGGGAGGTTCCGATGATCACGGGTGGGGCGAGGGCGCTGGGTTTAAATTTGTACTCGTCCATCACCAACATCGGCCCTACCCACCAGAAGCTGGGTGAGTTTGTGCTCAGGATGCAACATCATTTCGGCTGGCACAAACACGCCATGCTCATGTTTAGCGATAATAAGAAAGATGACCGGCCGTGCTACTTTGCCGTGGAGGGGCCATACACAGAGATGCATAAAGACAACATCACAGTAGAAGACATGGTGTTTAATCAGGATGATGAACCCCTCCGTTATGATGAGTATATCCGGGACATCAGCCATAAAGCTCGCGGTAAGTGTGACATGAGTGGGCAAGGGATGTCAAGTAGGAATGGTAGGCTACTGTTAAATGTCACATTTGTCAAAAGAAAAAGCTCTTGCTCAAATGATCTGAATGTCATTGATTTGAGGAATCTCAGCAAATTTTTGTCGGCATTATTTATTGTAGCACATTCAAAAGCTACATTCACACAGCAGCGTAATACAGTTGTCAGTCCCATTTAATACTCTTTTGAAAAAGAAGTGTGCTCAATCATATTGAATTTGTAAGTGTACTTCAAATCTTAAACGTACTTGCTAATACCAAGTTCTGTCATGAAACTCTAGATGGCGCAGGCTGATAGCTCATAGCGCCAAATTATTACAAAAAACATTACATTCAGTTCACACTTAAGTATATTCTTTAAAGTATATTTTTCCATTTTTAACCCATTTGTGCCCAAATTTTTCTGAATGGTTTCATGCATATAATCCTGTTAATAGTGTCCTATGTGAACATGTTCTGCATTTATTTTCCCCAGGTTTTTTTTTTCTTTCTTGAAAATCATATTTGAATGTGTGGCAACTATAGTTGCCGGTGGGCAAATATGTTGTATGCACCCCTTCAATGTAAAATATGAATAGGAGGAGAACATTTGGCATTTATCTCAAAATAACTGCTTTCAACAGATCTTTATTCATAAACAAATTTATTATGTATAAAAGTCGAAGAACATTTGATGCAGACCCAAAAAAACGGCATCTAGCTTATAATCTCTTGAATATGAAAACACAACAAACAACAAATCCATTTGCCTTAACCATTGTGCGCTGTTCAGGGTCTTTTTGACCCACATTTCTGACTTTCATTCATGGGGATAACATAGATAGAAGATTTTTGCCCATCTTTTGGAAAATGCTGTTTTAAAAGTAACAAATTATCACTTTAACCAGTAGATGGCTGCAGAGCACCACTCTTTGCTATTTGCTTTTTGACTAACTGAAAGACATCTTTTCACAAGTTTTTCCAGTTGTACTCATATCTACATATAATGAAATCACAATTATAATAATAAAAGTTACTTTTTGTCAAAGTTTAGGCACTCTTTGTACTGAAAAAAAATCTGTTTTTCAGTAATGTTATATTATGATTAGAATCAAATGAATTTGATCAATGGACAAAATTCATCCTCAAAATCAGAAACAACACAGAACACACAGACAGAAATGAAGTGGCACACTTTAAATTTGTAGAATTATATGAAAAACAGATGCTTGAAATAAATGATAAACTCTAAAAACTCCAACTTTTCTCTTTGTAACATCCTGATCAGGTTTGATTCTAATCATAATGTAACATTATTGAAAACTGATTTTTTTTTTCAGTACAAAAACTGCCAAACTTTGACAAAAAGTAACTTTTATTGTTATAATTGTGATTTCATTATATGTAGATATAAATCTAACTGGAAAAACTTGTGAAAAGATGTCTTTTAGTTTGAAACTTTTAGTACTTTTAGAGCTCTGCAGCCATCTACTGTTTTTTTTTTTTTTTTACTTTTAAAACTGCATTTTCCAAGATTTGGCCAAAAATCTTGTTATCCCCATGAATGAAAGTTAGAAATGTGGGTATTTTATAAGGCAAATTTTTTATTCTTTTTTTTTTTTTTTTTTGAGAATTTTTCTTTTCTTTTTTTTAACATTTTGTGGAGTAAAAATGTCCAAATGTAGAGTAAAAACATAAATAAACTGAGTAAAATTACATTTGTTTAAAATATATATATTGTTACAAAATTACATTTTGTTGCCTGGGGTCTCTCAGACCCCAAACATCCTGACTGTAAACCACAAACGAACAGCGCACAAGGGTTAAAGTTGTGGAACATAGTGCAGAACAAAGTGCAGCCATAACAGGGCATTGTGTATCAAAAAGTTAAATGAAAATAAATAAATACAAATAAATAGAATGAAGAAAAAAAATATATCTATATAGAGATGTCTTTTAAAGGGTTAAGTTATGTTTATGCACTAAACAAGACCAATAAACTTGATTTATTAACCTATTAACACAGTATACCCCATTTTCCCATGATATATGTACTTACAAGGCATTTGCCCACCGGCAACTATAGTTGCCGCTTGGACTTTTGACTAAGTATACAAAAAACTATAGATCTCTTGTAAGATTTGTTTTGTTTGGATGATTCTAGAGACCTTCATGATTATGTAGATATATATATGTCAACAAAAAATACTTATTAGTAACATGAAAATGACCTTTCTTTGGGAGGGTTTGCCTTCGCCATGCTTCCTGGAAGTAGGGGTAGGAAGCTGACAGCCTCATTTGACAGGGAGGAAGTGAATACCTTTTTTTTTTTCTTGAAATCCTTTATTTGGTTGTTTGCTTGCATGTCATTTAGAAATAAAACATGGACAACATCTAGAAAATTATTTACAAAAGGAAAATTAACTATGCACTGCGGCAACTATAGTTGCCGGTGGGCTTAAATGGGTTAAAAGAGTGCTATAGTGTACTTCTTTTTCACAAGAGTATGGTTGTGTTTATAATCAGTTCAGTTATGTAAACAAACTCACAACTTGAAATATACTGTACAAGTCACAACAAAAATTTAGCTGATATGCGCTGAACTGCAGCGTCACGTCATTGCATTCAATACATAAGTATGGGTAGTTTATGTCTGTCTAACATTAATGTTAGTGCTATTAACCTCTCTCCGTTAATGAAAAATATTGTGTGGTTGAGCTTGAAAGGGGTTGGAATCAGCATTTTGAAATGCCGAACAATTTAGAATAAGAATAAAATCCATAAAGAGACAATACAATTTTGATATTTACTAAATGGTTTTCTTTCTCTGTGGTTGCCTGCATTATTCATGAATTGGAGAAGAGTGTTAACTTTGGTTGCCTGCCAATATAGACGTTATTTGATCTATTCTTGTCTCCCTTTAAATGCGCAGGACAATTTGAGAGTCACACCTGGTATAAAAATTAAATCTGGTTGTCAATTCTGAACATTAGCTATGTTTGCATCAGGGGCGGAGCGGGGGGGGGGGTGGCTAATTGGGCTTAAGCCCCGAATGTTTTGTCAAAAGCCCCGAATCTTTTAGGTTTTTTAAAATAACTTCAACTTTGTTTCATTTCCTTTCAGTCTTTCTGACTGGAGCGGCAAAAAATGAAACAAAAGCTACGGTGCGTGGTGGTGGACGGTAATGCATCGCGCATCACTCAGCTTGTTTGCCAACTGGCAATAAAAATAACGAAGAAGAATTAGGGATCGACCGATATGGATTTTTTAGTGCCGATGCCGATACCGATTTTTTTTTCATCATCCTTAGCCGATGACCGATACGGGCTGCCGATTTTCTTGGGCCGATATTTGGAGCCGATACTGCTTTACTGCTGAGACTGAATTCATTCGTTTTAAACGTGTTTGAATTAATGATTAACATTGTTTTTTTTTATAAATAGACTGGAACATGTTATTCTGTGTAGTTATCTGATATATGTAATCGTGATCTCCATTTTAAACAAAACAAAAACGATTTTAAACCAAATAGATTCTCAGTTTATTATGAATTAGGGACTGTTCACATATTGCGTCTAAAAACGTGTGGAAAGCACAGCCGCGCCGCTTTCTCCTTTCTACAAGCGCTTGCGCTCCCGTGGCGTCTGTCGTTGCTATGCAACCATGAACTGCGCTCTCCATGATGACGAGGAAGTAAGGATTAATTTATTTCTATCCCTTTACGACTACATATATTTATGGAGATGAGAAATAAAAACCCGCCCTGTCCAGCTATGATCAGCTGTTCGGTCGAGCTTTCGATGTTGTCATGGAAAGGTCAGTTGTTTTTTGTCACATGACCTGCGTGCGCTTGCAGCATTCTGAAAAGTTTAGATGTTTTCATCAAGTCCCGCCCATCCGTAAAACCCCAAGTGGACCTCTAGGTTGAAAAATCGTCAATGCAAGTGAATGTGAGAAAATAATTATTTTCTGGTCCCGTTTGAATTGTGCCATGAATGTGAACATATGTTGTCTGTGAAATTATATAATTTTTCATGTTACGAGTTTAACAGTGTATTGTATGATTCTTTGGCTTGCAGTTGTGGAAAAGACATAACGAGAAAGACTACATGTCGCCTATGTGACGTCACCCCATAACACATTTTCCCTCCACTTGTCAAATCACGGTGCTAATGCTGCGATAATCTATGGAGACAGATCGAGATGCCTGTGTGTTTTGTACCCAAATGTCACCATTCAAACCAAATGGGCTGTTCTTTCTTGAGATTCCCGTCTGATGTAAAAACTAGGTTGTAGTCCACAAAGTGCTCTCACACAAAGTCTAACCGTATCAAACTTCTACCCGTTAAATTGTAGCATTCTTCACACGAAAAATTATATAAAAAATTCACAGACAACATATGTTCACATTCATGCCAAAATTCAAACGGGACCAGAAAATAATTATTTTCTCACATTCACTTTTCTCACATTCACATTCACGATTTTTCAACCTAGAGGTCCAGTGGGGTTAGCGGAAGGGGCGGGACTTACCAGCTCTATTCGGTTGTTAAGTCGTGACGTAACCACTCTTCGATAACGCTCTTTCCGGGTCCAAAGTCCAGGTCCTCTCTACCTACCTACCGCTTTCGCTAGTGTTTTGGTTATTATTGAGTGTTTTTACAATGCCGCAGTGCTGTGTCCCGTGTCCCGAGCTAACTCACTTCAACCTCGTAAATCTTCTTTTTCATTGATGCCTTGACTCTACCCTTAATTATGCCACCTGAGTGATGAGCTACACTAACCACTCTGTTGGTGTTAAAGGAATTTAAACCCTTTTTGACCGCCAAGGGTGCCTCATTAAGAAGGACGTGATCGTAAATAAATTTACAGGTTCCACCATTGTTATTTCTGGACGAGAGGAGCGCTTGGACCCGGAAAAGGCTAAACGTCACGCGTGACGTCAGACTTAACAATCGGATAGGAGCGCCTGGACAAACGAGCGCGCTGCATCGCATGCGTGTCGCAACCACGTCGCTTCTTTTATGAGGAGAAGTAAGGATTAATTTATTTCTAGCCCTTTACGACTACATATATTTATGGAGATGAGAAATAAAAACCTGGGCCGCCTGGACAAACGAGCGCGCTGCATTGCATGCGTGTCGCAACCACGTCGCTTCTTTTATGAGCACACGTCCAAACCTCCAGGTGGTCGCTGAATAAAACTCCCACAAATATCATGGAATCACGGAACAACGTCGGCATTATTTAATCCTATGACCAGTGTTCGTAACAGCTGCCGTATGCATATGGATAGCCTCAAACTTAGTTATTTGCAGCTCCCTAAACACAATGACAAGCAGTTTTATAGATGAGGCATTGGCGTTTTCCATTTGGACCCACAAACTTGCTTAGCTATAGTTGCACGCACATATAGAGCAATGTGTTTCCACTTTCAAAGTGTATGGCAATATTTCAGCTAAGTCAAACAGTCAAAAGATGCTTTGAAAGTTTAAACCTTACAGTTTTCTTGAAGAGGATTCCAGCACTCTGCTAGTGTGGGAGGGGCAGTGCATGGGCTGCATGTGAACTGCAGCGTCTCCAGCAACACAGAGCTGCCTGGCCTGTCTGTAAATAATGCCGGGGAAAAACTATCGGCGAACGCAGCAGTCGCGTAAAACCCGCAAATATCGGCCCGATATATCGGCCGACCGATATATCGGTCGATCACTAAGAAGAGTATAAATCTTCTTCTTCGTCGTTGTCATCAGGGGCTGGCGGGCTGTTGTATGTTTCACCGGCGTCGTAACGAGCTTACTGGCTAACCGGCTGAAGTTAATATGGACATAACAAAGTTTTTTATACGGAACACTAACAGTAAACCTCACCGGCCGGAGAGAGATTCAGAAGCAGCGTCAGACGAACCGCGGACAATGTAATGATATGATGTAATGATGTTTACACCAAATTCCAATTTTACCTATGTAGGCTAACTTAAAAATAGTCAGATAATGGTTGCCTCTTTTTAGTTGCCAGGGGTGAAAATGAGTCATCCTTAACATTTTTGGTGTTTTGGATTCACTACAGCTGGAGAACAATTAAATACAAAATAGGTTGTAGGCTCTACTGGGTGATTATTATTATTTAAAAAAATGTTTTACTGAGTAACGTTAACTATCATCATTTTCCCAGATAGTGTATAGATTTTCAGGCATTCTATTATCTAAAACAGTCTTTGCGTGCAAACTAAAAAGGAGAAAAAATCTCCTTTTTAGTTTACATCGTCTGGCTCCGCCCCTGGTTTGCATGCAACCAAATAATCCATTAGTAATAAGACTGATGGCTCAATTGAACTGAAAATCTGAAAAGTCTGCATGTAAACACATCCATCGATCTAGGGTACGTATCCCGTACAACGATGGAACTCGCTACATAAAGGGATAGTTCACCCAAAAATTAAAATTCTGTCATCATTCACTTACCCTTATGTTCATAGTTCGAATTACAGAAAGGGACAGAAATATCAGTTTTGGGGGGGGGGCAGAAAATTTTTCTGATATTGTGAAAAAATATAATTACAGTTACAATACAAGTCAATTCCTATTTTCACTGTAGGAACATTTTAATGTAAAGCGATTTCAGACACCCCTATTGTGGACTGTACCATTTTTAACCACCGTGGCTAGAAGCAACGGAGATAGAGAATGACTTCAACTTCTCAAGCAAGTGTCAACGTTGAATGACCAAACGCTAGTTTCATAAAGTATCATTCTTTTCAACATTCCTTATTTGTATATTCAAAAATATTTAAAATAAGTAAGAGTTAATGCCCGACGAGGTGTCCATTATCAGGTATTAATGGACGACGGCGAGGCGTGAACCGTCCGACGCGCAGCGGAGGACGGTTGCCTCCGCCGAAGTCCATTAATACCTGACAATGGACACCTCGAAGGGCATTAACCCGCTTATACCATGGTCACTTCCGAAAGAAAGAAATATTTAATCAATTAATAATACTTTATTGTGTTTTAGAGTAAAAATCGTGAGGATTTTTATTTATTAAGTCGAGCGCACTATTTAATATCTCCCGTATACAGGCGTTGCCAAGCAACGTGGCCACAGCGACCCGACCGCAGCGATGCGAAACTTTGTTTCAAAGAGTCAAAACTCACAGATAGTTTCCTAAATCGTTTTTATTAGGCCTACAGCAAATATTGTCAACCATTCACTCACGTGTTGAAAGGAAAGCAAGCAAGACAGAAAGACAGGCAATGGCAGTAGGCCATATTCCTAGGTGTACATTATCACTTTTTAACGGACACCCTGCAGCCAATCAGAATCGAGTATTCACCCAGACCATGGTATAATATATTTTAATACAGTTATAATTTTTCAATGTAAATTATTTAATTTTATTGGTAACAGCCTAGTGTCTAATTATTTTAATTGAATATATTTATCAAATTTAAGAATTTGAAATGAAAGATGGAGCATACATTTAATAAAATTAGAGGAAAATGCCCTTTATAAAGGTACAAAAAATTACAGTGATGTAATGAAACATTGACAATTTAAGCTTGAAGGGAGTAAAGCCTCTGTTTAGGCTATTAAGGAAATGTAATTTTGCCAAAAGAAGAACTTTTATTTTAAATAAATGTTCATTTTAAATCAGCCTACTTCAGTGTGATATGTTACCATATTATCATGCTTAATTTACAATTTGAATAATTGTAATGCGATGATCAGATGCAGATATCTAAATATAGGCGGTTTGCGGGTGGATTATTTATTTTTAATAGTGGATTCGAGTGACTCAAAGTGCACCAGATGAATGAATTTATCTTTAAAATGTACAAAATTTTCTTCCGGGGGGCATGCCCCCGGACCCCCCTAGAGATACCAAACTCCCAGACAAAAAAATGTGGGAAACACATTAGGCTATATGATGATCTACAAAAAAATACACATTTAATTATCTTATTATTAAAATACATTATTATGATTTTACCACCTCCGCCTGATTTTGAGCCAGGAAAAACCCTGAAATAGGCAATAGGCTTCTTGTAAAGGTATTACTTTTACTAGTAATTAGAATGGTATTTCAGTGCACTTAACTTCTAACTTTTGGGAGTTGATCAAAACAGTTCTCTTTTGGATATATAATAACAATGAGATATTCTGTAGCCTACTGATTATCAGTTTGTCGCATGTTTAGACCTTGTATATGTGTTGCACAACACATGTTGCACTTGGCGATCACGGTGGGGATTGATATGGTAGTGGACCATGATGGTCATAGAAGAAGTGAAGGAGCAGTACCCCCCAATTATGGTGGGGTAATTCGCACTCTGCTTATGTTGTTCCAAACCTGAGTTTCTTTCTTCTGTTGAACACAAAAAAAGGTAACCAGACAATTTTTTTTTTTACTATGAGAGTCAACGATGAGAGTCATGCTGGTAACGATGGATCTTACTACCATATTTGTCTAACAATGCTTTTGGGAAACATACCCCTGATTGAGTTCGATCTGAATGAAATTCAGTAGGATTGAAAGAGTCTGATCTGATCAACAAGTAAAATAAAGCTCGTAAACATGTCTCACGAACATGCATATGTTTATGTAGGCCTACGTCTTTCGTGTTACAAACGGCTCAGTGGAGGAGACTGAATATTTACAAAATATTTGCTAAAAAGCTCTTCTGACATATATGTCAGCTTTATTTTTTTAGATAGGCTATGTCACCAAGGCACGGTGACTCAGGTGACATTATCTCAGTGACTTTCTCCGGTTCTGAATGCGGCAACTGAAGCAGTGATATGCTAAAGTTTTGTTCAGAATACATGTAATGTACAGTACATGTAAATTAATATGTAAATCAGACTGCAAAGTTTAGGGTTCATAAATATAAACTGAACATACAGAATCTGAAATTGGATTGGATTAATTCGGCTTGATGAAAATTAGTCACCTTTTATTTATTATGTATATAGCTAGCGCTTTTTACAAGATTGTTTCAAAGCAGCACTATACAGTGATAACAGGAAAATAATGCAACAAAGTTTGTTTCTGCTGTACACCAGATCTAGAAGAAAATAGTTTCATAGGCTAGCTTAAGTTAGTTCAGTGATGGATCATTTTTGCTGTAAAAAAGTTATTAATTTAGTTCATTATATAGCCACTCTGGAGAAAACAGTGATGTCATTGTCCAGCTCAGTTCAGTTATCATGTAATGGTGTCAATGCAGGCAGATCAATAATATTGTTGAGCATTAAGTGTGAAGTGTGAATATTAAGTTGAATATGAAAATGAATAGTGCATGTACAGTAAATATAACTGACTGACTGAAAGCAGCCAACGTGTTTATCTGCTTAAAACTATTTTTTTTTTACTCTTCTCACTATATGTCAACTTCTGCCCTCAAAATGTTAAAATAAATATAGTAATTAATACAAATCTAAAAATAATGTAATAATTATAAATCACAAATGTGACCCTGGATCACAAAACCAGTCTTATGTTGCACGGGTATATTTGTGGCAAAAGCCAACAAAACATTGTGTGGGTCAAAATTATAGATTTTTCTTTTAAGCCAAAAATCATTAGGATATTAAGTAAAGATCATGTTCCATGAAGATATTTTGTAAATTTCCCACCTTAAATATAAAAAAAACATTTATTTTTGTGAATGGATGCAGCACTATCGCCAATAGAAATGGACAACTTTAAAGGCTGTACCCTCAGATTCCAGATTTTCAAATAGTTGTATCTCTGCCAAATATTGCCCTATCCTAACAAACCATACATCAGTGGAAAGATTTTGTATTCAGCTTTCAGATGATGTATAAATCTCAATTTAAAAAAAAATACCCATAAGACTGGTTTTGTGGTCCAGGGTCACAAATTTAAAAAAATAGTATTCATTAATTTGATATTTAACAGGCTGAATATGACAAATTCCATTAACAAAAGTACACACTCCTATAACTATATGTTCTAAGATAACAAAAGAAGAACAACATTAAATTTGACTGCTAATGCAAATATTGACATAAATGTGACTGACAGGTTTATAACTAGAGCCTATAGACTTTTATTAATTACAGATTTATTACTCAAGTCTGTCTGCGAGCTGACACAGGTGAGCAAAAACAGAAAGGAGAAGCCCCCTGAGCTCATCTGTGTCTGAGGCCGAGAAATGAGTTCACTGAAGCACAGCTCTGGAAACTATTAACACACAAGAGATGCAAGAGCACTCTACCTTGTCCCCGTGCCCCTGCAGAGGTTGATAGAAACACTTGAGCATTTCATAAAAGTTTTTACAGGTAATAAAATCCTGGCTGGGAATATGCAAATTGGAGAAATAAGTGGAGAGAAAGAGATGTATAGAAATGATGAGAAGGGAAAGAGTACAAATGGAATAATTTTGAGAAAATTGCTGCCTCACTGTTGGCGGCACACACCAGGTGAAAGAGACATGAGAGTCAAGGTCGCCTCCTCTTCAGGGACAGAATAAAAAGAACTGACAGACAGGTGGAGATTGATAGTACAGTGTTAAAGAACTGAGAGAATAGATACTTGCTTCTCTTTTTTCCTCCTCACATTGTGATGGTCTCAAATGATCCTGGATCGATCCACACGAAATTTTAACCTGATTAAGTTGGATAACTTTAACCTGATTTTATTTATTATTGTTAATATTTTTAAAAAGCACAAAGCATTACGGATAAGTTAACACTCAAAGACGACGTGCAATGAATCTGTAGCATCTGTTGCACATATGTATTTATATCATGCAAAAGGTGCTTTTAAACACAGTACAAACAAGCATACACTTGAGCCTTTAGATAAGTGTCACAGCCGAGGACAAAAAGAATGGAGATGCATTTTACAATATCTTACCAAAAATATACCAGCCAGCATTGCATGTAATGAACTCTATAAAGGAAATATGTATTTTCAATCACAATGCAAGCAGGGGAAACTAAATGGAACCATGGAAAGGTAATTGCGACTTTATATATCACAATTATATCTTTATTTCTTGCAAATCCGAGCATATTAATCTTGAAAAATGTTGAGTTAACATTCCTCAATTCAGACTTTTTTCGTTGCGGCTATGGGTTTGTGACGCAATTGTTTTATTATGAGTTTATAACACAATTCTAAATTTATAACACAATTCTGATCATGCAGTGTGACTTTATATCTTAAAATTACAAGAATTCTTTACATATCCCAATTCTGACATTATTCCTCAGAATTTGGAGTGTAAAGTCTACATTTATAGACATGTTATAATGACCTTTTTTACTTTTTTTTATTATCTGAAAATGGACAGTTTATGACACTTTCTAAAGTTGATCAGCCACAGACAGCAAGATGGCTACTATTTATAATGTACTGTGATTTGGGATGCAATAATTCTGATTGTGCATTTTCTGCATTCAGCCAGAGAGTTATGAGGAAACAATGTATTGTTCATCTCAGAACATATCAGGATAACTCCTGCTCATAAAACCTATTTGAAATCTTAAATGTAAATATGTCTAAATTATCTTTGGCTGTTGGCCTGTGCTTACAGTATATCCAGACAAGTGTCCTAATAACATTGTATTTGTTTTTTGTTTTTAAATCTTTATAACCTATTAAACATAATGGTGATGAATGGGGACCTACAATATAATATGAAATTAAATACTAAGCAAATTAATTTGAAATATAAATTAATATTTTATTTAAAAAATTATGTTTGCATTACACATTAAGCTATAATATCTATCAAATAATTTGACTAAGTTTGAAGACAATAGGTATATACTGATAAAATGATAATGCTTAATAATGGTTCAGCAAAGATCGACAGCTAGTTTCCTGTATAAATAAGTGAAACAGTCCATTCGTATTTGCACATGAACAAAATCCCTTGTGACTTTTGTTCTTCTTGGCTGTGGTTTATGGTTTTATTTTGGCCTGTATGACTCCCGTTACTTTTATTGACCTTGTCACCTTGCCATTTCTTCTTGTGAGCATGCAATCAATCAATTTTCAGGCTTAGCTGGCATGGGGGTGGGGGTACATTTGAGAAGGATATTTGTGATACTTTGCACTGATCATGAAGTCATGCTGTGTATTCTCTGTGTGTGTGTGTGTGTGTGTGTGTGTGTGTGTGTGTGTGTGTGTGTGTGTGTGTGTGTGTGTGTGTGTGTGTGTGTGTGTGTGTGTGTGTGTGTGTGTGTGTGTGTGTGTGTGTGTGTGTGTAATGTAATTACATATAGTATTTATTATTATAACACATATTATTACATATAGTATTTATTATTAATATTTTTAAAAAGCACAAAGCATTACGGATAAGTTAACACTCAAATGGAACCATGGAAATTTGAGTGTTCTATTAGAGCGGCACTATTTATCTAAATAACAATATTTTTTTACTTCTATTATATATACTATAAAACATTTGTGAATATGCCAAAAGATAAGAGATAATTATTATTAGTATTGTGTTGTTGTTGTTGTTGTTGTTGTTAGGTGAAAGTTAAAATGATCATATAATTACCATAAGAAAAAGAAACCAGTAATAATTATTATTATTAATTATATTTATTCATTGAAATGAACATTTTCGACAGAAGTGATGCTAGTAAAATACCTCTGTCATAATGCTCTCTTAAGTGTGATGTAAAACTACCTTACTGGAATGTCTTCAGAAGACGTAATTATCAAATAAAATCACAATGATATTCAATGTGTTAGCACCATCAAAATAATATTAAATATATGGTAATACTATGGGCCCTATCTTGCACCCAGCGCAATTGACTTTGTACACCGACGCATGTATCATTCCTATTTTGCACCCGCGCACAGCGGACTTTTCCTTCCACAGACACACATCGGTAAACTAGCAAATGCATTTGCGCTCCCGGGGGCGGTTCAGCGCAAAGAGGAGGCGTGTTCCGGCACAAACGTATTTTGCAGGTTTAGAAAACAATTCCGCCACTGACCAGGAAAAACCTAGTCTAAAGTCAGTGGCGCGTTGCGCATGTTATTCATATGCTATTTTAAGGGCGCATGCTTGGCCATAACCAATGTAGCGTGTGTACAACGCGCATACACTTTGCTTATCTCATCTACACACAGACGCAGCAGTTCTTATTTTTAGAAAACCATACATTATTACAAGGAAAAATATTAACACATGAGGGAAATCATTGTTGTGTCCATGAAGATGTGAAAAAATAGGCATAAATCTAGCTTACACATTTACCCAAATTATTATACGCCTGTTTAACCGAAGCTAATTTGGGTGTTCTCCATCCCCAATGTCACTTACTTAATATATTGTAAAATATATTGCAAAATATAATCAGCCCTAGTTTCTCAGCATGCATCATGCCATGCATTACAACACCTGTTATGTGTGCCTTTGTCACAGCACAATTTTCATGACATTAGAGGGAATTTTTCCCAGGGATGAATTGTCTTTTTTTACCGATTTCTGTGGTCTTCACAGAGTAATATGTTATGAGCATAGGGGTTTGGAGGTTTGGACCGGTCCTGGTGGTTTATAAGAGCCAGCAGTGCTGGTAAGCCTCATTGTGAACGTCAGTGCTCTGGCTGAGAAGTAGGCGTAGAGCTAATTCAAACAGCATGGTTTTGTCCAAGAGCTGGATTACATCCTGAATTTGTGCTTTTCATGTCAGTGTTTACCCCCAGAGCGCTGTTTACTAAATCAAAGCTGCGATTTGTGTAGAAAAAGAGAATGAAAAAGAGAAACATACCAGTATATAGTATCCTGAGGGAAGTTGTGGTCTTATAACCTATAATGGTGGAAATTCTGCCATTGTAATTACGAACTAATGCTGGTCGCAAATGTATTTTTTCTCTCATGCTGGTATCGGGAGAGTGAAATAAATGCTTATTTCCACATGGCAGCATGGCTGGTTTGGTGAAACAGATATGGTGAACAGTTGCTGAAAGTAGATGAGAGTGGTTGTTAAAGTGTACAAAGTGGCTGTTAGTGTATTGCTAGGTGATTGCTAGGAATTTCTATGCGGTTGCTAGGTGGTTTCTGGGTCATGAGAACCACCTTCAATTTCTCTGTCATTTTAGACAGTAAATAATTAAATAACATACCAAAATAGAGCAAAACAATAATAAGGAAAACAATAAATAAATGTGAAATTAAAAGTTATTTTATTGTTGAAAGTTATAATAATAATTAATAATAGTAATAATAATAATAATAACAACATTATTGTGTAGTTGGTGGTGGTGTGCAAATCTTTTTTCTGTTTTATTGTCAAGTGAAAATAAAGACTAATAATTATTATTATTATAAGAAACCAATAATAATGAATAATTATGACTTTTTTTATTATTGTTGTTGTTGTTTTTGCTGTTGTTGTTTTTATCATTTCCTATAATAAGTTATTATTATTATTATTATTAACGATAATAATAACTTATTCTAGGAAATGAATTACAATTATAACTATTATTATTATTACATAGCACATTTCATACATAAAATGCAAAGTAGTTAATAGGAAAGAATACAAAAACAGACTGTAAATAACTAAATAACCTACTAAAATATATATAAAATAAAAATAAAATAAATTAAAAAATAAATTAGAAAAATTTAGCTTGCTTTAGCAAACACTAGTAATAGTAGAAATTATGCTTCCTGTGTCTTTACTATGGAAATCTGCTTCTAGACTTGTTGGTGCACGTCTGTGTCTGGAGTGTCTATTTAGGAATTACCTCAGAGATGGGCTGCACTCCACACGGCACTTCAGCTGGACTAACACTTTCACAATCTCCTTGTCCGCCATGATTGAATCCACTGAACAGGAACCAGGTTGTTTCCATAGAGACAGGGAGCATCTGTCCATATGCACAAAGACAAGTGGGCGTGACAAGACCTGTCACCTGTCGACTGAATCGTATGTTTTCGTTTAACATGGAACAGAGCTGTCAGAAAAATAAGCCCTTAAACCAGACACCCACACATGGACCAAACTAATAGCCACAGATAGCCAGGTACCACCCATCCACTCACAACAGAAATACTTTTACTTGCCTCAATGCCCACACATAAAAACACACATTCTTGACTTTCACATGTGGTAACAAACCGCTGCAGCGTTATTGACACCTAACACCTAATAAAATGTCTCGGTTACGTATGTAACCCTCGTTCCCTGAGGAGGTAACGGAAACGTTACGTCAGTGACTAATGAATGGGGGTTTCGCTTAGAAGCCTATCACCTTCGAGTTCTTACAAAACGAGTCAATGGCAAACAATGTCATGGGTTTTGCGGAATTTGCATAGCGCAACTCCGCCCCACCACGTGGGTAAAAAAGGAGCAGCGCGACACTCTCGCATAATGTTATGCTGAGGAGCCGAGACTGAACTCCCGGCTGTTCCAGCGGTACAGTGGTTGTGGCAGGGGGACGAACCGCAACCCACCGCTCTTCTTGGGTACAATGAAGTATGGGCTGTAGAAGCTGGACTTCATTTTGGCTGGAGGGATAGTCTCGATCGCACCCTTCGCCAGTAGGGTGGCGACCTCCGCACGCATGACAGAGGAATTTCCACCCACCATGGTATAGCAGACTCCCCGAAAGCGGGGAGGAGACCGTGCAAACTGAATCTCATAGTCGAGACTGATGGTTCTCGCGACCCAGCGGGACAGATTGGGAAGCTCTAGCCAGGCTCCCCAAAACTGAACCAGCGGGGTCATGTGAACCACAGGCGTACCCAGGCGACCTCCTCTGGCAGGGGTCTGGTGACAAGGGGGACGAGAGTGATGAGGCGGAGTGTCGCACACTGCCATCCGCAGCCTCTCCGGGGCTCAGAGATGGGAATGTCAGTTCTTTCTTTAAAGGAAAACAAAAGATTCTCCTCCGGCCCTCCACCGGGGGAAGGAGTGGCCCTGCAACCACCTCCTGAGAAGAACTGCAACCCTTCTCTGAGCTGCCCGTATAAGGAGCGCCACTTTGCCTGGCATTTGGCAGGCTACGTGGCTGGTATGGGCTGGGCGCCTTCCTAGAAGCAGCTGGCCGCCGGGGCAGAATATGTTTAATAGCCTCCGTCCGCTCCTAGGTGGCCAAGAACTGTTGGGCAGAGTCCTTGACCGCGCCACCAAACAGGCCAGCCTGGGATATGGGGGAGTTGAGGAGCAGGGTTCGCTCAGCCTCCTGCATATCAGCCAGGTTAAGCCAGAGGTGTCTTTCCTGGACCACGCATGTGGACTTCACCTGACCCAGGGATCGTGCAGTCTCCTTCGTCGCCCGTAGAGCAAGGTCGTTGGCGGCACGCAGCTCTTCCATGAGCCCTGAATCAGCCTTACCCTCGTGCATGTCTCTGAGCACCCTGGCCTGGTAGACCTGGAGGATGGCCATAGCATGCAGTGAGGAGGCGGCCTGCCCCGCAGCTCTATAGGTCCTCGCCACCAGAGTAGACGAAAACCTACAGGCTTAGGGTCGCCATGCCAGGTGGAGGCGCTCTGGGGACACAGTTGCATCGCCACAGAACGCTCCACCGTGGGGACCCCAGTGTACCCTTTGGCTGCGGCCTCATCGAGGGCAGAGAAGGCGGAAGAGGCCACTGAGCAGTCGCGAAAAGTCAAAGTAGACTTCCACGATCTCATGACCTCTTCATGCACTTCCGGGAAGAAAGGAATTAGGGGCAGGTGCTGAAGGGTGTCAGCACACGCCGCCCCCAAAAAACAATCATCAAGCCTTGAGCGCTCGAGACATGGCGGAGGGTTCCACACAAGCCCGATGCTCGCGGCTGCCCAGGAAAGCATGGCAGTCAGTTTGGGATCAGACTCGGGCAATGCTGGCACCCCCGAAGGAGGCAGCACAGCCGAGTCTTCATCTCCAGATGACTCAAGCCCACCTTGTGATGCGCCGATAGACACATCGTCATCTGCCGGGACGCCAAATGAAACGCTGGGCCCGCCACAAGGCTGGCCAGCGACCTCATCCGGAAACCTCACAGGTTGCAATGTGGAAGAGGGGGGTGTGGCCCGAGGAAAATTCGTTGGGTTGTTCCACACCGTCAGCCTCAGATCCCCCTGGCCACCAGCCAAAGTATCCCCTCTCGTGGAGAGAATAGATTGGGGTGTGGCAGAGGGGACTCTATTTCTAAGGAGGTCATTGAGTCTTGATCGCAATATTACGATGGTCATGTTATCGCAATGAGAATCCACGAATGCTGCCTGAGTGTGATTTACGCCCAAACACTCAAGGCAGCGTTCGTGCCCATCAGCAGAATTAATCTATCTACCGCACCCAGAAATACACAGGTGCGACATCTTTAAAAAGTGTGCAGCTCTTTTAGAGGATAAAACTCAACAGCTGTGCTGAAGCACCCAGGGAGAAAACACACACTGTTGGCAGATCAGTGCACAGACCAGCAGCAGGAATGAGATCTTGCTGGAACATGCCGTCACACCAACACCGCTGAAGAGTCGCTCGTCTCGTATATAGAACTCGTAGACAGCTTGCAGTGGAGAGAGCAGTGAAGAAACACTTGGCTCCGAAGCAAAAACATAATGCGAGATTGCTGCGCTGCTCCTTTTATACCCATGCAGTGGGGCGGAGATGCACTATGCAAATTTCGCAGACCCATGGCATTGTTTTGCCATTGGCTTGTTTTGTAAGAACTCGAAGGTGATAGGCTTCTAAGCAAAATCCCCATTCATCAGTCACTGACGTAACTCGGAGTGACTGAACGAAAGGGACCCATTGTTGCGTTTATCGCTAAGATCTTCTAAATAAAACGCTAGGGCTTTTCTAACGAGTCATGCAGAACTGCAGTTTCTATGTGCTGTATTTAGGGGGCGTTTACACGACACCATTTTCAACTAACAACAGAGAACTTTGTATGCCTTTTGGCCATTCATTTCTACGACAACGGCGCTTTGGGGGCCTGTAAATGCAAACTTTTAAAAAGTGCACATTTTTTAAAACTATACCTTTATTGTCTCCGTGTAAACTACAAAAACGTGAATTTGGGAAAAAGGTGACGTCATGCATATTACGTGTTCATTATAGGCGCGCAGTGTTTCTTTACAAAGTGACATCGCCAACTACTGGCCTGGCAGTATAATACAGCGTTTTTAATCGTTTTGGCAAATCCATGTGAACGTGGATCATTTGCTTACCATTTTGAATATATACGTTATGTTAATAACTTTCTTCATTTTAAGTGGCTCATGTTATGAAAATATTCGTATTTTAGAATGCTCGGGTAGGATAACATAACATTATTTCAGCCTTCTATCTGTGCTGTCTTAACTTAGCCTACTTGCTATCTTTCTTTACTTTAGCTTTCATTTTCATGCATTCACTCGTTCGCTAAACTGAACATCCAATCAGTTTCCACTCTCACCGACAGCCCCGAAACCGATTCACCATGCTGAATCTGGCAAACTGCCGCTGACGTGAGCCGGACGAGAGCCAACGTGTGGAACACACCGCAAAAACTAGCCCGACAGATGTCTCCAATGTAAAGGGAAAAAAAACAGCCAGACCAAACCAGCTGCAGTATGATAAGTGTGAACTGACATTTCCAGATCTCAGCCTCTGGACTCATAAAGAACGTGTGGCTTTCATTGGGAACTGTGCCAGCTGGAACACTGAGCTCTTGTCAGTTATTTAGACACAGCTGCTAATGATGGGTTGGGTTGGTTGGTGACATTCAGCAGGATGATCTGAGCATCATACGTTGAGGTGTTGATGATGCTGTTCTTCAGACACATGGTCTTGCGTCACACATTCTGCTCTTGTATCTGATAATACATGTCTTGTATAGAGGGAGCTGACAACATCTGCTCAGCCTAATGTTGCTCAAAACAGTAAACACAATGTCCAGCCTGCTCTTTTCCATACAATGAATATGGATGGTGACCGCAGTTGTAAATCCTTTCAACCTTATTCATTGAAACTCTTGCCTTTAAGCCTAGCTCTTTATTTTGGTTCATGCTTCTGCATATTGCACCTTGGCACATTTGCAATACACAAGAGAATCAGTTTAGTTTTGTGGAGTTTTTTTCTTTTTTGGTGTATGCAAATGCAAAGGTTTCTTTTTGTGCATCTGTTTAAAGAGTCTGTTCTGTTCGGCCTCTATGTTAGAAAAGATGGCAGCATGGTATTCAGCTAAATGGTCATCCAGATGTATACTGTATCTGCAATGACCACTGAATAACTGGCTGAATTTCACCTCTGCAAACTCATGCTACAAATGCCAAGTTTAGACACACCAAGCCTTCTAGTTTTGTAGAAAAACTTAAAATTTTAATTGTGTCTACATGGATTTATTTACAAAACAAGACTGGATAAATTAAGAAAAAGCTGCAATATGTATCCAGCATACATGTTAACATCTTCAATACTTTTTCCCAGGATGCACCTCCAGTAGGTTTAGAGAATAAACAGAATGTGTAGAGCTGAAATCTAGGCAAAGGGTGATGACTTTGAAAAAGATAAAACAGAAGATAGTTTTGAATTATTTAAGACTTATTGGTCATTCCCAGACTTCCATTTGTAATATTTTCAGAGTTTTGGTGAGTTTAATATTATACTAATATGTGATCCTGGATCACAAAACCAGTCACAAGTAGCACGGGTATATTTGTGGCAATAGCCAACAATACATTGTATGGGTCAAATTTAAAGATTTTTCTTTTATGCCAAAAATCATTAGGATATTAAGTAAGGATCATGTTCCAAGAAGATGTTTAGTAAATTTCTAACCGTAAATATATAAAACATTTATTTTTGTGAGTGAATGCAGCACAATCGCAAACATAAATGGAGACCTTTTAAAGGTGATTTTCTCAATGTTTCGATTTTTTGCACCCTCAGATTCCAGATTTTTTAATAGTTGTATCTCGGCCAAATATTGTCCTAACAAACCATACATCAATGGAAAGCTTATTTAATCAGGTTTCAATTAAAAAAAATTTACCCATGTGACTGGTTTTGTTGTCCAGAGTCACATATGTGGAAAATAATACTAAAGAATAGTGTTGACATGACACCAGAATTTCCAACAGTGGCAGTCATTGCAGTTTCGGATTCAATCTTTATATAGAGAAATAAAACTTGAAATTGAAATTGTGAATTTGTTATATGCCTATTCAAAAAAAGCAATCAAAGAGCCCTCCCTTTATAATCCTTGAAGCTGATCACTTCACAGTTCAGCACAAACTCAGTGATGTCTGCACTCTTACAAAAACTTCTGATATAATCAATGAAGCTGTCTACACTGCACAATACCTGCACAATCTCTTATTGACTTTGTATTTACACTTTGTTGGTTTTTAAGAAGGGATTTACAAGCATGCAGAACTCAGTGAGCTTGAGCTGAATAAAAACTCTGTATAGTGAATTCTGAGTAACTTTAACATCTCTGATTAGCCGTTGCATTGACACTCTTAACAGAAATTCCAGCGGCAAATAATTTGTCTGTCCACACCAGATGCGACAATGAGACACGATAAAGTCAATCAAAAATCACGACCATTCAAAAGAGCGCGTGGGCAGCTCCTGGCACCCACAACGAAATGGATAAGTACATGATTAAATTCATGAATATTACACCATTTTAACATTATTCAAAATACATACTGAGTTACTGATAGAATCTTTGTCATAGAATACACTTGTCTGTTAACAATGAGTCGACAATTTGAACGTTCTTGTTTACTTTTATTTATTTTGAAGATCTGAGGTGAATTGTCCATTGTTGCTTTCAGTACAGCTAAAGACACAAAATGATATTCAAACTCACATTAGATGCTTTTAACATTGAATAAAGCACATAAACAGCACCTGAGATTATCATACTTTCTGTTGTTGTTCCAACTGCGACATTGCAGAGATAGAAACAGTTTCTAAAATAGAATCGTCGCGTGGCGCCGTCGCGGCTGGTTAGGACAAAAACTTTTATCACGTGTCGTGGCGTTGCGTCTGGTTAGGACACGGTGTAACGCTTCAAAAAGACATTGTAAATAGAAACCTTTGACGCTCTTCATAGAGCGTGCAGGAGTGTTTACAAGGAGCAGTCTATCAGTGGGTATCAAACAGACTCAGTACTCAGTGCTACTAGTATACTGCAGAAAGATTGGTATTGTTAAATTTTTAAAATGTATAAGTATCAGCTTTGTAGCGTAGTACTGGTACTTTTGACAGCACTACTAAAGAATTAATAGGTCTGTCCAAGCAAACATTTAGCCTATAATCTTTGTCATTCATGAAGTCTGATAAGGATATTCCTGACTCGCGTTTGAGGAGTAATCAGGCAAAGCCTGCAGTTTCAGTCATTTCCCATAAAAGAGGCCATCTGTTGCCTCCACGGACTCAGAAAGAGCTGATTATAATTGTGCCCAGTTGTTGAGACAACAGACAAGTAGAGATTGTCACTGTGTTTCACAGAACGGGTTTGTAAACACAAGGTGACTGGCACATAAAAGCAGCCATTGGCATTTCCAGTCGATGCAAAACCCCCAAAGACCCATGGGAGGCTCACAGAAAGTAGAGGTGCCTTCTGCAAACAGACAATCTAGAGTTCCAGTCAGATCTGATTGGAGGTGTAATTCATCAGAGCGACTCGCCCCTCATGCCATCTGAGGAACAGCCCTGAGTCAATGGCAAATTGCCGACTTTATGTCTGGAATGTTCTGATTATCGAAAAGCTTCCGGAACAACAGATTTTCTTCATTATAAATGCCATTATGTCACTGTGCACCTTTTGCCAATTTTTTGCTCTTTAAAGATTAGGGATGGACTAATATTTTCTGGCCAATACGATAAGCCAATAATTATTTTCATATTATGGTTGATAAATAATTAATTCTATATTATTTTTGTCTGAATAAATTATAAAATACTAAAAACTACAATCAGTCATTTTAAAATTAATTTAGGCATCACAACATTATAATGTACAGTATAAAAAAGATATATTCATTTTGATATTTTCTAAAGGTTTCATTTAACAGTGTTATTAAATTTGTGTTTTTAAAGATTAACTTAAAGTGAACATTAGATGTGAAAATACAGGGAAAAAATACGGATTAATATTCAGTAGCGGCCAATACTGATAAATGTACAAAATCTCTAATCCGAGAACTAATGTAGTACCGATATATCATGCATCCCTAAAGAAATTACATTTTTTACAATTACAATTAAGATAACATTTTCTGCGAGACCTTTTAGCATGGCATCTTTTATGGAAAGTTTCAATTAAAATCCATTATGAATGTGAGATAGGTTTCCCTTTTGAGGCCAAGTTATGTATGTAGCATGGGAGTCAAACATTGCTCAGCCACCCACCTAGCAGGTTTAATTAACTCAAAGTTACTGTTATCCTTGAAAGCTTGAGGCTTTTCCGGTAAATGGCTTTGTGGATCATTCATTCTGACGGTCTGACACTGGACAGCTATTCATCACAGGGTGCAATGAAAGACATTCTCAGGGCATTAGAGCATCAACCACCTTGGAAGAGCGAGACAGCAGGGGACAGTGACAAAGGCAGAATGAAAATGCTCTCTTACAGTAATACCGACACTCTTTGGCTACACACTCACATTCATAACAGCCGGTTAAATATATCTCCTACATGCCTGGGCACGCTTGTCACACAGCATTCTCTTTAATCAGGATCTGTGACAGGACTTTATTAAGAATATGAAAACTGACATCTCAGCTGGTGAGGGATGAGAAGCATCAGTTTGGGCCAAGTTTTCATTTTTATTTACTCTGAATAATGGTGAGTAGGGCATTAATATGTAAAATGACTTTTGAGGCAGCATGACTTGGTCCAACCAAAATACTGTGTAATATAGCATACTATAGCATGTGAAAAGTTATATTTTGGTTCGCCCCAAGATTTAAATGTAGCCATTATTTAAGTGTTTTTCTAAGGCCAATATGACATTTTTCTGAACACAAAAGAAGAATAAAAAAAGTAATGTTTGCACTTGTTTCTATAATGGAAATGAATGGTGAACACCTCCAAGCTTTGAAAAAGGATGCAAAAGTATAATAATGCAGTGATCACATGCAAGTTTTCTGAAGTCATATGATAGGTTCTCTTACGAGAGGTACTCTCGTACTGCGTAATATCTTACGCTAGGGGAAATCTCTTTTCCGCGAGATACTGAAGCCAAAAAATTATCCTTAATTTTGAAATAATGTAAAACGCGTTGCGGCAGCATGCAGACATAGGCGAGACAGCTCGCGCGCCTATTGGCTGCCCTGCGGCAACTGCAGCAGCCTATCGATAAGGCCCTATCGTGACGTCATCACCAATGGGGGCGCTTCGCGCCCCATACGTCACGTCCCGCCGAAACGGGCGTGGCCTGGGGCTATAAATATAGCATCGAAAGGCTAGCTTACCGATTTTTCATCTCTTCAGCGGAGCTCACGCATCGCTGGATCCAGAGAGAAGAAGCCGCGCCGTGGAAACAGCATTTCAGCGGGACGAGTTCGGTACCTGGAGTCGCTGGCCGCGCCGCCTTCAACCACCGTTCCTGCTACGCTATCCGGCGTTATATCCTTTTATTGCATTGTGTGTGTTCGCCGCCGCGACTCACACTCCCTTTCTAAAAGAGCAGAGCGTCTTTTTCAAGATGTCTCGTCCATCCTGTGGCTCGTGCCGAGCCCCACTCAGCGACGGGGACCGCCATGTCATCTGCGTTTCCTGCCTGGGTGAAGGACATGCGGCTCTAGCGCTCGCTGACGGCGGATGCCCTCACTGCGAGCTTATGCCTATGGCGACTCTGAGGACTCGCATGGCAACTTTCCACGAGCCTGCACCTCCCGCTTCGACGCCGCGCCGTAAAAAGCGCCGTGCTCAGCGGATCCCTGAGCCTCCCACCGAGAAAAGCTCGCCGGTGCGCCTGCCAGCTTCGCCGTCTGCTTCTCTCGAGTCTCTCACTCCCGGACAGTGGCCGCCGCTGGCCGCCGCTTCCGCCGGAGATGACAAGGAAGAAGCGGCAGTTTTCGAGGAGGACAACTGCTCTCTCCTGGCTTCGGACAGCGAGGATTGGGCGAGCTCTGTGGACCTCGCCCCTTCTTCTGCCCGCGAGTCGTCAGGAAAACGGGCCAGCATTGAAGCTGAGCTGATGCGTCTGCTCACACAGGCCACAGAGAGCCTCGGCCTCGAGTGGTCCGCGCCCGCCGAGCCTACACGCAACCGTCTGGACGGCTGTTTTCTGCAAGGGGACCGCGTTTCCACGCCCTCAAGACCCGCCCCCTTTCTTCCTGAGCTTCATGAAGAACTGGCAAAGTCTTGGAGCGCCCCTTTTTCAGCCAGGCTACGTTCCTCTGCTTCGGCGGCATTCTCCGTGGTGGACGGTGCCAAAGACAGAGGATACCTCGCTCTCCCTCTAGTGGAGGAGGCGGTAGCAGCCCATCTTTGCCCGCCCTCTGCTGGACGGCGGACTAAGACGGCGCTACCTTCAAAAGCCTGCCGCGCTACTTCCACCCTGCACAGTCGCGCTTACACCGCCGCTGGGCAGGCTGCATCAGCGCTACACACTATGGCCACTCTCCAGATCTTCCAAGCTAACCTTCTCCGAAAGCTGGACGAGGACGGCACGGAAGCAGTCAACGTGGCGGATTTAAGGAGCGCTACGGACCTCGCTCTCCGCGCTACGAAATCCGCTGCACAGGCCATAGGGCGGAACATGGCCTCTCTCACCGTTGCTGAGAGACACCTCTGGCTGACGCTTTCAGAAATGCCGGACTCGGAGCGCTCTGTGTTCCTCGACGCCCCCGTTTCTGCTACTGGCCTCTTTGGATCGTCCGTCAAAGATTTCGCGGACAGATTCGCTGAGGTACAAAAGACGTCGCAGGCCATGAAGCACTTTTTGCCAAAGCGCTCTAGCTCCGCATCAGGCCGCTCTAAACAGCCGTCTGCTCGCAGCTCGCAGCCACCGCCCCCCGCCGCCGCTTCACAGCGTCGACAGGCCAGGGACCAGAGACCACGCTCTCGCTCTGCCGGCCGCCGCCCCCCACAGCGTGGGACTCGGCCGAAGGTTGAGATGAAGCCCGAGGCCTCAAAGTCTTCCTAGCCAGCTTAGGAAAACGACGGTGTTCAAGCCCCGCTGCGGCCGGGTTTCCACCAAAACTTCCCGCTCGTCCAGTTCCATTACATGCGACTGTTCCAGTGTACTCTGCAGTAAACAAGTCGGTTGCATTACCCGCTTGCCTGTACACAAACGCCGTTTTCACGGCGACCCAGATAAATCCTGTAAAGAGCGTATTTTCTGGTATTCCGGCCACGGCCGACGGTGTTATGAGTGTAGTAAAAATGCCCACTGCCCAGTGCCCATTCCTACACACAGACACAGCCCGCCCCACAGGGCTCGCGCACATAAAATCGACTCATGTCGATTGCGCACAGAATGTAGTGAACGTGCCCACGTCCCAGTGCCCACAAACACTACACGCTGCATGTCTCTCGGTTTCTGTAAAAACGAAACCAACACACATACAACCGACTCAGGTCGATGGTGTTTTCAGTGCAAATGTGCCCGCTGTCCTGCGCCCACATTCACTCACAGACATGACGAATCCCTCGGTTTCCCCCACGCTCGCCGTCTCTCAGCTACCTGCCGTGAGAGAGCCGAGCGCGGGCGAACCGCCCGCTGTGATCAAAACACTCCCCGCCTCGAGCGCTGCAAATGCGGTGTCTATAATACAGCATACCGAAGCTCCCCGGTCGCCACTATGTCACGACCAGAGCTCCGATCTCATTCAACCCTTAGCTATGCACGCACATGCGTGGGCAAAGCTTCCCGGTGTATCAGAATGGGTGCTGAACATTATAAAAAGAGGCTATTCGCTACAGTTCGCTCGACGTCCCCGCCGTTGTGCGGTGCGAGTCGAAACCACGGTAGAAAAGGAAGTAGCAAGTGTACTTCGTACCGAAATTGCGAAACTGTTGAGCAAAGGGGCAATAGAGCCTTTATCTCAAGCTCAGAGCGAAGGGGGGCTATACAGCAGATATTTTCTGGTTCCGAAAAAAGACGGGGGTCTCAGACCCATTCTAGATCTAAGACAACTGAACGTAGCGCTTTCAAAACGCAGGTTCAGAATGCTCACAACCAAGAAAATCCTCGCGCAAATTCGCCACGGGGACTGGTTTGTGTCAATAGATCTGAAAGACGCGTATTTCCAAATACAAATAGCGTCACGTCACAGGCGATTTTTGAGATTCGCCTTCGAGGGCCAGGCTTATCAATACACAGTCCTACCGTTTGGCCTGTCCCTAGCACCCCGTACATTCACGAAGTGCATGGACGCAGCCCTCGCTCCCCTGAAACTTCGGGGAATGCGAGTTTTGAACTACTTGGACGATTGGCTGGTTCTAGCTCAGTCACATACGGAGCTCATAGAACACAGAACCATTTTACTCGAACATCTCGAGAATCTGGGTCTCAAAGTCAACTGGGCGAAAAGTTCACTGTCTCCCAGTCAGAGAATATCTTTCCTGGGCACAGAACTGGACTCGCTGTCAATGACAGCTCAAATATCGCTACAGCGCAGATTGACTATTCAGCGCATGACAGAAACCTTCCGCCGCGGCACTATAGTCCCGCTAAAGAAGTTTCAAAGGATGCTCGGTCTCATGGCAGCAGCATCCACAGTTCTCCAGCTGGGTCTGCTTCGCATGCGCCCACTGCAGTTCTGGCTACAAGCGCAAGTACCGCGTCGAGCATGGACTTCAGGTCTCTTTCGTCTCAAGGTCGATCAGGAATGCGTCTCAGCACTGATACCCTGGAGAGCGACCGACTGGTACCAGTCAGGTGTAAGCCTGGGGACTTCCTCGAGTGTGAAGGTGGTGTCCACGGACGCCTCCACCTCGGGATGGGGAGCACTGCTCGAGGGCAGACCGTTTTTCGGCCAGTGGTCAGAACGGGAAAAGCTTCTGCACATAAACTGCCTGGAAATGATGGCAGTCGACAACGCGCTGAGGCGCTTTCGTCCCCAAATAGCAGGACACCACGTCTTGGTCCGCTCGGACAACATGTCAGTGGTAGCCTACATAAATCGCCAGGGAGGCATCACATCCCGAAACCTATACAGGTTAGCGAAACGCCTCCTGGTATGGGCTCAGCACAATTTGCGCTCGCTCAGAGCAGCGCATGTGCCTGGCCACCTGAATGTGGGACCAGACAGACTGTCCAGGAACAATGTTCCAGCAGGAGAATGGTCACTGCATCCGCAGACAGTCCAACTGCTGTGGCAGACATTCGGCAGAGCAAAGATAGACCTGTTTGCGTCTCAAGAAAACGCTCACTGCCCGGAATTTTTCTCAAAGAGCAGGGATGCGCTGGCCCACGTCTGGCCCCGCTGCCCGCTCTATGCCTTTCCCCCCATCACGCTCCTACCTCAGGTATTAGAGCGGATCAGGGAAAGCAGATGCTCAGTGTTACTGGTTGCTCCGTTCTGGAAGAACCAGGCTTGGTTCCCAGTTCTTATGCAGCTGACGAGCACTGCCCCATGGCCAATACCAGTGAGGAGGGACCTCCTCTCTCAAGCCAGGGGCTCGATCTGGCATCCTCGCCCGGAGCTTTGGTCCCTACATGCGTGGGCCATCAACGGGTACCCTCTGATATCCCAGAGGGAGTGTTAAACACGATCATGCAGGCTAGAGCTCCCTCTACGAGACGGCTCTATTCCTCAAAATGGTCAGTGTTCTCCAGCTGGTGCACAGCACGCGGCTTTTCACCCCTGGACTGTGGAGTGACGGAGGTTCTCTCCTTCCTACAAGAGCTACTGGATGAAGGCAGAGCCCCATCCACGCTCAAAGTCTATGTGGCGGCTATAGCAGCGTTTTCCAAACCAACGCTTGGTCAGTCACTAGGAAGGAACGATCTGGTCATTCGGTTCCTTAGAGGAGCTAAGAGGTTAAATCCTCCCAGACCTCCCTCAGTCCCCATATGGGACCTTTCTACGGTCTTGGAGGCCATGAAGGGTGCCCCATTTGAGCCTATCCAGTCAGTAGATATCAAACACTTGTCTTTCAAAACGGTGTTTCTTCTGGCTCTCGCTTCAGTGAAGCGCATAGGGGACTTACAAGCGCTCTCAGTGAGCGCGACGTGTATGGAGTTTGGGCCAAATGACTCGAAAGTCATACTCAAACCAAGGCACGGGTACGTCCCTAAATCCCTCAATACACCGTTCAGGGCCCAGGTAATTTCCCTGTCTGCCCTGCCGGTCTCTAACGAGGAGAAGGACGCCAGCTTCCTTTGCCCAGTCAGGGCGCTAAGGGCTTATGTGTCCCGCACGTCTGTTTTCAGACAGACGGAGCAGCTCTTTGTTTCACTCTACGGACGTTCTAAGGGACTCGCCGTTTCGAAACAGAGCCTATCCAGATGGATAGTCGATGCTATAGCGCTGGCTTACACCTCTAAGGGCTTGCAGTGCCCATTGGGTGTCAGAGCGCACTCCACGAGAGGCGTGGCCTCGTCGTGGGCTTGGTCTAGTGGGATTGCCTTGCAAGATATCTGTATGGCGGCAGGCTGGGCCTCCCCGTCTACATTTATAAGGTTTTATAACCTAGAGGTTCCCGCTCTGCAAGCTAAGCTGCTTTCAGTCTAAAAATCGGTACTGTCTGCCCCGAGTACGTCCGGCCCAGAATACCAAAATAGCGCGAGCAACGCTCGTTTAGATCGCGCAGCTCTATGGGCAATGTGTAAGACCCACTATATTCATCAGTCCAGGCCGGGGTCGCCCTGACTGAGTAAATACCATCACTATAACTGTTCTTATAGGATGCTGCATTACAGGAATGATGCTATTCTAGCCACTCTTCCTGGGCTCTCTGTGAGTCACTTATGATCATGTACTACATGAGCCCGGGCACCTGCCCTTGGGACTTTGGTGCTGGATCATAGCATGCACGGCGTTTTACACTGTTTCCCCTAGCGTAAGATATTACGCAGTACGAGAGTACCTCTCGTAAGAGAACGTACTCGGTTACTAACGTAACCTCGGTTCTCTCTAGAGAGGAAACGAGTACTGCGTATCTTGCCGTGCCTGCGCACGCTCCGGTTCGCTCCGGCGATGAAAAACCGGTAAGCTAGCCTTTCGATGCTATATTTATAGCCCCAGGCCACGCCCGTTTCGGCGGGACGTGACGTATGGGGCGCGAAGCGCCCCCATTGGTGATGACGTCACGATAGGGCCTTATCGATAGGCTGCTGCAGTTGCCGCAGGGCAGCCAATAGGCGCGCGAGCTGTCTCGCCTATGTCTGCATGCTGCCGCAACGCGTTTTACATTATTTCAAAATTAAGGATAATTTTTTGGCTTCAGTATCTCGCGGAAAAGAGATTTCCCCTAGCGTAAGATATTACGCAGTACTCGTTTCCTCTCTAGAGAGAACCGAGGTTACGTTAGTAACCGAGTACGGTTTGGTGAAAAACAATCTGAAATGTTATTTATTGCATGTATTTTTCTGCTTATCAAAGTCACCATCAAATCAAACTGGTCAATTCTTATTTTTGATGGAACATTGCAGTATTTATTAGCCTACATGACTTACCTGTGCACATCATTATTTAATTTTTCTTAAATACCAATGAAGTGCATTTACAGTCCATCACTTACTACTATGACCATTAAGATGTTGCCTTAAGGCAGCTGCTTGTGTCAGTAGACAGCATGGTACCAGTGTTATTTTATATAATTGAGATACTATTATAGTTATATATATATGTGTGTGTGTATATATATATATATATATATATATATATATATATATATATATATTTAACATTTATTTTATTTCAAGTAACAAAAATGTTTTTTTGTTATTTTATATAGTTTTAGATTTGGTTAATTAATTATAATAACCCTCATTGGAACAGAACTTGTATGCCTGAATGCAAGATTAAGTCAGTGCTTGGCAAAGCATGTGTATGGTGTTTTTTCATGGTTGGGTAGTGTTGGTACATTGGCGCTCAGACTGGTAAAGCCCCAATAAGGAGCTATCAAAAACGACCCTGACAATACTCCCCAAACATTAATCTTTCAACACTGACTTGTATAAATACAAGATTTGGTTAGCAGAGTTGGCATATAAAGCCTTGTTTATTGCCTGGGAACATAATTATTGTGGGGGAGGACAGTGCTTGATGTAAAAATATTGTGTTTGGTATTTATATCTTTGTCTTTGAGTTTTTTGTTCTTGGTTAAGTTTTTTTATGCAATATCTGACAGGGGCCATATACATGGCAGGTCTGTTTCATTTACAGACCTTGATTCAATTATTTTACCTTTGGTCTACTCAATCTGATTTTATCTGACTACTGGAGAATTCATATGCAAAAAGCTATCCACATGAAGTGACTCAATCTGACGAGAAAACAGCGACAGTGTGAAATGACAAAAAGAAGAAATGCGGAACAAAACAATGAGAGGAAATTTTTCAGTCAGTCAAGTCGTAAACATTTCCCAGCCCTGTCTTCTTGCATTAGATATGACTAAGAAGGAAAAACAGACCTAAATCAAATAGTTCCCAGCTGATATGGGAGGTCTGCTGTGCCAAAATAATTTAAGGGTACAAAGAGAACGTACTAGATCATTTTATGAAATGCTGGTGACCACAAGCAAGAAACCAGCATGAAAAACATACCTTATGCTGACGACCAGCAATGATGGATTTGTCTGCAGGCTTCTCCAGTTTTCAGTGTCACGTGATCCTTCTGATATCATTCTAATATGCTGATTTGGTGTTCAAGAAACATTTATTATTATTATCTATGCTGAAAACAGTTGTGCTGCTTAATATTTTTGTGGAAACCACGATACGTTGTGGTTCCTTGATGAATAGAAAGTTAAAAAGGCATCCTTGCTGGATAAAAGTATTAAAGTGCCCCTATTATGCTATTTTAAAGATTCCTAAGTTTTGGATGTCTCATACAATAGGTACTTTACATGCATCCAAGGTCAAAAAACACTTACGTTTTCTCATAACATACATTGCAGCATCATCTCTTTTCTCACAGTGTCTGAAACAGTTTGATCTAGAATCTGGTCTCTAAACGCCTCCTTTCCAAAAACTTACCACTTACTACCACTTACCACTTACACCGCGTGTCAAAAAAGAAACACCCATTACCTTATTTGAATTTCAGCTTTAGAGGTTTCATAAAAACTTGTAGGCTATACACAGTGATACAAACAGTAACGATGACCGTTTACAGTATTAATTCCAGCCAGAACCCTCATACTTTGGAAGTGTATGCAAAGTGGATTTGCTTTCGCAGCATCTTCTTGACATGTTGACAACACAAACTAAACTCTTGCAGGCTTCAGCTACAACTGCAGTGTTTGAGGGCGGGTCAAAGGAGATGTCATTCGAGGGCAGCCAGTGAAGACTATAGGCTGGCATTATGCAAATGTTTTATAAACCTGCAGGAAGTTAGACTGGAGAGATTGACGACTCGTTTCGGGCATTTATTTTCCCAAACTTTGAATGTTAATGTATGCATTGAATACCTAGAAGACCTGCTACATTTGCTAAATTACTTTTGCAAATATATTTACAGTATGCTTGTACAGAGGACTAAATACTGTACTTTCCCACAATGCAACATGTAACAAATAAACCATAAGTTATCAACCACGATTTTTAACTCTTTCTTAACTCAGATTGGACTGCTGAAAAATGAATACAGCACAATCTAATTAAAATGCGATGATAATGCAATATGTGCTTTTTAAAACTTTTATCATTGAATACTGTTCCACACTGTTTTTTGTTTAGAAAATACAGTGTAGTGTGCAGTAGACAATGATCTGTTTCAATTTCAATACTGATTGAGTCAACATTTAAACTGGATTTTCACCAGGACGTTGCCATTAGGGAAATTACATCAGAATAGCATCCAGCCCTGAATGCATTTGACTGGGCTTTGATTCTGATTGCCTGTTGATTAGTGAAATGAGGTGTGGAGATTTCTCTTAATTAATTTGTCACCCAGTTATTATGATCAATGATCCCAGGATGACACAATGCGTTGAAGACTGAATATAGTATTTACCACTAACAAGCCAAATGGCCTGAAAATCCACACACACAAAAAATGGCTCTGTTCCAAACCCTAGTATGATGCCTTGCCTAAAGCCGCAAAGGAGTCAGACTGTCAGACTAAGGTGTATGATATTATCATGGTATCTATATATTAAATAAATGCTATGAAGGATCCAGTATTAATTCAATGTGTATTTATGTCTTAAAAAATGTGTGCTCAGTGTGATGCAAGTAGGAAGGTTAATATTTTAATCCATTGCTCTCTATGGAAAATAGTCTGATCAATCACTTTTACTACAAGTTTTGCAACTAAACAGACACGAGCAAGTCATGTCGTTAGAAAAGAAACTATAACTCTTCACTAGAAAAGAAAAGAAAGAAAGTTAAACAAAAAGGTGAAGTGAAGGAGGCAGAAGCTATGAGGCAAAGTGCATAACTGAATTCTTTTCTAAGAAATGAGTGTATTAAATCTTGGAAAAGAGCTGCTGTTTCTGAGAGTTAGAAAGAGATGGTCACTGTTCATCCTCAATGCAAACTAGCTCATAGATTGCTAGAAAAGAGTCCACACTTCAACTATACTCATAGTGCATGAGTGGAGCTATAGAGCTATTGCGTATGTTCTTATGTTCTTCAATTCCATTTGCATAGAGAAGACATGTCTGTTATTGGGCCAGTTATAGAGGATAATGACTTACTGGTGCTTCCCAGTGCATCATAAATGAAGAGCTGTGTGTTGTCCTGTTTGGTAATCTTTTCATCCGAAATAACGAGCCCTCACATCTGTCAGTGTTATTTAAGCCCCACCTGTTGTGAATCCATCACTGCAGCACTGATGCTGCACACCTGAGACACAAGTGCTTTTTTTATTGTTGTGGTATGCGATTAGGTTTTATGACATCTTTGAGTTTGGACATAAATCGTTCTGGTTCATTCGAGTATCTAAGTTAATTTTCAAGCGGCCATAGCAACAGATACAGCACTTAATCTTCTGTCACCAGGAGTTCCTCCATAATCAATCATTTATGAAATTACTGCACTATAACAGAGGCTTCCAAAGGCTTCAACCGTTGATAGAAAGTCACAATGAGAGCAGGAGAAAGAGATACTTTTACTATCTCTGCAGTATGTAGTAGCCTATGTGTACTGTGCTGATCATGTATTATATTTGCCAAAAAGTGTAGCATATACTGTAAAAGTATGCTGCATGACATACATATTCCACACTTCAATGCAGTGAACTTCTGTGGGGCAAGCAGGGTGGGGCCCGAGAGCTGTGGGAACAGAATCCTTTTTCTGTGTGCCACACCGGTCTCGAGTCTCACGGAATGAGATCCGTGAGGATAAAAGGAGGAGTGATGACGGTGCAAGATGAGAGAGGACCAGGCCTGGACAATTTATTTTGTGGTTTATGTTTTATTATGTTTATATGCGGCAGTTCTCCGTGAGGGGCTGCCGCTTTACTTTCATTTTGTGATTGTTTATTTTATGATTAGAGTTTTGTTGATCATACGCTGGTTCCCGCCTCCTTCCCCGAACCTGTTTCCAAATGCAAGTATTTTTCACTCATTGTTTAGTCGAACTGCCAAAAGTTTGTCTGTCTGTCTGTCTGTCTAGATAGATAGATAGCCAGATATATATATATATATATATATAGCCTGTCTTTCTGCCTGTTTGTCTACAGTGGATAGATAGACAGACAGACAGACAGACACACATTTGCATAGATGCACATTTTCCAGTGCAGTAATATTCCATTCCGAACATGTCAGTCTTTGTCTCACGTGTTTTCAAAGGTACTATTGTAATTAACACCTCACCTCACTTCCTCATTAAGCCCACCATTAGGAGTAAGTCTGTGGGTAATTGCCGTGACGATCTTACCTCTCTTTGGCATTTAGGAGTGTGATTCATATGCACATATTCTGCACTTCAACAACTGAGACGGACTCAAATGTTACCTGCTATCCCGTACCTCTTGCACTGCGTTAGAGGGTATATACCTTAAAATATTCTGTGGAAAGGTGAATAAAAGCAGGGAGCATTTTGTTAACTTGGATGTTAAAATACTTAACTCAAAATAAGAGCATCTGAGCATCTCGGAAAAAATCTGGTTCAATTAATGATGTGAGTTTGGAGCGAGAGTCTCTTATGTACTTACAGAGACTTTTTAAAATGCAACTGCAGATTACCTGTCAAAAAAATATCAAACCTTGACGCATTAAGCCTTGGAACATGTAGTTCTTGGTAAAATTATTGTGACAGATGTTCATTGCACAACATGATTTACCCTAGTACATGTTCTTGAAACAACATCTTTTGTTGGTCCTGAAACTATTTTCATATAGCCCTAACCTTATCACTGAAGTAGAGGGAAATGATAGGCTGATATGAATGTTGTTAAATACCCCAAGATTAATGCAGCCTGCAAATCCTCCTGGGATTCTCCTACTTGGCAGTTGAGAAGTTGCAATTATGAAGTGATGTAGTGATTTTGGTTGAGAAAAAAAATTACGTGTTGGGCAATTTCATGTATTTCTCTTGTTTTTCACTTACTGACAAAGAACAAGCTATTTTAGTGATTGTGCAACATAATGAAGAGCAAATTATGTAGGGGGGAAATTATGTATTTTCAAAATCTTACAAAATGACACTCCCAACCAAGCATAAATGTTGTGTAAATGTTTGTGTCTTGTGTCCTTTTAGGCAAACTAATGATGCTGCATCTTGATTATTAATATACTATTTACCATAATATATAACTACAAAATTTATAAAAACATAATTAATTAGTTGTCATTTATTTAAATGTGAAAATAAATGTTATTAATAAAAAATGATTGAAAACACATTTTTAATCATATATTAACTTAAAACTCTTTTGGGAAGGTCCACTTTACATGTACATTACTATGAATTTACTCATCATATATACTTTATATACAAAAGTTTCATGAATAATGCCCTAGGTGTGTAATTTATGCTTTATCTCCATATTGAATCATTCTCTCAGGTGCTTTTGCATTTGCAGTACAAACCAAAGCTCATTTGCCACACAAGTGCATTCCATTCAACTGAGTTTTTCTATCTTGTGTTTGCAGTGGTTTATGTCTGCTGCAAGTGGGAGATATTTCGCAAGCTGATGGTGGAGTTCTGGAGACGGGGTCATCCTCAGGAGGAGTATGCGTTCTTCTTCATCGATCTGTTTGGACACAGTCTGCAAAGCCACCCTGCTAAACCATGGGCACATGGAGATGCTGATGACAATGCAGCCAGGGAGGCATTTAAAGTGAGTTTGATGTAAATGTGCTGATGTGAATAGTAATAATACACAGACAGGGCCCAGAGGGGGCCCGGATACATTTCAGATGTGGTTAACCTGTGACAGGCCACATGACAAATAAAAGTGAAAAAAACATAAATGTTTTATATTATATTTTATTTTATTATTATGTTTTAAGATATATATTTTACATGCATTTTCATCTAATTGAAATAGGAAATGTCAAACCATGAAAATGCGACACTCCCCACAGATTTCAAAAGGGAAATGCATAGGCATATTCACTGTGAACACATAATTGTGCAGGTCTTTGTTGATGTGTGATTAGGAGCCAGCTGCAGCTATGTTTCCTGTTTTCAGATAGGATCAGACAGAGAGACACGCGCAGAGAAATATGACTGGATTTTTGAAATATGCGGAAATATGACAGCCCTGGATGTGCTAGTGAAGGCTGTTGCATGGCTTCATGTCTTCATGTGGCTCACTGCCAACATGACACCCCCTACTGTGCCTGAAAATTAATTGTCTAAATGTTTATTTAGGCTGAAATGAAATGTTGCATATTTTTTGGAATCCTTTTTTTTTTTTTTTTTTTTTTTTTTTGTAGTTTGAGTTAATGTCACTGATGGGATCTATTGGAAATGTGTGCATGGTTCTATAAAAAGCTCATTTTAAAATGCAGAGTTGATTACATAAAATTTGATATCTATGAAAATGAAGGTTTAATTGGATCTCACTGGGGTTTCGCTTGATTCAGAGCCAATTTATTCAGTTCTACCAGAAAGACTCGGGAGATAGAATGATGTAACAAAGCATTAACCCTCTGGGGTCTGAGATGTTTTCTGGGCCCTGGAGGTGTTCTGACATGCACTGACATTTGTGTTTATTTCTGTTACTTGTGACATTTTCATGGCTAAAGTCTGATTACACTGTATGCAGCACAAACTCTGCTACAATAATATGTCAGCAGCATGTATGTAAAAGTTTGTAGTTTTGAGATAATGACATTTCTGTGTGGTTTGTGAAAAAACAAACAAAATTTTTTTTCACTGAAATAAGGTCATGATGAAACCCATATTGCTGATTTCTTCAGAAGACTTTTGAAAATTGTATCACGTAGCGTAGAATATTTGCTCCAAAACTATGTGAAAATCATCCTGCCTACTCATTCAGATAAAACAATATATTGATTTAAAATTTGTTAGACATGTTTTGTGTAAGAAAGCTGTATGCGAGGAGGCGTGCATCATCATGAATATTGATGTTTCACACCTGATAAAGACAAAGACCCCCCCCCCATAATGGCCCTATCAGGTGCTATCATGCCCTATCATTATGAGGAACCTTGCTAGGGTTGTGTCGATAGACGATAGTATCGACGATAGTCAGAGATATCGCTGCTGGCAGATGCCTTTGACGATATCAATACGATAATTAGCTTGTTTTCCCATTAATGTATTAAATCATTATTATTATTATGAAGCTAGTATTGTTATTAAATTAATTAGGAACTACAATTAATTTGCCTTGCCTAAATTCATAACGACATCACCACACTTGCGACATCACCGACGCGCGTATGATATCCATTCACAAATTGTCAAGAGTGCTTGTTTTAACAGACGCATCATTCTTATACAGAGCCAAGATGAAGACGGCATCGTTGTTCATCAGTGTTTTGTTTCCATAGCACATTAACAAAACATTTAATGACACTAATAACATTAAAAACAATACAATTACAAAATATTAATGATAATAATGATATCACTAAAATTATATAGGCCTAATAACAGTCTTTAGTTCACGAACGCAGCACAACTCTGCCATCTGTGAAAATCAAAAGCAACTTCAAACACTTGTTTAACAAGTAATATTCTTCTAATTGTTTCACTGTCAATAATGTAAGTCCACAAGAGAAATATTAAGCCAGTAAATTAAGATAGTTGCTATACCATTAAATCCACCGTCGTCTCTGAGAGAACGCGCCGTTAATGCAGTGAAAGCTCAGTCCGTTTCTGCTTTCACTTTCAGGGAATGAGCGCGTTTACATGCACGTGATTAACTTGATTATGCTGAATAAACTGACAATGCATGTCATGTAAACACATTAACCCGTTTTCCTTTATCGGAGTCAAGTCATAAGTTTAAGTATAAACCGATCGACTTTTAGATTTTTGCCTTTGATTTCTCCCGGCATTTAAAACACAACTCGCGTTCTTTGGGCTTGTTGAAGTGCAATATGTGAAGTGCATACAGACAGAGAGAGCACTGGCAGGAGGACATATATCACAAACCTAAGAAATTATTAAAACGTGTTCCCATCTCGTGCAGAAGTACAGTCAAAATGCTGCATCTGTAACGGCATGAGAGGATAATGTGTGTCCGTAAATTTCCCGCTGACATGTTGAAATACTCTAGGATCTTTTTTTACCTCACTATACCGGGAAATAACCTGATTTAGCCTATTAATTAACACTCCACCTTTGCTAGCAAAATAGAAAACAATTCTCATATATAAAAAACGAACTAATAAAACAAGCAAATTAACGAGTAAATAAGCAAGTTAATAATCAAATAAGTAAGCCCCGCCCCCCTCACGATAATATCGTGTATCGCCGATCTCAAAGGCTGACGATAGGACGATATGAAAATAGTGCATATCGCCCAACACTAAACCTTGCACAAAGAATGAGGACAGATTTAAAAAAGAATGGCTTTTTGATTGTTTGGATTTATTTACAACACAACATAATCCAAATTACACAACAAATGAGAAAAAAAGCACATTATTGAACACACTGATCTAAAGACAGAGACTTGAACAGTCACACACCTTTGTGCCATTCCTGAAACATAGTACATACCTGTCATTTCCAAGGTGTTTGATTTTTCACTTTACCATGTCCATGTACAGAGACTCATGTGAATGTTGAAGTCAGCGGGACTCATCAGTGGGGCATCTGGTCCCTGTAAAAAAAAAAAAAAAAAAACCTGTGACCATGCTGATATCAAGAGAAACTATAGGGCTGCATGATTTTGGGAATACATTTTAGATTTTTCTGGTTAAAATTGCGATTTAAAATTCACAAAATACACACACATATATATATATATATATATATATAATGAACACCAGGTTTGTTGTGCCTTGTAGGCATATATGCTACGTGCAGTACTGCTTAAAATAATAACAATAGCCTATAGCAGGCGGCCTATAAATCGTTAAAAAGGAACACTTCAGTAACACTACACTAGAGAAAAATATATTGATTATCATACTGTATGTTACTCCAAATGTTTCAATTTCGTTAGGATGTTATGAAATGAGATTGGCGTAAAAACATGAAGCCTAATGGTGGTGGTGGGGAGGGTGGAGGTAATTGTTTGCGTCAGCGTCTGCGAACTCAAACATGTGTAAGTACCGATCTTTTATACAGCAAGTATTAGAATATGATTGGATAGATGTGAAGGTAATAAGTGACGTAGTAATTGAGTCTTCCTGGCAGAATTTATGCTAAAGCTTTCATTTTCAGAAATGCACATATAAAATTATTTTAGATTTTCGACTTGCTTATCCTGAATTACTTTATTCGACCCGCTCCGAGCGGGATTCAAACCGTGGTCTCCGGCGTGGGAGGTGGGCACTCTAATAAGGACGATAAAGACCCATGCCGGAGATCACTGTTTAAATCCTGCATTTGGTGCCGTGACCCGGATTCGAACCGGGGTTGCTGCAGTTGAGGTGGCCCTGCCCCACAATATAAGTTTTCCCACTTTATGCATACATTTTACAGAAATATTTAAACTCAGTTACATCTGCAAGACCATATTCTACATCACTTAATCCTACCCAATACCTAAACTTAACAACTACCTTACTATTAATATGCTGTAATTAGGAGTTTATTGAGGCGAAAAACGTAGTTAATATTCAGTGAGAATTGGACCCTAATCTAAAGTGTGACCGACATGAATGATACTTCAATTCATGCAGCTTGAAAAAGAGAAGTGCGTTTTTACTTTTATGTGCAATCAAAGTAAAGAGTTTTATCTGGTGGGCGATAATATGTGCGAAAAATCCTGAAAAATGTATCTGCTCCAAAACTGGCTTTAAACTGAATAGGAATGTGTTGTGTTTGACAGAACTTAATGTTTTTTTTTTTCACTCTAAGGAACTGCATTATAATGAGTTCTCACACAGACTCAGCGAGGGTCTATTTACATTCGTTGGTATTAACTAACAGCTGTGGTGAGCTGACATTTACTTATCCGCAGAAAGGAATCATTCTATTATGCTCATGATACAGCTAACAGTTGGTACAAAAATTATTTCATCAACTGTTTACATCGGAGGTGATTGTCCTGTTTGGACATTTATGTAATAATAGCTAAATACTGCAGTGCAAAGAAAAACTTGCTCATCAAGCAGTTGGTCAAAGCCATGACAAAGTGTTAAATCGTAATTTTGTTATCTCCACAGACTGACACTGTAGTCTGTTGAGACTGACTCTAGCTTTAAAGTCAAAAGTGAAATCTAGTTAAAGTGAAATCATAATCGAAAATTCTTATTTTTATGGAGTATTGCATTTTTCATTATAAATGATTTATCCATTATCTAATTTGAGAAGCCATTTCACTTATATACGACAATGCAGAAGATTTTCACAACTTCCATTTCCCGCTGACTTGTCTAACAAACTAGACCAGTGTTTGCAACCTTTTTGTCTGATTTACCCCCACAGTTTCATTAATAAAGGGGTCATGAGAAATCAAATTTGCCTTGATCTTTTGACATATAAGAGGTCTTTGTACCATTAAAACATCCTGCAAGTTTCATAGCTTAAAATGTCCTCATTATAAACAAAGCATTTATTTAATTAAGCTCCAAAAACGGCTCATTTGGAAGTTGTGAGATCTGTGACGTCACATGGTCACACGTCATTTGCCTAAGTGTTGCGTCGCGTCAAAAGCAAATAGAACTTATTATAATCACTGACAATGTGTGCACTGGATTCAGTATACAGATGCGTGTTCAGTTTCTTACATACTCCACACACTTGAGTCTGCCGACAAGAGGACAAATGGTAGAGTAAATGGATACATAAAGGAACATTTGCTTTCACGTATCCTGTTTAAATGGATAATTTGCTCATTTCTGCAGAGACCTCTGGGGCCGGTTGCATAAACCGCTAAGACTAGTCTTATGAGTCAGTTATATAAAAACATAGATTGGTCTAATTTGATAACGAAAAGTAAGACTGACTTCCCCTTGACTAACTGCTAGTGGGTCATACTTGATCTTAAGAGACTGTCTTAACAATCGGCTATGTTTTTGCAACTGACACCAGAAGGATACCAACGTCAGGAATAAGTAGATGGTTTATTTAATGGCTTCATGGATGGATCGAGTCGGAGGAATATATGTTACCTCAAGGAACATATTAAAATAACAAATGAATCCATGTCATGAACCCTTTAAAAGTACCCCTTCACTGACAACATGTGAAATATGTACCCTTTTATATATATTTACACACTGAGCCCAGATTCTAAGAATATTTGTGTATATTTTAATGATAGATACATATATCAATAAGTATGAAATATCCCCCATGAGTGAAACACATAATTTTTTACAGTTGTTTATGAGAAGACCATCTGAGGACTTCTGCTACATGTCAGTTGCAAAACACCTATTAAATATGTAAGATTAAGTCCACATGGGGACATTTGTTATATAATTTATTGCAGAGTCCAGTGTTGGAATTTTCCAGGTGTTTTGATATGATTCAAGAAATATTAAAACAGCTAATATAAAAACTATTTTATAAGAACTATAAAGCCTCCTCAGTCTGCTTCCCGCCGAGAGCACCCTCCTGCTCGGCCCACGCAGCAGCCTTCACCTGGGCCGAAGCAAGGAGGAGGTTGCGGGAAGGCGCCACAACCCGTCTCCGCCCCTAACCCTTTACAGGCTTCCATTCGAGATGTTGACAGCCAAACGCATTTTCAAAATGCGTTCTTCTGTTGGATTGGTTTGCAGCGATCAACCTGAAGGACACGTACTTTCATGTCTCCATTCTTCCTCGACACAGACCGGTACTCCCATTCGGCTTAGCCCTGTCTCCTTGCATCTTCACGAAGGTCGCTGAGGCAGCCCTTGTGCCTCTCAGGCAACACAGGGTTCACATCCTGAACTATCTCGACGACTAGCGGATTTAAGCACACTCTCGAGACCAGGTTTGCGAACACAGGGACCTGGTGCTCCGGCACCTCGCCCGTCTGGGCCTTCGGCTCAACTGGGAAAAGAGCAAACTCTCCCCCGTGCAGAGGATCTCTTTTCTCGGTATGGAAATCGACTCGGTCACCATGTACGCGACGCAGCTTATGAGCGCGCGCAGTCACATTGAGGGCAAGAGTGCGGTCCCACTGAAGTTATTTCAGAGGCTCCTGGGGCATATGGCATCCGCAGCGGCAGTCATGCCGCTCAAGACTGCTTCATATGAGACCGCTTCAGCACTGGCTTCGCGATTGAGTCCCGAGATGGGCATGGCGACAGGGTACGTTCCGGGTGCTAGTCACTCGGGCCTGCCGTCAAACCTTCACTCCGTGGTCGAACCTTAGACCGAGTTTCCATGCATGTTGTTGTGTCAACAGATGCCTCCACCACAGGTTGGGGTGCCATATGCAATGGGCATGCTGCCGTGGGCTCCTAGACAAGACCCCAGTGCCTATGGCATGTCAATTGCCTCGAGTTGCTGGCCATACGTTTAGCTCTGCACCGTTTTCGGACGTTGCTGGAGGGCAAGCACGTACTGGTCCGTTCAGACAACATGGTGACAGTAGCGTATATCAACCATCAGGGTGGTCTGCACTCCCGCCGTATGTCGCAACTCGCACGCCATCACCTCTTATGGAGTCAGAAGCATCTCCTGTACAAGATCAGGGAGGACGAGGAGCAGGTCCTTTTGGTTGCGCCTCATTGGCTCACTCGGACTTTGTTCTCCGAACTGGTGCTCCTCGTGACAGCCCCTCCCTGACCAATCCCTCTGATGAAGGGATTTCTCAGAGACGGAGCACCCTTTGGCGGAAGATTTGAGTACCCTACCACCTTAGGTGGTGGCTACCATCACTTCAGCTAGAGCCTTGTCCACGAGATACTCCTACGCTCTTAAGTGGAACCTCTTCGTCATACCTGTCAACATTTGGGCAGCAAAATACGGGAGACCGGGGGGGGGGGGGGGCAGAGGCAGGCTAAATACACATTAATTGCGCAGATATTAACATAAATAAATACATAATATTCAATAAAAGTAAACATAAATAAGACTTATTTTTATCAATTGCAAAAATTAACTAAATTAATATCAAATTGTTTTCTGATTAATCACGATTAATCACCATTAAAACAACTTACGTTTTTAATATATTTTATAATGTAACAATTTCACAGTTAATCTCCCAATTAATGTAGAAACAACATAAAGACAGTAGGTGTTTCTCAATGTCAAGGATACTTCCTTGACATTGAGAAACGGCTAGTATATTTTAAATATTTGTCTAACAGGAAATATACAGAAATGTAATATAGTTATCAAACAGTTTGCACTGCATACATTTTAAATTATATGATTAATCCTTATTAAAGTTACAAAAGTTCTTTAGTCAAGAGCAGCAAGTGTTTTTCTCTGTTACGTTTGTTTTTTTGATTAACTTTACTGACAGAAAGCTTTATTGGCTGCTGTCCCTTTAAAACCAGCCGCGGATCTCACACATCTCATTCTCTCACAACTCTTTGCCTTCATTTAAGTCTTTATTTCACTAATTTAAGACTGCACAGTCTGCTCTTATGAGCATACTCGACAAAACGGACATTTAGGCATAATTGCGTGTGTTAGTGTTCGTTCAACTTCAAGCCAAAAGAGAACTCGGTCAATTTGTCTTGGCTTGAATGGTTTAAAATCATTTGTATTCTCAAAAGCGCATCATATAATGTAACGCCAGCCAAAGGATGACAGAAAAAACGGATGCTGCGTTAATTGCGTTAAATATTTACCACTTGATTATTCATATTACGAGGTTTGGGACATACAAATTACGGGAATTTCACGGGAGAAATAACAAAACGGGAGGGGGTCTGGAGATGGGTGTGAAATACGGGAGAATCCCGGGAAAAACGGGAGTGTTGACAGGTATGCTCTTTGTCACCTGGTGTTCTTCTCACCGAGAAGATCCCAGAAAATGCCCGATCAGGTCTGTGCTCTCCTTCCTCCAAGAAGGGTTGGAACGAAGGCTGTCTCCTTGCACCCTGAAGGTTTATGTGGCTGCAATCTCTGCGCACCACAACCGGTAGGACAGCATGACCTGGTCAACAGGTTCCTTAGAGGGGCCAGGAGGTTAAATCCTCCCCGCCCCCCTCATATGCCCTCTTGGGACCTCGCAGTGGTTCTATCTGCACTGCAGAGAGCTCCCTTCGAGCCATTGCACTCAGTTGAGCTTAAGTACCTCTCTATGAAGACGGCGCTCCTGGTTGCTTTGGCCTCCATCAAGAGGGTAGGGGACCTGCAGGCATTTTCCGTTGACGAAGCGTGCCTGGAATTCAGGCCGGCTAACTCTCACGTGATCTTGAGACCCTGGCCTGGATATGTGCCCAAGGTTCCCACGACTCCTTTCAGGGATCAGGTGGTGAAACTACAAGCGCTGCCCTTGGAGGAGGCAGACCCAGCCTTGGCACTGCTCTGTCCAGTACGACAGAGCAGTGTCTGTAAGTCTTCGTGCTTACGTAGACAGAACGCGGTGTTTCAGGACCTCAGACCAGCTCTTTATCTGTTACGGTGGGAAGCTGAAGGGAAAGGCTCTCTCCAAGCAGAGGTTGTCTCACTAGATAGTGGATGCCATTGTCTTGGCTTACCAAGCGCAGGACCTGCCGTGCCCCCTAGGGGTGAGGGAACACTCCACTCGGAGCGTTGCTTCCTCCTGGGTGCTAGCGCATGGCGCCTCGCTAACAGACATCTGTAGAGCTTCATTCGCGAACACATTCGTGAGATTCTACAATCTTCGTGTAGAGCCAGTGTCCTCTCATGTACTCGCTCCCAGTGCTCAGTAATAGGACCTGCTCGGTGTCATCGCTTGCTGTGCCATTCCACTCCACTGTTGATGCCGTCACCAGAGTGCATGCCCCATTTGGTCAGCCCTCGTGATTGGCTAGGTGCCTCCATGTGCAAGGTTCCCGGTTAGGCAAACCCCACATGTGTATTTCCACTGTAAGTCTCCTCCGAGCACGTGTTTTCCCTCGGCAAGACCCCTCTTGCCATCTCGAGGTTGAAACATTCCACCCTGCGGAAACATTCCATACCTCTGAGTTCTCCATATGCATCCCGTACTCGGGTCATATGTGTATTCTAAGTCCTCCCTCTGGGTAGGCGCTGTTTCACATATTTCATCTGGGATATGCTACCCAGTGTACCCTGGTATTGTTGCGTTAGCCTGGCCTTTCACTCGTGCAAGCCTCATGACAAGGAGGTGGACACTGGACACTGGAAGACAGCCACATTGGCTAGATTAGATTGGGACCCCCATTCAGTCACTACGAGTTACGTAAGTGACTGACTGAAAGGGAACGTCTCAGTTACATATGTAACCCTCGTTCCCTGAATGAGGGAATGGAGACGTTACGTCCTTATGCCACTGCCGCTGTACCGCTGAAATGGCCGGGGCGCACAGTCTCGGCTCCTCAGCAGGTAACATAATGCAAGATTGCACTCGTGGCTCCTTTTATACCCACGCGGTGGGGCGGAGTTCGCGATGCAAATTCCGCAGACCCATGGTATTTTCATACCATTGGCTCGTTTTCTAATTCTCTAAGGTGATCGGGCTCTCTAGCGAAACCCCCATTTCGTCAGTCACTGACGTAACGTCTCCGTTCCCTCCTTCAGGGAACGAGGGTTACATACGTAACCGAGACGTTATCATCAACATCAGTTCCCATTATCCCCGTCCACTTCACATGAATCATAATCTGTTATACACAAAATCTAAGAATCCTCAGAGGACAGAGTGTTGGCTGAGGTGCCTTTTTCTGAGTAATTGCGTTAAATATTTACCACTTGATTATTCATATTACGAGGTTTGGGACATACAAATTACGGGAATTTCACGGGAGAAATAACAAAACGGGAGGGGGTCTGGAGATGGGTGTGAAATACGGGAGAATCCCGGGAAAAACGGGAGTGTTGACAGGTATGCTCTTTGTCACCTGGTGTTCTTCTCACCGAGAAGATCCCAGAAAATGCCCGATCAGGTCTGTGCTCTCCTTCCTCCAAGAAGGGTTGGAACGAAGGCTGTCTCCTTGCACCCTGAAGGTTTATGTGGCTGCAATCTCTGCGCACCACAACCGGTAGGACAGCATGACCTGGTCAACAGGTTCCTTAGAGGGGCCAGGAGGTTAAATCCTCCCCGCCCCCCTCATATGCCCTCTTGGGACCTTGCAGTGGTTCTATCTGCACTGCAGAGAGCTCCCTTCGAGCCATTGCACTCAGTTGAGCTTAAGTACCTCTCTATGAAGACGGCGCTCCTGGTTGCTTTGGCCTCCATCAAGAGGGTAGGGGACCTGCAGGCATTTTCCGTTGACGAAGCGTGCCTGGAATTCAGGCCGGCTAACTCTCACGTGATCTTGAGACCCTGGCCTGGATATGTGCCCAAGGTTCCCACGACTCCTTTCAGGGATCAGGTGGTGAAACTACAAGCGCTGCCCTTGGAGGAGGCAGACCCAGCCTTGGCACTGCTCTGTCCAGTACGACAGAGCAGTGTCTGTAAGTCTTCGTGCTTACGTAGACAGAACGCGGTGTATCAGGACCTCAGACCAGCTCTTTATCTGTTACGGTGGGAAGCTGAAGGGAAAGGCTCTCTCCAAGCAGAGGTTGTCTCACTAGATAGTGGATGCCATTGTCTTGGCTTACCAAGCGCAGGACCTGCCGTGCCCCCTAGGGGTGAGGGAACACTCCACTCGGAGCGTGGCTTCCTCCTGGGTGCTAGCGCATGGCGCCTCGCTAACAGACATCTGTAGAGCTTCATTCGCGAACACATTCGCGAGATTCTACAATCTTCGTGTAGAGCCAGTGTCCTCTCATGTACTCGCTCCCAGTGCTCAGTAATAGGACCTGCTCGGTGTCATCGCTTGCTGTGCCATTCCACTCCACTGTTGATGCCGTCACCAGAGTGCATGCCCCATTTGGTCAGCCCTCGTGATTGGCTAGGTGCCTCCATGTGCAAGGTTCCCGGTTAGGCAACCCCCACATGTGTATTTCCACTGTAAGTCTCCTCCGAGCACGTGTTTTCCCTCGGCAAGACCCCTCTTGCCATCTCGAGGTTGAAACATTCCACCCTGCGGAAACATTCCATACCTCTGAGTTCTCCATATGCATCCCGTACTCGGGTCATATGTGTATTCTAAGTCCTCCCTCTGGGTAGGCGCTGTTTCACATATTTCATCTGGGATATGCTACCCAGTGTACCCTGGTATTGTTGCGTTAGCCTGGCCTTTCACTCGTGCAAGCCTCATGACAAGGAGGTGGACACTGGACACTGGAAGACAGCCACATTGGCTAGATTAGATTGGGACCCCCATTTTGTCAGTCACTTACGTAACTCGTAGTGACTGACTGAAAGGGAACGTCTCAGTTACATATGTAACCCTCGTTCCCTGAATGAGGGAATGGAGATGTTACGTCCTTATGCCACTGCCGCTGTACCGCTGAAATGGCCGGGGCGCACAGTCTCGGCTCCTCAGCAGGTAACATAATGCAAGATTGCACTCGTGGCTCCTTTTTATACCCACGCGGTGGGGCGGAGTTCGCGATGCAAATTCCGCAGACCCATGGTATTTTCATACCATTGGCTCGTTTTCTAATTCTCTAAGGTGATCGGGCTCTCTAGCGAAACCCCCATTTCGTCAGTCACTGACGTAACGTCTCCGTTCCCTCCTTCAGGGAACGAGGGTTACATACGTAACCGAGACGTTATCATCAACATCAGTTCCCATTATCCCCGTCCACTTCACATGAATCATAATCTGTTATACACAAAATCTAAGAATCCTCAGAGGACAGAGTGTTGGCTGAGGTGCCTTTTTCTGAGTTTGAAGATTTGAGAAAGCTTTTCAATTTTAAGACAACAGCCTTTTCACTCACATTGTCATAATTTGGCCGTTTGTGGCACAGATGCAAAAGGAAATTGTTTATGACATTCATTTTGGCATAACACAGTTTAATTATTTGATCAACAGATGCAAACTATGGGCTTTGTGGAGGGAGCTGTTGTTCGTTTGCAGCACCTTTTTTAAATTTAAAAAGTGCTATGACTTCCAAACAAGCCAAAATAAAAAGTGCTATTCAGGACAAGTGCTTTCAATATACATTAATATAACACTTTTAAATAAATCAATATTCATTACTTGTGTTTGCTGTTATCTTTAACCCTTTAAAGCCTTCAGTATCATATTTGATATGCAAATCTGATATATGCATGATCGAAACTGCACTGGACAACCTGTTGTACACAATCTACTATATGCCTTCTGTCATCTGATTTATAGTTTATACTTTTTTAGTAAGTAAATTACTTTTTAGTATAATTGTAAAAACATCCACCTTCAGGCTGTGGTACACATTTCTTTTTGCTGTGAAATAAAAAAAAATATATAAAAAAAGGTAACTTTCATAATGTTAGTAATATTTTTCAAGATCAATATTTGCTGGACTGAAGCAACTTAAGTTTCCTTGATTATCCATACATCCTTTTTTTCATGTTAAAATGTATTTCATGTATTTGATACATCAGGCTTTTAAGAATTTATATTTCTGTCAGGACCACTACTGTCAAATTAATAGTTTTAATAGTTAGGTGAAGTTTGATATCTGGCATTAATTGTGACCAGTGTCATGCTACAGACTTAGCAGATAGCAGTATCTATCTGAACAGATGTCGTCTATTTTTCTGAAACGGATGAGATCCTGAAGGAATCCTGAAAAACTTGACTCCACAACTGGTGCGATTTTCACAGTCCATGACGAACAAGTAGGCATTTTTTTCTTGACGAAAAATTCTCTGGTTAACACACTATTCAATGGGATGGAATTAACTTTCTGACCCCGACCTGCGCACTGCGAATTGCAAATTTTCCTGTGACATCAACCGTGAAGGGGTCTATTGCATTGCATTATATCCAGGAGAAAATTCCATGCACAAGGGAGATACCGAAAGTGTTTAAATGTGTCCAATTCTCTTGAGAGACGAAATAGCGATGAGAAAGACAGTCTTTAGAGAGATAATCTCAAAAACTTAGAATAAGTTTAGGGAGCTAGGGAGAGGCCTTCTAGTACAACAGCCAAGTCCCATGTTGGCACCCTCTTGCGGACTGCTGTCTTCAGCCTCAAAGTGCCACAAAGGAAACAAGTTATTATTGGGTGTCTCCCCAAAGATACTCCACTCCAAGGGAGGTGGTAAGCAGCTAGTGCCGCCACGTACACCTTCAGTGTGAAGGGGGATAACCCTGCGGAGAAGCGCTCCTGCAGGAACTCCAGCACTGCACCCACTGGGCAGTTAACTGGGTCCAACTGGTGCTCTCCACACCAGGAAGTGAAAAGTCTCCAGTTTCCTTGTGGATGGAGCTCTGGAATCAGAGGGGCTGGATGGCTGAGTGAGAACCACAGTGGACAATGCATGGTCTCTTGGGATGCGAACAGGTCGGCCTCGGCTCGACCAAAGTTATCCCCGGGCCTCAGCCCCTGCCTCGACAGGATGTCTGCCCCCTGATTTAAGTACCCTGGGATATATATCGCTCTCAATGAAAGTAGCTTCCCCTGGGCCCACAGGAGGATCTGGTGAGCCCGCTTGTATAAGGGGAGCGATCGCAGACCTCTCTGATGGTTTATATAAGAGACCACCGATGTGTTTTCTGACCGAACAAGCACATGATGGCCCCTCAGGTCTGGGAGGAAGTGTTTCAGAGCCTGGAACACCGCCAACATTTCTAGACAGTTGATATACCATGAGAGATGATGGTCCTGCCGAAGACCTTGGGCTGGGCGATCATGAGTTCCCCCAACCCATGAGGGAAGCATCCGTCGTTAGAGTGGCGCGACGACAAGGAGTTCCCAGCAAGGGCCCTTGGGACAGGAACCAAGGTAATTTCCACATGACTAAGGCATGAAGGCATCGCTGCGTGACCTTGATAATGCGAATCGGGTTTCCCCTCGGGGAGAACCCCTTGGTTCTGAGCAACCACTGCAATGGTCTCATGTACATCTGGCCACAAGGTATAATGCTGGACGCTGCTGCCATCAGACCTAACAGTTTTTTAAACTGCTTTACAGTGGCTGGCCAACGAAAGGAAGAACACCATATTGGTTCGCTTCGCCCCCGAAAGCGAACCTCAGGAACTTCCTGTGTTGTGGAAGGATGAATATGTGGAAGTATAAGTACCTTTAGATCTAACGTGACAAATCAGTCCTCGGACCTGATTTGTGACACGACTTACTTAAGAGTAAGCATCTTGATTTTTTTGTTGCGCTTCCCTACAGCGCAGATCTAAAATTGGAGAATTCTTCCCTGCTGGGCGGAGGAACCCGTTCTATAGCCTCTTTTTGCAGAAGAGCTTTTACTTCTAGTTCCATAACCAGAGCCTGCTCGGGACCAACCACTGAGGTTAGGACCCCGCCTGCAGGACCCAGAAAGATATATTTGGCAGAAGTTTCCAATCTGCCAGAAGGTCTACTAAGGATACCAGTCTCTCGAGACTGGCCTCTGGTGTATTTTGAACAGCAGGCACAGTGCCCTGAAGCGGCGCACCGGCAGGGAACAACTGGCCTGACCAATCTAGAGCCCACCTCGGAGGGAGCGAGCAACCCTCGGGTAATAACTCGCTGGGACCCTCTGCGCCCCAGCATGAAGGTGGGGTTGGCAGTCCGGCCCCCTGAGGGCACAGAGGGAGACGGGCACCGTATAATGAGGTGAAAACCGTCTTCCCCATTGAGGGGTGTACCCTCAGAAGCCCGACACCACTGGCGTCAGGGCTTCTTGGCCTACTTAGAGATAATAACGGTCCTCAGATCCGTTTTACCAAAAGTACGGATTTTAGAAAGGGAACGAAGCACTCGGCACGTGTTCTTACAATAAACATGGATTTAGAATAGTGCATAGTATTTTATACAGCTAAAAAGCCAGAAAGATATTTCATTTAATTTCTCAAAATTAAATAAAACCATAAAGAAACTGTCAGCCCACACTGATGTGCATGCACCGCCCCCAAACAAACACTTTTACTGGGTGTATACCCACTCGTAATGTAGTGAGGGCAGGGAGGGACACGATTCAAAAAGCTGTTTGCTTCACATGAAGTGGCGAGTCTGTTTCGATAACTACAACATTCAGCTCCTCAGAACTGGATAATTGCAGTACCGGTGCCACATTCGAGGTGGAAGTAACCGCAAAGCGTGCTTCCGACCCCGAGATGAGACACTGGACCTGGCAGGTGAAGGCAGAAAAAGGGCGAAGCCCATCTCTAACCCCTCTGCCAGATCCATTTGCGAACCCCACGACTCGAGCCGCTGCTCTGCCTTGGCAGAAGCGGGACGCGAGGAACGCAAGCCGAGTTGCCCTCCTCTAAGAGCGATCGGTGGGAGCACAGCGTCCTCAACCGTCTCACAACAATGCTCATATCCAGCCCCCTCGAGGGCTGACTGAACGTGCTGCGTTCCCAAACGAACAACACACAATACATGTGTATCCCCACCCGTGATGTAGATTGGGTAGGGATGAACACACTATTGAAATATTGTTCACTCACCATTATAAAGTTTATATATAAATATTATTATTAATTTTTTTTATGGGTGAAAACTCCTGCCTAGCAAATTCCAAGACAGACAAAAAACACCAGGGACATAGATTCACATAGAGCGCTTGCTGAAGACACAGAAGCTGATGCTGTTTGGTTCAGGTGTGCTTTATAGTTTCCCAGTCGATGACGTCACATGACGTTCCGTCACGCTGTTAGACTGGTTTCATACGTGCTTCATGACGTAATCACGCAGAGGCGTTCCCAAAGCGTTCCGACGCATCTCGAGTTCCCTTGAAAGAGAACTGATATTCATATGCATTTAATGTAAGCAGTCTTACATTATATAAAGATCTCACTGATTTGTATTACAAGCTATTAGAATTTCATCTTACTGTTTGGCCATATAATTATCAACAATGTATCAAATTGAATGTTTTTGCTCTGTTTGGGAGTCTGAATAAAATGCAGGTGTTTTTTCTTCCTCCTGCTTGAGCTCCATATTCTCACCATATCAAAGTATATGAACCATAAAATGGTGATTTATCATACACATATGAAAACTAGAAAGAAAAAAAATTGTCTAAAGGTTCCATTTAAAAATATATTTGTCTGTCTAATATTTGAGGCTTTACAGGGTTAAACAACACAAAAGAACAGGAAATTCTATCAATAAAATCAATAAGGACTTTGCAAACTCCACCGCTTTATGTGTCTGTTGGATTAATTGAAAAGATTCAAATGTTCTGTTTGGCTATGTGTGTGATCAAAATAGTGTATCTTTAAACAGTATCTTTAAAATTTGTCTTTGTGTTGAATACCCACAGAGCGTGAAAATCCTGACTTACAGAGAGCCTCAAAACCCAGAGTACAAAGACTTCGTTTCCAGACTGAAGACAGATGCCATGGACATGTTTAACTTCAGCGTGGAAGATTCTCTGGTAAGATTTTTAGTGGCAACTGTGCTTTTCAAGAATAACGAAGTACAGATCATGCGTGTTCCGGTCTATATTTTTATTTTGTGTCCGCAATATTGTAGCTAAAAGCTTCTTCTCAAACTACTACTAAACAGTGATATTAATGAACAAAAATAATTGTTTATTTTAAAATATTTTAAATTCCAAAAAGCAAAATAAATGGTTAACCTTGTGAAAAAGAACACTTTAGCATACATTTAAAAAGAGTATACTTTTTACAGAAATAATATACGGTAACACTTTATTTTACAGTGTCCTTGTTACATATGTAACATGTACTTACCATAGTAATAACTGTAAATTATGCATAATTACTTGCAACTAACCCTCAACCACATCCTAATCCTACCCTAACCATAGTAAGTAGGCTACATGTAGTTGCTTAATATTGCTCAGTTTTTAAAAATATAATTACACTGTAACAATGACACCTTAAAATAAAGTGTAACTATAATATACTGTAAAATTAATATGCTTAAGTGTAAACTTAATGTAATAATTGAACAAAAAAAAAAACTGTACTTAAGGCATGAAAGTGTACTCTAAGTATATTGGTGACCTTTCCTAGTAATATTATTGTAACGTTTAGGACAATGAAGATACAAATAATAAGAGGATTTATTCTGAACACGATTACTAGCCAACATACGATACAGTGTGCACATAACACAAACAATAACCGACCGTGAACATAGAACAGAGAGGAACTTAAATACACTGATGAACAATGAAGAGAAGGTGATAACGATGATCGCTGGCAGGTGCGGGTAATGGTGGAGTGAGTGCAGGTGTGAGCCGGAGAGGATGATGGGGAATGTAGTGCAGATGGTGACTAACAGATGACAGTGACAGTGACAATTATATTATCTGCAAGTGCAATTTTCAAAAGGTGTACAGGAAGGGAAAAAAATTGCAAATAACTTATATTGTTTATGTTTATATTGATGCTGAGCACTTTGCATTCAACATCGGTGCATTTACATTTAAAATAATGGCAGTTATTTAAAGGGATAGTTCACTTTGAAATTAAATTTTGGTATGTTTTAGCTTACCTCAAGGGCTTCCAAGATGTAGGTGTCTTTTTTTCCGCAGTAGTTTCAATTTTGATATTTTTAGGTCAAACCGTTCTTATCTGTCAGTCAATGCAGGTCGATGGTCACTTGTCTCAAACAGCATGCACAGAGTCCAAATTAAAACAATTCCCCGTCGTCCAAATTAAACAATTCCCCATCGTAAGTACACATTGATGGCCTAAGACAGATATATACACTAGATGTCGCCTTGGCTACTGCGAAACCGTAGCCAAGGCGACATCTATTGTATATATCTATACCCGCCCGCGCTCTCAGATCACTTGGACGTGGCTGAGTTCAAGAGGTAAAAACGATATAAAAACTGTTCGTTTTCTCACACAAACCGCTCGTTTCGTGTCTTAGGCCATCAATGTGTACTTACGATGGGGAATTGTTTAATTTGGACGACGGGGAATTGTTTTAATTTGGACTCTGTGCATGCTGTTTGAGACAAGTGACCATCGACCTGCATTATATGACTGACAGACAAGAACGGTTTGACCTAAAAATATCAAAATTGAAACTACTGCGGAAAAAAAGACACCTACATCTTGGATGCCCTTGAGGTAAGCTAAAACATACCAAAATTTTATTTCAAAGTGAACTATCCCTTTAACATATGACTGACTATTACTAAATGGATATCTGCTATACTTCGCTTCGCTTCACGTCGTGCCACGATACAGCACAGCCTCTCGTACCTTATTGCTTTTATAAAACGTCAGAAAAAATATGTATCTATGCAACTTTCATGAAGTAAAATCACTAAAAGCCTTCCTTCCGCTGGAAAAAATAGTCCCTGTCCGTAAACAGCAACAGAAGTTACAGACATTATTTCGCCATTATGGTGGCAAAGACTGTCTTTATGAGTGAGTGAGTCAGTTAGTAGTGACTGTCATAAGACTTTTATATTGAAATCTATTTTACTGTCTTTGTATTGAAAGGGCTCAAACTTGTGAACACGGAAAAGGAACACGCAACTGACAAATGACTAGGGCACTGGTAAACCCATTGACTGTTAAAAGGACAAGATATCGCAGCGGACATTCAAACTGATTTTTTATTATGAATATAGAACTGACCTGAAGAAAAATGCTATATATACTCTGTAAATGCAGGTACACTCGCTTACTCGGCTATAGCCTATGCAACTTTTTCCCCAAAATAAACATAACAATAGCCTTTTTATTTTACCATTTATGACTCAAACATCTCCTGATGAGCATACTGACACCTTGTCCGCTCACAGTGGGTGCACCTATAAGCCTGTATCCAATTTTTTCTATTTTCTGTCAGGTCGGATTTTTCCCGCACTGTCTGCGGATGTGACGTCAAGCGCGTTCATGTTAAACGTTTCAGATCACTCTGCCACCACCGCTAGTCAGCAAACAAACTTAGTTTCTCAAACAATATATGTATTTGACTGTTCTTACCTCTGTAAACATAATGTTGACTTCTTTGCAGCGGATGACTTGTGAAGTGTGCACGTACGAGAGCGAGCAGAAAGGAAGAGCAGTTCCGTTTTTTGGCCACAGGTGTCAGTTGCGAGTTTAAATTTCAGAAAATCGCATGTAGCCTCTTTAAGCTACAATATCAATGAGAACAAACATTTACGTTGCTAAGAGTGGTTGCTAGGGGTGTTGTGTAGTGATACATAGAACCGTTGGGTAAAGCGGTCATAGTCGTGTTTTATCGTGAACAAAACATAGTTATTGACCAATCAGAATCAAGGATTGGAACTAACCGTTTTATTAGCATGAATACATATATCACAACATGCTCATGTTACAAGCAAATATTAGCATTATTGTGATTAACGTTTTGAGTTATTAAAAATTGTTATATAGAGAAATGTTAAACCAAAACTTAATTTTTTTAGGATTTCCTAATTGAGTAATCCTTTTATATAATAATCCTGAGTAAAACTTTAACGTTTTTTAGGAGTTTATCTTACGTATACTGCCCACTCATATTGATTGTAAGCAAAAGTATTTAAGAAACCAGATAAATGCAGTAAAGTCTTGTATTGATTGTAAACAGATTTTTGGGAGTTGTCCCTTGAGACCAAGCCACTGGAATGCAATTTCTGTTCTGAAATTCGATCCTGATGATTTTTTGAAACCACATGGTTCCCATGTTAAAGGAATGTCAATCTAGTGCACACATAAGACCCCAGACTTTGAAGCTTATTCAAGAATGAGAACGGTTTCTCCAAGACGTAGTACATTGTCACCTTGACTTAATGGATTACAGCTGCACACTAACTCTCAGTTCACCTCTCATGTTTCTCATGGAGAATTACCCCAAGGTTTAGGCAATAAGAATGAATTGCACCTACTGATTGCATTTTTTGCTTGCTTACATTTTCCAAGTTGTTTTAACATCCAAATCACTATAGCAATTATGTAAATTAGATGAACACACAGACTTACAAAATCACCCTTACGAAAAATAAGTTTATTCAAGTGTTCTACAGTATTAGTATATTTCTTTTAAACTAAAAATAAGAAAGTATACTTTGTCTACATTTTATGTATTTCTCAGAAATATACTTAAAATTACACCTAAGTGTACTTGACTTATACTGAGAGAAAAGTCCAAGTATATTTGGCCTGTACTCAATCTTTTGATCGAGATGTACTTAAAAGTATAATTAAGTATTCAAAGTATACTTGGCTTGTATTTTTTTTAACTCTTTTGATCGAGTAGCCTATTAAATATAATTTTTTTACATCGTTTTTTTATATACAGTCTAATGAAACTTACACTGTTTGAAAATATTGATTAGAATATTGATATAAAACAGATATGTTTCTAATTCTGCGTTTCTGAATTTTTGGTAGTGTGCATAGGAATTTACTTTAATTCTACTTTACTCTTTACCCACCATTGACTGAATTTTCCAGCTATCCCTGTTTTCACAGTTATACGGTAGGGGGCGCTATGACACATCTTCTAATACAGAATCTCCGGATCAAAACACAGGAGAAGAAGAAGCTGAAACAAGTGATAGAATATTGCTCATGTTATATGTAAAATAACATGATCATCAAACATTAAACTGCATGTAAATCAAAACTGCTTAATGTTACCAAATGAAATGCCGAACCCATGAAAAGAAAACGACTGTGAAGCTTTGGGGTTGTTGGACTCGATCTACTCCATCTGTGTTTTGATCATCGTTCTGAATCTGATCAAGGCTGATCAATGTGATTTTCTCAACTTTTTTGTTTAAAATGTTGCCTTTCTTTATGAAACTTACCGACATTCAAGTGTTGATAAAAAAGAATGCATGAAGCTAATACATTTTTATTTTTTTTTAAAGTACAGTTAAAGGTCTTTTTCAAGTATAAAAAATAATATCTACATTTGAAAATTGTAGTATACTGCAAGTGCAAAAATAATAAATAAATAGTAAACTATAAGTATAATGTTATATTCACTCAAAGAAAACTTACAAGTATACTTGCAGTATAAATGACTAAACTAGTAGTTTACTGAGATTACACTTCAGTGTGTACTTTCATTAACTAAAAAAATTTACTACCAAATGAGAAACCTAGTTGTGTACTTAAAGTTTACTACTGTTACACTTATAGAACATTTAAACGTATACTTTTATATACTAAAAGTGAGCCAATTTAGTCCCAAGCAGTATTGAAATAGTACACTTACAAGTTTACTACAAGTACACATTGATATTAGTATACTTACTACATAAAATATACTTGAACATTACTTAAGTATACTTCATAAAATTAACTTGAAGTGTACTTCTTTTTCATAAGGGCAGTGTTGATGGCAATTTGCACAGGGCAGTTCCTCAGCATTCAAGCCAGTTTTGAGTGCTAGGTTTTTGAATGATGCATCAAACCTCCACAATGTACTATACTATAGCTCTCCACCACTGCAATCCAGACACCTGAGTTATTTCTTTAAAGTGCCCCAATTATGCTATTTTAAAGGCCCCTAATTTTGTTTTGGAGTCTCCTACAACAGGTTTACATGCCTCAAAAGTAAAAAAAAAAAAAAAAACGGTTTCATTTTCTCATAATATACATTGCACATTACATGATTCTTAAACGACTCGATGGATGAATCAGTCTCTCTAAATCCCTGCTTTCCGAGAGCCTGCTCTGCTCTGATTGGCCAGATGACCCAGTCTGTTGTGATTGGTCTACAGTTTACAGTGCTTGTTGGAAGCTATACGGCCATTACCATAACTGAACGTCAGCTCTGTCCGGAGGCTTCCTCAGTCCTCAGCGATTGTACACACTGTAAAGACAGTAACGATGGCGTTGTTTTTATATCAATCAGGGTGCAAGTCCGATGATGAAACATTGAAAGAACTAGTTATTCAACCCTAACCTCCATTGCGACGATGGCTTGAGCAGGACGTTTCAGTGATATGTTACTTAGTTTGAGGTATATTATGAGATGTTGCAGCTGTCCTTCCTCACCATCAGCATTAACAAGTGTATGTCCATCAAACAAACCGACTTTATTGCAGTGCACATGCAGCAACTTTATCAGTACGGTGCATATGTTCGCCCAGTGCTAACGTGAATGACCGATGTAACAAACGTTTGTAAAACCAATCTTCCTCCATCCTTTATCTTTACTCAAAGTAGTAAGACTGACAGACAATCTACATTAATATACACAGTTTTAGGTAATAGTGGCCCACTGCTGCTTAGCAGAAGTAAGACAGTAATAACGTGAGTTAGCCGGTTAGCCAAAAATGTACACAATATAAAACACAAAACTAGTACTTTGAACAATAATTATTCATACTTGCAGGTTGTAATTCTGAGGAGTAAGCTGGTCCAAATAAACTATCTTTCAAGAGCAAGCATTTTGCTAATCCTGCGTTGAACTCCGAGATTTGAAAAGCAGTCATCAGTAAAATGACGTGTTGTGGGCTGGTCAAGTTTTTCGCAGGCGGACAACGTTCAACATTGGCGGGCATTATGCAAATGTATCTTCTAGTGACGTAGAACCGTAAAGCATTAGGATTCAAAACACAAACGACTAGTAAAGGCGGTTCAGAGTCGATTCTTTCTTTTGGGAGACAATAATTGTATTTATTGTCCACTTTCGACTTTACAACTTTGCAGAACGTTTACATTCACAAACAGCTTTATTACACACTGCATGAAAGGGAACATTCAGAAAAAAACATAATAGGGGCACTTTAAATGACAAAAGTAGTGAGAGTGATAGTATGCATCAGCACGTGTGCGATTCACCGGTCCAAACTTAATGAGAATGAGTGGGAAAATATTTGAAATCTCTGCTTGATTGATGAAACAAACTGCAATGATCCGGAAAAAAAGTGGGAAAAGAACAAAACAAACAGCTTTGTTGCGAAGCGGCAGTTTTTACTAAACAACCTTTCTACATCCAGGCCAATAGGTGTCAGTATAGTGTCCAAGACCACTGGTACTATTGGAATGAATGAGAGGTGGTTAAATGTAAGCAAAAGTCTGCTAATATACTGAAATAGCGCAATGTTAATTGTTCAAGGCATGCTTAAAAATCTGGTGCATTTTATATTAAGGCTTATTTGCATAGAAAGGGAGTATTTTTGCCCAGACTTGATTTAAAAATGCTTGTCGCAACCCGTATTGTCAGGTTAAATTTATTTGTATAGCGCTTTTCACAATACACATTGTTTCAAAGCAGCTTTAAAGAAAATCATGCTGTTAATTTTTATAGTATCTTAATATCCTCTTGCCTTATAGTCACATTTAGCTGACCTGGGCGATAATATTGTTTACATTTTACAACAATACAAGCAATCAAGCAGTTGACATTTGCTATATAGTGTATATTGCCCTATGTGAGTGTACTGTATGTATGCAGAAAATGTATGTATATATAATATCCGACTTTATATAAAGAGTTGGGCAATAATATAGTATCATTTTGTGAAGAAATAAAAAACTGCACATATTGCAACTGCAAGATGGACTGAGGGCAATGTAGGAATGAGACAGGGTTATTCGTTGACATCTGGTTTTGCATGCTAAAGTTACACAACAGTGCAATGAATTTGCCAGTTGCCACCCTTTTGTGTTTTACTTTGTGGCAAAATACACTCTCACAGAAGATCTTATACATCTAACCATAACACATGCTTAATGGGAAGGGAGATTTATTTTAGGTTATTCAGGGGTTTTGGGGTAGAAAGGAAATTGGCCCCCAGAAATAGACTGAGATGGTTGTTCTTAGTCTGAGATGATTGAAGCTGCATGTCTGCTTGTTTGTGCTCCGACATTAAATGTCACCCAGTACGCGCCCAGAAAAACCCCAGATGCATGTGTGCAGGATGAGTAACCTTTCACTGACAGTGGGGAAGTGTGGTAATTACCCTTAGCTGCAGGTCTCCTTGTGTGAGTCTGTCACCACAGAGGAGTCTGTTAGCTCGAGATCAGCTCAAGGCTATTAAAGATATGTGCCCTGCCTGAGCCTCCTGCCTACCCGTCCTTTGAATCTCAACTACAAGCTTTTGAGTGTTTTATACAACACACCTACTAATGACCTTCTAGAAGAATGGATTCTGATTTGATCTTCTCAGTTTAAGCTTTGATAATAATAGTGGTACCTACCAGATCCATTTATAATCTGCCAGCTGTGAGGTTTTCTGCTTCCCTTGAACTCTTTGAAATAAGGGTTCTTGAAAGGTTCTTTCTAGCGCCTTAGATTTGGAAAAGAGCTATTTTCTTTTAGGTGTTTAGGGCTTTCGAGTTTCTTATATGGATCTTTGGAGATTTAAAAACCGTGCGACTTCCTTCCATGTAACTAAAGGAGAAGTTTAGCAGAAAGACCACACTGTTGTTTTCCAAACCAACCAGAATCTGTTGTGTTAGGTTGTGCAGTGAAGGTATTATATGTACAGTATATGTATATGAATCTGCTGCAGTGATCAAATGATCTATATCTATATCTGTATATTATTATTGTTTATTACTGTTCCGCTGAAATTATTATTGTAATTATACTTGTGTTATATTGAAGTTTTGAACAGATTTTATAACATTAGGCATCAAACACTTGCCGACTTTGTAAATGGTTGCAGAAAAACTGGGCATCATATGCTAAACGACTGAGGATCACATGATAACAGACTTTCCTAACACAACAAACTCACAGAAACTTGCCAATCCTTTTTAGGAGACACATGACAAATAAAAACTATATGTATTCTTAAATCGGCTGAAAATATCAAACATTTTTGATATCCTCAGACTGGATGAAATCATAGTCTGAAGCTAAAAAATCTGTAATTCTGTGCCCATCATACACTAAAAAAAAATTCAGCAATTCTGTCAAATCTGACTGCCCACTATCTGCAAACTGGCTCTGACTTACGGCAACTAGCATTAGCCCCTTTCACACAGCAATCCCGAAAAATTGCCAGAACGACTTTACTGGTAAATTAAAAAATGTGCTGTTCACACAAGCAACAGCATTCTGGCTTTTTACCGGTAACAGACCATTCACACATCAGTGAGAGAAAATACCGGGAAACTTTGTGATGAGTTACCTCTAAAGTTGTTGACAAATCTCTTTATCCGCCCCGGACGAGGAGAAGCGCTTTATTTTCGATATCACTCCAATTTGAAGACATTTGTAAACAGTGCTAAGTAAATGCGACATCTGCGTCATCATTTTTTGAATGACCCAGAGCGGTTGCTCTTTCAACGACTTCTGATTGACCTAAATCACTTTTTACTTCTTTACGTTCTGAAGGCAGCAAAAAATCTGGGCAAAAGTCATGTAGTGTATTCTAGCCTTTAGCAGGAAACATTCCGACATTTAGATTCACAACCCTGCCTGTCAGTGGCGGCTCATCAGAGGAGGAAAGGGAGGCACAGCCTACCCACAATTTTTAGGTGGATTTGGAGTCTGAGGGGATAGAGAAGGGCAGGGGGAGATAAATCCATAGCCAGAGACTTTTTCCTCCACAATAAACTCTTTTGCTCTTTATAAACTCTGCAGCGAGAATCGGTCTTTTGCCTTGCCTTAAATGCATGAATGAATGTTGTAATAATGGTGACTCTTCTTGTGCTTCATGAAGGACCTGATGCTCTGTTCTGTTTCCACGATGTGGTTTGTTTCTCCAAATGGAGTCTAAGGCAAGTTTTGTTTGTTATGAATTTTGACCCATGAAGACACGTACCTTGTGCACCCTAAAAGGCTGTTCTATTTATGTTTCTTTGGATTATTTCCTGGATGACTAAGTAATAATAATGTGTAATAATAATAGTAATAATGCTTTTGAACTTTTTTTGTCACAGTTTTTCTCAATCGCTTTGGCTCAATTCTCGAATGAGACTTTTTTTTCTCTCAAAACAACAAGTTCAGGTCTCTGAACAATTAGTTTCTTGTTCACATCAGATTTAGATTTCTTATTGATTTAAGCAATTTTTAGAGTAAGTACAATTGTCTACAATTTGCACAACATCTAAATGCACATGATCAAATCTGATGAGTTGACTCAGTGAAACTGTCAATCTCTTCACAACTTCTAAACATTCTTTCATCGTGTGAGCCTCCACATGCAAAATGATCCATTCAGTTCTCAAAATCTGTCAGACATGCATGTATATTCCATAAATACCTATGACATGGAATATGTGTAATGTCTGCTGAATTGAAAAATGGTCTGTCATTGTTGTAAATAGGAATCACAATCTAACAAATCAACCAAACAAGTTTGGAAGCATACAGAAGGCTATATGGAGTTTGCCCAGCACAATCACTGGCATTTTTGAACATGCAGGAACATCTAAATCCCTAAACAACAACAGCAGTTTGTTTTTGGAGAAATGTGTAAACTGAAAATACACAGTTGCTTGTCGTGGAAGAGCAATAGGAAGATGTGTAAGAATATGTGGTGTTAGTGAAAGACATACTGTAATAAAATATGTAAAAATGAAAGAGCAACTGTGAATTTTCAGTTTACATGTACCATATTACTACAAATATGTGTTGTATAAAAAAAAACATGTACTAACATGTAACTGTACTAACATTTACAGTAAATGAATAATTTGACACAATGCACTTATTGTCTACATGTTTTTATATTGCACACCTAAATAACCTAACCTGCATGTTATTACAAATAATACATCTAGAATTACACTGTTGACTATTCCCTGCACCCCATACAAGAAAGCCTATCCCTAACCTTGCCCATTTCCCACCTCAATAGCAGCAAAAGTGTTTTGCAATACAATATGAACACAATAAGTACATTGTACTTATTTTTTTATGTAAGTACATAATAGATAAGGACACCTAATATAAAGTGTGACCAAATGTCCATTTTCCTTTTGAGTACTACAGTATTGACTTTTCCTTGTAAATTTTGTACTTACTGCTGAAATCTAAATCTAAAAAGCTTAGTGTGATACACAAGAGCATTCAGCTAGACAAAACTGACATTTTTGTGTATAGTGTAAAAAACAGACATGAAATTTGTATTTAACAAATTTTTCCGTGGTGAAAAAACATCTAAACATTTTGACCAGTACGGCTCACACAATGACAGAAATACTTTTTATGTTGGTGGCTTTGGCCAATTTACCGACACAAAAACTAGGTATGAATTAAATGTTTTGGGTGAGTTACTACATTTTGCAGACATGCAATAGAGTTCTGATGTTCCAGCAAACAGTTGTGACAATTGCACTTACAGTTTCGAGAATGTTAAGACTGTTTCGGAAAATGTTAGTTCTGTGTTCTTATATTAAGACTGTGCTTATATTTACCTGTGAATACTTACCTCTTACCTGTCCTAACTGCATACTATTCTGAATTTCTGTGAAATTTACCATACGTTTTGTCCTGTTTAATCCTGATTTTTCATATCAACCAAAAAGTATACCAGGATAACCTGACATCTCTCAAGACTCCTCTGCTAGTTCACTATTAATGATATGCTAAAGCCCACCAGCACGTTGACGTGATTGGTTACAAGGTAGTTTGTGACGTCAGAAACCGCAGCGATTTTAAACCGTGTTTTTGAGACTGTCTCTGGTTCACTGCAGTTTTAAGGAGAAAATACTCAGCAATGGTGTTGACTTATGAATTTGCACATGGTTTGTCTTAAAGCACATTAAAAACACCACATATAAACAACATTAAAAACTTGATTTTCACCACAGGGGGACTTAAATTAAAAATTTAAAAATCCTCAGGAGAGGATCCCCAGACCGCTACAATTAGTGAGCTGCCACTGCTGCCTGTGTGTGTATTAAAAACATAGCCAAGACTTAATAGAAAGCCTGGAAAGTGTTGCTGCTGTGTTTTTATAGATAACTATTTGATGATATATGCTATACGCTCTGTGCACAGTCAAATTATTTTCTGAAGTCTAATAAGGTGTCTGCAACTCTTCTCACTGTTCTGTCGTCTGTCGTTCTAGTCTGTTAACCTGGTGCATCCATTCATTTCCCCAGGGCAGTGAGCTCATTTGGAAGGTTCCCTCTGCCCACAGCTCACATGTCTATCTCTCCAATTAGTTGTTCCTTTCACTACTGCCATATTACTATAGCCAAACACATTCTTTCTCTCTCTCATACTCTTTGGCTCTCTCTTTCTCTGTCCTTGTACTTCATTTGGTGTACTTCATCTCATGTTTCTCTGCCCATTTCATCATGGAAGGCCTAAATTCTCCATTAATACCTTCTTCCAAAGCATTGTTGAACAATTTCTAATTGGATGGCCCATTTCACTGTGTGACTATCCATAGAAAAATCTCCAAAGGGAGATTCCTTTTTAGGGTATTTAATATACGGTACAATGAGGTTTCCCACGTAGAAACTTCTAACTGTGGGAACAAAGATTGCAGACATCCATCATAGGCGACAGAAACTGTTGAAATGGACTGGGAATTATGGGTAATGAAGGAAGGATTACGTGTCCATTGCTGTGGATAATAAATTGTGTCATTAGTAGTTCTTGTTAAGGCTATTACTATTTCTCATAAATTTTTTTCAGAACCCCTAACCTTAAGTATTCCTTTTCAAATCATTTAGACGTGTGATTTTTGCATGTTGGTAAAACAGGCAAAAAACCATAGTCACATGGGCCATATAGAGACCAGAATATAAAAAATAATTTGGAGTGGAAGCTTTTCACTTGAGCCAGTAAACAACCATCTAGAACACCCTAGCAACCGCATTGTAACCCTGGAAACTGCAATGCAGCAACACTCAGGCAACCACCCAGAACACCCTAGAAACTGTGTAGCAAGAACTATCTCTCCGCAACTACATAGAACACCCTAACAATTACATAGCATAATCACCCTGAATACCAGATAAACAGCATAGCAACACCTTGGCAACCACCCAGAACACATTAACAAACAACACCTTGGAAACCAACCAGAACACCCTGGCAACCACATAGTAACATCCTGGCAACCATCCAGAACACCCTGGTAACTGCCATGCAGCAACACCCAGGCAACCACCCAGAACATACTAGCAAATGCATAGCAATATCCAGGCCATCACCAAGAAAATCTTAGCAACTAGCACCCCTAACATTTACATCTTCAGAAAATGCTTATTTAAATATGCTGTTTACTTTTTGTAACTCTCACAGTCTGAATCTGTAATTGCTTTCAATCCTTTATTTTGACTCCACAGTGTTTTTTCTCAGTATCTCTCAACCTGTTGACTGTTTGTTTGTTTTTCGGTCTGGATCACATTTTTTGGACCAGTCCTCCCCCATCTCCCACGCTCTCAGTCCGTTCAACCTTTTACCCAGAATTTGCATTTCATTGCACCTTTTTCTTTGTCTAGGACACTAGCAATCTCCTTTTCTCCTTCCATAATTTCCCGATCCGCCATCACCCACAGATGTTCTGTATTGATGAGTCTATGGTCTGTCTATAGTTGCTATGACAACCACACTTTTGTACATCTCTCTGCCTCCTTTAGCTTTTTGGAATATGTTCCCCTCCATTTCATTATGGTAAGGCAGAGCTCAAGAGTTTGCCAGAAACCATCTGGCTCTGCGCCACTGACTTCTACCTTGTTCTCTCTTAATTGCTGACAGTCTTATTATTAGTAAGGCGATAGTTACTTAAATTTGACTAGATTTTAGTAGTAAGTAAAACTGATCTCAGTTCAGCTGGAATTCTATCCAGTTCCACTTCAAACAATACATGTGTGTTTGATGATAATGGCATTGGGTGTATGGATGGTTTGTGAGGTGGACAGATGGCTGATGTTTGGCTGAAAATGCATCTCTCCCTTGCCTAAATTTAGCCAGTTTGTTTTTTATGATCAGTTTTTTTATTGCCCTGGATATTTGAATTATCACAGAGGAAAATTATATTGCTCAATGGTTGTGGTGCGCACTGGTGCTTCAAGTATCAAATTCGTCACAAATATTTCTCTTAATTTGTTCTGGTGAAATAAAAATATACACAAATTGGTTAGGTCTTAGAATAATTTTTTGACAAATATTCGAGTAGCAGACGTATATTAGTAAATCTGGGCACAATTTGTGGACTGTTGTGTGGTGTTATTGTTAACTAAAACTAACCCTATTAAAAGTAATTTTCAGTAATGGAAATAAAGCTAAAACAAAGTAAACTTCAAAATATTAAAAGCTGCCTTGACAATAATTGAAATAATTGTTAAATTGAAGTACTAAAATTACTAAAACTGAAATAAAAAGCTATAGAAATATTTAAACAATAATAATAATAATAAATGGCAAAAGCACATAACAAAATTACTAAAATTAAAATGTAAGTACTATGACAGTAAATTAATAATACAAAATAACGCTGCTGTTTAGATCTATTCTCAAGCTCTCGAGAAGACGTGATAATACTGGAGTAAAGTGGGAGGCAAAGTCTCAATTTGTTTCTCAATATAATCTCATTTCTTTTTTTGCGGTCTCATAATGTATCTGCTGTCCTATGTGTGCAGATCCTCTTTTCACTGCGCCACATGGGAAAATAGTTCAGATTGGAGCAGGCAATTATTGGATCAGATTCTTATTCAAACAAATGCTAAATGCATAAATGTAAATACAGTGGTGATAAATGGCAGAGCAGACCTACATTTTGAATAATCACATGTCAGTGTGAGCTTTCTGAACAGTCTCTCATGCACATGTTCACATACCAACATTACAGCAGCTGATATATGTACATGTTTACCCAGTTAAATACCTGTCCCTAAAGACTGCTGGGAAACAGCGATACTAAAACCGTTCAAGTCTCTCACAAGATTCTCACACATGTGGGGTGGTTGTAATCATGACTGAGTGGCACGTAGGGGTAATAAAGCATGCCATTGTGTAATTTAGTGTCTTTGGTTGTGTTGCTCTCTGGTGTTTGTGTTTGTGTTCTCAGAGTTATGGGAAGTTGGTAACTCTAGCAGAAAACTTAATTAAAAAACATATTTTTACATTCCTAAAAAAAGGTTGTCAGATTTAGCTCACTTTTGGGTATCCAACATATACAGACACAAGAGTGGTAGGATTGATACTCAGCAAGTTCATATCATCTGCAAATTACATCATAATTTGTACTAATGTTAATCACAAGACAATTGATGGACATTATTGAAGTTTTACTGCAGTTTGAGAACAAAAGATTCTGTGTTTGTTATTTCATAACTGCATGCATATACAGTATTTAGTCTCTTATTCTCACCAATACTGCATTTATTTGATTAACAAAAAACCAGTAATATTGTGAAATATGATTACAATATAATATGATTACAATATAATATTAATAACTGTTTTCTATATAATATATTTAAAAATGTAATGTATTCCTTTGATGGCAAAGCTGAATGTTCAGCAGTTTTTACTCCACTCTTTAGTGTCACGTGATCCAAGAAACATTTCTTATCAATGTTGAAAACAGTTGTGCTGCTTAATGTTTCTAGAAACCATGATACATTTGTTCAGGATTCTTAGATTAATAGAAACTTAAAAATAACTTAATTTATTAAAAATATAAATATTTAGTAAAATTATAAATGCCCTTACAGTCATGCCTATTGCTGCATAGAAGTTATTCATTCTCATTGAAAAACAGTTAAATGTTAATGCGTAAAGGACACCACACAGCATATATATATATATATATATATATATATATATACTGTATATATGTATATATGTATGTATATATATATATATATATATATATATATATATACTGTATATATATGTATGTATATATATATATATATGAAGAAAACATAAACTAAAACGTTTCTATGTGGTTGGTTCTGTTAGTTGTTGTAGCACATAGTTGCTATCGTGTTCTAAGTCATTGCAAGCTGGTTGCTTACTGACAGTAAAAAGTGAATCCAACATTTTATTCAACACCTTCCAATTCATCACGTCTGTTTCACACTGCCTATGTTACCACCGTTTGCTAATTTATATGTCAATTTTAATATCAACAGGTTACAGCCTTCGCGCGGCGAGCGTGAGCCATGCAGTGCTACATACTGTACTGTAGCAAGAGTGTTCTAGATGTGCAGAAGACACGCGGAACTTACCAGAAAACATGCCGAAAGTACACTATAAACATTATATATCTGCAATATATAAATAAATGAAGTAACAAAATTATGGAAAGATCTACTACCCTGTTACAAAAATACTTCTTTTAGGCGTCATGCAAGCTAAACACACAGTGGCAAGAACAAAAACATCTTTTATTTAATAAATCTGACTAAATTCAGATGGTTTCAGCATTTTATATTCTGCACTTTTTGGGGTGTGGGTTCCAATTGTAACGTGTATATTCTGTTTTAATTTAGTTTTCATTGTTTTCTGGTTCTGTTTGCCTGTTTGACCTAGTTTCCCAGTGTGTTTGATTGATTTTCCCGTTCATCTGTTGTCTTATTAATTAACTCATTAGCTCTATTGTTTGCTCTATGTATTTAAGCCCTCAGTCTGAGTTGGTTCTCTGTCTGGGATCATGTGTTGAAATGCACATGTTGGATCAGGAGAAAAAGATTGTATTTCAACAGCACATGAGGAATGTGTGATATTAAACGGTGAACCAGAGTAACAGGAGAATGACGGACAGCATTAGGAACGCTTCCAATTTCTTTTAGCACACGGTCTCGTGTGGGTCATCGAATTACAATCTTGCGATGATGATATTTGAAGTTTTCTTCAAAAATGCTATTAGTATGGTATCTAGAGAGCTGGTAATCTAATAAAAGTAATCAAATTTAAACTCCAATTATTTAGAGTTTTAATGCTAGTATGTAATTTGTGCACTTCCTCTCTTCCAGATGAATCTGATTTCGGGATCATTTCACGATGGAGTCATGCTGTATTCTCATGCCCTAAACGAGACTCTGGATCTGACGGGTGTGAGGCCCCCAAGGGACGTGGTCAATAAGAGGATGTGGAATCGCACATACCATGGTCAGTTCTGCTCAAATTTACCTATAGTATCACATAGACAGATTTTGGGCTAAACGACAAAAGAGTCTGGTATACAATGCATCTTATTCTAAACAGGAAGAGACCATTTGACCAATACTGTATGTAAAGTGACCAACCACTTTTTCACTTTCGTTCACTCTCAAACTAATGTTTTGTTTTGCTTTTTGTTTTGTGCTTTGTTTTTTGTTTTGTTTTGTTTTTGTTTTGTTTTAGATTTTTTGTTTTGTTATAGACTTTACTTTGTGTTTTGTTCTGTTTAATATCTATTTTATATGGAAGCTTGTTTTCGCCGCAGAATAAAACATAAAAAGATAATTGCAACTTTTTTTCTCACAATTGTAAGTTTACATCTCGCAATTCTGAATCTTGCAATTGCGTGTTATAAAGTCAGAATTGCGAGAAATAAACTCGCAATTGCGAGAAATAAACTTGAATCTAAATGCATGAAGCAACTAATCCAGAGATTCTTTCATTCTCAAAAGTGCTCATTTTATCAACCTAGTACTTTATAAATGTCACCCAATCAGATTAGAGCTTGCCACGTTCAGTACGTTCTAGTTCTGTGAGCAGTATGAATCAGACAGTCAGTGAAATAACTGTGGGTGTAATCTCTAGGGCTGAGACTTGAAGTCACATAGGCAGCTTGTCCATACACTCACTCACACAATTTTCTTTAATGTTAAAGCTGTGATTAGTAATATTACAGCTTGTGTGTATCATTCTGCCGTTAAGACTGCAGGTGTAACAGCCCATGATTCACAGCACAAACTGCTGAATGGAAACTTCGTTTCTCATGTTTCAAAGAGGCATTCAGCAGAATAGATAGCATACGTAGCTGAGCATGTTGCGTTTGGACATTCGGTTTGAATTCTACTCAACTGACCTGCTCAAACTTGTAAACCAGTAAGAGCACATTAAATGTCTTAATATTAATTGAATCTACCTTCTAAATGATTCCCCCCCAACCCCCGCCCCGGTGCTTCAATACTCAGTGCAGTCACTTTGATCCACGTGGAGATTATTAGCACCTCAGAGTGAGCCACGTGGACATGTTCTGGTCCTGCAGGTGTCTTTATCTGTAAATCGCAGGTGTCTCATTCCCTCCAGAGCTGCAGCTCCAACATGATATTTCTTGGCAAGAGTGAGTTTGTTTAAAAAAAGCAAACAAAACTCTAATGAGGAAAAAGAAATACCAATCGTTTTCACCAACTAACGGCTGTGTCTTTTACCGTCTTCCCTCCCTTTCTCCCTTTTGTCTGCATGTGCTCATTAATAAGATGTTTAGTTTGCTCTGCAGCTTGAGTTCAATATCCCCTCAAGGCTCCATCCAGCAGCAGTAGTACAGCACACATTGCCAATTGGCAATCCTACCCATCTTTACAACAAGGTCCAACATCCACACTCAAGTCACACTCCAATCACTGAGCCGCATGCCTCAATGATCAGAGGAAGGCATTTAGAAAGTGAAATAGGCTTTAGAGGTAAACTGTGGCTCAGTTTAGACCCTTATAGTCGGTATTGTGAGTTTTATGGGTTTAGATCTTATATAACTTGTTAGCTTGCACATGTTCTTTTGCATGTGCGTGATAACAGGATACATAACACATCGATCCTGAGCCCACACGCATAAGAGCTGCTGTGCGTAATTGTTTGCAGCATGCAGCTGATGTGTCATTGTGTGTTCATATTTGTCTCTGTATGTTTTTTTTTGACATAAGCTTGTTGAAATAGAATTGAAAAACGAAAATATTAAAACAGATGAAGGAGTGTTGGAATACTCTGTAGGACAGCGGCCCTCCAAGACCAGAGATGAATAGCCTTGTTATAAACAAACTGACAATTGAAAGAAATGGAAGAGATAATGAATAAACAAACAAAGTTATTAATAATCGTTAATCTCGACTACAGCATCCACATTACCAGTTCAGTTTCTCTTTGATGGCATGTGCTGTAGTGAAAGCTTTTGTCATCCTTGGGGGTCCTTTCCACAAAATGTCCAAGCTTGCCTCTTTGTTATATGTTATGTAGATTTTTGTTTTAAAGCTGAATTTTGATCTGTTTTAAAATACAGTAGGTAGTCAACCAAAATTAGGTGTGGGCGATGTGGCAAAAATATCATATCACGATTTTTTTCAGGAAAATCACAATTCACGATTTTATCATGATTCTTTTTCATGATGGTTTTACTATTTTGCAAGTGACTGAGCATTACAGCCAAAATAATGTCCCTATTTTAAAAACAAAGCCTTAGGTAACAAAATATAAAAGAAAAAAGAATGGCAGACATTTTGGCCAAAGTGGCGAAGATAAAAAATATTTGTCATTATTTTCTTTGTTATTAAAAATTAAGAACAAAGATACACATTACACATTCACACATTAATATACAAATGAAATAAACAGTGATATCGCGATCATGATATCGCACACCCCTAACCAAAATGCAAAGGGACGGTTTGCAACATTGCTCAGAAAGGCTGGAAATGTGACATTTTTACTTGTAAATGAAGATAAAATGATGAAATAAATTACTATGATGGCAGTGCATGTAGTGTGCTTTCTTTTTACTGTATAGTACTATGTATTGGGAACAAGTGATAGTCTAGTTTTCTAACACGGATTTGTTTACTTTATCAATATTATTTATAAATAAAACATTTGAAACTACATTTAATAATTCACAGATGCCTATTTCAACATGTCACGCATATTCGTTATCTGTCCTATATACCTATAATATAAAATATTGGGAAAAAACAAACAAATAAAAGAAAAATAAGATCCAGTGCACTAGCAAACCAAAAAACGAATGAATAACCAAATATTACACATAAAAAATTTTTTTTTTTAAATGTGATTAAGGATCGATCAATGGAAATTGGAAATTGGAAAACGATTATTCAGTTCACTTTGATGGAATTTTACTATTAATTAAATTGCATCTAAAATCTTAAAAAAGGCTTAAAAAATTATGTAGAAAGAGCAAACAAATGAAAAGAAAAATAAGACCTAGTACACATGCAGACAAAAAGAAAGAACGAACATATAAATAAATAATACAAAGAACAAACAAATGAAAGGAAGTGCACAAGCAAACGAAAGACAGAACAAATGTATAAACAAATATTAGAAAGAACAAACTAACTAATGCACAAATATTAGAAAGAACAAACTAACTAATGCACAAATATTAGAAAGAAAAAAAAACATGAATAAATGAAAGAATAAACAAACAAACAAGAAAAAGAAGAAACTAAAACAAATGAAAGAACTGACCAACCAAACTAAAGAAAGTGGTGGAAAACTAATAAACGACAGATATTTGTATTGGAGTATGCTGTATATTTTGGATCAGTGATAAACTATACACATATTATTACTATACACTATACACATATACACAAACTATATTCTTTTTTCCATTCAGACAGCCATTCTTCATGAATCTTTAGTCTTTATTAATCAAAACAACTTATAGGGCCCTATTTTAACGATCTGAAACGCAAGTGTCAAAGCGCAAAGCGCAAGTAACTTTGTGGGCGGGTCTCGGCGCTGTTGCTATTTTCCCGGCGGGATAAATGACTCTTGCGCCAGGCGCAAATCTAAAATGGGTTGGTCTGAAGTAGCTTCATTATTCATAGGTGTGGTTTGGGCGTAACGTGAAATAAACCAATCAGAGCGTCATCTCACATTCCCTTTAAGAGCAGAGGCGCTTTTTCCATAGCGGATTGCTATTGTAACGGCGGATTTGCCAGGCGCGCGCCAGGAGCGGTTCACAGCCGAGGAGAGCAACGCTCTCGTCACGGCCGTAAAAGAGAGAAGTTACGTTGAAATGGAGAAACCCACCCAAATTAACTTCGGTTAAACAGGCGTATGATAATTTGGGTAAATGTGTAAGCTAGATGTATGCTTTTATAATAAATTGTCTATCTAATTATCTATCTAATTATCTATCTATCTATCTATCTATCTATCTATCTATCTATCTATCTATCTATCGTAATAATGTATGATTTGCAAAAATGAAAACTGCTGCTTCTGTGTGTAGATGAGAGAATCAAAGTGTATGCTCGTTGTGCACACGCTACATTGATTATGGCCAAGCATGCGCCCTTAAAATAGCATATGAATAACATGCGCAACGCGCCACTGACTTTAAACTATTTTTTCCTGGTTAGTGGCGCAATTGTTTTCTAAACCTGCAAAATAGCATGAAGGAACGTTTGCGCCGGAACACGCCTCCTCTTTGCGCTGAACCGCCCCCGGGAGCGCAAGTCTATTTCTTAGTTAACCGACGTGCTTCTGTGGAGGGAAAAGTCCGCTTTGCGCGGGTGCAAAATAGGAATGATACATGCGTCGGTGTACAAAGTCACTTGCGCTGGGTGCAAGATAGGGCCCATAGTCCTTGCAGAAGAATAAATCTGTGGATGTAATGACTATACCCACTCTCACAATGAAACACAGTGGACTCCTTTGTTGTCATGAGAAAACAAAAGCATTATTGCTTATTCAGTCACTGATATGCGATTGAGAGAAATCCAGAAGTTCACAGCCGAATAACCAAAATTCATTATTTAATTCAGAATCCTATTTAAATTGTTTGTGACTGAATGATCCTCCCACTGCTGTTTGTTTGGGCCCAATATGTCCCCAATTTAAACGCAAATGCCGTCAAGCTTCTCAAATTGCCTGTTCTTCCTGTTCCCCTGTTCCAACACTCCTCACGCCTTTTCACCTTTCGGCTCCATCTCTTTCTCCACCCTTCCATTTATCTGCCTGAAATACCCATTATCTTATCTCTCTCTGTCTCTCTCTCTCCCTCTGATGACCCGCTATGCATAAATCCAATCTCACAATATTTACCACAGACAAATTCAATCACCCAGGCCTTTCTCCCTACTACATATCAATTCGTGAAGCAGAACACACCAGCACCCAAAACACAAATAACTCCTTCAGGGCACAGCTAAACACAAAATAAACATGCTATCTCTCTCTTGTGTTGCTTGTATATAATGTTGGAACTCCTCATAGAACTTTGTGACACTTTGTGGATGTGAAAATAAAATTTGTAGATACAATTTTTAGTTACTCAAGGCTAATAAGATATCAAGTAGAACTTCCTTTAGCAACCCTTAACACCGAACATTCTGGAGGGGTTGCTAAAGTGTCATGAAACCCCACTGTTTTAGCAATGTTCATTCACAAGTCGTTGTGTATAAGGTGGGAATAGGGGAGACGACAACCAATAAAACAGACCTCATTGTCCACCTTATTTTTCAATGCGGAAGTAAGGTTTTTTTGTGAATGTGCAAGACTCTAATTTATCATCCGCTATGGAGAAATAACGAGAAGAATACATACAACTCTAGTAAACTGTAAAACTGTCTGCACTACAAACCAGCGAGTTTATAATTAAGATAATATTAAAATAATATGGTAAGAAATACTAGTTTGCAAAATCAAGCAGCATAATGAATACAGCTAAAAATAGCTGGAAGCGAATGACACCGGAAGCCAGCCACATTAAAATTACAAATGGCCACGCCTGCGATTACCTAAAAAATTAGGTGGATACAGACAAATTAAAATGTGAGCAGAGAAAAAAAAAAACAGAGTGGTGAGTAACTTTTGAATTGGTGATGTATTTTAAAAATATAACCCTATAACAACAAATACACAAAAAACGTAGAGACTACTAACAGCTATCATGGTCCAATCAAATAAGTTTTGATCAATTATTCTTAAAAATATCAGAGCTTTGGCAGAGCTAATAAAATTGTCATTATGTTTACAAGCACTACAATCTCTGAACAACTGCCATGCATCAGTTTAACACAAAATGAAAGGCATTTTTTGTCCATTCTTCTTTGAATTTTTGGTCTACATCATTGTGTTCTGTTTATAAGAATAATTCATTGTCATCGCAATGCATGATCAGACGTGGCGCCCAGTGTCCTTATTAACACATATATTTAATTTGAAGAAGACATGATGAAGTATGTGCACATACACAGTGCTGCCTCATGTTTGGAGCATTGGAGTATATGGAATATCTCCATGACTTGAAACACACATGATCCCGTCCTGATATGAACTGTGATCCACGTTGCGAGTGTTGTTAAACTCATCGCTGTGTTCCATGCAGAAACTGCTCTCATGCACGCTCAGCATGTTATGTATTAAATATTGTTACAGTCATATTTTCGATGTGTTGGTAGTCAAACTCCAGCTCTGACCGCATCATGGGTAAAATGCGAACAACACTTTTGATCTACTGTACTGATACACTTACAACACGTGTCCGAATGCAGAGCTGAGCAGGCAGAGGTGAACGAACAGGGCTGAAATGTCATTTGTGACATTTGAATTCTCCACTGTAATGCGATCTCGTGCTTAATGAAGTGCAGTGATTGGATTAAAATAATGCGGAGAAAAGCTCTGAAACTGATGACGTAGACCAGACCCGTACTCATCAGCCACGGCAGCCAATCAAGTTAATGCATGTACCTCACTTTTTGTGATGTTGGTTCAACTTTGCTTTTTAAACCTGAAGAATGAAATAGCTCCAAAAACGAAAAAAATAACCACCTTTCCCTTAATAATAAACATAATGAGTGCTGTTGTTGTTTTCTGTGATGTGCAACCTGTACATCTGTTAACATCTCAAAAAAATGTGTTTAGGGTTGTATGACCCTTTGGGTAAAAAAAAAAAAAAAAGATACTCAGTCAGTTTAATACAAAGTTAATATTTTCTAGGTAATATTTATATAATTTGCTTTGGCTTAAGTACAGTGGCAAAATAAATGCCAATTATTTAATTTCTGAAACATAAACCTTTCTTATGCTTAATATTTTTCACACACATTATAAATGGGACTTTCTGCATGAAAATATATAATTGGCTTTATATCTTAGGAAGGGTGTCTTTTGAGACCATCATTATATGTGGACGTCCTTGGCATCAAAAAATTTGAAAAGCCCTGCAATCATGATTAACCATGATTAAACATTTCTATCAACTGACAGCACTAGTCAATGTGTATATCGACTAAAGAATCTTTAGAGAAAAATATGAGACAAAGCTGTTATAATTGCATACATTTCGTTTATTTTTTTTTACTTTCATCACCCACTCGCTCTCATCCATGCTATCCTCTTTTCTGCATTTCCTTGTTTCTGTCCTTCATCATGTGAGGTGTATTAATGCAGGTGTGTGTGGACAGAACAAGGTATCTGTCCACAAAACCAAACAAGGTCATCTGGGTTTTTTCTTTTGTCCTGTAACATCTGCGTCCTCCTCTCCGAGGTTGTCATCTGCAGACCCATCTCCTTTACCCAGCCTGTCCTGCTCTGTCTGTTTTTCTTTCCCTATCCATTTCCTCCCCCTCTTGTTCACGCTTTCCTCTTACCCTGCTTTCCTTGACCTTTGTGCTCCCTCTTCCTCTTTCACAAAAGTGGCAGAGGAGGTTGACAGGTCTATGTTCTCACTCCATGTTCCATAATTTCATCCTGTGTCTTCCATGTGGACGTGCTACGTTCAGTCTCCTGCATTTTTCTCTTGCTTTCTTCATTTGGTTCTAGACATTTCATTCACATGGGTGTCTCACGATTTCAGAGTGTCCCTTCATTCTCTTTTTGGTCTCCATAGAACATCAGTTTGACTGCCTGCCTGGCAGAAACCTTTGAGTTTAGGAGCTGCGGTCTGGCATGGACTCTAGATTGAGATATTTATATTTGTGAATTTGGGAGACACTTTTATCCATTTCCACACTGAAGTAAACAAATCGCAGTTATTGAAAGCCTTTAAAGTGATTGCCTTGTAGCAATTTTGTAACTTTTTTTTTAGGTTCAGAGGCAATGCACTTCTCTTATACATGAGAGAGTAGCTCTTTTTTGAACGTTACAAATAAAATGACAACATTATAATAAAAAGGTCGAGCAGACTTATCATCAAACGCTTTTTCCTGCACAGTTAGGCAGTCTCTACGTCGTTACCACACAAAATAAGTGAAACTGTCAGTCTCATAAAGGCCCCCTCCATACTAATGCGATGTATGTAATACATTGTTTTGGCCGTTAGATTATGCAAAGCTTAAATAGTTTGTGTACTTTTTTTCTCCTCCTCTGTCTTCAGTTTGGGGTCTCTTATGCAAGGCTGTACTTATTTATTTTTTAACAAGTAGTTCTAAAAACTAAAAACGTACAGTTTTCTTTCTTTTTTTTTGTACCTATGCTAAACCAAGATAGTTTGTGTGCATTCTCTTCTTTCTTCATGGTGTCGAGTGTAAATTTTTTTTTAAGTAGTCTCTTATGTGCAAATGTATTAAAAATGTACATTTAGAAAACATCTCAGGTTAGAAGTGTAACCATGATTCCCTCAGAAGGGGAACGAGACACTGCGTCTGAACAAGATGCTATGGGGAACGCCTCCAGTGTGACCTGTGTCTGAAGCATGTGTATAAATGCAACAATTGCACTATGACATCACTAGTATTTTAGTATTTAGTATTTGTTTATTTAATCAGGGACAACACTCATTAATAATACACAACCAGCACTGGTCTTCCACTGGCCTTCGCTGTATAAAATAAATATAGATTCATATTTATTACATATACGATTTAGTTTTAATCCAAATTACACATATGTGCTGAGTGAACGATCAGCAATCAAGAGCATGCAACAGAAGTGCTCGCTCTCTCTCTACCGTCATTTAACATTACTTTCTTTTACTTTATTTGCTATACGCTGATTTCACGCAGCCGCCATTTTGAAATCGAAAGTGAGGCTCCGGTGGGAAGAACCCCGGAAGTAAAGATAAACAACAATGCCTTGGATTACCAACCTGAAGCTGCTGCCGCGATTTACACTATTGGATGTTAATATCCAATGCAAATATAGTTCATTCCTGCTTCTTTTTTTACATTCTGAATTATATATATATATAAAAAAAAAATAATTAATTAATGAATTTCACTGTATATAGTCTAAAGTATGAAAGAAATGTTTGTACATTTTTAGAATTGACACAACATCATTAAACACAACAATACGCTATCACATTCACGACTCTCCTGTGATTAAAGGCGACACTTCCGGTTTTCTTCCCACCGCAGCCTCGCTTTCGATTTCAAAATAACGGCTGCGTGAAATCAGCGTATTGACATATTCAACCGAACTACAAACTTTCCAGCGATGTCTGTGAAAAAGGGATGCGCTCGACAAGCTCATGCATCTTTACCACTGCGCACTTAATCCACTATATAGTGCACACCAGCTATATAGGCGGAAATATTTAATTTGTTTAACATTCTATTAATTCGAGACATTTACTTCATAGACATCCTTCTCTGATGGATCCATTCTGCTCTCTGTTTGCTCTGTTGTCGTGTTACTTTGTCACAAGCACTGTACTGTACACGCTGCGTGGTGTCAGTTGTTGTTTTCGGAGCATTTTAATGAGTACGAGTACGAGTACACGAGCGCAGTATTGGGCGCAATGCCGATACTGGTACCCCTAGAACATGTCATCCCCTTTTTCGTCTGAAGGAGATGTAGCAGGCATCCCAGAAGCACAATGAGAGGCAGTGTCTCGTTCCCCTTCTCAGGGAACTACAGATACACGTGTAACCCGAGACGTTCCTTTTCGAATGGGAACTCGCACTGCGTCTGAACAAGACGCTTTGGGGAATAAATACCCATTCAGCCATGCTGAGGGGAATGCATGCCCTATCGACTGTGACTAAGCACTCAAAATACTGACTCTCCCGACCTTACTGCCAGTCAGATTCCCCAAAAGACGCACCAGCAAGCTGTCAGTGACACTATTCCCTATGGCCACTGCCTAAGCTACATAACCTAAACGAGAAATGTCCCAGCCTTACACCTTCCCTCCTTGCAGGGCCAAGCGGTAGGGCTTGGCCCAAGGGCATAGCTCAAAGGCTTGGAATCATACCTATTGAAATATTATTTTAAGGGAATATGGGTCCCCAATTTGGGGGGACATAACAGCGTCAACTCCTAGAATCACCAGGGAGGCTGGCTTCTGCTACCCTAGCAGAAATAGCCTACGGCCTGTCTGCCTAAGCAGAATCCCTAGATTCAAGACTCTCACAGAGGCCTCCAATGAGAAGATATTGCAAACAGACAATAACCACTCCACACCTGATTCCAGAGACAGAAGTCCTTGAAAGCAGAGACTCAGCATACCAACCCTCCAAGCTAGGGGAGTAACTCTACTCAGGCTGAAAAGGGCTTCCAGGACATACAGAGCACCCAATCATAGCTCTGGGGGGGCGGAGTACTCTACACAACGACCCTCTAAAACAAGGGGAATACTAAGCCAAACTCAACCTGAAGTTTATCAAAGAGGCTCACAGAGAGTCCTTCAACTCGATATTGATCTGCAGAGCTCTAAAGAGTGAAGTACTCAACATAACGACCCTTTATAACTAGGGGAGTACCAACCAGACTCGTCCTGACATCAGCTTATCAAGAGGGCACACAGGAGGCCATCCAACTCAGCAGTGATTCACAGAGCTCTAGCTGAAACAGCTCATCAAGCAGGCTTAAAGAAAGCCTACCTATTTTATGGTTTTGCTGTAGTTAGCCCCAGGGAGCGAAGTACTCTGCATACAGACCCTCTCAAACGAAGGGATTATTACACAGGCTCACCCACGAAAACAGCTTGTCCAGGAGGCTCACAGAGAGAAATTCAACTCAACAATGTTGCAGCCAGGACTGTAGAGATCAGTGCACTCTGCATAACGACCCTTTAAAACGAAGGTAGAACTGAACTCAACTTAACATTGTACATTCTAACAACTTGATACTAAAACTAACTGGAGCTGCCAAGTCCTGATAGAATTTGGGCTGATGTTATTGCCCTCAAAGGGAAGGAGAGTAGATGTAATTTACCCTTATTGATTCTGGAGTGCTGATTGCGTTTCCATTTAATCAATTCCCTGAGGTCTTGCTTCTTCTTCCTCACATTTCGCCTCCTCTACAACCTACTCTTTGGAGGAGGAGGGGCGTGAGTGGCAACACTAGCCTTCTGGCACCATCTTTGGACCTGGGTTTGGGCGTGGTCCTGGGCTGGTGCAGTATGTAGGTTTTAAAGGCTGCCGACCATGCCTTGCTTCCTTAAACTTGTCAACCACCGCCTCAACAGATGTGCCAAACAGCTCAGAAGGTGAAACTGGTGAACCGAGGAGAAAGGTATCATTGCTGCCATCGGTCTACCGATCGCGGCAGTGGTCTGTTTAGTGGCCCAGAGAGCAAGATATGTGGTACGACGCAGCTCGGCTAGGGAAATACCCTGACACTGGTCCAGGTCCTTAAGCAGGTCAGCCTGATATGCTTGCAGAACTGCCAGTGTGCAAAGCAGCCATGGCCTTACCCGCTTCCACGAATGCCCTGCCATTCAAGAATGATATAACTCTAAAGGACTTGGAAGGCAGGATCGCTCCGAAGTCGCTCCTTCAGTGTTGATGTTTCCTCATTGAGAGATAGCTCACCAGCATCTCTTCAATGGGAGGCATCGACACATATCCATGCACATACATCCCTTCAATATTTGCATTATTGTCATGTTGGTATCGATGGATTCAGGCCGAATACGGATTCTTCCAAGCTTTCTCGATATCTGTGTGGAGATCAGGAAGAAAGGGAAAGCTCATGGGTTATGTCCAGATAAAAATCGTTCATCTAGTCTACCATCTTGCGCCCCCAAGGTAGATCTAAACTACCTGAGGTGTACTCCATAAATTCCACATACGCAGGGCAGTTGGTGAAAGCTGAGAAGGCTCTGTTTTCTTAAACTCTTCACCCTCCTCCGTCATTTCCTGCTCATCCTGACTCGAAGGCTGCAGAGCACTGCCTGCTGGATCAGAGGATGTGAGAGACAAAACATTCTCCTCCAGCAGTTCGCCCTCGTCAGCCACTGAGGAGCGCAAAAGGGCCATGCCTCTCTCAAACTCCTCAGCAAACTGAGACCCCCCGATCTTAGTTTCCTCCTCGCCTCAGTGATTGTAGGTCCTGAACTGCGGAGTACAGGTGTTTGCCCCAGTTCCCTCGAGAAGAGGGACAAAAACAAGAGCAGAGCTTTTACAATGAAAAATGCTCAGTGTGCGCATTCTATTCCCTCGAGGACAGAGGGAATGCTCCTCGCCCAAAGAAATTAAGCACAAGTCGTGTGTCATCTGGTGTCAAATAAAATGGACACGGATCACATTTCCTGAAACATTTGCATATGCTAGCCGTTGTAATTACTTACCGACAAGTCACAACAAATGGCCCTGAAGACGAAGAAGAGGATGACGTGTTCCTCAGGTGCCCTTTTATACTCGCGGCCGTAACGTCATAGGCTGTCGCCGGCCAATGCAGTAGTCGCATTTAGACACGTGCTATAGAAACTGGTCACTCTGGAGGCGTTACCCATAGCGTCTTGTTCAGATGCAGTGCGAGTTCCCATTCGAAAGGGAACTCATATTTTACTTTAATGGGGTGGTGTGGTTTGGTGGTTAATGATCTTGGCTGGAAATCTAAAGGCTGTTGGTTCAAACCCCAGGAGGGGTTACACATTAGCGAGACACTTAACCCTAGGTGACTTCAGGGAGATGGACCATGTAGTAAAAATATACTGTTGCTTAGATAAGACAGTATCTGCTATACCCATAACATTAATTATTCTGTCTTCTGTTGATGTTTAACCTACAAGTACACCCAGTCCGATGCCCTGTTTTTAATGTCAGTGGCATTTTGATTTCCTTCAGTTCGCACAGTTATTTTACACTATAGTTAATAGGAAGCAGTGCTGAGCATTTAATAAATGCATCAGTGCACACAGCACACTTATCTAATAGTGACTTTAATGGCTGTGCAGCCGAGCTCCCATAGGGAGGAATGATAACACTGACGCGGCATTCACTTCCATTACTTTAAGTGCTTTCCACCTCGCTCTTTCACTGTCCCAATGACCCTTACATTATTACCCAAGAGATTCAGGTCATAAATCCGCTGTGCTACTTATGACCTGAGCTCAGGTCAGAGGGCACAAGGTCTCTGATGAGATTCTTTTGAGGATCTGCGGCCCTCAGATCAGCATTCGTATCCATGCAAGAAGACATGGACTAAATTCTCTCAAAGCTATGATGAAGGGGACTGTCCAGCAGAGAGAGGCTGATAGATGATGGAATTGAGATCCCACAAGAAACAGAACAGAGGGAAAGCTGAGATGATCTACAGATGATATGTTAGAGTCCATTTTAGGTTCCTCCCAAGTATAAAAGGACCCCTTTAGACGCCTTTCAAGTGTTTGTAATTCATTTTTTTGAAGATCTTAAGAAAAGGTTAAAGAGGCTATATGCAACTTTTTCCCCAAAATAAATGTAACAATAGCCTTTTTATTTTACCATTTATGACTCAAACATCTCCTGATGAGCATACTGACACCTTGTCCGCTCACAGTGGGTGCACCTATAAGCCTGTATCCTATTTTTTCTATTTTCTGTCGGGTCGAATTTTTCCCGCGCTGTCTGCGGATGTGACGTCAAGCACGTTCATGTTAAATGTTTCAGATCACTCTGCCACCACCGCTAGTAAGCAAACAAACTTAGTTTCTCAAACAATATATGTATTTGACTGTTCTTACCTCTGTAAACATAATGTTGACTTCTTTGCAGCGGATGACTTGTGAAGTGTGCACGTACGAGAGCGAGCAGAAAGGAAGAGCAGTTCCGTTTTTTGGCCACAGGTGTCAGTCGCGAGTTTAAATTTCAGAAAATCGCATGTAGCCTCTTTAAGATGGTCAATATTAACCATACCTTTTAAAAAAAAAAATTTGATCAATGACTTATTTTTTTGTACAGGCCTAGAAGAATGTTTCAAATGCTACAGCCTATAAAAGCAGCTGCTCTCCTAATATATATTATATATACTGTACTTATGAAATAGAAGTAAAAGTTAATAAGTTAAGATGTAGGCTAAATTATAGCCAATATTTCTTTTGTCCACTATCTTGATTTAATTGTTTTAATATGGGGGAATGAATTAATATTTGTATTCAGCAAGGTTACATTAAAGTGACAGTTTTGATGTTACAAAATATTTCTACTTCAAATAAATGCTGTTCTTTTGCACTTTCTATACATCAAATAATTCTAAAACAATTGTTTTCAACATTGATAATAATAAGAAATGTTTCTTCAGCAGCACATCAGCATATTAGAACGATTTCTGAAGGATCATGTAATACTGAAGACTGGATTAATGGCTGCTGAAAATTCAGGTTTTGAATTGCAGTGTTTTTTGTTGTTGTTTTTTTGCAAATTATTTACAAATTGTGGTTAATTAAAATGTAAATAACTAAAATATATTTAATGATGATGTACTGAATTATATAATATATGATATTCCAGATAATGTTTTAATAATTTGCAGTGGCTTTGGTTTATTCATTTTATTAAACCCAAAAGCAGTTTTATAATAGCACACTTTTTTTCTCACACAATAGAAATGAAAATATATAGAGACCTTTTTATTTTAGGAAAGGGGTCCTTCATAAGCAAAACGATACTGAAAAACTCTGTCTTACAAGACAAAATAATGTTGCTATCTACCAACAGCTCTGGCATCAAGAGCACATGATGACTTTAAATGTTGTGTATGGAGGCAGATCAGTAGTTTTGGAGCAGAGCTTTAGTGTCATGTGTAAACCGATTAACAGTCATACTCTTGAAAATGGCTTGCTTGGATATGTTGATGACGTGCTAATCAAGACATAATTGCAATGAGTCATAAAAGTTGGTTGATAAGCATGCTCGCTCAAGCATAACCGCTGAAATGTGGTAATATGATCTATATATTGTGCTGATTCACATGGGTTTCTGTTACACTGAGAGCAGAGTGCTGGCACAGGCCTTAGTTTGGATACTCTGATCCAGCATGTGCTAGTGTTTAGCTTCACAACAGCTTCAGCCTGAAATATTTATGTATGAGGATCACAGTTTTACCCAGTGCATGATTCTCTTACATACTAAACTTTTGTCTCTTTATTTTACTCAGATTTGTCTTTTTATTGGGGAGGGAGAATTTTTCATTAATTTATTGTGATTTGCTCTTAATTGGACTGGAGAGGTGTCTGAACATAATCACATAATATCTAGTTTGTAATGTATTGGTCAAAGTTATAGCCATCGGTTGAAATTGGCAGCATTTAAAGTTGTAAGTTTCAAGTTTCAAAGAAATAAATACAAAGTTCTGTCATGAAACTCTAGATGACAGGCTGATAGGTCTCAAGCTTAACTCAATCTTCTATAGCAATAACATCATTATTTACAGGGCTCAGCTGATTGGATCATGTTGCATCAGCAACCAATAAGCTTACTGCTCAACTTTCATATACTTGGTCAGGGTTTGCTGTAGCAGTCTGCAGCGCACTTTTTAGAATTCCTCTGAAATTCAACATCTAAAATAAGTGACCCATGCAGGAGTGAATATCTAAGCATGTAAGCAGCAGCGATTACGTTATAGTGTTTTTAGCATCTGCAGCAAGTGGTCTATGTAATTTCTGTGAGGATACAGCGACTAAGCATTGCGGATATGAGAACAAGTTAAAGTGAAATAGGCATTCACACACATATACAGTACATATTCAACCACGGCTCACCGTATTTTGCTACAAAACCTCCAACTATTTTCCAAGGGAAATTTTTTCAATAGCTTTGCTGAGTGCATTCGGGCTGATTTCAAATGGGTTTTACTTTCCTTATTTCTATCAGCCTTCAGCATGATATCTGTTTGTTAACGACACAAACATGTTTCTAATTAGGTAATCTTGAGCCATATTGGCTCAGGCACACATAGCTAGTTAACACCCAGATACACATTGCTAAGCCACTAGTTAACTAAATCTGGATTTTACTAGTCCAGATACACAATTTAAATTAAGCCACTAGATTTAAGCTACACACAGCAATAGTTCACTATCTTAAGCCATGTGGTATGTGTGGGTGTATATTTATTTGTCAATTTGTACATTGTTTTTGAAGAGTGAATCCTCCATATTTTGCACAGGAAACCACAGCACAGCTAATCTCCAGCCATTTCCCACAGTGCTCTATAGTTCATGTGGAAGCAAACTTCTTTCCTTTATGAGTCCGAGGACATAAATATGTCCACTTTGCAGTGTAATATCTCCTATTCTCAGCATCCCTTTGGAGTGACTTCTCAGTTTTCCTTTCCTGCATCATGGGTTTCCTGAAGTCAAAGAGATCATCTTCCCAGTGGCGCAATCCCTGTAGCCCTACTCCCTGGCCTCTCTCAGATTTCTTCATAAATTAACGCCATTTGGTGTGCATGTTGAAACCCACATCCCTCCTTCTCACCCCCCTCAGAGTCCATGAGGACATCCTTTAACCATGCGATTACACCCTCTACAACAGACTGTCTATTGACATCTCCTCTTTGGGGCTCATTTTCCCAATCATAAGTTCCTTGTCTCATCTGGTAACACCCTACCTCATTCAAGAGAGGAAATTTGATCAGGGGATGAACCTGTCAATCACTCTCCTCATGTCTCCATGGTGATTACATTAGCCACCACATGCAGCTGACACTGATGCGATGTCTCTTCCCCAGATGGACCCTTGCATCCCGTGAGCAGGGATTTTTCACACAGGAACAGACCCCTCTAAAACTGTAGGGCCAGCTGTATTTTTCCACTGACTATTTCTTTTTGTGTGCATGAATGCATTTATGAATGTAAAGTGTAAAAAGATATTAATTATCCATATAGCTAGTAATGCTTAGAGAAATTAAGCAAAAAAGGGTATTTTTAATCTTCAATTGTTTTATTGTATTTTTCCCTTGATATTTGTAAAACAAAATTGTACTTTAATTATCTTCCCCATTTTCCAACCCGTTCACACATACAGCAACTTTATTAATAAAGTTCACTGTATTGATGGTCAAAGCAAATTACAATTGTGCATAATGTATCATATTCTAAACAAACAAACAAAAAGATTTGCCTGAAAAGATTTGATGGTAAGAGTTTACAGTAAAGTTTCATTTGTTAACATTGGTTAACTATATTATAGTTAACAAGAACTAACTATTATAAATACTTCTACAGCATTTAATAATCTTTATTAATGTTAATTAAAAACAACATTTACTAATATATTTTTAAGATCAAAAGATGTATCCGTTAACATTAGTTGAACTAACATGAACATGGACAAGGGAGAGACCCTCTATGTGTGGGTATCCTTTGAGAAATTAACTGGCTAAAACTTCTTCAGATGTGAAATGGGTTACAGTGTTTTGCTTCATTTTACTCACAAGCTATGGATTTGCTGTCGGGTGCAGTGTAGACTTTGCACTGCCAGGAACAGTTGAGTATGAGTTTCCCATATTTTATTCTAATCAGTAGTTCCTTTGTTATTTTATATGAATAGTACCTATCGTACTTTGATTACATCAGTGTGACTGAATAGATGTCATCTGTATGTAAATATGAAAAGTCTGAATGAGCCATTTATGCCGTTTATTTACAAAAAAATCTCTTTTTTGACTGGTGAGAAAATTTTAATTTCTATATAATCTCAAAAAAATCTACAGTAGCAATTGATTATTACTCAATATATGCCCCATGCATATAGATATCTAAAGATGGCATGCATTTTAGATGTTTAAAATGTGAACTAAAAATAAATAAAAGCATATGCTGATGTATATGCTAATATTATTGTCACTTTATCCAAATAGATCTATTTCTATCAAACCATGGGCTTCTATTACATAATATGGGGATGTACTGTACCAGCTGTCCATCCTCACCAACACATGTATTCACTCTTGTTTGGTTTTGCTCCAGGTTGCATTCAAGTCTCTTGCTAATCATCTGCATTCAGCAGTAAATACAGTCCATTCAGTGGCTATGCTATCCTTATCGATCTAAGCACCTCTGGGCCTCTCAAAAGACCGATTCTGCTGTCAGACAGCTTAAAAAAGCAAATCTATTCCTCTCTCAAAAGACGAGAGAGAGTGAGAGAGAGAGAGAGAGAGAGAGAGAGAGAGAGAGAGAGAGAGACACCAGGGAACACAAAGCAGAGCCCTCAAAACCCCCTATTTCTTTTTACTCATTTGCTCTCTTTGATATATTTAACATGATGATTTACTGAATTATATAATATGTGATATTCCAGATAATGTTTAAATAATTTGCAGTGCTTTGGTGTATTCATTTTATGAAACCCAAAAGCAGTTTGATAATAGCACTTTTTTTCTCACACAATATAAATGAAAATACATAGAGGCCTTTTTATTTTAGGAAAGGGGTCCCTCATAAGCAAAACGATACTGAAAAACTCTGTCTTACAAGACAAAATAATGTTGCTATCTACCAACAGCTCTGGCATTTGGTAGGACATAGTATTTAATATATTGATAAAGATAAGAGAAAGAAATTAAATGATGAATGACTGTAATGTCATTTGAAATAATGAATAATGAAATAATATATGTCATTTGAGTGAATCTCACAAAAAAATATTGTATTCTACTGATTTCTGGGTGACCTGAGCATGTTTTTCTGAAATTCAGTTAAAAAATGCATTTGATGCTTCTCATCTTTTAATCATTTGATACAGGATAATATAAAGATTGATATTGGCTTACTGCGACAAGTATCTTGCATATAGAACCTTTCATGACATATGCAGTCAGACCTTTCTCAAAAGCATCATTGATAACAGTTATACATGAAAAGGGCACCATTTTTATCTATAATTCAATCTGAGTAGCAGAAGCCGCTAAGATCAGAGCCACTCTCTATAAAGCAACTATATTTGACTCCAGCAGGGAACGTTATCGACAGTTTGTTCGCAGGCCGGCAAATGCTATCGTCAGTGTGAGGAGCTGTCATGCTGTGAAGTTCTTATAACGTGCAATCATATCCACTTGATATCGACCAAGGACTCAAAATCAGTTGCTCTTAAACAACTGAGAACCAAAGACTTAATTCTTACTGTCTGCTCATTCTTACAGTCACTCTGCCAACCACCAACCATCAAATCTGACCTTAGGTCTTGCATTGTATACCCCTTAAAGTGCCAATTCTTGTTAAGTTTCTTTGGTTACAAAATAAGAAACGTATATGGAATGTAACTTTCCCTCCAGCTTGAAATTGATCCATCTGTAGACCTTTTATTGCCTGAAAGTGTTAAACTTAGGGCTCTATGAAGTTTTATGAAATCAGTTGATTAGATGTACTTTTTGATTGTTTTAATTTTTTGAAACAACAAAAAAAAAGGAATTCTGAAAAAAAGAATTATAATGGAAAGCAGAATTTTGGGGAAAATAAACTGTATTTCATAGGTCCCTATGAACTACATGGGGCAAAGCATCAACCTGCATTGCTTGCAGGTCAAGTATTGTAATGCTATATGCTAAAGTTTAAACAATTTCAACCATGTCCCAATTGAAAGCACAGCCTGTATTACTGGACAACTAATGATTGTAACCTTCATGCAGAGGTCAAAGCAACACATGTCACTTTTGTTTAGAGGTGCATTTCACATCGTGTGGATTATGTGAACGGGACTAATGGGACATATTTTGGTCAGGAAAAAAATATAGATTTAGAAATCCTCATGCTTTTTATGTGAGATGAGAAGACCCCACTTGGTCTATTCCCACACCCAGGCAAACCATCTGAATGTTCTATAAGCCTCTTCCCATGATTCAACAGTTGTCCGCAATCCCTCTTGGGATTGGCAATATGAAGTTCTTATGTCCTCTTATAGTAAGAGTTTCATGCACACTTTCACCACATGGTCCCACATGTTCAAACTGCATATGTGATGTGTGCTTTTGATTACCAAGGGAATATATATATATATTTAAAAAAAAAAAAATCATAAAAGGAAGCACTTGGTGTTTGTAGTTGTAAATGTTTTGCAGTATGAATATAGAAAAAGATTTACAGTCATGCTGTCGGCACACACTCTTCATGAGTGAGTGCATTGAAATGCATGATCTTACATCAGATAAAGCTTAAAATGTGTATTGTCTCTTAAATGCCAAAATTTTTATTTTATAGGGGAAGTCATAAACAACTTGAGCAGGGGCCTCATGTATAAAACTTTCCGTAGATATCATCCTAAAAGTGTTCATCCACAAATGTTTTAAAACCATGTGTACTCCAGAACCCCAGAGCAAAATTCCCTTTATAAAACCCAGTCAGCGAAAGATGCATACATGCATCTCCATAACGTGCATAACGTCATCTGCATATAATTTCCATGCATATTCCCATTCACGTGATACCATGTTTAACACAATGTTTATACATTAGGCCCCTGGTCCCTTAGATTCTGCTTTGCAGGTTCATACCTTTAACATTCCTTTTTGCATTTTGATGTCAAAATGTATCATTTAAATAAATGCAAGTTCCTATTATTGTTGGGTTTTATAATGAGAATGATTTGAAAGGCTATCAGCATTTTGATGTATGTCTGAATTTGCTCAGCAGAGTTAACTATACATTGTGATGCTATTATTGTTTTTTTATATTTTGAATTATTTTGTATTTTGTATTTTCAGTTTTAGTAATTTTGTTGGGTTTTAACATTTGTATTCGTTTTTTTTTTTTTTATGTCTATTGTCACACTGTGGTTTCCTCAGGAACAGACTGAAAACTGATTATAGATACAAACTCAAACTTTAATAATAGTACTCTGGAACAAACTGACAGGCAGGGAAAACACTCATAAACACAATGGAGATCAGACAAAGACTGAAAGAAAGGGTGCATCTTAAATAGCAAACAGAAGCAATATTATTAATCATACACAGCTGGGACAAATTAACTCGTACATTATAGTAACCATAGAAATGAAGGAGTGGTGGGAAAAGAACAAAGGAAAACAGGAACCAATCAAAACACAAACTGAAAGTCCAAACATGCACTGACACGTGACATCTATATAGTTTTCATTTATTTTTATTTTTAACATTTTTATCAAATGTTTTTAATGTTTTTATTTTTAGTTTCATGTTAAGTATAATAACCCTGGTGCTCAGTGATATTCAGTTAATTTGTGTCATTAAGTTATGTTGATTATTATTTTTATTTATTTTTTGCTTGGGCACGCAAGATTCTACAAAATTTGTGTAACGTCTAGGGGTGACCCCGACTATGGATTTTCATAGTCGAATCAGAATCGTCAAGTCTTGCCTATAGTCGACTAATAGTCGAATCATGTATGTACAGACAATCACACAAAGATATAGAAGAAAATGTATAAAAACATTTTGGATCAATAAAACTAAGAAATAACATAAATAACTCCAGAAAGGCCACACTGCAGACAGGATTTACATTTCACATGCAAATTAAATTAAATCGGCTAAATTACCTGTGCAAGCAGGCTCTAAGTACAGCACAACATCGATGCATCATGCACCGAAAAAATAAACAATTAATTTACTAAATTAAATTAGAATAGAATATACCTTTCTAATAAATAAAAATGCAAAACGAAATAAATCAGAATCAAGTCACAAGATGAGGAGCAAATGTGTGCAAAATGCCTAAAGTGCAGGGGAACATATATTCAAAACACAAGCCACAAATAGTTAGATTAGATAACCCTGACAGATCAATAAATAAAATTAAAATAAAGAAATTATTCAAATAACGATAGTAGCCAGAATTTTCAACTTTGTCTTTTTAACTGCTGAAACAACAATAAATGCTAAACTGGAATGGCAGTCTTTTTAGCTAAAAATGTTCACAGCATCCAAAAATCTAATTAGAACCAGCTGAAAAGTTTTGAAATCACTTGTACCTGTAACGGTCACAAGCTGGAGTGCCCATGAGAGCCGCCAGAGGGCACTCCACACCAGACTTTCTTGTTCACTCAGACTACATTTCCCATAACTCACTGCCCGGACTCATCATCACTGATTGTATTCACCTGTATCTCATTCACCTGTATCTCATCACCTTGTTAGTTTCAGCCTATTTATTCCTTGTTCATTCATTCAATCATTGCGAAGTTTTGTATGTTGTTGCACTGCACTTCTGAGCATTTTCCCTGGTTTTCATGTCTCTTGGTTTTTGGATTTCTTGCCTGTTCCCTGGATTACTCTCTTGCCTCTGACCCCTGCCTGTTTTGTTTTGTTTGTTTGTTTGTTTGGACTGTCTACTTGTGTTTTGACCCTTTGCCTGTTTATTGGATTTCGTCTTTGGATTACCCCTTAATAAAGCTGCATTTGGATCCTCAACCTTCGTGTCTCGGAGCAGTTCGTGACAGAAAACTTCGCCATACCCAGATCCAGTGGCTTTTATGAGCATTTCCAATCTAACCATGGACCCAGTCGACCAACTACTACATTTCCAGCAAAGAGACTTACCTATTGAGGACTATGTTCACCAGTTTTGTAAGTTATCTTCTCAAGTTCCATTTGATGAAGTGGCTTTAAAGGACATTTTCTGTTTTGGACTAAATGAGCCCATAAGATCTTGGTTTCCTGAAGGGAAGTTTAATTGCAGTCTAAGAGACTTTCTGGACTATGCCCTAATTTTATGTGGTTCCTCCTTCACTGTTGGGGAGGTTGAGGACATGTCCCCTAAACCTTTTTTGGGAAGGGGCATCACACTCCAAGAGGCAATGGCCACGGAGCTTGGTCCACCACAATCATCAGCATTCCCAGATCAGCCTCTTCACGTCAGTCCTGCCGAGTCAGAGCCAGAGCCCGAGCTTCATGTCAGTCCTGCAGAGCCAGAGCCTGCACTTCACGCCAGTCCAGCCGAGCCCACACTTCACGCCAAATCTGCTGAGACCAAAGCAGTATGCGTCGTGCCCGCCGCCCCTGAGACTGAGAGCGTCATGCCCGCCGCGTCTGTGACAGCAAGCGTCATGCCCGCCAGCACAAAGTCTTCACCACTGGTCCCGTCCAGCACTGAGTCCTCTTCACCACTGGTCCCGTCCAGCGCTCAACCTTCTTCGCCGCTGGTTCCGTCCAGCACCGAGCCTTCACCGCTGGTTCCGTCCAGTTCAGAGTCGTCTTCGCCGCTGGTCCTAGCCAGCTCAGAGTCCTCTTCACCGCTGGTCCTAGCCAGCTCAGAGTCCTCTTCGCCGCTTGTCCTGCCCAGCTCAAAGCCCTTGCCGCCGCTGGTCCTGTCAAGCTCAGAGCGTGCTGATCCTGATCCAGAGACTGTTCACGTCACTTCTGCCGATCCAGAGACTGTTCACGTCACTTCTGCCGATCCAGAGACTGTTCACGTCACTTCTGCCGATCCAGAGACTGAGCCTCGTCACTTCTGCCGATCCAGAGACTGAGCCTCATGTCACGTCCGCCCGTCAAGAGTCTCGTCCCGCCGAGACTGAATCTGTTCCTCTTCCTCTTTCTGCACCTGTGTCTTCGGACAAGATGGCCGACTCCACGCCTGTGTCTCCGTACAAGATGGCCGCCGCCGAGCCAGTGTCTCCGTACAAGATGGCCGCCGCCGAGCCAGTGTCTCCGGACAAGATGGCCGCCGCCGAGCCAGTGTCTCGTACAAGATGGCCGCCGCCGAGCCAGTGTCTCGTACAAGATGGCCGCCGCCGAGCCAGTGTCTCCGTACAAGATGGCCGCCGCCGAGCCAGTGTCTCCGGACAAGATGGCCGCCGCCGAGCCAGTGTCTCGTACAAGATGGCCGCCGCCGAGCCAGTGTCTTCGGACAAGATGGCCGCCGCCGAGCCAGTGTGTCCAGACGAAATGACCGTCGCCTGAGTCCTCAGCAGAGATGGTCGCCGACACGGTGTCTGTTCCTGTCCCTGAGCCGGTGTCTGTCCCTGTTCCTGAGCCGTTGTCTGTTCCTGTGCCCTGGCCGCCTGAAGGTTCGTCTCCGCCCTGGCCGCCTGAAGGTTCGTCTCCGCCCTGGCCGCCTGAAGGTTCGTCTCCGCCCTGGCCGCCTGAAGGTTCGTCTCCGCCCTGGCCGCCTGAAGGTTCGTCTCCGCCCTGGCCGCCTGAAGGTTCGTCTCCTCCCTGGCCGCCTGAAGGGTCGTCTCCTCCCTGGTCGCCTGCACTGCCTGATCCGCCCTGGTCGCCTGATCCGCCCTGGTCGCCTGCACTGCCTGATCCGCCCTGGTCGCCTGCACTGCCTGGTCGCCTGCACAGCCTGATCCGCCCTGGTCGCCTGCACAGCCTGATCCGCCCTGGTCGCCTGCACAGCCTGATCCGCCCTGGTCGCCTGCACAGCCTGATCCGCCCTGGTCGCCTGCACAGCCTGATCCGCCCTGGTCGCCTGCACAGCCTGATCCGCCCTGGTCGCCTGCACAGCCTGATCCGCCCTGGTCGCCTGCACAGCCTGATCCGCCCTGGTCGCCTGCACAGCCTGATCCGCCCTGGTCGCCTGCACAGCCTGATCCGCCCTGGTCGCCTGCACAGCCTGATCCGCCCTGGTCGCCTGCACAGCCTGATCCGCCCTGGTCGCCTGCACAGCCTGATCCGCCCTGGCCTCCCATCTTGCCGCAGTCTCCAGGTCCTCTTCCACTACACGGGCCTGGCCCTCCATCCCGCCCCCGGGTCCTCCTCTGCTCCACCACCCTCCTGAACTGTTTTTCTGAGCGTCTGGAATCCGCTCCTTAAAAAGGGGGGCTATGTAACGGTCACAAGCTGGAGTGCCCATGAGAGCCGCCAGAGGGCACTCCACACCAGACTTTCTTGTTCACTCAGACTACATTTCCCATAACTCACTGCCCGGACTCATCATCACTGATTGTATTCACCTGTATCTCATTCACCTGTATCTCATCACCTTGTTAGTTTCAGCCTATTTATTCCTTGTTCATTCAATCATTGCGAAGTTTTGTATGTTGTTGCACTGCACTTCTGAGCATTTTCCCTGGTTTTCATGTCTCTTGGTTTTTGGATTTCTTGCCTGTTCCCTGGATTACTCTCTTGCCTCTGACCCCTGCCTGTTTTGTTTGTTTGTTTGGACTGTCTACTTGTGTTTTGACCCTTTGCCTGTTTATTGGATTTCGTCTTTGGATTACCCCTTAATAAAGCTGCATTTGGATCCTCAACTTTCGTGTCTCGGAGCAGTTCGTGACAGTACCCTACCTGATCGAGAGAAAAAATCCAGTCTTTCGCTCTGTCTGTATCCGTTGGAGTCTTTTCAAATTGTGCGCGTGGATAAAATACATTCTAAAACACTTAACGTGAAAAACGTTTATCTCCTAAAACAGTTAAATTAAAATATGAAAACGCACTGCGTTCATCTACTAATCTGCACATATGGTATAAAAGTGTGTAGGCTACTGTGTGCATGCATTAAGCAACGTTAAAGTGCCTTTTAAGCGTTTTAAAAGCTTTTTTCACGTTAAGCATTTTAGAATGTCCCGTGGAAAACCAACTTGTTAACGTTGGCCGGCAGAAGTGCGATCATGGTTTTCCTGATGCTAAATCCAGCCTTGGAGAATATCCTTTCTGATGATGTACATCCACACTTTACATTTTCTTATCCCAGACATTGTTAAAGATTTAAATCCTTGCCGCCAAGACGCTCCTCTGTCGGTCACGGATCGAAAGTGAAACTTAAAATCTGTTCACGCACGTTAAAAAATATTAAGCTTCTTTCTTTGCACATTTTTATATACAGCATTATCATAATAGGCTGAATATTAAAGTATTGACAGAAAATCGGTGGTTCTATGTGAAATCAGGCATTGAGCGCCCTCATATAGCCAAAGTGGCATGATCCTCGTTTCATAACACCTCTGCGAAGATTCGACCGTGAGATCGGTAGTCGAATCAGGCTCCTCCAATCGAAGCATCGAATCTTCGACTATTCGGGGTCACCCCTAGTAATGTCTTTACATGTTCACTTAAAATGTTGAATTTTCTAATTCTTGGTAAATTGTAATGAACCATTTTACACATACATGTTAAATGATTAGACGTGTAATTTAATTTGGCATTGACATTTTTACCACAATCACATTCGTCGAATGTTTTATTTAATGTATGTTTATCAGTATATGTTTTCTTTGAGAATCGAACCCATGACCTGCTAGTTCCACGTTCTACCTGTCAAGCTACAGGGACGCTATTACAGAACTAAGAGGACCGTAAATTATACATTTATTTATATTAGCATTCATTTATTTAGCCTATGCTTTTTTTCTTAAAGTAAGCAACTTGATTTTTAGGAACAACAAACCCCACATGTAATTTACCTCTGACTTCACTACTGTGATTTGGAAATACCAAGATAATTAGAGCTGAAATTACAGGAAGAAAGCCATGCCAATCACGGCTGTGCTGCTTTTTTCTGCTGCCACTTCACGCAAGAGGGAGGCTTTCAAGCTAACGCTAGCACAGTCTAATTACATAGATATTTATATTACATAGAACTTCATAAAAAGATACATTCCTCTGACATCAGTCTGACTAAAAGGGCTGTTTCAAAGAGAACACACTGTGTCAGGCTCCAGTAACCACTCTTCTAATTCATTCAATTTGATGCTGCACAAACAGGTACGCTCCGGCTCAGATATTGAGGAGTGGGAGTGGGAGGGGGTGGGGGGGTGTGGGGGTGGGGGGGGGGGACTATGTCCTCGATAGGAGAGACAAACACCCCCTGAGCATGCACACATGCACGTAACCTCACTTAACACACATACACGCTTGCACACACACACACAGTATATTGCCACCCTATTAGTGTGGCTCAAATGGAAACAGCGTGTTGCCGTGTCAGGGATGAAACTCTATGCCGCTGACTGAACCTGGCTCTCCGCTGGGACCATGGGAGCCCAAATAACAAATACTGCAGAGAGAGATGTGCATTCACAACATCTATTTTCTCTAGAGTCTCTCTAGACACAACAGTCTTTAAGTCTCTTTATTCAGCATTGATTTCTCATCATGCTCTTGCCCGATTCAGTCTTTATTGTATTTTCTGAGTCGCTTCATTATTGTTTCTACTCCCAAGATATTAGCACGTCATCTCATGCTCATCTCCATTGCAGTCTGTCTCTGTCTTGCTTCCCATGGTGAGCACTATTGATCAGTATCAACAAGCCAAGGCAAAAATAGAAGGTCTATAGGGTAAATCTACTTGGAGTAAAAGACTTCAGGAATAGAAACTCTCTAAAGACTTTTATAACTAGAATCAGACTGTTGTGGATCAGCCAAGTTCCTCCGCAAATTCAGTTATTCTTAGCATGCTTCTATAATTTTGTATGCCATAGTTCATCCAGAAGTGTAATTCAATGTTTTGTCACTATTTACTCATGGTCATGTTGTTCCAAAAATGCTGTTTTTTATTTCTAATCAACTTTAGTGCGTATGGTTCAGGGTGGGCATCAATAACATCAAATGCCTTTCCCTAGAGTTCTTGAGTGGGTTCTAGAGTGTCTCGTAACTTAACGACACTAAACCTGCATAGGTGTCTTATTTAATAAAAATAACTCGAGGGAGGTGGAGACTTGTAAATAACTTGTTTGATTTTTGAGTGAATTATTCTTCTAAATTCATGCATTAGAAAAATAATCTGAAAAAAAGTGTATTGATTGTATACAGTAGTGTATACAATCAATCTTCTAAGATCTTAGATCTTAAAAAGTATATTTTTTAAAAACTGTACTTGCAGATAATATAATTGTGTTTCTCAACAAAGTTAAGTATTTTTAGAAGTTCACTTTGTAGTAATGTCAAATAATCTAAAGTTTTACTTTAAATTATGTAAAATTGCTATGTTTTAACAATCTTTTGTTGTGCTTTAAAAAAGTACACTTATTTAGATGTGTTGACTAACATACTGAAGCACAAAGTACTTGATTATAATTTTACGTTTAGTGTGTTATTTGATATTACATTTAAAGTTAACATATTTTACTAAATTGTAGCTTTATCATTACAAATGTATTTACAAATGACATGAAGTTTCAAAAGAAATGACATCAAAGTATATTACCATAAATGCATGTCTATACATTTGACAGTACACTTTAATCATGTGGCAATGTCAATGGATGTACTGAATGGAAGATCTGATATAAAAATATCCTTTCTAAATGTCCTGAAGTGGAGCAAAAAAGAACTCTAACGTGATTCTAATTCCATTTAATATAAATTCAAACTTTAATACATATTAAAGGAACCGTATGTAAGATTGTGGCCAAAACTGGTACTGCAATCACTTTCAAATTACTGTAGAGCGGTGTATCCCCTCCCCCTCCCCCTGACTCGAGGTTGCCACTTAGGCTGCAGGATCCAGCAGGAACGTAGGCTGCTACAAGGAGCTTCCAATGGCAAGTGACGAGTCCTACACAGTACGTTTTTTCTCTGACTTTGTCACGACGTATTTCAGATTCATAACGAGGTCTTTTAGGTTTCGTAACGTTACAAATTTTTTATCCGACACGTTTGTAGCTGCAGCTGTGACTGTGGTAACTAGAGCAGAGCTGGCAACCCGGATGCCGAAACACTACTGACTTCGTGATTAGTAGATAGGTTGAGGGTGGAGCATCAGGCCAAAACACAACATGACAACATCAACATCAGTTGAGGGCTGCAACTTCACTTTTAAATGACAATATCCTGGCCGAACTACTGTTGTCAGTGATATAAGTATTTGAAATGAACATGATTTCTTAATGTCTAGTGACATATCAGGGCCATTTTATGATTAATTGAAATACATTTCTTACATACGGTTCCTTTAATTTAATTGGAATTAAGTATCTGAAACGTTTATCCGTTTACACAAGTATATTCGTTAAAGTATATTATTTGCATAAGTCTTCCTTTAAAAATAGTGCTAACATGTACTTCTTTTTCAATTGTACTTCACTTCTCAGTGGCCAGTTTATTTCACACACACACACACACACACACACACACACACACACACTTCTTCCCTGAGAAGAAAAACATGTCACCTTAAAAGGCCTCTAGATCTAACGTTAAAAGCTGTCATTTTCTGTTAAGAGAGCTATCTGATGCTCTGAAACAGGGCTAGATCATTTTAAAATATCTATTTAAATATGTCTAACAGGTTAAATGGAAATAAGCCATTTGTTAGTTGTGGGTTTTTTTGGGGGGGTTTTTTTGTACTAAGCCAAGAGAAACAAGGCTTGTTAAATCTTATTGAATGCCTCTGCATGGGTTAGCAGAACTCAGGTGTGCTGGGCACAGTGCCATCAGAAAAGCACAGTCAGGTTTGTGAGCATTAATGCTGAGTGCCAGGAAAGAGTCACATTGCTGGCAAGAGGCATATAGTGTGCTTGCTCAGTGCTTACTGCATCAATGATTGGAAAATCTACTGGATAAATGAGGTGTGATTATCTTTTAGCCTCCTTCCCCCTGTGTGGTTTAGCCAAGGTTTTTTTTGTTTTTTTCCTACAGGTGCATCTGTTGCTGACTGCGTTAGCCTTGTGTTCATCCATCAGTGATATTTAAACTGCTACATGATGAATGATTAATAATGTGCCAGTGCAAATTAGACCAAATGTTGAATACAACCCTTGTAAAAAAAAAAAAAAAAAAAAAAAAAAAATTGTACTTGCAGATAATATAATATTAAGGAAATAAAAGGCCACTTAAGTGTACTTAAAGATATTAAACGTTCATGAATATGTTTCAGTACACTAAAAAAGTGCACTTACAGTATAATGTCAATTAAAAAGATCCTTACATAAAAATCATTACATTTTAATAATCTTTTGTTGTGCTTTAAAGAACACTTATGTGTTGACTAACTAAAGCATATAAAGTACTTGATAATAATTTTAACTGTAGTGTGTTATTAGATATTACATTTTAATTACAAATAGATTTAATGTACTATAATGCAAGTTTTAAAGTATGTTTTAGTTTACCATAAATGCTTTGTCAGTTCAACTAGTTGCATTTAATATAAATTTTAACTAACACATTTCATTATTGTGATTGCAGTTACAATGCAATGAAGTGTCTGAAAACATTACATTCAGTTCACACTTTAGTATATTCTTTTAAAGGGGTGGTTGATTATGATTTCACTTTTTTAACTTTAGTTAGTGTGTAATGTTGCTGTTTAAGCATAAACAACATCTGCAAAGTTACAACGCTCAAAGTTCAAAGTAAAGGGCGATATTTTCTTTTAAAGAAATTGCTTTTTAAGGACTACAACAAACGGCTGGTAGGGACTACACAACATTCCTCCCGGATTAGTGACATCACCAACCCTAAGATTTACATAAACCCCGCCCCCAGAAATGCGATTTATAGATTATCATGACAGAATATGCTAATCAATGAGTAGAAGATAACTACACATAAACTACAGTGTTAACTTATGTGGGGGGGGTAATGGTTTGTAAAGGTTAATGCCCCTGTCTGGGAGGGTAATGCTTTGTAAAAGTTAAAAAAGTTTAACATAAGATATCTCTTTAAAAAAAATTTAATAAACGAATTTAAATCTTTTTAAAATTGACTTTTGAAAATAACCTTTGTTAAATTTATAGAAGTATTTGTTAATATTAATGGACCAGAGCTTAAATAGTTTTATTGTTTAACTAACAACTAAAAAAAGATTTATAAATACTAACAAATATATTGCTCATTCATTGTCTGTTAATGTTAGTTAATGCATTTATATGATAAACAAATGCGCAGCACTTAAGGGGGTCGCACACCGGACGCGCCGCGCCGTGCCACGTCTAGGACAACTCGAGGTATCGCACACCGAACGCGCACTTTCTCAGTTTATGGCCAGCAATATTGTTATGTTTAAGGACATTATGAAATTAAGATAATGCCTGTACTATGTTATGATTGTACTGTAGGCTACAATTAAATACAATCGTTGCTAAGTCTGCAGTCGCGTCCGTTAACTGAATGAATTGAGAATATCACCTGAAAATCCTATAACAGCAGCCATTTTCATTCAAGCAGCTGATTTCTGTAAATGAGAGTAAAACTGAATGTATATTGCAGCACAGGGTGAAGTCAGTATATACATTAACGACGATTTGAGACAAATAAATGTACATTTATTGTAAAACTATGTAGATGGCGCTCTGTGGCGCTGCAGGATTTTGAACAAGGTCCTGAGCCGTTGCTGGGCGCCGGTTTGAACATAAAATGCTCAAAGTTTTTGAAATGTTCAGTGCATGTCTGTGTGATGTAAAAGAACATAAGCTGTTGAAGCTCCACCCTCTGTGCTGGGAGCAGCAGCTCATTTGCATTTAAAGGGACAGACACAAAAACTGTGTGTTTTTGCTCACCCTCAAAAAATGTCAATTTTAACATGCTATATACAAATATCTGTTGGGTATTTTGAGCTAAAACTTCAAATACACACTCTGGGGACATCAGAGACATTTCACATCTTGTGAAAAGGGCAGTATACCATCCCATTTAAAGTATTATTTATCTAAGTACTCTTTTTAAAAGTATGCTAAAGTGTACTCCTTCACGAGGAAATGTTTTACTGGGAGACTTACAATGAAATAAGGCTCAAACTGCATTGCGCAGTCTGACACTCCAGCTTTTTTCAGCATAGAATGAACATCTGATCTATTTATTTTCTAATATTCAAAGGGGTTACCGGACTCGTTCAGCTAGATGAGAATGGTGATCGGGAGATTGACTTTGCTCTATGGGACATGACCGACACGAATACAGGAGTTTATCAGGTACGGAGCCCTTCATCTGATCACATACACCTTTTCACATTTAAAATACATAACTGGCTAAACCCACCTCAACACTTCTGAAATGATTGCTGTGTGTCTTAGATTGTATCCGTGTATAATGGCAGTCAGAAACAAATGATTCCAGAGCCAGGGATGAAGGTGCACTGGCTGAAGGGAAGTCCGCCTCCAGATATCCCTCTGTGTGGCTTCAAAAATGACAACCCTTCCTGCCTGGCAAGTAAGTGCAGACCCATATAACTCATACAATAATAGATCTCTATGAAAAGACACCAGACTCCACTGTTCTCAGCCAAAATCATGTTCCAAAATATACCTTCCCAGATAAATTAGACTCAAATCAATATTCCATGTGCTTGCATTTATATTTATATATACACACATGCATATTCATGAATATATACATCACATACATGTAAACATTTGCTCACAGTATATATAGAGGTGTAAAGTGTTGCCAAGTAATGTTTATCATTATAATTTAGTGCAGTGTTTTAAAGTAGAATCTGTGCAATCAGCTTTGATATTAAGACTGTAGTGACCAGTTAATGGATTTTTTTAAGTGGGTTGAAACACTTGGAGTTAATGATTAACGTTATAATTAAATCAAGGAATGTTCCATGTTGTTTTAATACAGCTCTATAATCTTACGTAATTAAGTTTAGGTTAATAACAGATCCAAAAATACCACATAGCAGTTCATCATTATTGTGAGGGCTTCATTTTCTCTGTGGTCTCATCAATTTTTGAAATTAAAATGCTTGTGTTTATACTTTGTTTATACTTACTGTAATGTGTTCTGGTAAAGATCAGGCATGTCAAGTCAACCATACCAATTATAGGATGACCATACAAATTATAGGATAAGATGGAAACCAACTAATAGCACAAAACATAACAGGATTCATCAGATCCATCTAATACTTACTAATGTTTGTGTTGTTGTTGTTGTTTTCCCTCCAAAATTGTCACTTCCTGGAGGATGATGTAATTAAGGACCCAGACCAAAATGGCTCATATTAAAATAGGGGAATTATTTACACTACCATTCAAAACATTTGGGATCGAATGCATTTATTTGATCGAAAATACAGTAAAATAGTAATATTGTGAAATATTATTACAATTTAGAATAACTGTTTTCTATTTGAGTATATTTAAAAATGTTTTTATTCCTGTGATTTTACATCAGCCATTAGTCAAGTCATCAGTATCACATGATCCTTCAGAAATCATTCTAATATGATGATTTGCTGCTCAAGAAACATTTCTTAATATCATCAGTGTTGTAAAAAATGTTGTGGAAACTATGGCATATTTTCAAGATTCTTTGATGAATTGCAAGTTTTGAAATTGAAATAGATTAGATTAGTTTACTGTGTCTTCTGATCAATTGAATGCATTTTTGATTAATAAAAGTATAAATCTCTTTTTTAAAAATTGGCCCCAAACTTTTGAACAGGTAAAAATACTGATGTGATCATCAATGTGAATGTAAGTTTAAAATTCCAGCATATTAAGACCGCATTATGGAAATGACCCATCTGATTAAGATTTAGAAGAAGTGGCCTACTTAGCAACAGCCCTCATGGTAAATTAGTTTTTTTGTCAATTTCATGCAGTTCTCATTGAAACCTTATTATATGGTTTCAAATACTGAATAAAATGTATGAATAAATGTCAGAATAAAATGTATGAAATGATTGCAGCAGGTTAGATTACTGCTGTCTCTGTGAAATATAATGAAATTATGTGTGGACATTGTGTTCTTGGTTTTGTTCCTCAGAGACGGTCACCATGCACCAGATGATCTCCATAGTGGTGTGCTTCATTTTTATCATCATCGTAACGGTCACAGTCTTCATATACAGGTCAGTTGAAACCCGTGCAGATAAACACATGCAGTGTCTATACTGAGAGCGAGCGACATAACAAATTTAGAGCGCTTTAATGAAGCTTTATTGATTATAACATGAGCGTTCTTGTTTTTGTTGCGTCATTGGCCTGCAGTGTAGACATAGTGTAACACTATAGTGTCAGGTGTGAAAATACTGATCTTTGGGCGATATGGGTCTGATATATTATATCTCTCTGTCTGTCTTTCTTTCTGTCTTTCTTCTCTATCTGTTCCTGATGTTTAATTAGGGAACTTACTGCCAGACAACGACAGAGACAGATATAGCAGCTCATTCTACGTCTCCATGACTTCATCACTTTATTCGAAATGTGTATCCAATGACGATGAAATGCATATGATTTCTGTTAAATTCATGCTGAGGATTGCAACCAATGATGGTTGTGCTTTATTAAAAAGGCAAAGTTTAAACTGTTGTCCAAATATGCTGTAGATCAGTGATGTTCAGCTGTTCACATTCTATTACCATAATACATTTTTTATTTAATTGCACTTATTTCTTTATAAGACTTATAACTTATATACATTTAAAAACATTAAATAAATGTTACACATAGTGTTACATATATTTCTATTTAGAGTTGGGGTAGGGTCAGAGTTTTCTGTCAAAACGTGTTGCTTCCAGTTCTTGCATATAGAGTATCACGATATTAAAATGTGATGAGATTTCTCGTCAAGGTGAAAAGCTGTCTCGCGATATTGCCATGACGGAGCGTTAGGGTGAAATTAGCATAGAATATGACACTGCTATATTTACATCACACTACAGTGCCCATTGCTGCACCGCCTCCACTGTCGTTTTGCTTTTTTATTGAATTAAAAACCATTTAATTCAGTTGGATAATGGTCGCTTCAATTGTAAACTATTGTAAACGTCTGCTTTGCTCATCCAGCACGAGCTGCAGTCGCACAATGTGCAGCAGGAATCACAGTTCACTGATCACGTGACGAGAGTAAGGTGAGAGATGACTGACCATAGTGTGACTGACCATGGCGGAGTCGTTGCGCAAAAGAGCGAATGCGCGCTCAGCACCACCGCTCCCTCTACACAAAGTATGTGCGATCACGAAGGCGACAGTAAAACGCGAGCTCCCTGAATGCACGCAATTTCGGCTACATACAATAGCCTGTCTCCCAATATCAAACCTATCTTAGGCTGGATAGTGTAGGTTTAACCACCTCTTAGCTTTAGTCTCTGTTTTGGTCTCTGTTTGAACTTTGAATATTGAGAGAGTACTTTGATTATGGTTCCACTTATTGTTTGCACTTAATAAGACTAAGAAAAAACTGTTATTTGTTTTTGTTATTCATACTGTTTTTATTTCTATGTTCAATTTGTGGAAAGGAGTTCAATTAGGATGTAACACAGCCTCTATCAGAAGTTCTGGAAGCTCTTAATTCATGTACAGTACGGTCTGAAGAGACTCATGTGAAATCATACAGGAGAAAAGCCAGTCAGTTGAGTTGTTGTCTTTCAATGTATGTGATAATTCATACTTAGAAAGTAGAACTAAAGTGGCATTCATTACAAGATGATCAGTTAAAACATTTCAAAATGCTCCTACAGACAATTTTTCCAGTCATGAATTTTGTCATTGAGGATTTCTTAAGAATACTGTGCAAAAATCTCCTCTTGTCTCGTGAACTCAATCTCGTGTCTCGTCTCGTGAGCTAAGTGTCTCGTCTCACCTCTACTTATCAATTCTTAGGACATTTTAATTTATAGGACATATGATTAGAGCTGTCACGTTTTGTTTTTATGTTTCATGTCTTTTATTTAGGGATGAACGTACACACTGGGACACGCAAATAATAACTAGCAGTGAAAATAGCAACAGTGTGTTATTGTCATTATGAAGACACAAATGGTTTATTATAAATGTGTATCAATTAGGCTCAAATAGATTATTATTTTATTCCTTCAAAGGCTCTCTCACATTAAGGTTGGAGACCCCTGCTTTCGACTGTCAGATATCTGTGCATTGGTGATCTTCTGTTTCTGTAATTCCATTTACCTCTTTTTACAGCCATGTTTCGATGAATACCACATTTTTCAATGGGTCACTCTACAATTGCTCTGGTGGATGCTGTTGCTCACTTTCAGATGCCAAAAATTCTAACTGCAGTGTACACACTTCCTTTATAGGAAACAATATATGTTTTAATAAATTATCTTATTATTATAAGTCTTAAGTTATAAGTAATTGTAGAATAGCCCAACTATATATACTGACAATACGATTGTGTTTATTGTGCTCTGTATTCATTCTATAAATGTCTGCATGCTTTAGTCATTATATAATAATAATTCTGCTGATACTTCTAATAATAAAATATCAAAGTTCTTTTCCTCTGAGGGATATTTTATCTATTATTACATATGTCTTTTAAATATTCCATTGCTGACAGTGACACACATATTGGCTTGTCTTATTTAACATGGGTGACTCACTATCTTTAACGTGGGTTTGTTATTCTCTTTTGTCTTTTTTATCTGATGTTTCCCCCATTACATCCCTTCTCTCATTGTCCCTCTCCTCTGCATATTTATACTCTTCTTTCTTTCTCTCTCTGTCTCTTTCTCTGTCTGTCACTCGGCGGGCATCAGGAAGCTGAAGCTGGAGAACGAGTTGACCGCTCAGCTGTGGCGTGTGCACTGGGAGGACATCCAGATGAGTAACATGGAGAAGATGCTGCGCAGAACCTGCAGCAAACTCACCATCTCACTGGTGAGGGGGAACACACTGTCATTTCTAAGAGTTTACAATAGTTTAAGTAAACATACTCATGTCTTACTCCTCTTTCCACACACAGAGAGGCTCTAACTATGGCTCACTGCTGACTATGGATGGAAACTTCCAGATCTATGCCAAGACTGGCTACTACAAGGTATTAAAGATTTAGTGGTTAGGGGTGGATGGGCCACTGGGCCCATTAGGTCACATTCGAATCTCATTATCTTTTTGTCTTTTAATGTAAACATTTTTAAATAGAATGTGTTCATTTGACTGTTCATCTGATAGGATGATTTTTAAAATCATGATCCTGTTTAAATTTAGGAGCCTTTTTCTGAAAATGAAAATTCTGTCAGTAATTACTCACCCTCATGTTGTTCCAACCCTGTAAGACTTCGGATCACAAATTAAGATATTTTTGATGAAATCTGAGAGCTGACGTCTCACTCCTTCATAGGCTGCTAGGTAATTGTATTCTGCCGGCCTAGAAAAGTTAGTAAAGACATTGTTAAAATAGTCCAAGTGACTACAGTGGCTCAACCTTAAGTTTATTAAGCGACGAGAATAATAAAACAAAAAAACCTTAATTGAACTATTAATTTTGACGCGAGTTTACAGGAGCGCCACGACGCATGCGCGAGAACTGAGATGATAACTTTAACCATATTTCAAAGACATATAAAGATGTACTTACAGTAAGTCCTAAAGTCGAATTAGCTCTAAAGTTTTGCTAATTGCATTTAACATAAATGTAATCTTTAATAAATTTTCATGCAATTGTCTGAAAACATTGCATTCAGTTTGCACTGAAGTATATTCCTTTAAAATACATTGTTTCTGTAAAAAGCACCATTTTTAAGAGTATGCTAAATTGTACTTCTTTTTCACAATGGATGAAAATACACAATGAAGAGTCAAAATAAGAGGTTTATTATTTAGACCCCTTCATTCCAATACATTAATTCATTCATTCATTCCCTGTTTTACTAATTACTGTTCTATCCGTGTGCTGTTTTTTTTACATTTGAAAATATCCTGCCTAGCAACTGACATGTCAAATAATGGCAGGGTTCATCTTTAGTTCCTCCATAATACCATCGGCTTGCCCAGGCTAATGGCCAGTTCTTCATCTGTTGATCTAGCTCCTCTCCAATTAAGCAGAACCCCTGAGGATGTGTGCTATTCATCTCCACATGTCATCATTTTCTCCATTAATTAGGATGATGCTTAATTAACTCATTATGTTTCTCTTTTTTTCTAATGAAGAGGCATTTCTTCTGTCTCCAAAGTCCTCGGACACTTTGCTAAGCCCACGACCACAATCAGGGTGAAACTAATGTGCATTACTGCCTCTTTTCCAGGGAAACATAACAGCCATTAAGTATGTCAACAAGAAACGCATTGAGCTCACCAGGAAAGTGCTGTTTGAACTCAAACATGTAAGTGTGCGTCCATGCCGTTTTGTGCTTTTTGCCAGGTGCCTTCATCATAATTAAGTTTATATGATGTTCTGGGAGATATTAATAGCTGGGGACTGATGGAAAAAGAGGGGCTAAACAGCTCTCTCTCGCTCTCTCTCTCTCTCTCTTTGTTCATTACTGTTATAGATGCGAGATGTTCAAAATGAGCACCTGACGCGCTTTATTGGTGCTTGTATCGACACACCCAACATCTGCATCCTTACTGAGTACTGCCCTCGAGGCAGCTTACAGGTAAACACTCACGAACACGACGAATCTATGTATTAATAGATGGCTCATATTTATGCTACACTTTTTGTTACACTAACCAGGGCTCAACAATAAGGATTCCAATTTTGACTTACCTTGCCAGTATTTTCCCTGCATGCGTGCATGCATGCATAAATAAATAATGAATAATTAAACAAATAAAAACATGTTTTTCTACCATCACATACAGTATAAGTTCTTCTCACTATAACTATAACAAATATTCTCACTATTAACTAGTTGCTTATTAACTTGCATATTACTTGGTTATTGGCTGTTTATTAGTACTTCTAAAGCACATATTAATGCCTTATTCTGCATGACCATATTCTACATCCCTTAAGGCCCCGATATACTTCAAGCAAAATCGAACAACGAACTGATGTGACGTCATTTCGAACAAAATCAAGCCAAAATGAACTTTGTTTGGAGTTTGTTTTGGGAGTTCTAAACAGTTGGCCAAATCGAACTTTCCAGAAAGGTTCGGCTCCGGCTGGTAAACACCTTTTCTACTACCATTGATCTGTGGCGATTACATAATAGTTAGGTGTGTATGAAGACTCCGCCGCCTTTCACGTGAAAATCTTTTCCGCTTCATTTCCACTGTTCACTCAGTCGAGGTCAGACGTCCGCGTTAAAACATGCGCGTGCTGCACATTTTTACATATTAATCTAAACGTATTTCTCAGCAGTGTGGGCGGCATCGAATGTTCGCTGACGCTGGTCACGTATTCCGAACTTCGTTTTACCCCTAAGCAAAGAACGAAAAAGAACTTCGCTGTGTGTATATTGGGGCCTTTAATTCTACCCAATACCTGAACTTAACAACTACCTTACTAACTATTAATCAGCAGTAATTAGGAGTTTATTGAGGCAAAAGTTGTAGTTAATAGTTAATAGTGTGTTTATATGTGTGTTTGTGACCTGTAGGACCTAATGGAGAGTGATGGAATCACGCTGGACTGGATGTTCCGCTATTCTCTGATCAGTGACATCGTTAGGGTGAGCATTTCACCTTCTTCGCTTAAACGGTTCGTTCACCCAAACATTTTAATTCTGTCATAAGTTACTCACCCTCATGTTGTTCCATCGCATTAGTGTTTCGTTCATCTTTGGAACACGAATCTCTGTTTTCGAAGAGATAAATCTATCTCGAAGATCTGAATTTCTGTTCCTCCATTGACAGCTACACAACTACCACTTTGACAAAAAAATTCATAAAGAGATCGTAAAACTAATCCATATGAATCGAGTGATTTAGTCCAAATTGTCTTTATGAACTTTATGAAGCGTCAAATTGGTAGTTGTGTAGCTGTCAATCGAGGGACAGAAATCTCTCAGATTCCATAAAAAATATCTTCATTTGTGTTCTGAAGATGAATGAAAGTCATACGAGTTTAGAACGACATAAGTGTGAGTAATTAATGACAGAGTTTAAATTTTTGGGTGAACTATCCCTTTAATCTCAGAGGGAGAAGGAAAGGGAAAGATGTCATGCTGTTTTAATGTTTCTTGTTAAAGAACACTAAAATGTAACTGTATGAATCTACAGCAAACTGCTTTACATATTTTAAAATACTGTTCTTGGTTTGACATTATGCAGTGGTGAGACTTGTGTAATTTGAAAGGGTTTATGAGGATGTCACTTCCCTGACTGGCAAATTATGACTCCAGAAAGCGTTATTGCAGTTGCAAAGGAGTCTTTAATTAATATTTTCGTGGTGCGGTGTTGGTAAATACGATGGATGCTGTCAGATGTCTTTGTAAGAGTGTCATCTTTTCACCACTCAGGGAATGGCGTTCCTCCACAACAGCGTCATTGTCTCTCATGGCAACCTGAAGTCTTCCAACTGCGTGGTGGACAGCCGCTTCGTGCTGAAGATCACAGATTATGGTCTGGAAAGTTTCCGCAAGGAAAACAACTTAGAGGATCTGCACGCTTTCTATGCACGTGAGTACCATGGCAACACGTACGTAGATATAGAATGCATGCGTGTGGAGAAGCCCGTAATATCAATGTTTGCACATGTAGGCCAGCTGTGGACGGCCCCAGAGCTTCTGCGTGCCGACAACCCCCCTGCATGTGGAACACAAAAGAGTGACGTCTACAGCTTTGGCATCATCCTGCAGGAACTCGCCCTGCTGAAGGGCGTCTTCTACCTGGAAGGTCCCTGTCTTAGCCCCAAAGGTCAGAGCTCACACATAATACTGTACAGGTATAATCAACATGTTATTATTGTGTCGAGATCTATTCATTTATTCAAAAGTACATTCAAATGTAATCCATAAATACAATGATGTGAATACACCTCTTCAGGCATGTTCTTAATTTCTGAATTAAAGTTCATTTAGATTTTTTGATGGGCTTAAAGTCAGAAATATCAGGGTGATACAACTGTCCTGATATCATATTTTAGAAATGTAATATGCTGTGATTCCCCAAATTAATGATATTTAATGAATATATACACTATATATATATATATATTAATAAAAATGCTAAATTTGTGAATAAATAAATAAATGGTTGGACAAAATAATGTAACTGACATTTTCAAAACCATATGATACCAGCCAGTGTTATTTTATTAATTATAAACCATTATAGTGTTTATTTATTTTTTAATTCACTTTTATTGATAGTTTTAATTTTAATTTGTTTTTGTCTTCTTTTTTTTTACATTTCTACATTTCAGTACAACAATTTGTGTAATTCTTTGTCATTTCAGTTTAAGTTTTAGTTTCATTTTTATATACAAACTTATTTATACATAAAGTTATTTATTCCAGTTAGATGCCAATGCAACATTTCTAATTTTTAAGTTTCATGTGATATTTATTGTTTGATTTTATTTCATCAATATTTTAATGACTGAAATTATTTTTAAAAGTTTTAGTTGTCATTTTAGTTAATAAGTTAGTAACACTGAAAACCAACATGAATACAAACAGTACATTTCTTAGAACTTGGCATGTTACACTTTATTTTAAAAGATTTTTCCTTTTCTTTATCATAGACACTCTTATTTATCACCCAATGCTGGCTTTGCTGAATTTTGCATAATTTTCATATTGGAATTTTCCGTTTTAGCAACAGACTCTAAAAAGTGCCGTTTAATCACTGTTTAATCCCTAAAAAAGCATGAAAGAGACATACATTTTATTTCATGCTTTCAAGAGAAGTTTTTATTTGTGAATATGAATATTGCAGCATTCCACTCACAAGAATGGTTAAGCCATTATGCAGGTGAGAGTGCTTTCTCATTTAGCTCTTTGATGTGAATCAAAACAGCATTAAATAAAATGTGTTAATAAGACACAGATTATGCAGCTAATTACACTGATAACACTTTACCATGTCATTTTTCCATTCCATGTCATCTGTGTGTCTACATTCACCGCACCTCTCTCTCTCTCTCTCTCACACTCTCTCTCACTCTCTCTGACTCTCACTCACTCACTTTGTGAGCAAGATGAAATAACTTTCCAAAAGTCAAAGTCCAATTTACCAAAGTATTAGTAATAGAGGCCTAAACCAGTAGACTTAGGTTTTAGATAAAACACCAGTTGATTAAAAGTCATTGTAAAAATGGCTCAGGAAAGTTAAGTTGTTTCTGAGAAAGGTTTGAGTAGAGTTTTTACAAATGACACTTGTTTTGAAATCTTTTTATTTATTTATTTTTTACTGCAGTGACATTCAGAAATGTCTAAGTGTTCAGTATGCCAATATATACACACACTCAAATAAATACATGCAATAGAGATATTGTTTATAAGTTATGCTGCATTTAAAAGTTTAGAAGTGTCCTGGTCACTTTCAGCTGTGACAGTAACTGTCTCCGCTGCTTGCTTTATTTTGGGTGTTTTGGGATGGGAAGCCTATGTTCTGTGTCTTATTTACATTCTATCAGTGTCAGTATTGCTTATGTAGGTGGTGGGTGGTGGAAACATGGACACAAACACACATTCACTTAAACTCGGCGATGTCACCCATACTCATAAATGGATCACCACACACATGCCAGCGGCTGCATTAAAGAAAGACAACAAAACATTAGCGGCATATCTGGAGCAGCGCCAGCTCACCATGAGAACAAAGGGATTCAAAGACATCAATGAGAGAATGACAGAGACACTGGTATTGACAGTTTGCACAGAGTGATAGATAGATAGATAGATAGATAGATAGATAGATAGATAGATAGATAGATAGATAGATAGATAGATAGATAGATAGATAGATAGATAGATAGATAGATAGATAGATAGATAGATAGATAGATAGATAGATAGATAGATAGATAGATAGATAGATAGATAGATAGATAGATAGATAGATAGATTCTATAGGGAACATTGGCAATAGTTGACAATTTAAGACATCAATAAATAATTAAATGTATTAAAGCCACAATGTTTAAATTTCTGTACTACTATCTGTTTGTTTGAGTGCCAAAATGTGTGAGTGAGTTTGAGACGGGACTATGTGCTTGATGAACAATGGCAAACAGAGTGGTGGAAACTTGTTTGGAAACTAGTAGAACCACACTTGTGTATAAATAAGCTACAGCCGCTTTGCAAGCGGTTCATCCAATCGTATTTTAGAGCCAGCTATGCACTTAAAGGTCCATGAATAAAGATAAAGGAGGAGTGAGACAGGAAGGTCCTGTCATCATTATTCGCATTGATTGCTGTGAAGACATTTGTTAAGTCCAAGGTCCTCTCAAAACCTGTGAATGACACTTTCATCTCTTTTACTCTTTTTTTTTTCTCACATATTTGCTCTCTGTCTGTCTCTGTCTCTCTTTTACTCACACCAGCAGGGAGTCCGATCACTCTCACTGTTTTTCTGTGAAATTTGATATGCTAACTCTATTTTCTAATCTATGCATGTTATTTGCTGTGATAGAGAGTTGTGTAACTCATTGTCAGGAGAATGTTTATTTACATGTTCCTCCTTTGCTGTCTGTAATCTCTGTTTCAGAGGTCATAGAGCGTGTGGTGGAGGGCCGGTGGCCGTACCTGCGTCCGCTGCTGTGTCCTCAGAGCCACAGCGATGAGATGGGACAGCTGATGCAGCGCTGCTGGTCTGAAGACGTCAACGAGAGGCCAGACTTCAGCCAGATTAAAGTTCTGCTCCGCAAGAATAACCGGTACCTAAAACACAAATCATCTCATGAACAAGTGACTTGACAAATTGACCAAATAGCAGACTTTGGGTTGAAATTTGTATGCCTAATGTCATGTGTATAGTTTCAGACAATGTAACTGGTCACTGTTTATTGTTAAACTTTTCATAATTTTAAGTTTATTCATTTAATGAATTTTTAAAAGCACTCTTCTATAATATATAGTCTCTTAATTAATATGAGGCAATACACAACTTTGAATGCTTTATTATTATTATTCAGTTCATCTACATAAACTCTTATCGGTAGTCAATCAAATTAAAATATTTATATTTCTTAATATGTTTATTGATTAATATACTTTAATAATCATTATATACGAAATGAACATTGTGTATTATGGGTGTTAATTTTTATGTATGTATTTATTTATTTTTGTGGAAATCTGCATGCACTGCCTATGCTGCAGTGATCAGACACACATTCACATCTCTTGTCTCTGCCTCACCTTCTCCGTTTTGGCCTCAGTGGATTTGGTTCCAACATCCTGGATAACCTCTTATCCCGTATGGAGCTGTATGCCAATAACCTGGAGGAGTTGGTGGAGGAGAGGACGCAGGCGTACCATGAGGAGAAACGTAAAGCTGAAACTCTGCTCTATCAGATCCTCCCACAGTAAGTCCCACACATATCTTTCATATTTATAAATGATTTTTATTCTTGTTTATTTCTGCTTTTTGTTTTGGAAGCACTACCAACACCTGGTGTGATTCTTTCGTTTGAACTGATTCTTTATAATGATTTGTCGAAACCAATTTGCAAAGAGTTTGTAAATCACACAACTAAAAGTTTAAGATCAGTATGATTTTTTAGGGTAATTTATGCTTTTATGCATCAAGGATGCATTTAATTAATTAAAAGTTGCATTACATGCATTTATAATGTTACAAAAGATTTCTGTTTCAAATAAATACTGTTCTTTTGAAATTTTATATTCAACAAAGAATCCTGAAAAATATGTAGAATGGTTTCTACAAAAACTTTAAGCAGCACAACTGTTTTCAACATTGATAATAATCAATAAGAAATGTTTCTTGAGCAGCAAATCAGCATATTAGAATGATTCCTGATTGATCATGTGACACTGAACACTGGAGTAATGATGCTGAAAATTCACTAAAATGCATTTTAAAATATAATACAATAGTTATTATAAATTGTAAAAATATTTTGCAATATTACTGTTTTTACTGTATTTTTAATCATACAAATGCAGCCTTGGTGTGAGCTTAGGAGACTTCTTTCAAAAACATTCAAATATTTTACCGACCCAATACTTTTGATCGGTTGTGTTTGTAAAAAATATGAGATGTGTAATTCTAATGCAACATTTATTCACAAAAAATATATATATTTTGACCTGGTTCTTTTAAATGATTCATTTAAAGTGATGTGCACATATTTTATAAAACATAAAAAAAGAGCACATGCAACTGTAGTGGGGTCTAAAAGTCTGAATCCACAAGGCATCTTTTTTTGCCAATTGAAATCATTTTCTCTCTGGCATGAGGCCGTGTCTCATTGTGTGTGCATTTTTTGTTGCAGTTCAGTGGCTGAGCAGCTGAAGCGAGGTGAGTTGGTGCAGGCAGAAGCTTTTGACTCGGTCACCATCTACTTTAGTGACATTGTGGGCTTCACCGCATTATCAGCTGAGAGCACACCAATGCAGGTAAGAAAACCTCCAGCATTGGGTATAATTCAGTAAACACTCCTCAAGGAGACGCACGGAAATAATTATATGCTAATTTTGTCGTTTACTGTGACAATTAGTCACAGTGCAGTATTGAGCTAAAACAGAGTATCTATTTGTCGATTTGTACATCCCACAGGTGGTGACGCTGCTGAATGATCTCTACACTTGCTTTGATGCAATCATCGACAATTTTGATGTGTACAAGGTAATTCCAGACAGTCATTACATTCAGCATTTGTTCAACAACATGAGCGCTTCATTAGCTGAAAGTGGCTGAGATGCATCTCACAATCAGTGAGCCGACCCTCGTAAAAAAAGTAGTATACTTTAAAAAGAGTACTTATTATGGAAATAATATACTTTAAAGGAATATACTTAAAGTTGCGACCGACTTTACTTCAGTATTGTGATGTATTTTCTGAGTGAAAATAGAGGGTGTGGCTTGTTTTTTCCACTGGGAATTGATTGGATCTAGAAAAGTAGGTTCCATTCACCTCGATGTCAAAGCAGACTGACATTTGAAGGTGATGTTCCAAAGACGTCAAACTGACGTCATCAGAGAAGGAAGGCCATATTGATTAAATATTACAAAGACTGTGTGTGTGTGTGCGCGCATGTATGTATTAACTTGCATGGATGAATTATTCACCACAAGACTAGTAATTTGCACTAACAAAATAAATAGGATTTGAATCAAATGTTTCATTGTTAAGTCCAATCTGAATAATGTTTTCAGGCACTTTATTACATGTTAGTTGCAATTAAATAAAAATGTTTTTGACCCACTTAAGTAGGACTTAAGTACATCTTTATTATGTAATTTCATAATTACTTCTATTATCTTTGAAATATGGTTCAAGTTTACTGTTGAATGTACTGACAAACATTTTGGTAAATATACTTTAAACATACTTTAATTTAATTTATGTAAATAAATTAGTAATTACATATCAGTAATTACATATATTTATAATGATGAAATTGTAATTTAGTTTATTTAAAATATATTAACTTTAAATGTAACATTGAATTACATACTTTATAAGCGTTTTAGTATGTTAGTCAACACATCGAAAATAACTGTACTTATTTAAAGGGTTAACTAACCCTAAACCAAACCCTATCCCTAATTATATAGTCCATGTTATAAGTGCATGTTGTTTATTAATATTACTATTTGTATAATTACAGTGTAAAAATGGCACCTTAAAATAAAGTGTAACAAAATGTAAAATCTGGTAACACTTAATTTTAAAGTGTCCTTGTTTACACATTACATGTAGTTACTATAGTAATTACTACAAATTGTGTATAATTACATGCAACTAACCCTAAACCTAACCCTATAGTAAGTACACGTTGTTAATTATTATTACTCAGTACTTAAATGCCTAATTAAACTGTAACACAGACTACTTAAAAAAGTGGGTTACACTTTATTTTACAATGTCCTTGTTGCATATGTTACATTTAGTTTCCATAGAAATTACTATAAATTAGGCATAATTACATGCAACTAGCCTTAAACCAAACCTAATCCTAACCCTATAGTAAGTACACGTAGTTCATTTATAATACTCAGTACTTAAATGTATAATTACACTGTAACAAGGACACCTTAAAATAAAGTGTAACCAAAAATCCCAATTAAGAGTGTTAAAAACAAAATCATGAAAGTGTACTCTATTTAAGTACACATAAATGGCCTTTAATTTCATTATACTTTTAAGATGTGAAATACACTACACGTGCACGTTCAGTAGGATCAAATGCACTTCTTATTTTACAAGGGTAATGATGTGTTTTTGTGTGGCGCCCCCAGGTGGAGACCATCGGCGATGCTTACATGGTGGTGTCGGGACTTCCCGTGAGGAACGGGAAACTGCATGCACGCGAGATTGCCCGCATGTCTCTTGCTCTGCTGGAGGCCGTTCACTCCTTTCGAATCCGCCACCGACCCAGCCAACAGCTCCGCCTACGCATCGGCATCCACAGCGGTGAGGATCATGGGTCATGAAAGTGTTTAATAGAGTACAAGTAGAGCACAGAGCAGTCTGCCCTCTCTGGGACGCATCTGTTTGTTCATGACTGACTGTAATGGAGAAGTTTGACTGGCGGTTATATGTGTTTGGTTGTGTGTTTTCATGTGTCCAGGTCCTGTGTGTGCAGGGGTGGTTGGTTTAAAGATGCCTCGGTATTGTTTGTTTGGCGATACAGTCAACACATCTTCACGTATGGAATCCAATGGAGAAGGTGAGGTGCCTCCAGACTTTTAAAGGGGTGATATTCAACACTTCTGTTGTCCATTTAAGTCCATTTATTATGTAAGTGAAGGTTTTTCACTGCAGTATTTGTAATTTACACTACTGTAAAAAGTTTTTTTTTTTTTTTTAAGTCTCTTATGCTCACCAAGACTGCATTATTTGTACTACTTTGAAATATTACAATTTAAAATAACTCTTTTCTATTATATATTAAATTTATTATATTTTAAAATGTATATTCCTATGATGCAAACCTGAATTTTTAGCATCATTTCTCTTCAGTGTTACATGATCCTTCAGAAATCATTCTAAAATGCAGATTTTTCTGCTCAAGAAACATGTCTTATTATTGTCTATGTTGTAAAGAGTTGAGCTACTTAATATTTTTGTGGAAACAGCCATACATTTTTAGCAGTCTTTGATGAGGTTCAAAAGAACCGCATTTATAATAGAAATCTTTTGTAACATTATAAAGGTCTTTACTGTCACTTTTGATCAATTTAATGCATCCTTGATTAATAAAAGTAGTAATTTCTTTTTTTTAAATTAATAAAATTTTACTGACCCTAAAATTTTGAACAGTATAGTGGTTAAAATTATAATTTTGCACCCTCTTTCTGACAGATGGAATGGAACCCATTATTTACTACTGCATCTTTAAAAATTATTTATATAATGATCTCTGTTATGATTGGTTAAGCTCACTGAATGTGAAAACCGGTTCTATTCGTTTATTCAGTTGAACTGATTAGGGATTTGTAAATCACTTTACAGTGGGGAGCCATAATGACCATATAAATACACAAAAATATAGTGATAAGTAACAGTGTTATCCTGGGAAGAGCAATGACAATTTGAAAACTCATTCATCAAGTGGATGATGAATCCTTAAATAGCTGTTAATATTTACATATGTTTGGTCATACAGGTCATATTGGTCATTTGGTTTTGGTCATTATTCAGCAAGGATCATTAAATTGACATTAAAAACATTTATTGTTTTTACTTATTTATTGTATGCAGGTGTACTAATAGTTCTGATGTCAGACTCATTTTTCCTTTTTAATTTAGGTAAATTATCATTTATTAGAATAAATTATAAACTGCATTTATTTTGCTAAACAATATAATGAACCTTAGTTACAGTATTTAATTTGATGCAAAAAAAATAAAATAATAATAATCTACTGTGTACTGATACCTCTTCCATCAGCCCTGAAGATCCATGTGTCAGAAGCCACACGGGCCATTCTGGAGGAATTCAACTGCTTCCAGCTGGAGCTCAGAGGGGATGTTGAGATGAAGGGAAAGGGACGGATGAGGACGTACTGGCTGCTAGGAGAGGTTGACTCCAACAATGCCTAAAAACTGACTGACTGAGAAAAAGAGCTACAAAACAAACACATCTAAACAAATACTGGGACAGTGTGGGACACTGCAACCCTTAACTGGGACGAAAGGATGAAAGACTAAACTCAGAGAGTAACGTTTCAAAACTGGGTCTTATTCATATTTCATCTCCCAAAGTTTCACGTTATGTCTTCATGGGAATTTCGCTATGACTGTTTTTGCCAAGTAAACTCAAAAAGAAAAAACAATACTTGAGCAGAATGGTTTAGACAAATGGATGATGACATAACACACCATCAGATTGGTGACTGTTGAGCTGAATGTTTAAGCGCAGGCCCTTCTGCTGGTGTGATATCATACCCGTCCGGGTCTTGTAAGAGTTTTGAATGTTGTTTTGTCGTGATAGGTCTTTGTCCAGATTTTTTAAAGCAGTCATCGGGAGTTGTTTGGGTCTGTTTGTTGTCGTTCATGTTTTTGGTCACACAAAGACACAGTGCTGTAGCCCCTGTATTTTTTTATTTTTTTTGTCGATTCCTCTGGGATGCAGTGATTCAGAGTTCAGTTCAAAACTCTTCCATCTGCCAAAACTGATCCAGAGGGGTTTGAACCACAGATTAAAGTTACGCACAAAAGAGAAATAATAATAAATGTCAAGCATAATTAAGAAAGCATAGAAATGTTCAATGATGGATTCTGTTCTCAGAGCTCACGACAACTATGTACTAAAAACAGAAAGGTTTTTCCTTTGTGTTTTTTTGCGTGCAGACAACAACGTTATCAAAATGATTCACGTTCACACGGATCCGTGAAAATGACTATTATTTGGCAGTAGTTGGCGATCTCACTTTGTAAAGAAACACTACGCACCTATAGACTGAACACGTAAAACGCATGTACATGACATCACCGTTCCCACAAATTTGCGCTTCTGTAGTTTACACTGAGACAATAACGTGTAAATGAATGGTATACATGTAAAAAAGTTTTTCGTTTTTAGTTGAAATAGTGTTCCAGCTAAAACTAGCCCAGGGATGTTCTTGTGTTCATTTAATTGCAGGATTTACTTTCCCCTCAAAGTCAAGAAATGACCACATTCAACTTACGTAAAGTGACATTTTCAAATGGAACTTGATTTTATCCATCAAGATCGAATTTGATCACTTTGATGTTATTGGTTCATATTATTTTTGCTGCATTTATGAAATCAGAGATTCCACTCTGATTCATTCATGTGCTTGGACTCAAAAACAATTGGGGTCAGTAAGATTTTTTTTTAAAGAAATTGATACTTTTATTCAGCAAGGATGCATTAAAATGATCAAAATAACAGTAAAGACATTTTATCTTTTTTCAGGAAATCTTTTAAAAAATTAATCACAAAAATGTTAAGTAGAATCAATATTGATAATAATAAGAAATGTTCAATAATGTTTCACAATATTTTTATTGTATTTTTGATCAAATAAATGCTGCCTTGTTGAGCATAAGGGACTAAATCTTACTAGCACCAAACCTTTGAACAGTATAGATTATGGCAAAATATGTAATTGTCACCTCTGTATTCTTTTGCTAAATATTTAAGAACAAAGTATGTGACACACAAGCTTTAATAAAATAAGACCAATAATAATGCAGATAGCTGAATGTGTAGACATTTGAAATGTGTACTTCCTTTAAGTCGAAGCTGCTGCCATTTTAATTGTTTTACCCAAAATCCCATGTTTCTAACTTGCAATTATGTGAACAACAAAGATGTGAACAGTTTAAAGTAGCTGGACACTTAGAATTATGGTGATTCAACTACATATTGTTACATTTTAATGGATTATGAAAACATCTCTTCAGAATGTGATGAATGTGGATTAGAGCAGGAGGAGTTATATTATATAAATAAGTATATTTTGGACTTGTGTTTTCAATAAGCATAATATCTTTGTTAGGTTCAGAGCTTGAACCATGTACACATCATACACCTTTTAATATTTATCAGCTCAAATTGTTTTGTAGATTTGGGCAGGTCTTTCAAATCTTCATCTTCATTAAAATGCACACAGTATTTTCTGATAAAGTATGAACATTTCCAGCCAGCAACTTCCTGCTGTGTACGACAAAATCTCAGCTATGCCCATTTCCATCCAATGAAGCAAATGTCAAGTTTAAGATCAAGTTGAAACACACATTTCTTCCCCATTCTGAAAACTTTCACAGATTCTGGTGTTTTATAAGGTGTAAATTGTGCCGTGCTGCTCACCTCCCTGTGTCTATAAGCTGAGATAATGAGGATTTGGACAGAGACTTTTCCTGTTGCGATGACACCTGCTGAGCCATCAAATTGCACTGCGGGTCAGAGTCATCTGGGATAGCTGTTACATTTCAGTACAATCCGAAATCTTTGATCCATTCCCTGTGCCGATGACTGCATACAGTACACCCTGAGAGGAAACAGTCCAACAATTATCTAATGGCATTAAAAGCTTTGGTAATAAACATGAATGTCTGTGCCAGATGTAAATGCGGTGTTTTCCCACATCACTTATCTTCTGCTGTGACAACTCTGTCAAACTGTAGCAATGCACCATGTGGACATGATGGAGGACGTCCTGTGTCATGAGATCCTGATTGATAATGTCAGATGTACAGTGTTTAAGATGCAGCTCTTCTTGCTTTCCTGTTCGGAGGGCATGAATAATGATTGTAACGTTTTATCTGTCTTTTATGTGTGGTTTGGATAGCTGGGTCTGTGTGTGTCATATTGGTATATTACTACAAAGTCTTCAAGTGAAGTTCAAATTGATTATTGTGTTTTTTGGTTATGTTCGGGGGAGTCGGATTGTGTAAAATAAACACATTAAAAACACTGAGCCTTTACAAATTATTGTGCATTTAATGGTATACAGTAATGTGGTATTTGTCACAAAATCAAGCTTTTAAAGAATAATGCATCTAAGAAGCAAGTGCTGCTATATTAGTATATTCAATTTGATCCCAAATACTCAAACAATATGCCCCGTTATAAGCTCAATGTGTTAAATGAGCAATTTATTTTTTTTTGGTTTTGAAAACTATGGATATAAATATAATAAATAAACAAGGCTTTGTGTGTGTACAACAACTGATGCCTCGCATGGCAGTCAAAAAGTGCCTTTTTTATTATTTTTATTTCAATTAAATTAATGTAGGCTACTATATTTTACTTCGATAATGTGTTTTTTTATTTAATATTTTGTGTTTTTATGGTACTAAATTATATTTATTGAATAGTTATGATCTATTTATTACCTGTTAATCACTTTTTGGGCCACGTCGAAGAGGCGAATAAACGGAAGTGGGAGTATCAGGAGCGAGGAGTGCAGAAGGTATGGGATGAATATAGTATCAAAATGATTAACACGTGCAAGCGATAATCCATGAACTTGATAAAGGTTGCAGATATGTTATCTACAACCAAATGCCTTTCAACTTGCGTGTGCAAAATGTGTAGCAATTTGTACAAATAGAGACATTTTTGTGAATACAAATTTAAGCATGCAACAAAGAAGATGTGCGTTTGTGGATCAGGTGACACGCGTGCATTAATTGACTCGTTTCTGAGTCGATCCTATTTGAGTCATTTGGATTTTGAGACAAGCCGGATTAGCCTTGCACGATTCACACACAGCTGTCTGAGAAAACCTGCGACCACTAGATGGCAGTATGTGCTAAAACAGACAACACCATTTAAACATTATTAAAAATACATAGGCTACTGAGTTACTAAAACGATCTTTGTCAAAGATGTTACAATCCCCTGTTTTTAAAATGCTCGTTGGAAAAGGGGTAAGCAACATAAAAGGACAAGCGAGGCAAAGTGCAGTTTAAACATTTATTATAAGGCTAATTAAAGCCTTTCTCAGAGAGTGATTTGTTCATTTTGCGTCATTAAAGGTTGAACAAATTGCAACAGAAGCAAACTCAACTGATTTTTTATCCTCAATATGTCCTGAGTAAGGAAAAAAAAGTCCCGAAGAATCCCAGGGGGAAGTTTCGAAAAAATACCCAAATATACCCTATTCATACCTCTATAGATTTTTCTCACGTGAATAGGGTAAAAAAAAAAAAGACCTTTAGATATCACCATGAAAATTACTTAGTTGATTACATCAAGACAAATAAAAATTGTATTACAAGTTTTTTTTAATTGTTTGTTAACATGGACAAACGGTGCATAATCTAATTACGTATGTGCTAATTTGCATAAATACCACAACTGAACTAAACATTGGGTATAGCCAGGTGAAAATGTCTTGTTGAATCTTGTTGACATATAACAGTAAAATACTTAATGTTAAGGTCTGAATGGAACCCATTACGGCTACCCATGAACATTAATACATAGAGGCAGGAAGAAGTAGGCCTACTTTAAACCAGCCTTTATTTATTATTGCAGAGATGGGGTTTGGGGCTGGGTCCGTGGGACTGTTTCTGGGGATTCACTTTTTATTTTGCCTACCTTTTGTTTTCTGCATTCTCCTTACCATTGTCTCCTGTTCTTCCCTCAGACTCGTCCCCCAGAAACAGTCCCACGGACCCAGCCCCAAACCCCATCTCTTAAAAATTAATAAAGGCTGGTTTCTAAAGTACTTCCCAATGTTTAGATATGTTGTGGTATTTATGCAAATTATAGCACATACGTAATTCATGGTGCACCGTTTGTCCATGTTAACAAACAATTTCAAAAAACTTGTAATACATTTTTTGTTTGTCTTGATGTAAGTAATCAACTCAGTAATTTTCATGGTGATATCTAAAGGTTAGAAAAATTTACCCAATTCACGTAAGAAAAATTATGAATAGGCGTATGAATAGGCTATATTTGGGTCTTTTTCGAAACTTTCCCCTAATGGGATTCTTCGGGATTTTTTTTTTCCCTTTCTCAGGACATATTGAGGATATAAAATCAGTTGAGTTTGCTTGTTGCAATTTGTTCAGCCTTTTTTCATAAAATGACTGGACTAAATGCTGACGCTGAATAATTAGAAACTGAATTAACTGTTAGGCTACGTTAGCTTGGTTAATATGAAAAATGGTGAGCGTTAGTTTCCAGGCTAGTGAGTCTGTGTTAACGTTAACGTAACCTGAAGTTACTTCGTGTGTTCAAGACCCAGCGGTAGGTTTCACCTTCAGCCTCTTTTTTCTCTTACTTTTTTTCATCTTCATGAATTCTTTTACGAGATTTTTAAGTTCCGACCAACTTGTTTTTCCCTGACCAGTGTTGGCAAATTACACTTTTTTTAAACTTAAAAACGTAGTTCACTGGATTGTTTTTATTGGACTGATTGATTTGTTGCAATATATTCAGAAATGATCCTAAAATCGTAAGACATTCGATTTGACATTCGAGGGCGTATGATGTTGAAAGACCCGAAACGCTCAATGACCTCAGGAACATCACTGAAAATGTGTCCCAGTGCATCCTAGGATGTATCTTTGATATAGATCTTATTATGAAATGTTTTCATAAATATTAGGCCTATGCATAAAAACTGAAATATGATATGAAATAGGCCTATATATTTTCCAAAACATGTTTATTCTAAAACTGTGAGAAAATCATAGCCATAAATCTAAACAAGTTGTGTTTCAAAGAGCTTTCAGTAAGATTTTGTTTCGGCGCAGTACCAAATGTTTCCACACTTCCCATTCGTTTCCAATGCGGTCATCTTTGACCGCGATCAGTAGCCTACAAGTGTGACTTTTAAATTATTTTTTTTTTAGTACAATTTAACCTTTCCCCCCCGTAAAATTTTCGGTTAAAAATGACCGAACAGCACCAGAGGGTTAATTATCATATATATGACATGTTATATATATTAAATGCCTGCTGTTAACCCAATTAAAAGTCAGCACGTATGTATCCAGGTGTTATTTTCATCCCATCCTTATTGTTTGAAATTTGCTATTTTGTTAGTTGCATCCCATCCTTATTGTTTACTGTCTGTCTGAGTTTTTACCCACATGTTTACACAGAAGCAGCGTTCTTGTCAAGTTCCACGGGCTTCTTTTTGTCTAACGGGTCTCGCTGACAGTGCCATCACCGTGATTGGTCAATTGCCACGTCAATCAAAATGCCCAGCATGCGATTGGTATAAATGGGTATTTTCGCTCCACCTTCACTCCGCGTTCGGAACACTTCCGCTAGGCCACCATGCCCTGCGGAAGTTGAATTGTTACAGTTGGACACTGTGGAAACACTGGAGTGGTCGCGCGAAGGTGGCGAATTAAGAGTCGTAAACACACTGTAGGCACCTAGGACTGGGCGGAGAGAGGGTTAACTAGTTCATAAGCCACACAGTCCCACGTAAACAGTGAAAGAAGGGTTTTAAACAGCGCCCTAAACCCCCGTCAGGTCCCGTGTGTGTGGGCGCAGCGAGGCGGGAGGAGATGGAGCCCTCGCCGGCTAAGGGTAAAGCACAGGGTCGCCTTCTGGTGTCCACCAGCCTGGACGCCAAAGATGAGCTGGAGGAGGTAGGGATCGACTCATTCCCTTTGGCCGTTAACTTCGTCCTGCACAACACACATTTGTGAAGAAAAACATGGTGAAAACTAAGTACAATAACAAAAGGACAAGCAGAATTGAGAAGTTGACACTATCAGACTTGTGGGTTCACTCAGAACAGGGTTGATAGTTGCAGGGATGGCTTTTGTACTCTTTTATCTTATTTGAATATTAAAATGCAAAGGAAGGAGTTGCTGCAGCAGTGGAAACATAATGTGTGATGAACACAATGATGTTACTATGTCATATATGTATTAAATGACAGCTGATGGTGTCAGTGACTCTCCATCTGCTGGGAAAGGTTTTAAACAGTGATGCAGTCATGTCCTTCAATTGAGATTAGACTATGTATGAACATTTGGGGGATAGATAGATAGATAGATAGATAGATAGATAGATAGATAGATAGATAGATAGATAGATAGATCTATTATAGGCTACATTGCTATTTAGTAGCATTTCAGCTATGTTTAATGGTAAGATAATTATGAAACAGAAATGTATACAAAAACACCAATTACATATATTTATGAAAAATATAAGTGTCAAAAATTTGCTTTTTAGTAAGCAGTGATCTATTATGGAATTGTTTGTATTTTAATATAATAATCACAATTGTCAATTACTAAAATCTAAATCTAAAATAGTACTCCATTATAATTATATGCATTATTATTAATTACATTAGTGTAATTGTAAAATTACGATTATTGTTGTTGCTTTTGTAATTATTACATTAAATGCCTTTTTTTTGTCTTTTAAATGTCTATTAAAAATGTCTTCAAATAAAATTGCTTGTTCCCCCATACGATTAAATGTATGCTTTATTAACTGCAGTATTAATTTGTTTTGTGTGTGTGTGTGTGTGTGTGTGTGTGTGTGTGTGTGTGTGTGTGTGTGTGTGTGTGTGTTTCAGCGCTTGGAGAGGTGTGTGAGCATCACCACGTCTATAACCAATGGCCTGTCAGAGCGGGAAGCCAATGATGCCATCACTGCTCATGTAAGTGTTTATTAGTCACACATCCACCTAAAATAGCACACATCAGGATTCCCACATCATAAAAACCTGTTCATATAATGGAATTTTAAAGTTGTGAGTTTTCAGGACGTAATAGAAATTAGTAGAATACAAAAATGAGACTTCTGTAAAATTTTGTGCTTATGTTGGGAACCATATGTCCACATATCTTTAATATATCTGTTGACACTTACTGAAGTATACTGGGGGGGCCGTTAAAGAGGTGGTATAATGCCATTTTCACAAGATGTAAAATGAATCTCTGATGTCCCCAGAGTGTGTATGTGTAGTTTTAGCTCAAAATACCCCACAGATATTTTTAAATAGCATGTTAAAATTGTAAATTTATGAGGGTGTGCAAAAACGCACCGTTTTTGTGTCTCTCCCTTTAAATGCAAATGAGCTGCTGCTGCCGGCACAGAGGGTGGAGCTTCAACAGCTTATGTCCTTTTACCTCACACAGACATGCACTGAACATTTCAAAAACGTATAGCCTTTTATGTTCAAACCGAAGTCGAGCAGTGATTGAGAGACTCGAGAAGAAGTGACAACATGTAGACAACATTTCTGAATGGTTAGTTGATGAATTTATGTAGCTTATGTGTAGTTATTTTCTCACATAGTTATCTTCGCAAAAACGCGTTCTGTGTGAACAGCCCTAAGGATGGTCATTTAAATATAATAAGTGACAGAGAAATAGACATCTGATTTAAATAAACTAATTATTTTTAAATGCTTATCCACCAAATATCAGTTAACTGTATATTAATACAAATTAATTGGTCCAAAAGTGTGTCTGAAATCACTTACTTTCTGATTAGGTACTTAATTAGAATTTTCTTAGCGTTTTGCGACCATTAAAAAGTATTTTCTGTATAATATGAACGTAGGTAGTATGAATTAAATTTAGCCCCCATGTCTAAAAACCATGTCGTTACAGTCACGTGACCTATCAGTGTTAGTTGCGTCGCGTCACTGCCATTTATAAATCCTCTTCTGTGGCCTCATGGGAAAGCGTCCATCAAATGTACACTAGTAGGTCATCTGGGTACTTTTCGCCTACTGTTTTTTGAATACTGTGTATTTGGACATACTACTCTGTTGCTGTACTGTTTTTAACTTACTATATAGTAGGGAAGTATTTGATTTCGGATGCAGTGCCTGTGTTATCCTACACATGCAGATCATGTGAGTCAGAAATGAGGCCTTAACTTATTTCTTTGTTATTCATAATGTGGATTTCCAGCAAATGCCTGTTATATTTCAAGAAATGGCAATTTATTTAAGCAATAAGGTACTGTGCTATGTCTGGAATATAGTCGTGACAGAAGGGTTTTATTACAGCGCGTTCAGTGGAGGCCCTGCAACCACTTCAGCAATGACTATATTCACAGTACAACATTCATGTCTTATTGATTTTATAAAACGGTTACTACAAAAAAAATATAAAGGACAAAATATATAAAGGAAAATATAAAGTTTTTTTTATTATTAAAAGTTATTACCATTAAATCAAATTTTTAATATTTAATTACTAATTTAATTAGTAAACTTAATTTTCAGAATCATTACTCCAGTCTTCAGTGTAAAATGATCCTTTAGAAATCATTATGCTGATTTGGTTTTCAAGAAACCTTTATTATTATTACTATTATCAAGGTTGAAAATAGTTAATGTAATATTTTGTGGAAACCGTGATGCATTTTATTTCCAGATTCTTTAATGAATAGAAGAATAAAAGACAGCATTTATTTGAAATATAAATATTTTGTAACATTATAAATGTCTTTACTGTCACTTTCGAAAAATAATAAATGCATCTTTGCTGAATAAAAGTGTTAATTTCTCTCAAAACACAATCTGCCGCAGTAGTGTATGTCATAGCTGTTGTTATGATGACTGTGTGTGGAATGGAATACTAGGCGAACTTACTATATTACACACTGAATACTGCATACAGTTGTTTTAAAATAGTAATCAAAACCGTCAGCATTATGTAATCATAAATCTTTCCATCAGTGGGATGCTGCATTACTTTTACCCACAGGCTTATAGAAAAGAAGAACAGCATGACGTTTAGCGCACTGGTTAGTGCATGTTGACGTGTTGCTCGTGAAGTCCATGAGTTTAAATCTGGCTTGGAACTGGCAATTTCCCGATCCCAGCGTTCGCCTGTCTTCTCTTCAACATTTATTTTCAATTTGTGACCGACTTGAGATCTGAGATCAATAAAAGAGTCTAAAAGAACACAAAAAAAAAGAAGAAATTGTTGAGAATACTTAAAAGTAACTAGGTTGTATTTAGAACCATTGTTGATGATGATGTATTCATGAAAGCATTTGATGGGGATGATGTGTGTGTGTGTGTGTGTGTGTGTGTGTGTGTGTGTGTGTGTGTGTGTGTGTGTGTGTGTGCAGGTGTGTAAGGGTCCACAGCAGCATGAGGAGGTGTGTCTGGGTCTCTTCGCGCTTCTGCTCACAGAGCCCCCACAAGCACAGAGGGTACGTCGATGTTTCATGAGATCTGATTCACATACATACCACAGAATGCTCTTCTTCTCTAACTGTTCTCCCAGAATATTAACGTAGCATTGTGTCCTGCAGTGCTACAGGGACCTGACGTTAGTGAATCGGGATGGCATGAACGTGGTACTCATGAAAATCAATCAGATCCTCATGGAAAAGTTTCTCAAGCTGCAGGATGTGTGCCGCACGCAGGTGGGCCCCTGTCTGATGCCGTTGAGAACTTGGGATGACAGGAGCTGTTGTGTTTCTGTTGATGACTTATTTTAGTATTATACTATTAGTATTTATTAATATTTAGTTTTCATTTGCAAGTCTTAGTAATTGTATGTCCTGTCATTTTTATTATTCTTATTTTTGTAATTATTTTTTAAAATAATTTTAGTACTTCTACTTAAACATTTCAGTTTTTCAATAATTTTATTTAAAATTTAAGTTTTTATTTATTTTTATTTTATTAATTATAACATTTTCAATTAAGTGTTTCGATTTCATTTTAATGTTTGTTAACAGCACCTTTGACATCTCTTCTTTTTGTGTGGGCAGCTGGTGTGGTTGGTCAGAGAGCTGGTGAAGAGCGGAGTCATTGGAGCAGATGGGGTTCTCATGACACTCATGAAACAGATCGCTGGTGCGTTCACACACAAATGAAAGTCATTCTACATATTTACTACGTTCCCCCTATGTTGTTTGTCTAACCTACGTCAATCTGCAGGGGGAGACATCTCCAACAAAAACCTGTGGTTGGCAGAGAACGTGTTGGAGATCTTAGTGGACCAGAGGTGAGAGGTTTTAAGTCAAACAGCATGTGATGTGTCTGTTGCTCTCTGGGCGGTAACTACGTCCATGCAAATGGACCAGAGTTTATTGTCAGTTTCATGAATGTGTTTGTGTGATGGACAGAGAGTGGGTGCTGAAGAGTGGGATGTTAGTGGCCATGTCTGTGTACACATACCTGAGGCTCATAGTGGACCATGGGACGCCAAACCTGCTGTCCCTCAGACAGAGAGAGGTGGACTTCTGCATCGGACTGCTTAGAGAGAGGGTGAGTACAGGAAAGACTTCAAATCTGGACGTATGTTTTTATTTTAATTTTTTTTAAGAGTTACACTACTGGTCAAGTTTGGAATAATTATGTTTTTATGCTCACCAAGACATCATTAATTTAATCAAAACAGTAAAGACAGTAGTATTGTGAAATATTAATACAATTTATTATAATTTTCAATTTGAATATATTTTACAAGACTTTTTTTTCCATTGACTTGAAGACTGGAAATGCAAGCTCATGCATAGAAGTTTCTGATTCCGCTACATTCCGAAGTTCAAGTTTTGTGAACTCTTCAGGGCTTGAATTTCGGCGCGGGATTGCGGGTATTGCGCATCATTTTAATAATTCCCGCAGGTCTCCCACTTATAATGCGGGAAATTCCCGCAAACATTGATTCACTCTAGCCTGTAGGTTGTATTAGTAAATTAATCCACACAGATTCTAAAATCAAATCAGTCATTTTAAAACTGTCTGCGAGACGCAATTTCTCAAACAGCGCTAGTGATCCAGCGGTGCCGCGTCTTCTATCAGCTCGTTAAGCGCTGCAGGCGATAATACACTCTCGCGTTTCGGGAGTCGGGATAGAAGGAGTTGTCACTTGCATAATCGGGCCAGCATTGCATCATGAGTAACTAAAGTTTACCATTTGCACGTCTTTTTAAGTCTTACCAGTTTAAGCATTCACGCGATTTTAAACTCTTCGGTACGTGCGCGCTGTCTGAGAGATGTTTCTCTGCACACATACATAGAGTAAAGCCGCCTCACAAACAGCTCGCGGGTAACAAAAGTTATTTTTCGTGGATTATATCGCTTTAACAGTCAAAAACATGCGAAAATTATGTCAATTTCGGTCTTGGTGAGTATCCGCTAAACACAGTCGGTTATGTTATAAGCATAAATAGCACGTGACCGTATAATGAACACAGGATCCGTGCCCTAGCTATTAAAGGGACAGCAGCCATATGTGTCTGTCATTAATTTGGTTGTCAAAACAACAAAACATAGCTTTCATTTTAAGGAATCAGGATTAATCGCCTATGTATTTAATTTAGTCAGGACTAAAATACTACCCAGTGTTATTTTACATTTGATTACTTTATTCAGTCTCTGTATTTCTGAATACTAGACCTAATTAGACCTAAGCAAAAACTTCTCTCTTTATTTCTCTTTATTGGTATCTTTATTCTATTGTATTTATTTGTGCTACTTTTTTCAATTCAATTCAAAGATTGAAATCAAGCTTCCTTGTGTTGTGTAAATTCTTAAGAACAAAATTACCCCATTGTAAAAATGCGATGAGTGAGCATACATTTAGGCGAGATAAATGTAATTAAAAAAAAAAAGTCTAAACTCCCCCCTCAAATTAAAAATTCCCCCCCCATAAGAATTACCTAAGGGGGGATTTCCCCCCCATTTTCCAAAATGAAATTCAGGCCCTGCTCTTGACCTGCGAATTTGCATCACGTGGAGACGCATGACCAACAGAAGATTGATGTGTTACAACATGACCTCTTAGCTGAATTAAAAGAATACAAACTTTTTGCTGTAAAGTGTATATTTGAGTAGATTGTATATTTTGGATTTATTATTATTTGTTGAATTCGTTTTTTTATTTTTTTTATGCCGCAATATGTGACATCATATCACGTCCGTTGCAGTGTCCGTAGACATTTCACATGCTCAAAGTCTAGTGTGACTGTAATTCATTCCTGTGATGGCAAAGCTGAATTTTCAGCAGCCATTACTCCAGTCCTCAGTGTCACACAATCCTTCAGAAATCATGCTGATCTTTTTTTTTTTTTTTTTTTATCCTTATTTTTATATTCCAAACTTTTCATGTGTAGTTTACATTGAGCACATGGCGAAATTATTTCTGGGGATGTTTTTGTGTGTGTCTGTGTTAATGAGTTAAACTGGATTATGAAGAATAACTGGCCAACATTTGTTTTCTAGGATGCACCTCATGAAATAGATTTTTGAGCCCACATACTCTGACACATTGAGCCATGATGCAAAACTTTAAATCTGGATTGCAACATTTTTAATTGCATTTTCTGTATAAAAGACCAGAAATGCATTGAAAGTTAAATCGTTTTTATTCAGTGCGTCTTGCTGTAGACTAATTTCAAGGACACTCCCCCTGAAGCCGGCTGAGGTGAAGGGGCTCGTTCAAGGGCACTAAAGCAGGATTGTGATGTCTGTATCTGGGTCAAGAACACTTGGGATTTAACTTGTGACTTGGGCCTGAACCAGCTGTGATTAAAGTAGGCTGCCAGCAATTATTCAACAGATTTAAAAACAGCATGAAATCAGAATTGACTGTACGTACCTTATGTAAATGTTCCTGGTCTTACTGTCTAATCAAGCTTCAACTAATAGTTATTTTGATAAGCAAAATATTGGAGGCTCAAATAGCATTTGTGCTTAAATGTAGGCTATCCTATGCATCAGGATTTTTTTTGTGTCAGCCAAACCCGTTTGACTCAATATATTTAGTTAAAAAAGATCCCTGAGATTAATATTTCAATAATTTAACAAAACATTTGCATGTGTACTATTCTCTGTTCTTTTAATGGTCACATGAAATCGAGGTAAACAAATAATATTTGTCTATAATATACAGATATAATGTAAGATTTTTTTGTTTAAAGGAAGTTTCTTATTCTCAACAAGGCTAGGACTTATTTGATCAATAATATAGAATAATAATAAATAATAAAAACAGTAATATTGTGAAATATTATTACAATTTAAAATAACTTTTCTATTTGAATATAAATATTTTTTTAATATATTTAACAATATATTATTCAATATATATAAAAAAAAACAAAGCTGAATTCTCAGTAGCCATTTTCTCACATGCCGCATGATCCTTCAGAAATCATTCTAAAATGTGAATTTGCTGCTCAAGAAACTTTTTTTTATAATCAATGTTAAAAACGGTTGTGCTGTGATACTTTATTTTCAGTATCTTTGATGAATAGAAAGTTCAAAAGAACAGCATTTATTTGAAATAGAAATTTTTTGTAACATAATAAATGTCTTTAACTATAATTCAACTTTATCAACCTCTGATACTTATTTCTGGGTAAGTTAATATTAACCGGTATTATCAGTTTTCATTCACTCAAATCCTAATGTATAAAGTCTGCCCTACATTTTTAATTTCACTTGAATGTTACTCATTACAGATGTTTTAATGTTTTTGTTGCTGTTTCATGTGTTGCCATTCAATGGCGATTCATGTGTTTAATTGCAATGTGATTGTGTTTTGACAGTTCATGGAGTGTTTTATCATGGGGAGGGATCTCGTCAGACTCCTACAGAATGTGGCTCGTATTCCTGAGATGGATTTGCTGTGGCGAGACCTGCTGCACAATCCTCAGACCCTTAGCCCACAGTTCACAGGTGTGTGTGAGGGAATTTCTACAGTTACACAGTAAAGATTGTGTATGTGTTATTGAAGTGCTCTTGTCGCCTTGTCCTGCTGCAGGTATATTGCAGCTCCTCACCTCTAGAACCTCGCGCAAGTTTCTGGCCTGCCGACTCACCCCTGACATGGAGACTAAGCTGCTGTTCATGACCTCCAGGGTAAACGCACAAACACTGATACCTGATATGGAAACCACAGTTTGTTTGTGACTTAAAAGCCAAACGCTCTTGCTCTCCCTGGCTGCAGGTTCGGTTTGGCCAGCAAAAGCGCTATCAGGACTGGTTTCAGCGACAGTATCTATCCACAGCTGAGAGCCAATCACTGCGCTGTGATCTCATTCGTTATATATGTGGTGTGGTTCATCCATCCAATGAAGTGCTGAGCTCTGACATTTTGCCGCGCTGGGCGATAATTGGCTGGCTCCTGACTACCTGCACGGTAAGCAAATACTAAAAACATTATCTAAAGTTCCCTGTGTGTCCTTAAAAAGTCTTAAATTAAGTGTTTATCAAATTTAAGGTCATAAAAAGTCTTAAATAACTTAAATGGTATAAGAAGTCTTAATTATCATTTCAAGAGGTCTTAAATTTAGGGATGGAAAAGCAATAATTGTGCAATGCCTTAATATAATTTTTAAAGCTTTTGTAAGCTTTGCATTGTTTCAAAGTAAAAATGCAGCACTGTTGCACATTCTACAGACTCAAGCTTTCAGGGCAGTTCGCCCATCAATGAATAGCACATGTTTATGCCAAGTGATTACTTTGATCTACTGTTGATTAAAGGTGCTCGAAGCGATGTTGGGTGATGTCACTTCTTGTTGATGTTCAAAGTATTGTCAAACAAAACGGAGGCTAGCTCGACCCTCCCTCCTCCTCCTCCTCACCCCCTCCCCTCCCCCTCACTTCCGTGCTTTCGTAAATTCGGGACTTCGCGCGTTCCTTCTCCTTTTCCCTCTTCTTTGCTATTTGTTCATCGGAACGTCGTCTCTTTGGTCGTGTGTCCGCCATATCAAAATTCAAGATAATATAATTCTAACGTTTGTCGTTGTCTAGGACATCTCTCCTCTAGCTAACTTCCCTCTTCATGCTTCTCTCTCCTCCACTCCCCACACACCCCCCTTCATGTGCACGCGCACTAACCCCCCAACCCCCACCCCCAAATCATTCTTGTCAGTTATTGGCTGGAACACTGTTTGTTATGTTTGGTGGTGCAGGTTGGCCCAATTTAGTTTTCTTGCTGTTTGTGGAGCCTGGGCTGTCTACAGAGACCGTGTTTTTTTTACAGTGTGTTCAGGGGACAGGCAGCTAGCGGATAGTGAGATGTTTGCTGTATGTGACAAAAAATGTTTCAGCTTAAAAAACCTGTGACATCGCTTAGAGCACCTTTAATTATTACAATGTTTACCGTATGGTGTTTATGGCATATCTGCAAACTCGTCACCTTTAGAAAGGAAAGTTTCGATGGCATTTTCTTTTTTAACTCTGTACAATGCCTAATAAAGTAGCATTTATAAGCTCAGTGGTGCTTTTTTTAGAGGTAACCGGGGTAACTGCTATATTTCTGCTATCCATAAGTGGTATCTTCTGTCAGAGAGTGAAAGTGCATTTTTATTCAGCGTGTCCGTCTTTTTTGACCAATGAAAAAGTTCTCATATTTTTTTACACAGCATAAATGAATATACATTTAGTCATTTATATTTTTGACTCTTTCCTTTTCTTAAAAAATGGCTGAAATGTGAGGTTTATAATTTTATACAACTTTTTGGTTTTGTCAAAACTTGTATTATTTGAACTTTAAAGTTTAAATTGATTTTTACAGTCAATTTACAGTTTAAAATGTTTCCATACACATTCCCCTACCTTGCCCATATGGTATTAATTTTATTTGTGCAGGTCTTAAAAAGGGAATTTCAATCTTATCCCAATCTTATCTCTCCCCGCAGTCTAATGTTGCTGCATCTAATGCCAAACTGGCCTTGTTCTATGACTGGCTCTTCTTCAACCCTGAGAAAGACAGCATCATGAACATTGGTAAGAGAGGCAGGATGCCATTACTGTGTCTTTCAGCTTTGACTTCATAAACAGATATGTAATAACCACATGCTTTGCCTTAACCCAGTCATTGATGCTCTGTTTTTTTCTTTGATCCTTCCCTCTCCCTCTATCTCTTTCAGAGCCAGCCATTTTGGTGATGCATCACTCCATGAAGCCACATCCTGCTATTACAGCCACACTTCTGGACTTCATGTGTCGGGTGAGAAACTGTTTCTCAGCTCTTACTGTATCTAAGAGCTTGTTAATTTATTGCACATTAAGTGTGAGTCATGGCTTTAAAAATAGAATCACCAGAATTTAACAGAAGTATATTTTTAAAATACACATTTAAAAACATCAAATCAAAATGTTTTTAATAAGTGTATTATGGTTTTTCAGAGTAAATAACTTTCCCTCTGGAATTACTGTAACACTTTACAAGAAGGCCCTACTAGTTAACATTGGTTAATGCATTAAACCAACCATGACAAATACATTTGTTACAGTTTTTAAAAATACAACTATTCTTTGTTAGTTCATGTAAGCTCAGGTCCATTAAATAATATTAACATACAACTTTTGATTTAAAAAATGTATTAGTTCATGTTGAAATGATCATTAACTAAGATTAATAAATGCTTTAATTAATGTCTAATGTAGTTAACTAATGTTAACAAATGAGAACTAAAATAACTTTTTTGCCGATAATATGAAAGGAATCCAGTTGCAGTCCAGTAAAAAAAAAACTCCTGTCCTGCATTATTTTCTACTGAATATTCTGTTTGACTCTGAAATAAATAACATAATACAAGGTAAATGTGTTGTGATTGCCAGTTATTGTTGTGTTTTAATTCTTTGGTTTACCTGTTGTCTTCTTCAGATCATCCCAAACTTTTTTCCTCCTCTTGAGGTTCAAGTGCGGCAGGGTGTCTTCAACTCTCTCAACTTTATCATGGAGAAGAGAGTTCTGGCGTAAGTTTATCACACACGCACACAATCAATACCATGTGCTCATACAGACACTTCATCAAGAATGCCAACCCATGTGACCCTGCTGTTTTCAAGATGCTTTGTTATATATTTATCCTGACGTTCTCTCTCCCTTTCGCAGTCATCTAGCACCTCTGTTTGACAACCCTAAACTGGACCGTGAGCTGCGGTCTATGCTGAGAGAACGCTTCCCAGAGTTCTGCAGTTCCCCGTCACCGCCCTCAGAAGGTCAGAGACCTCTCTTTCATTGCAAGTCATGTCAATAAATAAAAGCTCCAATCCAATTCAATCCACCAGAACTGTTATACAAAAAGGCATTTTGGCTTGCTTTTCTTTTAGCATACTATGATTTGAAAAGCAAAGTAAAGTAATAGCATTTGTATGAGATTAGGAAATATATAATTGCCTATTAACATCTTATACAAGGAGGAGGGATTTGTGACCATTTTGTGTAGTTGAGGTTGTGGTCACATTTATTAAATGATTAAACCTAAAAGCTGATCATAAATTAATTTTTTTAAAAAAACTATTTAGCCTACATGCAAATATGTATACTGCTTAATACCAGGGGGGTCTCTTGTATTGAGATCCAATTGTATGTCTACTTTTCTGTTTCATCAGTGAGGTAAATGCTTTATTAGAAATATGTAGTGTGTAGTGCAGCAGTCCTGTCTGACTCCGAGGCCCTTCATTGTCAAGGAATCATTTTATTTTAATTTATTATATTTTTATATTTTATTCAATTTCTACCCAATTGAGTATTTTAGAGCTTGACATAAGTAGAAATATTATATTTATTATAAAAATGTTTTGTATTAATTTGTAATATTGTATTTCCTGGTTTTGGTTACAAACTTTATATAGGTATGTATGTATGTTTTATTTATTTATTTATATATATATATATATATATATATATATATATATATATATATATATATATATATATATATATATATTAGTTTGTTAGTATAAATAATCTTTAATAAATTTGAAGAAAATAATTATATTAGGTCAAGTCAAGTCAAGTTTATTTGTATAGCGCTTTTCACAATACAGATTGTATCAAAGCAGCTTCACAGTATTAAATTTAAATAATACAACAAAGTTTGTTTCAAGAGGAATTTATTGATTGATAAAATTAAATTAAATATCCCCAAAATAGGTAATTCCAAAAGTTTTCACCTTCTTCAGGGTTTCTATTTCTTAAGTATTTTAGAGCTTGACATAACTAGATATATTTATATTTTTAATAATTTGTTTTGGTTCTTAAATAAAAATGAAAAATAAGAAATACGTCAACCTTTTTTCCCTGTTATTTTAAGGCTGGTTTTTTGTCTCATTTTAAATAATTTTAAGTCATCCTGTGGTTAAGGCCTTGAAGGCCCTTGAAACTAATGGCGCTTTTCCACTACACAGTACCAGCTCGGCTTGGCTCGCCTCGACTCGCCTCAACTCGGCTTTGTTTGGTTTTCCACTGTGTAAAAGTTGTACCTGTACCTGCTTCCAGGTACTTTTTTTCGTACCACCTCCGGCGAGGTTCTGAGCGAGCTGAGGCGATACTAAAATGTGACGTGAAAACACGGCAGCCTGCTGATTGGTCAGAGAGAATCGTCACTATTCACTGCGTCATCATTGCACGCGCCAGACGGAGTATCCTGAATAAAAAAACAGCAAAAACAAAAACATCCAAAAACAGCATACACTCGATTTCCTCCATTGTCCTGTGTGTGTGGGTTACGGGTGTGTCTCGCGTAGAAGATTAAGTCACGGCAGTTTCCTGCGGCGTCGCTATGACGACCAGGTACTACTGTGGAGGTACTATCTGCAATGGAAAAAGGAGCGAAAAGCGACCCGGGCCGAGGCGAGTCGAGTTGAGCTGGTACTGGTAATGGAAAAGTGCCATAAGGCAATCTAGTGTGCCCTGGACCCCTAGTTGAGAACCATTAGTCTACAATCTCAAAAGTCAGTGGAATGAAATTCTGCTTGAAGAGTCATATGTTTTAATGTTGAACATTTGTTTTATCTGTTATGTAGTAAAAATGGAGGAATCTGTTCCCTTGGAGATGGACAATCATGTGCTTGATAAGGAGGATGGTTGCTATGACACCACAGATGCTACCTTCAGTGATGATGAGGAAGAGTTGAACAACAAGGGTAAGATGCTTTTAGTAGCGGCAGATCCACTTTAGGTCAGGCCTTTAAATCAACCTATTAAGAATAAGATGCTCTGCTTCACAAAGTTGTTTTAGTTTGAGTGGAGCTTATGTGCTATCTAGATCTAATCTAGATCAGTGGCTCTGGCTCAAAATGATGCCCATGACCCAATTTTGTATTTTCAGTTCATATCAGTGGCATCATGATATTCACCCTTGTTTATCCCAAGGTAAAAAACGAGAGTTCAAGTTCCAACAGCTCAAGGAAACCTACATTGAAGAACCTGCCGACATCACACCTTTCGTGGACCAATTGGACGAGGCACTTAAAGAGAGGGTTCTCCAGCTGCAGAAAGGGAGGTGAGGCACTTGATTAATAACCTGTATTATGGATATATTAAGATCTCAATTGCATAAGTCTCATTTGTGCTGCTCTTTCTCTCTCAGTGACACAGAAACACACTGCGAGGTCATGCAGGAAATTGTGGATCTTATTTTAGAGGTGAGCTTTGCTCAGGGTGAATATTTCGAGCTGAGCTTCAAATGCAGCTGCCTTTTTTCACACTTTATTTTTTATTTTTTATTTGTCCTATTTCAGGAGGATTTTGACTCAGAACAGATGTCCACTCTAGCTTCCTGTCTGGCTGAACTGTTTAAGAGTCACTTTAGAGGAGATGTGTTACCTGAGGAGATCACAGAAGAGTATGTTTTTCTCTTTCTCTCTTACTAGTCCTGCCAAGTCGATTAGCACACTATCTAGTGGTTAGCACTTTGAGCTGTGATGCTCATCTGGGACATGTGTCTTCCAGCCTGAGTTGTATCCTTATCCCGTTGCCCCTGTTTTCTTCCCATTATGTCCTGTTACTTTTGTTTATTTTTCTTAATGAAGAGGCTAATATGTTGCTGTGTGTGCTAATAGGTCGCTGGAGGATTCCGTGTGTAAGCCGGTGTGTCTGATATTCAGGAACTTGTGTCAGATGCAGGAAGACAACAGTGGCTTCTCTGTTCTGCTGGACCTGCTCGCTGAGCTCTACCAGAAACAGCCGAAAATCGGTTATCATCTGCTCTACTACCTCAAAGCCAGGTACAGTCAAATGTTCTTTAGTCCAAAAAATATCAAAAGCAAGCAAATGACGAAGTCATGATGGTAAACACAGAAAGCTCTTCTCATCTCCTGTCCTAGCTCTTTCAGTTTCACTTTTTGAATGACAGACTACTGTCACCTGCTGGTATGGAGAGTTATTCTCTCTCATGCAGATGCAGAACATAAATGCTAGTTGGCCATTGGCTGTTGTCTTTATCGACATGTTCAAGTGAAACTTTTTGACCCAGACACAAGATAAGTGAGGCGATACCACAGTTGACTTCCGTTGTCACTAATTCTTTGATGAATCCCACTTTACATAGCTCTATATTAAACATGGACAGATAAATACTTAACGCTGGAGTTTTGTTGTGCCTGATTTGGAAATTATGCTATTTAGGAATGTTTTTTTTTCTCCTTTTTGTTCTGCTCTCTGAAATAGAGCTGTACGATATGGGTTGTACCCATAATTTTGAAAATCCAGGTTGGGCAATTTGAAACAACGTTAAAACAAAATAAATGTTGGCAACGTTTTTTGATTGTATATCAATATGGCTATAAAATAATAATTAATAATAATCACAATAATAATAATTATAATAGATATTATTATTATTATAAATATTATACAAAACTAAGAAATATTATAGTTCACTTTATATTTCACAATTATAGTTCTTTATAATTCACAATTATAAAATAATTATAAAAATAATATAATAATATCAAATTAGTTGGTAAAATTACAATACTAATATTTATGTACGTGATTTATTTATTGTCTCATTTTCAAACGTTAAACCTTAACTTTTATTTTGACTGAAACCCCATTTCATGATTTTGGTTTTATTTTGATTAATTGTGCTTCCCTACTTTTGAAATCTTAGTGTTTTTATAGTAGACTGTCATTTGTATGTACGTCTTTGCAGCAAAGCAGCAGCGGGGAAGATGAGTCTGTACGAATCGTTTGCTCAGGCCACGGCTCTGGGTGACCTGCACACCTGCTTGATGATGGACATGAAGGCCTGTCAGGAGGATGACGTGAGGCTACTGTGCTATCTAACCCCCTCCATCTATTCAGAGGTAATGCACGTGCACGCATAGACGTCCTACTCCAACACCATGTGCCTGCAACTGAGAGTTTCACACCTTTTTCTTACTTTTTTGTGTTGTACAGTTCCCAGATGAAACCCTGCGTAGTGGAGAGCTCCTCAACATGATCGTAGCTGTCATTGATTCAGCACAGGTTTCAAATTTACACCTTTAAGGGGATAGTTCACCCAAAAATGAAAATTATATCATCATTTACTCATTCTCATGTCATTCCAAACCCAGAAGACAGACAAACATTCTCGAAACACAAATAAAGATATATTTTTAATGAAACCTGAAATATTTTATGTCCCTCAATTGAAAGTCCATTACACTAAAGTTTTGATGCTTCAGAGAATTCATATCGAGATGTGAATAGAGCAATTTAATCCAAGTCTTCTGATGAGACACAATCGCTTTATATGATAAACAAATTTAATTTAGGCTTTTATTCACATATAAACAATGATAAACACACATGCACATCAAATATGGTCAACTGAAGCTCAGCTGTACTTGCTTGACGCATGAGAAACAATTAAGGTTTGTACGGTGTGACTGATGACAAAATTTTCTTTTTTTGGTGGACGATCCCTTTGATACTGATTACATTCAAATTAATTTGTTTTCCAAATCTCTATTAACCTCTTCCTCTTGTTCTCACAGCTTCAGGAGCTGATGTGTCACGTGATGATGGGTAATCTGGTCATGTTCCGTAAAGACTCAGTCCTCAACATTCTCAGTAAGTTTAAGTCAGTTTAAGCTCTGATGGTTCTCCATCTGACCCCTCAAGTTTCTGTTCAAATTGCATTATTACACCAAATCGTGCGGACATAATTTTTAGCCGGGCTGTCATACAAAGAAATTATTAACGCATGCAAAAACATAGTAAAATAAAAACTGTAGCTGTAGTTTGCCTTTTTTGCCAAATAATTTTGTTAGATAAATACCTTAACCAAGTTCAGTGTTTTGTTTTTCCTTCATATAATTAAAAAAATATATATTTTCCTCATATTTTGATCACATAATCGAACTTGTAGGGTCATAAAAAAAATAAAAAAAATCCCCTCTGCACATCACTTTTGGCAACTACTGAATTCTTATCTTGTTTTGTCATTGTAGCCAGAACATGGATTTCAAACTGACTCTGTGCTAAAAGCTTTAGTGTTTATCTGTGTTTATCTGTGTGAATGTGCCAGACATTCTTCCATGGCTTTGTAAATGTCATTTTCATCTGTGTGTTACAGTTCAGTCTCTGGACTGGGAGACATTTGAGCAGTACAGCACATGGCAGCTTTTCCTGGCGCACAGTATCCCTCTGGATACCATCACCCCCATTTTACAGCACCTCAAATACAAGGGTAAGCATCACTCTACATAGACGCACTTTCACTTTACACTCACATTTCCCATAATTCTCTTCTCTCTCTATTCGCAGAGCATCCTGAGGCTCTATCCTGCCTGCTGCTGCAGTTACGCAGGGAAAAGTAAGTCTTTTCACACAAGTGGTTACTTATCTTTTCTGCTGTGGGACACAGTAATTTTTTTTATTCATTTTTTATTTGTTTTGCTGTGCTGAAGGCCAAGTGAGGAGATGGTGAAGATGGTGCTGAGCCGACCCTATCACCAAGAGGATCAGTTCACCACCAGCATCCTGCGGCACTGGGCGGCTAAACACGACGACCTGCTGGGAGAACACATCAAAGCCCTGCTCATCAAGAACAACAACATGCCCCGTAAACGACAGAGGTAATGACATGTTCTTCCACTAGTTCGAAACCCTCCTGTGACATTGAACCGAAAGATAGATGTTGTGTGGTTAAGGCCCTGGGCTGAGGACACAAAGGTTGCAGGTTCAAGCTCAAGTGGATTGACCACAGAGTCAGTATCCCTGGAGAAACATAAAGTACATTGAATATTTACAGTATAAAATTAACTAATGTTGTGGAAATCACAAAGATCTTGCCAGTGGGCAAGTTTTCTGCCCACTCATTGTGTAATGACTTGCAAGTATGATGGTACTAAGAAACAAATCTTCATTTTAAGTAAATCTTGCCCTAAAAATCTACTTAACAGTTTTGGTCGAAATTATGGTTTTCTAATTGGGGGAAAAAAGCACCTGTTCAAATTCATTTCAAATTATATAATTTAAAGTTTATATATACACAACTGTTCAAAAGTTTAAGTAATGTCAGCAAGGACTCAGTAACAGTAAAGATATGTATTGTTATAATAGATTTCTATTTCAAATAATGCTTTCCTTTTAAAGGATCATGTGATACTGAAGACTGGGAAATTCAGCTTTGCCATCACATTAATAAATTAGTAGTGTAATTTTTGAATATATACATATTTGAGTTGTGCTGTTTTTGTGTAGCTTGAGGAGCTCCAGCAGTAAACTGGCTCAGCTGACCCTGGAACAGATGCTGGAACATTTGGACAGTTTGAGACTCAATCTGAGCAACACCAAGAACAACTGTGAGTTCCCCCCCACAGCCAATACTCTTAACACCACTAAATTCTTAGCAGCCTGGTTGTCTATTTTACTGTTCATATTGACTTAAACATTGATATCTGAATTCTTCTTGTTGGTGTATCAGTTTTTTCCCAGACGCCCATATTACAGGCCCTGCAGCATGTTCAGGCCAGCTGCGATGAGGCCCACAAAATGAGGTGTGTTTTTGCTTGACAGGGCACAATTATCAGCATTTATTTATTATTGTATTGTATTTTCCAGTTCTTATTTGACTAAATGTCCATCCCTGCTTTCTTCTGTCAGGTTCAGTGATCTTTTCTCATTGGCTGAGGAATATGAGGATTCCTCCAAACAGCCTAAATCTCGACGCAAAGCCCCGGCGTCCTCGCCACGGTCCCGCAAGGGTGCGGCTCCTCAACCCTGCAATGAAGAGGAGAGCGCATCCAGCAGCGCTTCGGTAAATCTACACTCACAAATTGACATCATCACGAAGACCTTCAGACTAGCACCCATATTATTATTATTATGTTCTACTCTTCATCTGTTTTCAATGACTTTTGTTGACTCCCCTCCAGGAGGAAGAGGACTCCAAACCCAAAGCTCCCAAGAGGAAACGGAAAGGCTCATCTGCAGTAGGTTCTGACAGCGACTGAGAGGACAAATCCTCATGCCAACCACACCCAGCATAACCACGCCCCCTCTGTGATTGTGTCGTCACTGGAGACTACCTGTCAATCATCGACTCCAGCCAATCGGGGACAGCCTGTCCAAACACTCTCCTACTGTAGGGGCAGAACTCTTTCTCTGGACTCAAATGCAGAGGAGCCTGGGAGACAAGCCTCTACTATCTCTAACCACTGCACTGCTCGGCTATTTTAAGCCTGAGAGTTTGGTTAAGTGCAAGGATGGGCGCAGTGGGGGCGGCTAAGCCTGGAAAATCTAAACCCAGACTGGCATAGACTGACAGATGTACAAACAAGACAGACTGCCTTAACAAAGAGGGTTATTTAATGTTCCTCAATGGCCTATCCATAAAAATTCATGGTAATGTACTTCAAAGAACGATTACCCACTAACGTTAGTGAACCCGGACTGTAACATGAAGTACAGGGATCTTAAACTGATTAAAGATTTTACTGCATTTGGAGGTTCATTTTGGAATGGTGGAAAGCAGATATGGGCCTTCAGGTTCAAGCCTTTTATCTTTTCATATTGAACAGACCTTTCCCATGCCCATCATTAATAAAGATTGATACTCTGTCCTGTTTGGACACTGTGGCTCTGCAGAGTGGAGCCGGAGACTTTACAGAGGGTCTGTGAGTTTTTATCTCATATTTGAAATGCACAGAGTTGCAGAAAGCAGGACCGTACAAATGGAGGACTTGACTTGGACTTTTTAAAGAATTCTTTCTACTGACTTATTTTCATAAAAACAGATTGTAACTATGTTAAAGGACTATGATATTAATAAAAAAGGGCGGAAAAAGTTTGGTTTTCTTACCAAAATGTCACGTTTGAAGTCTTGTATTCTTGTTGGGATGAAATCAAACGCATTTGCCGCCTTCAATAACATACTACTCTACTACCATTTCTTTAGTTTGCACACTGGATGTACGTTATGCTTAACATGCAAATTGTCTGTATACATACAATACCTGGATAATCTGTTTTTTTTTAAAGTGTACCATATACAAAAGGGCACACGCTACACTAGATACTCTATCCCACAATGCATTTTTTCGGCTGATTAGGCCTTCCATTTCCAATGTAATGGATGAATCAGAAGTAATATCAGCCTATTTTTTTTACATCTCTTACTTTGCTCAATATTTGATCCATCAACTAAGAACTACATTTTTACACAAGGTTAGATTAAAAATGTGAAATACTTTTATTTCTAAGAAAATGTCTATAATCTGAAGAATTTAATGCAAGATATTGAACTGATGTTGAGAGCTGCCTTGATGGAAAGTGCAAAAAAAGTTTTTGCTTTGAGATTCTAACAAACCAGGCTGTGGGTTGTCTGCATGCAAGTGAATTCAGTTTGACTACCAAAAGTGACAATTTGCACAGATTGGAATTAAAAGTATTTTATTTTGACATTTAAAATGAGTTTGTAAAAAGCAACTTAAAAAAAAAGGCAGTAGCTATACTAATGTTGATAGGAGTTACAGCTTTTTTTTTAGGTGACATCATAGCTGAAGTTTTTGGTTAGGGTTCTTCCTTTTTGGAGTAAGACTCCTCAAGACAGTCAATGGTTTGTTCAGAAACAGCTCCAGGCCTTCTCTCTTGGATCGCCGAGGGGAACAGCAGTCATTTGGGCTGTCTTGCAGCTTTCTTGCCGAGCCGTTTCTCTTCTTTGTGGAATTGAACACTGAATTTGAAGACGTGGGTGAAGAAAAAGAATCCACCGGTCTTTTCCTTTCTGCACATCGTCCCTGCTTATGGAATAAAGACTCCCTCCGGCTGACGCTGGGACTGGCAGCCAAGGCCCGAAAGCCATAAGGTGTGGTGACCTTTCCAACATGTTCCAGAGACATGGCTGCACACGTTGAAGGGTCTGAGAGATCCTCTGAGGCAGATTTCTGCAGACGTTTCAGCTTGATCTTGGGGGTAAAACGAAGTTTGGCAGAAATGAAGGGTGAACCAGTGGAAAGCCGATGTCTAGGAGACTGTTCTTCTGGAGATAGTAGTTTACGTGTGTCCTCATCTTTTGATTTCTGAAGAGACAGTGATAACTTTGGAGGAATAATACATTTTGGGATTCCTCTAGGGGTTAGTGGTAGATTTTGCCTGGAGAATCCTTTGGGCGTCATGATGTTCTGTAGACTAGCTGAATCCGCTCCACAAGCAAACATTTCTCCAACTTAAGAGATGAAAAATCTATCTTCTCAGATGCTCCACAGATACTGAGGGTTTACTTCACTTGTAAGAGGTCTTGTATAAAAGTGCTGATGAGTAGCAGGTGAACAGTATCACATTTGATTGGTTCACAGCTGAAATTCCTCTCAAATAGGAAGGGTTTACTGGGGAGATTGATTTTCACAACATTAACAATTACACCTGTTGAAATTATACTCCCCTGACCAGCACAAGTTTATAAGTTCACAGACTCCGTGAAACGCTGTAAAATCCCACAGATCTTTGCAGGGTGAGGGACGCTTCAAGACCATGATATGGTCAGTCTGGTCCTGCCAGTCCAGCAGCTCAATAATCTCTGGAACAACAAATTGTTGTTAGTATGTTTACATATTTTAAATTGAAAACAATCAATTAACAATTACCATCACACACCTGCAGGTAATAGATAGGTGTGTGGGAGGGAAGACAAAAAAAAAAGTAAAAAATCTAAAAAACAAAAGGAAATCAGTCTATCAATCAGATTAAAAGTGTGCGGGATTTCCTTTTGTTTTTGATACAGTATTGAAAACAGTGAAAAAACACAGCGAGTGTCGCCTACTTACAATGTTGATATATTCCATGTTCCCTGGTTTTCTGGCAATTTTCACTGCCACCTTATCAACAAAACAAAACCTACAATTACATATACAACTTGACAGATGCACTAAATAGTGATCATAATATACATTAAGATGACTTAGTTGATATAATGAGACAAGACCATTTGCTAGCTAATTATTGTAAGGAAATGATGATACCTCAAGGCCATCCTCCAAGAGTTTCCCTTCATAGACGGAGCCGAATCCCTGCTTACCAAGCATCTTACCAATTTCATACCGACTCAGAATGTCTTCTGTTAAAAGATTAATAATAATAGTTGGTATGAAATGACAAGCATGGACAGCAGTGAGTGTAATGTTTGAGGATACGGCAGGAAACTCACCCTCAGTTGTCACGTCCACTCTGTGACGTGATGGTGGACTGACTGGACTGGACTGTGGTGGACTGGAGCTGGAGGGGTTTGAACCTGCTGATCTGCAGGAGGAACGACTTCAACACCACTGGATAGAGGTTCCTGAAGACCTAAAGACTTTTGATCTAAAGCAGGGAATATCAAACAAAAGCATGGCCCCCCCATGACCGCAGCGTTTTCAGGAAGACAATGAGGTTCAGGTTCGTTGGAAACCAACGTGCCCCTAAGCACCATGGGCGTTGCGGTTAACAAATCGATTTCCTTAGGGCTCCGCGAAGGATTGGGTGTAATTTGATCCCTTTCGAGAGGGGGTGTCCTCAGAGGGCCGTGCATGGCTTCAGGGTCTTTTCCCCGAAGCCATCTTAGAAAGAAGAACAGTCCTCAGATCCATTTTCTCCTGTGAAGGCATCGGGCAAGAGTGTGGCTTTGACCCCCAGGCTCATTGAGGGGGAGCTCAAGCTGCAACACTCTCTTTTTGTTGTTGCCTGTGCAAGGAGCCAGGCGCAGATTGCCGGGTCTGCCCCTTGGCAGCAACCCCCCAGGACCAATGACAGCGAGGGATGAACCTCTGAAATGCTGCTACCTGTTTCTTTGCATCCTGGAACCTCTCGACGACAGTGCTCACAGCATCGCCAAAGAGGCCAGGAGGGGACAGCGGAGCATCAAGGAGGAAAGACTTGTCCTTCTCCTTGATGTCTGAGGTTCAACCAAAGGTGTCTCTGTAGCCACCATAGCTGCCATGGAGTGGCCGATGGTGCAGGTCGTCTCCTTAGTGGCACTGAGAGAAAGATCAGTGGCTCAATGCAGCTCTTTAATAACACTGGGCCTTCACCCTCATCCAGGTCCCTGAGCAGGTCAGCCTGGTACATTTGCAAAATAGACAGTGTGTGTAAGCAATTGCCAGCCTGACCAGCTGCCAGATATGCCTTGCCCACCAGCGATGAAGTCGTACGACATAGCTTGCTTTTCCTCTGCACTTCCCACTTCTCGGCTGGCCAATCAATATTTAATTTAGACACAGCATGAGACACAACCTACATAAGCTCCTTGTACTGCGGGGATATGGCTGGCGAATCACCAATATCACCAGCATCAATGAGGTCATCTAACTCCTCAGAGCTAGACAATCCCTACATTAAACTATCACTCGTGGTAGAAGAAGCCTCAGAGCGGGCTTCCTCATCCCGAGTTTGAGCAGTGCGAACCCCACAAATGAACAAACAAAAGCCTAGATATAGCCTGCAATGAAGAGGAGAGCGCATCCAGCAGCGCTTCGGTAAATCTACACTCACAAATTGACATCATCACGAAGACCTTCAGACTAGCACCCATATTATTATTATTATGTTCTACTCTTCATCTGTTTTCAATGACTTTTGTTGACTCCCCTCCAGGAGGAAGAGGACTCCAAACCCAAAGCTCCCAAGAGGAAACGGAAAGGCTCATCTGCAGTAGGTTCTGACAGCGACTGAGCGGACAAATCCTCATGCCAACCACACCCAGCATAACCACGCCCCCTCTGTGATTGTGTCGTCACTGGAGACTACCTGTCAATCATCGACTCCAGCCAATCGGGGACAGCCTGTCCAAACACTCTCCTACTGTAGGGGCAGAACTCTTTATCTGGACTCAAATGCAGAGGAGCCTGGGAGACAAGCCTCTACTATCTCTAACCACTGCACTGCTCGGCTATTTTAAGCCTGAGAGTTTGGTTAAGTGCAAGGATGGGCGCAGTGGGGGCGGCTAAGCCTGGAAAATCTAAACCCAGACTGGCATAGACTGACAGATGTACAAACAAGACAGACTGCCTTAACAAAGAGGGTTATTTAATGTTCCTCAATGGCCTATCCATAAAAATTCATGGTAATGTACTTCAAAGAACGATTACCCACTAACGTTAGTGAACCCGGACTGTAACATGAAGTACAGGGATCTTAAACTGATTAAAGATTTTACTGCATTTGGAGGTTCATTTTGGAATGGTGGAAAGCAGATATGGGCCTTCAGGTTCAAGCCTTATATCTTTTCATATTGAACAGACCTTTCCCATGCCCATCATTAATAAAGATTGACACTCTGTCCTGTTTGGACACTGTGGCTCTGCAGAGTGGAGCCGGAGACTTTACAGAGGGTCTGTGAGTTTTTATCTCATGTTTGAAATGCACAGAGTTGCAGAAAGCAGGACTGTACAAATGGAGGACTTGACTTGGACTTTTTAAAGAATTCTTTCTACTGACTTATTTTCATAAAAACAGATTGTAACTATGTTAAAGGACTATGATATTAATAAAAAAGGGTGGAAAAAGTTTGGTTTTCTTACCAAAATGTCACGTTTGAAGTCTTGTATTCTTGTTGGGATGAAATCAAACGCATTTGCTGCCTTCAATAACATACTACTCTACTACCATTTCTTTAGTTTGCACACTGGATGTACGTTATGCTTAACATGCAAATTGTCTGTATACATACAATACCTGGATAATCTTTTTTTTTTTTAAAGTGTACCATATACAAAAGGGCACACGCTACACTAGATACTCTATCCCACAATGCATTGTTCGGCTGATTAGGCCTTCCATTTCCAATGTAATGGATGAATCAGAAGTAATATCAGCCAATATTTTTTACATCTCTTACTTTGCTCAATATTTGATCCATCAACTAAGAACTACATTTTTACACAAGGTTAGATTAAAAATGTGAAATACTTTTATTTCTAAGAAAATGTCTTTAATCTGAAGAATTTAATGCAAGATATTGAACTGATGTTGAGAGCTGCCTTGATGGAAAGTGCAAAAAAAGTTTTTGCTTTGAAATTCTAACAAACCAGGCTGTGGGTTGTCTGCATGCAAGTGAATTCAGTTTGACTACCAAAAGTGACAAATTTGCACAGATTGGAATTAAAAGTATTTTATTTTGACATTTAAAATGAGTTTGTAAAAAGCAACTTAAAAAAAGGCAGTAGCTATACTAATGTTGATAGGATGTACATAGTTACAGCTTTTTTTATAGGTGACATCATAGCTGAAGTTTTTGGTTAGGGTTCTTCCTTTTTGGAGTAAGACTCCTCAAGACAGTCAATGGTTTGTTCAGAAACAGCTCCAGGCCTTCTCTCTTGGATCGCCGAGGGGAACAGCAGTCATTTGGGCTGTCTTGCAGCTTTCTTGCCGAGCCGTTTCTCTTCTTTGTGGAATTGAACACTGAATTTGAAGACGTGGGTGAAGAAAAAGAATCCACCGGTCTTTTCCTTTCTGCACATCGTCCCTGCTTATGGAATAAAGACTCCCTCCGGCTGACGCTGGGACTGGCAGCCAAGGCCCGAAAGCCATAAGGTGTGGTGACCTTTCCAACATGTTCCAGAGACATGGCTGCACACGTTGAAGGGTCTGAGAGATCCTCTGAGGCAGATTTCTGCAGACGTTTCAGCTTGATCTTGGGGGTAAAACGAAGTTTGGCAGAAATGAAGGGTGAACCAGTGGAAGGCCGATGTCTAGGAGACTGTTCTTCTGGAGATAGTAGTTTACGTGTGTCCTCATCTTTTGATTTCTGAAGAGACAGTGATAACTTTGGAGGAATAATAAATTTTGGGATTCCTCTAGGGGTTAGTGGTAGATTTTGCCTGGAGAATCCTTTGGGCGTCATGATGTTCTGTAGACTAGCTGAATCCGCTCCACAAGCAAACATTTCTCCAACTTAAGAGATGAAAAATCTATCTTCTCAGATGCTCCACAGATACTGAGGGTTTACTTCACTTGTAAGAGGTCTTGTATAAAAGTGCTGATGAGTAGCAGGTGAACAGTATCACATTTGATTGGTTCACAGCTGAAATTCCTCTCAAATAGGAAGGGTTTACTGGGGAGATGATTTTCACAACGTTAACAATTACATCTGTTGAAATTATACTCCCCTGACCAGCACAAGTTTATAAGTTCACAGACTCCTTGAAACGCTGTAAAATCTCACAGATCTTTGCAGGGTGAGGGACGCTTCAAGACCATGATATGGTCAGTCTGGTCCTGCCAGTCCAGCAGCTCAATAATCTCTGGAACAACAAATTGTTGTTAGTATGTTTACATATTTTAAATTGAAAACAATCAATTAACAATTACCATCACACACCTGCAGGTAATAGATAGGTGTGTGGGAGGGAAGACAAAAAAAAGTAAAAAATCTAAAAAACAAAAGGAAATCAATCTATCAATCAGATTAAAAGTGTGCGGGATTTCCTTTTGTTTTTGATACAGTATTGAAAACAGTGAAAAAACACAGCGAGTGTCGCCTACTTACAATTTTGATATATTCCATGTTCCCTGGTTTTCTGGCAATTTTCACTGCCACCTTATCAACAAAACAAAACCTACAATTACATTTACAACTTGACAGATGCACTAAATAGTGAACATAATATACATTAAGATGACTTAGTTGATATAATGAGACAAGACCATTTGCTAGCTAATTATTGTAAGGAAATGATGATACCTCAAGGCCATCCTCCAAGAGTTTCCCTTCATAGACGGAGCCGAATCCCCGCTTACCAGGCATCTTACCAATTTCATACCGACTCAGAATGTCTTCTGTTAAAAGATTAATAATAATAGTTGGTATGAAATGACAAGCATGGACAGCAGTGAGTGTAATGTTTGAGGATATGGCAGGAAACTCACCCTCAGTTGTCACGTCCACTCTGTGACGTGATGGTGGACTGACTGGACTGGACTGTGGTGGACTGGAGCTGGAGGGGTTTGAACCTGCTGATCTGCAGGAGGAACGACTTCAACACCACTGGATAGAGGTTCCTGAAGACCTAAAGACTTTTGATCTAAAGCAGGGAATATCAAACAAAAGCATGGGCCCCCATGACCGCAGCGTTTTCAGGAAGACAATGAGGTTCAGGTTCGTTGGAAACCAACGTGCCCCTAAGCACCATGGGCGTTGCGGTTAACAAATCGATTTCCTGAGGGCTCCGCGAAGGATTGGGTGTAATTTGATCCCTTTCGAGAGGGGGTGTCCTCAGAGGGCCGTGCATGGCTTCAGGGTCTTTTCCCCGAAGCCATCTTAGAAAGAAGAACAGTCCTCAGATCCATTTTCTCCTGTGAAGGCATCGGGCAAGAGTGTGGCTTTGACCCCCAGGCTCATTGAGGGGGAGCTCAAGCTGCAACACTCTCTTTTTGTTGTTGCCTGTGCAAGGAGCCAGGCGCAGATGGCTGGGTCTGCCCCTTGGCAGCAACCCCCCAGGACCAATGACAGCGAGGGATGAACCTCTGAAATGCTGCTACCTGTTTCTTTGCATCCTGGAACCTCTCGACGACAGTGCTCACAGCATCGCCAAAGAGGCCAGGAGGGGACAGCGGAGCATCAAGGAGGAAAGACTTGTCCTTCTCCTTGATGTCTGAGAGGTTCAACCTAAGGTGTCTCTGTAGCCACCATAGCTGCCATGGAGTGGCCGATGGTGCAGGTCGTCTCCTTAGTGGCACTGAGAGAAAGATCAGTGGCTCAATGCAGCTCTTTAATAACACTGGGCCTTCACCCTCATCCAGGTCCCTGAGCAGGTCAGCCTGGTACATTTGCAAAATAGACATAGTGTGTAAGCAATTGCCAGCCTGACCAGCTGCCAGATATGCCTTGCCCACCAGCGATGAAGTCGTATGACATAGCTTGCTTTTCCTCTGCACTTCCCACTTCTCGGCTGGCCAATCAATATTTAATTTAGACACAGCATGAGACACAACCTACATAAGCTCCTTGTACTGCGGGGATATGGCTGGCGAATCACCAATATCACCAGCATCAATGAGGTCATCTAACTCCTCAGAGCTAGACAATCCCAACATTAAACTATCACTCGTGGTAGAAGAAGCCTCAGAGCGGGCTTCCTCATCCCGAGTTTGAGCAGTGCGAACCCCACAAATGAAGCCGCCGTGCTGGGACACTAGACCCAATCCGCAGGGAATGTGAGCCTGGCTGCTCTCTTCTAACAAGGTCAGGGAGGAGCAGAGCGTTCTCAAAGGGCGCAAGGGACAGACAACACCAAATAAAAAGCTGTACAAAGCTCCTAGATCAATAATTTTACACAGCTCATGTCAAGTTGTCTGGAGTTTTTTGTCAACTGACATTTCTTGGAAAGATATTTTTGCAGTGTTTCGTCAGCAGAACAATCTTTAAAAAAAACAAAAAAACATTAAATAACAGTACGACCCACTGAGGAGATGTAGTCTATCCCTCGCAGCCTGCTTTTATTCCCATTAAAAATCAAAGATGGAGCTGCTGTGAATAAGGTATATTTCTGTGATTTCATGTTAGTCACTGTGGTTCCCACCCTCGCGCCAGTAAACACGTCATCAGATAAAGGAGATTTCATTGAAAGAGGAAGGGATGATTATCAGGGCACATTTAAAATGAATTATTTTAAAGAATAATAGTGATGTGGACGGAAAAAATCATTTATAATAAATATTCCAATATTCCAAGTGTGGAATAAGAATTCCAAGTGTGGAATAAGAATTCCAAGTGTGGAATAAGAAACAAGAATTGTCCACTTAATTTACTTGAATTTTTTTACTTTTAAGGTCACTTCACACATTTAGAAACATTCTTTATTTTCACGTCTGTGTTGTCATATGTCACTAAAGTAATGTGTTTATTACTTTTTTTGGGGGGGGGGGATACATTAATAAAACATTAAGGGCTGGGTTCACAGACAGGGCTTGGACTAAACAGGATTAGACTCAATTAAGACATTTAAGTAGCTTTTATAAATGTGCCTTAGAAGATATGTATGCTTTCAGTTAAAACAGCTCAAACATACATTATAGTCTGGGACTAGGCGTAAGTCTTGTTTATGAAACCGGGTTAAAATGCTCAAATGCTGTAGTTTACCCGCTAGGCTAGGGGACTTTTATTTACACATTCGACAACAATTCCGTTCCGCGAACCGGAAGTGACGCCCTTTTGTTGTGCATCTCGTCATCGCATCGCTAATGTAGCGAATGTTGGCGGGTGTGTATAAAGTATTGGAAATGTTCATCAACCTTGCAGCGAGATTAAATATGACATGCGGAATGTTCTGCTGATATGACAGTCATAATGGAGGTAACGTTCCTGTTCCAGACAACACTACCGCTGTAGTTTAGAAAGTTGCTGTCGCTTAAACATAAAATAAAGCAAGAGTTCGAAGGAATTGGATGCCAAAACCAATATTTATAGTATAAACACATGAAAATAAATATATATGTTTCCCTCGGACAATGGGCGTTATCATAAGTGCACACACGTTCTTCTGTATCCTTATTTGATATTCTGTATGGATGATATTTTGTCCCGACAGGTCTGAATAGGGCATTGTGAGATGGATCAAAACCGAAAACGGAGATTAAATAACAGGAAAACTGGGCTTTCTCACTGTAAAGTCGCGAGAGTTGAAGAGCCGGGGGAAGTTCCTGGGAGCAGAGATGTTACAGATACTACAGGATCGTGCAGACATGTCAATACCATCAGATCCTCCAGCCCACAATCTGACAGTGCCAGTAAGACATGTCCAAAACATTGTGAGAAACCTACCTGGGCAGCAATTTTGTCTACTGATTATAGTGGTATCAGAAAGTGTGCCTGTCTGGATAATCTGAAATGTTTATGTGAATGCTGTCAGGTCAAGAACAACATGCTGCATGTACCCAGAAACCTGAAGATGATGCTGTGAAGACCTTGAGCATGACGTTTGGTGAGTTCACAAAAGACTGTCCTCATTATATAGATATATTGACCAGGGGTGCATTTCTCAAAATAATAATAATAAAATAATTAATAATAACAATCATCATCATTATTGTTATTGTTAATTTTATTTTATATATTATAATTAATTTTTATTCTAGTTATAAAAAATGAACATTTGTGTAAATTACAAATGTACTGGAAAATAAAAAATTGATATTTGATGATAATTATAATAATTATTTTATTTGACTGCATAAGTTAAAATATTAATATTTATGTTTTAAATTCTTCACTTTCAAATGTTCTAACCCTTGGGCTTTTAATGTTCCAAAGCTTCAAGCTTTTATTTTGGCAGAATATTGGTGAAATGCTGTAAAGTTCTGTCCACAAAAATGGAAATGATGCATATGTGAAGATAAATAATGCATAACTGACACAAGTTGCGTTTCTAAAAGCGTGTAAAATTCAGCGCATTCAAAGATGAATTTCGATAATCACACAGAGTTGGATCAGGATTTTTAGTTCATTTAATTTAATTGTGCAGCCCCATTTGTTTATTTTAATTTTATGTAATTAATTATTAGCCTTTCATCAACTCACGAACCCCCAGGGATTTGTGAATAGCCTGCAATAGATAAAACATTATCAATTGACCATGCGAAACAGTCTGAAATGTGTTGAAAAGTCAACTGTGTTGCTGTTTTTCAGATAAGGAACAGTGTGGAACCCGTGCGCTGGGCCGAAAGAAAGGTTTGAGAAGGAAAAGAGACACAGTCGGTGAAGTAGAAACTCAGCAGAAGGAAGTCGAGGATGAAATCCAGCCGGAGGTCGAAATTGACCAAGAGCTGGACAGAGAACTGGAAAACAAATCTCGACAACATAACTTGACCTCTGCGAACGTTCGTAGCATCATTCATGTGAGTGTGGAGTGTTTCTTCAAGGCACTAGTTAGCGAAATTTCCTCGAAGCCTTGCATAATCATCTCTGACTTTGTTTTCAGCATGTAGCTCAACATATTTACTGTCCATTTGCAGGAAGTGATTACCAATGAGCACGTTGTGGCCATGATGAAAGCAGCTATCAGTGATACTGAACCCATTCCTGTGTTTGTAAGTATAGATGTTTTTTAATCAACTGCTCTGCTAGAAAGTGGTTGGCAGTTTTTAAAAGGGGCATTAGATACTACTTTAAAAAAATATTATTTTGATTATTGGGTTTATTGGAATAGATTATTACACATTATTTTTCGCATACTTTACATTATTGTAGCTCCTCTATTCCCGGTCTGTCTGAAACATGCTGATTTCTACAAAGCCTCTCTTTCCTATAAGCTCGGAGTGCTCTGATTGGCCAGCTGACCCTGTGCGTTGTGATTGGCCAAACACCTCAAGAAAATGCGCTGTGCACAAACAAACCTTTTGTTTGTACTGCCCAGGAACAGCTTTATAAATAAATCTTAACCTCTGATTAACCTCTGAAAGCAAAAAAGGGGTTTGCTTTCGCAGCCAAACTCACAGCGTCTCCACGACATGACAACAACACTTCAATTGACTGAAACCTTTCTTTGTATATGCCTTTGGGTGGGCATTATGCTGATATTTTACTATGTGATGTGTAAGTTTGAGGAAGTAATATCTGGACTTCGAGGCAGGTGTGGATTAGTGTTCTCTGTTAGATTGAATAAATCCCTTTGTGGGAGACCATGAGCTTTGTAACTTTGCAGATCGTATACATGCACAAACAGATACATTAAACACTACAGGAAAAGTAGAACATTAAAAAGCATCGGTAAGTCATGTCATAGTCATAGTCGTTTCGTAAATAATTAGTTAATCATTAATCACTTGTAAATGACTTGTAACGGAATTTACAAAACATACATAAAATGTTAGTATATCACTTGCTAATCATTTATGAATGTTTTGTAAATGATTAGTTCATCATTAACTAACCACTTATAAATTACTTACAACTGAACGTTATTATAAAGTGTTACCAAAGCGTCATATGACCCCTTTAAGCTCACACATTTCTCTCTCTGTCTCACAGGAGCCCAAGATGACTCGTTCTAAACTGAAGGAGGTTGTGGAGAAAGGAGTAGTAAGTTGCTTTGATTGTATAGGAGCATGCATTACACTGCTGCATATTTACAGTTATCTATTTACATTTTTCAGTATTTATTTTACGGTTACATATTTTAATAGCTACCTAATATTTTAGCTTGTTAGCATGAAATGTCCTCCGTAAAAAAAAATGTTCAGAGACCTGCGACATAAAACATTAATAAATGCAATGTGGTGTTTTTGTTTTTTTTATAGGTCATTCCTGCTTGGAACATTTCGCCAATTAAGAAGTCATCAGAGGTAAAGGTTACCAACAAGAAATCATGTACAAGAAAAGGAACAGGCCGTTATATGCAGAATTTATTATTAAATGGTGTTTGCACTTATAGAAGGGACCCCAGTTTGTGGATATTCCTTTAGAAGATGAAGACTCCTCTGATGAAGAGTATCGGCCTGATGAAGAGGATGAGGATGAGACAGCTGAGGAGGTTGGAGAGAAAGATTTTTGTCAGTCATTTGATGTTTTCTTGTCGCAATGGTTTTGTAGAGACTGTGTTTGTGTGTGTGTGCGCATGATAGACCCTTCTGGAAAGTGACTTTGAGAATTCGTCTTCTCCACGGGCGAGTCGAGTGAACCTAAACAGATCACATTCTGAACATGAGGAGGACGGAGCCAGCAGCTCCAGACTGGTAAGACTATATGCTATAGCTAAAAGTAATATAATATGTATTTTTCTACATTTTGTTGAAAAAAAAAAACATTAAAAAGTTTGGGGTCAGTGAAGATTTTTTTATGTTTTTGAAAGAAGTCTCTTATGCTCATGAAGACTGCATTTTTAAATAAATAAAAAACAGTAAAAACAGTGATATTGTGAAATATTATTACAATTTAAAATAACCTTTCTGTTTTAGTATATTGTGAAATGCAATTTATTCCTGTGATGTGAATTTTTAGGCAGCCATTACTTCAGAAATCATTCTAATATGCTGGTTTGCTGCTCAAGAAACAACAATGATCAATGTTGAAACATTTTTATAGAAACCATAACATTTTGTTTTCAGGATTCTTTGATGAATAGAAGATAATTTATTTAAAATAGAAATATATACATTATAAATGTCTTTACTCTCATTTTGGAAATCAATTTTATGTGTCCTTGCTGAATAAAAGTATCAATTTCTCTATATACTTTAAGAACTTCTTGCCCTGCAATAGCTTTATGACCTCAGATTGTTTTTCCCAATTAAAGAAGCCATAATTTCAACCAAACTGCCATGATTACTAAGAAGCCAAAATGTTTAATGCAAGAACAGTTTAAATCAGAATTTTTTTTTTTTTTTTTTAACTCTCATAAAAACAAAACAAATTACTATACACAAAAAATTTTTTTTTACCCATTTCTACAGAGCCTTCGCAGATCCAGCCACCTGACAGTAGCTGTCACCCCGATGGGACCTCCCCCACCCCCACCGGCCCCCTCCAGGGCCCCACCAGATTGCAGCTTCTTAGAGAAACTCCATGCGGTAGATGAGGAGCTGGCCATCGGCCCTGAATGCATTGAGTCTTTTCAGGTGCATCTCACTTCACTCCTATTGTTTGTGTAGTTTCTATTCGCATTTCTATTTACAGTAGAACCAAGAGGTATATGGACATTTAAGTCACATTGAATGTAATTGCAAACAAATGATCAAACCATTTATTTTTACTATATAATTTATCTCATGCATACTGTGCCTGAAGCAAAACAATTCACTGAAAAATACACTACCATTCAGAAGTTTGGGGTTGGTAAGATTTTTTAACGTCTTTGAAAGAAATGGTCACCAAGGCTGCATTTCTTTGATCAAAAATACAGTAAAAACAGTAATATTGTGAAACATTATTACAATTTTGACATATAAGAGGTCTTTGTACCATTAAAACATCCTGCAAGTTTCATAGCTTAAAACGATCTCCTCATTATAAACAAAGCATTTATTTAATCAAGCTCCAAAAATGGCCCAGTTTGATGTTGCGGGATCTGTGACGTCACACGGGCAAATACATTTGCATATCATATGCCTGCCTCCAGAGCAAGACATCAACATATAGTTATACATTATGGTAGCATAGGCCACGCCCACTGGCGTTCTGTCACTTAATGGTTGACATTTGCCTACACCAGATGTGAACATCACATCAAAAGCAAATAGTCATGACCCCTTTAAATAACTGTTTTATACTTAAATATATTTTAAAATGTAATTTATTCCTGTGATGGCAAAGCTGAATTTTCAGCAGTCATTTCTCCAGTCTTTAGTGTCACATGACCTTTCAGAAATCATTCTAATATTCTTATTTGCTGCTGCAAAAAAAATTCTTCTCATTATCAATGTCGAAAACAGTTGTGCTGCTTAATATTTTTGTGAAAACTGTGATACATCCATAATACTTTTTTTCCATGAATCTTTGATGAATAGAAAGTTCAAAAGAACACATTTTATTTTAAATATTATTTTAAATATTTCTTAAAATGGAATCTCTATTTGGCATTAGACTCTCACTAGCGCTAATGGAGAGGAGAGCCTGATTTCATTTCGAACGCGATCTAAACGACCACTGAGAGACGTCCCTATGGGCCTGCTGGAGGCGGAGCTCCGTGCTCCTGACATCACTCCAGACATGTATGAGTTTGGCTCCGCCCCTGAGGACAGAGAATGGACCCATTGGTTGCAGGGTCTCATGACTTCAGATATGGAGAATGAAGGTACGGATGGGTCGAAATAGTGAACATGCATTATGCTTCCTTAGATGCGTTTCTCAAAAACGCTCTTATTCTCTTGCCAGAGGAGGGTGATGATGAAGATGATCCTGAGTACAATTTTCTGGCTGAAATTGATGAGCCTGATGTGGAGGACTATAGGAATGACAAAGCAGTGCGCATTACCAGTGAGTTGATTTGAGATAAATTATTGGCAGATCATTTGTGGCTAGTTTGATATTAATCACCTTCTTTCCTTTGTTACTCAGAAAAGGAAGTTAATGACTTGATGGAGGAACTATTTGACACAGTAAGGATTTTAATTCATATCTTATAATCTTAAAACTAAGGATGTGCAAGAATACATGTTTTCAAAATTGACTAGTCATCAGTTGCCTGATCGAAAGGGCCCAATGATTTCCACGATACGGAAAACACGGACGGAATCGCAGAATCCAGTCTTAAAAATGGATTTTACCTGTATATAACTTGGAGTGTCACGGAATACGTCAACATTTGGATTAATAAATCAAAAGTAGGGCTAAACACTTAATCAAATCGCTCTATGGACTAGTAAAAAGCATGCTTTTTAAAAATGAAGTCTGCCTGTTCGATGTGTCTTTGTGTGTAAATATTCAAATGTAAATAATTAAATTGTTATGCATTTCGTTGCATTTAGTAAGTTTTTTGCTATTTGTTTGATTGCCACCATTTTTTATTATAAATGTGTATTAAATCATAAACAGAATTCATAAGAATTAAAACAGACAACACAGAATTTCTGGAAAAAAAATAAAACAATTCATAGGGCACTATTATTGTTAGAATTGTAATAAATTGTTAAACATTATTTAAATTCAAATCATTATATATCCTTTATGATTATTAAAACGGAATCCAGAAAATTTTAATGAAAAAGACGGAAATTGGGAAATAATGAAAATATGCGGGGGGGGGAATTGATTTCATAAGGCCCTGCTGAACGATGAACTACAAAAGTAGATCAAAATCCTCGATAATCAGTTAGGTAGTTGTGGAACTGTCAAGACCAATCCCTACTTATAACATTCATCTGTTTTTCTTTTTCTCTGCTTAACTCCTTCTCCATTACCTGTAGTTTCAAGATGACGTAGGGGGTCAGGAAGAAGACGGACATGAAGAAGAAGAGGAAAAAGAGGAAGAGGAGAGTCCCCTGCAAGAGCAGCCTGGCATTCTGGAGAATATTCAGTATGTCCATCCTCAGTTTCACAACCACCACATCATATATTTAGATGACACAACTGATATACAATTGCACTTTGTGGTGAAAGGTATGAGGACCCGTTAGCAGATGTCTTGAAGCAGCGCTATCGTACAGTACGGGAGCAGCTGGCGGCTGTGAGGAAACGGAAGGCTCTGCTGAAGAGTAAAGGAGTATCTGGACCTCCAGTCTGCCCTCAACACCCTTCTTCCATCCCCATAACATCCATGACCCTGAACACAGCTCAGAAACTACAGCTACAGCAGCAGATCCAGCAGGTCTACAAAGATTTGGTCAATTTAAAGTGCAGCTAACAAACTATTAAGAGTGTCTCCTTTGACTTTTAATAATCAGATTCTTTGTCTTTAAGGAGATGTTTGGGAGTTTTTCACTGTTTTTTGTTTTGTTTTTTTTGGTCATGCAGCATGTGCAGCTCCTTGCGCAGTTGAACATGTTGAGCAGCTCAGTCAAGGGTCTGGAGACAGAAGCTTCAACAAGTAGACAGTTCCTGGTGAGACATACACACATATTTAAGAAACACCCCAGGATGTACACAGATACATGCTAATATCATTTATCGTTTTCTCTCTTCTCTATTGTCCTATCTCAGTTGGAGCTGCAGATGTTTGCCCAACGTGGAGAGCAGACTTGTGGTCCAGCAGAGCACGGCTTCTCCAGCATCTTCAAATCCTGCAACCTTCAGGGTGCTATTTCTCTGCTGGAGGAACTAGATCAATCACCCAAGGGTGACCCTACAGTCCCGAGGCCATGTTTCCCTGGTAATTTATCTAAATTTATCTAAAAATCTAAATTTATCTTTGTATACTCTCACGTATTCCCTTCATTGTCTGAAAGCCAAATAGTTTTAGTCAGTGTAAGTTATACTAAAGTTAAAGAAGTTTCCTTTCACACTTTTTTTGCCAATTGTAACTGGAAACTTTCTAGCGTTAATCTTCTTGCTGTTTGTTTGCTTGTTTAATTGTGTAGGATGTCAGATTCCCGCTCCTTTGGCCTGGTTGATGGCGACTCGGCCAGTGTTTCTCTACCCAGAGCTGCTTCCTTCAATCCAGCTACGCCCTTCTAGATTCAAAGGACAGTTTACTTCAGCAGAAGATTGGTACTACACTCATGCATCAACCTGAATCATTATACATTCTTTAAAAAGGTACTCAAACAACACTGCTTTACTCTGTCATCAGTCTTGTTGTTCTAGGTCATAAGCACTTAAGAACTACCCTACACCCACTGCAGATGACTTGTCGCTATCTGCTTGCTGCTAGAAGTGTTGTCAGTTTGAAATCACACATCCGTGATGCATGTCATAAGCCCTTTCCCAATGTCATCAAGGTGAGTGAATGAACACATATATAGGAAAAATTATCATGACATTGTGACAGCATTCTTCAGAGTCCGTTTAAGCTGTGCTGCGGTTCAAATGATGATGCATTATAAAATGTAATAATATGTGTTCAAATTATTGAAAGTTATGGTAAAGTGATCCTTATGGATTAGAGGGAAGAATATGTAGACCCACTTTTTTCAGTACTTGGAATTTATTGGCCAGACTGACTACACACATACATAAACACATGTTTAAAACTTGAGAAATTTGACTTAAGAAAAAAATACACAACAGATTTGCAATATGCATATTTATTGCAAAACTACATATTTCACCACATTTCAAGTTAGAATTTCCCTCAGATCAGACACTGATCAGATAACACAGAAGTATCTCCAAGTGTGAATCCGTGTGACCCCTGTGTGAACCTTTGCAAGATCTTCATGGGTAAATATTTCACCCTAAATGGAATATGAATGCACCATTAAGTTTTTTTGTCACGTTTTTCAGACATACTTTTTAGAGGGGAAATGCCCTTCCATGCCCTTGGCCTGTAAGAGGGTGAGTCCTTGTGAGCAGCGACCCCCAGTGGAGAGAGAAAAGAGCCTCATGCCTGATTGGCTCTCGGTATAACTGCCTATAATCCTGATCTGTTTTTGTAAATCCTTCTGTTCTTCATTTTCTGTATCTACCAAGTGGTGAAAAATCTGATTTGTATGTAATCTGCAACCTCTCTCTCCTGTAGAAAAACCTTAAGTGCATTTATGAGCATGTAAGAACGTTTAACCAACCATCTGAAAACTCCCAGACTACCGAATCTCCAGGTCCGGGACCAGACTGTAGTTTTACTCCAGGCATGTGTTACCCTCCCAGCCTTCCTGAAGACCTTGCTAAGACACTTGTACCTTCACTGCAGGGTCCATGCAAAAAGAAGAAAAACAAGACTGCTAAATCCATCAAGCCTTTAAAACCTCCCCTGTTAGCTGAGAAGCTAGAGGTGGTTCTCAACCAGTTTCCAACACTTTTACCAAAAGCTGTTACGGTTTCCCACCCTCCTCATCTTGCACCGGTTCTGAGGCCAAAACCGAATCTATGCTTGTCTGGAAATAAAACTGTGAAGGGGCCTGTAGAGAGAGCGATCATACTATCTAGCCTGTCAAACGTGTCTCCAGTGGGACGAAACCAAGATGGTGCAGTTGTCACTTTACTGACTGCTCCAGTCGCACCTGAACTGAGGGCTGTTCCTGTGAAAAATGCTGTAGAAACTCCAGTGGGTGTCTCTGGTTCTCCAATGAGAGCTCAAGTTGGTGCAACCCAGGGGGGCGTAATCATCAATTTACCTGCTGCTATGACGCCAGAGCTGAATTCCTGTCCTTCAGGGCATATAACTGTGAACCAAACTGCGCAAATAATTACCTCCAACATTGAACCAGCCACTCCCAGAGGGTCAAACCTCATCATTACTCTTCAACCACCTCCAGTTCCCAACACCTTAATATGTCCCACCCCAATCATAAAGACGAACGCCCCATTGTCTAAAGATCATATTAGTCAGCGCTGTGGCACACTGCTTAAACTTATACCGAGGGACTCTGGTGGTCTAGCTCAAGTATATCAAAAACCTCTTAATCGGTTTCTTCTCCTCCCTCCAGGCTATGTGTTTGCAAGCAGTAGCTTTGGCCATCAAACCTTAAAACACTCATCAGCTCTGAATAGCCCAGAGGTAAAACACAGTACGCAAAAGAGAACTCAAGATAATTTCCACAGCGCTGATGGGCCACAAGGAGGACCATCACAGATGTCCTCCATTCAAGAGTGCTTGCAAGAAACTGCATTAACAGAAGAAGAGCTGAATATTGATGATGGAGTTGAGAATGAGGTAGAAGAGTATGGTGAGAAGGACTCCAGAGAGCTGTTTCTCACTCTTTCTGAATCCTCTGGGAGTCCGACGCCCAGCCTCGACGGGGAAGATGCTGACATGGAGATGGTTTTGGGCAGGGGAGAGAAACTAGAGGAGCAGAAAGCAAAAGAAAGGCAAGGTACTAGTAGGCAGACTGGGGAGGAGGAAACAGGTGGAGCTGACAATGTTTCAGACATTCCATTTGTTTCAGTACTTCAGGTGAGATCATTTTTATGTTTTTCGTGACATCAATGAACGGAATACAAATTTTGTAAACCTTACAAAGAGCTCTCTCTCTCTCTCTCTCTGTTAAGATCCTGTCAATAATGTGTCCTGGTCATATTTCACTCCCATATTTCACTCCTTCTACTATTATTTTATTTTACTATGTTTTACTATTTACTTTAAATATAAATTATATTATGTATATTTATTTTATATTTAAATATTTAAGCATCGTATCTGATGGTAATCACAAAAAGCTAGTAAAATGTCTGTATACATAAATAAAATAGAAATATAATAATGTTTTAAATTGTCATAAATATACATGTTAAGGTCCTTGCTCACTGAGTCCGAAATTCTCATCCGTAATTTTCGCATGTTAAAAAATAAATACGTCACTAGTGTCAATCACGTTTACACACTACCTCCGAAACTTTGTCCATCATAAAAAAATTCAGATCGGGTTAGATTTTCTGTGTTTTTCGCATCCGTAGCAAGCATTTTGAGAGGTGTTTTGACAATTCAGAGCCACCGAATGACGAATACGAAAAAACGCATACGAAAATTTCGGACTTGGTGTGCAAGGACCTTTACATTGCAAAAACTTAATAGACATCATTTTCTTTAACATGATGTGTTCTCATGAGATTCATCCAGTAAAAGCTGGAGTTCCCATTTATGCATTTTGTATTTATGAGACTTTTTCATTTAATTAGTTAACCTTATCATTGTAAACACCAGGAAACTGTGGAGAAATTCTCACACATGGCCACAAAGACAAGATCTGAAAATGAAGGAATACCAGATGATGTTAAATTAAACCATCAACCTTCAGGTCAGTGCAGTCTTGTACACCAAAAACAAGATGTTATTGAATTCAGCACATTCTGTAGCTGTAAAAAATAGCTGTAAAAGTAAGCGGACACATTTACAGAAATGCTAATTAATGTGCAAATGTCCCTGTTAATCTAAATTGAATAAATGTGGCACTCTCAGGTGCCCATCGTACCCACACTGAGGAGATGGCTGAGGAGACCCCTTTTGTCCTTCACAATGGTGCACCTGATGACGATCCCTACAGAGATGCTAAAGATGTTGCCTTTGCCCAAGCTTACCTGGAGAAGGCAAGAAATATTTGGATATGCACGTATAATATTTATATGTGCACAAATAATAATTGCACAGTATTTCTGCCTGTCAGATTTTACATATTCAGTCTAAAATGTTCCAGAACTGTCTGTCTGTCCCTCTCCAGGTGTATGAGGTGTTGCAGATGGTGCCAGGGAAGGTGGACGAGTTCCTGTGTGTTCTGTCTGAGTTTGAGAAAGATCCAGAAAGTCGCACATCACTCGAGCTGCTGACCAGACTCAAGCCTGTGCTGAGCGACTGGCCTGAACTGCTTCAAGATTTTGCTGCTTTCCTGCATCCAGATCAAGCCAGAGAGTGTGGCATGGTAGAGGAGAATTAACAATACCTTCATATGCATGGCTAAATATAGCACACGATCATAAAATTTCATGTTACAAATGTGATGCTGTTCTTAATGTGTCACTTTAGCTGGCAGAACAGCAGGCGTTTGAGCGCAGCAGACGGTTTCTACGCCAGCTGGAGTGTACTTTTGGAGAGCAGTCAGCTCTCTACAGAAAGGTGGTGCATATTTTACAAAGGGGTCCATCACAGGATCTTGCTGACTTCAAAGAGGTACCAAAAAGGGCACAAGCAGACAAACAGTCCTACCTTCTTGTGGCATTTTTGCATGTCTTCACTTACTTTTTCTTTTCAGATAAAAACTCAAATAACTTTGCTGTTCCGTGATCACACTGACTTGCTAGAGGAATTCTGGGAATTTTTTAAACAGCTATACCCCCAAGTGCAAGATGAGGATCATGCAGACAATGTGTCCAATGTGGAAATGAATCAGGGCTTGGAAGAAAGCCAGTCCTGTCAGCCAATCAGAATTGTCATACCAGATAAAAAAGTGGAGCCAGTCAAAACAGCCAATAAACATAGAAGAAAAAGAGACAAACATGCTCAGGTACCACACGAGGAGACCATCTCCTCTTATAGGTCACTTTTCCTATATATTCAATGTCTATAGAGATCTCAAGCCACCTGAAATTGTGTTCTCCGTAATGTCTGTTTTTTTGTTGTTGTTGTTTTAATCTAACACAATATATAATCCTCATCTCTCTCAGAAGGCAGAAATAAAAAAGAACAAGGCCAAGAAAAACAGTGCAGAGTTGGAAAAGAAGGCAGCTGAAGCTTCTTCAGTGGACAGTCAACAGTCTTTATCTAATGCCACAGGAAGTTCAGTCTGTGCCAAAAATATCTCCCGCACACCAAATGGGAAAAAAGTAGTCCTCTGGACAAGGTTAGAATTGTTGTGCAACATTCATGTCTGATATTACACAATCGTTTATTTTAGAAGATCATTTAATTTCAGAAATATTTTTGCTGTTATCAGGGTTGTGTGCCATTCAGAACTGAATTGGGAAGGCCCTTCTAGACCTTAATTTAAACAGATGTAGCAAACAGGATGTTTTAATTAAAATTTAGATTTGAGATTAAGAATATAGATAAATTCATGTGCTGTAAATTCATCACATGTGGTCTCACTTTTGGATCCATTAGATTATTTAATTTATATTGTATTTATATTCTAACATTTATAATGTTACAAAAGATTTTAATTTCAAATAAATGCAATTATTTCGAACGTTTCTAAGAATCCTGAAAAAAAACGGTTTCCACAAAAATATGAATATTGAATCATGTAGTGGCTGCTTCAAATTCAGCTTTGCCATCACAGGAATAAATAACATTTTAACATATATTTACATATAAAAGTTATTTTTAATCGTAATAATATTTCACAATATAACTGTATTTTTAATCAAATAAATGCAGCCTTGGTGAGCATAAGAGACTTCTTTCAAAAACACAAAAAAAATCTTACTGATGCCAAAATTTGAACAGTAGTGTCTCATGGAGTAAATTATCAAAAATGAGTTCAAATGTATTATTTTTATCACTTGTGGTGGACAATTATAATTTTGTGCATGTGTTTCTTTGAATTACAAATCAGTAATTCCTCTTTCTGTCTTTTAAATTTAAATTCAATCCTATGGATTGTGGCCTAGTCTATTCAAATTCACAATAATTATTCTAACGGAAGCTAATGCTTAATTTCTGATTCTTGTGCAACCCTGTTTATTTATATTGGTAGCTGACTTAGCTGTGTACCTCTACAAAGTTTTAACACAGATTTAGATGTATATTAAGGTTATAAAATAAATGTATCTGTGCTTTGTTTGTGTGATGATAAGGGAGGCAGACCATGTAATACTGACCACCTGTCAGCGGAGAGGAGCCAAGCCAGCCACGTTTAATGCCATCGCAGCCCAACTTGGCAACAAAACAGCCAACGAGGTTTGAGCTCTTTCTTTCCCGTTTAGATGCTTTTTCTCACAAAGATCATGTCTGAGTCATATTTCACTTGATTTTATTAATGCCAATATTTCTTATTTTATTTTGGGGCAAAATATGTTCTTTATTTTCATTGGCAGTGTGCGGTAATCCATCTAACTGTACTGCAGTCAGGTCAACCATTTTAAGTCACATCTTAGGAAATCAACCCATTTTTCTTTTTTCTCTTTAGGTTTTTGAGCGCTTTCAAGACCTCATTAAGTTGTTCCGCAAATCCAGCAAGTTACATCGGACAAACCAATCGGACACAGAGCTCCAGTCCGGTACAATAGAAGATGAACCAGACTGAGATTAAAATTTTGTTGAACAATTTGAACAATGAGTGCAGGCTGGACCTGCTACCTGAATTGATTCAGAAGCAATGTAACACTTTGTTTTGTGTTACTTGAACATAAGAAACACCATATAGTATTAGGAAATGTGTTGTCCTTGGGACAAGATATATTTATGGTTCTATTTTCTCAAGGCAGACATAAAAAATATTGTGGAATTATTATTTGTGATTTTTTTTAAAATGACAGACAGTGAATTGTCTTTATTATTCATATTGTTTCCTGTTAATTATTATTACAATTATATGAATTGTTCTTGTATAATTTTATGTGAAGGAATATCACAAAATAAATTATTTAATTTATTATCGTGAAGAAATGACCTTTTTTTGTTCTGACTGTAATAGTGCAATAGTACGAGCCTCCCAGGAGGAGCTTTGATTGACAGAGAAATTCACCAATGACCGTTTTACATCTCATCAGCTGGAGAATTAGTAGCCAATCATCTCCTACTTCAGTGACACATTGTGTTTTCATCCCGCCCCTCACACGGGCACAGGCATATCGGTGGAAACCGCCCGGCAAAAGCGTTTTTTTTTTAGTTCAGTTTTGGTTTCTGAATTTGGAGAATTATTCTCTATTCCTTCCTTGATGGATAATTTTCTATTGCGCGGGGTTTTATGTGTGTTAGTTGTTTGTATGTTGAGCTCGTCAGCGCGTGGACGCAGTGATGTGCTCGAGCTCAGAGACGCGGACTTCGATTACCTCGCGCCCGAGCAGGAGACCCTGCTGGTGAAGTTTTATGCACCATGGTGAGAGAATAATGTTTCATTTACTCATACAAATATACAAATATGCAATTAATAATATTTAATTGTAAAATGATTATAAGAAGAGTGCATGCTTGCATTTGCAACTCGCCGTACGGTGCTGCTGGATGTGATGGCGTGAGCTGTCCATGGTGCCTACATACAGCTGACAGTTGCGATGCAAGCTCGGTTCTCATAAGAACATTTGTTCATTTTCATAAAGCGTTTTAAGGTTTTAGGAAAACCCGCAGTCCTGGGATAAGTAGCACCATTAATTTATCCATTGTTCTATTACAAGTTAATCATTCAGCAGCATTGTTGTCAATTTTTCCATAAATTCCAGCAGTTTTTGATTGTTTAGCTGCTCTGTTTTGTTTTCAGGTGTGGCCACTGTAAGAAACTCGCCCCAGAGTTTGAAAGTGCAGCTACTCGACTGAAGGGAACAGTAACTTTAGCCAAGGTGAATACAGTAGGAGAAGGAAATTACAATATCTGCATATCTTGGCTTGGATCACATTACAGGAATGTTCTGAGTTCAATACAAATGAGGCTGTTTTTAAAATGTGACATGCTGCCAATTAACACAGACAGTAATTTAAAATTTGTGGAAACAAAAACTATTTTCTGTTTACAGTGCTCTTAAAAATGGAAGTCAGTAGGGCAAGACATTTCCTGGGATAAATGGTAAAATACACACAATTTTGAAAGTATAGTCACAAGCATTAAATCTGATTCGTGTCCTAACCTTATTTGTGTAAAGTTATTTAAATCTTTCAACATCTGTCTTGAGTCATGACCGTGTAAAGCGCTGACTTTCACACAATGTGTGCAAGGATACCAGAAAGAGCAAAAGCCAGCCACACATAAAATCATCCTCCCCGTTTAGACAGCTCAATTAACACCTTTAGTGTTGAAGAATAAATAGAAGTATTTTAACAAAAATGCAAGCTTCACATTTCTATCTTTAAAACCGCTGTAACATTGCTATGCTTATGCTGTATGCTTTACTATAAATGTAGTTTTTACAAAATGAGTTTGAAATTTTTGTTCTGTGGTGATCAAGCATTGTATTGTGTTTATAGAGCTCAACTTGATTTGAACCAGCAACATTTCTTTAATGGAAACTGATCTTATGATCCAATATTAAGGAGCCTCATGTGATATAATAATGTTTATAAGTAGAGATTGCATGTTCTTCAGATGGTTTAAGGATCTGTGCCATTCTTTGTTCAGGTGGACTGTACTTCTAATACAGAGACCTGTAAGCAATATGGGGTTACTGGATACCCAACACTCAAAATATTTCGGAACGGACAGGAATCATCATCGTATGATGGTCCACGCTCAGCTGGTATTTGTTTTAAGTTTTCCTGTATCATTTCAAATGATGTGTGCCATGAATGCAAATTGGCTGGGGATGTCATAGTGGATTTATAATTTCCAAACAGATGGAATTGTGAACTATATGAAGAAACAGGCCGGGCCTGATTCTGTGCCTCTGCAAAGTGAGCATGACCTGGAGAACTTTATAAACAACTTTGATGCCAGTGTAGTTGGTAAGTGCGTTTTATTGGCTTTGTTTGAACTTACTCTCAAAAAAAAAACAAAAAAAAAATTATATATATATATTGTGTAGATTCAAAATATGTAATACACTCTAAATGTAATACCAAAATTTTATATTATGTACATTTAAATGCATAAATTCAGTAGATGGATGATTGGATGGGTGGATGGATAGATGGATGGATGAATGATTGAATGGATGGGTGGATGATTGGATGGGTGGATGGATGGATGGATGGATGGATGGATAGAGTTGTAATTGTGTGGGGACATTGAAAAGTCGTTTAATGCTTTGGAGTACAGATGCTAAATTGCAGAATGACTTGCTTCCCAGAAATGAAAAGTTGTTATCTAAAGAAGAATGATCAGATGTTATTTTTCAACAAGATAATGCTCCTGCCCAAGTTGGCTTGAGAACAAGAAGTGGTTTGAGAACAAGTCCATCAGACTCATTTTTTGGCTTGGTCAGAGTCCAGATTTGAACCCTATAGTGAAATAATTGGTCTCATATTAAACTCAAACGAACTGGGAGACATTTTTCAACTTCCTATTAAGTGTTTGAAGCCATTGACATTGAGTTGAACAACATTGACTCTTCTTCCTGTAAAAAGCATTCCTGGCTATTCCGTGCTAAACTACTTTATCTAAAGCATTTGTGCAATTCTTGTTAATTTCCTGACCAGTTATTTGTGATTAAAATGGTTTAGACCAGTAAATATTATAACCATTTTTGGCTTGGCCCTTTTTTTTTTTTTGCCCAGAGGTGTGGATGGATGGATGGATTGATGAGCATAATACATATTTTATTATTAATGTCTTGCATCGTTTCTTTTCTCTGTCTGTCTCTCAGGGTTCTTCTCAGGGACTGACAGCTCTCAACTCGCAGAGTTTCTTAAAGGAGCCAGTTTAATGAGGGAGAGTTTCCGCTTAGCCCACACCACAGACCTCCAGCTTGGAAACAAATATGGCGTCACATACGAGTAAGCAATGGGAGGAACTTCAACTGGTGGGTCGTGTCCCAAAAACTGAGGTCTGTTCTATTAGGGGGAAACAGCTGTCGGAAAACAATGATAAATGCAAATCAACTAACAATATTATTGTGAATAATAGCAAAACAAATAGGCTTATTTATGTTCCCATCACTTTTGCTGTTGATGTCAAATTTCATAATTAGAATCAGAATCAGAATGAGCTTTATTGCCAAGTATGTTTACACACTCAAGGAATTTGTCTTAGTGACAGGAGCTTCCAGTGCAGAAGAAAGTACAGACATAGTCCAGACGTACAAGAAAGTGTAATTTGGGAGATACACGCTAAATTAGACAGATGCCAACAATACAACTTAGTACATTAGGTTTGTTTGCATTAAAGATAAACTTTTATTCAGATGTAATAATTGATCAAATGTGATATGAAACAAAAGTTTTCAGAGGGAATGCAAAGTTTCTCAAACGCAAAACATTTGCAGGAGAACGCAAAATCATTGACGTAATTTTTCCGTATCCTTTTTTTCCATCACCATTTCCATTTAAGGGCTCTGTAAATGGCAGAGTGTAAATGAAGAAGATATTTTAAAATATTTTTTCTCCTATTTAGACTGTCATCTTAATTTTCAATATTACTGGATCTTTTGATTTTAATCTTAATATTTGATTTTAAAGAGATGTTTGTTCACTTTGGTTCAATAAACTTTTTTGGTACTTGTCCAAAGTAAAATCTGGATTCTGAAGCAAAACCAGCTGAGAACCATTGTTCTGAATCAAAGCTGACAGTTAAGCTTGTTGTTCAGGATAAAAAAATTGTAAAAGATTAATATTACAATTATTATGCACTATTAAAAATCTGTAAACACTCTGCCTGCAGGTCCGTGCTTCTGTTCCGACCCCCCAGACTGAGCAGTACGTTTGAGGAGAGTGTGGCACACCACACAGGATCAATGTCCGTCACAGGCCTGCGGCGCTTCATCAGAGACAACATGTGAGCAGACACTGATATGCCACACACTCGCACATAAGAAACACACAGAGAGCAGGTGCTGAGATGTTGATTGCTTTTGCTCTGTAGTTTTGGCCTTTGTCCTCACCTGACCAAAGAGAACAAGGATTCGTTTAAAAAGAGGGATTTGTTGACCGCCTACTATGACTTGGATTATCTTCGCAATGCCAAAGGCTCCAACTATTGGAGAAACAGGTGGGTCATTCAGAATCAGTGAGCGAATATGTTTATTACAAAGTCATGAAGTACAACCCCCAAATCCTGAAAAGTTGGGACAGTTTGTAAAAAGTTATAATATTAAGAATCTGTGATTTGTTAATTCTCTTTAACGTTTATTTAACTGACAAAAGTGCAAAGAAAAAAATGTCCAATGTTTTCACTGGTCAAATTAATTGTATTTTGTGAATATAAACAAATTTTGATTTTGGTGGCTGCAACACACTCCAAAAAAAGTTGGGACAGAGGCACAATAAATGTGAAAAGACTATAGGATATTTGAAACAGTCCACAGTTAGCAGGTCAACTGGTAGTACAGTAGGTGAGGTTATCTTGTTTGGGTATAGGGAACATCCACCAAAGACTCATGGGTCACTTTGTGCCAAATGTGAGAGAATTGTTAAACAATTCAAAAATCACATTTCTCAATGCAAGATTGCAAATAATTTAGGTCTTTCACCGTCTACCATACATAATATTGTGAAAAGATTCAGGGAATCCAGAGAAATCTCAGTCTGTGTAGGGCAAGGGAGGAGACCTCTGTTGAATGTGCGTGACCTTTGAGCCCTCGGATGGTATTGCATGAGAAACCATCATGCTACTGTTAAAGGAACACAACGACTTTTTGGGACTTTAGCTTATTCACCGTATCCCCCAGAGTTAGATAAGTCCATACATAACCTTTTCATCTCCATGCGTGCCGTAACTCTGTCTGACACACCCACCGCTAGCCTAGCTTAGCACAAAGCCTGGAGGTAAACGGCTCCAGCAAGCATACTGCTCCCAATAAGTGACAAAATAACACCAACATTTTCCTATTTACATGTTGTGATTTGTATAGTCAGTGTGTACAGATAACAAGGTCACATGAGACACAGCCTTCTGAGAATATAGTTCCCAGTATGTCTACGGTTAGAAGATGGCTGTGTCTCATGTGAATATAAACACTTATTGTAGGTGGACCGTAGTGATTCAGGATAAGACAAAAATACGGTTTGGAAAATGGATTCATGATGTACTCGCTCATTTTATAATTTTTGTCCCTCAGTTCAATATGTGCAACCCCCTTTTTCCTGAGCATGTTATTGGCCAAGACTTTCCATCCCTGGAACGAGCTTCTCGTCTATTACAATCCTCTATAATAAACAGTAGATGGCATCATAAAGCCTGTTTTTTTTCACAGATGATTGCTTTTAAAATATATTATTTGGGGTTTAAACCATTTTGGCCAAATAGAAGGAAAAAATATCAGGTACAGTATCTTTAAGTTGGTCATTGAAAACTTTGAAACTATTTTCTTTGTACTTTTGAGAATTTGACAAAATATCCCACCTTTTTCTGAATTTGAGGTTGTACTTGTCTGTCCTTCTCTGTCCCAACTACATTTAGAGTGCTAAAGGTGGCGTCTAAGTTCAGTTCTCAGGGCCTGTTGTATTCTGTGGCGAACCGTAATGACTTTATGGAGGAGCTTGAAGATGAGTTTGGTCTGGGTCCATCAGATGGAGCTGAGCTGCCGGTTGTCACCATCAGGACACGAACAGGAAACAAATACACCATGCGGGAGGAGTTTACGTGAGTATAAACACTTCATTATGATCCTGTTTTAAGGTTTTAGAACCTTTTTTTTTTGTTCTTAAAGGTCCCATTGCATGAAAATTTCACTTTATGAGTTTTTTTAACCTTAATATGAGTTCCCCTAGCCTGCCTATGGTCCCCCAGTGGCTAGACTTTTTGATGTGTGTAAACCAAGCCCTGGGTATTTTTGAGAAAATGAAAGCTCAGACGGGCGAATCTAGAAATCTTCCCCTTATGTTGTCATAAGGGGAAAGGTTACCTCCCCTTTCTCATCTTTGCCCGCAAAAAGAATTTGGCCCGCCCATGAGAAAATGAGCTGCGCGAGCGCGATATTGGTTTTTCCTCAAGAGACTTCATGGCTTGCAAATGAGTGAAGCATGGCAGTTGCTCAGTGTTTGGATGTACAAATGAACACAAAAGTATTTTTTTAGTTCCTTCATCCGAGCCTCTGAAGAACCAGTGGGTTATGTGAATTTCTGATGTGTAATTGTTCAAGTTCAGACAGATAATCTTTCTCTCAAAGTCGTTCAATACTGTTTATGCATCAGTAAATCAAGCCAGTGACTAAATGATCAACTTCATGTCGTTTCTCTTAGTAGGATGAAAATAATCTTACTTAAACTGTGATTAATATTTATACAGACAGCAATCAATCCCTTTCCAATCGGCCAAGCTGTCAATCACACAGCGTGAGTTTATCTGCCAAACACTTGCCAAAACTCTTTATGAAATCAATGACGCTGTTGCACTGCACAACGAAGCTCCTACTGTACTTACCTCATGTTTGCATTGGTGAAATCATTAGTGAGAGTGCAGAAACTGCGTTTGCAATGATAAGATCTTCATTGACGCGATCAACAGGCTGTCATCTGCTCAATACTCATCACTGCAACCTTTTATGTGATGGGAATAGACTTTATAGACTAAATACTTAAAAAACTTCTCACGATTCGTTAATCTCGATAGCTGCAATAGTAAAAACGTATAATAGCTGTAATAGTAGAAGTTTTCGAGAGAGTTCCACATGTAATGCTAAATATTTAATATGCAAACATGTCAGCCAATCACAGCAGTGGGCGTTTACACTGAAGTCTCACAGCTGACACGCCCCTTCAAACAGAGTGTTCAAATCAGAGGCTAAAATCAGGCTAGGAAATATGCCTTTTATTTCTAAATTATTACAACTTTTGATCTAAAAAACATACTAACATTATAAGGGCACCCCAGGAAACATTCTAAAATAATCAATGGGACCTTTAAAAGGAATTTGCATTAGTTGAGTAATTAGGTCATGCCATTACAAGCATCAACACCCAAAACACCATATTTCATTTTTTCAACCGAGAAACCGAAGCGTGGAGTAATCTGATCACTCCGATTTGTCATCAGTTGTTTTCTAAAAACTTTTTTTTAAAGAGTATTATATTATATTTCTTTCATATGATTATAACTTTGTTATTAAGTCAATTAAAATTGCAATTAATTCGTTTTTTTTCTCAAATGCTCTTCTCTTAAAAATGCAGTGAACTAACTTTTAACTCTTTTCCCTGCAACGTTTTTAGAAAAAAGTTGCCAGCCAGCACCAACATTTTTGATCAAAAGAAAGAACAGAGCCTCTGCTTTTAAATTTGTATTGTTTTTTTTTTAAGCTGAGAAAATACAGCTTACAACACGTATATACAAGCAATGCTTCTATCGCTTGTTTCTGCTTTTTCTTCGCCTGTGTTTTGATCCAGAGATTCTTTCAGAAGGTGTGTAATAGCACCTACTACTGGATAACAGTGACAACATGGATTGACGGAAAATTCTGTTTCAATGGAAAATTCAATCAATGGTGGGGAAAGAGTTAATGTGTTCACATAAGAGAAACAAATCAGTGTTAAACATTTAATCTCAAAAGTTATTACACTATTGTTCAAAAGTTAGAGTCTAATGCTTTCATTGGGATAGGATGCATTCAATTGATTAAAAGTGGCAGTAAATAATCATTTCTTTTTAAATCCTATTTTAAATGCATGGTGTTCTTTTGAACTGTCTACTTCTTATCAAAGAATCCTGATGGTTTCCCTAAAAATATTAGATGTTTTCTACATTGATGATAATAATAAGAAATGTTTCTTGAACAGCAAAATCAGCATATTAGAATGATTTCTGAAGGATCATGTGACACTGAAGACTGGAGTAATGATGCTGAAAATTCAGCTTTGCAATCACAGGAATAAATTACATTTTAAAATATATTCAAATAGAAAACTTTCACTGTAATATTACTGTTTTTACTGTATCTTTGATCAAATAAATGCAGCCTTTGTGAGCATATACCATTATCATACTTATTAACATATTAACATATTAATAAGACTGTTATCAAAATATTGTTTAAATATAATAATATTCTTCATTTAACTCTACCACAGCTAACATTGTGCTAACACTCCTACAGCATTTTGGTTTGTTATAGGCCTTCTAAGTCAGTGTGATTTAATTATGTCTGGTTTTAACTGTAAATATGAACCCTCCTCAGACGAGATGGCAAGTCTTTAGAGAGTTTTCTGGAAGACTATTTTGCTGGGCGACTAAAGCGCTATGTCAAATCAGAGCCTGTGCCTGCCAAAAACAACGGTCCGGTCAAGGTTAGTGAGATGTGTGTAATTAAAAGTCTTCATTTACAGTATCACTTCTCAGGCATTGACTGGAGTTGATGTTTGTGGGCAGGTGGTTGTGGCGGATACGTTTGAAGAGATTGTGAATGACCAAGAGAAAGACGTGCTTATTGAGTTTTATGCTCCGTGGTGTGGCCATTGTAAAAAACTGGAGCCCAAATTTACAGAGCTTGGAGAACAGGTGAGCTTCACAGACATCAGTGTATGACTTCTATCTCTTTCTGAATTTCTTCTGATCCTGTTTTTCTGGTTTCTATGGTCTTGTATGACTCTTAGCTGTACAGTGATCCCAATATTGTAATCGCCAAGATGGATGCAACTGCCAATGATGTCCCACAGGGCTATGACGTGCAAGGGCATGTATTCACATTTTATCACTCATCCTCAAATCTTTTATATTCATTTTAGTATCCATTGTTAATTTTTTGTTATTCTTTTGCAGATTTCCTGCAATATATTTTGCCGCTGCTGGACGGAAGAATGAGCCAAAACGTTACGAGGTAGTGTTTATTTCAATCATCTTATGGTGTACAATATGGCTATCATGTTCATATATTTGTCATTATGAACATTAATTCTTTGTATTTTGGTTGTCACCTTTCAGGGAGCCCGTGAAGTGAAGGATTTCATCAGCTTCCTGAAGCGCGAGGTGTCCAAACCTCTTGTCCTAAACGGAGTCAAGGAAGAGCTGTAAACATTAAAGGGAAAATTGATGTATGTTGTGATTACACCATGTGATTACACCATGATTTTTGTTCATAAAAAGTGGAGAATTCCGTGGAATTCTGCTATGGATCAGCCATGCATATCAAATCAAATTAATTGGCAACATTCAAATAAATAAAAATTCTCTCTAATTTATTTTGTCTATGTGTGATAGAAAATAGAGCTGATTGCTAATTACACTAGAGTCCTGTTTTTGTTGTTGTGGTCTTTGTTGCATGAGCTTCACTGCTTTGTTCTTTGTTGTTTTGATGCTTAGTTCCATCTGTGCGTTTACTGGTCCATCTGCATTAATTATTGCTGTTGTTTTAACATACATTTACAAAAAGACCTATATTCATGATTCATACTAATCCGATTTCATGCAATAGATGGAATGGTAATTGGTTTAAACCTCAGTTTGTGGAGTATCAGCATATGGAGCATTATTATGTTTATAGTCATAATTTCCGAGTCGCCCTGAGCCAATCATATGGAATTTCAAACTGAGCCGATCATATGGAATGGCATCTTTAACCCATGCAGGGTTGGACCAAAGTCCCTTAAAGTCTCTGCTAGGACGCAGTCTCATTTCGTTCAAATGACAAATTGCTACTCTAAATTCTGTTGAAATGGGTTGAAAAATTGGTTGTTTAATGATTATTTGTTGACTATTTATGTAGTTTGGTTGTGTATTTACAAAGTAAATGTTGTCCTGTCGCTTTAGTATTTTTTTTTCTACTATACGTATGCCTTAAGGTAAGAATGTTTGACATCTATTTGAAGCTTTCTGTTCAGCAATCCTTGGTAATCCTTGATGAACAGGAACAAAAGAAATTCAAGTGTTTATTAAAAGGAAAATGACTTTGGTCAGCTGTTTCTTTCATGTTGGAAACCAAAATATGTTAATCTGAGACTTGTTGCATGAAGCTGGTTTCATTTTTAGGGTTCATCGTCATGGTAACTTACAAAACACTGCTAACCTGCTCCAGAACAGGTTTTATTCTGGATTAGAGATTGCCATCCAAAACTGGTCCATTCAACTGTGAGTAAATGGGCATATAATCTGATGAAATAAAGTGAAAGTGAATAACCACATAAACTATCAAGTTCCAAAATAAACCATAAAAGTTTATGGTTCTTAAAAGAACCAGGATCTTGTACAACTTTTTGCACTCCATGGAAGCCATACAATTTTAGAAATGTATGAGTAAGTACATGACATATATAAACACATATGTAGGACTCTCACACAGCTTATAGGAAAAGACATTTATTGTGAATTCTGAACCCTGGTTCCTCAACAGCTGTAAAGAAAGAAAAAAACATTCAACAGGATCAAAAAAAATATATATCACTCACAAAAAAAAAAAAAATACATCCAATGCATTCAAAACTGATTTATATATTCTACTCTTATGCCTTTCTACCAGAAGAAATACTTTAAACAAGAAGAAAAACCTGGGCCCATACCAAATTAAAAAAACATCCTAATTGTGGTTCTGTGGTAAATCTAGTAAAAACTCTCTGAAGTCATCTTGACACTGGAGGAACTTAACAGGTTGGCGTCGTTCTGAAGAGAAGTGCAGGACTGATTGTATAAAACAAAACCATAACACTTGTCTAATTAAGACAGAGACAGTTTCCTGTTTGCGTTTGTCTTCCCATTTCTGGTCTTTTCTAATACATGCACTGAAAGCTTGCAGCCTGTCAACAAAGAACAGTCATAAACAATCCCAGCAATATTACTCAAACAAATCCCAAAATATACTGCCTTTTTCATGCAACAGCCATTTTAAAGTAAGCCAAATATCTGGTCGAACAGAGGAGGGGATTGAACGATGATATAACTGCAGTTTTGATGATCGATCAACCATAATATTTTATATTCAAAGTCTACCATACATTACACCATGAACTGATGAGATATCAATTCATGATGACCTTGTAAGTGAACATTACTTTAGTGAACTAAAACAAACAGGACCAGAGAGTGAGCAGAGCCATCCTACAGGAATCTAGCTTTAATTATAACTTTATTTTCTATGTGGAAGATAAGAACTGAAATTGTTTTACAAGGAAAACCCCATTTTCTGTACAGTATTTCAGAGGCAAGGTTTTCATTTCTCCCCAGAGTGTTTTATAGTCTCACTCTCTCCATATTTGAATGTTAGTCTTAGTCGAATCTAAAATTGTAGGAGAAGAGTGAAGCCATGTTGACGGACACACAACACACCCCATCCCACCCCATCCCGCCCTGCTCAGGTTCTTAGCGGATCGCTTTGACGGGACTCTTGAAGCTGGAGGCTGCCTGCAGCTGTAGCTGGTAAGCCATTGGATGAATCTTGAAACCATAAAGCCTGCAAGAGGAGAATGACAGTACTGAGAAACTAGGATGAAAATGAACCATTTTTTGCGATATCAGACAATTTAGGCAAAGCAGTAAGTGGCTGCCATATAAAGGTAGGACAAACCTGGGCACAAACTGGTTGGCAGGCCTCTTTGGCCGGTACTCGGGATGCACCATGAACAGCATGTGGGGGAAGCCAGTGCCAAAATAAGCTCCATCGGTGTGATGGTGCCTGGACGACTTTGGCGTGTACACATCCATACACTTAGGGCAGTAGAGCTTCACCATGGCCTCACCAGGTATGTCAGAGAGCCCTGGATAGAGAAAAACACAGATGGACAGATGCTACATTCACTCACTGTGGTGTACATCATGTGTCGCTGCGGTGCACACAGACCAGCTCTAACACAACCATATAGAGCTATTTAGCGAACTTAAGAAATGTCAAAATGTCAAAATGACATGGAATCAAGAAAGGATTGAATACAAAAAAAAAGGTAGGGCAAAAACAGATTTTGTCTATAAGGAATTCAGATTGAAGATAGGTCACGTTTCAGAAGCAACGAAATGCATTACTTTTTAATAAGGAAGCACCAACAAAGATTATTTTCAGCCGATAATAATTACAAGTTTCTTATGTTGAACGGCCGATGTCGACCTTATCTCTCTCTTTTTTAAAATACTGTTGTTTGGTTAAACAATACTATTAATATTACTATTATAGTAATTTTAAGTTATATTTTATCCACCAATTATATCTAAATATGCAATATTGAGGATTTTTCCTTATTTATCATTAATTACACTCCCTGCTTTTTTAATTGGTTGAACAATGGCAATATAAGCTTCTTTTTTTGCAGTGTTGCCATACATAGATGTATGGTGTATCTGGGGTTCAAATGGTCCTGTGTACATTCTTCTAAAGCATGAAAACTGGGCTGGTGTACCTTTCAAGTGAAATCAGCTAATACTGAAAAAAATATATAATAATCACAATCACAATAATCCCAAGTAAATGGGGTTAGTCACCCACCAATAGGCAGCATTGGCTGATTCTCACAGTAAACACGAGGACAATAGCCAAAGTCTCCCTGCTGATACTTCTCCAGCTGCAAGAGAAAACAAGCACATTCATATGAAGCCGAAAAAATTAATTGTGTCTTCCTCTAATGAAATGATAACCCTACGTACCATCTGGGCAATGCCACGGTTAGTAAGGATATAGCGCGCATGGATCAGTCCATAGAGCATCTCAGCAGCCTGCTCAATCAGGTCACTCTGGTTGGGGTTATCCTCCAGCTCCTCATCTGACACACACAATAACACCTCCATAACACAACTAGGAAATCACAATGTTTCAAGTTGGCATGAGACAAAATTATTTATTTTTCTTCTGGTGAAGTATTTCCAAGTGAAAAAGCTCATCAAACTATATAACTGCTGCCATGGTCTCATGTGAATGACAGATTGCTGGAGGGATTATTGACGTTAATGTGCTTGATTAAAGATTATGAGAAGACATTATTTGTTCATTTTAAATAACGATAACACACAGATAAATCATCTATAATAAATACTGAAACGTACTATAAAAAAATTGCCCATTTTGATTTCATGGTGACTAAAATAGATGGGGAAATGCAGGTCATCTCTAGTATGATTTAGAGGGTACAAAAGCATTTCAAACGCATTCATGATTTATCTGGATCATATTCAGATCAAGCAGAACATACTAAGTTAGGAATTTAAAAAAAGCATTTTTGCTTTAGGTAGACAATTATGACTATTACTAAATGTGTGCATTAAACAAGTAATTGTCCAAGATTCATGAATCAAAGCGATTCATGGATTTGGATTAAAAGATCTTGTCTAAAACAAAATTTTGAATGTGCCTGGTTGGTTGTATGTATAGCATAAAGTTCATCAGATGGTTGCACGAAAAGTTAAAGTTGCAATGTAAAGGAAGCAGCGACAGATCCATTCTTCTGTACTGTGACGTACAATTACAGAAAAAGTAACAAAAATGTAGGGCAGTGACTTCAACCAACAGTTGTTTATTAGATGGATGAAGATTTGAATGTGTAATGGCAGTTAATTGTAAAAAAAAAAAAAAAAAAAAGGGGTGGGTGACTAAATGGAGAAGTCCGGCATATGTCACCAGAGGGAAGGCTGACATCTCACTGGAAGATCGAATTTATAAATTACGAGCCCAAAGTGGGTTTGTGTCAAAAACTAAATCACTGACCAGGTTCCAGATCCAGGATCATGTCAAGGGCTTGTCTGTAATGGGGGACTTGCTCATTGAGTCCCGTAAGATTAAACTTGTCCTGAATGTAGTCCTCATCTACCTGTATGGAGTGAAGAGAGATATACATTATTCCAACAAATATGAAGATAATAGCAGGTTCATCTATTGTTCTCGAAAATGACAGATTACATCTACCTTAATTTTATGAGTGATTCAGAGACAGTTTACGAGGGTTTTCTATGTCAGGGGTTTAGGGACCTCGGCCGCAAAGGAGTAGTGGCTTTCGCACCGGGTAGTTCTAGGAACTAGCCACCATGGCGGTCCCCCGATAACTAAATTTTCTCCTAGGGCCATTTCCTTGGTTGCGTTCGCACGAGCAGTAGGAACTTCACTTACGTACTGATGCAGGGCTTTTATTTTCACAGAGCTAAGAACACCAGAGCCTGAGCACACAATGCTCCCATTCTTCATCTTCATTAGTTTACCATCTGTTTAACAGTCCTATCTAATTCTTTGTTGGATAGAACTGTTAAACCGGCTGTGTCATCGCCGACATCAAAGCCATTCAAATTGCCCCTGAAAGTAGACAACATGCACTTTTCAGCAATATACGGCTTATTACGGTAATTTCATGCTTTCCGTCAACAAATGAACGCAGCTTTCTGGCAGAGTGGGAAGGAAGGATTTGAACAGAGAGATATGAAGCGTGGCAGGTTAGAGTGTTTTGGATTGCATAAAATAATAAAAGAAACTAACAAATACATGACGAAAGAAGTGGTAGACAGCAGAAGAGGGGATTGGGATGATTTTTAATTAAACTTGGCAGGCAGATGGCCGTTTCTCTCTTTCACATATCTTAGCATGTGGTGTGTGCATGTGTATGTGTGCCTATGTACACATGCACTTGTATATGTGTGTGCATGTATGAAGTGTCCTGAAAACTCTGCAACCAAATGTCACAATAAATTCTTGTATATATATGTATTATAGTTCATTTTTCAACTTTAAAGTGTTAGTTTCTTTCGTTCGTGATTTTTCTGTTTTTTTCTAAATAAAAATAAGGCATATTATTAAAAATAATAATTTATTTTTGTCTATTTCAATTCTATTTACAAACTCACCACACACAGTAATGGTCAATAACTGTAATTTGTTGAAAGCTATTTTTCTTCTGAAAAAGATGACACCTTGCATTTCGGTCCATCGATCGCTGTTTTCCACGTTCGTGAATCGTGGAGTTAGTTTGTAGAGTATGTAAACTGTGTTCACATGGCTTTTTTAAAGGAACACTCCACCGTTTTTTGAAATAGGGCTTATTCACTTTCTTTCCTACATTTAGATAGGTGGGCAAATGCATTTTTGTCTCAGTGCATGCATTGTTTTAGTTTGACAGGGTCGGCGCTAGCTTAGCTTAGCACAATGAATGGAATCCTTTGTTGCCAGCTAGCATGTCCTGAGTAAAAGTGATATAAATTTTTTTTAAAACCCACCTAATTACTGCTTGTGGCCTGCGTATTCACAACAAGTACAAATAGTGATGCAGATTAACACTAGGCGATTTCCTAGGCAGATATTGACTTATATATTAAGGACAATATTAGGGGGAAGCACAGGCGAAGCACTGCTACTTGGGCGTGATATCTCTGCGCCCAAGAAGCAGTGCTTCACCTGTGCTTCCCCCTAATATAGTCCCAAGTCAATATCTGCATAGGAAATCGTCTAGTGTTAATCTGCATCACTATTTGTACTTGTTGTGAATATGCAGGCCACAAGAAGTAATTAGGTGGGTTTTTTAATTGTTTTATATCACTTTTACTTAGGACATGCTAGCTGGCAACAAAGGATTCCATTCATTATGCTAAGCTAAGCTAGCGCCGACCCTGTCAAACTAAAACAATGCATGCACTGAGACAAAAATGCATTTGCCCACCTATCTAAATGTAGGAAAGAAGGTGAATAAGCCCTATTTCAAAAAACGGTGGAGTGTTCCTTTAAATTGCCGGGTCCGGTTTTTCGTATGACATGCGTTCAGCCAATCAACGTACACTTACAATAGTTCCTATTGTGCAGGGTTAGAACCTACTCTGAAGTAGAAGATAATTTAGTCCCCCAAAAAGGTGTCCTAGAACCAAAATCATTCCCAGTTCCTGCAGTGCAAACACACCAAAAAACGAGTACTCCTGCTAATAGTTACAAGAACAACGGAAACGCTCCTCCAGTGCAAAAACCCCTAGTGACAGGGGGTCTGTGGAAAGTCTAGAGAAAAACTATAATAAATAAATTAAAAGATTAAAATAAGTAAACTAGATAAATTCATTAAAAAAATTATGATTATAATAAAATATTAGTTATTAACCTTAAATAGATTAAACAAAAAACAGATTAATTTAAACACATTAGATTAAAATTAAATAAAGAAATACGTAGAGAGTAGGAATAAAATATAATAATGTAACTTGACAAAGCAATTTCAGATTTATACTATTTATTTTTCAGTGTATAAATCGGGCATTTATAAAGATGCCTTTTTAATTTGAGGTTGGGGTCTGGGAAAGCTTGTACTTAGTCCTTTAAATTCTTTTATTTCTACACACACATTATTACAACTTCCATTGTCATCTCAAGAGGGCGGTGCTCGTGTCTGATAAGATTTCAACCCTGTAGCTTATTTCTAATCAATATTTACGCTCCCTGGTGTGCCTTTTAATAGCTATTATACAAAATAAACGAATACAAACCTCACAGAAGAACTCGTTTCCCCGTAGACCACAAAACCAAGAAATCCACGACACTTCCTCTGAGCTACTCATGTTGGGAAACTGTAGACGAGATGAGAGCAACATTAAGCGAATAAAATAACAGATACAAAGACTATTACTGCCTAAAAAGGGTCATTTTCTAATGATGATATACAATAAAAATTAGTTCTAATCCTGCGTTAATATGTTTAATGCAAGTACCGGTTTATAACAAATTGACTGTTTTCACGTAAACAATTGACTGGACTGGCCTGACGCACGCTAACATAGCCTGCTGCTTAGGTTTTTTGTGTTATCGCCGAGTCAATAAAATACATATGGACATTTTTTTTTAATCCGCAGTCTAAAAACATTGGTGCGTTAAAATGACGCGTTTGTATCTTGTCAAATGTCCATTTTGTAGTTTGTGTACTCAGCTAACGCAAGAGGAGCTTAGCATGCCGCTGCTAGCTAATACTTAAAACTAGGCCGCAGCAAATTTGCCGACTGCCCCTAAACATTTGTCAAACAAATATTGTGCTAACACGTAAAACTAGCAACGAAATCGCATGAATAACTGAAAACCACACAAATATCGAAACTACAACATATTTCTGTCCATTACATTGATTAAAGCGCTTATTCGTGTTACCTCAAGGATCTCCCGGGGTCGATGTTAGCCGCAGCGATACAACTGCACGCTGATTGGAGGCTTCTGCTCTACGGCACGTGATCATAAGGTGGGTCACTTCCGCTCTCTCAATCCTGATCTAGTAGGAATTGTAGTCTTTATAATCTTGAGTTTTTCCACATTCAATGTTATGAATTTTAGAATAAACCAAGTACTCATTTTATATATTACTATAATCATATATTGACGTAATCGAATAATACTGCAAAACTGGCATTTAAAATTTATGTTAAGATATGCAAATATTCTTAATTCTCCTTAATCCTTCTGGAATGCGGCAAAACATTTACTCAATGCATTTACTTTATAGAAAAATGTGTTCATTTTAATTTAGGTGTAATTATATATAAATATACATATATATATATATACATATATATAAATATATATATACATATATATATATTAAATCAATGAAATGACAATGGACATGGTAAGCAAAAAGAAAGAAAAAATACTTTAATCCCCTTTTAAAAACTATTAATGACACTATGTTGGTGAAATGAAGTCAAACCACAGATCTTCCATTTAAACAAAAGATTTTTATTTAATTTTTTCTCTGTATACTTTTTATTATAATAAGACACTTCTCTGCTTGTACATTGCTCCCTTGAACTTAAAAATGGCAACAACTGTGTGTGGGAATGTAAGTTGGGGTAGACAAACTCAGATGCATACCAATATACATACATGTGTGTATATCAAGGTTCCAATAATAAGCCATAGATGCTAGGACAGCAGTAACAACTCCAGGTACCTTGGTATAGTTAGAAGTATAATACAATCTCTGAGTATTTCAAGGAATACACATTTCTATTCAAATATTGGTACATATAATGTGACCACAACAACGTATTAAGTTTAAGAGGGATGATAAACAGCACTGAAAGCCTATGAGAGAATGGCTTCCAACGAATAGACTGACCAAGCTGTATCGGAGGACGAAACCATGCTTGGTAAAATGTCTGCAAGTAAAGTCAAATAAACCGATTTTAGTTATTTTCCTTAGTAGATTGGAAAAAAAAATATATATATTGATTTAACTTTTTTTTTTCACTGCACTTCATTTGGATTAACATATACACACAATGTATATAATGAAAATATCCTAGATAAAATAAACATCCTAATAGTGTCAGAAAAAGTGGGCAATTGAGACTCATGTTCGCCTTTCACAAAGTGTTCTATCCTCAAAAAAGCACATTACATGTAGAGATCAGATATAAATTCACACATACTTTTTAAATGCCCTACTCACACAAACATTTCATTCAAAAGCCCTACATATTTCAAAGCTATTCATTAGACCAAGGCATTCCCAGAAAACAAACAAACCCCAACTTACACCATTAGGATACAGATGCTGGTCAAAATGAGGAGGGAACAATGCTTTGATCCGTTTCTTTTAGACGTCAAGCATTTGTGGTTTCTTGTTAACCTGGGCTCAGGCTCCCTGGATGGGTAGGTTTTGTTTGACGTCAGGCATATTGCACATTGAACCAATGTCTTGTTTAAAAAAATTTGTAACACTACTCAAAAAAGGGCCACAGACTCCTTGGCATTGACTTGTGTCTCAATGAGATGACTGGTATATAGAAGATCAGTCCGAGGATGTAAGCAAGACATTTGCTCATGTTCTGATACATGTTTTGAAGGACTTTGGGAATACACACAGGAGGAAGAGCTTGTGTAAGTTTCTTTTGTTTAAAAAAATTAAAAAAAAAATTAGGGAATTTACAATGCAGAGGGTGGTCAAAGAGGGATTCTCTACACGCCCAAGAACTGGTAAGTGAATATAACAATAGCACAATACTTTTCATGTTCAATAACCTGGAACTGCAGTATGACACCTAGTCAAATAAGATGCCCAATATACAGCTAATCATTTGGAGAAAAAACAAAACAAAAAAAAACAATAAACAATCTTTAATCTAAAGGAGATTTTAGGAGTTTACTGGCTTAATATAAGTGCAAGACAAAAGAAAATCTGTAACGCATGTTCTCAACAAAAAAAAACTAATTTAATGAGGATCTGACACTTAGGCCAAGAGTCATTTGGTTTGCTCACAACAGAAATGGCCTTAAAACAATGTGATCCATGTAGAGGAACTTTTAAAGGACCTTCATTTAAGATCACTGTCCAACGATATAAACATGTATAATGTGCACTAATAGTCTACAATTCCATGCCGAGGCCAAAACCACTAATGAAACTATTTGAAAACCCAAAGCAATGAGCAGAGAAGGCCTGTGACTTTAACATAAGGAGGAAAAAAAAAATACACCATGTTGTTCTGAAAAAGTGGGCATGACAGTGATATAAAAAAAAAAAAAAAAAAATTGAGCTGTGGTGTAATACTTAGTGGGGCAAGCACAGTAGTATGCAAGATTGAACCAAAAATGAAGGGGATTCTATTTAAAAATACATTTTAATGACCTGCTTTGCAGAAGAAAAAAAGATATATCCTCACCTTTAAAGAGAGGTTGAAATGGAAAATGAACATAGAGAGAAATTCAAAACACAATGAGGGGAAAAACAAATATATGATACATTTGTTCTCATTAAAAGATTAACTTCCAAAATCCAACATGTGATGTGAATACACAAGTACATAATATCAACCTTAGCTTTCATATATACTTCAAGCCACAGTTCTTACATAAATATATGAAACGTGCCCAGCATACATAAACTAAGCACATTTTTGTCAGGTTGATGTAATATTGTGCTTGTATATGCAAACATAAATGGGTCATGTGGTTGAATGCATTTTCAGTCAGGAAATACTTCCATTAAAATGGGGTGTAGTATGTAAAATCTCAAGAGTAGTTTAGGATCTTGGGAGTGTGAAAGGACACAAGAGTGTGAATTTCCAATTAAGGGACAAAAAGCTATAAACCAAAAGATCTATAATGTGTACATGGTCTGGGTAACTAATCTTTTACAATAATAAAGTGTTATGTTAAGGGGGTAGATGTTTTACAGAAAAGAGTGGCCAAAGATAGAGGGATGCATTTTAAACATTTCCAAAAAAACAAAACATCACTTCCTGTTCTTAGGAGAGGGCCAGTTTCCACGCCTCTCACCACGATTGCCCCCGCCAGCACCAGCTCCACCCATTGCCCCACCAGCGCCGGGCGGACCCCTGGGACCTCTTCCTCCACCACCACCACCACCGGTATTCACCCTTCTGTTCTGCCTCTCCATTCCAGGGCGCTGACTGGAGAAGCTTCTCTTGCTGGTGGCCAATTCTTTAGCCGTCATCTCTCTCTCGCCACCACCGCTGTTGCCTCCACCACCTCTTCCTGATGGATGGTGGTGGTGATGATGATGATGCGAAGAATAAGATTTACCTCCTCCTCCACCCTCTCTTTCTCGAAACTCTGTGAAATCACTGCTTTCTGAGGCAGTTTCCCATTCCTCATTGGCCTGGTCAGAGTTCTGGTTAGAGACATCAGGAGATTTGGCACCCCCAGCTGGGTTATGGTTGTGATGGTGCTGAGGGTGTGACTGGGAGTTGCCCTGGTAGTGATGGTGGTGGTGACTATTGAAATTTTGATTTCCACCCCCAAGGTTGCTGCTATTATTATTATTGTTAGAAGTTGCAGACACACTGTGGTTTGCATTTGCAACAGCTGGGGCAGAGGCATTGGGAGTGCTGTTGGTTTCTTGCAGGGAATTCTGCAACGGTGAAGCAGCGTGCTGCTGTTGTCCAGCTATGACTTCAATTCCACTGCTTCCATTTATACGGGCTGCATTCTCTCGCTCTTGCTTAAGTCTGCGGAATCTGGGAGGCTTGTCCTGCTGATGCTGGGATCGTCCGTGGCGCCTACGACGAGGGGGCCGCTCAAATCCCCTGTTAGGGAAACTTCGTCCATCTGGGGTAGACAGAGGAAGAGTCTGGTTAGGAGCACCAGAGGAATTTGAAGGAACATTACTTGAGGGCAGAGGGGCTCCAACACTTCCATTCTCAGTGGACCCTTGTTGGATAGCTGTAGGCACAGAGGGATTAGGTGCGGAGGGATTTGCACTTTGACTCTGAGATTGATTCAGGTCTGCAGCTTTCTTCTTGTCACCATTCATTCCACGGCCTGAATCTTTAGGAGGGGATGGCTGTGAGGATGTATGCTGCTTTCGCACAGTTGCAGATTTTGTAGACCAGCCATGAGAAGCAGAGCCAGGTCCAGATCTATGTCCACCAGACACTCCAGCAGTGCCTCCACTTCTATGGAGACCCCCTCCAGCACCACCTCCACCTCTACCACGTCTTGATGGCACTCCCCTTGGAGTGAACACTCTAGTCTGGGAGTTTCTGATTGGAGCTGAAGAAGATGAAGGGCCTGTTGTAGAGTTCTCTCCTCGTGTGCCAGTCTTGGTGTTCAGCTTGCGGTCTTCCTTGTCAGAGTGAGCAAGGTCACTACCAGCACTCTCGCTGCCTGTTTCAGATCCCCGTTGTCTCCTCCTCTTTGGCACCTCTTCATATTCAGAGCCTTCACTTCGAGTCTCACTTCGGTTCCTAGCACGTCCCGGATTTGGCTGAGAGCCCCCATGTCCGTGCCTACCACTGCCAGATGATGCCTCCCGCTTGTATTCTTGATTAGAAGGTGCATGGTGGTAGCCACTGTTGGTTGCTGACCTATAGTCCTTGCTGCTTCTGCCACCTGCTTTCCCACGGCTGCCTCCACCTGCACTGCCAGTGTAAGTGCCCCTGTAGCCTCGGCCTCGGCCAAAGAACTCTCCTCGGCCACGGTTGGATCGGCTACCTCTGGATGAGGATGCATGGTAAGTTGTGCTTCCTCTTTCAGAAGAAAGCTCTCGTTCCCTCCTGGAATGAGGAGCTGAATAGCCAGAATTCTGAATGGAGCTTTCTCCGTTTTTGGATCCTTTACCTGTACCCCCAGTGTTACCTCGCTCCTTTCCGCCAGTTCTGGGTTTATTTGATGAGACTGCATCATCTTTCCCACTGGGTGCTGAGGAGGCTTGAGCCCCAGATGCTGATTCTTGTTTGGTTGTGGTCTGGCTAACATCTTGTTCTTTATCTTTACCAGAGCCTCCAGTGGTCTTTTCTCCTCCTCCTTCACCACCCTCTCTTTTCATCTCTTTAAGCACTGGTCTCTTAATAGGACCTGCTCGCTTGACTGTGATGCCATCTGACTGAGTAAAGCATTTGTTCTCAGTCCCCTGATTTGCGGGTTCTTCAGTATTTCCACTCATTCCAGAGCCTGCCTTCCTGTTATGGGTTGAGCCCCCACTCACGCTACTGCTACTAGGCCTCGGGCCCCAGTGTGTCTCAGTTTTGTGCTCCCGAATGCGAGGGTTGGCTTTAGGGTGATGGTGCTGCACAGAATGCTGTTGGGGCTGATTATGTGCATTTCCCATCTTCTCTTGTTTCCTTCCTGAAGCATGAGCAGATCCAGTATCATGCTCATGCTGTGGTGTGACTTGATTATGTAGGGACTGTTTTCCACTGCCATCTTCTCTAGCTGAGGAAGATGATGATGATGACGATGAACAGGAAGAGGAGAGGGACGGCTGATGGAGTGGAGGTGAAGGGTCACTCTTTTTTGGCTCCCCCACTTTTTCTCGCTCCCTGCCATTCTCTTGCTTATGGGGATGAAGAGTGAAATGAGGAGGATGAGTGGGAGGACCATGGTGTTGGAGATGTGAATTGGCCTCCAAGGAAGAGTGATCAGAACGGCCATTACGATCATAATGGGGATGAGGAGTCCCCCAGATTTGGCTCTGTTGACTACTCTCCTGATGGCCAAAACCATGCAGTGTCCCTCCACTGTTGGCCCTTTGCTGCATGTGGGGGCCCATTCTGGATCCACTGTCAGGGTAGCTACTGTAACCTCCTCGCCCACCCATAAAGGGCTGATGATGGGTATGGTGGCTAGCACCCTGGCCCCCAACTTGAATCCCCAGAGGTGGTGGGGTTTGGTTGGATGAGCCCGATGGAGAGCTGGGAGCCACACCAGGCGGCTGAATGGAAGCCGTTCCTCCCTCTCGCATACGCACTGGAGGAGTGTCACTTCTAGAAACATTTAAAAAAGAAAAAAATGTCATGCTTATAAAAAAGTAAAGAAAACTCTAACAATATACTATAAAAGAACAGTTTACAAATATATTCAGCATTAAAATTCAGGAATAAAGAATTTTAACTCAAGCTGTTAAGTTTAATGCATTACTTTGTATTTTAATATAAAAATGTTTGAAATGGCATCTTGTTACCTTTGACCTTTGCCAGCCTCCTCTTCCTCAACAGCTTTCTGCCGTAAAGGGGAGGTTAGACCTCGACCCTCAGTACCCCCAGGAAAAACTTCCGGTCCCCAAGTCAGTTTGGGATCCATGGGTGGTGTGCCACGATGAGGATGAGGGGGTCCGCTATGCTGCTGTCTATCAAACGGATCTGACCCAGAGCCACCTGAATCAGAACGTTCTCGACTTATCAACCCTGAAACACAAAAGCCCTTATCATCCCTGGACAAGACACCTGTCTAATATTTCACAGTTTATCTGTTTTTTTTTACTAACCAGAAGGATGCATGCTGGGAGGGTAGTAATCCATGGGTGGGGGACGTCCCTGCATCATTCGGGGGTCCATATATGGCATCATCATCCAGCGGGGATCAAAGTTCATAGGCAGAGGTGGAGGGCGCCCCATTGAGCCAGGGGGGTAAAGGGTTGGCTGTTTAGGCCCAGACTGCGGTGTGGTACCTGGAGAGGGGCCCTGCTGATTCTGAGATTGGGACTGAAGCTGATTTTGGGCAACCTGGTTATGTTGCTGCTGCTGCTGCCACTGCTGCTGCTGTTTGAGGAGTTGCTCCTGCCCACAAATGATACAAGCCATGTTTTTTATTGAACGTTTTTATTGTTTGTCAGACTTTAACCTCAGTCCCGGAGTATAAAGAAACACAGCTTTTATTGTGTTAAAGATATTTTATCTTTAATACACTAAAAGCTGAGATTTTATACTCGGGTACTATGAACTATGGAAATGCGGACTCAGTCTGATGGAGATTAAAACAGGTCAAGCAGTTTCTGGCACATGTGTATAATATAAGGATGCTAACGATTAATCGACGATCGATTAATTGTTGATAATAATTTAATCGATAAAACTTACATGCGTGCTGGCCAACCGCGAAACACAAAGCAGACACAATGTGGCACAAAGCAGACACAATAAAAAAATTAAGTGAGCGCGACGGAGTTATGTTGTGGACCATTTTACTTTATAAAAGGCAAGAGTTACACCTTCACGACTACACGTTTGCTTGTGCATTTGCACCGTTGTTATGCTTGTTACCCTTATTATGTTTATTTTGTGTAGGCCTTGATCTGATTGATCTCATATAGGATGCATTTGGATTCAGATTGTATATAAACATTGTATATATTATATAATGTATAATAAACAAACATTGTATATAATGGATATGACTTTTTCCATATTTAGAGACAAAAACATGCAGGACAAAACAAACCTGTTGTTGTCTCTGAAAACGTGGAGGAAGAGATTTTTGATACTTGGAAAAGCCCTGCCCAGGTGGACCACTTCCCTGCCGTCCTGTTCCACCAACACTTTCAACCAACTTCACAGAGTCATCTCCACCTCTAGGGCCACGGATGTGTGGCCCGCCCACCACAGGTTCCTCCTTGGCATCTCCAGGAACTGGGACATCCAGGGATTGTGGATGCTGGGTGGCTTGAGGCTGCAGAGCCTGCTGGGACTCTGAATGAACAGGAAACACATACTGAAATGGTTTGCTCATTTTCTACAACAAACATTCATCAAGAAAAGACTACCACGTGTCAAAAAGATGAGGAAGTGTACCATTTAATGAAAACTAACCAGTGTTGGAGTCATGGCTGCTGTTGCTACCAGCCCTCTGTCTGTTATTAATATTCAGTCCCAATGTTGTACCGCTTCCCTGAACAGATGACAGAGGAGGTTCTTCAGTGTCCACACAGGGTGACGATGGCTGACTGGCATTAGGAGATGAGGCAGGCGCAGACAAGGAAGGACTAGGGCTGTTGGCTGGAGCGTCACTGGGGCTGCTGGGTTTCACTGTCTGTTGCTGCTGCTGTTTTTCATCAAGTCTTTTGAGCTTCTCAGCACAGGCAGCACGGCGCTCCTCCTGCATTCTCCGTTCCTCCTCTTCACGCCGACGACGGGCACGCTCTACTGCAGCAGAGATCTCGGTTGACGACTGCTTCCTTCGTTGCCGCCATGTCTCATCCTCATCCTCACCCTGTTGCTGGGGGTGCAGGGCATTGGAGGGAGGAGGGGTCGGCCCACCAGGCATCGCCCCCACCTGCTGCTGTGCCTGGGCACCGTTGGGCTTCTGGGGGGCCAGGATGGGGCCAGAGATTGGCGACTGGTTAGAAGGCCGGTCCTGTTGACAGAAAGTGGGTTAGTAATTAAAGTTCACCAATGTAACCACCATCGTCATTAACACCAACATGCTTTTGTTAGAGCTTGATGTCGCGTCCGTCCTATTTCTTGGACTCCTACCCCATGTACCTGGCGGTAGTAGGAGCAGGGCCCTTGTCCAAGAATTGGACCTGGTGGGAGGGAGGGCTGCTCCCTTGGACTACCTAGTCCAGGCCTACGCCTCTGCATAGGGGTACACGTATCAATCAGTGAGTCATCCAGGAAACACCACAAGCATGTTCCTGTCCTCACAGTGACTGCACATTATTTGGCAAATGCCAGTGGTACCACTTAAGGCTTGCACCTGGATTGGGAGATGGGTTTCATACCTGATAAGAGCCAGCATTTGCTTGGCTGTTCCAGCTGCTTCCACTCTCCTCAGCCCAGCCTGGCTTGCTGGAGGGGGATGCGGAGCCATCTTCAGCACTGGAAGGAGGGGTGCGGCGCGAATCCCCTCCACTGTCGGATGCCCGGGATCGTGAAACTGGTGCAGGTCCATCTTGGGATCTCTGCTGCTCCCTTGACTCCCTGTGGCAGCAGAATATAAAATATCCAAAAAGGACTTCAATGAGTGAAAAGAACAGTTAAAGTAAAGTAATCAACCAATAAGAAAACATTTCGGAAATGTTTACCGGGTTCCATTTTTGTGTTCAGTCCGTTCTTCTTCCCCATCATCCTCTCCTTCATCATCGCTGAACTTCAATTTTGCAGAATAGTCAATTTCCTCCTGGGCTCCTGAGAACAAAGCAAATCATCAAGAAAAGGTTATGACACTGTAGTTATATGTTATACCTCCAAATCAATACTGAAAAGACAAATAAATTGACGTCTTTAACATTTTCTTTTCTTTTTATTAAATACTCTGCAACTGTCATTTATTAAACAATCACAAGAAACACAGTCTGCTTGTATGCAAGTTACCAGTTTCATAAAGTTACCCAATTATGCAAAATATAACATAAATCAAAAGAATTTTCTACACTCTTAATATGTCAGATGAACTGAAAGCTTTGCTCTTACCAGCCCAGCCCTCATCTCCATCATGGTCCAGCTCATCCAGCTCCTTCAGGTCATCCTGTTTGAGGATGGATGGGCGTTTTACCACTTCACCCCGGGGGCCTCCAGGTGGCCGCCCATCTGACCCTACTCCACCCTGGGAACGAGAAAACCTGGCAAGAAGTCAGAAGAGCGTTAAGGAAGTCAACTAGATAACAGTGGAAATGAATATTAGTAGTATTTCTACTCACTTAGAAATAATCTACTCGCAGAACTTACCTAGGGGCCTCGTTTGGGGCTGGGTACCTGTAAGGTCCCTGTGGACCATAGGGGGGTGGAAAGGGCAAGTATGGTGGATACATCTAGAGATAAAGATGCAGACAAAACAGAAAGGCTATGAATGCACTGAACAAATGAATCAATACAAATTTTAGACATTTTGCCATTCTCTAGAGATGAGCCAAGATGAAAATTTTCAAACTTACGAAGGGAGGCATGATCCCTCTGTAAGCCTGGAATTGCGGGCCAATAGGTGGCTGGGGGAGGGGAAGTGCGGGGTTGCTGGTTGAGGGAGTTCTAGGCAGCCCATGAGAGGATGCATTCTGCTGTGGGATGGGAGGGGCCCCAGCAGCACCCTCCATCACCATATTTCCCCCAGCACCGCCCTCCGCAACTGCCTCCCCAGCCAGGGTGGGTGCCAATGCCCGGCCCCCACCATCCCGCCAACTTGTTACGTCTAGAACAGAAAGCAAAAAATTGTTTATTGAGAGTCCGCTGAATGTGTGAACCAAGAAGAATCAGAAGCATTAGAATTGAACAGATATAATATGAATACCACATGCTCCAAGACAAATCACCACAACAGTTATAGAAAGGAGAACAGGGAACTCATGCTTACTCTGGGGGCGGAGGCTTGGTCCTGGCCCATACCACTGATCTGCAGTGGCCTGTTCTTTGCCAGCTTTGTCCTGGTCTCCAGCCGCCTGCAGGGTGGGAAATTCCTCGCGAGAGAATGGCGACTGTTGGTTTGATCCCTTTCCACCTGTGAAGAGAGCAATGTTTCAAAAATAACAAACTGACATTTTGGACTTCAACAATTATAACTTTATATTTCTTAATATTCCTAACATTAATTTATATTATGTAAATTATTTTCTTTAAAGAAATGGTTTATCCAATAAGTAAATCCTGCTGTCATTTACATACAACATTTTTAAATCTGTTCCACACACAATCTATATATAGCTTCAAGGGTAAAGAATGCAAAAGAGTCAAGTATTGTAAAAGTAGTACATACAACTTGTACATGTTATACTTTTATATCAATTCTTCATCCCTTTGAGACTTGAAGACATTAGTCCCCATTTTTTAATTGCATGGAGAAAATAAAGTACAAAACTATATTTTTTTTTTATTCTTGTTTCTGTTCCAAAGAAGTAAGGATGTCTCATTGAAAATGTAAGAGTGAGTAAATGACAGCAGCTATGTTTCCATCCACCTATTTGTTTGCGCATTTTGGGGTATCGCATAATAAATAAATTCTAAATTAAAAAAAATGCGCATAAAAACGTAATCTGAAAAACTACGATGGAAACATTTACCGAATAAATTCCTCGTAGCGCATCAAAAAAGACATGACTAGACGTGCCGATATACAGTAATACGATATAACGCAATAATGAATATGCACAATATTGTTATTGAGGGCACTTCAAAATATCGTGAATAATTATTTATCACGAATTATTAACATTTTTAGAAAGCATTTTAAGAAAACTTTCCCCACCAACTGATTAAAATGCACAACATCACTGTATGTTGCGTCAAAGAGGCATGCATGCACTGATGTAAACAAGCCCAACATGCATGAGAAGCACATGGCGGAACCAAGCGGCAACATTCTAATCTGAAAAATGAAGCCTACCCGGAAGTGCGAAAAACTGCAATACATCGAAAATCCGCTAGGGGAAGGTCCCAAAAGGGAGCAAATGTCCATACACCCCCATGTTAAAATGTCCGTTTTCACAGCATAAATTCATGTTTTTACAGGTTGGTCCCATGGACTTTTATTGTATTTTTCTATAGGTTCCGAATGCCTGACAACTGTGAGGGGGGTGAATTTTTTTCTAACTCGTTAGTTTAGATCGTATTTAGATATAAAATGTATGACAAATAAGGGCGCGATTGACAGCTTGATTGACAGCTGACAACGAGCATAGGCTGCGCCGAGTGGAATTCCTGAAATTTGACGTCTCGGCCATGATCTGACACAACACATCATACCTGTAAGTTATCCTTTCTGAACATTTATATTGAAATATGGCGCCGCCCATACCCCCCATAAACGGCCTCAAAACCGTTCTTCAGAAGTCTATGGGTGACGTCACAGACGCTTTGTCCATATTTTTTACAGTCTATGGGCGGAACAAGTGAAGGAGACGCGCTGAATGAAAATGTGCATTCACTCTCTGACAGCAGATGGCACTGATGATACAGCAGAAATGCAGCCATTGTATTTGCAATGGTGTTCATCACAGCACCAAATAATACATTTCTTAAACTTAATAGGCTATTTATTTTCAAACTAATTTATAACATTAGCAAAGAAAAATACCGTCTGTAATAAATGTAGCTATTGCTCATTCTTAATCTAACTAACGTTAAATAATGAGACCTTATTGTAAAGTGTTACCTTTTGTTCTAATTCTTTTGCACTTTAATCTGTTTGAAACATTTGTTTACTTTGAACATTTAAATACAATAACGCAATAAACAAAAATTAGAGTTATTTTTGTTATAAGAAAAAGTTATTAAACCTGTTATACTATGACAACACTTTTTTTGCAACTTATTTCAATATTGTGATAATAACGTGTACCGTGATAAAATCTTCAGCAATTATCGCAACATAAAAAATGTATACTGTCGCATGCCTACATTTGACTTTGAGATGGGACAACATATCTGGATAAACCAGCAGATTAGTTGTTTTGAAATGTTCAGACATCCGCCTCCGAAAGCAAGATAACTTCCGTCTGCCTGATCTGATGCGCAAGTAATTTATTATATACAGTGGCTTCTCCTACTGCTAATATACAGTGTCTTCTCCTAAGTGATATTTAGTACCAGTTTATCAGGAAGTGATGATTTTTTTCTTTTCGGCTCACTGGATGGAAATGGTGCTTTATTTGCAAATGTTTTATGCAATATTCCAATTCCAAGTTAAATTTGCAACTTTTGATGGAAACATAGCTAGTGTCAATATCATGTTTTTTAGTTATTAGATGCAATTAGTGTAATTCAACCAATGTTCGATTTCAATTTTGAAATCACCCTAATTATTAACCTTGTGACCTCATTGTTTTTTGTAATATACTGCTATTTAAAAAAAACTTTCAAACAAGATAATTAATGCAATATTTAAAAATTTAAACAAAATAGGCAATCGTTAAGCTCATCATTTTTAGTAGAGGATCAAATACTGTACTCCATGTTGTTATCTACAAGCATGTTCCTGGCACTGTATCTTACCATCTCCTTGTACTCCATGTGTAACACTGGCCGGTGCCCAGGACCTTGGTCCTGCGGCTAGAGCTTGAGTCGGGGCCTAAGAGACATACAAAAGTGTCAAGAACCAAACAATGTCCCAGAGTAACAAACACAAAAACATTTATGCCAAAAGTGTATTGATTTAAAGATGTGGAATGACTTTATCATACAACATCATCTACAGCTGTAAGGTACAGACCTAATTAACTAAAAGTTTGGATGTTGAATAACATGAATAATATTTAATGTTTGTGTGATTGCACCTCTTGAGCTGGAGGTGTTCTCGGCACGCTCGGCACAGACGTCTGTGAGGCCACAGGCGGCTGCGATTCCGGCTGCGCTGCTGACAATACATCGGTACTACAGAAGAGATCAGAACCGAACCAAAACAACAGGCATTAGATGGCAGGCATGGACATGTACCCAATCAAACTGTATTAACAAACAGAAGAGGGTGAAAGGTCACTGAAGATAATTATGTTTTAAACAGTCCAATCAAAATCTGACGTGATGTGATTACTCTCTACAAAAAACTGATTTAACAATCTGAATGGTCCATAGTGAAAACAAAGTACAATTTGAGCACATTGTCAGTTAATTGTCACATTGTTGAGCACTTTTTCAAAGTGCAGAGTTATATTGATGGCGATGGAGTTGGTAGGGGTTTTATTGTTATTCTGCATTGAATTACACAAACAACATCATGAAGCAACGTAGCTCCTTCAGAAAGGTGAACATCCCCTCACCTCTTTGGGTCTGCTTGTTCCTGCTTGCTTGCCCATCCTGTGCCGTCTTTGGGAACGAGCGAGACGTTGGGGTCGTTACCTTTGTTCTCTGCCTTCAAACTAGGCAAGCTGGCAGGGGGGGGCATGCGCCGTGCAGAGGCAACTTTACCAAGAGACTGTAAGCCATGACGAGGGGCAACTGAAAGTAGAAGTGGAACAGGAGGAGGTAAATAAACAAGCACAGAAACCCAACACTATCTTAAGGGACACAGCCTGAGAGAGCGGGAGAGACTGCTGCATGTGCGAGAACATCAAACTCCATCCGTTATGGCTTAGGAATGCTTGGCTGGCCAGTGAAAGGAGCAACACTATCTTACAAGGATTTGTTTCAAGTGGTTGACTCGTAATTGACTTGGTCAAAAAAAAAAAATTCTGACCTTAAAACTCTCAAGACAGACTTGGTCTTGGCCCATGCAAAATAGGGCAGTCAATACAATGCACAGAGCAGTCGTTGGTGGTTTCAGATGATGAAAAACGTATCTGTCCCAACTCTCAATCCCCTATTTGTTTCCTGGAGCAAAGCAGCCTGAACCGCAGGGAGAACTTTATTTGTAAAAACAGGGACAGCTGCTTAGAGTTAGTAGTTCGGCTACTGAATAAAACATAAGCAGGGAAAACGAAGATCACAAGAGGAACTCTGTCTTAGGTCAAACCTCAACAGTTCAGCAAGCTACCCTGGACAATACTGACACAACTGAAAAATATTTAAATAATGCTAGGGTGATGCAGAGTGGGATTTAAGAAACTTAGAAATCAATGAACACGAGGCCGCTTTGTTTCAGAAAGGCCAGGCAGATTATTATCTTAAATTGCACACTGAAAGGACTATATCTTCTTAATATGCAACAGCTGTATTGCACTGCTGTGGCAAATACAGGTGACCTCCATCAGTCAGCTACCTCCTGCTTACACAAGAATTGTCCTACAGAATCCAGTCATTAAAATGTGTGAATACATTTACATTTATGCATTTGGCAGACGCTTTTATCCAAAGCGACTTACATTGCATTAATTTATCCTAGGGCTGGGCGATATGGCTGAAAACTGTATCACGATATAAGTGTTTCATATCGGTCGATATCGATAATTATTGAATTTTTTTATAACATATTTAAAATAAGGACCAGTCCAGGAGACAAATATATTACATTTAAAGATTTTTTATTTTAAACTTAACCTACCTCTGATTATAATCCCATCAGTTAAAAAGGCAGAAATGTCAACACGACCATGGAAAACTCAAAAGTCTAAAATCACAATGAACACTTAACAATTATCTCTTAACATTAAGGTGCAAAATTAAAGAATACGTAAGAAATGCTTTATAAAGGGGTGGGCGATATGGCAAAAATATAATATTACGATTTCTTTCTATAAATTATATAAATCTATTTCTTTCTATTTTCTATAAATTATACATTGATACTTATTAAAGCTATTAATAAAGTTATTAGTCAAGAGCAGTGAGTGATTTTCTCTTTACATTTTGTTGTTTTATTAACATTAAAGGGATAGTTCTCCTAAAAATTCTAATTTTCATAATTTACTCTCTCACGTTGTTTTAAACTCGAATAAGTTTCTTTCTTCTGTTGAAAATAAAAGTTATTTGAAAGAATGTGGGTAACCAAACAGTTGATGTACCCCAGTGACTTCCATAGTATATTTTTCCTCCTATGGAAGTCAATGGGGACCAGCTACTGTTTGGATACCCACATTCTTCAAAATATTAATATTAGAAAATATTAGAAGGCAATTAATACAGGTTTGGAACAACATTAGAGTGCGTAAATAATGAGATAATTTTTATTTTGGGGTGAACTATCCCTTTAAGGACAAGCGGCAGCGTGTTTACTATTACTACTGTCTCTTTAAGAGCTGCGCGCGACGCGTCTATTATACACGCATTTGACAAGCAGATTTTCTCTCAATTTTCTCAAGTTTGCTTTCACTTTAGACATATCCGACTAGTTTATGTAAACCTTGTGTGTATAACAGTATTAGCAAAATAAGACTCGAAAGATAACTTAGTATTCAGGCGCTGGTAGACAGGCTTTTAGTGCATGTGAGCTTCACATGTATGCGCTGAGAAACGCACACGCTAGAACAGCGCATAAGCACGCGAATAACAGAAAAACTGACGACGGTCTTGCATAATCTGCAGACGACATTGGTCTGACTACGGTCAGACTTTAAGTCAGGCGAGCTGACTTTTTCTGTTTTATCTAGTTACTAGAGAGTGAGTGCCTTTGTTCATGCAATCAAACTTGCTTTGCTGGTTTCTTCCAACGAAAAAAAAAAAATAATAATTATCGAACGTTTTATCGAACGCATTTTTTATTGATATTGATTACGTGTCTATCGCGATACATATCGTTATCGTTTTATCGCCCAGCCCTAATTTATCCTATACATTTATACATAGGTATGTGCAATCCCCTGGGATCGAACCCACAACCTTGCGTTGTTAACGCAATGCTCTTACCACTGAGCTACAGGAAAGCTTATAAATAATAAACGACACAGTTTCATAATATTAACTTAATTAAATATTTTAAAAACATTCACTTATATTTCCACACAAAGACGCGTGATATAGCCTACCGCTCTGCGCTTTGAGAGGATCAGGGATGTGGGACAAGAGCAGGAAAGAGACCATCTCTTTTCTAATATCTTCAGGTTTTCTACTTGTTGTAAAAGGTCTGAAGAGCGAATTTTATGTTCCACAAGGGCAAGACATTTAAGCTATGTTTGATTTTGCGCTGCCAGAGAAAGCGAAACTAAAAATCACCCACGCGTTTGAAACACGCTTTACAAATAAACTTGACGCGCCTTACCAAGTATAATAACAAGCACAAACTGTGTTAAAAAGAATTTGACGTGCAAATAAAAAGGTAGGCTATCTTTCCTACAGCGTTTTTCTACTTTACCACAGTAAAGAATGCAAATATAATAGGCCTACTTAAAAGCGAACCAAAGGAAGAAACATTTATAGTCCCGTGCGAAAATGGGTGAGACGTGAGTGAATATTTGGGAAAAGAAACAAGAGATTCCATGTCCAGTGGAATAACTAATGGAATATTGTTAAATTCGCTGATAATCGGGTGACCAGAACGCAAAACAGAATAAAAAGCTTACAAAGCTTAAATTTATGGGCTCACGCAAAACTTTCTCATTCGTCATGAATCAAAACGTTTCCATGGCTGCGATGTAAAATTTAATTGCTAACCTATTATTTCTTTTGTAAACAAAGCTTTCTGCTTCACTACTGTCATAATATTCTTGTAAAACTGCCTTCACATAAAATAAAATAAAAGTGTTTGGCGGACCACCACCGGTGCTACTCGGCCACCGCGGTGACGCTTTACAACCACAGTGGTGCGGTTGTCAACTGGTAAACGGCAGTTCAGTCTCACGTCTTTCTGATTTCCAGCCAGTGTGTTTTGTTGCCAGCGGCACAGGAAATAAAGTCTTCGATGGTGAAGTGACACACACCCGCCTCCTCTCACTCACTCATCTCATTTGCTCTGGTTAAATAGTGCTTGTATTGTGCATAATTTTACTAATTCCCGCAGGTTTTGCGCTCACACCAACCACTGGTCTACATAAAGGCACAAGCCGCTTCTCAGTCTCAAACAGTTTGTGAGTCGCAAGTACCAAAATGAGTGGCTTACTGCGCTTAGTCAAATACACACAAAATGATGTCAAAATGTCCAATAATAGCAAAACGAATCACTTATTCTAAAAAGAATATCAAGTATAGAAGTTAGACGAATCCGACATATAATGAGGGCTACGTTAACAGTAAAACGTCCTACACTTAACGAATTTTAAAAACACGGATGGATAATACAAAATGCTTTCTGACATTTTGACCGAAAAAAACACAAGCAAGAACAAAATTTAGACTTAGCCCGTCAATTTTCATTTGACAATTATCTTCTCCCTCTGTGTGCGCACGCATATTAAGGTTGAACCACTGTAGTTACATGGACTATTTTAACAATGTTTTTACTACCTTTCTGGGCCTTGAAAGTTGCAATGACGTCGCTGTCAATGGAGGGACAGAAAGCTCTCAGATTTCATAAAAAATATCTTAATTTGTGTTCTGAAGATGAACAAAGGACTTACAGGTTTGGAACGACATGAGGCGAGTAATTAATGACAATTTAAATTTCCGGGTGAACTAACCAAATGCATCCTGTATGAGATCAATCAGATATAGGCCTACACACAATAAACATAATACATTTGCACATAACAACAAGGCTGCGAATGCACAAGTAAACGTGAAGTCATGAAGGTGTAGCCTAACTGTTTTCTAACGTAGAATGGTCCCAGACATAACGGCGCACGCTTTATTTTTCCTCGTGTCTGCTTTACATGTTTCGCGTTGCGCATGACCTTGCTAAATCGACGATCAATACGTTTTATCAATGAAATTACTGTTGAGTAATCGTTAGCATCCCTACTCCATACAAACAGATAAAGATAAATTAGTTTAGACAATAAAAAGTTTGTGACAACAAATCCTAAAAGCTTTTACTCAGTGCAAACTCACCAACAGGCTTCTGTGCTTCAAGGCTCTTTCCTTTGTAGGTATCAAACAGGTTGAGAGACGCATACTTGGTTTTGCCATCCTTCCCCTTTGCCGTTTGCCCAGAGCGCTCTGACATTGCGCTGTACGCTCATTGAGTATGGTGAGTCCTGAGACTGAAAGAGAAACAGTGAAAGAGAGAGTGAAAAGGGAGAACATAATGCTAAGGTGAAGGGGGTTTCCTTTGAAACATTACTGTGTTTTCAGGATCAAAATTTGAACCCCGAACTAAACAGCCAAGTGCAGGCATGACAGACATCTCTTTAACGGGCTAGTATTAAAACCCCTTTAGACCAGGCAGGGCTCCAGACTAACATTTAAGAGCAGTAGCACCAGTGCCACTAAGTTCTACTGATGGTGGCGCCAGCACCTGATTTGGTAGCGCTGGGGGATTTTTAATCAAAGTTAATTTAATCATAAAATTACTATTGTTTTGCATTAATAAGTGCAGTTACTAATATTTCATGTTTGTCAGTCAATTAGGCTTGCTGCGGTAGTCGGTGTTACCGCAGCGGTATTTTTCTAGGTGTTGTGTTTTTCGTTATGAATAATAATGAACCCGCAATTCAGGCAATTGCCGCCCCCCAAATAGGCGCTGATTCTGACATTTACTGGTAATTTACTGCATTTTGTAGATCACTATACAGCCAACAAGACAAGCCTACATTATGTTTACAGAAGTCACCCTAGGTCTTATGCTCAGCTCATTTAAATCAACCAAGATATTGGGGTATCCCAAATGATCAAATATCAACTGAAAATATGACCCATGTTTACACTAGACAAGATGGACATTTGCACACGTCAATCAGAAAAGCAACATGGTTGTTCTAACAGTATTCAATTCTAACAGAAAACAAAACTAACTTTCTCATTTAAACTGTTTCTTTCACTACAGAAAGACTTAAGACGACAACTGCTTGCCTAGTCCGATTTATCAATAAAAGCCATTAATGACTTAAACACACTTCAAATGCTGGGGAAAGGCAGTTGCGACTGGTTGCCATGGTGATGCATTATAAATGCTGTTACTGTTTCTGTCTTGCTAGAGGTTTCCATCCATAGCAACATCCACTCACCTACATTCATAAAATCTCAAAATGATTTTAAAATAAACAAGTCGTGAACTGCAGCTAAAGCAGATCAATTTAAATAAAGATACTTTTCTTTATGTTATTATATTCATAACAAGAGTCTTAATGTGTCAAACACTAATGTTAAACAAAAACACTAAATACTAATGTTTATGTCAAAACCCCATAAATAACCTCAAGTATAATATAAAGTGAAATTGCATCCATAGGGCTGGGCGGTATGATGATAAATACTGTTTCCACGGTTTAAAATGTCTATCATTAGAGATTTTGCGATATCATGGTATGTAAATGTGTGTTTATTTTTTGAATCCGGGGGAATCATGATCAGACTCTCCTAAATTAGCCTCCTATCCATTAATCTCTAGTGACAATGACATACCTGCTAAATTCAATAGAGAAAAACAACAAATGAATAAAAATGTAATAAACTTAAGTTTATAAAATCTGGAAGAAGAAAAAACATTTAGTAGGGGGGGGAAAGTGAAAGCAAGTGTAAATGCTAAAAATGATACACATGTATTCTTAAATACATTTCTGAAAACCTATTTGTAGAAAAATTATATACAACTAAAATACATTTATTTAAAATGTATTGCACAGCTTTTTAATGGGGCAGCAAGATATTATAGATATGACAGAACAAGACAATAACAAGGCTATTAATAATCTTTCGGTGCAAAAAACTATCATAATATGAAAGGCTCCAGCACCGAGCAGCACACATCGCTTATGCGCATCCCAGGTGCAGAAGGATGTGTTAAAGCTATGACAGTTGCCTTGAAAAGTTTGAAAAGTGCAGGTCACAAAGAGTCAAGAGAAGAGATATTGTGCACACAGCTCCTAGTGCATCACTTTATATCTATTCAGAAGTTCATTAGCTTTATTTCTTCACAGTTTTAAATTCCAATCAATGTGCGTGTGCTGCCAATTCATGGTCCTCTCTATTCCAGTGTTGTGATCTATCAGATCGGGAGAGTGAATATAATTTAGAAACAGCAATAATGCCATTACAAAGTTGGGAAGAGCCAGAATATTATTTTATATAACTTCGATTGTGTTTGGCTGAAAGAAGAAAATCATATACACCTAGGATCGTCGAAGGTGAGTAAATTATGGGAGAACTTTCTTTTTTGGGTGAACTATGCTTTTTTTAACCACCTCAAACAAGCACTTTGTTAACGCAAGCGTCTTGTTGTTGTGGTCTCCGGTGTTTTGCCATTGTTCCATCTCTTCCATTTCTTTTTTGCCTGTGAAACAACAATTGAGCCACTTTGTAGATAAATTAATTACTGGAAAAAAAGCAATGAGTAGGCCTACACACAGTAGGAGAAATCAGACTGCGTGGGTACAGTACGTGCATACTATAGCCTACTAATGACGAAATTTACGCCACATCCACATACCCTAGCACAAACTGGGGACTGAGGACCCCAGGGGGCCACAAGGGAGATCTATGGGGTCCGTGGAAAAGTTTAAAGAAAAGCAGTGTAAAAAATATAAAGAAACTAATATTTAAAAAGATTAAACTAATTAAACAAATAGATTTGATTAAAAAGATAAATTGATTAAAATAAATATTTGTAATTGAATTAAATAAATAAAAATACATAAAATAAATAACATTATAAAATATAAATTTAAATAAATACATTTTGATTTCAATAATAGCATACATACAATAGTACAGTACAGAGAATTAAAAAAACGCAACATAAGTTTACTGACACGGTTATGATATAAATTTTTCCACATTATAAATTAAGTCTTTATAGGTATAAATATATAGCTGCCTTTTCAAATTTTAGGATGGTGTCCCTCGCATGAAGATTAATATATTCGGGGGCCTATAGCATTTGGAAGATTAAAAACCCCTGCTCTAACGTACACATAATACCGAAGTATACTAGTTTGGACTAGTTCTGGCCCATTTACAGGGTTTCTTCTACAGTGCGACATTCAGCATAATATATAATGATTAAAAGCCCACAGTATAATCAATAATATATAACGTACAATTACATCGCTTACAAGAAATTAAAAATACCATAACCACTGGTTTGGCCAAAATAAAAGTTACTGGAATATTTGGTATTAGCCACCACTCTCAATATCAACATAATAAATTATTCTTATAATGTTTGTGTAAGACCATATGCATTTCGTATGACTTTACAATAGTAAGAACATGACTAGTAATATTTGCAAAGGACAACTACAACAGAATTTTAAAGACCGTCCAAAAACAAATCCCCACCAACATGAATTTTAAAGAGCACAATCCAATGATTTAGTAAAAAGCACACTCCTGCTTCTCTATGTAACACATTAAAGCCAGAGCAGTGTACTTCACATCAGATGCAGATTAGGAATAGCAGTGATGGCCATTTGGCAAAGCCTGTAAAATAATCTCTACGCAACATGAAGCAACGCTGGCGAACAGGAGCTGCGTAGATTATTTTACACGCTTTGCCAACTGGTCGTGAGGGCGCAGAACAGCTCTCCACAAAAAACACTAATGTTGTTCATCTAACTATACGCAAAGTCCAGCATCTAATATAAAAAGTGGTGTATTATAAACCCGGTGAATGGTCTGTTTTGACTTGTTAACTCGCTGCTTGTAACCGCGGCCTCCATGTTTCGTGCTGGGAGGAGGGGGCAGACATACACATTTCATAATATAAATAACTTCGCGAATACATATCACTTCGGACATGTGCATTAACCTAGGCATGGATTAGATTCATCGGAAAAGGCGACAAACACAAAATAGGGAAATAAACGATCCGTATAATTGATGCTGCGGGTTTGACTAAAGGATTTGATGGCGAGAACAAAACAAAATGGCGGCGACGAAGTGAGGCCAGAGCTACAAGCACATTAGCATCGGGATTTGTGACGATTTAACAACATAGGCTTCTTCTGGAATCCAAGTTCTTGGGGTTTAAAGTGCGACATAATATATGTCTAACCAAACGAGTCAACCGGATCCTTGTTTCTAAACCAAAACAATGCACTTTTCTGACATGCAGTTTCAGTCAATGCACGTCTTATACATTTATTCAACCTAGGCGTAACGTTACTACTCCAACTCAACGTTAAAATAACACTTACTAAAACTGTCTAAATGAAAACTTCACAGCCACATAACTTTAAAAACGATATATGGTACACCTTCAACAGGATGTGTGACACACACAAGCTATGCTGATAGCATGCTAACGTTAGCCGACACCGACCGATGAAAAGCAGGACAGCTGGACCACAACACTACGACCACAAACACCTCTATAATAAAACCTATTTAAAGGACTCGATTGGTCATTAGACACAGCTACTAACCTGGTCTTGTTCCGACTTGTCTCGAGGTTGTATCGTAGAGTTATTAGCAATAATCGTGTACTAGCTAACGTTAGCACAAGCTCTTACAAAAGCTCAAAACAGGATTATGAGTTGAAGAGATCTGATGGGGATTGCTGAGGACGGATGTGTGCAGTGAAGCTTACTTGTACTCCTTTTTCTTTTTTCCACAAAACAAATGAAAAAGGAAAAATAAAATAATATTGCGGGGGGTCGATCCGTCACTATTAGAGCCGTCAACGGCTTCTGAGGATGGTAGCGCAGAGAGGGGCGGATGCGCGCATTGTGGGCGGGGTTAAATTAACATAATACGTTTCGAACAGGCCTATTGGCCAATCAGATCATATACATTAAACTATAATTTACATTTATGTAAGCGCCTCTCTCTCAATGATAGAGGTGCGCTAGCGTATGGCTGTGAGGATAAAGCTTGCACGGACAGGTGTAACTTGATATCTTCTTAGTCAATACAATTATTTTTATTATATGATTCACTTCGCTCTACGCTGAAAGCAAAACATTGTTGTTCATATAGAGGTGTCAACAGTTAGATAAAAAATATCATGTTTTTGAAAGAGTACCGTGGTAATATTATGGTATTCGGGTAATGTAGATTACCATTGCTATTGTTTATGACTATGGTAACTGTTCAGTAACATGATAAATATAAAACTATAGTAGCCTACCACCAAGGTACTTTAAAAAATATATTAAAAGAAAAAACAGCATATTGAAAATAGAATTATTGCACTGTAAATGTCTTTACTGTCACTTTCAATCAGTTTAATGCAGTCTTGCTCAATAAAAGTATTAATTTCTTTCCAAAAAGTCTTACTGGGCCCAAACCTTTGAATGATATTGTAAAAATGCTAATTATCTTAAATATATAATCTTGAGTATAACATGCTTGCATTGTAATAAATTCAGGTGATGATGCATACTGTAAATGATGTCTAAACACACTAATAAAAGCAAATTGTTTACTTGTTTTATGTATGACTCAAATGGTATGAAACATTGAAACATGCATTTGGTAATTCATTTAAATATTTGAACAAAAAGCCAGTTAAGCCAGCGCTTACGTCCTAGTCACAACAAAACACATCTTTGATTTGACATTGAGATCCAGTGCATGCTTCATTGATTTCAGAAAAACCAACACTAATCCACCAAAGACATCCAACATGCCAGGTGGGTCATACTCAAGAAGCAGCAGTGCTTGCAGCATCGATGAATACTTACCAACCTTTGCAATTAATTTATTTGAAAAGAAGTGTGAGAAAATTTTGTTTACAGATCACATTCTGACACTATGGTCCATACCTAGCTCATACAATTTATTGTTTATTTAACTAATTTATAAGTCCATAGTCACAAGATAATGTCATGACATAAGATCAATGGTAAGATTATAAAACTGCTATGTAGCATCTCCAGTTTAAATTGATTTGTGGCTGTCATCATATTTTCCAGATGTGCATTGTACAATTTGTACATTGTACAAAAGAAACTCATCTATGAAATTTTGCATCTCACTCGTCACTTATCTCACTTATTTTACAGTCACTTCTTTCAACATTACTTTTAAATGACAGTAATTAAGTGCTATTGCTAAGTGCTAAGACAAATTCCACTAAAAAGAAAACCTTAAAAGGGAATATATAGGCTATATACTGTACACTACCGGTAAAGTTTGGAATAATAAAACAAAACATTTGTTGAAAGAAATCTATTATGCCCACCACGGCTAAATTTATTTGATAAAAAATACAGTTAAAACAGTAATATTGTGAAATGCTATTGAAATTGAAATGATTATTTTCTACTTGAATTAGGGCTGTCAGTAGATTACATTTTTTAATCGTGATTAATCACACCCTTATTCGAGATTAATCGCATTATCGTGTAATTAAGTAATTTTATTTTATTGTAGGCATACCTTATTAATATGGCATTCATTGTCATGTGTGATGGGCCGTTAGTTCTGGTAGGTATAGCTATATGTTTCATGAGGTATATGTTTATTTAATTGTGAGATTTATTGTAGGTCTATTATAATGTATTAGTATGGCATTTGTCTTCATGTGTGACTGTGACAACTAGAGTTATTTCTACTGGAATATTGATGCTGTTTTTGATACATTGATTTGGTCTTCTGAAATACAACTTGAAATAACTCCACATCTCACACATGACAACAAATGCTATTATTGTTTCTTATTGAGATGTGCAAAATCGTTGTAACATGGACAACCTGTCACATTATAACTTATCACGATCTGATTTATCCACTGATAGTGGAGCGTAAAGTCCAGCTCCCTCTCTCTGGACGTCCAGCTGCCCCTCTCTAGATGTAATTTAGCCGTAACGGATAGAGCTAAGGTCCAACCACACCCTAACCCTACCCATAATTCTATCCCTCTCCCCATTAGATCCACAGAGGTGGAGCTGGACTAGGTCAAGCTCCACCCAAGACGTCCAGAGAGGGGGAGCTGGACATCATTTGGCTCTGCAGTGAGCACCACTTGTGTAACACTCATGTTATGCTAATAATTACTGATATTGGCACCTGGTAGCAGAAATTGCATGTTTAACATGATAACATCATGACTTTAGATGCTTTGAAACAATGTGTACTGTGAAAAGCACTATACAAAATATATATTTTTAAACACTGTAAGGACGTTTCATTAAAATTGTTTTCACAATGTTTTATGCAAGCATTCCAAAGACATTCAGCATCAATAACATCATAAAGACATTCCAAGAATGTTGTTCTAAGAACGTTTTCTCTCAGTATTATGTTCATCAAGTAAAAAAAAACATCAAGACAATTTTCACTCAGCATTATACGAGAACGTATATAATGTTATAAGAACGTTACCGAAAACATTATTTTAAAGAACATTTTGTTCTAACATTTACATAACACTTTACAAAATGTTATTGAAAGTTGTGGGATCTTCCCTGTAAGGTAACAAATAAAGGCCAATTCAACTTAAAATAGAGGCTATGCATCTCATGTGTTCCTTCGCTTTATTTTTTTCATTACAACAACATAATATTTTTTTTACACAACATTTTTTTAGATAAGAAAATGATTAGCCCATCAATGCCTTTCTTCATTGGTCACTGACACTGTACAATTCAATTTTCACAAAGGAGATGGACTCAAAATAGTCTTTCTGGCCTTTCTCAAAGATGACATATATGTATTTCTGATCATCAGTTTCCTTGCCTTTAAGTGATGTCATACAAGAGTATCCACTTGGCCCCGCCCAGATCTTCAGAGTGTCTGTCACCCATGATTTACCGTGATTCAGAGACCAGCGAAGAGTGAGGTTCACTCCTAGAGAAAACAACAATCACAGTTGCTTATAGGCATATTTACAAGAATGAATACACTATATTTGCTTCTTTCTTATGGCACACACAAAACCACAGACATCAAAACAGAAGAAGGCAAAACGATAGAGAGAAATATTATAGAATCAATGTATGTGTAAATATGTAGTGATATATATTGGGGACAGGCAGACTAATTGGCTGATATTCAGCAGTTATGAGATCATCACTATCGGCCAAAAGCTGTGCCTGATTGACAAATGAACAAAAAGATTATCCATTTCTGCTAAAGTGGTCTGCTAAAGTGGCTAAAGTACAAATGGTCTACATTGAACTTGCTATAGATGGAGAAAAATCCTAGAATGTTTTCCTCCAAAACCTTCATTTTTCCACGGCTGAGGAAAGAAAGACATATACATCTTGGATTGCTCTGGAGTGGGAAAATAACAGGACATTTTCATTATTTGGATGAACTATTCCTTTAATTTCTGATATCATCATGCTCACTGCTTTTAGAGTTGGCTGGGTTGGTGAAGTAAAGCACTCCGTCCTTCTCTAAAGCTCCAGCTGCAACAGCAGGATCTTCCAGTGTGTGATCAAACACAAGCTCCTCCACCGGCAGAGACTCTCCTCCATCCAGACTGCGGACAACCATACGGCAACGGCAGTGATAGTTTTTATTGTTACGCACATTGATCACGATGCTGCCGTCATCCAGCTCCACTGGCTTTGATGAAACACAAGACAGAAGTTTGAAGCTTTTCTAAATTCTTCTGATTCACAGAAGTTTGTACGTAGCTTCTAAGTACATAGTTTACAAGTTCTTCATACCTGACACTCATCTGGGTCAAAGTCAAGGTTGTTCTTGGGCTGGTTGTATGGAATACTCTTCAGTTCAGCTCCGTATCTCCATGTGTGTCCATGATCATCACTCAGGATACAAAACACTCCGTCTCCAGCGATGCTGCCGTGGCCACACACCACCAGACGCCCAATAGCAGGTGGATGATGTTTCTGTTGGCACCATTAGCGAAACATAGTAAGAGATCTTAAATAATCATTTAATGAATCTCTATGACTGGAAGAAATGTCAACTTCAGATTTGAATTAGTATTTTCCATGGTCTATTCATGCGATATCAGTTATTTTTTAATAAACTCACTCTTAAGCAGAAAGAAAAAACTAAATAAACAAAACAAAAATAGGATGCTTTTTGTCATGTAGACTAGGTGTGGTTCAGTATGTGTTGATGCTAAATCGATAGTTTGATACAAACAGACCACTGATTTTGCATGATAGATTTGCACAACATGTAATGGAGACAGATAATAATACTACTAATTGATATTGATATAATGCATGATGACATTTGTTGGCAGATGAGGGCCAGCTTTAATCAAGCAGGGATTAACAACAAACTAACAACAAACTTTTGATTATATAAATTATATATGTAAAATATATGCAACTGAGCATCTGTTCATGTAATCAGAGATGTCCCCTTTACATATTGGACATCATTAATAATGATAATCAGCTATTGAATTATACAATCAATGCATTACATTTTAATAGTCAAATCATGCATTGATGCTTTTTTTTTTCAATTAAATATTAACTTTCATGCATCACTGCCTCTACTGCCAGGCTGCATTGAATAGCAGCACTTAAACTGAAATAAAATCATTTCCAGCTAAAAAGAAATATTATAAAAAGGACAAAAAGCACATAATAAAATGACTAAAATGTAAACCAAAATTAAAATGCTATTTAAAAAGAATAAATTCTATAATATTATATGAATAGGACTAAAATAACAATGACACTGTAATGGTCACCAGCTGGAGTGCCTTTGAGAGCCACCAGAGGGCACTCCACATCAGACTATTGTTATTCCCTCACAAACTACATTTCCCATAACTCACTGCCCGGACTCTTCATCCATTATCACATTCACCTGTGTCTCATTATCTTGTTTAGCTCACCCCATATAAGCCTGGTTTTCCCATTCACTATCTGTGAAATCTTGTTTAGTGTTACACTACAATTCTGAGCATTCTCCCTGGTTTCATGTCTCTTGGATTTCTTGCCTGTTCCTCTTTTGCCTGTGTTCCCTGCCTTGTTGTGTTTGTTTGTATGTATGGACTGCCTGCCTGTGTTTGACCTTGCCTGTACTTTGGATTACCCTGTTCAATAAATACTGCATTTGGATCCACAAGCTTCGTGTCTCAGAGCAGTTCCTGACAGATACATTGTTGTAGATACCAACACTCAAAAAAATATTAGTCTGATTTTAGTTTCATTAAAATTAATTGAGTATTTTTACATGGTGTACATATTATGAATTTTGAATAAATGTAAAGTATTAAATTAAAGAAATAATAATTTCAAGAAAAACTTTTAAGACTTAAGTGAAATAACTAAATTCACGAGTTTTAAACCACACTTCTTGGTAAATGGCAAAGCGGAAACATGTGCTGGAATCAATTAACAAATTTTATACCTAGCAGAGTTATGCATTTTTAATAAAAAAATAAATAAATTTAATATACATTTTTGTTTAAACTTTTTTGAGTGTGTTGGTATCATATCGCTTTATATTTTTGATACTGTGGTCCTTTTTGTACTGTTATACATCACCACCGTAGTTCAGGCAGTTGCTGCGTCCGAAATCGCATACTGTATGGTTTGAAACTTACGTCGCAACCATTAAAAAAGAATATTCTATACAGTATGAATGTGTGTAGAATGTTAGGAATTCGGACGTACTACATCCGCCTTGTTGTCACTGTCATGTGACTTAAGGTAACTTCATGTGACTTATGTAACTTCACTGCCATTCACAAATATTCTCCCGTGGCCTCATTGGATATTAAAGTGTCCATTGAATGCACACTTTAGAATCTCCATGGAACTTAGTAGTCAGTCATCTGGGTAATTTTCGCCTACAGTTTTTTTAAAGGACAAGTTCGGTATTTTACACTTAAAGCCCTGTTTACAGATTGTATCTGATGAAATAGAACGGTTAAGATTAAAATTTGGACACATGCTCCTGTCCCGAGAATTTTAGGTTTATTTCGCTTTTGTGGATCTATTTTGCCAAACGCGTCACACCCGTGATTCTTCCGTTGAGAGCTTGAATAATAGACACTCCAGCCCAGTTGGTGGCGATAATGCACCTTTGCCAATTGCAAGCAAACCACAGGCATTTCATTGAATACACAGAAGAAGCAGAAGAAGAAGCGGCGGAGTAATACCGTAAAGGTGCTGCGGTCTCACAGCACGTCCTATTAAGTCAATGGAGTTGGACAAAAACTACGATAAAACCTGTTGGAATGCATCTTTTTCAGCGATTTTTGAGTGCACATATCAGTGAACACCCCTGACCACTCAGTGAGTTTCACGTCTTTGTAAACGAAAGTTTAATGTGTTTTTAGGACGGAATCTTCCAGTGCATATAGACAACCATTGTGGGGGTGGGGGGTGGAGCGAAATAAACCTAAAATTCTCGGGACAGCAGCATGTGTCCAAATTTTAATCTTAACCGTTCTATTTCATCAGATACGATCTGTAAACAGGGCTTTAAGTGTAAAATACCGAACTTGTCCTTTAATTCTATGTATTCAGACATATTACTCTTGTTGGCGTACTGTTTTTCGCATACTATATACTAGGGAAGTATTCGATTAAGGATGCAGTGAGAACTTATCTGACTAAAGGCCAATTCACACTGCACTGACAGACGCCAAAGAATGGCAACGGACACTTCATCAGGTTTTGTCAGATCAGCTACTGACGTTGGTCAAGGCTTGTTTTCATCTACTGAACATGTTCAATCACTGTTTGTTGGGTCATGGAATGTCTGAAAAGTGACATACTGTAATCTGGTGATTGTCTGCATTAGTCAGTGTGCGAAGTTTCAGCAAAATTCTGCAGACAAAAATGGTCCATTGTCTATTGTCAATAGTGTAGAGATGCACAAAACACAGCTCACACAGAGGTCACTTTCAAACCAAGCAGCTTTCTGTTGGTCAACATGAAGAATTTGAATGACCATCTTAAACCTGATGCGAAATCTGCGAGGGGAAATTTTTCGCACTCACGTGAAATTCCAAACCGTGTAAATTCCTATTGAAATGACTGTTTCCTCGAACAATGATTAATGTGACCACATCTTTAAAAGCCAGCAGTCAGCCAAAATATGATGCCGGTAGTCAAAATATGGCTAAAATGTGAGACTATGGGAGGTGTAAGTGAAGAACCCAGAGATGAGTGTACATCTAAGTGAACACCTGTATACCGAAGCCAGGTCCAGGAGCAAAACTCTTGAGCCCCAGTTGAGGGTTGAGGTTTCGTGGGGCGCTCCAGGTGAACCCGTCATCCAGGCTCTGCACCATCATGGTGCTGGAGGGGTTGCAATGGTGACGGTGGAAGCACAACGAGTAGATGAGTATTACAGCACCAGTTTCCTCATCCACAACTACCGAACCTAAGTTCAGCCCATCTGCTAGAGAACCATCGTCCACTATGAATGAGGTAGGAGACCAGGTGGCACCTGAGAACGTGTCAGTAGAAAGTGATAGTTTGAGAAGAAAAGGAGAATGAAAAATAGAATCTTACATGTCTTTCGGTTCAGATCATCGAGTGAGCTACTAAACTGGATCTCAATGTGACACACCTCTGTCTGTGGACCGTCTTAAAGCTATGAACTTGGCTCCGATGTCTTTGTAGGACATCTTCCGGGCCTCTGCAAAAGCCAGCAGACTCCCCTGAGAAGTGAAGGTGAGCAGGGGAATCCTGTAGGTGTGAACTTCCCCAGTTTGACCACCGACCCAGAGCAGCTGCTCATCAGCGACAGCAGGATTGATCTGTTCGTGTGGGGGGAAAAAACACAAAAGGAAAAAGGTGAGGCTAGTTGTGACGCTTTTTTCTCAGTGAAGCTTACTGTTGAAAGACAAACAGGTTCTGTGAAGGTAATGGCTTTTGACTATATAAGCTATAGAACCTTTCTACCATTTTTTGCTCAGGAAAATATTCAGATCATTGAACATCAGAATTCACAAACATTTCCCTAATTTAAGACAATTTTGAACAAAGTGGTCTACTACACAATACACAAAATCACTGCTATAGAGAAAACAAATATTTATGGAAGCTTGTTTCCACCTGGGATAAATACATAACGTTACATATATAGACTTGCCTACTTACTTTTTATCTCACAATTTTTTCTCGCAATCCCGAGTTTATAACTCGCAATTCTGACGTTTTCGCAACTCGGACTACGTGGACTTTTGCCACAAAGATTTAGTTTTCGATAATCTCACAAACTTCCCTTTGTTACAACACTGTCACAATTGACAAATTAATAGCTACATGTGTTGTATTTTATTGGATTGTTTGTTCGCGACGCGTGATGTTTTGTCATTAATAATCGTCCTAGTTTTGAATGATAAACAAAATTGTAAACCTTACCTTTTCATTTCTCGCAGATGAACACAGTACCGGCAGAAGCAAAATCCGTAATAGGTTCCGATGCATGACTGCAACTGTAGTCTATGTGCAATAGCACTATTGTAATTCTGTAATATTTTCAGGCTATTTATAAATTACAAGCGCGCATAGCATACTGCGAGTCAGTCAGCCCGATGAATTAAAAAGACACGAGAACCGGTTTAACAGACCTGTTTACTTTCCTGAGAGACATGACATTTAAAATCAACGACAGATGCAGCCCTCACTTGAATAACTTAACTTGGACAGCATCATATACTTACACAATGTCAAATATGGAAAATATGGGCAAATTTAACAATATATTATTTTGTAGATGTAGGCCTACACAAGTAAACATTGGACCTTTTCTTTTTCTGGTGTTAGCTACAAATAGGACCCGCTTAAAATTAGGGAAATTATTATTATTTATCCGTGACATCATGGCTGTGACAGAAAATATGAGCAGCATATGCTTTATACTGCTGCTAGTCAAAATAAATGCTACTGTAGACTATTTTTAATAAATGTGGCGTTGGTTAGCATAAGAGAAATCTTGATTTGAAACTTTTGAATGGTAATTAAATACCATTATACTGTGTATTCTTTTCTTTTTCTTGTGTAACACACACACACACTGACACACATAATGTTTCTATCTTAAAACATAATGGCAGGCAAAGCTGTATTTTTATGTATTTTATATGATGAGAATTAAAATTAAACAATGAGTTGCTGTATCAAAATAGAAAAATTTATTGAACAATCAAAGATGTCCCTGTGCAATTCAGCAAATCAAGTGAAAAGTCAAATGTTTTAATATCAAATGTAAAACAGCAAAAGCCTTTTGGGTGACTTTCAACATGTAATATTTCACTTACATTATGTTACCAAAATAAATGGCTGTCATTTAAAAATACAACTGGAGAAACACCAAAAGGTAATTAAAATCAAATCACATTTCTGTATTAAAAGGTACACTATGTAACTTTTGGCACTCTAGCAGATTAATAAACAAAACTGCATGCATCTTGTTAAACAACATTGTAGCCGGAGCTTCTTCTCTCTTTTTATGTATATGATGAGTCACGCAGGTACTGGGCTACTTGTCGGTTGTTGTGTCGCCTGGTCTAAAAGCTCAGAATTTAAACCCTTATTGTAGGAGTACTGCAGGGATTCAGTATAAGACAAAAAGTTTGGAATTTGGATTCACAATGTACTTGCTCATTATATGAATTTTGAACAAAAAGTTACAGAGTGTACATTTAAAACATTATTTCAAGACTTGCAAATCAATCAGTGTTGAATCACAGTTACAGTAGAAAACAACCATTTTAAGATTGTTGTAGCTTCATGAAGATTCACTCCAGTCACATTAGTGTAAACCCCATTTAAAACAAATCTTTAAAAGAAGAAATAAAAGGATTGGCACGATAAACATCACCTGAGTGGTTTAAAAACCTTCAAATAGTCTCAATAAACGTGCACCAACTGCTCACCAACTTCACAAAGAAATGAAGAAAACGTTCATCAAGAGGCTTATATTATAGAAAGATTTGTGCTTTGGAGTGAGACTAAGTACGTACTGGAGTAAAATTACCAGTAGGTAATAGTTTTTTTAATACTATTACATTACTGTCGGCAATATATGAATCTTACAATGAAACAGGATGTCTTGATTCTTTCTGGAGTGGAATTCATATCAAAGCAGTGAATAGTACAGACCAGCCGTAATCCCAAATGTGATGTAGAGAAATGTAAAAATTATTTTGCATCAGGCTGATATCTTGATTTTCTCAAAAAAGTCATTTTCATTTTAAAAGTCCTAAATATCCCTTTTCTTTCTTCACCTATATACTATTTTCCTCCATACAGATGAATTTTGGCAAAAGAGATGGTCTCCCAGTAATCTTTATGGCCCTTTTCATAAACGACGAAGATGTATTTGTTGTCCTCTGGAGAATCACCCTTGAATGACGTCATAGTCGAATAACCGCTTGGCCCCGCCCAGATCTGGACTGCCTCCTTTTCCCATGACTTCCCATCAGTGAAAGACCAGCGAAGAGTTAAATTGACCCCTGTGCAAAAAAACAGAAATTACAGTTCCGTAAAGATTTAACTTTGATATTTCTAAGTAAGACTTTGTGAACTGCTCTTCCTCACTGTGCTGAGAGTTGGAGGGGTTGGTGAAGAACATCACTCCTTGTTTCTGCAGGGCACCGGCTGCAACGACGGGGTCAATCAGCGTTTTGTCAAATACCAGCTCCTCCACAGGCAGAGACTCGCCTCCGTCCAAACTCCGCACTATTATTCGACAGCGGCAGTGGTAGTTGTTCTGGTTGCGTACATTGATGACTATGCTTCCGTCCTCTAGTTCCACTGGCTGTTAAGACGTAAGGGAGGGGAATGTGTCAAGTCAAACGAAAAGTCAAGTAGTGCAGCTGTTTAATATCAAGCCTACACTGTAAAAAAATGTGTGCAAGTTTTACAGAAAAAAGAATAGAGTACAGTACAGTAAAAACCTGTTAATTGGTTAACTGGAAAAACTGTAAATGGTTTAACATTGCATTATATTGTCGCTGTCGGGCAGTAACCTTGTACGTCAAAATCCACTACTTTTCAGGAAATGGAAAAAACCTCTGTATTTTTTTAAAACAATTAAACACGGTATTGTCAAGGTTGATATTGTGGCTTTATATATGGTCCGACACTTGCACGTGTAATTACATTATTAACATTTGACCAAAATCAAGCTCAAGTGGAGTTCCGAGGTTTTTTGACCAGCGAATGTTGGATATATGCATTCTGTTCCTCATTATAACGTCTCATCTAAAACAATGAGTGCATCGCATTACGTTTTCATCAACTTACAGGTTATATAGTTTATTGTAGCTATGTGGACGCTTTTTTGGTGAAAAACAGTAAAATGACACTCCTCGAAGTCCCTGATGGTGTTTCGTCTTTGTGTGTGACACTGTAAACCATACATGAATATTGGCCATGTTTTATGGTAAGGCCACATATGATGAACTCTGATTCATTATGTGGCTTTTTTATAATACCACCTATATTATTATGGTGTTTACCAGTACATTTTAAGTTAAAAAGCAGATTTTGGTCCTTCCGTATTGGTATATTAAAGCTGCAGTCCGCAGTTTTTCCTCTTTGTCGCCATCTCTGTTCGAAATCTGCAATTGCAGTTATTCGCGGAATTATCAACTTTACGTGCGTTGTGCCTCGGCATGGCACAGCGCGGATGAATCCAATGTTTTGAGGAGAATGTGCGGTTGTCAATCACCGCGCCGGTGTGGATACTGGCATTCGGAATCACAGATTCTACTTTTTGGAAGTATGACCAACATAAGAATTTTCACCGTAAAATGTCGTTTTACAACGGGTGAATCTCCAGTTGTCACTGGTGATTGTCGTTTGAACCTTTCTGGATCCGCCATCAAATTGATACATTTAATTATATCAAGTGCTACGAGAAAAGGCTATAAATCTCCTCCTCCAACATCCTCACACGCAATATAGCCTACTAGCCGAGACTCCTTCTTTATGTGTACAGTTGTGACGTAATGACGCAAAGACATGCTCGAATTTCCCGTTGAAATCCACCAGTACCACTGGAATTAAAAATATTATTACAAGCTTACCGTTTTGAATCGAGCTACGGCAAGCAGATAGTTTTGAACACTGGCTGGTTATGTACTTGCTCAAAAATTTATTTTGGATAATTTTTAACCCAAAAAAGCTACGGACTGCAGCTTTAACATTATATCATTTGCATATGAAATATTTTATATAAATATATATATATATGCCATCTCCTAATACAGAAAAAATTGTCAGTATTCTTTTTTTATTTTACAATGAATTACTGGCAACCACAGTTTCTGTTCTTTTTTTTTACTCTGAATTTAACTGGATATTAATCTCATTATTTAACCAGTAGCTTCATTGCTACATGACTCATGACTTGAGCATTTAACTGATTAAATAAAGCATGAGGAAATTGTTTATTTACAATTAAATATTCACAGCGAAAGACAAACCACATGACAACTAGCAATGAAAGTACCACTGGTGAATCTTTGTATAGTCTATGACTGCATTTTCTAGATAAACAAAATGTGTCCACACTGCAACAATGCAAACATTCATATGTGACCAATGGCACAAAACACCTACAGTGCACAGTAGAGGGGTGTCTTACAGAAAGTGAACGATGGGCCTGTCCAAATTCTCACACTTGCGGTCTTTGCACTTGACTACTTGTCTACTTGTATGATGTACTTTCTGTATTTGGCTCAAGTGTTCAAGTGGGTGTGAAGACCACAAGTTTGTGTAGAACTTTTTATCACCCGATGGGACACACTTATACAGTAGTTGTAAAAATGCAAGTGTTTCCAGAGCTTTATTATGATTTTCAATACTTTGCATTTTAAAATAAACTTCTAGATGTAGTGTAGTCTAATGTAGTTTCTAAATGTTCAGTAGTTCCTATGAAACAGATGACACAATGTAGACAGTAGTAGGCTAATAGTGGTGCTAATAAAGTGATAAAAAGTAGTTGCAAATGCTGTAAAAAAAAATAAAAATAAAAAACATTAATCAATTTAACTACCCAATTATATGTAATATCTAATTATTTTAACTTACAGTGGAATGTTTTCCTGGTCATCTCGTGATTTCGGGGCACGTGAGTTCCTGAACATGATGCACGATGGGATACACTTAGCCTCAAATACTGGTCCGAAGCGATATTCAAGAAAGTGTGGGTTTAGTGTGCATTAAGGGCACTGAGCTTTGGCATTTTAAGGCTTGAGACAGTCTTGGGAACTTACTTCCTGTTTCGTGCATGTGCCCTTAAGTGGCCAAGACCGCAAGCCCAATATTAGTAGTCAGTCTCACTTTTTATAGCAGCGGTTCTGAACCAGGGGAACTTAGGAAACTTCCAAGGGGCCTTAAGATGACTTAAACATATTTAAAATAAGACAAACTGAGCATTATAATAGGCTAATTTAACTAAAAATCAAGATATTTCTTTAATTTACCTCCCTCAACAACCGTCTTAAAAAACCTGGAATAAAATTATAAAAATCCATGGGCATAATGAATATACATTTTTCTAGTTGTGCCAAGCTCTAAATATTTAATGGGGTAGAAATTATAAGTACAGCATATTTAAAAAAAATCCTTATGCTTAAATCCTTATCCAGTAAATCACAAACAACTGGAAAAGTTTTGTTGAAAAAATATTTTTGTGGACAATTTTGTGCTCCAAAGCTTAAGAACCACTGACTTTTAGGGCTTCAATGGCTCAAAAAGAGTCATTTAGAAGCAGAAAGTCTGACATTCTCCATTTCTTAACATGCTAGCGAAGAAATGACTCAACAACATTCAAATGATCAGATTCAATTAAATATAATATCATATAGTAACACTTCAGTCATATACAGTGTATTGAGATAAAGTAGTATAATATTACCTGACACTCATCTGGGTTGAAGTCCAGTTCTTGTTTAGGCTGATTGTAAGGGATGCTCTTCAGAGCAGCTCCATTTCTCCAGGATTTACCATGATCATCACTCAGGATACAGAAGACCCCATCACCAGCAATGGAACCGTGGCCACACACCACCAAACGGCCCACATTGGGTGGATAACGTTTCTGTGAACACAGGCATGTGATGAACTAAAAGCATATAAACTGCTCTTGGGCAGAAAAAACATGAAAAAAGGGTCCCGTGAGCTTATTCGTTCTCCTTTATAAAACAATGCTTAACCACATACACAATAAAATGTAGTTTATAACCTGAGAAGTCATAACAGCATAATAAACAACAGGAAGTCTTAAAGTCATGTTTTCGTTTGAAGGAGGAACAAAAAGCAGACAGCGCTAACCACACCTGTATTCCAAAGCCAGGCCCTGCAGCAAAGCTCTTCACCCCCAGCTCAATGGACAGGTTTCGTGGGGCGCTCCAGGTGAACCCGTCATCCAGGCTCTGCACCATCATAGTGCTGGAGGGGTTGCAATAGTAAAGGTGAAAACACAGAGAATAGATGAGTATCACAGCACCAGTCTCCTCATCCACAACCACAGAACCAAGACTCAGCCCATCTGCTAGAGAACCATCGTCCACAATGAATGAGGTGGGAGACCAGGTGGCACCTGAGAAATACAAGAAAGAGATTCAGCAAAAATCTAAAGCTATAGCCATTTATGACTCAATTTATGAAGCATTTCAGGAGTGAGCCAGTGAAAGTGGATGATCCACCTCTGTCTGTGGAACGTCTCAGTGCGATGAACTTCGCCCCGACGTCACTGGAAGACATTTTCCTGGCCTCAGTGAACGCCAGCAGACTACCACGTACTGTGAAGGTTAGCAGAGGGATCCTGTAAGTGTTGACCTGACCGGCTCCACCGCCGACCCATAGCAACTGCTCCTCATATATCAGTGGGTTAATCTGTGGGAAGCATGTAGAATTAAAAAAATGTAAAAAAGGGATTAAGAAATCAGTTAAAAACTGGTCTTTAAACTTTGTCACATGACAATCACATGACAAACCAATAAGTTTGGAGTCAACATGTTATCTTGTTGTTTATCAAGGCCCTTTTCAGTAACTATTATTTCTATAAGATTAACAAATAAAATAAATAGAAAATAAATAAAGCCCCTAAAAATGAACTACTTTACAAGTTCGTTCATAGTATCTCTGTAAAGATGTGTAAGTTACGCAAACAAATAAACTTGTATGAATAAAGTCGATGTATATGTGGCTGACTGTTTTGGGATGTAAAATAATTTATACCGGTACATAGATTTTGACTGGGATTAAGATACAAAATAAAGTAAAGATTTACTAGATCTGTATGAAAAATGTAAATATAATTATGTTTTATGAGTTCTCTTAACTAGCACTTACAGGACAGTGCAAAATTGAAAACACTAATTTTACAGGCATGCACCACTGCAACATATTACATAAATCTTAAATTATACTTCAGTCAGCAAATTAATGTTATAGTCGAACAACAGCCTGTACAGAACAAGACACTATCATGTGACAGTCATGTAACGTTACAGTATTTACCTGAGACTCCACTAGCGCACAGGAAAGCACTGCTATCCCAAGTACAATCCCAAATTGTCGAATAAAATCCATTGAAACGATTAAGGCACCGACAAGTGCGGATAGCACATGAAGAGAAGAGACAATTTCTTGATTAAGGTATTTATTAATTTTAATAACGCTTGTGAATCCTGAAGTGCGGACACATGACAACAACGGACCACTCCAGTACTCACATCCTCAACCATACAGTCATGTGACTGACACTCAGGGTTGCCAGGTCTGCATAACAAAACCAGCTCAATTGCTAATCAAAATCGCTTCGACCCGCGGCAACAGTGTAAATGTAGCCGAATTCGGCGTGAAAACCGCGGACTTGGCAATACTCATTCCACTGCGAGACGTCAGAATCACATGCCAGACCTATTTACATAAGGGAAAATAGGACCGTGAGTATATTTTATTTGATTAAATTTGATCATTCAGTGCTATAACTTACATGTCTTTGGTTCATGTGGAGCTGAAAACCTATGATTTATTTGTATCATACTGCAGCAGCAGAGAGACCACCTCCGTTGACCATTACAGGATGAAACTTGGGGTAGGATGTTGATTGGCTGTCTGTACAATTATGATTTGCCCTAAGTAGCCGACATCTTGACCTGTTTAAAACTTAACAGCATGAAAAAACAGTTGATATTCTACCAATGTATGTGTGAGATATCTGAGGTCCTTGGGACTGTTTAAAGAACACATTGCTTTTAAATAATTTAAATAAATAAATAAATACATTTTTATAATGTCCCCCTGAATATTACTTCTACATTATTATTAAACAAAAATTCCATTTAATTATAAAGGATTTCTAATAGGAATATTATATTATAGCCTATTTCTTTTTATTTATCTATTTATCCCCTTGTGCATTGTTTGTTGTGCTACAAATTTTAATAATGTTTAATATATTATAGAATAATTATTTCATAACTTAATTTTACACACAGATGTAAACTCATTTACATTAGTACACCTGATTTGCTGTGCAAATTTAGATGCAATTTTTAACTAAGCCTGTTGATGGCATTAGTGTGCTGCCAACTTTTATTTTCATGTACAACCATTATAGATATACATGTTTCCTAAGATGTTTGAGATACATTTTTTATTTATTGCAATTTCTTTGTATTTTTGACAAATTTTAGGGATTTATTTCCAATTTGATTAAGTTATGAACTGAAATGGTGATCTGGGGAAAGTTGTCACACATTTTACTCCATTGAATATTTCCCAGGGAAGTTTATTTTCTGCCCTTAAATTACTGGCTGAAATAAATGAATGAATGAATGAATGAATGAATGAATGAATGAATGAATGAATAAATAAATAAATAAATAAATAAATAAATAAATAAATAAATAACTTAATTTAATTGTAATAGCCCCCTAATGGTGTAGTGTGGTATTTTTACACAACATGGGGTAAGTTGTCACAAAAGTAAAAATAGTGTTCACTTAAACAGTTATTACAAAAATATGATAATGTGTTCATTTTGCACAGTTCTGAACCAGGTGTATGAAACCATATAAAAGCACTGCTAGAGAACATTGCCAATGGAACTTTGACTCAAAACCTGTTTTGTTTGTTTTCTACAAACTCAATGACCAGCACCAGTTTTGGCAACAGTAAATACATGTGAAAACCACAACATCATTATGGCATGTATCTTTATTTCCTGGGCTCACTCTTATTCAAGCACAAGCGCACACATTTCAGCATCGGTCTGTGAAATTGTGTGTGCATTCCTGCAGTCATGTGTTCAGACTGAGCTGAGTCACAAGCCGAGAGAAAAAGAAATAACAGAAAATAGAGAGATAGAGGAAGAGCACAAGGGGGAGGGTTTAAAATCAGTTTTGCATTCGCATAAAGAGGAAGACACACTCACAGAGAGTGAAAGAGAAAGAGAGCTGTTAAAAGACTACAAGAGGAGCCTGATGGAAATATTAGGAAAAAGAACAAATTTATATGAAGAGCTAAATAAATGAGTTAAAAACATTGGGAGGAGCCTAATAAGAAAAAAGAACAAAGGTTGTGGCAACAGCAGGCGTGACTGAGAAGAAATAGAGGCAGACACAATGAAGAGATGGACCTGCTGTCACATGCACACTGTTCTTCAGCAGTAAAACGTGTTTGCTTTATTAGATAAGGAGCAAGGGTGAGTGAGAATGAGATGGAGGGATCATTTTCAGGGTAATCTCATGCTGTATAATATCTATTTGTCTTTGCGTTTTCCTCAGCTCGTAGGAGTCAGCTACAGTGGAGTCAGCTGTGAACGCTGTTGTGTGTTTACAGGTTTGTTGAAATTGCTGTAAAACCATCTTGATTTGTGTTCCCTAAGTCACAATGGTAAAACATTAACAGCTCTCTGAAGCAGTATCTCTTTAATGTAGGCTATGTAAAGGTTAATGTACATTGATGCATATTGTGTACATGCATAAAGACACTTCTTGCAGTCACTTACAATAACTTAAAAGGACATGTAGAATTTTGGTTAAGAAATGCTATCCGTTTTCTTTAACGTTGAGAAACCCTAACATCTTCTTTACTTTCTTGAATACGAAACTCTAAAAACAGAAGTCGACAGCAAGATTGGAGTTTCCTGTTCTTAAACAGGCAGTGCACTGTGCTAAAAGCATCGACTGAAACAAGCTGCCCTGACTAAAGGTTTGTCATCATGCTCTTTGTCATTTTTTGGCTTTTTATGAAGTTTGAACACTCCTTTTGAGTCTCCTTTCTGAGTGCAAGATCTCATTTGAATGACATAAACTATTTAGAATTATGAAACTACTGAATACGTTTACATAACAGTAAGCATAATGTAGCTTTTCTTATGTTACATTTCACGTTACATTATCTTGACCTTCATAAACATTATTAGTTTGTGGTGCTTGTGGAGGCAAGCATAACTATTATTACTGCAGATACTAAGAGTTACTTACTTTACTGTGAATAAAACCCCCAAAGATATGTCGGTACGGCATAAAAATTCACCTTATCTATTTAAGATCTTAATGTGAGCAGTTCAGCCATGCACAAGTTTAAGTTCAATTTGACTGCAATTGTTTCATCAAAATGTCATAGCTGGACCTTACAGTGAAACCGACAGACATCTCTCTGGTGACATAAGCAGGTCTTAAGTTCCTTAAGCGCTCATTTTAAATAGTTGGTCAAATTATACTTTTATACAATCTAAAATTGATGGTTCCATGAAGAAACTTTAACATCCATGAAAGCTTTCCTTTTCACAAAAGGTTCTTTATATTGGAAAAAAAAAAATCTTCATATTATTAAAATGTTCTTCACACTAAGTTATTTTAAGAACTGTTCACTGAAAGGTTCTTTGAGGAACCAAAAGTGGTTCTTTTGTAGCATCTCTGAAAACCCGTCCCCTTTTGGAACCTTTATTTTTAAGAGTGTTTGCAACTTAGATTCGGGTGCTGTGAGAAAGTGTTAATATTTTGGTGCACGGGTTTTCCAGCAGGTTCTGACAGTGACCGTCACCATGGAGGAGAGGGAGCGGCAGTATAATGGAGAGGAAAGAAGTGATGTTCAATCCCCCACAGGACAGTCAGCCATGGCAGGAGAGCGAAGCAGAACATCCACATGGAGGAATGGTACATATTGCCCTGTTTCTCTCTCTGCCTGTCCTCTTTCAGTATTAATAAAAAACAGCTAACTGAAATCATCAAACAGTGTGACTGCAGTGTTATTTTTAGGACACGATGGTGAGATGATTGGGTAACACTTTATTTTGCTAATCCCTTTTGAACATTCTACTGACTATAAGTAACTTTGCAACTACATGTCAACTTATTCTAACCGTAACCCATGATCCAGTCTACTAATACTCTACTAGCGCTCTAATGAGAGTTAGTAGACATGTAGGTGCAGAGGTGGACAGTTACGAAGTACATTTACTTCAGTAGTGTACTTCAGTACACTTTTTGAGTATCTGTACTTTGGCAAAATTGGTCTTTCCGTTTTGCTGTTTGTTAAAGCAGTATTGTTGTTGGACAGTTATACAGCTATGGTTGTGTAGCTGGGTTTTAAACCAGGTTGGATTTTTATAGACCACTTGATTTAAATGAATGGATACACATACAGTAGATGTGAACTTCTTTTGTTGGGGTGGTAGGAGCATTAAATAAAAAAAATTGATTTTTTTTTTCAATTCAGTTGTTTAATTTCTATAGGTTTTATAACATTCTAAAAGCTCTTAAAGGGATACTCCACTTTAAAATGAAAATTCTGTCATCATTTACTCACCCTCATGTTGTTTCAAACCTGTATGAATTTCTTTCTTCTGCTGAACAGAAAGGAAGATATTTAGAAGAATGTGAGTAACCAGACAGTTTTTGGTACCATTGACTTCCATAGTAGGAAAAAAATATACTATGGAAGTCAACGGTACCAAAAACCGTCTGGTTACTGACATTCTTCTAAATATCTTCCTTTCTGTTCAGCAGAAGAAAGAAATTCATACAGGTTTGAAACAACATGAGGGTGAGTAAATGATGACAGAATTTTCATTTTAAAGTGGAGTATCCCTTTAATTCCACAGATACTACTAACTGGTAGGTGTATTCACTAGGTTGCTTCAGAGGTATAAGGTACTGTAAGTATTACATACAACAATGCAACAATAATAAAGCAATGCATTGACATTTACTTTTTACTTTTGATACTTAAAGGTGCACTGTGCCATTTTTATCTAGTGGTGAGGTTGCGAATTGCAACCAACAGAAGTTACGGTGGCCGACAGGAAAATATGTCGTCGTCTGAGACAGCAGAGAATAGCCAGTTAAGCAATGAGGTTTCTTTACAAAGATAAATTAAGAAAATAGGTTTACTTAATTATTCAGTAAATCGATGTTATTTCATTGTGTCAGTGTTTTGTTCGCTGACTTTAGCTAGCTTCCTTGCACGAAGAACAACATAACGAAACGCGTTTGTCCGTTTAGGGCCACTGTAGAAACATGTCGGCGCATTTCAATGTAAGGGGACCCGCGGTGTATGTAGATAGAAATGGCTCATTCTAAGCCAGGTAATAAAAAACATAACGGTTCATTACGGTCTTTATACACCACTGAAAACATAGTTATGTATATGATATTGCATTTTCTGTCAACAGATCCTCCTAAATATTACACAATTTACACACCTTTAAGTACTTTTAAAAACGAGTACTTCTGTACTTTTACTTAAGTAAAAATCGGTCTTTACAACTTTTACTTGTAACGGAGTAATATTTGACCAGTAGTGTACTTTCACTCAAGTAAGGAAGTTGTGTACTTTGTCCACCTCTGTGTTGTTGGTGCAACGTTACTTCAACAGAATGTGTTAAGGGGACAATCAAAATAAAATTAAACCAATGCTTGTAATGCTCAAATGACTCATGACATATCATACTGTAGATTTTTCTGTAAGACCACAGGAATTAGAAATATGTTTTCATCCTTTAAATAGGCATTACTTTTATTTTCAATTCTTAATAGGTCATTTAAATCCAGCGCAAATTCTCCCTGACAAAAAGAGACACTGGAGTATTAAAGACTGGATTTCAGATTTAAACTGTTTAATTGACCTCACTGGATGTCTTTCTGTCAGGTCAGTGTGTGGCATCTGTGTCCACTTCCTCTTGGCTGACTCCCACGTTTGACTTTTCACACTGCAGGACTCTTTTGGAAACCAATGGCTTTCAGGTTAGTACATTTCCAGCATGGTAAAAATAATAATATTTATATGCATTTCTAAATGAACTTATTTCTATATTGTATTTTGATGTTAAATCTATTCCAGATTCCAGCAGAAGATTTTGAGGGGCCACTTCATTTAGCGCTAGACCATCCGTCCGTCAAACGATACCTGCTTTTCAACTCACATATTTTTAATTTCATCCTGGCACCAGTAAGAAATCCCTTTCTAAATCACTGCAGTTCACACACATTCCACCACTGAGCAAAGTCAACAGGACAATATGGGTAAAACTCACAGAACCTGTTAAGTACAGGCCCGGTTCATATTTCACTCCAAAATCAAAAGAAAAACAGTGTTACACTTTATTTTAAGGTGTTTAGGTGTTACAGTGTAATTATGCATTTAAGTACTGAGTAATAATAATTAACTACATGTACTTACTAGGGTTAGGGTTTGAGGTTGCACTTTATTTTACAATATGTACTTACAGTGTACTGGGCAATACAGGGGTGAAGGTTAGGTTTAGGGGTTGGTTCAATGTTAGTTATTACCTAATTATTGCTATTACTATAATAAGTAGCCTACATAGTATGGGGAACAGGACTTTAAAATAAAGTGCTACTGGGTTTGATTTAGGGTTAGTTGCATGTAATTATGCATAATTTATAGTTAGCCTATTACTACAGTAACTACACTGTAAAATAGGGTTACCAAACAATGTTATTAGAAATGAAGATATATTAAATAAACTACATTTAAATAGCAATCTGTAAATGTTTCTTGAATTGTTAAGCATCATCACTGCAGTATTGTATTGTCACACTCACACCAAGAACATAAAGATAACTATATTAGCGTCCACACCAACATATGTTACTGTTCTGTTTTTATAAGCGTGCTGCAGTTTTGTCATTTGGATTCTGATTGGCTATCAATAGCCGCTTTTCCATCGTCGGGCAGAACGGAATGTCAAGGAACGGTTCCAGTTGGGTTTCCACTTGAGCCTGGCACGGCATGGCACGATTGCAAACCGTTCTCGGCACGGTTGTCTTGACGATTCAGAATTGGTAACTTGTCTGTTGCCCGGCTACCAGTTTCTCTGTAGCTCTCTAAGTGCACTATTTCTACGACATAAACCACAAATTAATAATAAAATTAATATATCTGATCATCCTCCATAACACGGTCGCTATACATCTCATATCGTCTGTAAACTCTGACGCTTTTGTATTACATTCCAAAGAGAAACGTTCAGCCTGACGGTGGAAAAGCGGCTAATGTTTTATCGTTCACAGTTATAGATGTGATGTGGACTTCCCTAAGATTAGAATGAATATTGAAACTTTAGCGCAATACAGTAGTTTTAGTTATTTATTGTCCTATGTGTGAATAGGCCTTTACAGTAGGCCTATTTCCTTTACTGTAATACATAATTACTGTTTTCTAATAATATCAGTCTAAGAATCATCAATGAAAATTAAAGTAGCCTAATACTAATTACTAAAAAAGCAAAATGTCCAGATTCTTTATCGTAATGGAAAATAAGATTAGATTTCTTTAAGCAAACTTATATTTCTTACATTTTTGTATCTTTTTATTTGTATTTTTTGGATGAAATGTTACTTGGATATGTCATCATGTGACCCCCCCCTAAAAATAGTACATTTTGGATTCAGAAATCATGTTTTTCACAAGCTTATCATTTACCTGATCACCTTTCACTGTTTTCCACAATTACAAATCAGCAAAGAGATGAAATAACCAGGCAGGAATTTAGGAAACTTAAAGGAAATACAGGACTGTTTTGCTGTCATGTGTCTGTTGCAGTTGCTGTATCTGGTGCTGTGGTGTGCTGTGTACTCGACCCTTCACATGTACCTTGAAGGCAGCACAGCGAACTTCTGGGTACTCTGTCTGTGTGTCAGTCTGTTGTCCATAATCCTCACCGCCGCCATCATCTTCATCTTCCACTACAGCAACAAAGAGGTGGGCAGTCACATGACAGATCAGGGTCTGATGACATCACTCTCTCTTTCTTGTTAGGTCTAATTCAGTCTTTTTTGAGAATAAACCTGTATTCCTTTTTAATGCATATTAACAGGTGTTTGTGTATCTGTTGCAGATCAACATGAACACAGATGTGCGTTTGGTGGGGGTTAATGAGCACATGGTCAAGAACGGGCTGCTGTTGGGGGTGGCCGACTGGGTGCATAAATGCAGAGGAAAACTGCAGGTAATGGATAATCAGTTCCTCTTACCTTCCACAATAAAACTTTAATTGTCTCCCAACTCGAAAAGTCAAAGTTTAAAGACAATTCTGATGATCATTCTGACAAGACTTGCAGGCAGCATGAGCCTATACAGTAAACACGCATTATAATAAGAACAGGAACAGTGTTGATTGTGCAGTGTACTTTGTACACATTGTGTGCTGTGTGGCAGCATGGGAAATTTAAAGCATTAAACGGAAGTTGTGACCTTCTGGCTTATTGTGACACAGTGTGAAATGGCTTCTCTGTGAAATGTCCATCGGTAATTGATTGGATCATTGGATCCTTGGTTTGCTATCGATGTGATGTCGTGTGATTGACAGGTTGTCCCGCCCTCATGTCAGTAAACGCATCATCAGAGAAGAGTTTTTGCTGTAAGTGGGAAGGGAAGTTACAGAACAAGGAAATTCATACAAGTTTGGAATGACATGAGGGTGTAAATGATGACAGAATTTTCATTTTTGAGTGAACTAAACCTTTAAAATACAATAATAGAATCAACTCCACAACTACCAGCATCCTTTGCTCTTGATTTTCTCGCACTAGTTTTTTGTTTGGAAGTAAAAAAGAAAGAAAAAAGAAATTCACTTCAAATGAACACTTCCATTATGTTTTGACCAAAATTATGTAAATGCATATTACATTGTTATTACAATGTTTGAATTTATAAGCAAGATTTTCTTTGGCAGAAATTGGTTATTAATAGTTAACTTTTTACTGGTATGAGAGTAAAAGAGACTTTAAGCTGTACTATTTAATCAGATCAAATAAAAATGTTTAATCAGATAACTGAACTGAATACCTTCCTGGGTTGCATCTTTATCTTGTTTATTTCCTTCTGTAGTCTATGTGATGGAACTGATAAGGTTTAATGAACAAACTTGTTTAACTGCTGCTTTGCTTGATCCTTCTTTCTTTCTCCAGCTCTTCTGTGTATACTGGGACTTGTCCCCGTGTCTGAATTGTCTGGTGGAAGCACTGGATGACATGAGTTTTGTCAGGGATCAAGTACAGGTTGGTTTGCTTTTGTTCATTGATTTGTTATTATGTTGATGCTTCTTGGCCCTACAGAAAGTAATCAATACAAAAAAATAATGTTTTGTAATTCAAATATAATGGTAGATCAAACAATTGTAGAGTAAAGATTCAATTGAAATGCTGCAGGATACATATCCACACTGTAAAAATGATATGATCAATAAGTAATAAAAACATATGTTTTTACATTGCTTTAACTCATCAAAACTGTTTTTTATAAGTTATACAAGATTACAAGACACAAGAAGTCAGTTGAAATTACTTTAACATCCAAGTTTATTGTACTTCAACAGTTTATGGTTTGTTTAGTCTAACTCTGATAGGAACAAGGGAATTATGAGAGAACAGGGTTATTATAGAACTTAAACTATTAAAACATTTTTGTAACTAGACACTAAATAAATGTTACCCAAAATAAGATATACAATTTGTAAACATATTTTATTTGATCAAATAAGTGAATCTCACAAAGTTCCCATTTTACCCTACAGAACAAACTCAAGAAAAGAATGTCCCACCTAGTTCTAGTGACTGAGGTCGCGACCCTGGATCCTGAGGATGGATTACAGGACGAGGAGGTTCCAGAGGAAGAGCGCCCCCTGCTGGTGGAGGGACGAGAGAGAAGTTCATCAACCAGTCAACGGGAGGACTCTAAACTCACAAAACACTTCAGCTTGAAGCCTGACGCCACTCTCTCAAATCAGGTGAAAATAAGTATAATTAATATGAATAATATACTGTATGAATCAGTCAATGTCATTATATTCTTACCAGTGGCAGTTTGAGAGGGAATTAGGCAGAAAATGGAAATTGATCAAACCTGCTCAACTCACATTTTTACAATAGAAGATTATAGTATGTTTACCATTTTAAAAATAGATATAGAAAATCATATATCGGTAACACTTTACAATAAGGTCTCATTTGTTAACATTAGTTAATGTATTAACTAACATTAACTAACCATAAGCAAAACATTTGTTACGGTATTCATTAATCTTTGATAATATTAGTTAATACAAATCCAGCTGTTCATTGTTTGTTCATGTTAGTTCACAGTGCATTCATTAATGTTAACAAATACAACTTTTAATTTTAATAATGTATTAGTAAATGCTGAAATTAACATTCACTAAGATAAATAAATGCTGTAGAAGTGCAATTCATTGTCAGTTCATGTTAACTAAAGTAGTTAACTGATATTAACTAATGAAACCTTCCTGTAAAGTGTTACCCATATATCTATATATTATATATCATATGCGTCCATGTAAGGAGGCACAATAATCTTTCTAATCACCAACCCAGCAATTGTCAGTATAGGAAAATTAATGGAACAAATCATGCAGGTCACCTGCAGTTTGAGAGACTCTCTTAAAATGTATTTGATTATTATTGGTTATTTCTAAGAAAAAATTCCATCATTTGCATAACCATTTTGGTCAATTTATGCATCATCGGATAAATATAAGACTCCTCTCTCATTCCTGCAGTGATTCAAACTCACCTAAGATATGATTAAAAATACATCCTTATTCATTATTCTCACAAGTAAAAGTGTGGTTAAGTTGCCTTAGTATTAATTAGAATGGTATTATATTTAGAATAAGCTTCTCTTGCCTCCTCTGATGGATCACCATTGAGTATTACGTTGAATCTACAACAATTAAAGTAAAAAAATATGTGTAATGGTTTTCTTCAGGATATTGCTTACCATCTCCTGATGACCTACGGTGCACTTTATGTCAGACTGCTAGTCTCAAACAAGCTTCCTGCTCCTTCCCGGCGGCCTTCAGCTGCAGGGAAAAATCATTCCACATCATCTCTGTGTTTGTGTGAGTATGTGGAGTTAAAGGTCCTGCAGTAGATGGAACATGACAATCAAATCTTGCATTAAAAAGTATTAGTCATCTTCTGTGGGATGATTATTTTGCTGTCAATTATGATATAGCCACAGACTGTTCTTGCTGCTCTTGAAACTGTTATGATTTCATCTGTGAATCGAAATATATATTTGTTTCCTGACTTATTGTGGGTCTCTATGTGATTCCATATGCTCATCAGGTGTGAAAGGATGAAGTAAGAATTTATTCCTTTCTCTTCCATGTTAAGTTTTTGTATTAACCAGCCAAACTGATAAGCCATCGCACTGGTACAAAATGTTGTACCACATAGTTTTGTATTTTTTATTACTGACTTGTGGTTCTTTATAAGATTCTGATTATCACTGTCACAACCGGATGCAAAGGAACAAGCGATAAAAGCTTTCTCCTCCACGTTCATCAACATGGATTTTGAAAAATTTCATGCGGGGGTCCTGATCACCCTGTCTGGGTTTATTCTGCGATAACAACCAGCTGGATGCACATTATCCCGCTTATTACACAGCTACTTTGCCACATAAGTAAATAATTTGACTCAAAATATTTCATTAGCTCTTTTTAACGCAAAGCTTCCGCGAAGAAGGCAGTTGCTAGCAAGCTATGCGCAAACTATACAAACATTTAAGGGATTCAGTACAGTCATACCACTTATTACACAGTATTTTACCACATCAGTAATTATGGGGATAAGAGATATTGATTTGAGATGAAAATGTTTCAAAATCGTACATGTTTATTATCTTATAATCCATTACAGTGTACAAAACAATCGTCGCAAAATGGCAACAGCAGCGTTTGTATGAAACAAGAGAGAGTGAGTCTGTGGTACCGGATGACATAATTAAATAACTGTACACAAAATATTGATTTGAGTTTTAATATTTTATTATATTACCAAACGCAAAACTTCCACGAGGAAGTTCTAGCAAGTGTAAAGCACCGTCTTCAGTAACCCGAATGAGCCTGGTTGTTATCAGGGGATAACATGCCGCTGGATGGCTCGATTGACCAATCAGAATCAAGTATTCCACAGAACATTAGTTAACTACATTATTTAACATAAACCAACAATGGAAAAATACTTAATCTCAGCTAATGTTAATTTCAACATTCACTAATACAATAATAAAATAATTAAAATTGAATGGGCTTGAGCTAACATGAATGAACAGTTTTATTTTTTTAACTAACGTTAAAAAATAGTAATAAATACTGTAACAAATGTATTGCTCATTGTTAATGCACTAACTATAATGTTAACTAATGGAACGTTATTGTAAAGTGTTACCATTGTATCAATTGATTGGATAGTGAAAAGTGCCTCTTTAAGTAGTTGGAGGGGTGGGGCTAGAAATAAGAGGAATTGATGATGTCAAGTCACATAGGAAAGTTATTACAATCTGATAAAAATTACAATGACAAAATTATTATTATTTGTATTAAAGTAAATAGGGTCAGTTTTGATTTCATGTTTATTTTTATCTGAGATTTGCCAAAACCTGTTTTATGTTAAACATGAAATATGCTGTGATTTTGCAGCATTTTCTCTTTCAGTGTAGACTTGTCACTGAAAACTTGTCATGCCTAGTTAGGGCACTGAGTAAAGTGCAGGTCTTACATAAGTCTCTGGTGAGGGGAGGACAGTGCAGTGAGAGCAGAGAGGAGAGCCGCTGTGGAAGAGATAGGAAATGACAGTAATGGTGTCAACATGAATCAACCAGCGAGTCAGTGAATCTACACTGCACAGCTCAAAGCTTGGCACAAGTACTACATGAGTATGCAATCCTAACCAACAGAGCACAGAGCAGCACTGCACCGTGAGGGACGTGTACATCAGATGTAGTTGTCCAAGAGAGGTTGTTAATCAGCCTTGATGGAACTGTGGAGGTGATTTGTGGGTGAGTACACGGACGCAGTATGGGTGACACAAACACACGCTGTGAGGGTCAGAGAAGAAGAGGCAAAACTGTGTGGCGGAAGACGGCAGGCCTGCGGTGTTAAATGATTACTGAAACGATGGGTATCTTTGGGAGGCTAAACGACCATCTGTGGTCCTACCGACACAGTCTGGCCTGCTTCCTTCTAACTTGATTCATCTCTCTTCTCTCCCACCTCTTTCCATTTTGGATGAATCTCATGAAACCTGTCAAGATATGAATCCAGGTCATATTTCACCCCAAAATCAAAAGAAGGACTTACAAATTAAGAAGCCTATTTTTAGGCAGTGTTATTTAGTATTATATATATGCTATTGTAATATTTATTTATACTTTAAATTAGTTTTAGTTTTTTTAGTTTTAGTTTTAATTTTATTTTATTAATTTTATTTTATTAATTTTGTTATGTACTTTTCTATTTAGGTTTAATGTATTTTTATTTCAGTTTTACTTTTAGTACTTCAACTTAACTTATTTATTTCAGTTAGTTGCTAATGTAACCTTTATAATTTTCGTTTAAGTTTGTCATTTATCTTATTAGCTTTATTTAAATTAATGAAAAATGATTTTTAACTGTTTTAGTTAACAATAACAACACTGTTTTAAAACCATTAATAATAATGATTAAAAAAATGTTTTAGACATAATTAATTAGATAAATGTATTAGCATCTTTATCCATTCGAATATCTAATGAGAATCACCTTTGAGAATAATGGTAAAAACTACATAAAAACCTCCTTTTGGTCCTAGATTCTCAGCTAACCAATGTTTAACTGTCATAAATATGTCCTGTCATGTTCAATGAATCAACAGCAGCTCCAGTAAAAGTAACATGTTTTGATCCAAACATGACAACAACAAGAGCTAGTTTTTTTGTTTGTTTTTTTACGTGGAGCGGGTCACCTCATGGGAGCTGCCATTTTGAGATCACATGACCAACCGAATACTACTCCCTTTTTTCCCCTGCTATTTCACTAATGGAATAAATGAATCCTGAATAAATGAATCATGGCTGACTGCAAAAAGTACATTTGGCATTGGTAACTGAAAACTTTTGATTTTAAATTGTGCATACACACCATCAGGTGTCAGTATATACCCAGGACGACTGCCATATCGGTCAGTGCTGCATACAAATATTGAGTAAAGCTTAAATTAAGTGAAATATGAGTTGGATATGTTTTCATTTAGCACTTATCTGATCCCTCTCTTGCCCTTTCATTTCTATTATATTATTCTATAATATTTTCTATCCTGTGCAGCCAGGCACAATCATGCTGATGCTTTCTGATAGCTATCTTCACTCCCTCACTTTGATGGCCGAGCATCATATTGAATTTGATCCACAGAATGACAGATGCCCCCCCACAGATTGAGAAGAGCTGCAGCCCCTGGGCAATTATTGTACACCACATCCACAATGGATACAATATGTAAATGAGAGCATTTTATGAGGCACTGGCGCCCTCCTATCAGTTTATCAGTTGTGTGATGTGGAGTTATACTGCAGCTCCAGTGACACAAGGGAAAAAGATTCAGAGATAGAGAGAAAAAACAGGGCAACTATAAATAGCACCTCTGAGACAAAGAGAAAGGCCAAACACGAGAGAGAGAGGGAGAGAAAACGCTACACAATCGATTCTTGCACAACCAGGTATTCCTCTTTAATTCAAATCACTGGATTCATACACTGCAAATCAATGATTGGTCTCATTAAAGAGCAAATCTCACACACACACACAAAAAAACATGTCTGGGTCACAATTCACACCCATATTCAATGGACAAAAAAAAAAAAAAACTTTTTTTTGCATAAAGAAAATGAAGCACGATTTAAGGAATATTGAGGTTTTTTTGCATTGCAAGTTTTGCCAAAATTCTGAGGAATGCACATTATTTTCAATGGTGATTCTCGTTAGATTTGCATCTCGGCCAGAATTTGTTTTTACTTTTTGTAATTGATTTTTTTTACAGTGATGGGGGAAATGTGTAACTGGCATCAACGTAATGCAAAAAAATTATAATGGTCCTAAATAAGCTTCATTCTATTTATGAGAATTATAATATCATATTTTATTCTGTTGACTTGAGGAGAAATATGACCAGGACATGTTTTTGACAGAATTCGTGAGATTCACAGAAGAATAAACCTCTAGAAGCACACAAATACAAGGTTGCGGCTATTTAAGCTTGAGGCTATTTTGAATAAACCGTCTGCCAAATTTACAAGCTTAGAGAAACGGTGTGCAGTAACTATTGGAAATCAGATTTCAGTGGCCATGTTTATAACAATAAAGCATTAGCTTTATATCACAACAGTGTGAAAAAGCATATTGCTGGTCTAATTATAAACAGGAGCTAGTTTCACATCAACTGTACAGTGTTTGCACAACTTTAAAACACCAAAATAAAATGTTTTGGACAAGCTTGTCTTATTAACAGACAGGATTTCTATTGAAACTATGCTCTCTCTTAGTTAGAAAATGAGGGCCATATTTTTTAGACATATAGCCCATATAAACATGACCATATGCAATCACACCTCTAACAGGTATAAACGATACATCTGAAGTCATTCAACAAACAGTTCAGCAAAACACTTGCAGTGCTGCAAGGCATTTGTTCAAAAATAGATCAGAAAGATATTAGAAATCGATTAAAGAGAGCAGGAAAAGAAAGATATGATGCAGTTCAAATTACACAAGCAACAAAAAAACAAAAACAAAAATCTTAAAATTGAGTGGCATGGTAGAAGAGGGCAGAAAGTGCTCAAAATGGATGCAAAAGATGATTTTCTTCCGTCTTTCCTAATTAATCATGGGACACATTCATTTATCAAAATTGGCTGTTCTCTTTCTTGTATTTCACTGAGACAATAAGCAATTTTTACTCTCGTCACAACTGTCAAGCCTGCAAATGTAGAAATTATTTATACACAAATGAAAAGATCATACACTGAATCAATCCACAAAAAATTATAATAATACTTTTACTGTCACCCTGTTCAAAACCTTTATGAATTTTCTCCCCCATGGAATACAACAGGAGAAATTGAGCAGATCCAGGCTGCAGGGATGACATCTTTTTTTTGTAGGCCAACCCGGAAGTTAGCATTACACTGGTTCCTTCGACAAAAACCCAATAGGATTTTCCCATTGGCCTTTGGATTATTGCAGAAAATAAGGTCTTTGACTAACAAAAGTTGATGATTCTTACACGTTCTGTTCATCATGATAATCTTCACAAAATGAACACCACTTTTATAAAGTTTGAAGTGTAAATACAATCTGCAGAAGTCAAAAGCCAAATAAATGAACTAAACCACAGTCGCATGACTTCAACGTCACCATCACCAAGCTTCCGACAACTCTTTCAGTCTTTGTATGAAAACATTTCTCTGAAAGTTTGAGTTGTAATAGTTTGCAAGAGCGCGGTTATAAATACAACGAGGCTGTGAAAGCGGACTAGTGAGTAAATGAGTTTACCTGTTCAGTTGAATATCCCCGACAACCTCTGTGGTCCCATTTAGACACTTGTTGGCAACCGCCTTTTACAAGACAAGTAAAAGCTATAAAAATCACAAGAGGGGGTTACTGACGTATTTTATATCATAGAATAAAACATGAAAATATCTTGAGCTTGTGTTCACCACAGACCTTATTTCAAGCAGTTAACAAAAAAACCATTGACTTCGGGAAGATGGAACCGGAAGTGTTAAAATGCAACTCGTTTCTGGGTTTGGCCTGTCATCCCTGCACCACTCTATTACAGCAAATGTGGACTGGGGATATCAAGCTCCAAAAAAAAGAAAATTTGACTTATTCCCAAAATGTTAGTTATATGGGTAATTTGAGTTATTTGTCAGTTTTGGCGCTCAGCAGCCCCATTCTCTTTCATTATGGAAAGAACAGAATAAACATTTAGCTAGATTTTCCTTTTATCCTCCATGGAAGAAAGAAAGTCATACAGGTTTTTGGAACAACATGAGGGTATGTTGTAAATGATGACAGGATTTTCATTTTGGGGGTTTTCTTGTTTGAAAATAAAGAGTTTGACAGATCACAAAGTCAGTCAGTGAATGGCACGAATGGATGCATTTTGAAAGCAGTAAGAGATAAATTCACATATTAGAGTCTTACAAATCTAAAACATTGCATCCATGTTTCAGTATAATATTATGTAGGAACACTCTAGGATTGTTTGATTCTTTTTGTTCAACCAAACCATTGTGCTAAATGTGTTTATCTAACAAACTACAGCTAACTGACAGCAGCATGTGAGGAGTTTCAATGAGGTCAGAATTGAAGCAAGTTACACTTTCATCTACAAAGAAGTGAGACAAACTAGCTACTTGCTTACTGAGCATAAAAGTGCATATTACCACATGCTTCTTTAAAATATGCCAGCTGAGCAATCATCTGTGATGATTGACTGTTATCTAGGAAAGATAACTAAATATTTCAGCACAACAGTTAGACCTATGATTACATATTTCAATAAATACAGAATTATCAGTTTAATACACAAATTAATAATTTAGTGTTTAAACAATAAATAATACACTGGATCACAACAGAGAAATGTCATGTCTTCCCTCAATGAAGAGCCAGTTTACAAAAGTAAGTAATGAAGCAATCATTTCACCCTATAATACATTCTTTCAACATCTCTGAACTGGATTTCTTTAAGAACGGTTTGCAACAAGACACTTGGGAACACTTAGGCCCGAGGCATACGCTACGCAAGTACATGAACGCAAATACTTTTAGCTATTTTCACATGTCGCTGCACTGCGAAATATGTCAGCAATTCAAATTATACATATTGCATTCTCCATGTTGCCACAAGAGGAGCTATACATGAGCATAAACTGTCTTTTTCTTCGTCAATTTATCAGTTTGAAGAAAATCCTGCTGAGCCAGTTTATTAAAGTTAGTTAGGGCTACCACAATAACACCACATGCGGTAAAACTATTGTCAAAGTTGCAGTGTGTCAATTTTGTGCCACTAGCTGCAATAAAACAGGTACTCTCGACAATCGGTTAGTCATGCCCCCAAACTCACACTATTGGTTAAGCCAATGTTGCTATTTAGGTATTCTAAAACGAACAGACTGCATTTCCATTTTGTGCCACTAGTAGAGCAAAAAAATTTACCTTGCAGCTTTAAATAGCGATGCAAATTGCAACGACCAAAAAAATGTGGCCTAAACAGGAATAAATAGAATTTTTGGTTACGGCCAAAATAGTTTTGGAGGGCTGAAATCATTGACTGAAAATGAACAGACTGCATTTCCATTTTGTGCCACTAGTAGCGCAAAAATGTAACATTGCAGCTTTAAATAGCGATGCAAATTTCAACAACCAAAAAAATTTGACCTAAACAGCAATTCATATAATTTTTGGTTACGGCCAAAATAGTTTTGGAGGGCTGAAATCATTGACTGAAACATTTAAAGCTTTTCAGATGAAGTGTTTTGACTGTGTCAGTGTCTATTTTGTGCACACGATGTGGAAAATCTACAACAGGTAACAGTGTAGACACATTTCACCATGACCAGAAATGATGCTAGAGTAGCAACATGTAATATGAGTAACAATTACCTAAGTTTAATTGCCCAAACTTTGACCGGATTGCGTTATTTAGCTAAATTCAAACTTTAATTTCTGTTTAGGTGTTTCGGTGCATCACTAGCTTTAAATATGTACAACAGAACTGCATGCTGCCATGTGTTAGCCAAGCCTTCGCATCTGTGTTTGTGTACTGCGTAGAGTATATTTCTGGCCTTAGGTTTAAGAAAAGAAACCACTGAGTGAACAATACTGATATACACTCTTCTGAACTACACCATAGAAGTTCCTTTGGGTAAATTAAATCTGAAATTCTAGTTCTATTATATTGGAACTTATTTCCAATAATCAAGTAGTCTTTTTGGATTTAAATTTCAATACTTAGGGCCAGATTTACTAAACAGGGCAAATTAGTGTGAGATCGCAATTCCAAAAAAGCGCAGATGGGAGTGAAAAGTTCTGAGCGTGATCTACTGACGACGCGCAAATTAAAGAGGACAGATGCAGCCGGATCATTTCCATAATGACCAACACAATCTACCAAGAAGAGCGCAAATTAGCATCTGGTTTAAGACATCCTTTTATGGGGGGCGTTAAATAATGGCGCAAATACCAGTAAATTGACTAGCGCAAACCTTAGTAAATCACCTTGCATGATTCATTTAAATACTCTCCTCCCATAAATTTTGCTTCTTAAAAGGGAAACTTCTGCAAATGCATATGCAATAAGGTCAGCTGCAAAAATAACCCTGTCCACACCTTTTCAGCGCTAATTTTTCCCTGCATGTCTTTAGTAAATCTTGACAGTAGTTTTTTAACGCCAAAAGAGGGTTTGCGCTGGCGCAAGCTGTTAGTAAATCTGGTCCTTAGTGTATAGAAAACACAATTTATCCACATTTTCAGTGACTAAATTAGTCAGTTCAACCTTAAAAGTAATATATTATCTTTCTTTTTAAACAGATAAATGGCACAAATGAAAGACGGAATGTTTTGAATGTCAAAAAACACAATTAATAATACCAAAATTATCAAAACACATCTGTCCTGACTCAAGTCTTCAGTACACTATATTTTTAAACTACTGATCTAACACAGGCTTTTGTTTAGGAGAAGCAGGAAGTGTTCAGGTAGGTTAATGTGAGTGTGAGCACGCTTACAACATGGTAGACGTTTTGTGTTTCCCATGCTCTGATTTACCATACCGCTGATCTCTCTTGTAACTAATACATGGGCGAATGGCTGTAATGTCGTATTTTTGACTGCAGATTAGGATGTGGTGGCTTGAGAAGTCAGAACTGTGCTGTGTGAGAGAAAAAGCAGAATACCGACTGGAATGTTGGCCAGGGGTCTGTAGGGCAGGTTGGGGGGGTGCGTCCCTGCGCTGCGGTCTCTAGGGCTCCCAGTCGTCATCATGATGCTGAGAGGCGATGATGACCACAACGGTGAGTATGGTGCACAGCACGATGGAGGCGATTCCCACCGCCAGACTGATGAAGGAGAAGTTACGTGCCTCGCGTGAAGCAATCTCTGCCGTAACCATGTCGCCCCGAGCAACAGCAGTACGCACCTAAACAAATAAAATAAAAAACTTATTTAGTAGATATCTAGATTAAATAGATAAAAGACCTGTTCGTAGCAAGTCTGAAATTAATTTAAGTTGTTTGATGCCAGAAAAGGTAACATTTTTATATTAATGTGTCCTTGTTACACGTTACATGTATTTACTATAGTAATAACTATAAATTAGGCATAATTACATGCAACTAACCCTTATACAAACCCTAATCCTACCCTAGCCCTATAGTTAGTACGTGTAGTTAATTAATATTACTCAGTACTTGTATATAGATATTAGGGTTAGTGGAATAAGTTGACATGTATTTGCAAAATTACTTATAGTCAGCAGAATGTCTGTTGAAGGACCAGAGGTGGACGAAGTACACAACTTCCTTACTTGAGTGAAAGTACAGATACTACTGGTCAAATATTACTCCGTTACAAGTAAAAGTTGTAAAGACCTATTTTTACTTAAGTAAAAGTACAGAAGTACTCGTTTTTAAAAATACTTAAGTATCAAAAGTAAAAAGTAAATGTCAATGCATTGTTTTATTATTGTTGCATTGTTGTATGTAAAGTACCGTATGCCTCTGAATCTATGCCTGCATACCTACCCTCATATCAATAACACATTTATTTCTAGAACACAGTTCCAGTAGTGGGATTGAATGTGAGATTGAATAAGTGCACTCAATAACGTCCACAATGGTTTCGGACACCCAAATGGCTGTTCCCTCAAATATTGCCCTATTTAAAGTTTTTTGGCTTTTAGTATGAATATGTTCGCCTTACTGTTATCTATAAGCTAGTGTGCAAAAAAGTGACAAAATTCTCATTTAGAAAACCAAACCCAACGTTGAAAATGAAAATCAGGTTTATGTCAGAATCCAATGTCAGATTGACGTTGATCTCCAACGTTGGACAGACGTTGTATTGTGGTTGAAAATGAAAATCGGGTTGACGTCAGAAACCAACATCAGTCGGGTTCTGACGTCAACCCTACTTTTATTTTCAATCAATATCCAACGTCAATCTGACGTCGGGTTCTGATGTCAATCAGATGCAGGGTTCTGACGTAAAACCGACTTTCATTTCCAACCAAAATGCAACCCCTGCAACCAAAATCATCCACTGACTGATGTTACTTTCTACTCAAGGACCTTGACAAAATTGTAGTGGAGTAAAAAGTACGATATTTGTCTTTCAAATGTAGTGAAGTTAAAGTAAAAAGTTTCCAGAAAAAATAATACTCAAGTAAAGTACAGATACTCAAAAAGTGTACTTAAGTACAGTACTCAAGTAAATGTACTTTGTTACTGTCCACCTCTGTGAAGGACCATCAAAATAAAGTGTTAGCAGATGTTAAAGGGAATAAGAAATCAAATTTTCCTTGAGTTTTTGACATATAAGAGGTCATCGTACTATAAGAACATCCTGTAAGTAAACTGAAACCTTCCTTGTCAGTCCTAGGCAGCTTGGACTGCTTTTATTGTAACCAAGCCCAGTGTACGACTCGTTGTGAAATGTGCTTATCTAATAGATAGGTGAAAGACCGCCTCTGCAGAAGAAAATCAACACATACCTCATCATTGCAACTTTGACCCCGCCCACTGGCGTGTTAGTGAGATAAGAGAGAATAAACATGCAGGATCCCTCCATTAAAATAGAATTACCTTGAAAAGGATCCTACCGAATGTGGTCATTTATTTTCAACAATGTTATTGTCTCAGTTGAGCATTATTTTTAGGCTATTTGTATTTGGTCCATTTCACTGGATTATTTGGTAAATCAGTCGCAATTTCGGCACAGGCTTTGCAAACAGACTTTACGATATGGACTAGATAATATTGTCACAACATGCAAGTAACTGTGTTAATTCTAATGCCTGATATGTGACCAGTGATTTCTGATATGTAATGATTCATGTACAGTCAGATCTTCTTTGTCTATGTGTCAATAAATCAAACCAGTGGCTAAATGGTCAACTTCACATTGTTTCTCGGAGTAGGATGAAAATAATCTGTTATTTAAACTATTAAATTATACATAGAAAGCAATCAAAGAACGCTCCCTTTACAATCGCTGGAACTGTCAATCAAACAGTGACTCTCGCCAAAACTTCCATTATAACAAAGTCCCTTTTATCTATAGTATTTGGTTATAATCAAAAAATCTCTTATTTACATTGTTTGCTCTGTTAGTTATGATGAAAGCTTTCTTGAGAGTGCAGAAATCGAGTTGCCATGACGAGATCACTGCATTCATGTGCTCAACATGTCTGTGATCGGCTACAATGCTCATTGCAACCTTTAATGCCACAATCTAAATGCCATAGATCTAAATATACTTTTGTGCTAAAGGTTTCCGATAGAGTTCCACAGGTAATACTAGTTATTTCATATGCAAAGATGTTAGCCAATCACAGCAGTGGGCCTTTTATTTCTAAATGATGACAACTTTTGATGTAAAAACCATACTAACATTATAAGTTGCACCCCAGGAAACATTATAAAACATTAAAACAATGCAGTTCATGACCCCTTCTAGCAGACAATACTAATACTCTAATGACTGGTAGTTGACATGTAGTTAACTACCATGCATTTTATTAGTTAAGCAGTGAGTTATGCCATTGTATGGGAAACGCACCCTTGCTTAGTTGCATCTTGCTTGTGTGAACAGCCAACGCAAAACAGAAATGATGTGTTGCCTTACTGTCGTCTGAGCTCTGTCCGGGCTCATTTACCTGCACAGCTTTGATGATGGCGATTATTCCTGTGGGCCAGAAGCAGCAGACAGTGGTGAGGACAGCAATGGGCAGATAGTCGTGAGGAGGACGACGAGACTCCATCAGAGCGATGCCATTTGGCATATGCATGGCCATCTGGCCGGGAGCAACACCTGGATGAGGTGCACCGTTAGGCATGTAAGGCTGTGCCTGAGAAGAGGAAACAGACAGAAAAGGCCAATTCAGGTTACTGAAACTGGTGCACAGTTGAGGTGCATAATTTCTATATTTTCTGATTCAGAAAAAGATCTGATCTCACAGACACTTTGTAGGTCATGCAGGGTTCATCCAGTGGCAGGTGGATTGAAATAATAAAAAAAAATTATTGGACCTTGAATATTTTTACTCTATGACAATAGAACTGTGTTGAAATGAGCTGAAATAGGGCTGCAAAATCACACATGGTGTGCAAAAGGCTGAAATAATTTTTTTGCATAATTACCAATATTTTTGGGGACAGTTTTTAGAATTTCACAAGATTAATCAACTAAACATAAATATTAGAATTATAAATGTACTATTGTAGTGTAAAATATGTAACATTTAGTGTAAAATTATTATAATTATAATATCTTTTATTATTTTTACAATACAATTGTATTATTACAACAGTAATATATTTCTGTCTTATTTTTTTATTATCACGTTTTTATTATTAACGTTTTGAAGTTCAAAACACAATCGCAATATATGACAGTTTATTCACAATATAATTATTTGGCCAATTTGCAAATTGCCTAAGCTGAAATACTTTATTTGAAGCTAAAATAAGACTCAAATAAGTAACATAATCAAAGTTCACTTGTTCTAAAATTCATACAGCAATGTAGACATTTTTATATATTTGCTGTAATCTAGCGAAATCCCTTTGTGGTAATACTATATTATTTTACATACACTATATTATACTATATTACATTTTAAAAATGTACTCATATTGGCAGACAAATGATATTGTCCTGATATATCTTGCATCTTATCTCTGCTGATTTTGAATTGAATTTTTACTGCAAAGATTCAAATCACATTTCACAGTATCACAATATTTTATATAAAGATCCAGCTTATGACTATAAAAATAATGCAATTTTTTTTTATAAATTGCTCAGAAATCTAAATCCACATTACTGATATATTCTTTTTCTTCTGTATTGTGATGTACATCTAAGTGTAACGGATTATCAAAAAAGTACAAATGCAGGAGGGGGACTTGGTGTTCTCTATTTTAAGATGTGGGTTTTGCTAAAAGTGGTGATGAACGTGAGCTTGCAGGGGTTTAACTGGACTTAACGATTGGAAGAGTATGATTGGCATACGTCACCAGAAAGATGTCTGTCTTTTCACCAGAAGATTGAGTAATGACATTTTGATTAAACACTATGATTCTGAGGTCAAAAATCTTGCCTGCATTTAGATCGCAATTTTCATTTCATGCCGAATCAAAATACCTTATGAGATGAATCCTCACTCACCCCTGTTCCTATGGGATAGACGGGCACGTAGGCCGTGCATGGCTGCAGTTGTAGGGGGTATCCTGTATGTAAATAGCCCACGGGAGGATGAGGGACGGTGCCTACTGGTCCGTGCGTCTGCACCGGGTATCCGTTTGGAGCTCCCTGGGGCCCGAGGGTGCCGCAGTGGAACTGGGTTTCCTGCAGGTAACCCTCTGATCCAGGAGGGGGAGGGGGAGGGGGGTAATTCGGCTGCTGGCCACAGCCAGGTGGAGGTGGATGTGGGGGCATGTTGGGGTCCTGGTTGGGGAGGTAGGGAGGTGGAGCCATCTGCATCATCGGCTGAGACATGGCCTGCCTCCCTGCTGCCTCCTCCAATCCTGAGCCATGACAGATTGACAGTCATACAACACAAATAAAGAGTGTCAGACAGTTATTTATAAGAGTAATTCTACGTGTGACATAAATTTAAGTCATATAGTCTCTTTGGATTAAATAACCTGCTAAATGACTTAATGTAAAATTTAAATTTGTATATGAAATCATCCAAACCAAACCAGCCAGCCACGAGGTGAATCTCAACATTACAAACTTTGATTTGAAGCAAAAAAGTATATTTATATATAATTTTGGAAAGACAAAGGTACTGCACTTAAAGGCTTTAATGAGGGAAAAAAACTACAATCCCATGAAGCATTGTGAATGACATATTAAGATATGAATTAAATAATAAGATTTTTACTTTCTGCTGCCAACTGATGCATGCTTTAATTATTTATACTTTGAAATTTCAATAAACTATTCCTCAACTTGGATTCAACCTGGAATATTCCTTTACAGTAAGATTTAATGAGATTTACACCAGCTTGTTTCACCCAAGAGAGTTTATCTCAGTGTGTGTGTGTTTCTATGCGCGACTAAACTAAATCATTATGTAATCCACAATGCCAGCAGCATATACTGTATAGTTCAGGATGGTATAGGGGGATTTCAGGCACTGCAATTCATATTTAATTAGTTGGAAGAGAGAAAAAAAAAAATGTACAAGGATACATATTTAATACATCATTTTCTGAGCATATTTAAATAACGTTGTCTGTGCCCCCCTTACTGTCCAACATTTTACAGATTAAGCATATAAAACAATTAATACGAATCATTAATATAATTTCATTCTTTGTCTAAATGGGTTGGCAAGAGGTGAGACGGATGTACAGCTTTATTAGCTATGACAGTGATTCAATACCCTGAAATTATCATTTTTATTGCAAGAAAGATTATTGATAATCCAAAAGATTTCTATATCTAAACCACATCTGCGAAATTTTACAAAATCACGTCAGTTTTAAGCGAATTTAAGGGCCCTACATCTCACAGCACGGTGAATCACGGACCCAAGGGACCTGCTGACTGAAATAGGGCCCTACAGCCTCATGCAACACCCTTTAACCACACTTACTTTGTGCCTATTCTCTAATTTGATTAAACTCAACACTGCCTATATTTGTATGTAGGCTATATGTTCAACACGACATTATACAGCAGCGAACAGCTAACAGACACAACGGCTGTGTTTCAAATATCGAGCTGCCTATTCAGACAGCATTTATCGGGATCATCCACTAGGTTTAAATAACTGGGTTGATTCGACATTTGATGTCAGAATGTTATAATAACGCTCAGCACATTATTATAATGGGCAAAACTGCAGCACGCAACAAAAGACATTAGGCGCTTTTGATGCTTATGTAGGCAGCTCACTGGGATTTGACACACGGTCTGAATATATATGTATATATGCTATATATAATAATAATTAACAGAAAAAAAAATAGCATACTATTCATGAATGGTAATTTAATAGCGCTTTAATATGGCATAGTCTCGCACTCATTTTTATAAATAGCCTTGATTTAAATCAGTATTCCAGCTGCATGAATTTTATTTAGTAAGCTGCGATGTGACCAAATACACAAAATAGACATTTTACCGTGTTTTTCCGACGACATCGTGTTTATTTGTCCGTTTCGACGATGTTCAGTTTGTCCCTCCAGTAATAAAAACCCAAATCCAACCAGTAGGCTACTCTCTTTATGTCAGATCACAACAGGCGATGCTGATGATGTCTTTCCAGGCTAATTATAATGCATCTTCAGATGATAGCTAATACTGATGTATGCAGTGTAAAGGCTGGGTTATCTGGGTGTAAAAGCCTCTGAATGTCTGTTGCTGTTTCCCACGGTCACACTGCAACATCCAGAGCATCAGCAGCAGCAGAAAAACAGGTTTCAACTAACGCATCTAGTTACACTGTATTAACCGGAGCGTCTTAAAGAGACAGCAGCAGAACCACACAACACCATCCATGCCGCACACATCACATGTAAATATACTTGACTTCAAGAAAACTAAAACTAATAAAGTGCATTTAAAACAGATGTTAAAAAAAGGGGGGAAAAAGAGAGAAAAAAAGAACGCTTTTCGAATAATATTGTTACCATGGTAACAGTTTCCACCAAACTACCATAATACAAATTTTTACAATAAATCTGTGGTATCTTGGCATTAGCTACCACTGACATTAAAATAATACAATCGCACATTTTTTTAAAGGAGATCCCATATTAATTTATGATGGTTTTACCATAGAATAATAAGGCTTGTTGGATTAAATTGAGCTTCAGAGTTAAAATAAATCTAAAAACCAACATTTTTACATTTTCTGAAATTTAGTACTAGACTAATAAAAAACTCTTTTATTTTGTATTGAAAGTTAAGCTATATTGATTGCTACAGTCACAATGGAGATTTATTTGTGAAATATTCATAATGGCTCTATCATAAACAGTTAATGTATTGGAAGCAGAATAATACAGAAGTTGATGTAAAATTCTTGAGATAATTTGAAATTCAAAAAGTATTCACATATTGAGGATTTGGAGGACCACATGTAAAAGTTTAAGAATCAGTCATTGAAAATACTCATCTGAATATTGGTGTATAAATCTTAAATCCATAGAAATGTACAAATCTTAAATGTCTATGGTGGTAACATCCCTGATTCATCTTAAAACTAATCATGATTTTTTGTACAATTTAGAATGATAAAAGGTGGATGCAGAGGGAGCTAAATGTAGAGCATCAAATATATAGAGAAAGGTCCTGCATGCCAAAAGTAAAATAAAAATAAAAATCAGACCAAATCTCAGAATAGCAAAAATGTACAGATAGCGACACAAACATAAAAGAAAACAGAGCAGTAATTTTTAAAATGACCACAAAGCAAAAGTTTCTATTTCAATTTTTCTGACAATATGGATGAAACCAGTGTTCCAGATACAGCTAATTTTATTGCTGTATAATTACTTACAGTTCATAACTGGTGTCAATCTCCATTTCATATTGAGATTACAACTTTGGTCAGGAGTGAGGAGCGTATCACTCTTTCACTCATACATGCATACTCAACTCAATGTAAACATGCACTCAATAATTCAATTACAGATTCTTAGGTCCATATTCTGTACACTCTCTTTTACATCACACTCATCAACACACAAACACATTCTGCCTCCTCCTGTCTCTCAGTGTGTGTAGAGTGAGGCAGTGAACACAATGTCTCTGCGTATGGCCAGTGAGGCTCTTTCCATCTTGCTGCCCAGGACGGAGTCGCCTACAATGCGAGCGGCCTGTCTCACTTCCTTCAGGACCTCGTCCAGCCTCTGGATACAGCGCACGATGGTCCCCTCCTGCACATCTGTCAGCGCGGCAATCTCAGCAAATGGCTACCAAAGAAAAAAACACCATCATCAAAAAGAGGTATATGATCTTCTCTGTCCAAATATGAATATAGTTTATCTTTGATCAGACTTTCATATCATTGCATTACATAGATCTACATGTTTGTGCAAATTGTTATTATAAGATAGATTATGCTAAATTAACTTTTTTTTTTACAAGGTCAAAAAAAACAAAAAAACATATAATAATAATAATAATAATAATCATTATTATTATTATTATTTATATATATATGTGTGTGTGTGTGTGTGTGTGTGCATGTACGCTATGTATGTTTGTGTGGGAGTAAAAAATAAAATAAAATAAATAAACATAAGGTCAGTGCTCACCATGCCTCTTGCCCAGCAATACACAACCTCAGTCAGGCCAAACTTGAACTGGGCCACAAAGTCTTCAGCAGTTTGACCTATCCCACAATCCCTCTGCAGATCACCAATACGTTGTGCTACACAGAGTACTTGATTGATGCCCTAGGAAAGCAAGAGAATAAGAAAAAAATTATATATACATTATATTAAATATTATACAATGTTTTAATAACATACACTACAATTCAAAAGTTTGGGGTCAGAATGATTTTTTTTATTTGATTTTTACAGAAATTAACACTTTCATTCAGCAAGGACGCATTAATTAAACCTATTAATTGATTGAAAGGCCTAACATGTGTAATGTTTTGTGTATCATTCATAGTGAGATCTCTTAGTATAGCACTGCGTCAGTCTGTTTTGTCCAGTGCTCCACTCTTGTCTCCATCTGCTGTCTAAGTGCTTACACAACTAGAGCAAGGCAGGCAATGTAGTCATGCAGTCAAACTGTGGCTACATTACCTGTACGCCCTCACCTCACAGCGTTTCAACAGCAAGAGCATTTTCACATTGGTTTACAAGCCACTGTCAACTATAAAACTCTTGTGTGCTTATCAGTCTAGTGTCATGACTTATTCACTGTCCCTTTAAAGCAATTCCATGTTTCTGGGCCGTTCGACAACACACACCGGCATGTTCATCTGCGACTGCATCCTTTGCTAAAGGCATAAAGCAAAGAGGCCAGGCCACATCCATTACATTCTTATGCACATCTCTTGGGTGTTGAGCTCACAGAGCTGTACAAATTTACATCCATCCATAAACATGATGACAAGAATATCTGATGCGTTATATTCTAATGGCTGTGGGCTCAAATAAAATGCTTGAAGCGTTTTAGATGAGCATAATGAATTAGGTAACTTGTGTGATTCATACAATTTCCTCCGCTTTTAATCTGTGGCTTGAACAAGTATTAAATGTTACATTGGCTTTAAAGTGCCCCTATTGCCCCCTGTGAATGTAAAAGTTTCAAAAGATCAAAGTGCACAATAAATAAGAGTTTGGTCTCCTAAAAGAAAGAAGTGATTCTGAACTGCCTGAAACAAGTCGGAAATAATTCCAGTTTTACTTCCTGCACGAACCTACGTAGGTTTTCAACAAATTAGCATAATGCCAGCCTATAGTCTTCATTAGCTGCACGCGAACAATGTCTACTTTGACCCGCCTTTAAACACTGTAGTTGTAGTTAAGAAAGTTTGGTTTGCGTTGGCGACGCTATCATTACTGTTCGTATCACTGTATAGAAGTGCTAATGAAGCCTCTAGAACTGAAATTCATATATGATAATGGGCGTTTCGTTTCCAAAACATGCTGTGAGTGGTAGACCAATCACAAAAGACTGGGCCATCTGACCAATCAGAGCAGAGTAGGCTCTCAGAAAGGTGGGGTTTAGAGAGACTGAATAAGAAAATGTATGCGTTTTAAAAAAAATCCTTTAAATAGCATAATAATGCTATTACAATGTATTACAATGATATTTTAGATTTAAACTTAGTACATTTATTTTCCAGTCCTGGGATCAAAATTTGAACTATTTCCAGGTTTTTCCTTGACCATGGGAATGCGGTTGTGAGCAGAGAACTACATTACCTCCTGTAGCGTGTTGGTGATGTGCGGGTCTATCTGGGTGTTTTGTGTGAAGATGAGGCAGGACAGCAGGGCGGCGCTCTCCTCAGGTGCGAGAGGACTCAGAGTGTTCTCAAACAGGAGTTCAGTCAGTAACAGCTCATGACTGCTGATCTGACACGCCACACGTCCCTTCAGCTGAACCGCCCCAGTGCTGTCCACATACTGCAGAGCTTCCAACACCTGGGAATACAGTGCTTTACGGTTATTACTGACTGTTTCAAATATCCGTGATATTTGCAGACATTTAATGGTGATATTTAACACAAAAAACCAGGTGAACACAGAATAGCACAAAATATCAATGACTATCAGTATTGGCCATTATTAATTATTTAAATGATCAATTCTGGTCTGATTAAGAATACTGGATGTAAATTATATATTTTTTAAATTAAACAGTTTACACATTTCTGTCCAAGGTTTTAAAAGCAATTCACTGTTATCTTTTTTTAGTCAGACTTAATCATTCTCTTGTCGTTCTAAAGCTGCAAGACTTTCATTCATATTCAAAAGCTATTTTTGATGAAACCTGAGAGATTTCTGTCCCTCCATTGAAAGTAAATCCCATCAAATCTTTGACGCTTCAAAAAAAAATCAATAAAGAGAACGTGAAAGTAATCCATAAGGCTCCCGAAGAGACATGATTGTTTTATATGATGAACAGATTTAATTCAGGTTTTTATTCACATAAAAACTTCGATCAAAGCATGTACATCAGGGCTTAAAGCTAGGGATTTTTTCTACTGGCCAGTGGTTTGAATTTTTACTTGCCATGCAAAAATTTTCACTAGTCCTGCCACAAAGTGAGTAATAAATAATTCAAACAATTGTTATTGTTTTATTTGTTTTTGACACATTTAACCTTGTATTCTAATGAATAAGATACAGATACCAGTAAATTTCCAATTTCGATACCAAAGCAAAACTACTAGCCTAAGTAATACATTTCAAACATTATTAAAGACAATTAAACAGTCAAACAAAAAAAAAAATACAAGCAAAAGCACAAAAATTTCAAGTGCAAGAAGATGCGAAAGAGAACGCAATTCAGACACTGTCTGAGAGGCGTAAAAATTGCTTGAAGATTTTAATTTGCAAATAATAAACGTTTATTAATAAACGGTGCACTGCGCAATTGGGACAGTGACAATTCCTTCTCTGTCCCAACTTTCACATTGGCCCTGGGGGCATCGGGCAGTACCGGGCAGTCCTTATTGTTGAGCCCTGTACATAGCGCACCACATTATATGTGAATAAAAGCTTAAATTAAATAAGTAATTGATGACAGAATAAACATTTTTGTGTGAACTATAAGCTTTAAGTCTAAAATAAATGCTATAAAAAGGTTATTTGCAGGCCCAAATATAATTATTAGATGCTAATTAATAGACTTTTCAAAGCTATTTTTATTAGTGAAATATGTCTGTATGTCTATATATATGAAACTCTTGTTAATAATTTCAAAACTGTATGTAAAGAATGTATTACTTTGCAACTAGGTGGACTGCAGGTGAACTGACCTTGATTCTCTGATGGTACTCAGGCAACAGTGTCAGGGACTGATCAGACACCAGGAACAGAAGCCGATCAAGCTCTTCCTGTACACTCATCCTCTCCTGTACACGGGCAAACTGAGCAAGATATTCACAGAGAGAGAGAAAATATGAAAATGACAGTGAGAGAGAGCGCGAGTTTATCACTACTCCATCATCAGCACACTGCAGAAGGTCTTCTGGAAGTGATTACTGAGAGCTAATGAGACACATCCTTATTCCGCCCTACCAGTCACACTCAATAAATGAGAGTCTGTGCACTTGGGAGAGTTGCTGTGCCAAATTACTAAATATGGATGAGAAAATACAGGACACATTTGAATTAGAAATAAAATTTTTCCTTGTGTCTGCACAGTGGATTTTGACCTAAAACAGCAGGAAAAACACTACCAAACAAAGGTTTGGGGTCGGTAAGATTTTTTATGTTTTTGAAATAAGTCTCTTATGCTCACCAAGGCTGCATTTATTTGATCGAAAATACAGTAAAAACAGAAATATTGTGAAACATTACTACAATTTAAAAGAACCGTTTTCCATTTGAAAAATATATTTAAAAATGTAGTTTTTTTCTATGATGAGTTTACAGCATCATTACTCCAGTCTTCAGTGTCATACGATCCTTCAGAAATCATTCTAATATGATGCTTTGCGGCTCAAGAAACATTTCTTAATATTATCAATGTTGAAAACAGTTGTGCTGCATAATAGTTTTATGGAAACCCTGATATTGAACAAAGTTCAAAAGAACAGCATTTATTTGAAATAAAAAACATTTTGTAACATTAAAAAAATATTCATTTCTTTCAAAAGAAGAAAAAAATCTTACTGACCCCAAACATTGGACAGTAGTGTATGAATGTGACACATGAGGATGATAAACAGACAGACCTGTTCAGTGAAGGTGGGCGAGTGGATACAGTGGAAGTCCTTTAGACAGTCCTGTAACACTCGTTGCCTCATCACTCCCTCCACCACATCCACACCCTTCAGGTGCAGGTCATTCACAGGGTCAAAGGTCGTAATGCCCATGGGATTGGCCTCGGCCAATCGCAAGAGCTCTTGAGTTGATGTAGAAATTGCCTGACCTGGTGGATCAAGTCTAGGAAGGGAATTTTCATTTATTCAAAGCCACAGTTCAACGAATGCAAATTCGCTCACAGATTTGAGCCAGATACACACCTGAAGCGTGGCTGCTGTCTTTTATTGTAGTTGTCGATGATTCTCTCTGGAATGACCTTCAGGGTTTTGGTTGTGATGGCAGAGATGTCCTGCAACTTCAGTTTCTGCACCGTATGACTGCAGGGTCCTACACAGAGATACACCGTAAATTAAACTTTTACAACAAAAGATGTTGAAAAAGCAGGTGTGGTGTTCATGGCCACACCCTCCAACTTAACCGGTGGTGATTTGCTGTGTGTGTGATGTGATGCTGTGTGTGTATGTGTCTGCTTACCCTCTGGAATAAACAGTGCAGTGCTGTAGATGGGAAGTAAGACTTTATTAGACTGATCATCGCCCGCCGACTCCTCATTTCCCTTCTCACAGATAATGAGAGCGGTGAATGTACGATTTACTGCATCACTGGACACCTATGGGAGGAGATGCGAGGAAAGTGGAGAGAAAGAGAGAGGAAAAAAAATTAGGGGAGAGTGGGGTGAGATGTGCAACTTTTGACTTAATTTGTCCTCTCGAAAATACACTACTGTAAGATTTTTTTTCCTTTAAAGAAATTAGTGCTTTTATTCAGCAAGGATGCATTCAATTAATGTCAAAAGTGACAGTAAAGACATTTATAATGTTACAAAAGATTTACATTTTAAGTAAATGCTGTTCTTTTAAACATTCAATTAATCAAAGAATCCTGAAAAAAAAAAAAAAAAATCACGATTTAATCAGCACAACTGTTTTTACTGCATTTTTGATCAAATAAATGCAGCCTTGGTGAACATAAGACTTATTTCAAAATTATTTCAAAAAATTGGTAAGACTTTATATTAACATACAGATACAGTGCTATGCATAAGTTTAGACACCCATGCTTAAGTTGACTAAAAAGAGGAATAAAAAAATCATCTTTTGGAAATTGAACTTAATGCCTTAATTAAAAAAATTAGGAAAAATCCAACCTATGGACACCAATTTTCTTTGTGAATGAAATAATGTATCGTAAATAAATAAATGTTTTTCCTTAAAATACAGGGTGCATAAGTCTGGACACCCCTATGTTAAATTCCCATAGAGGCAGGCAGATTTTTATTTTTAAAGGCCAGTTACTTCATGGATCCAGGATACTATGCATCCTGATGAAGTTCCCTTGGCCTTTGGAATTAAAATAACCCCACATCATCACATACCCTTCACCATACCTAGAGATTGGCATGGTTTTATTTCAGTTAGCCTAATAGCTGGTTTGATTTGCATTGAGAGATGATCTTATGGAAAGTACTCCATGCCAATCTGTGATGATGTGGGGCTTACTCATCATGATGATGTCTTACTATCTTTTAATCTGGTTGTTCTGTAAAGCACTTTGGTCAGCCTAGTGGCTGTTGTAAATGTGCTATACAAATATATATGCCAGTAATATGCATGCTAATAAGCAACTACTTTATAGTGAATATGTGTAACTTAATATAAAGTGTTACCAAAAAATCATACCCATCCCAAACTTTTGAATGGTAAGTAAGTGGCTCATCTTACCCCACTCACCTCTACTGAATACGTGAAAGTGTGAATGGCCATTGCTGCAGATCTGTGTTTATATTGTTTATGACACTGAGTACAATGTGTTCATTATGCAATCACACACCTGTAGAATGACTCCCAGGGTATTGTGATGCTGGCTGTTGTTCACCATCACCACCCTCCCCACAGACAGGGCTTTGAGTCCATTTACTGACTCCAGCACAGCTCGCTGCCACACACACACACACACACACACACACACACACACACACACACACACACACACACACACACACACACACACACACACACACACACACACACACACACACACACACACACACACACACACACACACACACACACACACACACACACACACACACACACACACAGAACGACATGAGTTTGCTGTCAGTAAAGTGTATATTACAAACAGAAAAATGATTTACAAGAAATAAATGGTGAAAACTAAAATTATTGGCAAACAGTGATGGATAAATTCTGACTAGTTCTGCTGAGAACTGGTATTGTTTGTTTGTTTGTTTGTTTATTTATTTAAAAGGGACAATGCACATTAATAAACAAAAGGACAATGTCCAAATGTAAATGAGCCAGATTTAGCCGTACAGACTAATTTTCATCTGGAGTCCCTGGCAGTCCCTGGTATGGAGAAAATAATCATATATAAAATAAATACAAATCAAATTCGATAATTCACTAAATAAATAAAATATTTTATAAATGCAACAAATTAATAAAACTAAAAGTGAATTACATTAATATACTACACGAATAACAAATTTGGATAATACTTGTAAATCTTTCTTGACTGAAGTGGTCTGGTGGTCCTGAAAGCACTTGATTGGTCTGACTGCTCTTAATTTTTTATAATTAAAAAATTATAATATTAATAATAATACAAAAAATAAAAAAGATAAAATTTTACTAAATTCTATAAACCTAATACACCACATTTTTATGGCGGCTGCAGTGTTATTCATTTTTGTTCACATTTGTTGTTTAAGCTAGCAAAATAGTGTCGTAAAAAAACAAAACAAGAAGTAAATAATTTACATTTTATAATCTAATAATTTTAATTAAATCATATAATATAAATTTAAATCAACAATATCATAAATTCACTGAAATGCTGTGAGTCTAATGTCTGAGTGAGTGCAACTCTGTGATTGTGTGGTATACAAGTACACTGTTCATACAAGTACGTGTATGTGTGTGTGTGTGTGTGTGTGTGTGTGTGTGTGTGTGTATGTGTGTGTACCTGCAGGGTCTCTGTGGTGATGCGTAGCTCTGTGATGGTGTGGTAATATGACAGTAAATCAGATAACTGCCCCTCTGTGTCCAGCGGAGGGAGAGAGGAGAGCGTGTTTCTCAGCTCAGTTATTCTCTTCTCATGAGTCTGAGAAACACAAAACAGAAATGACTTGGCTAACCGAAAGAATTTCATAACATTTCATCACATACTTCATATTTCAGCCTTTTTGTAAGATTAAATTACTGGGGCATGCAAACCCCACAGACATTTCATCGTCACCCAGGGGCTGGAGGGAAAAGAGGCCGTTTACCTGCGTATCCCTGTGGTTCTCAGAAAAGCTCCTCCTCATCATGTCGGTAACCCTAAGGGCCTCCACACGCAGCAGATTTAGGATCATTGTGTAGGTCAGTCTGAACTGAGACTGCAGCACTGTCGGTTTCCCCTGACACAGGAAAATAGCATACATTATTGCCATCTCTCTGTGCTCTTGAATATTTAACTAATCCATTAGCTTTGATTAATTAATTGATTGCCAATATTTTAGATATTTTTAAAGGGTATGCCATACAAACAAATTAAATAATAACTGGCTTCAAAATATGACAAATAATAGGACACAATGTAAGGATGTGTACACATCGTGCCTCTTTGGAAATGGGAGTTGAAATTCAGAGGAGGTCCAATCACCAGCGGCCCTTGACAACACACTGCACGTTATTACAGCATCAGCTGCTGTTGCCATGATGTCCATGACATGGAGCTGATCATCACACAGATTACTGGCCCGTCTGAGAGAACCTGCACTGATACTCATCCTGCACAGACTGGGTCAAACTCATTTTGTTTTTTGTTTTTTAATTGGTTTATTACTTGCTAAACCAACTAGATCATTACATTTTGTGCCTATGAAAAACTCATCGCCATGATGCTAGGATGATGTTGTTGATTGCCAGGATATTGCTATTTGGCTTAGTATTTTAATCTTGTTACTAAGTTATTGTTAGGTGCTTTCTTACTGATCCAATTCCAAAGTTGCGAGGTCTTTACGATATTAGTCTGTAGATATGGTTCACTTGCATCAATGTAAGTCTATGGGATTTATTTGCCCACTTGATCATCTTCCAGGTAAAAAATGGATTTACACTTGTTCCTAACAGTGTTGTTACTGTTAACTGAAAACTAATACTAAAACTATTAAAAGTCATTTTCGGTACTTGAAATAAAGCTGAAATAAAAATAATCATTAATTATTAGACACAAAAATAAAATAAAAACAAATGAAAATTTGAAATGTTGCCTTGGCAGCTAACTGAAATAAAAAAAAGTTTAAGTACTAAAATTGAAATAAAAATTAATTAAAGCTAAAAAACAACAAACAAAAAAAGACAGAGGCACATAAAAGTACTAAAACTTAAAATAAAATTTAAATGAAAACTGAAAATATTAAAATAAAAGTGAATTCAAAATAATAAATACTAGAATATTATATACATAGATTACATTATAATATTTATACTATAGGACAATGATCAAAATAACACTGGATCATTAAAAAACACTAAAAATCAGCTCTGAAGTCTGTGGGTGCCGTGTGGAGAGCAAAATGACAACAGTACTAGTGAACCCTGGTGAGTTTTGTGCTGGAATGACAGTGTATTGAGTCAATAAACCAGGTTCAGGGGTTAATAGACTGAACAGCCGTGATTGGACACAGAGAGGTTAAAACAGCTCCAGCAGGCTGGGCACTCTAATGAAGAAGAGCCCGTTCACTCACACTCGATCCACAAGAGGATGACAGAAGTGCACTCACAGGCTGCATGACTCTACAAAAGACCCAGGACATTTGTATTTGGCTCCACATTGAACAATCTGACTGCGGTTTACAAAGAGGAGCTGGGATATCTCATCAGATCATAGAAAAGCCTAGTGGAATTAGTTTAAAAGTAAAAAAAAAGGGGGAATTTACCAGCTATGGCCAAAATAACATGTGACACTTCACACAGTCTTCTCACATTTTTTTCAGACAAATGTAAAAAGAATCATCAGCAGTGAGGCCTCGGACACGACCTGAAGGTGTTTAATGCAGAGTGCAGTACTGACCAGCATCATGGCGTGGAGGTCTCCCATTTCATGAACTCCAGCCTTACAGAGAATGATGACGGTCCCTGTAGCATCCAAACCCCTTCTGCCAGCACGACCTGCCATCTGAATATACTCACCTACATACACACACACGCATTTATATAGATCAACTGGAATCTGTAAGATTTTTGGCATTGTGACAATATTTATATGACAATTAACCAACAATTAAAATAATCATACATTTAGTACAACAAATACTATCATTACAATTTTGGAGGTCAGTAAGATTGTTTTAAAAATAAATTAATACTTTTGTTCAGCAAGGACGCATCAAATTGGTCAAAAGTGACAGTAAAGTCTTTTTTTTTTTTTTAGTTCATTTGAACTTTCCATTCATCAGAGAATCCTGGAGAAAGAAACGATCAGTTTCCACGTCAGTTCTGGCATATCACAGTATCCATATATAAGCTCCTTCAGTATTATCAGCAGCTATCGCGTTTCTCAGGAGCTAATTACCCTCCTCCATCCCCAGCTCCTCCTCTCGTCAGTCAGGATTTGTCCGTCTGATTCCCCTTGAATCATGAACATGACCCAGATATGTTCTTGATACGTTTTGTAACATTTTCCCAAATATTTCATGAATATTGAAATATTCGACGCAAACAGGGCCATGTACTCTCAAATGTGTGCTTTGACTTTAAAAGAGGCCAGCTATACTCTCACTCTCACTCTCACTCTCTCTGTCTCTGTCTCTCTCTCTCTTCCCTTTTTTATACACACTATTATTAGAAGAGATTTGAACAAACTCAAGCATCTCTCCCACACACATCAAAGGCTTCCTGCTGTGTTTCCCTAGTCTCACTGCAGTCCAGTCACATGTGCACAAACATCTGCACTACCTCAGCATAATTAATCTGCTCGTTCATTAGAGATGGCTAATTCATCAAACACCTGGCCACTGGCAGCGCCTGTCTGCCTGTAGCGTCTCTGCCAACAAGTATCTGACATCTTTTTATAATGTCTATTATTATGATAATACAAAATAATTATCATTTTAAATTAGAATAACTGCAACAGGCATGCTAAGGTGATGCAAGTGAGGGTATATTTGGACATTAACATCTAACGACAGGCACATCATTGTTTGTAATGTAAGGCAGTAAATGAGATGTGTTTTTACCGGGTAGTAAGTTTCTGAAACCTGTGCCGTCGTGTTTGCGGATACTGTCGAACACAACGGTTCTGGCGGGCATGTTCACACCCATGGCAAACGTCTCTGTAGCAAACAGCACCTAAAGAGAGAATAGTTGCAAGTCACCAACTCTATCCTTAATCTGATTTCTTTAATCAAATAAAGCTTGTATTAAACAAGTCCATAAGACAAACCTTTACTAAACCTTTGGAGAAGAGCATCTCAATAACCTCCTTCAGGATTGGCAGGATGCCGCTGTGGTGAACACCAATCCCTCTCTTTAGCAAATCACGCATCAACAGGATCTGCGATGACAAAATGACACTGATATACACCGTAACTGTATTAAAATTACTTTGAAGGTTTCATTATACACATAAGTATCATGGTGGATGTTGACAAGGTCAATACAAATTTTTATTTTATTTTTGCAATTTTTGTATCATCCACCTAGTTATTATTAATAACTGCACCACTCTTTTTATTTTATTTACCAAGAATTTTATAAAAGGATAATGCATATGTTTTGTTTTTTAAATAATTGTTCTGTGAATTTTCCAAATACATTTGAAAAAAATATTCAGTTAGAGTTTATATTAGGTGCCTTAATATTTACTTAGAGAAGAAATATCGTTAGGTACAATGTTCTTCATGTGTTAATGTTGTAATGTAGAACACTTTTGTTATTGAGGTGGGATCTGGGTGAGTTTAGGGACAGGTTTTGTGGTACGGTTAGGTTTAAGGTACAGCTGTAAATACATGCAGATGCAGGTATTTTTTAAATATAAGTAAAATCTAAAACATGTATCTATTAACTTATTCATTTAAATGGTATTACATAGTAGCTAAAGACACTTAATATAAAGTGGTACTAAACATTCAAATTGAAAACAACTAATAATTTCACAATATTGATGTTTTTACTTTTGATCAAATCTTCTTTCACTTCTTTCACAAACATTAAGCAATCTTACCAATACCAAACATTTAAATGCTAGACAAGTACATCATATATCAGTAATAGGAATGGGATTTTTTACATTGCAGTTTACATGTTACTGAAAGGGAGTTTCATTTTGTTTAATTGTCAAGTACAAAACATCTTACGTTTCCTAAAATATGCCTGATTTCTTCAAATAAAATGTAATTTTTCATTCAAATCTTTCTTTTGATGTTGGGTTAAGCATATATATTTAAATGATTTTTTTGTGTAAAATAAGTGTCGATTCAGTTTCGGCATTTCTTTTTGTTATCATTAAATCAGCATTACATCGACCATTAGCCACCTTGTTTTCCAGATATCTACATTATCCAATGGAAAACTCTTGGTGGACCGCTACTCTGGACCCAAATCTCATGTACCTGCGGTAACTGCCGATCGGCTCCTCTCAGCCTCGTCAGGCTCTTCTGGAGGAACGAGTGTATCTCGCTCTTCTCTATGGAGCTGGTGAGGTCCAGAGAGGTCAAAGAGCGGGCGTTTTCATCACAGCGTGTCCGAGAGAACGTGAACGCCACAACTGGAGTCTGCTGCCTCTGAGACAGATAGTTCAGCAGCGTCTGCCACACTGATCGATCCTGACGGAGCAATGGGAGGAGGCAGAAAACATAATAAAAACACTGTTTCTGGAAATAGAGAGCTGTTATGTTAGATAATTGACTTAAAAGGAAATGACGAAAGGTACAGACACTGACCTGACTGGCTGTAGTGTTGTGCTGTGATACGTTCTTTGAGCCAAAAGACTGCGCATGTTTACTTGTGCGTTCCTTCTTGGCGTCCACTGCGGCATAGTAGCTGAAAAACAAAACATTTGTTTCAATTGAAATGAATTCACAGGAGCCCTTTGCTATAATTTTGCAACACTTTCTTCAAAAGTCCATCTAAAATGATAGTCTAAAAACGTTAATCTAGGTTTCTTGAGGTAAAAACAATCATCATTTATACACCATATTCAACACTCTTTGTATTGAGTTGATATTTTATCTTAATTACAGATTAAGATTAAGCTAAAAAGTACATCCATTTCAATGTAGAAATCAATCAATCAACCAAGCAACTAGATGAACATTGCAAACACATTACAATATTAACCGATTTATTATTATTAATTATTATTAATAATAATCTGAAATCGAAGTTTACAGTCTCTATTTTAAGTTATCTTTAATTTTATACAATTCTAATTTGAATTTATGACCTCTGCATATCAGCACAGCTTACTGTCTTTTTAATAAGGGCAGGCCAAGTTACTGAATAACTGAATATTAGTATTTTTGAATAACCCATTTTTTGCAGCCGAGTTTCAATAAATGATCTGGGTAGACTGGGAAAGAAGCTTTGTGTAGTGAAAGTTTAAAAGATTCCTATTTTCAATCAATGCACATTTTTTTACTTTCTAAAGAAATCTGAAAGTGTATCACAGTTTCCACAAATATATGAGGCAACACCGCCAGCACAACTGTTTTCAACACTGATAATAAAAAATAAAAAAGTGTTTCTTGAGTAGTGAATCAACATCTTAGACTGATTTCTAGAAGGATCATGTGACACTGAAGACTGGAGTAGTGGCTGTTGAAAATTCATTTTTGCCTTTACAGAAATAAACACTATTAAAATAACCGCCCAGGAATGTACCCTTTAGTGAGGAAGTTTCCAGAGGGGTCCAGCAACAGGAAGAGCTCTTTCTGAGTCTTGGTGCTGTTGCCGGTGTAAAGATTGTGTTCTAGAGGAACAGGCCTCTTAACTGTGCTGATCACATAGATGTGCCGTTTCTTGATTCGCCTGAGGAAAGAGAAAACACACTAAAACTATATGATCTATACAATTTTAAAAGCAGGATAAAATTCAGTTTCATGGCTTTGAGAATACACACACCCGATCCATTCGCTGAACTCCACTGCGTTAGGCACCGTGGCACTCAGCAGGATGATGCTAACATGTTCTGGCAACATGATGAGAACTTCCTCCCACACCACTCCTCTCTGAGAAACAACAACAGCATATGAGATCCGAATGCAGTAAAGAGAAAAGCAAAACTGAACTAGATTTTATTTTGTGAATTCATCACCTCTGCATCATTGATATAGTGAACCTCATCAAAAATGACCCATTCCAGATCTCGAATGACCTCTGACCCGTTATAGAGCATAGATCTGTTAGGAGGAAGACATACCGATTGACAAAGATAGTCAAAAAAGTCATTCACATGACAAACTAAGAATTATAAGTGACATGAAGGCTTTCTATGGTATAATCACCTCAAAATCTCAGTGGTCATGATGAGACAAGAGGCTTCAGGATTGAGCTGGACATCTCCAGTCAAAAGTCCCACGTCACCGAACGTGTTCTTGAAGTCCCGGAACTTCTGATTGGACAAGGCCTTAATGGGGGATGTGTAAATGGTCCTGTCAGGAGGAACAGTCATTTTAGAGTGGGCCATAAATCTAATGTCACAGTAAGGCAAGTTTCGATATAGCACATTTCATACACAATGGTAATTCAAAAAAAAGCTTTAAATCAACATGATAAAAAAAATTATCACAATTGAAAATTAAAGAAAATTGATTTAAAATATACACTACCTTTGAAAAGTTTGTCGGTAAGCTTGATTTTTTTGTTTGTTATTTAAATGAAATTAATACTTTTATTAAGCAAGGGTTCATTTCATTGATCAAAAGTGACTGCAAAAGACATTTATTATGTTGCAAAAGATTTCTATTTCAAACAAATGCTGTTCTTTTGAACTTTCCATTCATCAAAGAATGATGTTTCCACAAAAATATTACACTGCAGATTTCAACATAGAAAATAATAAGAAATGATCAGCAAATCAGAATTATTTCTAAAAGCTGCTGGAAATTCAGCTTCGCCATCACATGAATATATAACATTTAAAAATATTTTCAAATAGAAAACAGTTATTTTAAATTGTAATAATATTTCACAAGATTACTGTTTTTTAACTGTATTTTTAATCAAATAAATGCAGCCTTGGTCAGCAAAAGAGACTTCTTTAAAAAACTTTCTTTAAAAGGAAAGAATAGAGAAATACAATTATGCAATCAGTAGACATTGGGTCTCACATACACACCTGGTCATGTGTTTCTGGGAAAGTGCAATTGCGTATTCAGCCACCACGGTCTTGCCCGCTGAGGTGTGGGCCGCAACAAAGACTGAGTCATGAGCTTCGAGTCGGAGAATAGCCTGCTTCTGAAACACGTCCAGCTCAAAGGGATACTGAGACGGCGCAGGAATTGAGAAAAAAACAACCCCAATAAACAAACCTTTATTTGACTGAAATCTTAAAAATCATGTGCATACACTGAGTTCTGACCTTGAAGGCTGGATTAGGGATACGTTTGTAGAAGTCGTCACAGGGTGAGGTGATATCCACAGGAATGGCCCATTTTTTATTGTCTCCCTTGTCTTCCTCCTGAGGTTTCTTCTTTTGTTCAGTCAGACTTACAGTGTTCGCTGGAGGCTGAGAAGGAGTGTTGCCCGAATCCTGAGGAGAACATATCTTGAAAATGACAAAACAAACACAAATCTGTTGGGTTTTTAAGAATTCTTTCTCAAAGTTATACACACTTTAATTCCCAGGTCCTCTAGGCTGTTAGTTCTGGGAAGTTTAACGGTCTCCTCTTTTTGTGACGCTCCCTCTTTCTCCTCTGGCAGAGCGTCAAGGACATCATCAAATGTCGACAGGAGTGACAGCAGGTTCACCTCACTCTTCATGGTTCTGGCTTCTAAAGACATCCAAAGAGCACAGTTTTGGATTGAAATGCACATCCTAAAGTGGGATGATGACATGGTACTACACATGGAGAGAACAATAATGAAACCAGACCTTTGTCACTGAAGTCCATACCAGCCTTCAGCCCTGGAGGAACCGTCAACAAATCTAAGACAAGAAACAAACAGTTCACAATTAATTTGTCTCTCTCTCTCACACTCACAAATAATTGTGTACTGAGAAACACAAAACAGATCACCAACCTTTCTCAAAGTCAATGTCTTCTTCTAGCTCTGACTTTTTCTTAATCTGCTCTAACGTTAGTTCCTCCATTCCGCCTGTACAAGAGACAGCAGAGTTTAAAGACTGGATCTTTTTTAAACAGAATTATGAGACATTTATTTAAATATGAACCACCGCACCTGGCAGAAAAGGATAGTTTGTGTTACTCCCTCTTAGGCTCTCTGACGGAGGTCCAGGCTGTCTTTGTAATGAAAGAGAATTTTTTGCAGACAACCCCGTGTCCTCTAACAACACCTGACATAATGAAAAAAAAAACCAATAACAATTATATACATTATGAAAAGTTGCATTAGATTAGATCGAACATTTTCTGTGATATCAGGCAAACAGCAAAAATAATGATTGCTTTCCATTGGCTGGGGCAAACAAATAGCCCGACTCAAACTAACACCCCTGGTTGATTGAGAAGATGCCATGTTAGGATATTCAAATAAACAAAGTATTATTTTTATGAAATAAAATCAACCTAGTGTTATTTTTATTTTGTTTATTTATAAATTTAGTTTTATCTTAAGTTTAAGTTTTAGTAATTTTGTTAGGAGCTTTTGTGCTTTGTAATAGTTTTTGCATTTGTATTAAAATATTTTTTAATTAGCTTTACAATAAAATTCCATTTGATAACATTAATTAATCACATTAATGAACATGGACTAACAAATAAAACACTTCTAAAGCATAATAATCTTAGTTAATGTTAATTTTTTATATTTACTTATAGATTATTAAAATAAAAAATGGTATCTGTTCATATTATTTAATGGCCCTGAGTTCTGTTTTTTTATTTTTTTATTAACAAACATTAACAAAGATTAATGAATACTGTAGCAAACGTTTTGCTCAATGTTCATTAATGTAAGATAAACAATTATTCAACTAACGTTAAGTAATGAGACTTAACTGTAAAGTGTTACCATTTTATATTTATTTCAGTGAAACCATTTTATATTTTTTTTCAGTTTTAGTAATTTTAGTACGTCAACTTTTCTACAACATTACTATTTTATTTCAGCTTTATTTCAATTAACCTAAACTATTTTTAGATATTAAGCTGGAATAGGAAAATAAACACAATGTAGTAGATGTTTTCCCGTGTTACCTCAGTGAAATCCAGCAGCATGCCGGTGGTGGGATCTCTGACCACAGACAGACCAGAGTGCAGTGGAGACAGGGAGCAGTGCAGGAGAGAGTCCACCTCTTTGTCCCTCTTACTTATCCTAAAGGACATTTGTAATAGACAAAACGAATTAAAGATATGAAATACATGTTACAAAGACAAGCGCTATCTTCTGAATACGTTTCATTTCATACTTAAGGAACTTGTGGAAGGCATCATCTACATCATGTACTGGGAGCCAAGCAGGATCTCGCAGGAAACGCTTTTCTACCTCTGTTTTTAAGTCCAGACAAGTAGGAGGAAGCCCATGAGGGAGCTGAAAAAGATTACAGAATGTAAAACAGAATGAATACAAAAAGTGTTACTTTAATATAAATATATTAGCTCACACACACATGAATAGTGTTATTATTTTAGTATGAATAAATGACTAACTGTGCTGTGTGGAGGCAAGGGTTTGTTTTTGGGCAGTGGGTGTGTGATGAGCTCAAATCTCCCAGAACAGCCCATCTCCAGCAGAGACAGGGGCAAATCATTAGGACCAACTGGGGGCAAATCTACAGACAGAAGAGAACAGCAGTTCATCAGTACTACAATCTGGCGTGACACCAAAAAGCTTATAAAAAACATTGGGCCATTGCTGTCAGATGTAGTTAACAATGTAGTTGCTGAGCTGGCTGTAATATGAGCGACTTATGACAGAAAGCAGGTAAATGCTGAGCTGGCTGCTGGTGATATTATTATACTACGACAGGAAATCACGCAGAATTACATACATAAACAGTACTGTTATATTTTTCATACCTATTTTGTCCATGTTACTCTGCAGTTCTTCAGTAAAGTTTCAGTCCTGCAGGAAGCTGCGCAGAACTAAAGGGACGGAAGTTTTTTTGTATTATATTGTTATTTTTATTTAGTACTTTTCAACATAATGGTCTATGTACGTGATCTAAAATTAATGTGCGTTTTTAACACATTTAAAAATGGGTAAAATTAAAAATCGTTATGGACATTTTTTTTGTTTTGATCCTCGGAAAAGATAGAAGATGACGTCACATTTGCGCGCCGAATAAGGAATACTGTGCAGACGTTCATTCTTATAAATTCATCCTTCGAATTCACGGTAATTAAATATAAAGTAGCGTCTTTTATGCAGTTTACTTTTTTTTTAATGAAAACTGTAAAAAGCCCAATGTAACGTAAACATCGATAACGTGTTAAGGTGATGCATTGACTGGAAAGGACATCTGTTGTAACATATAACTGTTGTTTTTCTCTCTTGAGATCCATCGAAATGGCAATATTTCCAAGCTCACTGACAGAAGAGGAGGAAGCATTGCAGAAGAAATATGCCAAATTAAAGAAAAAGGTGAAAAACTATAGTTACTGTTTTCAATATACGAATTTTCGGTAACCAAGAATTTGGTTAAAAATAAACCACATTTATTTATATAGCGTTTTCTGTTTCAAAGCAGATTCACAGTAAAAACAAAAACAGTGTTGTCGTGTTAATGTTGCAAAATGTATCAGTCATGAAGCAATTTCAGCTGTAAAGCAGCTCTGCAGAAGACAGACATGTCATTTTTCAGCTCAAGTCAGTTGATTCAATGTTGTTTCATACAGTAGTCAACATTTGAAGTGGGTCAAAACCTTTCATAAAAGTTATGATTTTGAACAATATTTGTTCTTGTCTTATGACAACTTTAATTAACTTTTTTGATCCACTTCAAATGTTGACGTACTCTGTGTAGTCACGTGAAAAAGAAAGTACACCCTTTTGAATTCTATGGTTTTACGTATCAGGGCATATATAAAAAAAAAAAAGTCTGGTATTTAAATTAGTTAAATACAACCTCAGATGAAGAGCAACACATGACATATTACACTTTGTGATTTTTTTATTTAAGAAAAATAAAGCCAAAATGGCTCATATAATAATGAGCAAGACAAAATACTATTTAAGTCCAATTTCACCATATAAGAAAAAAACAAAAAACATGTGTCGGTAAATCATAGTTATGGCATACTAATTCATAATTATGACATAGTCAAAATTATCACATAAAAAGTCATAACTATGACTCATAGTTATGACTTAGGATGTCACCATTTTTTATTACTTATGTTATAATTATGACTTTTACCAAAGCATGATTATTTTTCTTACATGGCGGAAATCGGCATCCATAAAATACTCATATATGCATATATGTGATATATAAACTATCCATTTTACATGTTGTATTGTCTGCCTTCATTTCACTATATGTAGAAAAAGGCCCTAATGGCTCTGAAGAAACAGAGCTCCACCAATCAGACGAGTCAGACAGGACTGAAGCGCAGTAAGTAAATCTGTGGATCTCTGAAACTTCCAGATGAAATCTGTGCTCTACAAATGATCTCTCTCTTGCTGTCTCTGTTAAGCTTTGTCAGATCAGCCAGTGGTGGACACAGCGACAGCAACAGAGCAAGCGAAAATGCTGATCAAGTCTGGAGCCATCAGTGCCATCAAATCAGAGAACAAGAACTCAGGCTTCAAGCGCTCCAGAACACTTGAGGGTAAACTTAAAGTAAGAGACTTTCTTTTCTTTACCTCATTGATATCATGATTTTTCTATTTGTTATACATAGCTATTTACGGAGTTTCTTTGTTTCCCAGGATCCAGAGAAAGGTCCTGCCCCAGCATTCCTGCCATTTCAAAGGAGCGTCTCTACAGATGAAGAGCCTCCTGATGTAATGTTGTTTTACACTGTAGAAATGATCTACTCACGGCTGTACATTTCAGTTATTTATTAGCCACAGCATCAAGCAGAGCCCCTTTAACTGTGGTAAAATGACTGTAACGCACTTCCTTATGTGGCTTACAGCTTTTATAAAGTGGTGGCAACAGTTGTTCTAACTCTAATTGATGGAAATAAATGTTGTGATGTTACTTCCACAAGATCTTGTATTGACAGACAGTGCACTCTGTAAAGTCTCCTCCAGCACGACTTTCAATGAATTTAAAGGTGCAATGCGCAACATTTCATGTTAAAAATACCCATTTTTCTAACCCATACATGCTTAAAGGGATAGTTCACTTTGAAATTAATTTTTGGTATGTTTTAGCTTACCTCAAGGGCATCCAAGATGTAGGTGTCTTTTTTTCCACAGTAGTTTCAATTTTGATATTTTTAGGTCAAACTGTTCTTGTCTGTCAGTCATATAATGAGGTCGATGGTCACTGTCTCAAAGAGCATGCACAGAGTCCAAATTAAAACAATTCCCCATCGTCCAAATTAAACAATTCCCCATCGTAAGTACACATTGATGGCCTAAGACACGAAACGAGCGGTTTGTGTGAGAAAACGAACAGTATTTATATCGTTTTTACCTCTTGAACACAGCCATGTCGAAGTGATCTGATCTGACGTGTACGCAGACTGGTGCATAGATATATACACTAGATGTCGCCTTAAAGACATTCGTTCCAATGAACTGCCGTAGACAAGGCGACATCTAGTGTGTATATATCTATACCCGCCCGCGCTCTCAGATCACTTGGACGTGGCTGTGTTCAAGAGGTAAAAATGATATAAATACTGTTCGTTTTCTCACACAAACCGCTCGTTTCGTGTCTTAGGCCATCAATGTGTACTTACGATGGGGAATTGTTTAATTTGGACTCTGTGCATGCTCTTTCAGGTGGTGACCACAGACCTGCATTATATGACTGACAGACAAGAACGGTTTGACCTAAAAATATAAAAATTGAAACTACTGCGGAAAAAAAGACACCTACATCTTGGATGCCCTTGAGGTAAGCTAAAACATACCAAAATTTTATTTCAAAGTGAACTATCCCTTTAAGGTCTGGACTCAGAGGTGCCAATTCATGTGTGAAAATTATTCTTCAAGCTCCCTCCCAACCATTCTTTCACAATTTGAGCCTGATGAATCTTGACATTGTCTTCCTGGAATATGGCCATACATTGTTTAAGAAATGAAAAGCTACACACTCCATCAGTTAGGGTTAGAAGAACTGTTACCAAACATATAACATGCTTCAAATATAATAATCACTGCAGTAATGATCCAATCATAGACAGTGACTTTTTTTTGGGCCGGTGGATGTGTCAGTAAACTTGACTTTACATAATGTTGTTTCTTCTCGCTGTAGTCTGCTAAACGAGCCCACAGGAAATCCCTGTATGAGAGGTGAGACTGTAATATAATAATATAAACCGTCATAGAAAAACAGTATTGCAGTCGAATATTAGACTGTTTTTTTTCTGTCCCACAGTTTTGTTCCTGGAGATCGATCTCGTGATGATGAGGGAGGGATGTTGATTCGAGATCCTGAGCGGGATCGGGAAAGAGAGGTAGACTGGGAGAAAGATCGAGACAGAGACAGAGAGCGGGACAGAGAGAGGGACCGTGAAAGACCCCGGGAGAGAGAACGGGATAGTGAACGAGACAGGAGCCGGGATAGAGAAAGGGACAGAGACAGGGACAAAGAACGTGACAGGGACAGAGAACGAGACAGAGAACGAGACCGAGAGCGTGACGGACCCTACAGACGTAAGTGAATCTGTGAAACAATAAGTTGATTTAATTTAAAATGATTCATATTGTTGTATTGCAATGTTTATTTATATTTCATGGATATGCGTTTTATAATACTAAATGATAATAAGCTTTGTTCTGTTGAAAATCTGGAAGTCTAATTATCTTCTGTAATGTTGTTCAGGGTCAGACTCATATCCAGAGCGCAGAGGGGTGCGCAAAGGAAACACAGTGTATGTATATGGCACAGGTTTAATGGAAGACAGTTTGCGCTCAGCCTTTGCTCAGCATGGCAACATCATCGACCTTTCAATGGACTCACCACGCAAGTACGATTGTTTTCTGATCCTTTTGGACATTTGGAAAGGGAGGAACCTACTCACTTGATTGTCTATAGAAAAGCTTATAGGATTGATTTGGTTGAAACAGGAATAAATTGAGCCGGGATCTAGTATATTTTGTAATTTTAGACGTCACTAGGAAAGTTTTAATTATAAGTCTTATCTATTGTAATGGTAGATTTCCAGGGATATACAAGAACACTACCATTCAAAAGTTTGGGGTCAGTAAGATTTTTTTTTAATATAAGGCTATAAGGCTGCATTTAAAAATACAGTAAAAAAAGTAATATTGTAAAATATTATTACAATATAAAATAACTGTTTTCTATTTGAATAAATAGTCAAATGTAATTTATTTCTGTGATGGCAAAGCTGAATTTTCAGCATCATTACTGTCTTCAGTCAAATTATTCTTCAGAAATTATTCAAATATGCTTATTTGCCGCTCAAGATTTTTTTTTTATTATTATCAATTTTGATATTAATTATTTTGGTGGAAACAGTGATACATTTTTTTCAGGATTTTTGTGACAAATAGAAAGTTCAAAACGGCATTTTTTGGAAAAGGAAACCTTTTGTATCCTCATAAACGTCTTTACTGTCACTTTTGATCAATTTATTGTATCCTAGCCAAAAGTATAATTTCTTTAAAAAAAAAAATTGTGTCTAAAACATGTCTGGGAAAACAAAATATATTTTTTCTTACCAGTTGTGCCTTTGTGACCTTTGAGAAGATGGAATCAGCAGACCAGGCTGTGGCAGAGGTCAGTGGTATATTCTCTTTATGGGGCCACTTCCTACACTATTGTAGCATCATATTTTTATATTTACAATGCATCTTCTCTGACCTCAAATTCAACATGTTTTTGCTGCTGTTGTTTCTTAAGACTTCCATATGTAAATAACCTCAGTTATGACAAGCTAATCACTTCACATTTAGTCGTTCACTTCGCATGTGGTCAGTAAGGACTAGTAGTAATCCAAACATGTTTTGGCAATCCATACTTGATTCTATATTTGGCGGATACAAGGCCATAGCAGAAAAAGATTTTGTCTATCCAAATTGTGTCCTTATATTTTAAGAGTTTTTTTATATTTCTATTTAGCTTTAATTTGTTTTATTTCAGTTTTAATCATTTTAGTATGTCAACTTCTATTTCAGCTTTATTTCAATTACCGAAAATGAATTTAAATAGTTCTGGTACATTCAAAGCCGACCACACAAGTGATACTACTTGTGAGCACTCACCTACTACTTTTATGGACAGTCATGCAAGCTCTAATGGTCAAGTTTTGCAGCTTAGCATCCATAAATAGTCTGGTGTGGACTGTGGAGCTTTGTATTGTGTATATTCAAGATTGTCTACATTGTACATCAACACTCCTGTATTACAAATGCACAAGGAAAATCCTGTTTTCTGTGATATGACCCCTTAAAGGCGTTAGGATTTAACACATCTTTATTTATTCACTGAAAGAAACCCTTTTTCCACTCTTTCTGCCTCTCAGCTGAATGGCACTACTGTGGGTGACGTCAACATCAAAGTCAGCATTGCCAGGAAGCAGCCCATGCTTGATGCCGCCACAGGGAAATCTGTCTGGGCCTCTCTTGGTAAATAAGGACATTTCACAGGAAAAAACTGTCAAGGAGACTGAGTGTTGCACACTTGACTAACCAATTTCTCCTTTTCTATCTCCATCCTTCACAGCTGTGCAGAACAGTGCCAAGGGCTCGTACAGAGACAAACGGAGCCAGGTCGTCTACAGCGAAGATTTCCTTTGAAAACAGTTGTTTAGCACATGCTAAATTTCTAAAGAGGTCCAGCATCAGATTGTCTACTTAAAGTAGACATTTAGTTTTACTTCTTACTTTTCTGTAATTTTCTTAAGTAATTATTATGATGTTTGAACGTGTTTACTGCTCAGTGTCTCTGGACATTTAGCTCAGTTATGGTTTATGTTGTTGTTGTTCAATAAATCAATCAAACCATCTACGTGTGGGGCGACACTTTACAATCTGGACAAACTAACAAATCATTACCTCAGTGAAACAGTTTAACAGGCAGAAACTATAAGCTTCTTTTCAGTTTTTTCAGGTGACATCAAGCGAATCTGTGCTTTGTATGGATAGTTGTGTATATGAATAATAACCGGTTTACTGCAGTCCTCTGGTGTGTGGAACAAGCTCCTATTGATGAAATGAGCTCTGGTTCAGACATTGCAGTGCTCTGGTTTTGCCTAAAGGGAAACAATACAAATACAGAGGCATGCACTGTTATATAAACCCTGTTTAGCATTTCACAACTAGTTGGAAGGAACTGAAAAAGGGAATAGCAATAGGTTGTTTCATCTCTCTCATCCTGTTTACGGCAATGTTTGAGATGATCTCAATTGTGACAAGATATGGTGAGATTGTCAGCGTTATGCAGCTATGTGAATGGTGTTACAAGTTTTTTTTTTTTGTGTGTGAGTGAGGAATGACCGGATATCATTCAATATGGAGGGGGACAGTATCCCAGAAATGGTAGAGAAGCATATTTGAATCTTAGAGAGAGCCTAAACAGTAGATTATTTGGATAAACACATGGCAGGGTTGGTGTTGAAGCAGCTGAAAGAGGACCCTCATGTCATTCCAAACCTGTATGACTAATTTTATTCTGTGGCACATAAGGTATTTTGAGAAATATCTTGTGTTTTTTTTTTTCCATTCAATGTAAGTCAATGGTGACCATTGGTGACTGTTTGGTTTTTGTATTCAGATGTAAGTCATATATGTTTGTAATGTAATGAGGGGCAGTAAATAATGAAATTACACACTTCGCCTTTAAGGTGACCGGCAATGTAAAATTAATTCACAGCAAGAAAAAAACTGTTGGAACAAAAGCTTTTTAATAAGGCTTTCATGGAATTGGCGACATACAGACACTAAAATTGCACTACAGCAAAAATAACAAACACGTTTTCTTACTTTCCTTATCACGCACAGTACTAATTCATGAACATTATGTTTGTATTAAACATGTTTATCACTCTTACAAGCAATAGATATGCTAGACCTTCCCTTGGTGTCCATTTTTGTCTGCTCACTTGTAGTAAATTACCTTTAACCTATAAAGAGAAACAGAAAACCATAGTATTTGTGCTCTTATGTGGTATAAACAGATAGTTCACCCAAAAATGGAAATTCTGTCAAAATTACAAAAGACAAAGAGTGTTGAGGTTCAAACAATATTGGACCTCGTTGATTTTAAATGTTTGGACAAATAAAAAAACACCAGCACACTTTTCAAAATATCTTCTATGCTTAACAGAAAAAAGTCATTGAAGTTTAGAAAAAGCATAGGGGTCTCCAACATGTCACTCATGGCCTGATTTAAAGGGATAGTTCACCCAAAAAATGAAAATTCTGTCATTATTTACTCACCCTCAAGTTTTTCCAAACCTGTATGAATTTATTTCTTCTGCTGAACACAAAAGAAAAAATTGGGTAGCCAAACAGTTGAAGGGTCCCGTTGACTTTCATAGTATTTTTTTTCTCCATACTATGGAAGTCAATGGGGCCCATCAACTGTTTGGTTACAACTTGAGGATGAGTAAATTATGACAGAATTTTCATTTTTGGGTGAACTATCCCTTTAAGGTAGCTCGCCAAGACGTAGTCCTTTTCATCCAATCAGACTGAGCTAATAGTGTCCCTACCCCTCCAATGCATATGAAGTATTTTGACAAAGTATTTGACATATCGGCCGTGAGATTATTTATTTATTTATGAACATGCAGATGCAATTACAATATAAAAGAATAAAAACCAACAAAAGGAAAAAAACCTTCAATCAGCATCATCACGCTCATATGGCTACAAGGCTTGTTTGCATCAGGATGAGTAAAGACAGCGTTCAAGCTAAGAAAAGGAAGAAAAAAAACACTATTTTCATGGATTATTGTTAATTTGAGAGTTATGATACATTCATTAAGAGATTTAAGTATTGAATAACATGAGTAGCTCTCAGCCACTTAAATTTAAAAAAAATAGCTCTCAAATGAAATAAGTTTGGAGACGCCTGACATAAGGAAATTGTAGAATTTCATTTTTGGGTAAACTGTCCCTATAAGTGAATATAAAGGCCAATTCACACTGCACTGACAGACGGCGACCAACACAAGCAATCCCCAGATGACAGTACGTCCCTTCTCAGACATTCTGCTACCCGACAAATGCCAATTGAACATGCGAAAACAAGTGCCGACCAATGCCAACAACGGCAAAACCCAGAGAAGTGTCTGTTGCCCTTGGTCAGTGTATGTTGGTGCAGTGTCAATTGGTCTTAACAAGGGCACTATCATTCAGTTTCTCCAGGCTAAAGAGCAAATGCTTTGGCAGTGTTTGGCCTGCACAAAGACAATTCAAAATCATTTTGAAGCAACCATAAAGTTATTATATACTGATTACGAAGACAAACATTTCTTTTCTAATGTGCACTGATAAATTATGCACAATAAGCCTACAAACGTGTATTAAGAAAAAAAACAAGGTTAATTTTGATTTCATTGTAACAACCCACACTACCGATGATAAAATGTGATCTAAACTCCTCCCCCAACACTGCCCTCATTGTTTCGCTGCATCTCCAGGTAGTTTTGGGCTGTGGTCCTTCCGTGTTGCTCCTTCAGGTGGCGGCGTAGAGCAGGCTTGTGGGCAAAGCTGACGTGGCAGTATGCGCACACGTGCGGGCGCTCCCCGCTGTGCAGGTTCATGTGGTCGCACAGTGTTGACTTCTGAGTGAAGGTCTTGTGGCACAGGGGGCAGCAGTGGAGCTTTGAAGAGCCGCGGTGGACGATCATGTGGCGGTTGAGGTTACTGGAGTGGCTGAAGTGCTTCCCACAGCATGGACACACATATAGCCTGTGTGACGACAGGGAATGCATGGCTAAATCCTGTGTTGAGGAAAACGCTAATCCGCAATGCTCACACACTACTGGTCCTGTTACGCAAGACGTGGATCCCACCACTGCCACGGACTCGTCAGCAGCTCCACGCTCATTTGAAGGCGCCCCGACTCCCATTGCTTCTTCCCCGCTGGAAGCTTCCACACCGAAGTGTGCAGGAGCTCCATCGGAACCGATCTCTTCTCCTTGTCCCTCTCCAGCCCTGTAGTCAACGCGGAGGGTACCGTCGGCAAGATGTTGATTGGACAAGTAATTGGTCCCAAAGTCCGCTCCAAAACTACCCATAATCTCATCTGGGGTTGGAAAGCGCCAAGCTTCCTGATAGTTACCCAAGAGCTTGCGGTCCTTGAAGGTGTACCGCTTTCTGTGTTTAAAGCCTCTTCCTCTGCCTCCCCTGTGCTCTCCGTTGCGCCGTTTCCACACGCGGCCCGGCCCTCGGAGGCCGTTACCTTTGGCTCGCCCCTCCATACTGGGCTCATCTATGCCTGTGTCCAGCTGACAGTGGTCGTCTAATACAACAACAGCTTCTCTGTCTTCGTCCCCAGCACCGGGGGACTTCTCTGGGTCTTGATGTTCATCATTGATGTGCACCTGAAAGATGTCACTTTCATGCCCGTCCTCTCCCTCGAAGTGGACAGATCCATCTGATCCTCTAATCTGTCATGGTGAAAACATAAATTAGTTGCATAAACATAAACTTTGAGCAAGCTGCCAAAATAAGAGCTGATCTTGATTAGGGAAGTTCAAACTGACAGCAATATGCAGCAATGTAGCAACCAAAAGTAATTCATTTTAGCAATTTGATGTGACATATCTGTTGTAGTGGGTCTTTATGCAAATATATGAAACTGAGCAGTTATGTGTCTACCACATATGGCTGGGCTTTATTGTGAACATACACAATTTGTCATGATTTTTCTGCCGATGAAAAATTAAGGAACATTGCAATAATTTTAATGTGTTTTTTATTTAGCCATTAAGTTTTCCAGAAGGCCATTATCCAAATGTCAGATCCTTTCTTTTCTCAAAACTCTAGCAAGATGTGGTTTTAATAGTGTCTCTATTTAAAGGGGACATATTATGCCCTTAAAGTCTTGGTTTTGTTTTTTGGGGTCTACAAGAATGTCCACTAGTTTTTATGCATAAATGTTCAAAAAACATAATTTTTCACATATTTTACGTTATTAAAGTACCTCTCTTCCAAGTCTATCAGTAACGCTATGTTTAGTTCCCATCTCTATGAAGCCCCTCCATAAGAAAAGAACAATGGGCTCTGATTGGTTGGCTGGACTAGTGTGTTGTGATTAGTTAACCGCTTCGAGCGTGTTCGCAACTCAACCAGATCTTGCTCCTTTTTTGCTATTAATTAAAAATTCTGAAGAATTCCAAAAAAAACTATTTTTTGCTCAAAAATGTTAACGGAAATCACTGCATGGCATTTTTCAGGGACAAAATCATGGAAACATGTTTCATATTCGACTATCCATCAACAGGGACGACTAATACAACCACCAGTATCAATACTTGACAAATTCTAGTAATAGGGCTGTCAGTGTGAACAGTCCCTCTGTATTTGCCTTATTAAGACGACATCAAATCTACATCTTAAAATCCTAAAATGCAAACGCATGCATTTGATTTAATCTATTAGCTTCTGAATCAAATCCAACAGATATTTACATGGTGTATGGTCAAATCACTGTCATCTTTGAGAGGGATGTTGGAGAGTTCAGCATCAGCAGCCTGGAGCTCCTTTCCTGAACTGTGCGGATGCAGCGATGCAGTATCAGAAGGAGATGAAATAGATCCCAGTGAATGTGTACTTCCACTGACAATCACTGGCATAGACTGAGGGTCTTCTGATTTCACAGTCTAAATAGATCGTAAGAGTGACAGACAATGAATGAACAAGAACAAAGTGGAAATGGAGGGAGGGAGTGAGAAAGAATTGCAATGTTGCACTGTGTTTTTGCATTACAATAAGTTTTTATATAGATAGTTCAGCCAAAAATAAAAATTGTTATCATTTACTCTCATGTCGACCCTCTTGTCATTCCAATTCTGTTATCATTTACTCATGTCGACCCTCGTGTCAGTCCAATTCTGTTATCATTTACTCTCATGTCGACCCTCATGTCATTCCAAACATCTTTAGCAATTGCTTTTTTTTATTGAATCAAACAATCACCACGGGCTGTCAAGCTCCAACAAAAACAAAAAGTATAAAAGTGGTCATTTCAGTTTTATTGTTTGATGTATTTATTCAGTTGTATGGTTTCAGTTTTCTGAAACCATACAAGAACTACTGCAGACAGTAGTTGAAGCTTTTGCAGTTGAGCAGTTGAGGCTTTTGGATGAGTATTATAGTTCCTATAATATTGGCGGAAGGACCAGCTTTTTGGGGTGTTTGCAGAGCAGGGACTGGTAACGATTTTTTAGCTCCTACCCAGCACGATAGCAACTAACAGTGATGTTGGCCGAACACATGCCATGCGAAACACCGGCACACGCCATTTTTTAAAAAGCTGTGTAAACACACAGTTTACAACATATACTTACTCCACGAACATAGAAAACAGCGATAGATAGCATTTACCTGACGCTTTTGTTTGCGGCATTGTGTTTTTTTCTCAAAGAAATGTGGCACTGTTGGTTGTCGAAGGATATTTAGTCTGTTAGCCCTCCTTTTTCCTTTTCAATCACATAACTTATACATCTACATTCCATCTCCGATATCACAAAGCCCACAGCACACAACAAAATCCCAGCTCAGATCACGGTGTCCTCCATTCTCCAGTTGTTGACCTTGAACGCCACACTTAAATGACGTCACTGTCGGCCAGCTTACGGCACTTCACAGTTCCACTTCCTACTGCCGGTGCGAATGCAACCAGGAAAATGGACCTAGGGGAACATTTAGTCATTGGAGGACTGCCCTGGTGGCTAGTTCCTAAAACTGAGTTCCTATAACTACCAGGTTTGAAAGCCACTATTGTCAAATACTAACATCTTAAATTTCATAAAACTTTCTTAGTTTCTTACACAAAACTAAGACTTGGATAACAAATCTCTATTCGTATGAACCCCTTTTACTAGTCCTTTTTATAGCATGACAGTCTCTGGTCTTTTGCAGAGATTTTGAGAAGCATTGTGTCAGTTAGAGCTTAGAGTGCCTCAGCAGATGATCTGGAATGTGACAAAATGTCTGGTCATCAATCATCCAAAGAGGACCCACGTCATACCCCTCCTGATCTCACTGCACTGACTCCCAGTTGTGGCCAGAATCAAATTTAAGGTTTTGGTGCTGACTTTCAGGACTGCCACTGGAACAACACCTTCCTACCTTAATTCACTCTTGCTCCCACCCGCCAGCTACGGTCACTGAATGAGTGGCGCCTTCTTGTTTTCTGACAACAAGGCACAAAGTCACTCTCAAAAACCTTCACTCTCTCTGATCCTCTCTGGTGGAATGAGCTGCAAACCTCCACCCGAGGCACTGAGAACACCACAACTTTCAAGAAACAGCTGAAGACACCTCTTCTACAAGCATTTAACCATTAAGATGTGGTTTGGTCGATCAGATCACAAGTGGACGAGGGAGATGCATTCCCGTTTACACCTGGTGTAAAACAGGTCAAATCCTTCTATTTTGTCCACTTTCAACCACTTCTGTCCTGATTTGTTCGAGGGGAGCATACGGAGCATACGGACCTGTTTCTGCTCTGAAAGCCGCAAGACCCCTGCGAATGCGTGTTAGAAATCAGGAATGGCTTTTTTATTTATTTTTTTTATTTTTTTTGTTGTTGTTGTTGTTATGTTGTTATGTTGATAATATTATTAATGCTAATGTCATTAGCTATATAGAGCACACAAACATACATCTCTATTCAGAAATTCAAACAATTCAACTGTTGCTCCGTTGAGATCCAATTTGATGTTTCACTGTTTCACTGTATATACATACACTGTTCTCACTGTAATTTCACCCCTTGCACAAAAAAAAAAAAAAAAGAATGGTGAAAGACCATTGTGCTTGGTACGTTTTCCGTCTTCAAACCAAACTTCAGCCGACTAAGTTTAAATCCTGTTTGGCTAGCGCGCTTCTCATAATGGGTTAGGTCAGTAGGCAGAAAGTAGGCACAAAAGTCTTTTGTGGAACACATACGACACAATCACTGTCTACACCACGATAGCAATCCGGTCGAATGCATTTTCGACTACCACTGGAAGTGGTCGAAAGTAAACAAGATCAAAACTTTTTAGACCCCTTTACACCTGTATTTAGCGTCATCCACTTGTGATCGGATTGATGAAAACGCTTCTTACTACCAGGTCTAAACAGGGCCTTACACACACACAAAATGTTTATCTTAGTTTTATTATCTTCTCTGCATTTCTCCCCTTCTCTATCTTGTTTCCCAATCTAGCTTGCTAATAAACCTGGGATCGTATCCTTTAAATATTGTTGGTTCTGTGACTAATTGCTTACGTTCCTCTATTGTAAGTTGCTTTGCATAAAAGTGTCTTCTATGTAAATGTCTCCAAGACAGGATTTTTATTTCTGGATGAACTATTTAATTAAGAAGAAACAAGGTCTGTAATAGTGTTTGAGTTTGGAATACTCACAACTGGGCTGCGACTCCGGGGCTGCATGTACTGGCTCAGGGCTCCTCTGCATTTCTCCACCACATGCTCCATCTGCAGGTAGCTGGCTGCGGTCAGGTAGTTCACAATTTCTCTGGCACTGAACTGCAGCATCCCTGTGTAACAGGACTGGAGGAGTTCACATACTACCGTTGAGCTGTGCAACATCGACACCTGCTGAATAGAGAGAGCATTAGTTGACAGAATTGCAAAGAAGCGTAGCGACAGATCTTTTCTTCCATATAGTGATCCATATACATCCGAATGGAATGAAACAATTTTTTAAGGCAGGGACCTGCTTCTATTTATTGTTTGTTGTATGAATGGAGGCAGATCTAAATCTGAGCTTGCAGATGATTGTAAGAAAGGGATGGGTTTAATTGGACTAAATGCTTGAAATATTTCGGCATACATCACCAGTAAGAAGTCTGTTGTTTCCTTGGAAAATCGAGTGCATTTAGAAAATAGATAGGGTGAATTTTCATTTCATGCCAACTTTAAAGGTGTGTAAATTCTGCATCACAAGCAATGCCAAACAGAAATGAGATTGATGCCAAATATAGATTGATTTCAAACATGTTTCATGTCATGCCACTGATTAAGCCAATTTTGCTGTGTTTTGATGCAGTAGTGTTTTGATAGCACAAAAACTTGTTTTTACCAAAATTTTGCCAAATCAAAAAATACATTTTACCCAGTCTATCAATGAAACAGCTATTACACCTAAATCAAAACGAAAAGGTAGTGAAACAGGTTTAATGAGTAAAGGACATTTTATATTCAGAAATGAGAAGTGTCCTTGGACGGGTGGATGGAAAGAATGGCATCAAAATAACTGTACACTAACTGGTAGCACACAAATTTATTAGATCCACTACATAAAAAGTCAAATGGACCAAAGCAACACTGATGATACAGAAGAAAGTTCAAATGGTTTGCTTCTGATGAACCTCTAACTTAGTCATTCTGATCGTATGAGAAGCTGTTCACCTGTAGCTCTGATGAGGGGTTCAGGAGAAACTGGTCCCTGAGAAATGCAGAGCAAGCAGCCAGCACGACCTTATGACCCCTGAACATGCGCCTGCCTCCCGCCACGATGGTGACGTCACAGAAGTGCTGCTGTGCCCGCAGGGAGTTCATGTTACTCAGGGTGTTGTCTCCATGCCCGGGCAAACGGAAACTCACTACATCCACATTCATGTTTTTCTACAGGAAGCTAAAGGGAAAACACACACACACACACACACATTTACTTTATGCAGTATTATATATAAATACAAACAAAACAAATACCCACACTTATAAATGAATTAGCAAGGTATCCTGTTACTGCTAATAAATTAACTAAGGGATTTCCATCAAACAGTAAAAAGCTTTCTGAATAATTCTGTTATTTTGGTAACACTTTATTTTAAGGTGACATAGTTACATGTTACTACATGTTCTAACTATAGTATTAACAGTAAATTATGCATAATTACAAGTCACTAACCCTAAACCAAACATTAGCCGTAACTATATAGTAAGTACATGTAGTTAATTAATATTACTCAGTACGTTATTTTAATTTTTTTGTGACACTGAAGTTAAGTTGCTACAATTAAATATTTAATTTAACATAAAAAAAAACCGCATCAGAAACAACATGTATGAATATTCTCATAACGTCATTCATTCATATTTAGAACAAAGCAGCTGCACAATTGATTATTGTTATTGCATGTTTATTACATTGTTCTAAAGTAGCTAACACAGTGTATCGTCTTTTGTTCAGACAGACTGTCTAACACACTTCTTCACTACACTACAAACTAATCTGATAAATAACATGAACTTACTTGACAGTGATTTATTGAGAAGAAATCAATAATACAGAACACAAACACATTTATGGTGTCTGGTGATCAATCCAGCTTCATCCACATCACTGGAATAGCGAAAACATCAAACTAAAACACTCAAACTGGACTCGTTTACAAAAGTCTGTTGTTTTTATGTGTCTAAGTTCGGTCATACCTACTATATATTTTCTATTTTGCTCCGTGTGTTTTAAAAACAGCTAAAATTGTAACAGCTAAAATTCGCAGACTGAAATGAAGTCAGAAAACTAAACAGGAAATTTCGAACCCCAAAGACGATTTTCAAAATAAAAGCCCACGTAGACAACAGACACGACCTTGGCGACTTAACGCTTAATATGGCGGCTGTGTTCAAGAGCCGACCGCTTGTTTGTTTACTACTACAACGTGCAAGCGCCTGAGCATAAAAAACATTGTTGTTTATATTTTAAGCATATGCATTTGGTTTGACAACTTGTATCCTTTGTATTTTTATCTTAAAATTCAGTAAGCATTTTACTGTCTGTGAGTTTAGTGTCAAAAGGCCTTTAATCTTTGTTTTACGTGGTAATAATTTGCATACAATGTGTAACCACATGGAGGCGCTATGAATTCAGGATGGACCTTGAAGGGTGGAAAAAATAGATATTTGGAAACAGACAGAGAAATTATTAAAGTGAATATAAAACAGAAAAATGTCAAAGCCACTAGAAAGAATTGGAATCTCAGTTAATTTCGATGATTAATTTAATGTTATTTACAAGGATGGAAGAACCCGGCTGACTGAAGACTAGAAACCAGAGACTTATCTCATAAACTCAGATGTTTGTGTCTCAGCTCTTGCATAAATAAGAAGCAGAACAAGTATTTTCCTGGTATAATTTATTAAACATGTTTTCATAATGAATCAATCAGTTACAGTAGTGGAATTACACCTCAATGACTCAAAACAATACCAAGAATATGAGCAATAGTCTTAAGCAGTGTGGTTTTTCACCAGAACTGTAGATGTTAGAGACTGATAAGGACAAGACTGATCGACAATTAAAGACAACTGATGTAATGTCTCACAAATTCCCGTGAAATCATGGGTGCGTACTGAATATTTCTAAATGACCACAGTAATCATAAGTCCCACTGTAATGTTGAGGCATATATTCTCTTAATCAAACAAGATGAGAAAGAAGATTAAACAGTATTTAAAACACTGTCAGGAACAAGACCAAAACACAATTAATATTGATAATATGTCATTTAACACACTTCAAACCATCGCACCCTGGAAATACAATGATGCAGTTCATAATCTAGGGTAATGAAATCCATATTCATCCAACCCTGTGATGGAAGAATGTGATTAGTAACATCACTTCGATTGATCAAGAACTCAACCAGAAAGTGCTAAAGCTATGATGTTGTAAACTACAGTACAGTACATTATTACAATGACACACTCATATTTATATATATATATATATATATATTCGTAATTTCTTCCCAATGTACAGTTTACACATCAGATTTACACAGGTAAACATCAAACATACAGGATTTAATTATTAGTGTTGTGTTTCCATCCAGTCATTTTAATTCCAAGTTGTACTGCATATTCTCTTCATCTTTGCACACAAAGCAAATGGATAAAATATGCCCCAATTGAATTTGATGAAACTGGCATTTGCAATATCCTGTTGAAATGTTTCCCATAAGACAGTTACTGCAGCTTGCATTATCATTTGCAGAAGATTACAAAACACAGATATAAAGGCATCAAAATCTACATTCTTTGTCTACATTAAACCAAACTGATAACCATCCAATTCTAAAGGTAGTAATGAGTTCAAAAGGAAGACCTTAACCTTGCTAAAAGTGTCTAAGTTTGTCAAAATGAAAGGAAATTGGTGGGTTAAAGGTAAGACATTTTGAAATGCACCATCATGCAAGTGAACATTCAGAAAACTGACAATTTTATTCTGATTCTGTTCATGAAGCCACCTGTCTAAATAATTGAATCAAAAGCGAATACCTTTTCAATTGTCAGTATAGTTTAAGTGAATTCAATTAAAAGTGCGAGCCAATTTGACAGGTAATCTGAAGTCTATTTCCATGTAATGAACTGCCACTGAACTGGTAACATTGAAGAGGAGTGCAATCAAAGAGCCATTAAAGAGTGACTTTATACGTGTCATATCTGTTAGTGTTCATTGGTCCATGAGGAGACATAAAGGAGTCATACAGAAAGTGCTGTTCACATTTTTTTCTGTAAACTCATAAAGAAAGTGCTTAATACCTCTCTCTCTCCCTAGTGTGGCCCCACAGCTGTCTAATTTTATCATTTATGAGGGACACAAAACCATAAATATGCTGGCAGAACAAAAGGAAACCACATTAAAACCCAAACTGCCACTGCAAAGAAGAACTAAAGATACAACCAAGGCTGATTTCGGGACAGATTTGAGAGGACATAAATGGTAATAACCAGGGGCTGAGCCACTGATGCATCATGTAACATTCACTTGCATAGCAATCTAGTTAGAATAGACCTTCATTGATCTGTCAACCTATAGACTGGGCCAATGGGCACATGCCTGGTGTCCAATATCATAAAGCAGAAACTCTAGAGCCAAAACAAGAACTCGAATTTCACAACGGGTCAATTTAGATTGATCTTTAAAAAGTAACAACACAACAACTTTGAAATAAGATGCTATGTCCACAATGCACTTACAGGCTGGAGATCTTGTGCAACCCATGAGAAATTCTGAACTGATGAAACTAAACTAGTAAGGAAATTTGGACACTATGTCCTATGATTCAATGGAAATTTGTAGTACGACAGTAAGTGTTGTGAAATTATAAGGTAACATAGGCTGGTAATACAATTTTTTTATAGGAGCAGGAAACAGGGATACTTGCTCTGCTGAAGAAGTTTAAGGACAGTGTAGAGAGCAGGTTAATAAAAACTTTTGGAGGAAAATTAAGAGGAAACAGAGAGCAGAAAGAATGAGGTCTATATTCAATCCATCTTCTCTTTTTGGACCAGTTTCGGTGCGTCAACAAACTCTCGTCCATTGACCACGATGACAGCGGCCGTAAGAGCACTGGCCATTCCCCAGAATAACACATACGCCAGGGTCTCCGTCCAAGTGTCACCTGATAGAGAGTACAGATCCATTATTATTCACAAACTACTGTATTGTAACTCAAACTTTATGGGAATTTTTAAATTATTATTTTTTTATATTTAAATGAGGAATATTGCAACATGTACATTTCCGGAAGGAAACTCAAGAATACAATCGAGGCGTTTCAGGGAGTTCAGAAACAGTGATTACTGATATACTGAATAACTCCCTTTGGAGTGACTTTGTGCTTTGTAACATTGCAGACCTTTTTCATGCTCAAACAGTAACATGACACAATAAAAAAAAAAACCTTTAAAGAGGCTTTTTCTATTATTTATGACATCAGCACGGTTCAAATGAATTTTAATAGAGAAATTAAAAACATGCTCATCACTGAAGAGGCGTATTTAAGTCACTGCATGTATAAATTGGATAAATCTTAAATGCATCTTAAATGGATTTTTGAATAAATGTATTATTTATTATTATTATGATTAATGTATCTGGACATAAAAAAATAAGGGTCATATCATTGACCCTATTGCTTTATTTCACATTGCATTATAATGACCTTACCAGCCATTAGGAGACAGATAATGCACATGGAGAAAGCCACCACCATAATAACAGGAAGCTGCGGAAGGAATTACAGAGAAATAGCAATGTAAAATATGCAGGAAATGACCGGCAGCTGGTAGTGTTGAATTATAAATGTTAGGACTGCCTGAATCAGCTTGGACTACATTTTTCTCTTTTTTATTCATTATGGTATTTGACCTCTTTTAATTCGAATTCTCTTTCAAGCAGTATGCACAAAGCACTGACCAATAGAAACTTCCAGTCCTTCTGCGCGTGCAGAGGCGTCAAGCCATCAGTTTCATCCACTGTATAGTTTCCGAGGAAGAGATCAATGGAGTCCTGTGGGCAAAGTCAATTACTTAAAATTCACCACAGCAAACTGGGTCTGACTGAAAGACATAAAGACAAAGATGTCATACGCACTTGTCTGAACCCGTCTGAGAAATTGTTCTTGTAATAACGGATCATTGAGTTCCAGCCGTCCATTACCAAGCCCCAATGAGTCCTCTTCCCGGTTCTGAGGTCAAAGGTGAAGGTTATAACGGTAGACGTACACAACTGCAGATATTCTGAAAGGAGTCTGGGACATAGAGTACCTGGTGAAGTCAGTTTTCAGGGCTCCTGTTCCTGCATACTGTTTAGCACAGGCATTGGCATTGTCTGCCCACGCTGAGAGAAAGAGTAAATGAAAACAGTCGAGTTACAGTCGATAACAGGAGAATTTGTGTGCATTGAAGTCATTTCTAGAAATATAAACACACCGTTCTTATAAATCTTCTCAAAATCAGCCTGTTCCTCAATCCTCTGGCCTACATGGAGGACACCCATCCTCTGAAAATGACATGCAGCTTAAAGTGAGGAGGTACACATAACAAACCAATTGTCAACCACATTATGGATCCATATCACTGATTTCTAAATGTTTGCAAGCAATCATGACCGCACAATAGAGCGTTTACACTTCCTAAAAATACATGACGCATCAATTTACTAGTAAGTTCCTTTCACTGACAGTAAAATCCTGCACAAAGCCACAAAAATCAGCCAGATTTTTCAAGTGCGTAAGTGTCCTCAATTGCGTCACACCTAGTTATGACGATGCTATGTTATGCGGTCTCTCACCTGTAGCTGGCTCTGAAGGGAGCGTCTGGCCAGCAGGCTCTGAATGACGTTGGTGCGGTCCAGGCAGTCCATACAATTACTGCGGAAGGTTCCAGACTGCTCGGACGACACCTTTCCGTCTGAGCTCACCATAAAGTACCTGAGGAATCAACATTCAAGAACCAGATCAAAGCGAGCCAGTGACGACATCAGAGACCACAGTCCTGATTAAATGACTTTCATATTAACACATCACACTTTCCTTCCTCTCTTCACAGACAACTCCAAAAGCTTCTTATGTAATATTTCCTATACAAATTCATAGAAATGACAGTACAGAAATAAATACAAACCCAAACTCGTCTTGCATCTCAGAAACTGCATCAACGAGAATCTGGAGGCGATGCCATCTCATCTTACTGCACTCTTTGTGAAAGTCAAAGGCTATGTACCTCAAATGAAACACAAGCATCACTACACAGTTAAATACAAGAGGCAAATAGAAAGATCTGATATGATCATAATATATCTGCTTTTAAGTAAAGCTTAGAGAAGTAAAAAAAGAAGTAAAAACATTTATAATGTTACAAAAGATTTCTATTTTAAATAAATGCTGTTCTTTTGAACTTTCTATTAATCGAACCCTGGAAAAAATGTATCAGGGTTTCCACAAAAATATTAAGTAGCACAACTGTTTTCAACATTGATGATAATAAGAAATGTTTCTGTTCAAGAAATGTTTCTTGAACAGTTAATTAGATTAGAAAACAGAAAAATAGAAAACAGCTTTTTAATTGTAATAATATTTCAAAATACAAGTGTTTTTGCAGTGTTTTGGTCAAAGAGCACACTTCTCCTCAACAAGATGAATGATTTTAAGCATGTGATTTGAGTTATCTGACATAGTGTAATACTTAGTTTTAAGAGTTTGTCAAAAAACCAAATCCTTGTATGAGCAATAGTAATTGCCTCAATTGCCAAACACGACTAAAGATGTATCTGTAGGCATTAAAAAAACTGTTTAAATACTTGATGAGACCGTTTTCCACGCCGTTGACCATTTTGGCGAAGGCCTGTTCAAGGGGCAACTCAGATCCTTTTTGATTCACCTACAGACAAAGCAATTATCTTAAGCTTTGTGACCAATGGCTACAATTTTCTGAAATATTCTACCACAAGAACAATTTAAGAATTTATTTACCAAATTTAGAATCACTTGTTTGCCATAAATGAGAACCTGTGACTCAAAATGCCTCCTGAATCCATCCATCTGCAACCAGATAAGATAGACACGATAGATAGACACGATAGATAGATAGACACGACAGACAGACAGATAGATGATAGATGTGGTCTTACGTGATTGGTTTCGGTGCTTATCTGTGGCTTGGGCTTGTACTTCAGGTTGGGTCTTTGAGACCAGAAAAAGGGCATGGAGCCTCGAGTCTGTGTAAGAGGAAAGTAAAAGAGCACAACTGGGGTGAATTTTAAGGGGTCAACAACAAATATCCTTGTAATAGAGGCCAACAGTAATTTCAACCGACCTGCACAAAGGACGCCCTGGCATTATTGTACTGGACTATCTGTTCTGTCTCAACGAAGTTAGCAGCATGTCCTTCAGAGTCAATGCCTGGGGTGCAGGGGGAAATTATAATATCTGCAGTAAAGACAACTGTGTGCATTTGTATAAATGCTTGAATACATCTGACCTCTGACATAATATCGGACCCCCGCTCTGAAACAGCTCCGTCTAGAGATGAGGATCCACTGAAACACCTTCCCATTGATGCAGCATGGCTTCATCACAATAACTGAAGCAATGGGTTAAGCCTCAATATCACATGGTTTTACTACAAATGTGTCATTTAACTGACAGTTTTATCCAAAGCAACTTACAGTGCAAATTACAGGGGAAATCCCCTTGCTACATAAAATGTATTAGCAGATTATGGATTTTAAACTAGTCATGTCCAGTTAGAGATATTTTTTCTTTATCCAGACAGTCAAGGCAAAATAAAGAGAGCAACTTAACCATGAACAACGTTGTTAAAATGCACCTCAAAGGATACATCCATGGATGACGGGAAATGCAAATTTATGGAGCTGAAAAGGGGAACCAGTGAGTAAGCATGTATGATTTTCTCACATGTTTAATGTTTTATGAATTAGGAATATTTTTATACCTCGGGCTGTGAGATGATTTCTCTTAAAAGGTTTCCATTCCACACAAACCTCTGGTCTGCCTATGTGGAGAGACAAGAGAGAAGACCAAACTAAACAACTTCCAGAGATCATCTGAGAAGTTATTGTCATTTTGCAGAATGTAAGACATGATGAACAATGCAACCAAATATGCTCAGGAAGTTTGAACGCACAAAACTTTATCAAACAAGCCAGACACAAAAGCACAAAATCTGGCATTGAAAACAAAACATGAGGGAAAACCAAAACACAGTGTATCTCAGCAAGTGTGCTTGTAAAACAAGAGCTTTGCAAATCTAGTTTACAAAGAGACAGCATATCTCCTGTGACGGCCCTTTATTGTAAATTAGGGATGCGGTTTGAGACAATGAGCTGACCAGACAACCTGCACCCTGCTGTGCTCTATTTCTCTCTCTGCCACTGAAACCTCACACAGCTCTGTCTCTCTTCTACCATCATCACTCGCTCTCATCTGCAGTCTTTCCTCTGCTCACCCTCTCTAGCAGGCTCATCTCCTGGAAGTCCGGGCTGGTGTTGGACAGGCGCTGTTGGGTGTGGGTCAGGTCATAGTCCGTGCAGAAGTAGAAACCATCAGTATTGAGTACACTGCTAATCATAGTCAGAAACGTCTTGTTGTCTTGCATCTGTGAGAAGGAAACAGCCATTGAAAAAGATTATAAGCAATACATGATTCGAACAGAAATAAGATTAGGGTTGTTGTTTTATTATTTAATTAATTGGGGCATTTAGGCAGTTTTATTAAAAGTAAAGAAATTACAGGACATAATGGGGAGAAGATGGGGAAATGTGATCAGGTAGGGGTGAGCAATAATTAACTTGACGATAAAAATTAGCAATATAACCTAAAGTAAACCTTACAATTATGGTAAATAATTATGCAATATATAGTTTTTATTTTATTTTTTTAAATAGAATGAACTACTAAAAAAGTCCTTTTGCAAATGTCCCAATTATTTAAAGGTACACTTTTGAAAGTTAATATTATGATTTATAATTGATTTTCTGTTTGAACAGTTGCAGATGCAACAAATATAAAGTGAATATAAAAATAAAGTATTATTTTTGTATTAATATATTATGTAATAATAATACAATTATTTGATAATATATTAATTCTATTTGTATGTATTTTGATTTTATTAAGGCAAGACACCCCAGGTGAATAGGGTAAAAAATGTATTAATAGATATCACCAAACTTCCCCATTTAATTGATAACATTAAGAATTAAAAAAGAAAAAAAAGAAATTTTTAAATGTTGTTTAACCCCTTAAACACTGAGGCCATTTTTGGAGTTTTTTGTCTGAGTGACACACAAAAAAGTAAAGACTCATAACTTCAAAACTATAGAGAGGAGAGTCAAAAGGTAGATATCATTTGTTAGGAAACTTTTTATATTTTTAGAAAATATAAATTTTTATTACTTTTGGACAATCTAATGCTGAGAAAATGCTGATAAAAGACAAAAATATTAATATTATTTTTTAATAATTTAGATATCTTTCTTATTTGAAATGCAATAATTCCGGAAGGAAATACGGTAGCAAAATAATTCTTTTTTTGTGATGTTCCCCTATGTGTGGTCTGCGTCTGGATCATTATTTTATGATGATAGCATAAAGTAATCCAAAGTTACAGCACTTGGAACAAAGGGAGCCTTTTTGTTAAGTCCTCACACATTTGGAAGGCAATAAAAAAAATGAGTTTTCTTAGTGACATACACAAAACTAAAGACTCATAACTTCAAAACTATAGCAAGGAGATTCTAAAGGTAGGTATCGTTTGAAAGAACACTTTTCAAATTTTTTGAAAATATACATTACATTACATTTGGACATTCTCCTGCCGAGAAACTGCTGATAAAAGACAAAAAATATATATAATTTTTATTATGATAATGCATATCTTTCTTATTTGACATGGAATAACTCAGGAAGGAAATAAGGTAGAAGGAAAATTCTTTTTTGGGGAAGTCCCTCTACATATGAGCTGCATCTCGATAAAATTTTGTGGTGATTGGATAAAGCAATCAAAAGTTATAGCATTTGGAACCAAGATAGCCTTTTTGTTGAGACCTTGACGCCCCCTCATGGGCATTTTTAAAATTGTTTCACCATGAAGAAAATCTTGTCATAAAAGCAATAGATTAAGTAAATTTTGGGCTCATTTGAATTGTATTAATATGCTGTAAAAAATTAAGTGCAATTTTCAATGATTTTTGAATGTTTCATGAGATGTATGATGTTTTTGACACATTGCAGTACATAGTACAAAAAACTATTTTATAGATTATGAAAAAAAATATTCTATTTATCAACAAATAACTCAGCAGTACTTAGGAGTTTTTCGAATTGGCTACATTCACTGTAAAGTTCAGACTCTAAGCTTTCAAATGACACCAATTTTGTTTGAATCAAGGCAATATTTTGGAAAAATATGATAATTAATATTTTCGCAGCTAGGTGGCGCCTGTGGGGCGTCCGCGGGCGGTACACTCCGGTTGAGAGAGACTAGTCAGCACTCGTTCAGAGTTGATCGAAGTGGTTGGATGCATTAAAAAGCTGAGATTCTAAGCTTTAATATGATACATATTTTGTGTTATTCCACGTTTGAAATCGAGCACGGATGGTTCCGGGAAAACTGGAAAACACTTTGCACCCCGGGAGGATGAGAGACTTGTTTTTTAGCCAAGTATGCATCACTTCGTGAGGAATATCTCGTGATCAAAGCAATGGATTATGTTGTGTTTGGGCTCTTTGTAATCGTGAGAATCTGCTGTCAATAAAGATGTGTGATTTTTCACAATCCATGCATGTTTCATTGAGTTATGAGCTGAAACGTCACATCAAAACAACATCGCATCACTGCTATTGCTACTTCATAGATCCGCCTGTGGAATTTTTTGTGTTAGAACGCCATAAGGAATATATTTAGATCTGAGTGATGGATTATGGCGAGTTTGGGCTCTTTTTAATCTTAACAATCTGCTGTAAATAATGATGTGCCATTTTCCACAATTGATGCATGCTTCATTGAGTTATGAGTTAAAACGCGACAAGTGCTACATCTATAATAAACGGTCTATGCGCGCCGGTGGTGGTTCGTGTGTTACAACTCCCACGAGGAATATCTTTAGATCTGAGTGATGGATTTTGCTGAGTTTGGGCTCTTTTTAATCGTGAGAGTCTGCTAAAAATAATGATGTGCATTTTTCTACGATCTGTGCATGCTTTGTGAAGTTATAAGTGAAAACCAAACGCGAGTGCTTCATGAGTATATACTAGGATAGGCGCGTCTGAGGTATTTTTTGTTTTAGAACGCCATGAGGAAATATCTTTAGATCTGATTGATGGAATATATTAAGTTTGGGCTCTTTGTAATCGTGAGCTCCTGCTGTAAATAACGATGTATAATTTTTCATGATCGGCGAATGTTTCATGAAGATACGAGTAAAAAGGCCAAGTCTAAGCTACCTTGCTAGGCTACGTGAATCAGTGGATTTTTTGTGGTTTAGAACTCCATGAGGAATATCTTTAGTTCTGAGTGATGGATTATGTTGAGTTTGGACTCTTTTTAATTGTAAGCATCTGCTGTAAATAATGATGTGTCATTTTCCACAATTGGAGCATGTTTCATGAAGTTACAAGCGGAAATGTGTCTAAAATGCAGCATCCATATATGGTTTACACATGGGTCTCTTAAGGGGTTATTTTACAAAAACCTTGCTCAAGTTTATTAAAAACCCTGGAACAATTATGCTTGTTGTATTCTACTCATTGAGACCTTTCAAATGACATATGACACAGGACTATCTGAGCTGTATGATGTTTTTGACATATTGCAGTATGTGGTACAAAAAAGTAGTTTATAAATTATGAAAACATTTTTTTTCTATTTATCAGCAAATAACTCAGCACTACATTGGAGTTTATCAAATTGGCTACATTCATTGTAAATTTCAGACTCTAAGCTTTCAAATGACATCTATTTTAAGTTGATCCAGGTAATATTTTTGAAAAAAAATTATGATTATTAATTTTGCAGCTAGGTGGCGCCTGCGGCGGGTACACTCGTATTTAGTGGAATAACTCTGCAATCATTAGAAGTTGATCGAAGTAATTAGATGCATTAAAAAGCTGAGATTCTAAGCTTTAAAATGATACCTATTTTGTGTTGTTCCATTCAGTGGTTGCTTAGTAATTTGATTATGAATATTTTTCATGGGGTGGCGTCCCGCCGGCGGGACGCTTAGGGTTTAAGGGGTTAAATATGCAGATTATGCATTATCTAATTAAATATGCACTAATTTGCATACATTTCTAGAACAAAAACCTGAACATTGGATGAATTCAGATTAAATGTTTTTTTGACATATTAGAGTCAAGGCTTTCACGGGGAGATTTTGGATCTCTCTTTTTATCACTCTATAAATCAGAAAATACTGTCAACAGCCAGAAAAAAATAAAATGTTGTATAAAATCAGGCAAATTACATAAACGCCTCTGTAAAAACCTTCAGAATATAAATAGGAATAAACCTGTAAAGTTTGGTGTTATGTAAGTGCTGCTGAAGTGGAGATTTCTGCCTCAGTACAGGAGAAAACACTCATTTTGAGAAAATGGCCTTTAAAGATGTACTGTAACTGAAATCTACAAACACAAACAGATAAAGTGCTATAAAAGATACACTTTAAAGACTATTTTGGATTTTTTTCTTTCCCAATTTTACTAATAATTACTAATAATACTAAAACAATTGTTTCTATTATTAATGTGTCATTAATATAATTTAATGATGATATTATTTTGTCTGTTTCTCTCTTTTTAGCAAAAAAAAAATTCACACTTTAATTTTTTGCCCTAATTTAATAAAAATAAAAAATAGACTTGTACTAAATTTATAATAGACAATTGGCAAATTTAGGTCACAATATAATGTGGTAAAAATCTGAACTTACATCTCTCTAATGAACTCATAATGACCCGGTTTCACAGACAGGACTTAGATAAGGCCAGGATTAGTCCTTATCCTTAAAAGTAAAGAGATTTAAACAGCTTGAACATGCCTTAGATAAAAAACATTACTGGTGCTGCATCTTGAGACAAAACAATGGCACTGACATATTTTAAGATATATTAGTGCAAGTTGCTTTCAGTTAAAAACTGCATTTAAGTCTGAGACTAGGTTTAAGTCTTGTTTAAGGTTTAAGTCTTGTCTGTGAAACCGGGGGAATGTGTCTGGAGCAGATCTAACTGCTAAGCCATGACAAAGAAAAGGAGTTTGTCATGTTCAAAAAAGTCTGTTAAATGTTTTGTAGTTGAGGCTTATGCACATCATGTATTCAAATCATGCATGTTCGCAAGTTAATCAGCTCCAATGCATCACACAGCACTCACGGCAATATTACTTTGGCACAACTCATTCATTCTTACTTAAAACAAGCTTTGCAAATGTGCAGGTGCCAAAACTATGCTCTAGGCCAATGGCAAGACTTTAAGTCTGTGCACATCCCTTCTGTGGTCAGAAATCACTAGCCAAAGCTCTGATTCTGGGAATGGGGTGGAATAGGAACGACCTGAATTGAGTCCTCCTCCCAGAAGAACTTGGTCAGCAGAACCTTTAGCAGTTATTCAATTCTGCTCATCTCTGTGCCCACAGAGTTAATATTGAAATGCAATTTATTATCAAAATTTCACAATATTTAACATAAATCATTATGAAGACAATTCATGCATGGAATCAAAATTAGGGTGAGCAACAGATTAGTAAATGTGTGGCACCTTCATCTCACTGTCTTATTAGTGAGGCCAGAATCATACTTTGGACAAGTATGCAAACAACGCTGAGATTGCAAAACGTACTTGCATTTTCTTATTAAATTGTGGTCTGGCACATATTGAGACAAAACAATGCAATTAAACCATCGCTAGAAGCATTCACTGCAGACTTGAACCCTTACATTGCCCTTACTTTACTCTTATCTGAGGGTTCAGAGGTGTTTGGAGCACTTTATCTGTCTAGTTAGTCCACTTGCAGTCAAGCCTTCCAGGCACTTTTTCAACTCTAGCAGGAAATATTTCCTGTGCCCATTACTGGTCTACTCACCGGCTGTATCCAAGGCCAGCATTTCAGCCGAAGTCTTAGCCTTGCTAAATAATGCAGCAAGTATACAACACTGTAATGAGATATCACTGAGCTCTGAGTGTGGGCTCAAATGAAAAATTTACTGTACGAGTACGTCCCGCTTTCACAAACTGGGACTGCATCTGCTGCGTTGTTATCACAGCACTTCTAAGTAAACTACAAATAGAAAAAGGGCAAAAAAAAAATCATAGCAGGAAACCATTGGTTATGATTTAGTGACGTACTGGGAAACTCATCAAACAAACATTGACATTTAGAGCCCACTTTCTATGTAAGGTGTTACAAACATCAGCATTAGACTGAAAGTTGAGGTTAGGGACTTTGATGACCTGAATATCTGTGAGGTGCAAAATGGTCTTCTTATAAGAAATCACATCAAACTCCACCGCTTTCCACACAGTGTGGCCAAACAGGTCGCCCACTTTCCTCTTCCGGGTGATGACTATGAGGTACATCCCTGAAGAAGCCAAAAAGTCATACGTCACGGTATGCATACATGTACGTGATACAATTAACGTTCCGAATTCTATGTGGAACATTGTAATATGGGACCTACCAGCCACAAGGCGAACAGTTCCCATGATTCCACAAATGGGCCTGGTTACGCCAGATGGAGGGATGTCCTTAATACCTTCAAGACGAAAAAACATTAAATGCACCATACGAATGACAGTAACCCATTTTGCAGACTGGGAAGATTTAAAGAGGTCCTTTAACACTTTTTTACATTTTCAACTTTCTTTAGTGTGTAATGTTGCTGTTTGAGCATGAAAAAAGGTCTGCAAAGTTACAAAACACAAAGTCACTCCAAAGGGAGTTATTCTCTATATCAGTAATCACTGTTTCTGAACTCCCTGAAACCCCACGGACTAGTCTTGAGTTTTTTTCTGGGAATATACATGTCACAATGTCCCTGATTTAAATAATTCCACACAATTCATGCACAAAAAAGGGGGAGGCCTGGTTAAGTTGCATTAGTAATGAGTTGAAACTCGTGGTTATGGTAAGGTGCGTGACATTTCCGAAGTTCGAAGCGGTTGACCAATTACAACACACTGATCCAGACAAACAATCAGAGCACATTGTGTTTTTCAAAAGAAGGGCTTTATAGAGACAGGAACTAAACAGAGCGTTACAGATGTACTGCAACAATGTAAAATATGTGAAAAATAATGTTTTTTTAACATTTAGACATGAAAAACTGATCTAATAGACCTCAAAATCAAGACATTGAAAAAGGGCATAATAGGTCCAGCATGAGGAAGTAACAGCGCTGTGCTCTGCTATTTCTGGGATACACCTTTAACACAGCAACTACCTCAAATGTAAAATGTCACAGTGCCAGTGATGATAAAATGTCACTTTGCAGGGAGGTCAAGATTAAAACAGAGAACTACGACAAAATCCAAATAGCTGCCATAACTTTTAATCGATGCCAGTACACTTTGAAAAGTCTGATTCTCTTGCAAGTTGAGGCTCTTCATAAATGTCAGATCACAGCAGCCCATATTATAAATCTTTCACTGTACCTTTTTTTACATGGACAAAGTGCTTAACCTTCAGAAAATGTTCATCGCCAACCTCAGGAAGACAAACTACATTTTATATGAGCTGTTTTATTTGCTATTCACTTTTAGTAATCCTGTCATTGAAATTTGGGACATTTTGAAATATAGTTTAAACACCCTAGTTTGCCAATTGTTTAAGCAATATATAACAGTTTGGGGTTGGTAAGATGTTTTTAAAAGAAGTCTCTTATGCTCAGCAAGGTGGCATTTATTTGATCAAAAATACAGTAAAAACAGTAATACTGCAAAATATTATAACAATTTAAAATAGCTGAGACAAGTACATAAATTATGAGACTTCTAGCCAATTTTTAGATTTGATATGATATTTTCTCATGCTGGGCTAAATAGACAAAGTTTATCAAACATTTCCAGTAGTTGTCCTGTAAAACATTTGTGCTTTATGCTTTAAAAAAATATATAGGACACCAAAGTGTATTATAACAGAATGGGTCCTTTGTATAAAAAATGTAATGGAATACAAAGTATTTAGACTAGCTTCCAATCTTATTAGTCATCAAACCGTACCTGCAAGGGTCATCTCGGTGGACACCCTATCAATAACCAACACATCATTAGCTCCATCATCACAAGCCTCAATGTAGAACTTCTCAGGTGTTGCATGCCTATGAAAAGCAGAAAAGACAAGAAAAATCACCAATCATGTTCTATTTTTTAAACCCAACTATTTCTGATTAAACTGAGAGCAGCACAGATTATTGGAAATGTGCTAAACAGTACTGAGTGAAGACAAAAAACACTGAGAAGCTTTTGACTGGTGATAATAATATCAACAAGACGAAACATTGTCAGAAACATCATAGCTTTAAAGTTAATCACATCTCAGACCATCTGGAGAGACCAGATTATCAGTAGCATCATAAATCAGAAATTAAATACTTTTTAATTTCGGCTGTGCATATTTTTATAAAGTTTAGATGAAACTACAGATAGGGTTGGGTTATTTCTTTATGCAAGTTTCGACAGTGTGAGGAGTTTGAGAATCTGTTTCAGTAACACATCCTATGTGTGTGTCCCACTTTTATGGCTGGAGTCTTCCTTCCTTGCCAAAATGCTGAGCAACACTTTCTGTGCACCACTTAATGTGTCTGCAAAAAGGGAGGCATCCTGCGCTTGCACGGTTAACCTCTGCCCCATTAACCATTAATGCATAATAGGACTGAGGAATTTGTCTCAATTTCAAAATTTACTTGATGGCTCACAGTTTGTTTAGATGACACATGGTAACACAACAACTTTTTTTTCTTTTTTTATTCTCAGAGCCAACTGATCAGCTAACGCAAGTTAAGGCAACACAGATGTTGAACTTTAGCTTGCAGGGTTTTTTTTTTTTTTTTTTTGCCAGGGTTGCAGAAAAGTTGCATCACTTATAGGACTGTGTCTAGGGTAACACTTTATTGATGTAGTTGTAGTTGATGTAGTTACACGTTACTACATGTACTTACTATAGTAATTACAGTAAATTATGCATAATTACAAGAAACTAACCCTAAACCAAACCATAACCCTAACTTAATTTATATTACTAAGTACTTTACAGTATACAAAGTATTTGAGAGAGTAGAATGTAACTACATCACCTTAAAATAAAGTGTCTCGTGTCTGTATATGACAAAACACAGCCATTATGAATCATGAAAAAATTCAATACAAAATACACACAATAAATCCTTTATTGTGTATATTTTGTATTGTGTACATTCTGTATCATGTGTCTATTTTAATTTGTATCATGTATATTTCATGTACGACATGCCTTGTAAAGTGCACTGTCTGAAGTACGTACCAAAGACTTTCCCCCACCACTACACTTCTTTGTTTTGGTGGTGAGAGAGAATAAAGGTGATTTGATTTGATTTGAAGGTGAATCAAAATGGGTAATGAGTCTAAGCACACACAGTGCTTATGGTGCAAGGGTTAATGTCATTATAGTTTTTCTGTAATACCACTGGCAATGTTATTTTTATTATGCAAGAGCCATTCATAAGACTCAAGGGCTTACTGTACCTCTAAAAAAGTAGGCTTTACAATAATAAGGGCAAATTTCATAATTAAAGCTGATGCAAACAACCATTTATATTTTGGTGTTTAGGACGAATAATGGTGAACCTCAAAGGCTGTAAAGAACCTGTCTGGGTCACCACAGCAAATAAAATAAATAAATAAAATAAACAAATAATAATTAAATTAAATAAATAACTACTACCAATATTTTTTGAACAATACATTTAAAAAGTGCTGCATTGTAACATTATTATGAAAATTAAGCACATTTTATCATTACAGAGGTGAAAAGTAACTAATTACAAATACTTTCGTTACAGTACTTGAGAAGATTATTATTTATTTTTTTAAATCTACTTTCTAGAGTAGGCCTATAAATAAATTGTGGTACTTTTACTTGAGTTGAATAAAAATAAAGAATTCAACTTCGCTACATTTATTTTTCACCAAAAGTACAAAGTACTTTGACAAAGGTGCCGACGGAGCAAAAGGGCGAGCTGACATTTGACAGACACTTTTCAAACTACTGCGGTGGGTGGAGCCCTGTGCTTCAGCCAATAACTGACAGGTCTTACTCGGGTGCAAAACCAATCAAAAAGTCCAGTCCAGCTGGGGGGCGGGGTGTTCAATCCGCGCTTTGACAGTCAATCACTGGCGCTCGCGTTTTGAATCAGTATCGCTAACGTTTTAATTTTTTTAACGAGATATGAGATATGCTCATATTGAGATTTTAAATTGAAATGGGTCATACCATTGATATTACCAGAGCACTGAGCAGTTGAAGTAAATAGAAAACTCGTCTCATACAAAGACGCAGTTATTGGATGGACGGAGCAAGAACAATGTACAAATGCAAGCACACAGCTCAGTTGAATGGTAAAGCTTGACCTCTTTAACAATGCAGTTAAACTTAGTGTACGAAGCAAACTTTGTATGAAGCTGAAATAACCTCAACATTAGGTACAACAGTGAAATAAGATCGCATGAATTATCTGTCAATCAGATGCACGTAAAAGTGTAGCTCGTTGCTATAGCAACAGTGGGCTCTTTTCTCGGTAGAATAAAAAAATAAAATAAAAACATTTGATTTAACATGTTAACCCGTACCTCACTTTATTTTTTTACTGGCACTTTTCTAGTCATACTATTTTAATCCCTAATTTCTTTGATCAGACCTCTCACTTACCCTTCTGTGCTTTTGCCCTTTTTAAAAAACATACAAAAGATCTTATTTTTTCTAAATTAGTAATGAAACAATCGCTCTTTGCAACAGGGATAGCTAGTATGTTTGCTTAGCATAGTGTCAAACACAACAATTTATGAGATTAATATAATGTTTTGCTCAAATCACTATATACAAACACGTCAGTCGTGTCTGAAATAACTTGCTTCAGTTGTCCCATGTCGCACCAGTAAACACATCATCAGAGAACTGAAGAGATGTCGTTGTGGGACTGGAAGGTAAAGTTGTTTTGATAAAAGATTACAAGTGCACATGAATTGAACAATAATAATAATAATAATAATGTGCAATGTGCATAGATAAATCATTTGATGAATACTGCACAATCTTCCATAAAAGTTTGATTTCATGTTGACTTTAAAGTGCATAGAGACTCTTATGGGCCAAATGATGCAAGTTTCTGACATACTGGTTTTATTGAAGGAAAAAAATAAATGTGCCCATAATATAAGATGATTTTCATTTCAATTGTCATGAAAATAATATTCTTGTGCAAAACAATTTTTAATCCTGGTTCTCAGAACTGTACATGTCCAGACCACTGTAACTTATGTCAGTGTCTGATAACCAACCAAGGGTCATGTTGATGTAAGGTGTGGGCTAGGACATTCCATTCAGGTTTACTTCCCTTTCAATGGTGCGCCTGCAGTTTCACCCTTTAATAAAGCACAATTTTAACAGTATAGATACAAGTCAAATTACTAGATATTTATTATACATATCTAATGGTTCTCAATGGCTTTTCCAAATATAATGTAATATTTAAAATAATTAATAGAGTATGTCATACTGTACAAAAAAAGTTTATAGCAGGAATAATGTTTTGACTGAAAAGCATTAACAGTTTAACAGCAGCTTTACACAAATGCAGCACTGAAACAGCTCACTGTGCTTCAGTGCATTTTAAGCATAGTCAAAAGTGGGCAACTTAGTCTACATCTAACTTGCACTCCCACTCATGTATGAGAACAGGTGCTGTCCAGACTCACCACACTGTCTCATAATAACCCAGTGAGCTGCCTAGACAGCATTTAGCGCATCACAGGTGCGTTGTATTGCCTAAATGTAGTGAAAAGGTTCAGCTCGAGCGTTTTGTCTAGACAGGGAGCTCATTGGGTTTTGATACACAGCCAATCTGAACAGTCTCTGAACGGCTTAAGCCTGTACAGCTTCCACCACAACACAAAACTGCCCTGTACAGACAACCACACACCCTGACAGCGCCCACAGACACCGCCATTAAACAAGCTGACATTCATTAAAGTGAAACTGAGCGCTGTATGGGTTTATATATGTCGCTGTGCTCGAATAAAAGTTTCAACTTACAGGTTGAACCTCTCGTAGGCAGTCGCCATCTTCACTTCCGGGTTTGGTCAATCCGACGTGACGTATATGTGGGAGTGGCGACCAGAAGGGACGGCTTTCCGGTTCAGACGTCACGGTGCAGCTTACCTCATTTGAACCTAAAGTAAATATTCTAGAGTTCGTATTAGTCTCATTTTATATACTATTAGGTCTGTCTATGAAAGATATATATATTTATTATTTATTTACTTCTCAAACAATAAAAAAGCGATTCAGTTTGTTAAGCTTTTATTTGCAGTGAATTCTTCATATTCAAGACTCATACTAAAGTATTTTTAATTGAAATGTCTCAAACATTCCGAAGCCCATTTCTGCCACAACAAAAATATATATAAAAAATAAAAAAATCGGTCAATATTTTATGAGATAGCCAAATTCAAATTTGACATAAAAAGTCGAAAGTACCCAATTAGATTTATTCATAATTGTGACAAAGTCAATTATCTTATAATTTTGACTTAGTATGTCATAATTTTGACATTTTATCTCATAATTATGACTTTTTATTATAAATTATGTACCAAAACACGATTTGTTTTCTTATGTGGCTTCCAGTCTCAATTAGCACAACACATTTCACATGATCTCATTTTACAGTTTAATTAATTATTTTATTTATTTAATTTTTATTTCGAATGTATTATTTGTCTTTGTTTTAATGCAGTGCTTACAGTTATGTGTTTAAATAAATAAATACAAATAATCCAAACTTAACACAAGTGGACACTTTTAATAACCAGAAAATATGAAGAACAAAAAAAATACAAAAATAATAATTCATAAAAACAGTGTCTCCCACAAGTAAATATACACATTTACACACATATAGTATTGTGCAATGTACTGTATATGAAAATGCAAGTGTAAAGGTGATGATACAAAGGGCAACTTCTTGAGCAATGTTGCTGTCAACGGGCCCACGACCGATCTAAAGAATCCAGATAGAAACTTGTTGCCCATTTTCAATGGGAATGTGCCCAAGCAACATTGCCTGGCAACATTGCTCAAAAGAGTTGCCCCGTGTTCAGCAGACTTTAAGCAGGTGCAGGTTGTTGGAAGGTCACCTCTGTGTTGCGTGTATATGTTTTCCACAGCTATTCAAATTGAAAAAAAAAAGGTTTTTTTAATTCCCAGTCCTTGAATTATTTAAGGAGTGTGATTCTGCATATGACAGTCCCCCACCCACAAACCCAACCCAAAGATGAGTCAGGAGGCAAGGGTAACCCCCACAAGGTAAGCGTAAAAGAGGAAACCTAGTTTCACCTGCAAAGGAACCCACAACAGGATGTTTCCCCTCAACTGCACAACTGTGAACATCATTGCATCCACCGATTAGCACTTGTATAAGGTTACATGATAGAATCATATATATATAGCATGTACAGTAAAAGTTTAAAAGTTTGGGGTCAGTAAGTTTATTATTTTTTCTAAGAAATTCATACTTTTATTCAGCAAGGCTGCATTATATTCTTTAAAAGTGACAGTAAATGCATTTATAATATTACAAAATATGATGTAAAGATAAAGATGATGAAAATAAATGCTGTTCTTCTGAACTTTTTACATCAAGAATCCTGAAATAAATCACAGTTTCCACAAAATATTAAGCACAACTGTTTTCAACATTGATAATAATAAGAAATGTTTCTTGAGCAGTATATTAGAATGATTTCTGAAGGATCATGTGTCGCTAAAGACTTGAGTGCAGAAAATTCAGCTTTGACATCACATCACAGGAACAGATAACATTTTTAAATATATTCAAATAGAAATCAGTTGTTTTAGATTGTAACAATAGCCTATATCACACAATTGTTCAATTTAATCAAATAAATGCAGCCTTGGTCAGCAGAGATTTGTTCAAAACATAAAAAAGTCTCACATCATGCAAGACTATACCTGCATCGATTCATTAAGAATAAAATTTTCCCGCAATGGCCAACTCCCAGTCTCAATTTCTGATTGCGTCAAACAAGGCTGTTTTTATAAACAATCAGCGTTAAATACAAACTCGAGTACAGACGACTTCAAACAATGGTGCTTCTGCAAATGATTAATCAAAACTAATCAAGTCTTTTGATTAAACACCACACATAATCTTATGATCAAGCAAACGCTTTCAGCATAAAATATTCAAACTTAACCCATTTTCATTCCCCTGCTCTGTTGAAACGCATTGCTAACTCGCTCAATTGGCTCGAAGCTCTCTAAATTACGTCACAATATATATACGATATTGCTGATGCCGCCTACCTGAATTCATCTTCCATTTACCACAAGAAGAACGGACCCAACCGAAAACAGCATGGCCTCACATGCTGTACTGATGTTATGCCTTGAGCAGAAGCAGCAAAGTCTCGAGGCCCACACCTGCTGATTTCTCTATCTTGCGACCCTAATGGACATCCCCGATCCTTTCTTTTTAGCCAGCTTGAATGAGTGTAAGCCTTAAACTCGCCTGCCCGGTGTGGGACCTTGGGGATATCTTGCCAAGTTCGTCAAGTGGGTGCTGGTCTGTCCCGCTGAGGAAGAACTCACCAGCCCCGCTTCGACTCCAGCTCCGCCAGAGCCCAGCTATTCACCACCAACGAGCGACATGACAGAGATGTTGCACGTGCCCACTGTAGACCATGGAGACCGGCACGCCGCGATGGACGAGCCCGAACCGTGGAAGAGGTTGGAAAGAGGCAACGCCCTGGAGCCCGTACCACTGTTAGAGTCTGACCAGGTGTGCTGGCAACACCGCGTATCGCCGAGAAAGTGTTTGTGGAGTTCGGGGGCTGGGAGGATTAATTTTAAGAACTAGAGGACATTTTTGAGGAGGATTTAATTGACTTTTTATTCCTTGTTTCCCAGTTTCTCCAGCGTCCCCTGAATGCTCACCCAGCCTCCCTCTCCCACCTCCTCATACAGCCAGCTCCTCAGCCCCACTTCCATTGGTGTCCTTCAGCCTCTCTGATTCTCCCACATTCCAGTGTCTTCAGGCCACCAGTTCCATCCAGCACAGAGGATCCCCTATCTCCGCCACGTGATATTATTCTTCTTTTTTTTTTTTTGCCAAACCAGTTCAACGGAAATCCTGCCCTCCAGCTAATTTGATTGGTTAAGGTTACAGTGACGGGTAGGTTTAGGGATCAGTGTTTGGTGTAGGAAATCAGTACAGTGACTGACATGACCAATGAAATCTTTAGAATCGGCTGAAGGGTGGGATTTCCGCTGAACTAGTTTGGGGGGAAAAATTACTTGTCGCCACCTCTAGCCTCTGTGCCCATCGCTCCACCTCGGCCTGTCGATACATCGGCTCCACCCTGGCTCCTCCCTCCCTTGGCTCCAACGGAAACCATCGGCCATACGGCTCTACCGGGCTCCCTTGTCCCCCTGCTGCACCTTGATCAGATATCATCCTGCTTGCACCTTTGGCTTCGTCTGGCTCCGCCCTCCTCCCCACGGCTCTGCCTTTGTCCTCTGTCCCGCCGTCTCTGCCTCTGTCCTCTGGTTATCCGGCTCCACCTCGGATGCTAGTAGCCACTGCTTCACCTCAGTCTCCAGTGCCATCGGTTTTGCATGGGCTTATTGGTCGGTCCGCTCCACCAGAGTCTTCGTCATGGGGCCTCGTCCTGGCTGGTCCCTGGCTCAACATCTGGCTCCTGGCTTCCTCTTGGCTCCTCCCACCATCCACTCCTCCATGGACTTTTGATTTTGCATATGGACTCTTTGTTTTTTGTCAGCCCCATAGCCTCTTCCAGAGCCCCCTTCCTCCTCAGTTGGACTATTTACGCTCTGAGGACGCACCTTTTTTAGGAGGGGGCGTACTGTTTCATGTATGGTCTGTCTCCTATGTTTCATTGTGTTTTTGGTTTAGTCCTATGACCTAGTTTTCCCCAGTCTGTCTAATTATATATGACATTCACCTGTGCCCTGTTAAGTCGCTTTGGATAAAAGCGTCTGCTAAATGAATAAATGTATATGTAAATTTACTAAGTTCCTTTGTTTGCTTTGTATAACCCCATTTACAGAAAAGTTGGGACACATTGTAAAATGCAATAAAATTCACAGTCGGCACAGTAAACTAGTGCAAAGTTTCTTTACAATAATTGGCACTTGATTTCTGCAAATACCTGTCAGATCAGCATTGCAATCTAAGGAAGTTTTATTTTATGAGATTAGTCAGATGAGTGTTAGATTAGTCAGATGTCTGAATTCCCCTCATCTTTCAACACCCCAGCCCATCACTGTCAGACTCTGCCAATAAATATGTGGGAGTTCCATGAAGAGATGTCAGTTTATCCCATGATGCTGCAAATGAAGGAAGCTGGTGGTTACACTGTGTTGTTACAGCACCAAACATGGCTTATTTCATGAAAGCTGCCGTAATGTCGTTATTCCAGGGATGAGCATGGCATCCCATGACCAAATTTTTTAATCTGTATTTTAATTTCCCAGTTTCACTTCTTCTAAGGAAGCTAACAATATCTTTTAATGTCATAATTGGGGAGAATGTAATTTCAGGGGAATCTTTTATCTTTTATATGTGCTGTGACTGAATCACAAGTTTATAGTAAATATCCTGTTGCCTGAGATGCACTTTTAAATACTGATATCTCAACAGAGAGATCAAATTAAAAGGTACACCTATCTATATTTCTAAAGTCATAAATCAAATTAAGAGTTATGTGACCCAGTCCCAGGCCGAAAGATGAACTGTTTTTTTCAGTTCAGTTACTTTGAAATGTGACCACAGAGATTCAGTACACTATTTTTAAACGTCCTACTTTTAAGTTCTCCATATTCACTAGAAGCCTACGTATCTTTCACATCTTTACCCTCTCATGCGGTATAAAACTTGCATTCATTTGGCCCAGAGTCAATCCACTGGAAATTAAATACATTTATTTCTTGACAAAGTGGTTGGTATTATGGCATACCACAGTTTCCCGTAATAAAACCTACATAGACCTGTAATGTTTGAGTAAAGACGACAAGGGCCAAAACTTGTTTTAGTGCTCTAAATGCAAAATAGCAGCATTCATTAAAAACAAAAACAAAAAAACCTTATTTTTAATGCTGTTCACTTTATTTAAACAATTTATTTTCATTTAACACCATTGTATCAGGTTTCTAATTCAACTTTGATTGCTTCATGTTAAATTGACTTGAAACGCTTACTCTTTGACTTAACTTGATGTTTTCATTTTGAAATAACATGTTTCAATCAAGTAACCCAATCAAAAAAGACTTTCACGTCCCATCATGCTTTGCACGGAGCTGAATTGGGAGAGTAAATGTCGAAATAAAGTGTTATTTTATGCATTTAGCAAGATGAGAAAATGGAGAGACTTGTTAAAGGGATAGTTCACCCAAAAATGAAAATTAGCCCATGATTTACTCACCGTGAAGCCATAGGTTTATATGCATTCTTCTTTCAGACAAATACAATCTGAGTTATATTAAAAATGTTCTGACTCTTCCAAACCTTATAATGGGTGCATATACATCTATGGCTTCAGGGTGAGTAAATCATGGGCTAATTTTCATTTTTGGGTGAACTATCCCTTTAAGGTTCAATGTTCTAGGGTATTTACAAGTGTCTATTAAGTTAATTGTTTTGGGGGTTATAGCATTGTGGTGAAGTGTTGAGCTGTGCTTGGGTTGAGGACATGCTAACAGGAATTCAGATCACTTTAATAATAAAATAACCACTATGGTAGCGTTCTGAAGGAAATCAGCTCTTCTAGACTGCCAAAACTAAACATCACATGTGTAAAGAAAGGTTAGTAGTTTGTATGACTAAACAAGATGCATTAATTGTAGGATTATTTGAATAATTCAATTTAAATGAAAACGATTTACTTAAGTTGAACTAAAACCATTCATTCAAGTTAAATAAACACTGTTGATTCTAGTTAGCTGTACATGGTTGATTCTATTGGTTTTTATTTGTTTCAGTCACATGGAACCACTGTCCATGACTGAATCATGTTCAGCCAAAGAGCTATGGACAAACATACGGTTTCTTTATCATTTCCATTTATGTCTAAGCTCAGACAGTATGCTGTAGGTAGCCGTTCAACTGTAATAGTACACTCAAAGATGATGTAATCTCGCTGTTTCTGTCTCACACAGTAATGAAATTTTAGTAAAAACGATTTGTGATGGAGTGAATAATTTATTATAAAGTCCAACATGACATCAAATTTCATCTGTCAACACAGCCATGCTCGTCTAAAATCGTATACTGAGGTACTACATATGAATTTGAATTTATTTCACAACCGTTAAAAAAGTGTTTTGTATGTTTTATAAATGAAATTCAGACTTATTACATCCACCATGTTGTTACTGTCACATGACCTACCAGCGTCAGTTGCGTCACTTCACTGCCATTCATAAATCCCCTCCCATGGCCTCATGGGATACTGAAGTGTCCATCGAGGGCGCACTTCAGAATCTCGGCGGAAGTAGTAGGTCATCCGGAGATTTTTCGGATATAATTTTTTCCCCGAATACTATGTATTCGAACATACCACTCTTTTTGTGTACAGTTTTTTGCATACTATAGGAAAGTATTACATTTCGGACGCAGCGTCTGTCTGAGCCCTTGGTGGGTTGACATGGTGTAGGGGGAAAAAAAACATGAGATGAGAGAAAAAATTCCCCCAAGAAATTTGAAACATTGAAATATTTTTTTTCTTCATATTTAATTCCATTACCATGTCCCTTTATGATCTTGTTTTGTTCGTGTTTTTCAGATTACTTGTAAATTCTTTGTTCTTTGTTTTTTTTCTGCAAGAGTTTAAGATTACAAATCATGTATTCAGTAATTATTAGATGACAAAAAACTCCACTTGATGAGTTTTCATTTTAGTACAAAATGTGTACATTTATAATAATCATAAGAAATTTGAGAATTGATATATCTCTCATCCAATCAATCTGACATTATCATTCACTTATCCCATAACAACTTTTGGAAAGTTTAAACAGTCCTAAAACACAATTTACAGACAAAAATAAACTTTTCATCTCATATTTTCAAATTGGAAGAATTTTCTTTTTAAATAGAATTACTGTATATGGCAAAATCCCTGTTTACATTAATTGAGAAGCATTTTCATAACCTAGTCATAGTTTCTTTTGTTATTCTGTGTTAGATTACAAGAGCAGTGAGCAAAGCTACACTCACTTCTCAAACGTCATCAAAACATTGATGTTGTAAGACCCGCATGAAAAGTCATTGTCTGAGATAAATGGACAATAATTCCCCCGCTATCCCAGGTACACGCTGTGAGGCCCATAAAAATGTCAAATGCACTTATTCTTTTGTGCACTTTCAGTCATGTCATGATGAATACAAAAAAAGGAAATTGCAACGTCTCATTTGCACCGGAGGAGGCATTTTTTTCAGGACTGAGTTTGGAAAAAACAGTGAACAGAGAGCGGAATTTTGCAACAAACAGAAAACTTTTCTAAACTTTTTGATTTATTCTTACTAAGAACTTCTCTCAATTGTCATCAGATTTTTGTAGAATATGTGAAATAAATGATTAAGAATATATTTATTTAAGATAGTAATTATACATTTGGTATACATTAGTAATATTAATTAACTACATGTTACTATAGGGTTAGGTTTTGGTTTAGGGTTTATAAAGTATTATATACATAATTTATAGTTATTACTCTATAACTTAACAAGGACTAGGACTATACAAAGCATATATTAGTGCTGTCAAATCGATTAATCACATCTAACATAAAAGTTTTGTTTATATATGTATATATATATTTATTTATATTATACATGTCTGTGGGTGGGTGTGTATACTGTATAAACACACACATATATTTATACATATATACAGTATATATGTGTCCATATGTGTATATACAGACATGCACACACACACACACACACACACACACACACACACACACACACACACACACACACACACACACACACACACACACACACACACACGTATAATATATAAATATAATAATATATATACACATATATAAACAAAAACTTTTATGTTAGATGCAATTATGTATGATATATATATGATGTCACACTCAAACTGTATGTCATCAATGATGTCACACTCAAAACTATAAGCATGCCCATGAAACAAAAGCTTTATTTTTAGAGATTGTAATTCCCTGTTTAAGTGGGTGTGTGTGTAACTCATGGTTTCTCCCCTCCATCTCACTCTACACTGGTACTTACTTTTCTCCACTCTCTGACATCACTGGAGTTTCCCCTTACAGTCTCTGAGCTTTAAAAAGAATGAAGAACCAGTGTATTCTGAACACAACAGTGAAAGACCAACCAAGCAAAGCACTGAAGTGATAAACTGCGCTGAGAAGACTTTACAGAACCTTTTAAAAAGCATTTTGGCAGCATCTGTACATCTTTTGGAGAACTAACACACAGTAATGATGGAGCATGAAAGTCAAGTATTGTTGAATCTTGAAGAAGGAACGCTGCCTTTACCGAGGGTGATGGTGTCGAGGAGGAATGCTAACTCTACAAAGTCAGGCGTATGGCGGGTGTGTGGGGTTTTTCTGGCTGTGACCCTGTGTGCTGCCGCTGCTGTCTGCTTCACGCACAACAAGGTAAGAATCTTGATCCGTATACATAACATTATCATAATTGCATTATTAGATGTGTAATCATGTGTCTCTTGTTCTCTCTATAGTCTCAGAGTAATCAGGAAAGTGGAACTGGTGAGTTCAGACGCTAACTTTCAGATCCCCTTTGATCCATTCATACCAGCTTATTTTATTTTCTGTGGAACTAAATAATCTTATATGAGTAATTTTGTGTCTCTCCCCATCAGGGCTCAGGCTTACAAGAGATCATTTTTCACAAGCAAATTTCACTTCCAAGGCTGCCATTCATTTAACAGGTAAGCTTGATTCCAAAGTGCTAAAAGGGGTAAATGGGCTGTGAATAAATAGTAAAAAAGCTTGCACACCAGATGTGCTAGTATATTATAACAGAGTGCATTCAACTATTTTGCATTATATTATATATTGTAAGTCCAAATACTCTTTGGGGCCATATGAAGTCTAAAAGGTGTCTGGACTATAATCTTGAATCATTTGGTTGTGTATCCAAAATTGTAAGATTTGTGTTATGTTTGTATTTTACTCCTATATAATTTTTGTCTTAGAACAGCGGCTTGAAACTCAAAAAATTGATTGCAGGTCTGTTCTGATAGGGTTAGGGATGCATAATTATTATGCTTTTCATATCTTTATGATGTTCAAGTCAAAGGGCAAATTCAAACTCTGTCATTTAGAAATTAAAACAATTACAGATGCCAATGCATGCCAATATGAACATTGTGGTAATGAACACATATCAACATCATTGTGTTGCATGATGCATGCTCTCATCCTTGAAAACCATACAAACTATAAGAAAATATGACCCTGACTACAGTTTATACCGTTTTGACTTACCGCAAAGATGAATATAGTTTATGCATTTAGTGTGTTGGCTGGCAAGAGCATATTGAAATTAAGAAACATTTAAAAATAAACTAATTTAATTTGTTTAATTTTAAGAAATAAATTGTTCAATGTGTTAACATTAAATAATGCATTAAGAATCAATTTAATGTGTCCTTAAATTAATGTAAATGAACAATTTTACAGCGCTAATTAATCTAGGCTAGGTGATTTATGAATATACCATTGTTCATTATTAATTCATATTGTTCCTATTATAATAACTAATGTTAATTTATGCAGTTTGAAACGTTAAAATATGAGTAGCCTATAGGCCTATTTATAGCCAAATTGCATTAAACAACACCGTAAAAAAATGATGGCGGTCTACTTTGTTGGGATGCACTTGATGTCTAATGTAAAATCTGTATCTGACTAATCCATGTTTTTTGTATTCTCTTCTATAGGTGGATATGAGCCTGGAGACACAACCCTAGATTGGAGAGTGGACCAGGACCAAGCTTTCTCTTCAGGCGGCTTGAAATTAGAAAATAGGGAGATCATCATTCCTGATGACGGCATTTACTTCGTCTACAGCCAGGTCTCTTTCCACATCAGCTGCTCGACAGACAAGACTGGGGACCAAGACGCTGTGTATATGAGCCACATGGTGAAGCGCTTTTCCGATTCCTATGGAAGCAAAAAGGCGCTTTTCAGCGCTATCCGCTCCGCCTGCGTGCACGTGCCTGACACTGAAGTGCTGTCGTACAACACAATTTACCTCGGCGCGGCCTTCCATTTACGAGCCGGAGACAAACTGAGCACCGAAACCACTTCAAAACTCCTGCACCGCGTCGACAGTGAAAATGGGAAGACCTTCTTTGGGGTGTTTGCTCTATGAACATGGACGTCAAGCAAAACTTGGAAAGTAAGGAAAGGATTGAAACCTGTGGAGAGGAAAGCAATAGGCCTAACGTTATGCCTTTGCTTCCACTGCAATGCCACCATTGCTGAGACTGAAAATACTCCTAGTCAATGTTTTATATTAAAACATTTTATAGGTAAAAACTATAATTCCATGTAACGTAGGCTATATGGATCAGAGGAATCCAGATATGATTTTAAGTGGGGAAAAACATGGGCATTTTGTGATGTCCATGAAAGCTGTCCAAGTTATTTATATATTGTTTGTAGTAAAATGTTAAACTATTGTATATTTATTTATGAAACTATTTATTTACCTATTTATTAAAATAATTAAAAACTACTGCACTGCTTCTGAAATTCAAATAAATCTAAAACCAAATGAACTCTCAGCAATCCATGTAATCCATCAATTCTAATGAAATTCTGATGTGTAATTTGCAGTTTTCTTTTAAAACAGAAGACAATCAACTGTCTTTGGCTCTGATATTGTTGGCTACTGAGAGCAAAAGGATGAAACATTGGTTATAATGACATTTTTCTGTCAAAAAAGGCCAAACAAACTTTTTATTGTCCCAGTTTGCAAGATATTTGTATAAAAATTTTGAAAGCCGGGTCCTAGGAAGTTTTCATTTCACTCGTGCATTTACAAACCCCTCTGCAACTATGTTTCCGCTGACACTGTTTCCTTATCAGAGACTGTGGTTTCAGTGAGGGGAAACTCCCTTGCTTGCACCATTATGTCAGGCTCAGGTATCGAAGGCACATTTGTGGTTACTCCAAGCCTGTCTGTGAATCTCACCAACAATGGGCAGTAAAAACAGTGGGTTATGCTTCATAGTGGCGTTCATTAGTCATTATCTATCTCTATCTGATGTTTGAAAGCACTGATGTTCATGTGGTGAGATGCTGCTGTTAATGAAACTTACACAGAAAGACCATGGGCTCAAGGCCACCATGTGTGACTATAAAGTAGATGTTTTTGAGACAATACTGTGGAAAAACTCTTGCTTGAGGCATTGAGGGATAATGTATTATGATAGAGGTAATTCTCTAATTTGCCTATGCTATAATCTGCCATGAAATACCAATTCATGTTCTTCTAAGTTATAGTAACATTAATGGTTATAATACGTTTTGTGTGCTTTAAAAATCAATCAGTGTCCTTGGAAGAGTGTTATGCTGCTTTTTAGCTAAAACCTTGAACTGTACAGCAGAACAAGAGTATTTTCCAAAAATCTCAGGTCAGGGCAAGTTGTCACGTGTTTTATGTTAATCGAGTTAATTAATTACACTATTTGTCAATGATTGTATATTTTGTGTAGTGTATTTTTATTTTTGTTCTATGGGTTATTTTGTGTTTTGATGAAAATTCATGAAATAGGCTAGAAGAAAAATGTTGCGGAAGATACCTTTTACTTGTGAGTTTATAGAGATCATATTTTAAATGTTTTTATTCTCAAATCATTCTCAATAAACAGTAAATCTGTTAACAATCAGCGACTGACAATTAGTTTAAAGGTTGGCTATAAGAATGCAATAAGCATTTTCAAAAACAGGCTAAAATGAGGAGACATTATTCTCCTCATCCCTCAACCATCGAACATCAAAAGGAAACTTAAAATTGTAAAAGTATTAACAAATAATTTAAGTAGACAACCCTAAAAGTCATTCATGGAAATATTAAGGACATGTTAAAGGTACACTATGTAACTTTTGTTCAAAATTGTAAAATAATACATCATCAATCCTTCTTGCAAAACGTGCTTTTGTCTTATCTTGATTCACTATGGTAAGCCTACTATAAGTGTTTATATTTTAGATCTGATGATGGTTTTCGCAGGAAATTGTATACTTGTCTGTGTGTGTCTCGTCATATCTGTAAATAGATAAATGTTGCTCTAGCTAATTTGGTGCATGTGTATAGTGTGTGATTGGCATAGGCAAGTTGTGTCACAATTAATGAGAAAGGTTGACTTGGAGCACCTAAATCTCACCTGCTTTAAAAAATAAAATAAAAATGTTGAACAGAGGAGAGTCTGCTGGCAAAAAGACAGAGCTTGTAATAAAGCAAGAATCAACATGGGCTTGGTTTATTGGGAGATGGCGTGAACTGAGGGATTTGAAATGTTGTAAAAGTAATGCGGAGATGGCGTTTTTATTACTCAACAGGTGAGTAATTGAACAGATAAAGTGCCATATGTAGGTTCATTGTAAAATATTAAAGGAACACTCCACCGTTTTTTCATATTAAACTATGTTATTCCCTTAACCAAGACGAGTTGATACATACACTGTAAAAAATTTTGCTGTAGTTATGCAGCTGCTTGCCAGTAACTTACTGTAGATTTAAATTTATGTTATTTACTGGCAACAGTTTGTTCAAAGTTAAATGAACATTAAACATTAACAAGTCTTTGTCTTTACAGAATAAAATTATAAAATAACAATCTAATGCAAAGCATTCTGGGAACCAGAAATCTTCATCAACCTTTTTCTGTTTTTTTCCTTCAGGTTTTGGTTCCCAGAATGCTTTGCATGAGGCTGTTATTTTAGTTTTATTATGTAAAGATAAAGACTTGTTAATGTTTAATGTTCATTTAATTTTGAACAAATTGTTGCCAGTAAATAACATCAATTTAAATCTACAGTAAGTTACTGGCAAGTAGCTGCCAGTAATACTGTAATTTCTACAGTTTTTTCTAACAGTGTACCTCTCTCGTCTCAGTGCGTTCACTCAATTGCTCTGGCGCGTGGCGACACTTTGATAGCACAGCTTAGCCCAGTTCATTCATTAGGATCCAAACAGAGATGAAGCTAGAAGCGACCAAACACCTCCACGTTTTCCCTATTTAAATACAGTTACACGAGTAGTTACACGACCAAGGTGACACAAAATAAAACATGGTGCTTTTCTAAGCGGATAAAAAGGATAACTATAATGTATGGCGGAATAGCACTTGGGAGCACTTCGACTCGGCACAGTAATATCATCACTCCTGAAAAATCCTCTACCCCTCTCCCTGTCATTAGAACCAAAGTGACTTTTTACTGCGCCGAGTCGAAGTGCTCCCAAGTGCTATTCCGCCATACATTATAGTTATCCTTTTTACCCGCTTAGAAAAGTGCCACGTTTTATTTTGTGTCACCATACTTGGTCGTGTAACTGTATTTAAATAGGGAAAATGTGGAGGTGTTTGGTCGCTTCTAGCTTCATCTCTGTTTGGATCTTAATGAATGAACTGGGCTAAGTGCTATCAAAGTGTCGCCGCGTGCCAGAGCGATTGAGTGCACGCACTGAGACGAGAGAGGTATCAACTCGTCTTAGTTAAGGGAAACATAGTTTGAAAATATGAAAAAACGGTGGAGTGTTCCTTTAAATATATTGGATTATCTATAGGGCTGAACGATTTATCGCAACAAAACATGATTAAACATGACTTATAAATACACGACTGCCTTATTCTGTGTAAGAAGGCACATCATCTCACAGAAGGAGGAGCTCAGTTGTCGTTATGAAGTGAGTTTGGAGTAAATGCATGTTATTAAATGTTCTCTGTTGTTGGATAAGGTTCATAAATGCTTCTCATGTTTTGGAAAGATGTTTGACGCGTGTTGTTTTTTCAAATGCACGTTATAAGTGACTCAAACTCACAGTGCTTTCATAAGGAGCAGCGTTTACAGAGCCGTACATCAGTGACAAACTGCACATAAAAAATAATCGCAGCCTTTGCGATTTTAAAATTGCGATAAGCCATCTCGATTTAAGTGCGATTACATGGAAAGTGTGATTAATCGTTCAGCCCTAATTATTTACCACAGTCACACAGAGGCAAAGCACAATCAAAACAATGTTCTTCCGCAAAATGCATGTAATTTTGTTTTTTAACCGCTAGAGGGCCAAAATGGCCTTTACACATTACTGTTAGCCTGGTTAAAACCAGACCATTCTCAGTAGTAACTGAGTTATGGTCTGGCAAAGCTCCATAGACAAATCATTTCCAAAGGGGCGTCACCAACGGACGTCGCTCAAATGCCTCTCGGCGCAATTGGATAGACCTAAAACTCCAAAAACCAATCAGAGCGATCGTCATGTGTAAAGCCATATGCTGCGTCCCAATTCGCCTATGTTACACTACGCCATAAAAGTGTACTCTTTTTGTGAAGAAAATGTATTTACTTTTGAATGTGTAGCAAAAAAGTAGGCAACTTTTGGACATACTACTTCATCATCTTTATCGGACGGATCTGTCACGTGCATCCCGTCATGTAAACTGCCCTGTCACAGTTAAAATCCTCTATTAAATCTAATTTAATTTCCTACCGTTTCGGAGAGAAATGTAGTAGCATGTTCATCTGCCAGTGGGTCTTTCATGGAGACTGTCCTCATGTGTTTGCAATTTGAATATAATAATGCTGCATTTAAAAGTTGGTGCGCTTCACAAGCGGAGTGGACGTCGCTCAAATGCCTGCGCAATTGGATTTGGATAGACCTAAAACCAATCAGAGCGATCGTCATCGTGTAAAGCCCGCCTCAACGTTTCTGATTGGTGCCGCGATTTCCACGGCATGGAAATGGCCTTGAATGAGCTATTGCCAGACTACTTGCAGAGCAAATCTAAATTTGCCGGAAGTTGTCTGGGTTTTCCCAGGCTACATTACTGTAGTAAAATATGTAAATCTATAACATTAAGTTTGCTTTGACTAAAAATGTTTCGTAATTACCTGAAACATTGATGGATATTTCAAAGTGCTTTCCGTAATTTTGACAGACAACAAACAATGTATTTCCATGCTTTAGAAAATTCCAGTACACACTGCCAAAATGCTAAATAAGGAATAGAAGTAAGAAAGGGGAGAAAATCTATGTATTAAAGTGCCATGTGAGTAAGAATTTGGGAAAAGGAGATATTCTTAGTGCATTCCAGTGAACTAATCATGAAATAGTTAATTAAAGAAGGAGAGCAGACCATAAAAGCGTAGTGTCTGTTGTCTTAATTGTTACGACGGAAAAGAAAAGAGCTCTTGACAGAGATATTCTTGTGATACCAATGTCACATTAAAACACCAAGTGTTACATCATTTTCCTGACAAATTAAAATACAGCATGATGGAAAATGTACAGCTCATTTAGTCAAACTGATAGATATGAATCATGTTTAACAGAGACTTATTTGGAATGATTTGTTGTTATTTTTTTTACCAAAAATGGAAGTGCCACCTGTATTTTAAAATGCCATAGACACATTTGGTGGTTATGGCACAGGAAAATCATTAAAATAATGCTCTTAATTATTTGTAAATAAACTGCACTTCAGTGGCTAATCATTACAAATATATCTCAGATGTGTAAATGGAAATTGCACCAACTCTAAAAGTCCCCTATGCTATATTGAAATGCTATTAGATACCATATGCTATTTGCTTATGTTAGTCTTCTCATATTCACACAGTCAGTGGGGAGGGTGGCTAAAGTGCTTCAAAATAATGAACCGACAAGCCTTACACTGTACCTGAGGATAATAAAGCAGTTCCAATTATAAAGTAAAATAGCCTCTCTGAGTGCAACGTGACTCATCAAACAGAAAAACAGAAGAACAGTTTTAAAAAATGTAGCAAAAACAACGTCTTTATTTCACCAGACACCAGTTCAATTGCGTTGTACAGAATCTATCAAATACAAATATATTTTCAATACCACATACGAATACCTTTGACTGTATATACTTCATACTTTGTGCAAGAGAATACATTTATCATGTACATTTAGCATTTACACAATTGACATTTGTGCATATCATTGTCTGCATGAACATCACTATCATGATTATTACTGAACCACCATTTGATGAGAAATGATGAATGAAATATTACAGTAGACTGATAGTAAACACCAGGGTGGGGTTTGTTCACAACATTCCTCCAGGATTCCTGAAGTCATCCTGTGTCAGCGTTGTAAATCACCAGAGCACCATTTAGCCAATCACAAGTGCTTATGACACACCAAATCTAAGACATCATGATGCAGTTCAGGCTCTGTTTGGAATGGAATACTAGCGCACTGCAAACTGTCAGTATATACAGTATTCTGCCTTATTTATAAAAAAAACTGTACCTCGAACTCTATGCATTCTGCTCGCCAAACCTTTCAAACAGTAGTATGGTTCTCCTGTAGTTACCATTCAGCAAATGGCATCCTACCATTCCATAAATAAATAAGGTTATATGCAGTTTAATAGTTTCTATAAAATCAATTCACTTTTAGGACTTTTAATTAACTTTTACTTTTTAAACTTTTCAGCGGCCTTGGTTCTGGAAGTATTTTTCCCGTTCATTTTCCATTGGGATATTATTAGCCATGAACCAAACCAACCAGCTACAAGGTTAATCACTCACAACATTCTACATTTTTTATTTGAAGCAAAATAGACAAAAGCCTGTGTACTTATTGGTTTCAATGAGGCAAAGAACTACAACCCCAAGAAGCACTGTGAATGACATAATTGACCTTAAAAACGATGGAGCAATATCAAACTATTGATTTAAATATATCGATTATGTATATAGAAATATGTTTATATGTATATACATACATGTATATACAATATATTTTAAGTTTATTGCAAAATATGCGTATATATACAAATATTTAAGCAGTTTGAGAGTGCAGGGAGACCCTATGTCATTTGCAATGCTGCATGGGATTGTAGTTCTAGTAACGAGTACCTCGGTAACAACCTCGTACCTCACAAAAGAACTTTCTTTGAAGGTTTGGAAGTCATTGTTAACTTAAAAATCAATTCTCCCATGAAGAAAATGAATAGGATTTTCATTTCCGGAAGCCGACTGTTGCACTCTATTGCAGTTCAAGTCAAGAGCATTGTATTTTGGTATATGATACCCTGCCGTATACTGTCCACATTATACATACCAAATACTGCAGTAGGGTAGTATGCTAGTATGCTATCCCGAAGACAACCTCTGTTTGTTTATGAAACCAGCAGCAACATTTCAAGTATGAGGTAATAACAGGTCTCTAAAATAATGAGCAATGTGCTATTGTCACAAGCACTTATGAATAGACAAATGACTCTAATAGTCCCTTTTAGGGATTTTTTTCTGTACATCCCATCCCTCCAAATGAGAGAGAGTATTTGCCACCGCAAAAAAACTAAATGAGGCAGGTAAAACGAACCATTAACAGTCCCGCTGAAACCGGGGAAATTTTGCCGCACAGGCCCGCTGATGAATCCAAGCCACGCACACTGAGAAAAAGCAAGAGAGTTTACGAGCTTCACTGCGGCAAACAGACGCACAGCTGTTGGGAAAAGCTGCCATTGAAGACTATCATTTCAAGGGGCTCCGCAGACAGGAAACTGGCATTATGCATGATGAGGTAACCAAGAATTCATTTGAACAAGGAACAGTTCCTCTGTCCTCGACTTAGAAAGCATGTATACTGTACGGTAGGGTCTCAGTTTTTGTTTCAATCAGGAATGTACCGTGGTTTGAGTGATGACTACACAAAGCAGCTGATGAGTGTGTGGATGTGTGTGTTGTTGAAGTAAAGTACCGTATTGCACGCTCATCCGAGTTCTGTTTAATGAACTAATTTCCCTTTATCGTTGCTTGGTATTAAACGCACATGACAAAGATGGCTGCGCTATGCAGTTTTAATGTTATTTGCATTTCAAAGTAGCAGCATCCTGTGACGGCTCCAATATGGCAGGTGCCATTTAGAAGAAAACTGCATTACAATGCTGGGAGATTCAATCTGCAGCTCTCAGCTACACAGGGGATCTAATAAAAACAAACCCCCCAAATCTGTGATGAAATTACGTCTCTTCTGTACAAAGCCTTCAAACGCCTTCAACAGCTTGTGAGTTCTAATACATTATCCCAGCATGCTCTGGGAAAAAAAGCTGCCTATAAGCAAACCAACATCATTTCATTAGCTATATCATTGCAGCTTATTGTGAAGCTAGACTTTTTTGAAGGAATGAAGGAATTATGAGTGTTTTTTGTCCATTGGCAGGGCGTAGCAGTTGCTAAGGTGTTCTGGTTGGTTGCTTACAAAAAAGTCCCTCCTTCAATGTACATATATATATGTACAATTTATAGGATTTTCCCTTAACGTTTGCCTGGTGAAAATCATAAGTCTAATCACTTAGAAAAGTAATAGCACACCTCTCTTCAACAAGCTACACGTTTTGAGGCATCATTTCTATGATTCAGGATAAAAATCCCTTAAAAAGTCAGTTCACAATTAGGTAGTGCAGGCCATAAAACAGGAAGGAAGGAATCTGTTGACATTTGTCACAAGAAATTTTGTAATACTGTCAGCTGCTCGTCAGGGAAAGAATGTTTATGAGGTCATGGTGAAATTGGAAAATTTGTAGATAAACAATAAGACATGAAGTTTTCAGATGAAAAATGCAGTTCAAGTATGGTGTCAGCAACACCAAGGTCAAGGGTTCGACTCCCAGGGAACACATACTGGTAAAATGTAAACTTTAAATGTACTGTAAAACGCACTGGATAAAAAGCGTTTGCTAAATTAATAAATGTACCTTATTGTTACCACTGACTAGCTATCGCATTTCGACCACTACTGAGAACTGTGGGATATTACTAAGGCTGGAAATTGGCAGCATCCTCGCTATACAATACATATCGTGATACATGTTGCAATTAAATATATCACAATAGTCCATGATATCAAAATTGAATTGCGATTGACACAGCACTAAATGTGTGTGAATCGGTCAGTCTCTCTAATGAGGTTTCAGAGACTTATTAATATGACCTGTTTGAACTGTAGGAAATATGAATGCACAAAATAAAAAAAAAAAGATTGATGCAAGGTAAGAAAGTATCGAAAAATTGCGGTATTACGATATGTGATTGTTCTGTAGAGTCCTAAAACACGTTTGATGAGAATAATGGGAACATTTACTATAATCCATGATTTTCTGTTAGGACGTTTTTAGCATGTCACAATTTTCCGAGTTAAAATCAGCTGAGGGTTACTCATTTGAACTGTGAAATGGTTCGCAGCATGTGTGGTTTTCAAAAATGGTGACACATCAAATGATGCAATCAAAACCAGATTATCATGCTTCCAGTGTATAACATCCCATGAATCACAGCAAGGGACGGAAACAAAAGAAACAAACAAAGAAAAACAAAGGTCGCCTGCTGGGCGAGATGGAGAAAACTGTGAAAAACTATTTTTCTTCCTGCTTTTCACTTCACTGTGTCCCCGCTTGCATTTCGTACCAGTTCCTCCAGCGTCCCGGGACTCACTTGTAGAGGAGCTGCAGTCGTCCAGGGTGACAGTTGTTGCGGTTGATCTTGCCGTCGGGCTGGTACAGGGTGGAGGAGTTGGAAAAGGTGGGAGGGAGGGAGTGGTTGTCAGAAGCAGGGAGGGGGTATCCTGGTGGCGGGAGGAGAGATTTGGGATCGTTCAGAGGAGTGGGAATGGAAGGTGAGCTGTGGTTCTGATTGGAGGAGGTGGGGCGTTTTCTGGAACGCAGGGCCTGTCGCTCTGATAGCTGATTTCTCAGCTCTGATACACGTTCCTCTTTCTGTTGGAATGAAAACACAAAACTAAATTAGAAACCGGGCCTAAAAATATTAAACATATTTGTGCAGTTTTGAAAACCACAGAGAAAAGGAAGCTGAAAGTAAACTTGACAATCTGCCACAGCTCTCATGACATCTATTGTATTAGACAGGATAGGGCCAAATTCAGAATTTAAGAATGAGTGTCCCTTTGAAGTTCGGAATTTGATTTGGATTGGCCACATGACCCACAGGATGCCGAGTTGAAATGACAAGAGGGGGATTTTACTAAATCCCAACTCAAAGAAATTCAACACAATCACACAAATGGGGAATTTCATTTTAGTGCTGTTATTGTTAACTAAAACTAAAATGAAAAACTCTGTAAATTGAAATAAAGCTTAATTAGAATAAAATATGAATATAACATGAAAACTGAAAACATCAGATGGCAACTAATGGTTACTAATTACACTATGTTAATTACTGCAAAAACAATAGCATCAACAGAGATAGTTAGCACAAAATATCCTCCACATTGTTTTAAGATCACTTAATAAAATAAATACTGTGGTCACTTATTACCCTTTTTCAGATCTCAGTGTTTAAATCCTGAAGCTGAGAAAATCATTGGAAATTTTGTTTGATGTTTTTACTTTTTTAGATTAAGGCAACCGGGAATCAAATTTCCTCGTTCTTAGTGGAATACATTATACTGATCATTACAAAGCAGCAGTTATGTACATGGGAAATGAAGTGGTCTTACAACATTGTCCATAAAATTTCAACTTATATATATATATATATATATATATATAAACTACACTTAGAGCAGTTACATGAATTTCTTTAAACTCTTGTTCCTTTAATTAAAAGTACAATTCTGCATCCTGTTTGCTCATTCAATCAAAACTCTAAACAAATTTTAAAAAGGCATTCTCAAGTCAGTTTTGAAATGGTGTTCAATCCTGGTTTCAGACATTCCGAACAGTGTGCTGGAAAAAATTGAATGTGACACAGAACCTCCTGGATGATCTTCTGCAGCTCTTTGTTCTCTCTCTCCAGCTGGCGGGATTTCTCCTCATCGTTGTTGTTTGTGGATGAGCCGGTCTTCATGGTCTCCTGCTGGTCCGACTGCCACTCACCACGAGTGATAAGCCTCCGCATCTACACCCACAAACACACACCACACTAGGTATAACAACAGACCAGATTCATGTCGACAGAATATTAATGTAGCCTACCGCAAGCTGGACAACAAATACGGTCTACTACTAGTATTTATTAAAAATAGAGTGCAAACCGATGAGCAGCAGGCAACAATAGAAATAATAATAGTAATACAAAATAATTATGAAACAAATATGAGTTTGATTAAAATGTAACTACTTGTCGAGTCATAGGGTCTTGAGATATGTCATTCTGTAAATACTTAGAGACTTTTCTTATTTAGACCTTATGCAGCACTTTCAGCACTCGTTGTGTTCTTTCTTCCAGGTTTTTATGTCCATAGCATGAAGGTAAGATCTTACGGATTTATGAATGAACCGCTCATTTTAAAATATTCCCGGTCTACTGACATTTGTTATGACATCCGCTTCAAATATCAATGCTCATTATAACTTTCGTTACTGTACAAAAAGTGAAACCACTTCACCAGCTAATTACTCTTCACACCACATCTCCATAGAATCATCATTCAGCGTGCTTTAAAATTTCATGAGAAGACCGCTGAGACAGATGCATATGTCACACAGTAACCACTCTTTGATCACTCCTTCCTTTGCTCTAGTTATCCACCATTAATATTAATCACTGTAATACAATATTTACATTAGTGCTCCTTCTTGTTTTGAGAAAATGATCTTCAGTTGTACCTTAGGGACGAAGAGGACAACTAGAGTGATGTAGACGGAGAAGATGATGGCCAGCGAGGCGAAGGCGAACGAGGCGTCCTGCTTAGACGATAGAATCATGGTGACAGGAGCGGTAATCATACACAACACCTGAAAGAGAAAGAAACAGTTACATATACAGGTGTTTCTTTAACTATGGGTGCTTACAAAACACATTTTTTTGCCCTCTCACTACTATTGGTCTACTATGGAAGCTTGTTTCCGCCACAGAATAAAACATTTTAAAAGATAATTTTGCGACTTTATATCACTCAATTCTGACTTTTTAGAGATATAAACTCGCAACTGTGAGAAAAAAAGTCAGAATTGTGAGATAAAAAGTCGCAATTACCTTTTTTATTTTGTGGCGGAAACAAGCTTCCATAGTCTACTGTCAAAGTCCAAGACAATGTTGTTATCGTTAACTAAAACTACAATTCTTAAAAATAGTTTTCATTAATGATAATAAAGCTGAAATAAAATAAAATATTAGATGTAAAATATAAAAAACTACAAGTGCTGTTTTGACAATTAACTTGAAGAAAATAAAATTCTCTTCAAGTTTAAATTGAAGTACTAAAATCACTACAACTAAAACTGAAATAAAATAAATAAATAAAGCAAAATAGAAATATTAAAAAAGCTAATAACAATGATAAATAAAGTACAAAACAAAATGACAAAAATGTATACTAAAATTAAAGTGAAAATATGAAAAAGCTAATTTAAAATATGAATAAATATAGTATAGTAATATAGTAATAATAACACTGGTCTATCAGTGGATATACATGCATCACAAGAGGGTTCTATAAATTTCTGAATTATGTTTCTGAGCCAACAAATGTCCCAAATTCTTAAATAATGACTGTTTATTGTTTATAATAAAATGGCACAGTCCTTTGTCTTGTTAAGGCTAATTTCATAGCTAGCACTTGATATATTCTAAATATACACAAGTAATATTTGTTTACTTGTATAATAATTTGACAAAATATTATGATTGGAAATTTTCCTTATTTACATTTTCACACAATAAATATTGAAATGGTGTATGACTCTTTGTTTCGATTATCATAACATGTAAGAATTGTTTTTTTAATAATTGATTTTCATTATTTATGATGGAAAGTGTGGGTGTGGGCCAACATTTAGCAATATTTTCATAAAAGACTTCTGAAAAGTAGCAACAATAAATGATGAAGGAATTATAATATGTTTACAAGAACCGTTTTAATGTCACGTTCATATAACAAAATGAAAAAAAAAAAAAAAAACTTATTTTGAAGGCATAGGAGAATAGAACAGAAACCAAGAGAGAAAGAAGTGAATCAATAAATATTGATCACCAGTCAGTCGTTTCTCACACAACAAGTAAAATTTCATCCAGGCTAGCAAAAAGAAAATGTTGCCTGGCATCAACAGAGGTGATCTTTTTTTGCAGGGTCATTAGTTATTTGGACAGGGCAAAAAGTGCAAAGCAGTCTCTATAAATCGAAGCAGTTTATAGCTGGAGTAACAGCAGAAGCCAGCAGCCTTCACACTTGAATAGCACCACGGCAGAGCATTAATGATGCAACAAAATCAGTATGGTTTTAGTTTAAAATGCACAGCCATGCTAAATAATGCAAGCAGTAAGTGAATCCTCATTAACTGTCTTTAAATGGAAAAGAGCAACCAGAGCATTCTTCAAAATATCTTGTTTTGTGTTCCACAGGAGGATAAAAGCAATGCACCATGTCCTAACAAGACATGACACGACACAACACAGTGACATGCGATAAAAGGTATATTTTCCATGTTCAGAGTTTTTGTCCAAACCAGCCGATGGTGATACACCACAGGGGATTCTATTTTAGGAACGGTTTCCATTTCTACAACATTGCGGCTGGAACAACAACAATGATAATCTCAGGTATTGATTATGTGCTTTATTTAATGTTAAAAGCATCTAATTTGAGTTTGAAAATCCTTTTGCGTTACATTTATAGCCAAACTGAAAGTGACAATGGATAAATAACCTCAGATCTTGAAAATAAATTAATGGAAACAAGAACATTCAAACTGTCAACTCAGTTTGAACAAACAAGTATATTCTATGACAAGGTTTATTTCAGTCACTGAGTATGTATTTTTTATTGATGTTAAAATAGTGTAATATTTATGAATTTGATTATGTATTTATCCATTTCATTGCAAGTGGAGTGTTCTTGCAGAGAGACTCCGCCCACACACTATTCCAATTGGCTGTGATTTTTGATTGATTTGTTGTGTCTTGTAGTTTTGTCGCATCTGGTGTGGACAGACAAATGCTTGTCGCTGGAATCTTATTGCATCGCTTATGGTTAGAACACGGTGATATGGCTTTGGAACAACATAAGGGTGAGTAAATGATGACACAATTTACAGTATGTCATTATTTATTCATCCTTATGTCGTTTCAAACCCATTTGACTATAATTTCTTTTGTGGAAAAGAATCTCTGCAGATCTTTTCCATATAATGTCAGTTAATAGTGATCACAAATGTCAAAATCTAAAAAGGAAAATAAATACCATAAAAGCACCATAACAGCTATCCTGTAAATATATATATAACTCTATTGTACATTCGAGTTCTTGATTTGGGAGTCAAACAAGTCAAAATGTGAGTTTAATAAATCTTATCAGTTTCCTGTGAAAGAGGTGAGCTCTTATTGTCTTTATTATTGTCCTCCAAGCAGCTGAAATTCTAAAAAGTGATGGAGTTTGTAATGACATGACAGATGGCATCTGAAATCATTTCTTTAGCAGAATAGGCATTCGCTAAGGGCCAGGAGTCAGCCCGCAACTTGGAAAAAGAGAGAGAGAGAAAAGATTAAAATGCAAAATTTGGCCCCTTGCTGATCTACAGTCTCTCCCTCAATTTGAGCTTAAATTGGGTTCAGTGTATAATGGGTAATCCTTGGAGGCCTAGATGGAGAGAAACACACTGCTTCAAATTAAAAGCCTACAATGAAATAGCTGATTGACAAAAGCTTTGTGCTTCATTTCCAATCAGCCTTCGCCATAGAAAACAGACCAGAAGTCTTTATGGTAAATGAAAAGAGATTCCCATGTATTTTCCATCAAAACTGAGGGTGTTATCAGCATGGTACGTGCTTCTTTCGTGACTCGTGAGCCGTGGGGCCGCACTGAAATGCTAAAGTGGAACAGATGAGATGATGGGCAAAAACAAACAACTTTCAACATTACTGTGGGACCACTTTACTTGAGTTTTCTAACTACTTTAGAGCTCCAGTCCCGTCAAACTGACATGCAAGCTTATTCCCGATGATGAGGGGAAGCTCTTTTCCCTCCCTTTCCCTGTCCTCTGGAAAGCTCTGCGTCCCTGGACAGCATTCGAGATGGCAGGCTCAGACACTTCACTTCCATCAAATCTAGCAGAGCCACACTGAAATGCTCTAGGCATGTTCTTCCTGCTTATGATTGTGTTGTGACACACAACAGCTCCAGAAGGATGCTGCGTCCAATTCACACGCCAACTCCCAACTAAACTTGAGCAACGAAAGAAAAGAAAAAAACCCCTCTGTGGTGCTATTTCAGTCACGTCAGCCGAACAGTTCTACCTTTTAATTGGACAATATTTGGGTGACAACTGACATTTCAAATGTCACAAAAGGCGCTCCCTTAAAATGTTTAAAAAGATGAACAGACTCACCGAGACATTGTAGATGGCCATCCCAACAGCTCGATGATCGTTTATTTTTTCAGTGGACACAGATTTGGTTTCATAAGCCAGAAAAATACCCAGAAGCAGCAGCAAACCCTTATAGCCATACACGACACCTAGAAGTCAAAACAGAGACAAATATAACGAACAGGTTTCCCAAACATCCATATTGTTTAATCCCAAATCCAGGGACGCCGGAGCAACAGGGGCGAGAACAATTTTTTGGGAGAGTCAGTAAGATTTAAAAAAAAGAAAAAAAGAAAAGAAATTAACACTTATATTCAGCAAGGACACATCACTGGTCAAAAGTGACAGTGACATTGATAATAAATGGTTCTTGAGCAGCAAATCAGCATATTAGAATGATTTCTGAAGGATAATGTGACACTGAAGAATGGAGTAATGATGCTGAAAATTCAGCCTTGCTATCACAGGAATAAATTACATTTTAAAATACATTCAAACAGAAAACAGTCATTTTAAATTTTAATAATATTTCAAAATATTACTTTCTAATGTATTTTTGATCAAATAAATGCAGCCTTAGTAAACATCTGTCACTGACACCAAACTTTTGAAATGTATTGTAAATGATCATACTATTTATTAAATCCAGCCAAAAGTCTCACCAAGTTGAAGGATTTTGAAACATTTATAAAGTGCTTTAAAAACAATATCTACAACAATGCCAAGCATACACTGTATCAGTTATCATTGATTTGTTACTACTGGCTGTTGCTTGTGTATTATTTATAGTCACCTTCTTCTCTGACCATTAAATCCTCTATAAACACTGGCGATGTAATGAAGGTCGCAGACAGGGGGGGTGCAGATTCAATTTAATTGAGTGCTTGCTAAAAAACGGCTCACTCTCAGATTATCATTTCAAGTCCATTTGGATTTGGATGTGAGCAAAAATTGTGCTATCTAGAGTGTGTGAGCTGTTTACTAAGTAATTAGTCCATCCTTTTCCACCAGTTTGATGCATTCAGGCCGATGCAAACATGATAGGTGGACATTATCACACTGACAGGGTAATCAGTCAGTCACAGGTGCTGCCTGCACTCATGACTTTTGCCTGGATCTAGCCATTCATCCTTCACATTCACAACACACTATACAATGAGAAAAAAAATTGGTGTAGGATTTACTTAAGCAATTTTCGCTCCCAAAATTGCTAGTAAATTTCACAAATGATTACAAAGAAACGGCAAGTAACATATTGAATTAAAATGAAAATTTAAAGAAGAAAAATTTTAATTGTGTTTTCTTGTAAATAGTACTCCAATAATCTTTGTTTTATTTTCAACTTTGATCTCAATGAGAACTTTGCTATATTTGTTTTTGTTTGGTTCTGTGCAAATCAGTTATTTTTCTCATCCAGATGTTGTGAAAGGAAGCTGCCTTCCATGCATCTTTGAACCAAATGCTCCATGAAGTCAACCTACTAATGGTTTACTTGGAGAAACTGTAATGGCAGATTTTGTATCATACAAGTATTTGTATGACAGGCCTGTTTATTATTGCTGGGCAGCTGTTCTCCTTTCTCAAGGACTCTGTCTGAAGAACACACTGAAAGCTCATTTTAATGACCGTAACTGGAAGAGCAAGGCCGCTCCAATTTGTCTCATAAAGGTAGCAATTAATTTGTTTAATTACTTAACACTTACAAGAAGGAAACACCTGAGGAGAGAGGCTGAAGGTCAAAACCATCGGGGTTCCTTCATTAAATCACTTTCACACAGACACAGGCTCATGGGCTTTATTTCAGACAGCGACAATTTTTTTGAGCCCAACACCATGATGAGATGTCATAATGAACAAGAGAAGAGAGACATTGTGGCCACTGTTAACGTTCCTTATTTGCATGCACTGTCTGCATTTTAATATCCGATTCATTATAGGAATTATGCAAATCAGGTAATGACGCAAATATGGCATAAAAACAACGCTGACCACAATTTGCATGCTGTAATTCCCCATCTTATGGGTCGGTTCTGAGTGGAGGAACTGTGTCAAATAAGTACACTTTAGCAAAAATTTTAAAAGATGACTAATTATGGATTGGAAATCTAAAATATACTTTGTCATGTCTATTAAAACTTGTATATCATGAATTACATTTTTAATGATCATGTTACACTTCAGTACATTGTACTAGTATATATTATTGAATAACACACAACAGTTAAAATTGTAATCAAGTACTTGCTTTAGTCAACAATAAGTGTACTTTAAAGCATGACAAAGGATTTTGAAAAGATTGATTTTATATCTAGTTTAAAATAAAACTTTTAATTTGACATTATTACAAAGTATACTTAAGTGTTAAGAAACAGCCATGCATTCATATTTAACTATCTGAAAGTAAAGTTTTTTTTGTTTTTAAAATTTACTTAAAAATACACCTTGAAATATTTAAAGCACACAAGTGCACATTCCGTACAATTAAACACTTCTCTTTTTTTATAAGGGAATCTTCATACTTTACTGAAAATACACTGCATCAGTCCTCCAGTGTGATCAAGACACTTCAACTGACACATAAAGTGTGCTTGACTACACTGCACATCTGGAGGTACTGTATGCTAGTTATAACATCATTTAATCATCATTTGATGAATATCTGCCAGTATTATCACTAGAAAATGTACACAAACATCTCTTTTGAAGAATGTTCTGTTTGCTGCCTTCTTTCCACAACAATGACTTCATTTAAATATGCCTGCTGCAGTCCTAAGTCAGCACAGAGAGTGCTGGTTTAAACTGGATTATGGGTGGTCCGTGAATAAAACGCAGGGTTTTTGCATTTAAATACTGCACTGTAAAGTCAAGGAATATATTAACTGATCAAATGTAACGTTTGCATTTTACAAAAAAATCGAATCAGAATTGGGTGCAGTGTGAAAAGATTCAGAGTCAAACCCAGAACGATTCTTACCAAGCCATGTGTTCATCTTCTCTGAACTGCAGTGCTGCAGAAGAGGCTCAATCAACTGATCCACGTCCCCTTTAGGTGCTTCTTTAGTGAACTTCTGCTCAGAGAGAAAGAGAAACGGTTAATTCAAGACTTTGTTCATATGCACCTTGTGGCAAAACACAATGAATCCAACTGTGTCATGTTCGTAAAAACACAGTCCCTGATAGGACGGAGGGTTGCCTTACCTCCACTGTGATGTGCAAGGGGTCCACAATCTGCCAAACCATAAGGGACAGGATGTCGATAACCAGCAGGACCCCCACGGTGGCATAGAGCTTCCAGGGCTCCAGGTGCTGCTGGGATATAAAAACACCACAAATCAACTTTCCATCCAGGCCAGTGAAAGAAACAACTTCTGTGGTGATTCATGACATCATAAGGAGCGTAAGTGCAGAGAGCTTGAAGGGAAAACAATGGCCCATTATCAGGATGCCAATTCAATCCGCCACACGGTGGCTGATCTTTATGGTTTAAGTAAGGAAAGTGTCTTTAATGGATTTCAACAAAATCAATACTCGTTCTTTTTTTGTAGCGAGGATGGTGTTTGTGAGCAATTAAACATAAAAAGCATTTATTTAAAGAGCAACATAAAAAGCATATGTTCTCTGTGACTCGTATTGTTTATCCTCACAGAGCTCATAAACCTCAAACACACCTTCACAACGGCGAGGATGAAGGAACTTGCACATAGCCAGACAATTGATTCAAGAAATTTTCTGGGTTCAAAACAAGTTAAGCTCTATATATGGCCTGCAACTGATTGCAAGAGAACTTTGACTCATGTCTCTGTTTGTAAAAATGAACAGGAATTTACTTACATTTTTATGGGACATTTCAGTGCTTATATTAAGCTCTAAAGATGCCTTGATCATCCTTTGGATGAAGTGGTGGAACTTATTTTCTACGTGGATGAACTTCTGGTTTTGCATTGAATTTGTGGGTGTATTTTTCTCTTTGTGAACAGATCCTTTCTGGCATCCTTACACATATCATATGAAAGTTACAGGGTTTACTGCTTTGACATTTTTTATTATGAGCAACATGGTCACAACAGAAATTGAAATAGTGAATATAATTTTCCACAGACAAGATTAGTTATCAATCACAGTTTCTAACACACTACTGTTCAAATGTTTGGGGTCGGTAAGATTTTTTTAATGTTTTTGAAAGAAGACTCTTAAGCTCACCAAGGATGCATTGATTTGGCCAAAAATACAGTAAAACAATTTTAAATAACTGTTTTCTATTTTATTATATTATTTTATATGTGATGTAAATGTAATTTATTCCTGTGATGACATTACTGGATTACTCTAGTCTTCAGTGTCATTCTAATATGCTTATTTGCTGCTCAAGAAACATTTCTTGATTATTATCAGCATTGAAAACAGTTGTGAAGCTTAATATTTTTGTGGACCATTTTTTTAACCATTTTATTAAAGATTTTTTCAGTATTCTTTGATAAATAGAAGGTTAAAAAGAACAGCATTTCTTTGAAATATAAATGTTTTGTAACGTTATAAATACCTTTTACTCTCACTTTTGATCAATTTAATGTGTCCTTGCTGAATAAAAGTATTAATTTATTTTAAAAAGAAACCTTTTAGTCTCGTGGTTATACTCATACAAAGTATATTTTATAAACTGAGGGACAAGTCTAAATTATTTTCTGTTTTGTTTTTGTCATCATTTCAACAATAAAACATATCATCATACAAGTTCACGAGTTTCTGTTTGCTAAAAATAGAATCTTTGTCCCAAATCTTTCTTTCCATGTTATGGTTTTTAATAAATGCTGAAACTATTCTTTATTCCAACATTTCCCTTTTGTATCCCTGACAATGACTTTGAAGAATCCACTTCAAACAAACTTACTGATGCTCGGTTTGTGTTTGTTTTTAACTTTTAAAACAAAAAATCTCAATAGTGACGCACCAGTCAAAGAAGCACATTTGAAAATGACAAAGCCGTCAATTCAATGCCCCACTGCACATCATAGATCGTTTCTCAATTTTTGAATCCTTTCTTTGTGTAGAAGCAGAGAGAGAGAGAGAGAGAGAGAGAGAGAGAGAGAGAGAGAGAGAGAGAGAGAGAGAGAGAGAGAGAGAGAGAGAGAGAGAGAGAGAGAGAGAGAGAGAGAGAGAGAGAGCAAGAGAGAGCAAGAGAGAGCAAGAGAGAGCAAGAGAGAGCGAGAGAGAGCGAGAGCTCTCCACAGGGAACATGACAAGCTCCTCTCCACCACTAGATGAATGCTCATGAATTCTCAATAATAGGCATTATGTACTTATCCTGAACCCTTTATCTCCTTTGACTTTACTTTTAGTTATAATGGTTACTTTTGGCTGTGAAAAATATAATTTTTGTTGGGTACGTTTACTCAACAACGATGCACTAAAAACAGAAAAGTGTACAGACAACAACATTGTCAAAACGATCCCCGTTCACACGGATCTGCGAAAACAACTAAAAACGTTGTATTATGCTGCCAGGCCAGTAGTTGGCGATCTCATTTGGTAAAGAAACACTAAGCGCCTATAGACTGAACACGTAATACGCATTCACATGACATCACCATTTTCACAAATTCGCGTTTTTGTAGTTTACACGGAGACAATAATGATTTCTTTTTAAAATACTTGCACTTTGAATCCCGTTTTTTAAAAGTTTGCGTTTTCAGGCCCCCAAAACGCTGTTGTCGTGTAAATGAACAGCCAAAACACATCAAAAAAAATTCCGTATTTAGTTGAAAATGGTGTCGTGTAAACGGTCTTCCTTTCCAGTAAAAATATCTAAACATCACTAATGTGATACATTACCAAAAATAAAAATATCAAGAATATTTTTTAAAGAAGTTGTTTTAAGCATAAATCGAAATGCTTTATGCAAAGAACAATAAAAATGTAAGAAAAATAAACTTTATTCAAGATACTGTAACGCTGGGTTGAAACAAAGACAAAAATAAAAGTGCAGGATCTTTTTGCAAGCAGTCTCTTTAAATAAACAAACTCAAAATAACACTATCAGTATATATAGTGATCTACTGTATATATAGATATCAATAACACTACTAATAACAAAAACAGGGCTATAAATATACTGGGACACACTGGCCCTGGGTACCAATGTCCATACTATCCATCCCAAATAGGATGTAAGATTAAAATAAGTGTGTCCCAAAGCATAGTATGTTGAAAAGAGTATGTCAAAAGTCCCAGGATGGTCTACTATTTCTGATAGATTTTCGAAGTGTGGATCCGTGCTCACTATAACGGCTAATATTGCCCACAACCCACTGCGCAATTGAGCAAACTGCGGATTCAGTTCAGAACAACAGACACAAGTTAAAAGTGTTAAAAAAAACCTACAAAACATGGCGGATATGTGCGACCAGAAAGGTGAGAGGTTTAGATAAAGGTTTGAGTGACTAAAAAAATATTTATTTAAAGGGGTGGTATAATGCCCTTTTCACAAGATGTAAAATATATCTATGATGTCCCCAGAGTGTGTGTGTGAAGTTTTAGCGCAAAATACCCCACAGATATTTTTATACAGCAAGTTAAAGTTGTCACTTTTTGAGGGTTTGCAAAAACGCACCGTTTTGTGCCTGGCCCTTTAAATGCAAATGAGCTGCTGCAGAGGGCGGGGTTTCAAGAGCTCCTGTGTGTTAGCAGCTGCTATTACCTCACGCAGACACACTAAAATGACAGAAACTGTTCTGCCTTTAATGTTAAACGGAGTCAGATAAGGATGGAGAGACTCAAGAAGAAGTGACAACATGTAGAATGCAACAGGACGTCTCTGAATGGTTAGTTGATGAATTTATGTCGCTGATGTGGAGTTAACTATCTTCAATTAGGATATTCTGTCATGATAAATCTATAAATTGCTCATATATGAACTGTTGTGAGATGCACACAGAGTGACTTTCTATTGCATGTGAAAAGATGGATGCTAAAGTTTGAGCTGACTCACAAATGTACTCTTAAATACAACAACTTTTCCTCTTCTCAACATGGACTGCGTGTTCCCGGGGGCGGGGTTTATGTAAATTCTAGGGTTAGTGATGTCACTAACCCGAGAGGAATGTCGTGTAGTCCCAACCAGCCGTTTGTTGTAGTCCTTTTCTTTAAAAGCAAATATCTCCCTTTGCTTTGAACTTTGAGCGTTGTAACTTTGCAGATGTTGTTTATGCTCAAACAGCAACATTACACACTAACTAAAGTTAGAAAAGTGAAATCACACTCAACCACCCCTTTAATGTTATCCATGTTATATTTCATCTGCAATAACAATGTGGACTTTTATAAAGATCCGTTTAGCCATTTACTTTTAAATGCATCATTATGCATTAATATGAGGAGAGTGCTCCGCATGAAAGACCTGCGACTGCTGATCAACGTGCTACTGCATTTCTCACCGATACGGTATATTAAATGTGGAGGATTTTAACTGTGACAAGATGATTGACAGGCCAGTTCACAGTGTCAGGATGCGACAGAGAGCAACCGTTAAAGATGCCATTGTATGATGTGATAGTATGTCCCAGAGCAAAACAGTACATACTTTTAGGGCGTAGTATAAGTAGGCGAATTGGGACGCAGCATGGGACTAAACAAGATAATTAACAAGACACAGGTGGAACACATGAGGGCAGATCATAAACCGTGGAAACAGAAGAGCATGAACAAATAAAACACTGGAAACTGAACTGAAGCAAAACACAAACACAGATCAGACGTAACAGATGCACTGCCATTTAAAGTTTTGGGGTTGGTAAGATTTTTTATATTTTTGAAAGTCTCTCCCCAAGGCTGCATTTATAGGAGCTTTCACACTGGAGGAACCTTTTTCATAGTTCCTAGAACTACTGGCGGAAGTACCCGGATTTTGGCATTGTTCGCACCGCAGGAACTAGGAACGATTTTAGTTACAGGAACTCCCTTTGGAGGAACTAATTCAGCTCCTTCAGAGTAGGGTCTAAAACAGCACTATAGGAACTATCCGCAACGTTAGTGTACGCTGATTTGCCAAACGCACGCGAAACACCAGCACCTACCATTTTTAAAAAAGGGTGTGTAAACACACAGGTTATAGCCTATATATTTACTCCAGAAACTTACTCTACGAACATGGAAAATAGTGATAGTTGGGACTCTTAACCTTTACGCTAAGGAAAAAAATCCAACGCAACTTTGAGGGGACCAAGCAAAACATGATTATGTATTTCTGCTCAGCTAGCAACACTGAACATCAACCACATGGCATACGCTAATAACTTTTCATTATTGTCTACATTCTATGTATAACAGTTCTAATAACGTATTACACAGGACTGTTAAGACATATCGTAAACTAATGAGACTAACGGAGAATGTGAGAGCTGTGAGCTCAGGCGTTCTCCGTGCCGTCAAAATAAAAGTCACAACAACAAGCAAGGCTTACGTCACTTCAGAGTTCCTACTGGCGGTGTGAATGCAACCAGGAAAACATTCCTAGGGGAACCATCAGTTCTCGGGGAACCACCCTGGTGGCTAGTTCCTAGAACTAAGTTCTTACAACTACCTGGTGCGAAAGGACCTTATTTGATCAAAAATACAGTAAAAATGGTATTATTGTGAAATACTATTACAATTATTAATGTCTTTATCAGGTAACATGGACTAACAATGAAAAATGCTTCCACAGTATTATTAATCTTAGTTACTGTTAATTTCAACATTTACTAATACATTTTAAAATGAAAATTTGTATCTGGTAACATTAAATTAATGGACTCTGTGAACTAACATGAAAAATAAACAATTGTATATGCATTAACTAAGACGGATAAATGCTGCAAAAATGTAATGCTTATTGTTAGTTCATGTTAGATAATACAGTAACTAACAAATGAGACCTTATTGTGTTACCAAAAAATCAAACATACTGATTGAAAGTGATCTTGCGCAGTGTGAGAGAATCTGTGGTGATGGAGTGACTGCTGGTTCATGGGGCTGTAAAGAGAGCTCATCGAGATGGGCTCTATGATAAATGTGCAGTTTAAGGATGCTCAAGGACAACAGGGGACCTATCTCTGATATCAGGCACAGAGAAACAGTGGCCAAGCCAGAGAGGCAGTCGAAGTGAGATGGAGATCCAAAGATAATAACAGAAAGAGGAACAAGATATATTATTTATAAAAGATAATAATTCCACTATGATATTTTGATCATTCCAGCAGTGTACTGGAAGACCTTGACACGACAAGTCAGCAGAGTAAATTCTTATGAGGCTTTAAAAGACCAGATAGTTTGTCTTGAAACACCTTATATTAACCTCACACCAGTTACTTTAGAAAAAAATGTCTGCTTTAATTTTTAAATTTAGTTTATTTAATTTTAAGTTTTAGTAATTGATTTTGTTTTTGTCTTCTTTTTTTTTTAAATACAGGTTTAATTCATTTTATTTCAGGTTTAGTTTGAGTTATTTTAATATAAGTTAACTTAAAATGTTGCCTTGGCAACTAGCCAACTGAAAGTTTTTTATATATTATTTCAGTTACTGTTTATTTCAAGTTACAAAAATAATTTAAGGTTTTAGTTTTAATAACTATAATTGTAACGTATAGTCCACTGAAGGCAAGTCGAGTTGAAGTGAACTCAAGAGCAGTTATATAAAAAAATGCTGACAGAGTAAACAGAATAAAATGATGACTTGACTTGAACTTAAAGCCCGGGACACACCAAGTTAACGTCAAAGAACTAGCGGAGACGAAAGCTCACTGTGTTGTCACCTCGCATCGGCTGAGTCTTGGCCACTCGGCCAAAAAGAACATGCCAAAAGGACTACTGCCGACCGTCAACTAGCACCTGCGTTCTCCGCCTACATGTAAAAAAATAACTGTCTATATCAGCAGATATCAATAGTCTATATTTGCCATTCAAAAAGGGAAACCGAAACTAGGACTGCAGATATAAAACCGTAAACAAAGCAGCGCTAGCTTACCATTTTGAATATAAATCGTGCCGATCACTTCCTTCATTCCACTCGGCTTGTTATTATGAAAATATTTTATGCATTTGAATGCTCAGGTAAGATGACGTACAATTATAACAGCCTTCTGTCTGTACTGTCTTGACTGCTTTGAACGCTTTCATCACTTTCGCTTTTATTCTTGTGCACAGACGAGTTTGCTAAGCTGAACAGCCAATCAAAGTTCTCTCTCACCAATGGCCCGACAGCGATACAACGTGCTGAATCGGCCCAAAAAACCCAGACGGCATGCGACTAGAGCCAACGGTGAACACACCGTAAAAACTAAGCCAACAGACACTCAAAAACAGCCCGACATTGCCCGATGGCCGATTCTGCGTTAACATGACATGACTTGACTAGAACAGACTTGGACATGAGCTATAAAAAGAAACTCACCAACAGCAGGTTACGTTAAACAAATCTAAATCCAAGACAATGGAAACACGAGGGCTAAATGCACAAGGACTAATGACATAAGACACACCTGAAAGCAATGAACACAATAAACTAATCAAAACATGACACACAAGACAAAGGAACCACATGACAAGAACGCATGAGGAACAGGGAAATCACATGACATAGTTCCTTGATTTGTCATATTCCTGGTTATGACAATAACAGAATACAAGATATGACCTAACCTAAACGTAGTTCAAAACTCAAAACCAAACATGACAATAAAAACGTTTAGGTTACTAATGTGAAGGAGGGAATAGAGATGTTTACTTTAGTGACTGACGAATTGGGATCTAGCCTGAGAGCCCAATCACCTTCGAGTGGTAACAGAACAAGCCAATGCACACTGGCGAGTGAAATTTGCATCGCAAGCCGCTCCCCCACTTTCGGTTATACAAGGCAGCGTGCGAATACTCACATTACGTTTTTTTGCCTAGGAGCCGAGATGGGGTGCCGGCTGCCAGCTGAGGTACAGGAGTTGTTGTGACAGGCATTAAAGTCTCCGTTCCCTCCTTCAGGGAACGGGGGTTATATTAGTAACCTAGATATTCCCTATCAGTCAGTCACATTCAACGTTAACGTTAGTGACAGATGGACTGGAATCTCTATGGAAGACACCACAACTACTGCCCCTTTCCAGTGCCCTTAGCAAGACAGCAGGTGGCCCCGCAGCTGTTTGGGGCGGAAGTAGGAAAGGACTGTGCACAAAGAATGTCAAATCACTGATGTTCCATTCACCCTGAACAGTGAAACTATTGGATAACACTGGGAAAGCATGCCTTTTCCAAATGAAAAGGAATGCTACGGAGACCACATCCTGCCCATAGGGAGGTAACATGTGGAGTTACAAATATAGACTGACCGACAGGGCAGTGCTACATATGGAAGATCTCTGTACAGAGATGGCAGAGTGGACTCTGCCAAGGGAAATACATGACCTCACCAACAGGGGAGCCATACCGTGGAAGAATACACATATGGGATCACCTAAAGAGAGAAATCACAACATAGGGACATCTAGTCTTGTACAGGGGCTGACCAACTGGGCATACACACCAGTACTAGACCTGGCGTTAGATGCCTCCACAGCATCTGACTGCGAGGATGCTGGAGGAACTCCTCCAGGGTTCACCAGCATTGGAACTCAACTGAGGAGCAAAATAAGCACTCGTATCCCATCCTCAGAGGGGAATGGCACAGCAAGCGAGACACCGAGTCATTCCTCCTGCATATCACCTGTTTGTAGAAAATACATGGAAAGACACCGGCTCCACTTGGAGATTGCAAAATCTTGCAAATGTATTAGTTGTCGCCCAGCCCGCAGCTCTGCATATGTCTGCAAGAGAGGCTCCCAGGAGGAAGCAACACTGTGTTAAGTGAGCTGTCACTCCCAGGGGACACGGCTCGTCTTGGGAATGGTATGCTAAGACGGGAGCTGTTGTGAGGTTATGAAGCTCTGTGTGTGGTCCACGTACAAACTCGATGCTGAACCAAGACACAGCAACGCAAGGGCTGGGTCTGCCTCCTCCGGGGGCAGCGCTTGCAAGTTTACCACCTGGTCCCTGAAAGGAGTGGTGGGAACTTTGGGCACGTATCCAGGCCGGGGTCTCAGGATGACGTGAGAGTTAGCTGGCCCGAATTCAAGGCACATTTCTTCGACCGAAAATGCCTGCAGGTCCGTCACCCTCTTAATGGATGTGAGCACGGTCAGGAGCACTGTCTTAAAAGACAGGATTTTAATATCTACTGACAAGGTAGATCTTTGAACCCTGACAAGGGTTCAAAGCGTGCTCTCTGTAAGGCCATCAGGACCAAGGAGAGGTCCCAAGACAGGATGAGGCATGGCAGAGGAGAATCCAACCTCCTGGCGCCTCTAAGGAACCTAATGATCAAGTCGTATTTCCAGAGGGACTTATAGTCAACTGCATCGTGGTGTGCAGCAATAGTGGCAACATACACTTTCAGGGTGGAGGGAGACAGCCTTCGTTCAACCCCGTCTTCCAGGAAAGAAAGCATGACATTGACAGGCATCTATGGGAACCTTCCCTGCATAGATAGGTTATAGGTTTCACTTCATAGCGTAAGCGCGCCTCGTAGAGGGGGCTCTAGCTGAAGTGATAGTGTCTACTACTGCTGGAGGTAGACCACATAAGTCCACTTAAGTCGGATGCCACATAGTGCCCCGTCCCTGAGAAAGCAGGTCCTTCCTCAGGGGAATCCACCAGGAAGGGGCTGTCAAGAGAAGCATGAGTTCTGGGAACCTGGTCTGGTGGGGCCAGTATGGCTCAACCATCAAGACCTGCTCCTTGTCCTCCCTGACCTTGCACAGTGTCTCACTAAGGGAAACGCATACTTGCGTAGGCCCCGGGGCCAGCTGTGTGCCAGTGCTTCTGTGCCGAGGGTCCCCTCGGTCAGGGAATAGAACCACTGGCAGTGGGTTGTCTCTGAGGTCACGAACAAGCAACTCAAGGCAATTGATATGCCACTGCAGGTGGGGTCCTGTCCAGGAGCCCGAGGCTGTGTGTCCATCGTATTTAACACCCCAGCCCGTGCTGGAGGCCTCTGTTGAGACAACATGCCTGGACACTTGTACTAGGGGAACGCCTGCCTGTAGAAAAGCAAGGTCCGACCATGGGCTGAAAGTCCCGCGACAAACCGGAGCGATTTCCACTCTGTGTGTGCCACGTGCCTTTTTTTTTTTTTTATGTGCAGAGATTTGCTCTTTTCCTAGATGACCCGAAGCCCCAAACAGCTGAGATGCGTGAGCACCAAGTCCCTGTGTTCGCATAACTGATCTTGCGATTAGGCCAGTATGAGCCAGTTGTCGAGATAGTTGAGAATGCGAATGCCCGCCTCCTTCAACGGAGTGAGGGCGGCCTCCTTTATCTTCGTAAAGATGCAGGGCGACAAGGAAAGGCCGAAGGGGAGGACCTTGTACTAGTATGCCCATCCCTCGAACGCAAAGCATAGAAACGGTCTGTGCTGCAGCTCCTGCATCAACCCTGGGTCAGAACTACTCTTGTGCAGCTCTTTTAGGGCCTTGGCCTGGTATACTTGCAGGAGGGCCATGGCGTGCAGGGCAGAGGCGGCCTGTCCAGCGGCGCTGTAATTCTTGGCTGCAAGTGCAGCCGAGAACTTACAGGCCTTGGATGGGATACCCGGACGACCCCGCCTGATGGCAGCATTTTGCGAGCACAGCTGCACTGCAAAAGCACGCTCCACCTGAGCGATCTCCACGTACCCTTTGACCGCTCCGCCATCGAGGCTAGGGCTTCTGGCTGAAAAAGGTGCCTTCCAGGCTTAAATGTTGAAGCATCCAAGGGAACAGCCGCTGCACCAGACTGTGCACTCTCAGCCACCGCAACCTCCGCTGGAACGCTCCGTCACACCAACACCAGAACAGGAACAGACTCTCGTTCTGATACTCTCTTGAGCAATGATTGAAGAGCAGAGTGAAAACCAGATCCACTGGGCTCCGAAGCAAAAAAACGTAATGTGAGTATTCGCACGCTGCCTTATAACCCAGAAGCAAGGGAGCAGTTTGCGATGCAAATCTCACTCGCCAATGTGCATTGGCTTGTTACCACTCAAAGGTAATTGGGCTCTCAGGCGAGATCCCAATTCGTCAGTCACTGACCTTAACGTCGAACGTGACTGACTGATAGGGAACTTTGGTTCTGTACTCACCTTTCTCTTGTCTTTCTTCTCATCCTTCTTTGTGAACACAGTGTGAACCCACCAGATCTTCGTGAACATACTTCCATAGGCCAAACTGAAGCCAAGTCCAAGCAGCCACAAACGGAACTAGAAAAACAACAACAACAATAATAATAATAAAAAAAAAGCAATTTAGCCAATATTTCAGCTTTTAATTTGAAAAGACAGTGTATATTATGGATATAAGGATGCACCAATTAAAAAAATTCTGCCCAGTATCGATAATCTTATCATTATTCTAATGTTATGGTAGATAAATAATCGATAAATGACTGATATTAAAATTATATACTATTTTATCAAAATAAATTAAAAGAAAGGCAATTAAAATGAATTAATGAATTTAAGCATCACAACATTATAATGTACAACATGAACAATTCATTTTGAGGTTTGCTAAATATTATATTTTACAATGTTACTACAACAGTAATGTTTCTAATGATTAACTTTAAATGAGTGTTATATGATGGCAAATGTAAATTAAATGTAAAAATAGCAGAAATGAGCAAGCACAATAAATATTCAATAAAAACAGCTAATATCTAATATCTATAATAGCTGATAACCGTTTTTGTTCTGATATATAACGCGTATCCCTAAATGTAAACACACTGTAACTTTTTAGATCTCAAACTTCCTCCCCTGTCCAAAATTGCATTTATTCAAATTAAGCTGCAAAAACAAATCGTTCTGATCTTAGGCTTTGCTAAGATGCTGTTACTGAAGGAAGGGGTAGTGCAAACTAAATTGGACCAGACGGCAAGCCTGGAAGTAAATGTAAGCGAAGAGGGCATATATAAAGATGTCTGAAAGCAAGGAGGCAAAACAAGCGTGTTTAATACTTAAGGGTCTGAGAGTGGGTGAAAAATGGTTGTGAAAAAACTAAATAATTCATACTTTTTGATACAAGAAACCCCGACAAACATTATCAGTGGGCCTCAGGAGAAAAAAAAAATGAAGACTTTTTTTTTTTATACACCTTATAGCCCTTCAGAAGAAAAGTGTCTGAGGAGGTTTTAAAAACTCAATTACTACTACTACAAATAATGACAAAACAGCATTACCCAGATTGCCTGAGCGCTTACCTGACAAACCACAGGAAACTGGGAGTTCCGTACATGCAGTCCATCAATTCCCAGAGGAAAAACAGCAGCCAGAGCCATCATACAGCCGACTGCCGTCATGTTATTCAGGTAAGGCTGGGAGTTTTGAATGTACCTTCAACATATGGACATACATATTACTGAATCTGCAAAATGCAGAAGTTTGCAAAGACATGTATGTCCAAACAATAGGTTCATACATGAAACAGATATTTCCAAAGACACAATAGTGTGGTAGTGCCATCACTCTAAGAAAAAAAGGTTCAATGGGGTTCTATACAGAACCCTAGGATTCTTGACTCAATTTTAAAAAACTCTTTATGCCAAAAAGGTTCTATAATAAGGAGAAATGTCTTAAACGATTGCATAATGCTTTCATGTTTAACAGGTGATTTATGATTAAGCATGTTTACGAGCTGTTTAATTCATAAAATGTAATCAAAACAAATAATGAATTAAAACACAATTAATTCATTAAAACTAAATCCATAAAATTATCTCATGATGGGAATCCCTAAAAGGTTCGGTGTGGTACGGATACCATACATAGAAGATACTGATATAGTCTAAAATGTATATTTTTTTATTTAATAATATTCTAAATTAATATTTTATATAATATGGTGTTCCAAGAGACTTCAAATAATATCATGGTACTTTTTGGTAATTTTTGCTAGTGTAGTGAACTCGCATTCAGCTAATTAAGTTAGTCTCTCAAAGTGGAATAGGACTTACTCTCCTGTGTCTTATCATCACACAAAGAAACATGCAGATTCATTGATGCACTCACACATTTATCTACATGAATGACAAGATTTGTAAGTGTTCAGGGTATTAGCTTAAGCTGTCTGCTGAGAAAATCTAGTTGAAAGTTTCAATGTCAATAAGATAAAAAGAAACACACACACACACACACACACACACACACACACACACACACACACACACACACACACACACACACACACACACAAGTCCAAATATATCTGTGCAATGCTATTGCTATTCATAATGCATCAGACTGTTTGAACCCGGTGTGTCTCAACACACACAGAATGCATAAATGTGTGAATGTGACCCATGATAATTGTATGCATGTAGCATGCTGTCCTCTGCACTGAACTCAAACGTGGTTATGCAATATAAATGTACACACGCCTGCAAGCAGGAGAATACAGCTAAACATACCTGACATTGCTGTTGTAAATGTTAAAGGTGAGACAAACGATCCCCATTAAAATGCCCAAGCCAGCGAAAACAGAAACTGAGACGAAGAGTTTTTGTGACAAATATCTGAACTTCTGAATCACCACAGTCTGATCAGCAGGTGGGCCAGAACCTGGAGAGAAAAAAATGGGTTTTTAGTAGACTATTATTTTATACTATACTAAAATAACTTTCATGAATAAAATATAAAAAATGTTAGAGGTTGTTGCTATTTAGTCTTTCTAAATAAGTTTTTTTTGCCCTTATTAAACAGATCCAGTAGAGAAAGAACAAGAAGCTATTGGGGAATGAGTGAGAGGGGATTGGAGCACGATGCAAGTCAGACTCAAACCTCCATTTCCCACATGAGCACAATGACCTGCATGTAAATAGTGAGTGAGTGTGAGTGTGTATATATATATATATATATATATATATATATATGTGTATGTATGCATGTATGTATGTATGTATGTATGTATGCAAGTATGCATGTATATGTATATATGTGTATATGTGTATATATGTATATATATATATATATATATATATATATATATATATATATATATATATATATATATATATATATATATATATGTATATATATATATATGTATATATATGTATATATATATGTATATATATATATATATATATATATATATATATATATATATATATATATATATATATATATATATATATATATACATATACATATACACACAAACATATTATATATTACACAAACTTTTATGTTAGATGCGACTAATTGCGATTAATCGATTTGACAGCACTAAAATGAATGAATACTATGCTTAAAATATTTATCGAGTTGTAAATAAAAGAAAGATTACTGGAGTAGATTTTAATAGAAAATGTAAGTGTTTCGACTTCAAAATGTAATTTTTCTAAACTTACTAGCAATTTCTAAATGAAAATTGTTTGAAAGTAAAAAACAAAAAAAATGTCTGTGAATAAAAGTATATAAATAATACTATAAAGTAATGTAATAATCATGCATATTTAATAACGCAACAATTGAGCAAGAGACAGAAAAGGAAAGCAGCACTGAACTGTTGTTCTCTGAGCTAGTTATGAGTCATTTTACCTCCCTCTCGGTCTCTCTCTCTCTCTCATAATAAACTGACTGAATTGAAGTCTGCAAAGAGAGCGATAGCTATCGAATATCACCTCACTGCCATTTGACTAAAGCTTCTCCCCCTCTGGTCTCTGTGAAGCGATACCATCACAGTCGGTTTCACTGCCTCCAGATGGGTAATCGGCTGGCCATTTGGCAACAACAAAGGACAACAGGGTGCATTTGTGGTCAGCTTCCTTCAATGGGTGGGCTGCACACAAGAGGTATAGCGTCACATTCTTTTGCGAGTGACAAATTGGCTGGGGATAATATAGCTTGTTACATCTATCTCTAGATCTGATGTTTTTTTAGCAAGCCCAGGTCCTCAAGCTCGACAGGACTCATATTGCCCATGTGGCCCCACCGGAACCCCTCGCCAGAGCATCTGATAAGCACAGTGGCTGTCAGTCTTAATTAGAGGTTCACGTAAGGCCATCTCCCTCGTGGATCTCGCTGATATTGATTAAAGGAGAGTGGGAGATCCTACTGAACACGACCGCTCAGGGCAGAAGATGGCCAACTGACGGATTCTGGGATGCTGGAAAACAGCGTGGAGCACCACTGATGCTGGAACAATCTTGAGAGATACTGTGGACCCCAAGATGTGATATGACACGACACATGAGTTTAAGTGGTTTGCGGAAATAGAAAGTGGTTGCTATGGTGTTTCAGGTCAGAATGTTAATGTTGCAGTGTTGCTATGGTGTTAAAATTAACTTGCGATCTGTGTGGAGCTTCCTTGTGGAGCTGAGCGAACGCATTTACTGGCAGCTCATTGTTTTGATTGGATAACACAATTCATAGATATTACCAGTCAGTTGGGTGTCGATTGTACATGAAAAGGGTTTGGCAACCCATTTACAGCCATAAAGAGGCATATTTCTGGTAAAACTCAGAAATTGTAATTGATTAGATTGCAAAAGATGGTTTGAGGCTGAAAAACAAAAGGGCTTGGTGAAAAGGGAAATCATATTAGAAGAGGTGCAAGATAATAAAAATGAAAATTTTTTACATGCACTGATAAATCTTGTAAAATAAGACCAGGAATTAAGTTGGTAAAATTTTGATTTTTGAAGATGTCTCTAAAGCAATTTAGGTCAACAATGAATGTGTGTGTGTGTGTGCGTGACGAATGTAAATGGTTGTAAATGTGCGAGTACGTATGTATTCAGCGGACTAGAGAGCTCATGCTGTTTAATACCTCTCCCTGTCCTTGATGGTGGAATCGGGACAGTATGTTGCCATGGCAACCAATATCCATAATGGTTGCTACAGCGATGAGAGAACAAGGCGCATATGCAGTGGTTGTCAGGGGCGACTGGGGAGAGCGAGAGAGAACGAGAGGGACCAGTAAAGTGGATGGATAACAGCAAGAAACAATTGAACATAAAGATTCAAACCGATCCCATTCAGCCGGGAGATGAAGGGATGCAACCTTCACTTTGCAGAGGGTACAGACGAGACATGTAGACAGAGAGCGAGAAAATCGCAAGTGATCGGTCAACACGTGGCATCCAATCTGGAGCAAAGTCACCCTCTCCTTCAAGAGGCCTTTATTTCAGCACATCGCAGCACTGATTATTTTTAGGTCCACACCGCTGCCGTCTCCCTGGAATACACTGTCCGTGAGCGCCAGTGACCATGACGGCAAGGTTAAAAGTCGGGTGGCAATTGTGCGTACATTTCCAGATGGTACAGCACCGCCTCAAGGGTCATCTGTCGCCATTTAACAAACCTTTCTAACTTCGATGATCTTGCATTCCTGTTCGCTTCGTCACGATCAAAGGGGCAGAATGACCTTTCAACTCACCGACAGACTCGCAGCATCTCCCAGTCTGGCACAGTCAAGGGTTGCTGTTAAAGTGATGACCTCTAAAGAGATCTATCATCGACAACTAATGCAGAAGTTAAAGGTGCCAGACTGTGCGAGCCACCTGGGGTGTACGACAATGGTGTGGGCACTATTCCCAGTTGCAAGCTGGGTAAATAAATGAAAAACAGGTTCCATCACAAGGCCCCCAATACGCCTTGTGAAAATGGCAATTAGCGCATTTCGCAATGCCTACGTGCTTCAGTTGCCATGGTGCTCGCTGCTTCAGTGAGTTTTAATAAGCTAATAAGCAAGTTCAAAACCGAGTAAGCCCAAGAGAGCACATCTAGGGAAATGTCTAGGCATAGAAATGGTCACATAATGAGCACGGTGATGTGGCATCATGCCCCCAATATTATAAACCAACAAACCCAGGCTGCTATCATAAAGCTCAAGAATCAACATCTCTGTTCGGAGCCCACGAGGGTTTAAATAACAGGCAAAGACAATCAGCTGAGGCACACGGTGTCGCCCGTGCTGATTGGACGATTTGTACTCGTCCAGTCAAGGTTAGCATGTGCTGGAAGGCAGCTGGGGAACAGCCTGGGCTGCGTCTGATTTGTGTTGTTTTCAGCTGTCAGTTGGCATCTTCTCAGTGCACCGTCAGCAACACTGAGCGTGAACTGGTCATCAAATACAATTAAAAAGATTAAATGAAACCATCACTCATTCTAAATTGCACACAATTTTTATCAGTGCGCTTGCTCAATTTATGATTGGAATTAACTCCTGGCGGTTTTCTAATGGCATTCATTTGTCTTTTTTTTGGTAGAGCCGTGCAGAGCTTCCGCAGCGCGGCTGCCCTCACGGACAGAATGCTAAATAGAATTTGACTGACTGATTGATTAATGCCCTGTAGCAGTCTGTCGTCCGTGGTTCTCGTCGTTTTGGGGGCGGGGCCTAGAATGTGCGGCTGTGACACTGGGAGAGATGTAGAGGAATGGTGAGAGTAATAATGTGAGTGATTTTGTGAAAGGTTGTTTAAAACAGAGAAGAGTGCTTCAGACAATGATAAACAAGAGCATACATGGGAGATGAGAGAGACAAATGTGTACTCACCTATCCACCTGTCATTCCCATACCAAGAGAGATTGCCTTTGGTCATATCATAGTATCCAATCTTTTTGTAGCTTCCTCCTGCAAAAAGAAAGGGAGAGAGGGCAATTGAGAAACAGTTTAAAGTCAACAAAAGATGGCATTCGTAAAGCATTTTTCCTCTAAAATGTGACATGTTTTTGAAACAGGATATTTAAGGAGAGAAAATGTTATTGACTTGATTTTATGCATTGTGAAATTTTATGCAAATGAGCAGAGATGCGAAGTGGTGACTACCAGTGGGAGTGCAGGTTGACCCCGTTAACATGCACTTAAGAAAACGGTTATTTCAGTTTTCGAAAAACATCATGTAAATATGAACAACATTTTACTTGTCGCTTAGTATACCTCAAAAAAGACATTTTTAATATTCTCTGATCATCCAACCACAAGAGTTCAATAATTGTAATCCATATTAATCGAGCGGTTTATTCCAAGTCTTCTGAAGAGACACAATCATGAACAGATTTAATTTAGCCTTTTATTCACATATAAACATTGATCAACACGTGTAAAGAGCACATGAAATATGGTAAAAAGAAGTTTGTGCAATGAGGTTTGGTTCATGAGTTATACAAGCTTAAAGCGACACTATGTAACTTTTCAACCTTCATAATATATTTCCAAGATCCTTGTGATGGTACATCGACTTACAATAGGTTGAATGACACGTCTGCCATAGCCTGACAGGGTCTGTATCGCTTTTACTGGCACTATGTAACTTCGGTGTTCGGGTAGTAACCAGAGCAAAAAGAACTACAAAATTCGACTGCTTTACGTCAAATTTGGACGTGAGAGGCCAACCAGTGTTTGTTTTCGGCTTTCGTGTATGTTTTTGTCATGGGGGTTGTTTACACCTGGCCACTTCATGCATTTTCTCAGATCGGATAGCTATCCGATCGTGAAAAGTCCAGGTTTAAATGCCCTCCGAAACGCATTTGAGACGGATTTGAATCCGATCCCTCAAACCACTTCAGGAGGAGATCTGAGACGCATTCCAGACGAAACTGGACAAGTGTAAATGCATATGGTTTTTGAAACCACATATGTAAATTGTACTCCTCCCAAAAATGCTAAAAAAAAAACAAAAAAACGTGTGAGAGCGTTGTAGCTGCTATATATGTTATATCCAGATATGACGACGCGCTGGAACACGCATCACCGCAGATGAGCAACTGCATCAAGCCAACGTGCAAACTATCGCAAATCAAAGTGAAAGTAAGTCGCAGACGCTTAACACACAATCTTCATCATTAAAAGTAAAGAAACTAAATGATCTTACCAGGGCTGTTACTGCTCCCTCTTATTGCGGTCTTTGATTTTGAAATTTTAGCTGATGATCTATAAAATGCAGCTCATATCTGTTGCTTTCGGTGACGTGAACTCCATTAAATCTGCATAAAGCGCGAGAATTGAAGATCGAATTTAAATCCGTTTCGCAAAAGTACATTTATGTGACCAGGTGTAAATGGAATCGTTTTGATAAATCAGATAGCTATGCCTCACGAATTAGTTTGCCAGCTGAACTCAGGTGTTGTGAGGTGTATTTATCACGTAGTCCTGAGGGATATCAGACGCTGTTGACGTTGATTCCTGCGATTATCATGAGAACAGCTTTCAATATCTCACATAATTATCATAAATAAGCCTAACGTAGAGGTTGTAAATAGTGTAAACGAGCACAATTTGCAAACTATTATGATAAATTGCAATAATCATGTCTAATGACATCATAACGGCCAATATTATGAAATAATGCGACGTACATTTAACTTAATTGATGTTATCTGGCATTTTGTAATGTTTACATTCCAATAAAAACAACACAAATTAAATTATACAGTAGGCCTAGACTATAGACTATTTACTTGTGATTTAGCTGCAATCATGTAAAAATGTTATAATATATTTACGACAGTGCAAGTATTCCACAGCGACTCTAGGGGTCGCTGTTTGACAAAAACACAATTTCTACTTAGTGTGGCTTTAATGTTTGAGCTTCTTTTTACCATATCTGATGTGCTCTATGCATGTGTGTTGATTCATATTTATATCCAAATAAAGACTAAATTAAATCTGTTTATCATTAAAAGCGATCATGTCTCTGCAGAAGACCTGGGATCATATGGATTACTTTTACATGCTCTTTATACATTTTTTGAAGCTTGAAAAATTTTATTGCGTGGATTTTCAATGGATGAACAAAAAACTTAGATAATATAAAAAATACCTTCATTGGGTGTTCTGAAGATGAACAAAAGTCTTATGGGTTTGGAACAACATGAGGATGAGTAAATGAAAATTAAACATTCATCATGACCATGCTGTCAGTGTAAATATGGCTTCACTGTTCTCTTCATTTTGAGTCAATCCTGTGGATCGGCTGTTTGAGTCAGGTGTCAAGAACTTCTTTGACCAGTGGAGCAAATCAGACTACATTGGTCATGCTGTTGCATGAAGACCCAAAAGTACAACTCAAAAGAAAGCTGTCTATTTTTATCTTTATTTATTGCTTCTCTTTAATTACTTTAAGTTCAAAGTGTAAATTCACAGCTGAGCTAAAATATTATTTCCTTGGCCACAACGCTGTAGCTGTCACATTCACGTTAGTTTGGACTTGTTATGTTTTGTCATCACCTGCCTACATCACTCATTTGTTGTCATGGACACTAATCATGGTCAGCTGTGCACTCATCAGTCACCATCATTAACACCAGTATATATGTTCAGTTCTGTTTCAGTTCAGTGTCCGGCGTTGTCTCTGTTCAGTGTGTGTTGCTATCCATTTGCCTTCCTGTTAGATCTTTAGAGAATAAACCTTTTGAATTGAATCATATACAGTACGTCTTCATCTGTCTACCAGCAACCACCTGTGAAAGTAGCGCTCGTCATCGTTTACACCAGGGAAAAATTTAGATGGTCAGAAACCATTAAAGGAACAGTACAATAGGAAAATGTATTTATTTTTAAATGAGGATCTGAAAAGGAATTTGTTCTGAGGAGGCTGAGGGTCAAACTCTGTAGAGCATGCCAACGTATACCTCATATTCAAAACTTAAATATATACACTTCTTTAATTGATTGTCATTTACTATTTTTGCTGTAACCTTTAATTAAAATGACCAAGCATTAAATTAACTATTTAATTGCGTTAACTATATTGGGAAGATTTTATAAAAGCTACTGTAGGTTGACTACAATAGCCTAAAATAGTTATTTAGCTGTTGATTAACATTTAACTAGTCTACACTGGTGAATTAAAACAAAAAAGGAAGCCATTCAGATGTGTAAAATGTAATATATTTTGAAACATTCGCAAAAAGACCAGGAATATGTAATACAAAAGTAAACAGGGAAAAATTTGATTTCACATTGGCTTTAAGAGATGAAGGAAAGGAGAAGAAAACATAAAATGAAAGTCTGAGAGGGAGGAACAAAGGAAAGAGAAATGTCACTACACATTGCTGTAAATCAATACTGTGAGGCTGAATCAGATTTTGGGCAGGCCTTTAGAGACCAAACAACACTTGGATTAGACAAAGAGACTGAAAACAGATCTATCATCAATCCTTATTTTCCAGCAGGCGTATCAGCTGAGTTTTAAATGAGAATGCACAACAGGGTTGCTCTCCCCTAAAATCAGCTTTATAGAGAGCGCTGTAATTGCATACCACCGTATCAGCAGTGCTTGAGTGAGAACCGTAAGACAGAGGAATTTATCTTCTATTACGTTCTCTCCCTCTTGCAACATTTCTCCATTTTCTTTCATGCACGCCCTTCCTCTCCTTCTCAAATGCACACTGGCAGGCAACAGAGATCTGTGCAGGGCTATGCAGCTCTGGGCCTTCATCCCCCAAACACAACGAGAAATTAGCTTAAGTGAGAACTATTATAATTATCAGGTGATCATTAAGCGTAATTACTCCAGGCAGCTTGGGCTTCCCCCTGGGAGACTTGAAAAAGAGGGAAAGAAGACAGAGGAAGAAAGAAAGGCTCTGGAAGCGCTTTATGATACAGGCATGAGAATGAACGCCTAAAAGACTAATTTCCACAGTTTATAGTGTCCTCTAAGCTTGCTTTTGTCTCTGCCTGTAAATCTTCCAGCTGTTTCATTTTGAAACCAATTTTAAAGGACTCAACGTTCTCAACACTTATAAAAGTAAAGTGACATGACGCTTTGCCTACAGCATAGAGGCTCTGGCGTAGGTCCGACGCAGAAGTATAAATCAGCCTTTGGGCCATAACTGCCCCATAAGCCTGATGCTAAAGTCATGATAAAGGCAACAAGCTCCTTTTTAATGGTGGGTCCAACAAAACCACATTTAGTGGTGCGTGTAAGGGCAAACTTCACCATTACCATTGCATAATTTAAACATGTAGGAAACTAAAGCAACAACAGAACAACAACCTGAACAACCTGAAGGTAGCTTTCACATTGGCTTGGCAATGTCTTAGCAACTGCCTAGCAACACTGATTCATGCATGGGAAAGCATCATTCATATTTTTGTGGGCTTTTTTATTTGGGACAGTATATCACCTAGCAATGCCCTAGCAACCACCTTGCAACATCTTAGCAACAGCATAACAATGCCCTGACAACCACTCACATCAACCTAACATTTTGGAGGTGGCTTTTGATGGACATTTTGGTGGGGTTTTTTTTTTTTTTTTTTTGGCAGAAAATAACCACCTAGAAATGTCCAAGCAACGCTTTAGCAACAGCACAACAATTCCCAAGCAACTTCCTACAGTAACCTAGCACTGTGGAGGTAACATTTGCAAGGGTAAGCATCACTCACAATTTTGGTGGACTCTTTTGACTTGGACCAGTAAACAACAACCTAGCAATAATTTAGCAACATCACAACAACGCCCTTGCAACCCCCTTTTTCATGGGCAAGCTTCAGTCACATTTTGGTGGGATTTTTTTTATTTGGTCCAGGAAGTAACAACCTAGAAACCACACAAAACACCCTAGCAACCGTACAGCAAGCAGTTGAACTTCAACAGGAGCAACCAAGAACACTGTAGTAGAGTGGCAGTGTTCTGGAGTTCTGGAGGGGCAACCACTCAGAAAACACTAAAGTCTTGTTCTATTTTTTACTGTGTCAAACAAAGAGGGATTGACGTAGGATCTGGGCACTAGCAGAGGCACAAAGCGATGTGACAAATTGAACAGGGGAATACAGGCACACTGATCAAAAAGACAGCTTCTGAAATGACGCCAATAAAAAGATCGAAAACAAACGACAGGAGAGAGAAAAGGATCCAATCTACATTAGATAGCAGAGGTTGCAGTCACAATGCACTTGTCACTCGAAGAGGTTAACAAGCAAATGAAAAGGAGAGACACCCCTGTGTGTGTGAAGTTCAAATGGAATATTTAAGTCTGGAAATACGGCTGTATGGAACATGTGGCTTTGATTGGTATCCCAGATGCTGGTTATATAAACATTTCTTTTCAAAAGACAGTATTGAAAATGACCAGTCGTTCTTACAATGTTTGCCTTGTTAGACTTCCAATCCCACAACACTGATCTCTTCAAAGAAGCTCTAAATACCTGTGAGTAAGGCCTTGGATTCTTGTTAACCTGCCTGACCTTTTCCAGACTAGGCCAAATGACCTATCTGGCCAAACGGCCATATTCATGAAGAGTTGTATTAGCTTCAAACCGCTTTTTATTAAGCAATAATGGAGTTCACTGAGCTCCTGTGAACCTTTAATACCATCAGTTTTTTACACTGGCATCCACATTTACACATCGAAACAAACACTATATCAGAGGTTTATGGAGAGATGTTTGAACCCAGTGCATACTGTGCTCTGTCATGCAGTGAACTCTAGGACTTTATAGTCAATGTCCATAGGAAGCTATGTGACCAGTCAATCACAGGTAGCGTTTCATGTATGAGGGCACCACCTAAGGAAACTGGTTTCATACAGTCACCATAATGCCATTTAATGACTACAGTGCTTATGTCTCAGTAGAAAATCATAAGTTTCCATTTTATTGCCGCGAGAGTATGAAATAAGGCATATTCCACCGCTGTACATACCTATGTATAAATGTATAGGATAATGCAATGTACTGTAAGTCGCTTTGGATAAAAGCGTCTGCCAAATGCATGTAAATGTAAATGTAAATGTTCTCCTCCCCTGACATAGAGCGAGCAACTGATCCCCAGCACACTCTTACCTCTGAAGCGCTGAAGAAATATATTGAAGAAAGGGTTAGCTGTTCCGTCATCTCTCCACAAAGCGGTTGCCCAGTCTAAAGCCCTTCCAGTTAGAAACGAACAAACGAAAGATATCCTGCTTGAATCCGTAGGATACAAGGTAGGTTGCTGATTTACAAACAGAGAGCATTGTAACAGGAATCCCTTGCATTTCGCAAGGTCAACATCACATTTTTTGGGGAATGCTAGATGTGGGTTCACGCTGGTGGGAGGACTGGGCATGCTGTCAGCGGGAGAAGGCGCCGGAGCCGCCGTGGCCTCTGTAGGCGTAACGCGTAGGCCTTTTAGTGTTCGGACGAGTTCTTCAGTCAGGGGGGATAGGCGATTGAGCTGATGCTGATGCATCGCGAGCTGGTGGTCTTGTGCTAACAGTTAGGAGGACAACTGCATGATAGCTGCTGGATCGCTGAGAGGCGAAGTCTTCTGTAACGAGGAGTCAGCGGTGTGAGAATCCATCTGCAGCTTTATTTTGGTCAGAGTCAAACAATACCGGGTTGAGACACAGCAGGGGTAATGGAGAAGGCAATACAGAATCGTAAACAGGGACAGGCTTAGGTTGAGGCAGGCAGAAAAAATACACAGTTCAAAAGGACATACAAGAGGTCTGGGCAGGTGGCTGACAACCACAATCCAATAGACAGGCGATGATCGAGCCGGGCAGCAGAGAATCAAACAATAGGAAACAGTCCAAGATCAAAAACAGAATTACAGTCCACAGTAGAAACGCTAAGAATTGACAATCTTAGAAAATCAAGACTTCACAATGGTGGGGTGTGTGTGGTGTGCTTAAATAGTGTGTGTGTGTGTGTGTGTGTGTGTGTGATGAACTGCAGGTGCATGCGCAATCAGTCCCAGGTCTGAGGACCTATGGGAATTGTAGTCCGAATAGCAACAGTCAATATTCTGGTGAGGGCTCCCTCTGGTGATTTGGAGGAAGTGGAGAGGAAGCCTCACCTGTAACACTTAGACATGACGTCATGTTAAAATTGCTTTGACTGCTTTGATAAAAAGACCCTCGTAGCAACTGTAAAGTGTGCTAGTGGAAGCTTTTTTGGTTTTGGGTTACTTTCTGCCTCAGGGCCTGTCAGCTTGGCATCACAGGGTAAACCATGAATCCCACATTGTACCAGAGGACTAGACCATGTGGGACCATCTGTCAAAATGCAAAAGCTGAAATGTAGACATGTACAAAGCAGATCTTGCAATAAAATGACTCAAACCCCCTCAAGCAAAACCACAAAAATAGTCCAAAAAAAAGAAGAAATTTTGGGATATCGATTGGAAAAGCAAAATCCAAGACCTTATATTAAGTGGTGAGGGACTTGAAACAGAATGTACAAGCAAAAAACACACAGTCAAAGGCTCTGCATGGAATATAAAGCAACCATTGTTAATGTAAGACACATATACACCTTAAACACCTACAACAAGTGACTTCTGCCATAAGTAACTCTTGCTTCTTTTTGAATCCTAACTTTTGTTCAGGGTGAACTAAGTGTGCATTTATCCTCTTTGAAAAGTTTTACACCTAAAGAAATCAAAGGCTTTTTTGAAAAATATGTTAAAAATGATAGACTTATATGAGATGAAGAATTATCCAGTCATAAAAGTGACCTAGAAAAGATTGGAGTGGTGCCATGTTAAGATCAAATTAACAGCAGATAACTACAGTTGTGGTCAGAATTAATGGCACCCCTGGTAAATATGATCAAAAATGGCTGTAAAAAATAAATCTGCATTGTTTATCCTTTTGATCTTTCCTTCCAAAAATTTGCAAAAATCTACACTTTCATTGAAGTAAAATAATTGAATGTGGGGGAGAAATCACATTATGAAATAAATGTTTTTCTCCAAAACACGTTGGCCACAATTATTGGCACCCCTAGATTTTTTTTACGAGTAAGATATCTCTGAAGTATATTCCCATTAATATTTAATTTTTTTTAGCACACCAGGGTGACTAGGAACATGAAATTGTCTAGCTATGACTTCTTGTTTCACAGGAGTTTAAATATGAGGAAACACAAAGGCCAAATTCCCTCAAAGGGATACTTCAGGATTTAGCATTAAGCTTTGTATTAGTAGAAAACCTGTAGTATTTTCGAATTACCGTGCTTTCCTCCCTCATATCCCCCTGAGATGAGAGATTTATGTATTTTTTGTCTGGAATAAATCCTCCGATGACGCAAAAATCGCAATTTTGCGTCATCGGAGGATTTTTTGGCCAGAGGCTAAAGACTACAGCCAGTAGTTCCGCATGTTTTCAACCCACCCATAGGAGGTGGGATCTCACTCACAGAATGTACACATAGTTCAGCCGTCTTTCTTTGGAAGCTAAGCTAACAGGCTCTTGCTCTGTGGAGAAAGCTGAGTAGTAGGAGAAAGCTGAGTAGTAGGGGTTACCATCCTCTTTTTCCCGGACATGTCTGGCCGTCGAGATCGTCCAAAATGTCCGGGATTCGGCTTTTGCTTTCTGCAGTCGCCATTCATTGTTTACATGCACACCTTTTGTTTCAATCTAACTGAATTCATTCCGATTGGTGAATCTGAATGTAGTGTTTACATGAACGCTGAACAAGTGATCGGTTGATTTGCGTTTTAATATTGCTAAGAAAATTCCAGCTCCGCTGTGAGAGATACGAGACCGGTGCGTCTCAGTAATCACGTCACTGGCCTCGCGCCGTTCTCCTGCGGCCCTCAGCCTCGTCTTGCTTGCCACAGTAAACATAATAAATGCCGACTGTAGAACGCAAAAGCCGAATCACGGACATTTTGGGCGATCTCGAAATCCCGGTCAAACTCTTCACGGAGACTCACTAGTAGCCTAGCCTTGTTGTTTTCAACTGCGCTCTCTTACCGGTAGGCGTGGCTTGGGAGTGGCCTTGTAGAGCAGCGAAGCAAGTGCATTCTGGGAGTAGTTGTCTTTCATCCACATGAGCCAAAAATACTTTTTCTGGCTTTTCTCAGTCTAGAAAGCTCCAAATTCAAAAATAATTTCACATTTCTTCTACATAAATGACCTATTTTAAATACACATTCATCTTTCCAGAGGTGAAGTATCCCTTTAATCATCCATCACAATGAGTAAAACCAGAGAATATAGTTCTGATGTGGATCAAAAGATTGTTGAGCATCACAAAATAGAAAATGACTGTAAGAAAATAGCTAAAGAATTGAAAATCCCCATTTTGATCATCAGGGCAATAATTAAGAAGTTCCAATCAACTAAAGATGTTACGAATCTGCCAGGAAGAGTACGTGTGTCTATATTGTCTTAATGTACGGTGAGGAGGAAAGTTTGAGTGGCCAAAGACTCTCCAAGGATCACAGATGGAGAATTGCAGAGATTAGTTGAGTCTTGGGGTCAGAAGCCTACCCCACAAAAATAAAAAAAATAAAAAAATAATAATAATATTCAAACAACCCCTAGATCCCCACATGTTGTTTGTGAGGGTTTCAAGAAAAATCTTCCTCGCTCATCCAAAAACAAACTTCAGCAAATTCAGTTGTCAGACACGACTGGATCTTTAAACAGCACAGGGTTCTGTGGTCAGATGAAATCTGATTGTACCCCATGTGTACAATTTAATATACCGTTGGATCTTTAATGTTGTGGGGATATTTTTCTGCTGTGGGTCCTGGACATCTTGTTCAGATACATGGCATTGTGGATTCTATAAAATATCAACAGATAAAAAATCTCTTCTGCTAGAAATCTTATAATGGGCCGTGGTTGGATCTTCCATCAGGACAATGATCCAAAAAAAAAAAAAAAAAAATCAACACAAAAATGTGTCAATGAGCACAAAATGAAGCTTCTGCCATGGCTGTCCCAGTTCCCTGACCTGAACCCTATAGAAAATGACAGGGTTGAACTGAAGAGGAGAAGCACCAACATGGAGCTGGGAATCTGCAGGATCTGTTCTATGATCTCGTTAGGTGTTCTCCAAACTCATCAGGCATTATAGGAGAAAACTCAGAGCTGTTATCTTGGCAAAAGGAGATTGCATAAAGTATTTATTAAAAGAGTGCCAAAATTTGTGGCCAACGTGTTTTGGAGAAAAACATCAATTTTATAATGTGATTTCCCCCGCATTTTCAATTCTTTTACTTCAATGAAAGACTAGATTTTTGCACATTTTTGAATGAAAGATCAAAAGGTAAACAATGCAGATTTATATTTTACAGCCATTTTTGATTATATTTACCAGTGGTGCCATTCATTCTGACCACAACTGTACTTACTATATTAAAGTTCACAGCATCATTGAACATTTTCAAAGGCCAAATCATGAGTGACAATTACACTCACAATGGCATCGGAAACTGAAACTTTTCACTTTTGCATGACACTGCATCTGGTGTCTTGTCTGTATAAAGCCAAAGACCAATGTTGTATCAGCAAGTGAAAAGTATAATAATAAATTAAGAATTACCATTAAGAATAAATATCCAAATATGTATATATATATATATATATATATATATATATATATATATATATTATTATTTTTTATTCAAACCTTAGTCCCAAAAGGTTGGAGAGTCGGACGTTTGATTCTCAATACTAGCAGGAAATGACTGAGGTGCCCTTGAGCAAGGCACCTAACCCCCAATTGACCTATCGCTAAGCCCCACCCCCCTTAGTTACTGTTGCGCACTCGGACAAACAAACAGAGTTACCAACTGTCTTACAATGACAGCTGTCAGTGTGAAAACCTTGTCCCAAGATGTTTTTGATCAATTTTGGACACAGAAGGACCACCTCTTGTCGAGGGGCATTCATGTGGGACTTAAATATGCCATCGAGGGTTATATAAAAGATTTTAAAATAAACATGAACAATAAACACACCAGAAAATTAACGTTTTCGTCTTTATTGGGATTGGGGTTGAATCCTTATAGAACCAGTGTACTACGCACACATCAGTGATAAATTAACCGGGCTTCAGTCGCAGATAATTGGTCCGTTCACGCAAATATTATCTTTTGAAACGCGCTGGTGAACACGCGCACATTACGGTGATTCAAAACATGAATACCCATGCCCATCCTCTCGGGATACCGGGAATCAGTGTTACAAGTGAACAGCTGTCAGTTCATTACACAACAGATTCGTTGGTATATTGTCCATTACCATCGTTGGTATATTGTCCATTACCATTGTTGGCATTGTTTATTTTTCTTACATTGTTGGTATAAACTGTTGTTATAATAAATACTTGTTACTTGTGGTAACGCCACCATGATATAACATTGTAAATAATCCGTGAGCAAAGTAATAATGAAACTCAATGTATTAATCACTAAATGGGGAATGGGGGTGGGATTAAATAAGTTGTCTTCTTCCCACTCCCTTTCAGGCAGAATTCGATTGTCATATTTAAATACTGTATATTCTGTTTTTGCACTATATGACTTTATATTTTGTTTACCTTGTACTTTTCTGTGTCATTGCCTGAAATAAACGAATAAACAAACAAAACAAAACAAGTACCCCATTTTTGTAGCATAAACACCATCAAAACGATGAAAGCATCGGATCTTCCAATGTTTCTCTATGGCACTGAAAGCTACTCAACTGCCATTGGCTCATCTGCGTTCGAGGGGAGGGGCTCACTGATAGGTCAATTGCTCCCCGGGCACCACAGCAAAATGGCTGCCCACTGCTCCGTGTGTGTGACACAGTTTTCAGTGTGTGTGTTCACTACTCACTACTCCTAATGTGTTTGTACTAACTTGGATGGGTTAAATGCAGAGGACAAATTTCGAGTATGGGTTGCCATACTTGGCCTTCACGTCACTTCACTTCACTTCAAATTGATTGATCTTAAATGTGAAAAAATTACAAAAAGTAATGGGTTTAAAAAAATGTTTTAGCTTGGATACGAGAACGGCTTCTTCTCAACCACCATGTCTACTGAAATATTCAGTGAATTTTATTAAGTTTTCATGCACATGTAATTTTCGTCTCTTTAATCATTTTTTGAGTGTGCATGAGGGCTGAGGAAAAAAAGATAGTGAGCTAAAAACAACTCAAGCTTCGGTTCTCTGGCTTTGGCAAAATGATTACAGCTCTGGAGTGTTTGAACCCAGGAAAAACAGTGTTTTACCTGGCACCTGTGCTACTCTCCAAATGGAGCGAGAACACTGATCACAGAGTCGTTCATCATTTCAGAATTGAGCAGAAGCAACCATGCATACGGACTACATCTGCTGTCCACACTCACTCTAAGTTACCCTTTATTATCTGTACCTTACAGTTTTCAAGGGAAAGTAAATCATAAAATGACTTTTATTTTGCTCACCTTGCAGTTGCTCAATGAGGGTCCATGCCATTCTGGAGCCCTGGGCGTCAAACACCACATGACCCTGAGAGAGAACGAAAAACTTTGTATAGCTCTGTGTATACTTCCCTCTTAAATTGTTTGTTAGCATCAGTGTTATTTTAGTATTATTTATATGCTATTATGGTATTTTTTTATATATTAAATTAGCTTTTATTTTTGTATTTTCAGTTTTCATTTCATTTTAACCCCCTAAATGTGTAAAACCTGACATATGAAATAATAGTCATAAAATAAAAGTCATCTTTTTTAAACGTTTACTGAACCTTTAGACAAAATATTTAAAAAAATCTAAGAAGAAAAAAAACATTTTGCATGTGTTTTTTGTGTGTTCAGTATCATATTTGATATTTCATGCTTTTATGGCTCATACAGTACTAGGAGAATATGGAGCTTATATTTGAGGAGAAAAAAGGCCCAAACTGAGCAAAAATACAATTTGGTGCAATTTTGGAACTGTATTTATACAGTTTGACCAAAAATTAAGATGAAAGGTGGTAATGTAAATCAGTGAGATCTCTATAACTGTATAGAATACTACTTACATAAAATCATATAAACGTCTCAGTTACATATGGTAACCCTCGTTCCCTGAAGGAGGGAACAGAGACGTACGTCGTGACCGACAGATAGGAATCTCGCCAGAGGCCAATCTACTTCGAGTGAAACTAAACAAGCCAATGCACATTGGCATGCAATCATTTGCATCAGCTGTTCAGCCACGCAGCACGGGTATATAATGAGCAGCAGGTGTGATTGCACTTCAGTTTTTTTGCTGAGGAGCCACGCCTGACAAGCTGACCGCCCCGGCAGGCAACAGCAGATGTGGCGACGGGACGTACGTCTCGGTTCCCTCCTTCAAGGAACGAGGGTTACCATATGTAACCGAGACATTCCCTTATCAGTCGGTCACTCTTGGCGTACGTCGTGATTGACGGCTAGGAATCCCTACCAAAGCGCCACAGCTGCTGCACCCCATTCAGCGCCCTGTGTAAGCCTCTACCCCTTCTTGCCTGGAAGGACGAAAGAAGAGGGCTTACACAGAGTGTATCTGTCACTATTTTTCCGAGATAACCCATACAGTGAGATTATTGGATAACACTGGGAAAGCGTGCTCTTTCTATGAGAAGGGGAACGCTGCGGAAGCCACATTCTTTGGAGGACTTATGTGGAAAAATACATATGGACTAGCCCGAAGGTTGTACTGCATATGAATATTGGGTGACTTAGCCCAAGGGAAAGACACAGGCTTCGATTAGGAGCACCCGTGGAAGGATACACATATGGGATCCCCGTAGGGTCACACATATGGAACCCAGCCTAAACCCGGTTCTCAAAGATTCAACGGATAAAGGCCTGGCACCGGACGCCCCGCCATGTCCGGGTCGAGGGTGTTGGAGGACTTACAGGTTTTTCACTCTGGAAAAATAAGGAGCACAGTAGGGCGACAGAGCCGGGCCTCTCAGTGCTTCTACCTGTTTAGGATGAGAACATGGGAGGAGACTGGCTCTACACATAGGCTATAAAATCTAGCGAACGTGTTAGGTGTCGGCCAGCCCGCAGCTCTACAGATATCTGTTAGCGAGGAGCCACGTGTCAGCGCCAAGGAGTGTGCCAGGGTTTAACCGTCACACCCCCCTAAGGAACCTGACGACCAGGTCGTGCTTTCCAACTGATTTGCCATCTATGTGGTCGTGATATGCTGAAATAGCGGCAGCATGTACTTTGAGGGTGGAGGGAGGCAGCCTTCGCTCCAACCCTTGCTGCAAGTAGGAAAGCACGGACCCTATCGAACATCTTCGGGGGTTCTCTCGGCAAGAAGTACACCACTCGACGAACAGGTTCCACTTCAAGGTGTACGCATGTCTCGTAGACGGCTCCGCGTCCCGTCTAGGGACCAGACATGGAGTTTCCAGAGGTCTGGACGTGGGTGCCATAGGATGCCCCGTCTCTGAGACAGAAGGTCCTTCCTCAGAGGAATGGGCCAGGGAGGGACTGTCACGAGGAGCATGAGTTCTGGGAACCAGGTCTGGGTGGGTCAATAGGGAGCCACCAGAAGGACCTGCTCCTCATCCTCCCTGACTTTGCACAGTGTCTGCGCAAGTAGGCTCACTGGGGGAAACACATATTTGCGGAGGCCCCGGGCCAGCTGTGTGCCAGTGCATCCGTGCCGGGTGTTCCCTCGGTCAGGGAGTAAAACAGCTGGCAGTGGGAGGTCTCTGAGGAGGCGAACAGGTCTACCTGAGCCTCCCCGAACTCTCTCCAGATCAGCTGAACCGCCTGGGGGTGGAGTCGCCATTCTCCCGGGAACACAGCTCGTGATAGCTCGTCGGCCACACGGTTGAGCACACCGGGGACATACATGGCTCGAAGCAACCTCAGATGCTTCTGACTCCAGAGGAGTAGATGGCGGGTGAGTTGCGACATGCGACGGGAGTGTAGACCACCTTGTTGGTTGATGTATGCAATGGTCGCAGTGTTGTCTGTACGGACCAGCACGTCTCTGCCCTGTGGCAGCCTCGTTAAGCGGCTCAGAGTGAGACGTACTGCTAGCAACTTGAGGCAGTTGATGTGCCAATGCAGTTGGGGGCCCGTCCAAACACCTGACACTGCATGCCCATTGTACCTGGCACCCCAGCCAGTGGCAGAGGCATCTGTGAACACCACAGCATGCCTGGACACCTGTTCCAAGGGGTCTGACCATGGGCTGAAGGTCTGGCGGCATGCCGGTGTGATTGTCACCCGGTGAGTGCCGTGATACCACGCCCATCTCGGGACTCGGCCGTGAAGCCAGCGCTGAAGTGGTCTCATATGGAGCAGCCCGCGCGGAGTTACCGCTGCTGCTGCTGCCATATGTCCCAGGAGCCTCTGAAAAAATTTCAGTGGGATCGCCGTCCTGCCCTTGAACATGTTCAAGCAGGTTCAGCACCCACTGAGCGCGTTGCTCTGTGAGGCGCGCTGTCTGTGCGACCGAATCCAACTCCATATCGAGAAAAGAGATCCTCTGCATGGGGGCGAGTTTGCTCTTTTCCCAGTTGACCTGAGGACCCAATTGGCTGAGGTGCCTGAGCACGAGGTCTCTGTGTTCGCATAACTGATCTCTGTGCTAATATGAGCCAGTCGTCGAGATAGTTGAGGATGCAAACGCCCTGTTCTCTCATGGGAACAAGGGCCCCCTCTGTGACTTTCGTGAAGACACAGGCAGACAGGGACAGCCCGAAGGGCAGGACCTTGTACTGATATACTTAACCCTCGAACGCACAGCGCAGAAACGGCCTGTGTCGAGGAAGAATCGAAACATGAAAGTACGCGTCCTTCAGGTCGATCGCTGCAAACCAATTTTGGGGATGGATGCATTCGAAAATGCGTTTCTGCGTGAGCATTTTTAACGGTAGTTTGTGGTGGCTCCAATTCAAAACTTGCAGGTCCAAGATCGGTCGTAACCCACCACCTTTCTTGGGTAAAATGAAGTAGGGACTGAAGTAGGGCATATTATTTAATGCAACACAATGATGTTTGAGAGATGTACTTTAAACTTTCCTCAAAAGCATGTTGTATAATATTTGATATAGTATTCCTACGGTTATTTTATAAAAATCAATAAAGATTTCACAGCAAAAAGACATGTCTACAACAACCTAAGAATAATACTAAAAGGCCTTTTACTTGCTAAAAAAGTCATAAGATCACAATTCATGTAGTAGATTGTGGTCAACAGTTTTAATCATGTTGATAATTTAGAGGCCACAGAAATGGGCATATCAGATGTGATACAGTATCTATAGGGTTAAGTTTTAGTACTTTTACATTTACATTTATTCATTTAGCTGACGCTTTTATCCAAAGCGACTTACAAATGCTAATTATGTCAGAGGTCGCACGCCTCTGGAGCAACTAGGGGTTAAGTGTCTTGCTCAGGGACACAATGGTGTCTCACAGTGGATTCGAACCCGGGTCTCTCACACCAAAGGCATGTGTCTTATCCATTGCGCCACTTTTAAGTTCTTCATCTTCTTAAGTTGTTTATTTTATGTCTACTTTATTTTAATTTATTATTATTATTATTCGTTATTTTTTTATTAACAATAACAACACTGGTTAGTATTTGGGTTTTTGCTGTGGTATCACAATTGCATATGACATTAAATTTAACTGCCACTGACTACTGAACCTTTGGTATCATGACGACTTTTAATACCTTCATATCCAATTATTATTTAGCCAGTGCTGTCACTCACCGAAACCCCCTCGAAGGAGCTAGTGTTGAGGGCTCTGTAGATCTCTGCCGTGATGTCCTTGTTATTGTAATTAAAGTCTTCCAATCTGCGGCCTTTTGCCTTCAAGGGACCCACTGTCTTATTGAGCGCCAGAGCCAGGGCCCATACTGCATCATACGCCAGAGGAGCTTCCTGAAACCCTCCAGTTTCCTCTGGATTCTTCCCACCCAGCTTGGACATCAGCTGCGCTAGGAACTCCTGTGAGGTCTGGATCAAAAGAGCGGACATACGGTCTCATCTGGCATGCATAAGGATGCGTACAAACATGGCAAAAATGTAGTGCACTAACAAGGGCTTATGCTTGATGGATTTTAAGCATGACATCATTGTCACTATAAAAGCACTGAATTGAAAAAAGGGTCAGGCTTCCGGCAGCGAGAAAGCGAGAAAGAGAGGTCAAGGTAAGTTACAGTACAGTTCATCACCATGGGAGTGCATCATATAGACGGAGGTACTTTTCTCCTGGGTGTGAAATCTTCATTCACACACACCACGACCTGAGGCGCCAAAAATAAACTCCCGCTTTCACATACACTCTGAAGATGTTCCATGTCATTAAGGGGATACTGGGAAAAGAAATAGAGTTGGCGCACTCTTATCATGGCGGCATACAGAAAAACTATTTCCTTGACATTTTTCACACCTTATAGAAACAGCTGAGGCACCTTCCTTTCAAACAGGTGCATTTTAGGAAATGAGCCAAGCTGCAGATGGGCATCTGGTGATTGCTTGATGCAAATGGACAGTGGAGAACAGCGTGTGTGTGGATAGAAACTACGGCATAAAGATGCATTTCAGCTGTCTTGAAATTACAGCCTCAAAGTGAGGGACAGTAAAGCAAGGATGAGGGGAACAAATTATGGTGAAGTTGAGGCAATCTAGCATGGGCATTTTATCACAAATTATCCTGTCCAACATGACTGTCTTTTTACGTCAGATTTAAAGCATAGGTGTCTGGATACGTGCCCAGATTGCGCCGGATCCAGGAAAACAGCAGGGACATATGCATGCGAGCCAATTCCCAGCACAGAGCACCGGAGTTGGGTGGGCTCCAGACAGCACCCCCCTGGAGCTCACACCTGTCCATCCAGCGCTCCCAGGGGTACAACAGTTGGACCTGAATGCTCTGACCCCTACGGGACTCTTCGGATTTACAGATCTGAGAATAGCTAAAGTTATAACGGTAGGTTAGGGGCTATTCCCAGTGGGAAAATGTTATCTAACTTGGTTATCTAAACAGAATGAAGCTTGTCTACGCCACACTAATCTGAGGATGATGTCATTGTAAACAGTGCAGCATATGGGAACACGCAGGACACTGTTGGTTGATTTTTATGGATTTTTCAATGGTAGATGAGGACATTTAAAGAGCAGGATGGCTGATGGCCAACAGATACAGTCAGAACAGAATTCATTGATGCCAAATAAGATCTACAGAAAATGTATTCTACACTAATAAAGATTTTACAAAGAAAATTCAAGTTGCTGAAGTGTTTTGTGGTTATTAGCATGTTGCTATGCCAGCCCATTCTCATCCCAAGGCGTCATATACTGACGCTTTTGACATTTCATCTACATCGAACGCACATGGCACCCTTTAGCGTCAATATGAGACGCAGATAGACATGGGCCAGAAGGCGCCTCCTAGCAGTCTAACCCTAACCCTACCCCAGACCTAAACCTACCCATAACCGAACAAAGCTCTGTGCGTCTCATATTGATGCTAAAGGGTGCCATGTGCGTTCGATGTAGACGAAATGTCAAAAGCGTCAGTATATGAAGCCCTAGGATGAGAATGCGTTAGCTATGCGGTTGCAGATATGGCTTATGTTTCTCCATCAGTGTAAGCCTATGGACCCCATCCAGCGCCAATCTGCCATGGCCCTTTACCTTTTAAAGGGAATGGGGGATGAGACTCTGATTGGTTTATTGTATGTTACACCCGAAACATACCCATACCCATTAAGAGAATAGGGACAACCTTTTTAGACCATGTGCCGGGCACGCCAACCTTTTTTCCTGTCGGTAAACTAGCAAAGGGGGATTCGGACACGCCCTAAGTGCACTTGCGCTGTGCGCTATAGACCATGCGCTTAGATCGTTAAAATAGGGCCCTTTAAGTCTGATTGCTTCAAAAAGTAATGTTTCATGATTTGAGAATACCATTCAAGCCCACAGCACAAATGTGCCAAGGTCTGGGCCTAGCCACAGGACACAAACTAAGCAATTCTTATATTTAGGATCAATGAGAGTCAGGAAATAAAACATTATTCAGGCCCACTTACCAGGTTAGAGGCCCCTCGCACCGTCTCTGGATTGAGCATGACTATCTCAGTGGTCACATGCCCCTCCACAGCTTCTGTCATCTGTTCCACAGTGCAGTTGATGGATGGGTCTTTGATCTTGAACCAGTTGTCAGCGTACCAGCCAATCAGAAACCACACATACTTTTTCCCATACAGTTTCTCCTTATAGACCTGCAGTTGGGTTGTGTGAAACAGGTCGGGTTAAGGAACGACTTGAATGAAAAGAATGAAAAATGAACAGAAACTCCATGTTTCCCCTTTGACATTGACATAGATTAATCATGATCAGCTGGATGGCTGATTACCGACCTCACAAAAAACGTTCCTGGCTTCCGTTTCGTAAAACAGTCCCACAATGATGCGCGCATCTTGCCGCTGTAGGAGCAGAGCAAGAATTGATGATTAGAACAAAGAAATGAATGCAACAAATTTGCAAAAGTCAGTGAATTAGTATGGTCCCCTTAGTATTTGAGAGTGCTACTATGCATAACACTGCAGTAATTTTGGTTTGGACAAGCAGTCCAATCAGTGCTACTTTCCCCTCTCAGCAGTGTGCAATTCCAGGTTACCATGGTTCCTCTGGTGGTACTCCATTAATCTTGTGCACCAAAACTAGGGCGGCACACATGGCAGGCCTTTGCTAAACAGGCAGCCAGGGGCCCAGGCGTCACTGGAGAGAGCAGGATGGGGAAGCGGTAGGGCTGGAGGGGGGACAGATCATCTGACCAATGTTCCAATTAAAATGATTCTCCTCAAGAATAAGATCAGATTCCCACACTGTTGTATTTTTCTCCCGGACTCAAATGATGTCCTTTGGCGTGACAGTCCCAGAGCTAGCCAATCACAATAAAGGTGCATGTTCCTGTGTTTATATCTGGAAGTGTTTATGGGGGAAACCAAAAAAAAAAAAAAAAAAAATCTATTTTTAGGGCAATAAAAAAATTTGTTGTGATATTATTTATATAACATGACACATTTTCCCCCAAATCCCCATTACCATGGTACAAAACAATAATAAGGTAATGTAAAACAAAATTGTTATAGTAGTATTTGCTGTGTAGATTTAAATAAAAAAAGAAATAAAATCACTATATGACAATATATTAGGTTATTCTTAACAAATAATAATGAGAATAGGTTTTTGTTAATGTTTTGTTTGTTTACATATTTATTAATTGAATTGAACTTAAAATATAAAGAAAATATAAGTTACATTGTGTTTAAGAAGGTGGGATTAATTGTTTTATTGGGGAAATACATTTTGTCAATATTGGAAAAGCACAATAAATATTTTTCTTATTCGTTGTATTATGTTTATTATTTAGTATTTCTTACTAAAATGTAATACAAAAAAATGAATGGAAATTACAACAACAAAAAAAGTGCAAAAATGAAGCATTAAAGTTAATGCGTCAATATAATTTCTTGTATTTTTTCCATCTGATTTTGGGTTGAGATGTGACCTGGTGTTTTAGTGAGATTTAGTGAGATTTTTAAAGACTTTGAGTCTATGTGTGTTTTGCATCTGTTTTGCATCTAATCATAGGATGCTGTTGAGGAGGGTGCTGATCTGATTTCTCTACCGTGGCACTGACGGGAACACCTGTACTTTGCCATGGCAGCGAGGTCATAAATTAAATGAGTGAAAGTGAAAGCACCTTGAGGTTCTTGACGGCCACAGCAGGATCCGTGAGGAAACTTTGCCTCACACTGATCTCAATGCCTGCCTCCTTCACCCTCTGCTCTAGATCATCCAGAGTCTGAGAGAGAGAAAAATTAAAGGAGAATTGAGAAAGAGAGGGAGGGAAAGTAAAGAGCATGGAGACAAGAAAAACATTCGCAGATGAGTGAGGGAGGTGATGTCGGGTAGAAAAATCAAGAGATGGGAGAGAATATTATTGTGGCAGAAAGGCAGAGATAAGACAGCAATGGAGAAAGAAAACGAGGAAAAAAAGAAAATTAGAAAGAGACTGGCAGATTTTATTTCTTTTGTTGGGATTTGTTTACTGTCCTGCGTGTACCAATAAAACAAGCGTGTAAATTTTAATACAGTCTGTATAACCTCAGGCTGCAGAGTGCAGGAGGAAACAAAGGAATAGAGCCATGCCTACATCAGCTACAGCCCACAATCCCAGATGTTATCTTATACAGCACACAAGTACACTTTACCTACATAGCATACAAAAATACATGCTATACCCTGAAGTAAACGATGTGCTTCTGAAACTCTCAATTACATAAACACAGCCTGTCTGAGTTGCACAACTCAGATACCAGGCATCAGGCATTCGCTGCATATTGTTTTACAAGTTCCAGGGACAAGGACAAGGTTTCTGTCCACACTAGAAGAAAAACACTGTATAATTTGATACAATCTAGCCAAGATGACAGCATAGATCAAAATAGACCCTTTTTACTTTCTTTTAAAAGAATGTTCCTTGTATCTCATTGTGCACAATTTATTCAATCACATTGCTTCAAAATAAGGCAGTTTCAATGTGAAGTGGGTTTTAATTTTATTCAAAAAGCATTTTTTGTTTATTCAGAATTATTCGATTAGATTCAATACTAATTTGTTTAATTTGATTTAAATATAATTTGAATCAATCACAAAATGATTTGATTTCATTAACAAACATTTAATTTAGTATTTTTGAATATGCATGTATAGGATTCTTTAAAAACTTATCTTAGTAGAACCATCTCCATTTATTGCATTGTTTGGTGTGGCCCATGAAAATATTGGTCTTCTGTTCTCTTTTGGCTAGAAGACTGATACTGATTAAATGGAAAGACCCTTTGCCACCTACATTTAATCAATGGATAAGAGAAGTTATGTACCATCTTAAGCTGGAGAAAATTAGGTATACAGTCAGAGGGTCTACTGGGGCATTTTATAATATCTGGCAACCTTTTCTAAATTTTGTGGAGGGAATGAAAGCAGACAATATGACATTGTAAAAGAAAGAGGGAGGGGAATATTATTCATACTTACTTTATGTTGTTTATTTATTTATTGTTACTATCTCTTTATGGACGCCTGATCATGTATAGTATCTTTATGTTTATGTCTGGTATTTGAGGGATGGGGAGTTGAGTTTTGTATATCTTTGTTCTTTCTGTATAATTTGAAAACAATAAAAAAAACTTATCTTAAAGCATCTTAGTGAGGAAAAATAAGGCAATCTACTTCAGACTGTTTGGTGCACCAAAAGCTCAAGGACACATGATAATAAATAAGAGAAGCAATATAGATGACTCAATTATTTTAAACTTAAATGTTTTCTGCACAAAAAGTCACCAACTAAACAATAATACAAGTAAAATGTAGATAATAGAATTTAAAGAAAATTATGCAGTCAAGTTTTCATGCAATGAAAGCATTTTATTTCAGTTGAGGTCGTGTAAATGAGATGCAAATTGATTTTTTAATGAGAAACAGTGTGAATCGTTACATACCGTATGTATTACAATTCTCTACATTTGTGAATAAACTCACTTAATTAATGCATAGTTTCTTGGGGGAACACAATAGTTTTGTGTTCAATACTAGTGCAAATAGTTTGTAAAAGAATTTCATTGCACTGAAATATAATTTTTCTTTCCATCTCAGAATTGTATCCATTACCATACAGGGTCCCTTAGACCTGTATGGTCTCTGTAGTTAACCTACATGCCATTTTTAAAGAATGTTTTCATAATTCAAGCTCCGAAAAAACTTTCCTTTTTTGCTGATATAAATAAGACTGCTTATGTTTTGACCAAAGAGTGCCACACTATTGACTGCAAACTATTGACATGAATTCCGAATATTCTGGTTCACTTGGAAATACACTTTTACAATTAAAATGGGTCACATTATATAAGTTAACTTGGTTGTGAATATCATTTAATGCTTTAATAAGACTTTGATGTATAACAATGCAGAGCAGGATTATGGACCAATAGGATTTCACAGTGGGTGGGGCTACTTAGGACAATATACAATAAACAAGCAACAATCATCACTTGTAGCAGCTGATTAGGACACCTCCTCCTAAATACTGATCAAAGTATGGAAAATCTTTTCTGTTTGGCTTCTGTTGTGCAATAGTCTGCAAGCTTATCATTGAATAATTATTGCTTTTAAACATCTTTAAACATCTCACTCACAGATGTGAAGACCTCGGTGGTCTGCTGGATGGTGGCGATCTTGGTCCACTTCCACTTCTGGAAGAGCTGCACGCGGGTGGGGTTGTGCAATGTGGCTGAGGGGTGCGTGCGGAAGAAGGTGGGGAAACGCTGACGGTTGGAGAGAGCTGGTGAACTGGATCCATAGGACAGCTGCAAGCAAATGAGAAATGCGTAAGAGAAAGACATACACACACTTTACAGACACTGAGACTTTTGAAGGAAAATTAGAAACAAGCGAGTCAAGAAAACTGTGCGATAAAATCACCCGCAGGAAAACCAGTGCCCAAGGGGCTAAATTATCTCCTGCACAGTTCACTCGGAACAGCTTTAGTTAACATTGGGGACTATAGTGTGTGAGACAGGCGTGCAAAGCTGTGATAAAAAAATTAAATGCAAAACAGAGGTGTAAAATAAAACATTTCCTGTTTTAAGTGCAGCACCGACATCAGTCAAAAACCGATGACAGCAGAGGGTTTTTTAGCTATTTTGCCAATAACTCAATGTCATTCCCAAATGCAGCGAGATGTCGTTGAGTGACAGGGCTGCTGAGGGGGTGGAAAAAGGGAGGGTTTCAAGGCCAGCGGGGGGATATATAGGTCAAAACTCATATGTGAAGAGAAAAAGCTCTCAACAGATATAAAAATAGAGCAGAGCATGAAAAATAAAGAGACTGATTTTCAAACAGAAAAAAGAAAAGAAAAAGAAGATGAGGCATTGAGAGTGCACTTCAAAGACGTGCCAAAAGCGAAATAAAATTACATAAATATCTGATCCAAATTGTCTGGAAGCCATTTCACTGATTTCGGGTATTTGTACAAAGTGCTGCATGTTCTGAAATGGGACATTTAGGTAGCTCATCTTAACTGTGGTATTACACTTTCAGAGATCAGACCTGCAGGAGAGTTCGGTTTGTGATGCACAGAGTCATACTGAAGCCATCAATACCAAATGCAGGGGACTAGAGGTATGTTCCCTCCTTTAATGCAATCGATCCTGCCTCCTGATGAGTACATTCAATGTGTACACATCCTGTCTGATTGGCCTCAGAGAGACTGACAAACATAACTAAATGAATTGCTGTGGACTGTAAGTCAGTGATTGGCTTATGTTCAGTAATATGAAATTAAACAAACAATACATTTACTTCTTTCATCTTCAACAATTATGTAATGTCTTTGAATGTCTTCTAAGCAAATATTGATATAGCCTATGCAATTGATTCAACAAATTAATCTGAATATCAATCAGTTAATTTGATTGAAATATGTAATCAATTGACAATCAATCAGTAAGAATTTTCTTTCTTTTTTAAAAAAGAAGTCTCTTATGAGTCTCCAGGCTGAATTTATTTGATAAAAAAACAACAACAAAAAAACTGTTATATTATTAAAGATTATTACAATTTAAAACAACTATTATAATTCTATAGTAAAATATTTTTAACGTAATTTATTCCTGTGATGGCAAAGCTGAATTTCCAGCATCATTATTGGAACAATGAACATCTTTATAACATTCTTTAACATTATAAATGTCTTTACTGCCCCTTTTGATCAATTAATGCATCTTTGCTGAATAAAAGTAGCCTATTATTTCTTTCATAAAAAAACGTCTCGGGTTACAAATGTAACTATGGTTCCCTGAGAAGGGGAACGAGACTGGGGAATGCCTCTGGCATGACCGTTGTCTAAAGCATGTGTCAAAACACAACAATAACATTGGCCAGCGACAGCCTATGACGTCACTACTGGTGGGACCAGAGTATAAATAGGGCACCTGTAGTACGTCAAACAATTCTTGTCTGAAGCAGACCTGGGCAGGCACACCTGAAGCATGGCAATGAGACGCAGTGTCTCGTTCCCCTTCTCAGGGAACCATGGTTACATTCGTAACCCGAAACGTTTCCTTTCGAATGGGAAGTCGCACTGCATCCTAGGATGCTAATAGGGAACAAATGCCCACTCCGTCATGCTGAAGGAATGAGTGTCGTATGGCTGACATAAGTCAGTGACTTCAGAGTAACTGATCCTGAGTCACAGTTCCCCTTCCTAACAATACGTACCAGCAGTCGTCGTGACTCTATTCCCTAGGGCCAGAAACTCTGGCTACATCGGGCAGCTTAGCTCAGGTATTCAAAGAATACCTTAAAGGGAATATGGCCAAGGATATAAATATACCCTGCCAGTCGCCACAGGGGACATACCCCTGACGATACATCCTTTCGACAAACAAACCATTGGAATAAGTGAATTCACAGCCTTATCTACCTGTCTTTGGGGTTTAAACCTGTAACTTTTTGGTTCCCTGATATTTAACAACTAGGCTAAACCATCCCATTTCTACAGAACCTACATGTAAACAAATGCCCAAATTACGGGAATGCCTATATTACTCATCCATCTTGTCAAAAATTCCAGTATTTGCTGCAGAAGAACATTTTGTCATCAGTATAAACCTTGTTTTTCCTCAACATTCTTTCTATGACAGCTTATCTCTAAACATTCAAAGTGAACCCACCACTATAAGGTTCCACATGCGAGCAGCTTCGGCCACCAGTGTGGACACAGAGCTGCAGCCAGGCATCAAAACGATTTTTATGGGCTCCGTGTACAGCAGGTCATACAGCAGCTTTGTGGCCTCTCCAGGATCACACTGAAAGCAGAGAGAGAGAAAAACATTTAAATATATAATCTATACTCAGATTTGAAGCACAGCTGTCACTATTCATGAGGCATTCTGTCACTTCATGCACAAAACTGCAGACCTCAACAAAAAACAACAACAACAACAAGACATTTCACACTGTATATACATTTGCTGCAACAGTATAAGAACCCCCATAGGGAGAGAGACTTCATTTCATACTGAATCACATAAGTAGAGATAAATATGCATTGGAAAGCAGAATAAAAAGGAGCAGAGACAGATAAAGCCATACTGTAGAGGGGAATGCTGCAGTCTTCCAAGGACACATGCATTTGCCCATATATGCACCAAGAAAAAATGTTTGTTTGCTGGACATGTACCCTCATCAGTCTTTAACCCGACACTGACAATCAGCATCTTTTTTCCCCCCCATTTGTCTTAAAATTACTGTCAAAGAAAGATCAATATCTCATTTAAATGATAATAGTAGGTTAAGGCCACAATTGATCATGTGTTGAGAGTAAACCGGGTTGCAGTCAGTGGCCTTGAGCACAGCCAGAATTTCTAAAGCTAAGCTTTTGTTTAGTTTCTGTTGTTCTGGGAACAGAGAGAAGCTTAAAGAGGAGCAAAACCTATAAAGAATAAAAAATGATTCATGGCTTGATTGCTGCAATCACAAACTCAATTGGCTGGACCATATGGCGACTGACTGCTCTTTACTTATTGGCCTCTAATCTGGCATCCTTATCCTGAGACACATCTCTATTTCTGTCTCTCCCGATGATTTTAATTTCTTCTAAACATACAGCTAAATCACTCCAATTATTTCCATTACAACAAAAGAAGCGTTTTAGTGAGAAACTGCTTTTCTCGTCTGAATTACAATGACTGCCTGTGAAAAGCATGAAATGAATGTGACATTCCATACAGTTATGTTACATCAACTGCCTCCACTGCAGACACATGCCTACACATTCTTTTTTAATAAAGTAAATAAAATGAGCCAGATTGCACATAATATGTTCAGGCACACAGTACGTCCTCAGGAGTCTGTGGTGAGAATGCTACCGTAGACTCTCTCCAGACTCCCAGGGGGTCATCAGCAAAATTGTACCCACAGAATGGAGACCTAGTTTGGGCTCTAAATCTCCCCCTGCCCTGACTTTCTAACCCTGAGGGAAGCCATGCGTGAGCCTAACTTTTTAAATGCACCTGGGCTCCATCTAATCAAAACAACTGTAAGAACTGCTGATCCATCTGAACTGAACCATCAAACAGATATGATGATGATAGTTTGGTTTGACTTATTATTATGTATAAGGTCCTAACTACTTAGAAAACAAAACATATAAAAAAAAAAAATTAAAATACCAGTTGTTACTACAAAACACTTTTGAGAATGTGTATCTTAAAATTATACATATAATTGTATTTATCAACTAATTATAATAGTAGTTTTGGGTCAGTAAGATTTTAATAAGATAAATTAATAATTTTATTCAGCAATGATGGACTAAGTAGTGAGTGAAAGTGACGGCCAAGTATGGTAAAGAGTAGTGAGTAGTTAACACACACACACACTGCAAACGTGGATACACACACCCAGAGCAGCGGGCAGCCTTTGTGTGGCGCCCGGGGCGCGATTAGGGGTTAGGTGCCTTGCTCATGGGCACCTCAGTCATTTCCCACCGGTTCTGGAATCGAACAAGCAACCTTTGGATTACCAGTTCAACTCCCTAACCACTAGGCCATGACTGCCCCTACTGTAATAGTAAAGACATTTAAAATAAAATAAAAATCTTTTTTAAAAACTGCTGTTCTTTTAAACTTTTCATTCATCAGAGTATCCTGTAAAAAGATTTATCATGGTTTCCACAAAAATATTAAGCAGCACAACCGTTTTAAATATTGATCATTTGAAATGTTTCTTGAGCACCAAAATACCATATTAGAATGATTTCTGAAGGATCATGTGACACTGAAGACTGGAGTAATGATGCTGAAAATTCAGGTTTGCATCACAGGAATATATTACAGTTTAAAATATATTCAAATAGAAAACAGTTATTTAAACTGAAAATAAATTTTCACAATAATTATTTTTTACTGTATTTTTGAACAAATAAATGCAGCCTTGGTGAGCATAAGAGACTTCTTTCAAAAACATTAAAAAAAATTACCAACCCCAAACTTTTGAACGGTATTGTATAAATATTAAGTAAATATTATATAAATATCCAACTAGTGAGTGAGTCGGATGTTTAGCTACTGCTCTGATGGTTTCAACAGATTCAGTTCATTAGATGCAAACTTTCTGACCGATTCATTAAAATAAGTGTTCATAAATATGACTACACTCGTTGGACTGTATGTTTGTTTTTGCCTGCAGTCAGTGAAGACAACACAATAGAAAGACATTTTCCCAGTCAGCACAAACATTTTTCTTTGCCATGGTGATGTAGAATAGTTTCCCCACCCTGTTCCTGGAGGCACACCAACAGAACACATTTTCAAACTCTTCCTAATCAAACACACCTTATTCAGCTCATCAGCTCATTAATTGAGACTCCACGGAATGAAATGGATGGGTCAGATAAGACTGTTGGTGTGCCTCCAGAAACAGGTTTGGGGAAAAACTGCTGTAGAACAGAAGTAAATATTCACTCAAATATTCAAATACAGAAGTAAATTCACTAAATATGAATCAAACTTCTCAGCTAGATGCTATTAAAACATCTGTCTCAAAACTCACGAGTTGGAGGACAAGAAAGGATTGCAAAACTAGTCTAATGATGCACTCTTTAGGAAACTTAATTGCCTAATTAAAAGTACATAAAATAATCATGATACTCACACTATTTGTATAAATATAGCATTCCTGCAGCTCAAACAGTAGCACAAGGTCATGGGTTCGATTCCCAGAGACATGCATGAACTGATAAAACATATACCTTGAATGTAAGTCCCTTTTGAGCGTCTGCCAAATGAACAAGTAGCCTAATATCAGTATTGCCCAGCCCTATGACACTCCTTTTTTTAATATCAGTTGTTTTTAAATACTCTCTAGCACTGACAACACCTAGAAGAAGGGATTTCAGCGTCCCCGTTCTCCTCCATCATTCAAATCAGTGGAAGAACAAACCCCAAAAACACATTAAAGACCCCACGACACAAGTGTTAAGGCCAAGGGATCTCACATCACATCCATGCTAATAAGCCCTTTTGCCATCCCTGTCGTCCCACGGAGAGCGCAGCCCTCAGCTCCAATCAGAACGCTCCAGACCCACGCTGAGCGCAGGTTTAATGAGACTGCTCTTTCTGTTACTCAGGAGGGAACATTTGGGTCTGAATATCTAAAACCCAACTCCTGCCTGCCTTATACCTCCTGATGACACAGCGCTTTTCTGCTCTCTAAATGTAACTGTCCATGGTGCTGAATCCTAATCAGTGGCGGCTCTCTGCATGTGTGTGATTCTGTGTGCATGTATTCATTCAGATCCGCAGGGGTCCAGAGTACATCAACCTACCGCGGGGCATCAGAAACGATGCTTTCAATATGTAGAGTTCAGATTGCTGCACTTCACTTCATTTGCCTGGTTAACCGTATAGTCTTACACCAGCCAGCTAATTTGTTCCATTTATCCTTCTGCCTCTGTTTATGCAATAATGGTAAAGAAAGAGGCATGCTTTTTTCTTTTGTCAGAGCAATCTGTGGCCTTATGTGTTTGTTTGAACAGCAGTGGTCTTGGTAACAGTTGTCATGCCAACCTCCGCCCCCAGTCTTTCCTCCTTCTCCTGTATCTTTGAAGCAGGGTTCCAATGCAGACCCATTCCGACCAATCACGGCAAAGCTCTTAGCAACACGGAGAAGACACAGGGAATTAACTGTTTGCACTCTGCATGTATCTATATGTCTTCTCCGTCAAAAACTCTGGCTTGCACTCTGCATATGTGTGTGCGTGTGTGTGCGAGAGGGAGTATGCATTGGCATCTCCTGTGCGGGGGAGGAGGGACGCAGGTGGGAAAGATGGAGAGAAGTAGAGGGAGAGAGAGAGTCAAGCAAATGGAAAGATACGGACAGGGAAAGCGGAAGGTATACAGAGCTGCTATGAATAGATTTTTGCAGGCAAATCTCAGGTGACACCGTAACTGATGAATAATATGATGCTGTCAAACATTCCTCTGTGCAGCTTTAATGAAGTCATACTGAATCAAGTACAAATTCCCATTTTAAGAACATTATGTTCATTAGTATCCACCAAACCCCTATTAGCATACTACAGCAGTACAGCTGACCCAATATTCTGTAGTAAAATGTAAATTTGCTCAGAAATCTCCAGTGAACACAAATCTTCAGAAAGCAAACTGGTAATGACACTCCACACTGTTTGAATAAATAACATCAATTGCAAGCAAACACTCTTATGGAATGACTAGTTCAGTGCACACTCAAGTACATGCTATCAAACAGTTCAAATAATGGAAAGTAATTAAAGAGGTTCACATGCAGTGCTCACTTACCATACTGTCATAGTGGATTAATTCAAGCTCATAATCCGGAAGAATATCCGTTCTCTTGTTCACCAAATCCAGGGCCATTTGGGCAGCAGGGAGACATGCTTGGCCACCTGGCCATCCGCCGCTCATAGGGAACAGGGCTCCAATGTAGAGTTTCTTCTTGCCTAGAACCGGGCAGGACCAGGAGAACAGTAAAGTAAGGGTGGCCAAAATAAAGTAGGAAGTTGAAACCAAGCCCCCTCTGCTGTGATGCTGCCAGGATAGTTTGGCCATAGTGGGCAAGAGTGTGTGCCAACACAGTTTCTGTTCTTGATATTATTTTACATGAAAGGCAAAGCTGGAGGTGTTTGACAATAATTTTACTTTCATAGAAATATTTTGGGAAGTATAAATTTCATTCCCATTCAGTGCTGAAATTATTCAAAATCTCAAGTGAATACCGCACTGTCAATTACCCTAAAGTTCTATAGACCTGTAATAGGCCTATACTTTTAGATGCACTAAAATACACTTTTACATTTTCAACTTGGTTGCGTTCAAGACGAAAACACAACCACGACATCGATGACGATTCAACGGAATGTGGTTTCGTTTCCTAACTAAATTAAAATAGATGTGCGTAGAGGAAATTGCGTTAAAATTAGACGCGTTAACAAAGGTAATTAAGACAGAAAAGTCCGCGTACTGAATTATTGCGTTCGCAAAAGAGTGTTTTACATGAACTGTTTTAAAATATAAGAAGTTTCAAAGATTCACAAAAGTTTGAAGTATCCAAAATTAGAACCGCGAAGTCAATTGATAATAAAATGACATTGAAAAATAACGTAGCTAACAACAGTCTAAAAAGGCGGTCTAATATTTAACAACAGAATACATTTACGCGGAATAACGTTAACGAATGCTAGCGCTGAAAAACAATAACAATCTGTCGTTGCCTCAAGAGTTTTTAGTGCTGTATTCTTATACTCACGCTTTTCCTGAACCCGGGACAAATATAGCGGAATAATGCTAATAATAATAACGTTTCAGGTTTGTTTATGGAAAGCGCAATGTTTACAAACGGTCGACTGGAATCCTCTGTGTGCGTCTTTAGAAAACGATACGTTGAATTCGAAGTGAAAACCGATTAGCGCTGAAAAACGGAGGACTAATGTCGTTGTGATATTGGTATAAAATCCAGTACGGAAACAAAAGAAACGAATAAACGAAGTCACAGCAGTGAGTGTATGTGTTCGTTGGATGCAGCAGGAGACTGAGAGAGAGGGAGAATGTGCTGGGTTTATAGAGAGAGACAGCGCGCGCGCGCGCGCATGAGAGAGAATGTGTATGTATGTTCGTGTGAGAGAGAGATTGAGATAAACTGTGAGAGAAAAAGAGCTAGAAAGGAGTGTATGTGAGAGAGAGTCGTATATGTGTGGGGCTCGTTTTCCCTCTCCGTTTCACAGAGCACTTTGAATTTGCAATCCCTTTAACACAACCACTCTGTTTTATTACCCACCCGTCTCCCACCACCTTTTTTCTCCGCCAACTACACACAAACCATCCGCCTCCGATCCACATTTTGCTTTCTATCACTGTCTCTTCCTCAGAAGTTAATTACAAAAACATTTTAATTTAATCAAGGTGGACCATGATGATAGCACTCCATATGCAATAACGTCTTCCTTCTGGCACACAAATGAATCCTGATCAGTCACAATTTAGTCACTGTTTTCATGTCACTCACTTTTGTGTTGTTTTTCAATCAATATAAGGATTGAATGTATCCTGAATCATTTCAGACAGAAGCTGCTGCACACTACATTATGAATCACATGCTCCGTTCCTCTCTCCCACACACCTTCATCTCCACTGCACCATCTATTTCCAAACTCCCAGCCACTGCTCACACTAATCCTGCACCTTACAGCAGATACATCGTGATAAACAGGATCCACAGAGCAATGTCTGTGTGCGCCTGACTGTAGTCTTCAATAATGTATCTCCAAACTGATGGGCTGACACTATCCTTCTCTTCCTCACCTTCCCCCGAACCCAATGTTTTTCCTCCAAGTGGAGTGCCATTTTTCTACTTGTTCAGTGGCTTCGGTAACACGTTCACCCTCTCACAAATCTTTAGAGTTGATGAGAATCGCTACAGTTATCTATCTCGTTTCTCTTGCTCTGTTAATTCCCAGCACACTCTTGATTGATCTTGCAACTTCTCTCGCTTGCAAAAACACAGCACAAGCCCAGTTACATCACATCGATACTCAAAGTTAGGCGTGACATGGGCCATGATCAAGCAGACTTTGAAATGAATAATGAAACTCAAGGCAGAAGCATGAGATATGGCTTTCACTAGGTGCCTTGGGTAATTCAGATCGTTACAGCGATTTATTTTTGCTGACATTCTGGCTCAAAGCTGATTAGCAATTCTGGAATCTACATGTTTTAAACAACAAGAGCAGCTTTTGTAAGCGAAGCACTTTAAGAAGTGAACTGAGAAATTTTAGGCAACCTTTCTGTTTCTCTCTCTTGAACTGTTTCGATTTCCACATTCTCATCAACATCAAAAACCAGAGGCGCTGGTTATATATCAGAGAACTTGTATTAGTGGCCTGGGGTTGGCCTGGGGTAGTGCCACAAATGAAATACACCCATGTATGTGTGGTGCATGCAGAGAGGTGATTTGCCTCCAGGGAGGCGCTAGCGCTCAATTCTAGACCAGTTAACCCAAAAGCCAATTATTCCTGAACAAAATGTCAAAACTTCATTAAAATTAGGTAACCACATGCGACATATGATTCTAAAAAAGCATGCACACTTTTATGGAGATCGCCGATAGGTGGCGCTACAACAGTAAAAAAAAAAAATTGAAATTTGAACCATGCAAATTTACTTTTCAAAAATGGTTAACACACACACACACACACACACACACACACACACACACACACACACACACACACACACACACACACTACTTAACATACACATAAATTGTATTACGTCATTACGTCATTAACACTGATGGATAAACAATATGGTAAGCTGTCTCAAACTAGTATTTGTTATTACATTAAAGTTAGCAATTTGGTATGAACCACAGTCATCATCAACATAGAAAATAGCACAAAGTGAAAATAAAGTGGTATTTTGGGTAGGGCTGGGAATCACTGGGTACTTCACGATACGATACGATACATTGTTCACGATACCGATAATATCACGATATGGCGATACTGCGATAATCGATATATTATCAGTAATAACTCACAAAATATCATGTTTTAAGAAATAAAAAGTTTTTTTTTTTTATTAGGAAAATTTATCTCCATTTATTTTTTTGGATGAAACACAATAACAAAAACAACTTGTGTCTTATCAGTTGCAACAAAACAGTCACAGACACTATTTTTGTTTTGCTCGCAGATGATTTTTTTCACTCGGGAGAAATCGAGTGGATGATGCTCGCATGGTCGCGGCTCGCAGCGTGTGAGAGGAATTACGAGCCGAGCCAAGCACGTTACGAGCACCTCCCGACCTCCCGATAATTTTTAAACATGTTTAAAAAATTCGGGGCGTCGGCCCGATTTTCACCAGCTGTCCCCTATTGCCCTAATCAATCATACACAACCACCACGTCGATGGGGCTATACCTCAGTGGCAGCAACCATACAGCGTGCGCATACACTGTCACACACACACACACACACACACACACACACACACTTTTCTCTCTCTCTCTCTCTCAAGTTTTTATGTTGAAAGGAATGGCTACTGTTCTCTGCTTTTCAACAAATCATTTGCACACACATTTATGTCATTTTTCTATCTGAAGCTTTGCCTGCATGCATGCAACATGACATGGTCTCTGTGTTTAGCGCGAAAGCCCACATGATTGCTGCCGGCTCGGGATAAAATTCGTGCAGGACAGTCGTGCCGTATACCAGTTGCTTTGACGCGATTATCAGTTAAACTGACTTGCAACGTGACGTGTGCAATATCACGACCTCCCGAGTGTCCGAACTCGCACCGTGTACGCCCGCACTAACGGCTTTTAAGATCGATACTTGGCAAGAGCGCATTGAGAATCGATCGCGGGAGAAAATATCACGAGATATCGCCATATCGATATTTTGGCGCACCCCTAATTTTGGGTTAAGGTTACAGAAACTACAATTACCACAAATACAACAATTTACTGGTACTTTTTGGTAACTGTAACTTCAGCGTTGCATGCTCGCTATATATAGGCCTATAGTGCGACTTTGCACTTTGCAACGAACACACTATAAAGTCTGACAGCACTGTAAAGTTTGTTTTTCTGAGGTTAGAGGCTTTTTTATTTAGTAACAAGTAAGTAGCCTACCGTTAGTCATGACTAACAAGTTAGAAACGAAAATAATGTTAGAATAATAATACTAACATATAAAATGACAACATCTCATCTGACAGAAGATACTGAATAAGGCAAAGTGTTTTTCTCAGGCAAGAGTTAACAGCTTTCACACAAGACTTTCGAAATAGACAAACACTTATCCTTGCCTCAGTGTGTATAACTTCAATTTTAATTCCGTCATGAAAATTCTTTCCCCAAATTGGATTTTTGCGAAACCTACTTTTTTGAACTACTGTAGTCCTAGGTTTTTCGCCAGATTAGAACCAAACCAGTGCAGAAGATTCTCTGTAATAAATAATTATCTAAAAAAGTTAAACTTTCGATTCATCACCACAACGGCACGACAAAACATTTGAAGTGGGTGAGACTACTTTTGCTTAAGCCAATGGAGTGAGGGAGTTGGTGATAGTCTGAAATCACAGTCCATATGCTGTTAACTCGCCTCTTCTTTAGCTAATCAACACTGTGATTGTTAATTTATTATTCACACTTGTTCTTATGGAATGGATTCTGATCTAATTGGTATGCTAATATTAATGTTGCTGCCTCTGGCAGAGCTTCAGTTGCCAACCAACCAGACGGACCAGAGATATTATTAAAAAAAACTAAAAAACGTAGCTAAATAAATATGTCATTAACTATTCTAGGCCATTTTCTATCGATTTCCTCTTGGATATATGACAGGGGTTTCCAATATTCCTGGAGGGTACCATCCCACAGAGTCCCTTGAGGTTTGTTGTAATCCTGAAGACCCTGATTAGCTGTTTCAGAAGGAGATATTGGCGGGCACCTAACCCAGGTTTTCTTACTTGTGCTAACATATTGAAAGGCCAGCTCTGCTGTGTTGCTGTCTGGGTGGTCCATGCTAATAAGAAAACCCTCGAACTCTTGGTTGGTACTGTATGCTACAATGTAATGCATTCAAATTGACCTTGCATTTCCACTGTGATGAATGCAAAGTAACAGTTATTAAATGAAATAATCAATATTAGGACAAATATTCCGATATATTTCAATATTTTACGTTGTAAGAACTTTTTGAATCTTAAAAGTTTTGGTGGAATAGACTTTCAATTGAGGGACAGAAATCTATCAGGTTTTATTTGTCTGTCAAAGATGAGCAAAAGTCTTATGGGTTTGGAACACATAACGAGGGTTTTCTGTAATTTTTGGGTAATTACAACGGGAATGTTCACGAGAGTCAGTGATTTTGTAGTACAACTACACTACAAAATTAAAAGAAATAATCACAACTGTGATTTTGTCATTATCATGCAGCTCCAGTTAGTATACAGTATATTTACTGTGCAGTAAGCACTTCGCTGGTATTCCATCTTTGCCAACATCGAGAGAGAACTCTTCTTTTTCACTGTCCTTCTATTGCTGTGTCTTTATCTCCCTGTCTTTCTCCACGCTTGCATTAAGAGCAGTGAGCTGCATGTCCCAGGCTGCTTGGAACAGGATCACGACACAGCAGACTGGATGTCACCGGAATTAGTATGGATATCCGCACATGCTTTTCGAAAAGAATGTCAAGGTTGAAGGCGACTGGGGGAATATCAGGCAAAACTGCATCTCGAGAGAAATCTCGCCGCTGTCATGCACAGCCCCGCAAAGCTGAAGCACGTGGAGGTCAGCAGCTCTACCCCACACTCCCTCTGCATACAGAAAAAGCTGGCAGCAGGTTACCGACGTCCCTGTGGGCCACCTTTCACTGTCTCTGCCAGTAATTCAGACACCTGATGCACTCCATTGCTGCCTTAATGAGATCAATTAAACCACTCTCTTCAGATCTAAAGGCATGGATCATTTTAAGATACAGCCATATCCACACTGTCTGCAGGTTGGTGGGAGTCAAATGGGACTGGTGCTGAGATAACCGCGTAATTTGACATCTAATTCAAGTTTAAATGGACCTGCAGCCAGATCTCCTGTGCTTGATGGGCTCACAGTTAAAGGAATGATCTAAATCTTTGTCATTGTGTTCCTGTTCCCTGAACCTCAAAACTCCAGACGGGAATTGTAAAGTATTAAACGATGCTGGTGCGTATCTGATTCCTGAATGGTTCCATTAATGGTTCTTTTAATACATTTAAGGCATATTTGGGAAACAAAGAAGTAAAAATTTTCAATTGATGCTGAATTTCAAAAAATTTTTGGAATCAGGAATCAGAAAACACTGATTGTGCTATATGTTTTTGATTTACTAAAAATAACTGGCTCATAAGGTCAATTTATTCAGGAATCGAAATACACAAGTTGCACTGAGAGTCTGTCTAGATGTATAGTTTTGATTCACTAAAAATAACCATCTCATTAGAGTGATTTGTGACTACACTGGTTGAGCAGTATTTTATACACTCTTAGAAGAAAAGTTTCTATAAAAAACCATAAAGGGTTCTGTTAAGCGTTTCATATATAGAACATTTTAGGGGTTCCCATCATGGGATCATTTTATAGATTTATTTTTATACATTTCTTAATCATTTTTAATTTTATAGAATTTTAGCTTGTGAACATACTAGAAAAAAATGAAATAACCTGTTAAACATGAAAGTATTACACAATCATTTAAGGCATTTCTTCTTATATAGAAACTTCTTGGAATAAATGGTTCTCTACATTTATATCAACAATATACAATAACAATATATAGAACAAAACTGAATCTTTTTTTCTAAGAGTGTAGATTCACTAAAACAAAGTCATTCATTTGTGAGTTGGACTACGCTAGTTGTGCTGTATGGTTTTGATTCAATAAAAAGAACTGGCAGAAAACACTGTTCATTCTGTATTTTTATTTAGAAAAATTAACCAATTTTCGATATCCAAATGCACTTAAAGGGTTAGTTTACACAAAAATGAAAATCATGACATCAATTAATCACCCTAATGTCATTCCAATCCACACCCGTAAGAGTTTCGTTCATCTTCAAAACACAAATGAATATATTTTAGATTAAATCTGAGAGATTTCGGTCCCTCCATTGACAGCCCACGCAACTACCACTTTGTTGTTCACCAGTTCATAAAGAGATTGTAAAACGAGTCCTTATGATTCGAGTGGTTTATATGATGAACAGTTTGAATTTAAGCTTTTATTCACATATAAACATTGATCAGCGAACATAAACAGAAGCTCAACTGTATTTGATTGACGCATGAGAACAAACCTCACTGGTTCTTGTGGAAGCTCAAACGTGCTGCGTAACACAAGAATAAACCTCATTGGTTTTCACATGTCAAGCAAGCATGCTTGAGCTTCTGTTGACCATATCTCTGTTGACCAGCACTCTCTGTGGTCATTAAAAATCCCAGGATGTCTTTCGAAAGAGTAGGGGTGTAACCCCGGCATCCTGGCCAAATTTGCCCCTTGGCCTCTGTCCATCATGGCCTCCTAATCATCCTCATATACTGATTGGCTTCATCACTGTCTCCTCTCCACCAGTAAGCTGGTGTGTGGTGGGCGTTCTGGCGCAATATGGCTGCCGTCGCATCATCCAAGTGGATGCTGCACATTGGTGGTGGTTGAGGAGATTCCCCCCTTCCATGTAAAGCGCTTTGAGTGCCGAGAAAAGCGCAATATAAATGTAATGAATTATTATTATTATTATTATTATATCTGATGTGTGCATTGATAAATGCTTACCTCTTCTGAAAAATTTGACTAAACTGATCAATTCATATGTATTAGATTTACGACCTCTTTATGAACATTCAATGGAGGAACAGAAATCTCTCAGATTTCATCTAAAATATTTTCACTTGTGTTTCGAAGACGAGCGAATGTCTTACAGGTTTGGAACGACATGAGGGTGAGTGATGACTATTTTTAAATTTTTGAAAGAACTAACCCTTTAAAACCCATGGATACAATAACATCCATATGTGTTCATTCTGCCACTGTGAATTTGGATCCTTTTTCTAGAAAAATCTGACACTAGTGAAGGACAGCAGCTCCACAGCCATTTAACTAATATTGCATAACTAATATGCTATGGGCTTTGAATTGCCTAGCCTTAATTACAGGATTGTGTTGCAGGAATGTACATATGCATTATAGCATACTGTACAAGAGTGTTTATTAATATCCTACCCTCAAAACACCTAAAATCAACAGTCAGATTTTATTTGGTCATTAAATTGTGTGGAAATTTCAGAACACCCAGAGAGGTTCTAGGTACAGAAGCAGACAAATTAGCTCTGCTGTAACCCACCATCAAGACACAACGTGTCAAAGAAAATGACACCCCATCGAAATGATATTCATAAGAGAGAGAATATCATTTTACGAAGAAAGACATCCTCTGCAATTACAATCGATTCTTTGTTCTCCACAGACAAGCAGAAATAAGCAACATGACAGGTGGTTGCTGGCTAATGATCATGGTTGCACAAGTTGCTGTGCCATGCCACGGCTGCAAGGTCACAGCAGGACACTGTGATTGGCTGTTCTAGTTGCCAGGTCACAGCTGGGCAGCTTGATTGGTTCTTGAGGTTGCCAGGTCACCAAACGCATGCAGGCATTTGTGGGGAACAAGGCGCCACTGATATGCCTCGCGTTCTCAGAAGTGCACAAAGGACGAACAAAGGTATCTGCTATTTTTTTTCACAAGGCATAATCTAATAACGAAAGACCTCAACTAAACATGCGGAGGAGAATCAAAACCAGACATGTGAATATTGCATGACTTTGAGTAAATGAATAGACAATCCCCTACAGACGGTCTGGGATGTGATCTCAGCATCCAGCCAAAGACTTCCCTCTCATCACCCCAGTAATCTTTTTATTTGCCCGCTGCAGAGTGTGTTCTCCAAACAGATTTGTTAGATTTGACACAAAATTTCATTTACTGCTAAATGCTAGAGTTCAGAATTGCATCGTAGCACATTCCCCAGGCCTCTCAGAATTAAATGAATCGCAGAATATTAGGAGACAGATCACTCAGCCATCAGAGATGACTGAGGCGTGATCAAACATGAAGGAAAAAGCACAGCTCGCCACTCTCTTCCATGACTGAGAAGTATTAAATCGTGTCTGTGTGTTTGTCGCTTTGATAACAAAGCAACGGAAGAATCTATCCATGTCGGGATTGCGGCACAGTGAGCGAGCCGCAACCACAGCTCTCGGCTGCTCTGCTGAATTGGAGTGTGAAATATGACCAGGCGCTGCTTAATAACACACCTGCTGTTTTGAACGTCTGTCCCTCTAAATCCTCCGCTAGCCCACTGACGGTTAACGCTCCTGGCTAAAATGTGCCAAGAAGCGGAGTGCTCTAAAGCATGCAGTTCTCATAAATTACTGTTGAGCTCAGTCTGTTCGATTAATTCAATTGCATGCGACGACGGCTGCCATATCAGAGCGTAATTATGCTATTCCATTATTTTCAATGGGAATACGATACGTAGCGGACAGCAGGTAACGGCAGTTTCCAAACGACCTCTGTTAAGTCTTGCTGAGAAAATATTCCAGCGCTCCATTGCTGTCATCGCCTTTGTTGCCCTCTGGTAGAGCTAGTTTGCATTCTTTTTCTTCAACTCGCTGTATAATGAGAGGAATGACAATAAAACTACTTGATGTGAATGCCTGTTAGATTAAACTATGTGGTTTGCAGAATTTGGTTGATCTCCAAACCGTCTCCTACTCCACCTCCTCCTTCTGTTTTTGGATTTAGTTTCTTTGGCTGCATTTACACTGCAAGGCCTAATGCACAATGTCTGTTTACATTCCTTTTGGACATAATCGACGAATAAATAATAGCCAACAAAATGTATAAAACCGATCTATGCTCTGTTATATAAATAGATATTGGTCAGCTCTGTGTGGTTCAATGAGGTTTTGTTCCTCTTCAGGACAGTTCGGCTTGAGTGCATAAAACATTAAACAGAATGAATGGCTACGAGGAAGGTTAATATGTAATTTGACATGCAGATGAGAGGGACTACAATATTTCTAAAATATACAACTAAATAAATATCAGTCACTCTCTCTTATGAACTGCAGTAAAATCACTAATCCCTGTAAATGCTGAAATGACCTTACTGAAAAAGGCTAAGGACAAAAGGCCAGAATTAAAAGAAGAATCAAACAAATTTACAAATAGGTCAGTATGACCAGATAGATATCAGATATACACTAAAAAGTTCAGTAAAAAAATGTAATGAAGATGAGGCTTAGGCTAGTCCTAGATTACAATGTATGTTTGAGCTGTCTTAACCGAAAGCTGCTTGCATTGACATATCTTAAAATACAGTATGTCAATGCCATTGTTTTTTCTAAGGCACGTTTATAAAAGCTACTTAAATGTCCTAATTGAACTAAGGCCTAATCCTGGCTTAATCTAAGTCAAGTCAAGTCAATTCACCCATATTTATATAGCGCTTTTTACAATACAGATTGATAACAGGAAAATAATGCAACAAAGTTTGTTTCTGCTGTACATCAGATCTAGAAGAAAATAGCATCATGGTCTATCTTAAGTTAGTTCAGTGATGGTTCATTTTTGTTGTAAAAAAGTTATTAATTTAGTTAATTTATATATATAGCCTCTCTGGAGAAAACAGTGATGTCATCATCCAGCTCAGTTCAGTTTTCATGCAATGGTGTCAATGCAGGCAGATCAATAATATTGCTGAATATTAGTTGTCCCCAACTAAGCAAGCCAAAAGCCAAAGGCGACAGTGGCAATGAACCAAAACTGCATCAGGTGACAGAACGGAGAAAAACTTGGGAGAACCCAGGCTCAGTCGGGGGGCCAGTTCTCCTCTGACCAAAGAACGAACAGTGTAAGCCAAGTCAGTGTTTCACATCAATTTTGATCAAATAAATACAGCCTTAGTGAGCATAAAGGCCTGTTCACACCAAGAATGATAACTATAAAGGTAACTATAACGATAACTATATTGAGTCTACACCAGCGGACGATATTGTTCTGTAGATTCTAAGCACACACTGCAGTTTTGTCGTCTGTCGCTTTAAATGCTCGTGCACTTTAAAGCAGGATGGGTTCTGATTGGCTGTCAATGTTTTTATCGTTCATAAGTTGGGAAAAAAACAGTTTTGAAAGATTCCAACAATATTGTTTCTCGTTGCCGTTATCGTTATAGTTGTGGTGTGAACTCTACTATTCTTTAATATTTAGAATGATTTATAGTACCATATCTTTAGTTTTATCATAGTTATCTTCCTTGGTGTGAACAGGCCTTAAGAGACTTCTTTCAAAAAACAAAAAAGCTTACCCTCCCCAATTTTTTTAACGGTAATGTATATCAGATTTAAAACCACATATGAAATGGCCCGATTGGATGCCAAAAATGTTGATCTCATAAGTGTTTCTGTAATTGTGGCCTTCACCATCTCTCCAAAATTTCACCTCTGCAGCCATCATTTATCCCGTATACTTTCAAGCAACCTGCCCATTTATCTCCTCTCCCCCTGCTTCTCATTTGGCTGGATGCAGTAGCGTTAATGTGATCTGCCATGCTTCAGTAAAACACACTCTAATCTCCATGGCTCTATGGGTTGAGTTGGACCCTTTCTGCTATTCCTGGCTCTGCCATCCCTCATGTTTATGGTCCATCTCTTATGATGCGCTTGTCATTGGAGCGCTCGTTTCATTGTTCGAGAACCCTTGTGCTTTTGCACCTTCACGGGGCTCGATGAATAGGCAGAAAAGGAATAAGCAGGGATTGATGCCAAGGTATTTTCAGAGTCTCCAACGGGAAAGCAGGAATTCGAGGGAGGGAAGACATTGATAAACCATGTAACAAGTCAGATGTGATTGCATCAGCATCTTCGCCTCACATACAGTTGTGGTGGATGCACGGAGCATGCTGAGCATTATGAATCAGCTTGTAAAGAAAGTCCTCTCATTGGTTCTATTACACACATGCGGCAGGGATAATTGGAAAAGGAAATGCACATAAATGGCATAGTAAACCTGCTTACGCCACGGTTTAATGCAATCATTTCTCTTGCGGCCATGCGATCAGCAAGGTACAACTCATTATTTTTTTAAATATAGCCTTCAGAGCGAAGAGAATATATTAGAATTCAAATCAATGGTCACATTATTAAGCGTACACAAGAACTTTGCATGGTAATCAAGAGTGTGAGTGGGATACGTAGAGAAGGAAAGAGGAAGGAGGGGGGAGAAACGGCAGCTGAGCTGGTCCGCTGGATTAGGATGCTACGTGGATCGTTTCTCTCAAACGCTGCCCACAGGTGAGCCACTTAACCTAGGAAGTGCTGATGATCAGCTGGTATGATGGAGGTCAATGGATACGCTGATAAATCACAGAGCTGATAAAAGCGGCTTTACCACTTACAGCCCTGGGATCACAATCTGGGATCACTGAGACATTCATGCGAGCATGTGGAGGTGAGTGGATCTGATTTCAGGCTTTCCATGCTACTGTTAATCCTGAGAAATTTTTGACCCCAAGTTTAGGGACACTTTTAACCCTGGGTTAAGCAATGTTTCAAACTAATTTTGTTGTTAGCATCACTTTAACCCTGGGTTATGAAGCACTTTTGTGGCATTAACCCTGAACTGCAATGCCAAGGTGTACAGTACAAAACAACTGCTAGAATGTTAATTTGTGGTAGTTTAGCAACAGGCAACCGGCTGTGTACAGTTTCGGTATCGAACAGTCCTGAAAACATTAACTAGGGATTTAACAGGGATTAAAGTCTGCGTGAAACGGAAGTTGAGATTGGTTTTCTTCCCTATTGTGACATAAATCTGAGCGAAACTGGCTCTGAAACTGAAAACTGGAATGAGGAGAAAAAAAATGTAGGCCGGGTCTTGATGGGTCTTTTGTCTGTTGGGAATTGACTGGATCGTTGTCGTTTGCAGCGATCTCATGTGAGTGACAGGTTGTTGGAGGGAAGAGGTTATTGTCCCACCCTCTAAGTGAACGCGTCATCAGAGAGATCTGAAACCACCTAGAACCCCCAGCAACTGCCAAGCCATGCCCTAGAAACCACTCTGTACTGTATATTAATCTCTAAAAGAGAAGGAAGCATTTTATCATTTAATAAAAAATGACACACTTCAAGAGATAGTTCAGCCAAAAATGAAAATTAGCCCATGATTTACTCACCCCCCAAGTCATCCTAGGCGTATGTGACATTCTTCTTTCAGACGAATACAATCGGAGTTATATAAAAAAAATTCCTTGCTCTTCCAAGCTTTATAATGGCAGTGAATGGTTGTTTCTGTTTTGAAGTCCATAAAAGTGCTCCACACAGCTCTGGGGGGTTAATAAAGGCATTCTGAAGCGAAGCGATGCGTTTGTGTAAGAAAAATATCCATATAAAAAATGTATAAAGTAAAATAACTAGCTTCCGGCCAAACGAACATACGGAGTCCACTTAAGTCTAAAGTGCAGCTTATGCGAGTAATGCGATGTACTGCTGATATTTACACTACGCCATGATGACTACGTCACAATTCCGATGTCACAAGTTGCGTAAGTAGACTGCATATTGCCGTTTAGCCGGAAGCTAGGTATTTTACTTTATAAAGTTTTAAATATGAAAAATTTCTTACACAAACGCATCGCTTCACTTCAGAACGCCTTTATTAACCCCCCAGAGCCGTGTTGAGCACTTTTATGATGGATAGATGCACTTTTATGGACTTCAAAACAGAAACAACCATTCACTGCCATTATAAAGCTTGGAAGAGCCAGGACATTTTTTAATATAACTTTAATATAAAGAAGAATGTCATGTAAACCTTGGATGACTTGAGGGTGAGTAAATCATGGGCTAATATTCATTTTTGGGTGAACTATCCCTTTCAGCTTTAATTAATAGCCCAGGGCTTGAACAATGTGCAACATGGAACACGATAATCCAAGAGTTAAAAATTCAGTGTGGTTTACTAAGCCTGTGTGCTGTCCTGAGGGAAGCAGCTGTGACGAATGCTGCACCTTGTTGAACGTCACCCGCTAGGTGTTGCAGATGTGTCATTTTCTGGAAGTTAATGTGGCAGGTGTCTTAACATATGTGACAAGTCAGTAGCTGTGGTTGTTTTATTTTAGTGATATCTGCGGTTGCAGGTGCAGGAGAGTTAGCATCCTAACATGGACTAGAAAAAAACTGCAAATAGGACAGTTTTTTGACACGCTGTGCTGGAGGTGTAAACCATTTCTGCAATTCCAGGTTGTAACATTCTGCGATTGTTCCTGAATAATTTATCAAGACTTTTAAATAAAACGAGACTCAGAAAATGAGGAGAGCTCCAGCTAACCCTTGTTTATTCTCTGCGGTCTGACTCTCCCACTCGACTGACTTCTCTGTTGAGAATGAGATTAGGTCTGCGGATGCAGAAACTGGTTCCAGGTTTGAGTGGGCACTGCGGAATGTCATGTAAATGCCATAGGGGAAATCGATCCAGAGGGAGACCTTTTCTTGGCTACCCATGAAATTATCACACACAGAGAGATGACAAAACAGACATTCAAAGGTGCATAGAAACATACACAGGATAAATTCAAATGGACTCGAACAAGCATGGCGCTTTCATTCACACGTACACTGAAACTCTTTTATATGATGACCTTTTACATGCTGTGAGCTCCATCGATAGGTGAAGAAGAGAGAGAGAGCGAGATCACACTGGTGCTATGTGCATCCTCTATTAATTAAAATCCTCTAATGCGGCATGCTGCATGTTTAGAGTGGACCAATCACAGAGCTTCATTCTCAACACATCAATGTTGAACGGCAACATCTCTTAAAGTCCTCTCTCCGGGGGGCAGCAGTGTGCTTGTCTAATGACTAAAAGCCATAACAAACACAAAGCCTTCATTACACTCATTCTTAGCCACCTATTTCATAAAAAAATACACCTCATCATCCTGTCTCAGCCACTAAAGCCTAATGATATCCACAGACAGAGCCTTCTGTGGATATTCTGTATTCCTTTTTAATTGACTAGACGGTGTATTCAATGCCAGAGATTTCAATACTCCCTAGTCTAATGCAGTACGTTGTCATTGTTTAGATCTATAAGCAGCTAATTAGCCATGCTTGTTAAGGTAAGTATTATTATTACTCCTACTTAGTTAGTTAATGGGGTTAGTGGTTTGAACGACCCCATATTACATTTACATCTATGTCCATGTGATTTCAAACTAGAAAAAGATGGGAAGTTATATAGGGCTGAATGATTGCTAGTCATTTATTTATACATTTTGGTGTTGCTAGGGTGTTGTAGTTGCTTGCTATGGTGTCATATCTACAGTATTTATATATATACCCAGTAATTGTGGTCAGCATTATTAACATTTTGTGTCATTTGACCTCTTGGATGGATTGACTCATTATTTGCCACTGAATGATTTTAGTGTGTCCAAAGCAGCCTTAAATGGGATAGTTCACCCTAAAATGAAAAGTCATAATTTACTCATCCTGGTGTTGTTCTAATGCCATATGCCCTTCTTTCTTTTATGGACCACAAAAGGAGAATTTTTCTTTCTTTTAAATGTCCAGCTTACATTCATCCATATAATGGCAGTGAATACCAAACAGCATCGTGCTTTTTAAAAAAGACGCAAAAGTATCAAATGAACTCATGATTCCAAGTGTTCTGGGGGTTGAATATGTCCATTGTGTTCATTGTAAAAAAAATATATATATATATTGCGTTCATATCCGTCAACTGTCATTCTGACTGTCAAGTACGCAGATACATTTTTTTGGGACTTGTAGGCGTATTTCGTGTTGCGCTTTTGTTAATCTTGATATCTTTTTTATATCTTATCTATTGATATCTTTTTTTTTTTTTTGTGAGACGGAGTGAACTACAGCATTAACAGAGTCACATGAACATGCACGTTGCGTAGCTAAGCACTGAAGACCAACGGCCAAGGTCAAGATTTGTAAACCCCCAGAACACTTACATGAATATATGACAGGTGTCAAATGGGATCATTCTGTGATACTTTTGTGTCTTTTTTAAAAAGCATGATGCTGGTCGCTATTCACTGCCATTATATGGATGAGAACAAAAATTCTCCTTTTGTGGTCCAACTATCCCTTTAAGTGCACAACTGTAATGACACAATAGATTAGACAGTACAAATGTGATCTGTAACAGTTGAAGGTACGTTTAGATCCGTATATAGCCACTGGTGTGCTGATTATCATGGATGTTAACAGAAGCAGGTGGCGTCAGAATGCATGTTATAGCCTGGGAGTGTATTTCCAGCCAGGTAAAACTGTGAGAAAACACCATTTACTAAGTAGATGTAGCGCATAAATCATCTACTCTTCCCATCCCTCCTCCCAAATTGCTTTTCCTCTACCATCCTACTCTGTCTATCTCTCTTTTCCCACAGCCCCCTACTTTTGTGCCCCCCCACCTCCCCCTCCCCCTCCCCCTCCCTCTCTCCATCTCATTTCCCCTCCTTCATTTTCATCCTTCTCTCCTCTCTCATTTCCTGCTGGCCGGCCCTCCATCACCCTCTCTCTCAGTGTGCAGACATCACTGCCATATTGGGACAGTGACACCTCCATTAATCAATTTAGCAAACACCACGGGCTGATCTGCACACAGTGTCATGCACACACGCACATGCCAAAACATCGAGGACGAGTATCTACAATTCATTCACCTCAATCTGGCCCTGTGGAAGTCAAGGTCATGCAGTCCATTGGGGAATTCTTACGCAATATAAACTAAGGTTGTGGTATGTTGGATTATGCACAACTGGATGGTACAGTCCCTTCCTTTGTGGTTATAAATTTTTTTTTTTATATATATATATATACCATATGCATGGCATAGAGGGGATCTCATTGGTAAGGACTGAATAGCAGCCTTAAAAGGATGTACGGCGTGCTGTGCACTCAACACTGCCATCTTCTGACATGATTCTGGTATTGCATTACCAACATTAACTTGTCTAATGCTGCCCCCTACAGGTTAGTAAGGGACTCACTAACTACTGAATGAAATACTGCCCTCTTTTGACAGGAAAGTAGAATTTCAATTTACTCTATTTGATTGGGGAACTTCAAGGTACTTAAGTTCAGACTCAACAATGCCACTGCCAGTATATACAATGTTTTTTAAAAACAACTTTATTGTATTCTATTGTAAAACACACAATGCTAATTTAAGATTCAAAACCAGAGGAAGTTTAGAAAAAAAGACGTTTACGTTCCCTTATTTAAAAAAGTACATGTTCACATACAGTTAAAACGAGTACTTATGGAAATTATATACTTTAGAATAACGTACTTAAGTGTGAACTTAATGTAATGTTTTTTACGCTAATTTATATTAAATGCAATCAGCTGCATTTTGTGAGCTTTTTTGACCCACTTAATTAGGATTTGAGTATATCTTTATATATAATTTCATAATTTCTATTTTCTTTGAAATATGGTTTAAGTGTACTGCAGAATGTACTGACAAGCATTTATAGTCAACTAAAATATAATTTAATATAAATCATATCATGTTTTTAAATATATTTGTAATTACAGTTTTGCAATGATGAAATGCAATTTAGTATGTTTTAATATATCAACTCTATATGTAACATCAAATAACATACTACAGTTAAAATTATAATCAAGTACTTTACATGTTTGTTAGTCAACACATAAAACTGTATTTCTTTAAAAAGTGTACTTTTCTTCACACTACAAAAGGTTATTAAAACATAAGGATTTAAAATGTACTCTGAAGTAAAACTTTTAATTTGACATTTAAAGGGTACATTAAATTGTACTAGTGGATTAAAGGGATAGTTCACCCCCATTATTTTTTTTTTTACCATAATTTACTCACCCTCAAGACATCCAAGGTGTATATGACTATCTTCTTTTAGATAACTAGCTTCCGGCAGATGGCCATACGCAGCAATTTGCGGCGAAAGAGTAAACCCTGACCTGATGCATGATGCAATGACAGACATAGAAGCGCAGAGGATAGAGCAAAACAAAACACTGGTCTAAAACGAGAAATTTCTAAGAGAAATGACGGAGGATTTTGATATAAGAGAAGAGGAGCTTGAGTTTGTTGCACAGCCCTATTTCCGCGAGAGGCGTCTACGCTTACGATACTCCTACATCCTAAGTCATACATCGCGTCAGGGGTTACTCTTGTGGCACAAGTCAACTTGCGCAGTATGCGTAGGTTCATCTGCCAGAAGCTGGTTATTATAGCTAACAAAGTTTTAAATATGTGTAGCAGGGTGAAGTGTACCCTTGTTGTTCATTGGCCAGTGTCATGCAAAAACGTTGAACCTATCAGTAGTTTGGTGTCATAGTATAAAATGGGGGGGACTTTTGTCGCCTGGGATGCGTTGTCATCCGTACTGCCCCTTTCATCATTTATGAATGGGATAGATTTGGAGTGCCGTCTCTGCTTTGTGCTGCTGTGCACAGGCTGTCCCGGGTTTTGAGGTTGGTACGTCTGTTTTAATGAGGATTTTCATCAATGGAATGTGTATTTACTATTCTGAGTATGTGTAGTTCATCGAGCAACCGGCTGCATGTTGAGATCAGCGATGACGCATAGTGCTGCGCTGGGAACATTTCCTGGTAGGTACGAGAGCCATTCGTGTTTTTTTTATTGTTTTATTAGTAATTCTTCTGTTTCATGTTTGGCAGGTTGAGTACACAATCAAGGGTTTCATCACTGTATAATGGGACGGGATGCGCGTCTATCGATCTAATGCACTGCTGCCTTGCCTGGGCTTATTCCGGTCGACTTTTGTTAGAGTAAACTTTTTGTGTTTTTACAACTTTGGGCACAGAGAATTGCTCGCCAAGGAGTGAGAGCAAAAGTGAGAAGCGTGGCTGTTCTCTGGCCGGCTCGCTCGTCAAGTGTGCGGGCGATTGTGGCCCTGTCTGTTTGTTTTCTTTTCTTTGGTTTAATGTTCTTGGTTTGTGTTGTGCATTGTAATTGTTGTTATTTCTCTTTTTGCTTTATTTCGTACTTGTTTTCGTGTGCACAGGATGTGATGTCATTTATTTTGTAGGTTTAAAATTTTATTTGAGTTACAAAGTATGATTCATTTGAATATTGGTTTTATGTATTTTTACTTTCTTTTGTGACTGTTGATTTTCAGTTGGGCTGGTTAGTACCAGCCAATCATAGTGTTTATTGTTTTGTCCTTTTCTCCTCTGTATTTGGAGGGGTGGGGAAGGTGTATAGGGGAGGGGTTTAGCTGCTGTTTAATGGTGTCCACATTTAGTGCAGTGCTTCTTTGGCTTGACCTCTCAAGAGTGGGTGTGTGTGGGTATTAAGTGTGGTGTGTGAATTGAGGGCCACAGCAGGCCATCTCCCTCCCTTTAAACTTTCTTTTGTGTCTGTTGTTTTGTATTTATCATTTTTGTATCTTGTAGTTTTGTAAAGTGTTGTTTCTTTTATTTTTATTTTGTTGCTTTTCGACATGTGAATATTGTGCCTGCCCTTGAGATGTAAATGTATTGATTTGTTTAAAAAAAAAATTGTATATTAATAAAGTTGCCTCCTTTTTGTACTCCCTGGCCTAGTTCTCTCTGCTCACCCATTTCTGGTAACAAACCTGTGCGCCCCCTGTTTTGGGGCTGATAGTTCCCGGTATATACCGGGTGGCGTAGTCGAATGTTAGTTTAATTGTTGGTGCTTTCTTATCATTCCCTCCGGTACCTGACGCCCCCGCTACATATGGATATTTTTCTTAAACAAACGGATCACTTCGCTTCAGAAGGCCTTTATTAATCCCCTGGAGACGTATGGATTACTTTTATGATGGATGGGTTACTTTTTTGGGGCTTAAAAAGCCTTTTGGGGCTTTTTAAATACACTTTTTAGATTTGATGAACAAGTGATCCAATGTATACTGTATATTACCTGATTCGCCAAAAATCAGTTTGGCATGATTTAAGAAATATGTTATATTGCATATACAGAGACAACACTAGATATGTATCCAACCAAGGAGCAAATTTAATTTATGTGAAAGATCAGAGCAGTGCAAAAACTATTTATGAATAAACCAGTGTCCATATCTCCTTAAAGCTGCCGTCGGCAACATTTTTTTGATCATATTCAGTGTAATCGACACTATAATCCGACAGAACAACATAAATAAGGTGGTTTTAGAAAAAAACCCGAGCTTCTAACTCCACCTGGAGCGTGTTATTTGTTTTGCAAAAATCCAGCGCTCCCGCTTCATCAGGTCCAATCAGCGCAGGGGGGTGTGAGATCTGACTGTCAATCACAGGTCGTGCACACGCCACAGATCCCCCCTCACCCCCCTCACTCACATGCACACGCCACGCCTGAAGTTCGCCTGGAGATTGCATGAAGCGTGATGGCGGAGAGAAAATCTACTAACAAGCTTCCAATTCCTCGGTTATTGCTATCTATGGATAGATTAGCCAGGGCAGCCTATCTCCGAGTCCATGGTGTTGATAGATGCTGAAGAGATGGACGCGTTCACAGAAAATCAGGTACACACGCACAGTGACGCACTGACGAGCACGACCTCGATGGGAGGGTGCTCGCTGGTAGTGGGGAGGGGCATGAGAGTTGTAAACATTCAAAATTTTGGCTAATCGACCCAATCTGCCAGACTTGCCGACGGCAGCTTTAATAATTACAATATTGGTCTTATAATACTGTACAATGGAAAGAATACAAAATCATTCTTACCTGTATAATGTCTGTCATCTGCATTAGAAGCAAAACACAGGAAAAAGAGAATAACAGAATTACAAGGTATGATTATAAAATTGATTCTGTAATTGAAAGTACATAAATACTCACAGTGGCAGACGGGTTTGGGTGAGTCCCACTTGCCCAGCTTAGTGCAATGTGTGCTGTTTCTGCCCACCAGGATGAAACCCTCCAGACAGCTGTAGTGAAGTATCGTGTCCTCCACAGCTGGACCTGGAGGGTGCACCGTCACACGGCCGTTCTCCAGAGACGTCCACACCCGCGGACACGGCAGCACTGAGGCGCAAACAGAACAGCGAAGGGTCAGTTATTCAAATGTACGCCTTTTAAGATCCTTCAAAATCTAATTGAACTATTATATTGACTTGTGTCACGATCAGGTCCCGATGAGAATGATGAAAAGGGTTCAAACAAGTTACAATAAACAAAAGGTTCTTTGATAAAACAAACTCAAGTAATCCATAAAGCTAAAAGCTTTGTAACAGCGTGTATAGGATAAACAAATGAGCATACGTTTACACGTTCACGCGGTCAATACCAGACACTAACTGAATGAAAACTTGTTGCTTATAGGTGCTTTATATTCATTTAATATCTATGTTTCCCTATCATTCGCTCACGTTCGACGTAACGTCGACGTGACGACGTAATTGGGATCACTTCAGGGAGCTCTATCATCTTCGAATGTCTACAGAACGAGCCAATGAACGTTGCCGTGCGTGAATTGCGTCACGCGCCCTGCCCCGCAGTGCGGGTATAAACAGGAAGCGGGCGCACACAAACATTGTCTTTCACTTTGGAGCTGAGTTTCTGTTGGTCATCTGAATACAGACTCAAGCTACTGCGTTGAAGAATCCTCTCTCCTTCCTTGTATCCAGTGTTGGTGTGACGGCGCGAACAGCGAGTGGCCACGAGCTCAAGCTCAATAACTGCTGTTTTCACAGCATTGAAATTTCTGTCGGTTTTTGGTGGGCGTTCCCTGAGAAGTGTTTACAGCACTGCTGTACATAACGGCCATTCCCTGGGTTCCTTAGCACTGTGGGAAGGTATTAAGATAGCATTTTTTTGTTTTTTCTTCACAAAAGAGCAACACAAGCGTGACCCAAGCTGATTCCGCTTGTGCGTTTCTGGATGCGGTCGTTTCCTGACGCCAGCAGACGGCCACAATAGTTGTCGCTCGTGTTTGGGCATTCAGCACGCTGAGGCAGCTTTTGGGAATAGTTAATGTTCCCATTGCGGGAATATGACTATCGCAGAGTTGAGATCGAGGCTCGCTTACATCAAGGGAGGTGCAGTCCTCTTGCCTATGCCCCGATCTAGTGCTTATTCTGGACCTCAAAATAGGCGTACTTCGGTGCTTAGCCATGGGTATCTGAGGGTTACCGTGAGGGCTTCCCCGCCGAGGCAATCTCCATGGGCCCCTCACACCTCACTAACGCTGCTGCCGACGGAGCCTCCAAAAGAGCATGCTGGTCCTTCACATGGACGACCAGTCGTGTCTTTTGGAGCTCCTCCTGATGACCAGATGTCGGTTGCAGCATCGGAGGGGGAGCTTCAGTCCTCTGAAGATGAGGATTCGGCTTTGTTACCCCCTTCGAGGAGTGTAGCGTTGTCCAAGTCTGATCCAGAATGCTTTCCCGGGCCGCCGAGAAAGTCAGGCTTGTGTGGAACCCTCCACCACATCCCGAACCTTCTCGGTTTTATTGTTTAATGTCATTGCTTTTACAGATTTTGCAAGGTGTTCTTGAGTGCCATGAAAGGCCCCTTTAAATATTATTATTATATCCGCCTGGACCACCAAGGTGGACATCGCCTTACCGATGGAACGTGCGGTTTCTTTCGTCGTCCCGGAGGGCGAGGTCAGTTGCTGCACGGAGCTCCCGGAGGCCACCCTCGTGCAAGTCTATGAGCATCTGGACCTGGTGAATCTTCTGGCACTATACGGTGTCGTCCACATCCTAGTGAGCTCCTCATGCACCTACGGGAAGAATGGCACCGGGGCGGCACGCTGAGAACCAGTACGGCCCGCCCCGAGAAACCAATCCTCATGCACCTACGGGAAGAATGGCACCGGGGCGGCACGCTGAGAACCAGTACGGCCCGCCCCGAGAAACCAATCGGTTTCTCGGGGCGGGCCGTACTGGTTCTCAGCGTGCCGCCCCGGTGCCATTCTTCCCGTAGGTGCATGAGGAGCTCACTAGGATGTGGACGACACCGTATAGTGCCAGAAGCCGTCCTAGTGGCTCCTCCCTCCCTCACCACCCTCGATGACGGAGTGGCTAAGGGGCTAAGGGGTATGTGGATGTCCCGCCGGTGGAGCGTGCCGTTGCGATGCAACTGTGTCCAGCGTCCGCTTCCTCCTGGCGGGGCAATCCACGCCTCCCGTCCAAGGCATATAAGTTTTCGTCCAGTCTTACGGCGAAGGCTTACAGAGCCTGTGGACAGGCTGCTTCTGCCCTCCATGCCATGGCGCTCCTGCAGGTCCACCAGGTCCAGATGCTCATAGACTTGCACGAGGGTGGCCTCCGGGAGCTCCGTGCAGCAACTGACCTCGCCCTCCGGGACGACGAAAGAAACCGCACGTTCCATCGGTAAGGCGATGTCCACCTTGGTGGTCCAGGCGGATATAATAATAATATTTAAAGGGGCCTTTCATGGCACTCAAGAACACCTTGCAAAATCCGTAAAAGCAATGACATTAAACAATAAAACCAGTACAGCAACAAACATTAAATCACATAAAAGCCTGCCTAAACAGATAAGTTTTAAGATGAGATTTAAAGACCGAAAGACTAAAACTGTTTTGAACTTCTACAGACAGTGAGTTCCATAAATGGGGAGCCGCATAACCAAAAGCTTGTGACCCCATAGAAGTTGTTCGAGTGCGTGGAAGAACAAGTGTAAGTGCAGAAGCCAATCTTAAAATGTGGGAAGGAGATGAGGGACACCGATAAATATCGGTTCCTAGATGCCCCTCTTTCCCAGGTTGGGTTATTCGGCGATGCGTTTTTGCCCAGCAGTTCTCGGCCGCCCAGAAGCAGACGGAGCGACCCCAGAAGGGTCGACCTCCTACGGTGTCCTGAACTCCCACGAAGCCTCAGCAGCAGCCACCACCCAGGCCTCAGCGTGGAACAAGCCGCAGGAAGTCGTCCAGGCTGCTGCCAAACCAGGAGGCAAGCGAAGGTGCAAACGACCCTGAGACGGGTGACCAAGAGGTGGATCAGACTGCTCTTCAGGAGATGGTGAACGCGCCGCTCCTTCCCCCGGTGGAGGGCTGGGTGGAGAATTTTTTGTTTCCTTTTGTTTTTGTTCCCACAATTTAAAAAAAAGAGCAGTTTCTGAAACCTCTGGGTCCCAAGATGGCGCGCTTGGCAGTCGACGACGCTATGCCTTGTCACCCTCAGGCCCCTCTTTAATCGCCAGCGAGCAGCAGTGGCTGTGTCCCAGACGCACTGACGCCTTCGCACACTCACTCTGCCTTTCGACGGAAGCAGGTACGTGTTGCACCACACACTCAGACCCCACTCCAGGCCGCTATGCCGTCCGAGTCGGGCCCCTGCATCCCTCCATTCTCGCTGGCTCATCCGTACTATCAGACTCGTCTATGCGATTCAGTTCGCCCGGCGTCCCCCAGCTTTCAGGGGCATTCAGTTCACCCGTGATATGGCGGACAATGCCCCTGTGCTCAGGGCAGAGATCACAGTCCTACTGGCGAGGGACACGATCGAGCCGGTCCCTCCAGCCGATATGAAGACCAGCTTCTACAGCCCGTACTTCATTGTACCCAAGAAAGGCGATGGGTTACGACCAATCTTGGACCTGCGTGTCCTGAACCGGTCCCTTCACAGGCTGCCGTTCAAGATGCTTACGCAGAAACACATTTTCAAGTGCATCTATCCCCAAGATTGGTTTGCAGCGATCGACCTGAAGGACGCGTACTTTCATTTCTTGATTCTCCCTCGACACAGACCGTTTCTTCGCTTTGCGTTCGAGGGGCGGGCATATCAGTTCAAAGTCTTACCCTTCAGACTGGCCTTGTCGCCCCGTGTCTTTCCCGCTGGGAAAGCACGACCTGATCGTCAGGTTCCTGAGGGGGGCGAGGAGACTAAATCCTCCTCGCCCACTCTCTGTACCCTCTTGGGATTTGTCTCTGGTCCTTTTGGCATTTCAGAGACCACCCTTTGAGCCTTTGCAGTCAGCGGAATTAAAAATTCTGTCCTGTAAAACAGTACTCCTGGTTGCATTGGCCTCCATCAAGAGGGTAGGGGACCTGCATGCATTTTTGGTCGACAAATCATGCCTAGAATTTGGCCCGGCTAACTCTCACGTTATCCTGAGATCCCGGATACGTGCCCAAGGTTCCTACCACTCCCTTCCGGGACCAGGTGGTGAACCTGCAAGCGCTGCCTTTTGGAGGAGGCAGACCCAGCCCTGGCTTTTCTCTGTCCCGTTCGCACTCTGCGTCTATACATGGACAGAACGCAAAGCCTCAGGACCTCAGATCAGCTCTTCGTCTGTTACGGAGGCCAGCAGAAGGGAAAGGCTGTCTCCAAGCAGAGGATGGCCCACTGGATAGTGGATGCCATCGCCTTGGCTTACGAAGCCCAAGGCGTGCCTGGCCCACCTGGGTTGAGAGCCCACTCCACTAGGAGTGTCGCTTCTTCTTGGGCGCTGGCACACGGCGCCTCGCTGACAGACATCTGTACAGCTGCGGGCTGGTACATTACATGTTTTCCAAACCAATCCCCAGAATCAGCGCACACACAATGCATCAGAACATCAGTGTTCAGAACCGGAGAAAGTCACCAGAGCCACCGTAAGTATGCAGTAATTGTCATTTTTGTATTGTTGACATTTCTAAAAAGAAAGCATACATATGTCTGAAAAGCTTTTTTAGCAAATACTTGGTACATTTTCAATCTCCTCCACTGACCAGTTTGTATAAATATATTAAGAAGAAATGTTTCCTGATCATGTGACACTGAAGACTGGAGAAAATTCAGCTTTGCCATCACAGTTATAAATTATCCTACCTTTAAAATATATTCAGTTGCAATTTTAAATTCTAATAATATTTCACAATATTACTGTTTCTGTATTTTCGATCAAATAAATGCAGCTTTGGTGAGTATATTACTTTATAAAAAAGTTTTTTTAAATGTTACTGACGCTACTGTATCATGTAAATAGTGTACAGATGAAATACCTGGATGATTTACATTACTCCATTTGCCAATATGAAACAGATAACACTTCATGGAATACTAGAATGGGATGCTGCTTGACTTAACCATCTATTTCAAGTGTGATTAATCCAATTAAAAAAAGTCAAGAAGGAGGTGTGCAAAATTGCAGCTGATTTGATAAGGTTTTTTAATAACTGAAATAGACACTGAATTGATGAGGTCATGTGACAGCAATGTAGCATACTAATGTCTGAAATGCTTATCATTGTGGACTGCCTACCGTTTCAATTAATTCCTCACAATAGCAGCCACTGTACTGTGTACTATGCACTAATGATCATCCTTGCACAAGGGAACCCCATCCTAATCTTTTTTTTTTTTAAATTTTTTTTAAATAGGCACATATATATATTTGTATGTATAAAGACCCAATTAATACAGTAAAAATGTATATAATAAATTAGTGTAAATATTATTTGGAAAATACTGTGTTTAGTCTTTATTACATTTATTACATACCACATACCTTATTATGTTTTATTTCATATACACTATATTACTTTACTGTTAGATGTATTTATTTATTTAATTAAAAAGATTAATTGATCTAGTTGAAGCTTATTTTTTATTATTTACTTATACACTGCTTTTCACTGAACTTTTCCACAGACCCAAATTAATTAATTTTGGGACACAGTTAGTCTGTGGTAATTACAATTAGCTTAATTTAAGAATAACAGATGTCAAAGAGAAGTTAGCTATCATTTAGATACAGTAGATAAAAAATACACGTTTTACTTACTTTGGGAAAGAAAGTGAAAGAGAGATGGAAACAAGAGACATTTTTCAGACTGAATCATCTGCGCTGTTGACATTTTCACATTAAGTCCTGATCTAAACCAGATCTATGCATTTCCCTGATAAACAGGTTTATTAGCGAACTGTAAAGAACCTACTGTAACACTTGTATTAATCTATCATATTTCCTAGTCTTTATACTCCTTAAAAAATCATTTAGAGCTCATTTAGTGCATTTGCAGGTCATCATGATGTACATCTTTCCTCTTTTTTACTGAGCTTGTAAGACCTTCCAGATTTATGTTTATAGCATTAAAACACAGTCACTGACCTTAAGCAATATGTTTTAATAATTTTGTTTCTGAAGATGGATGAAATTGTCATGTAAAGTTACTGTAACAAAATATCTCAATCAAAAAGTTAGTCAAAAGCCAAAACTATTCATGCTTCTACTTAAGATATGTTTTATCAAAAGAAGGAGTTGAACATACAGCATTTGCTGCGCTGGTTCAGGTCAGTCCAAGTGCCGTCAGGGAGACACTTCCTAACCTTTGGTCCCACAATCACTCTGCTCCCTCTGCAGATGTACTCGATTTCATAATCCACCGGCAACACCTGAACACTACGAATCTGCATCCAGAAAGAGATAACTCTGTTACAACAAATCTAATCACATAATCACTGTTAAAAAGTGTGGGGTCAGTAACATGAATTGGGACTTTTATTAAATTTACCAAAAGTGACAGTAAAGACATTTATAATTTTCCAAAAGATTTGTATTTCAAAGAATCCTAATATATATATGTATATATGGTTTCCACAAAAAATATTAAGCAGCACAAATGTTTTTAACTTAAGAAATGTTTCTTGAGCAGCAAATCAGCATATTTAAATTATTTTTAAAGGATAATATGACACTGTAGACTGGAGTAATGATGCTGAAAATTTAGCTTTGCATCACAGGAAAAATTTGTATTTTAAAATATATTAAAATAGAAAACAATTTTTTTAAAGTTGTACAAATATTTCACAATATTTCACTGTATTACTATAATATACTGTACTGTATTTTTGATCAAACAAATGCCCCATGGTCAGCATAAAAGACTTATTTTTTAAAATATCAAATTAATATTACCGACCCCAAAATTTTCAACAGTAGCATAAACTTGTCCATCTCTCCTCCAAACTCACACAGATGCACATATTTCATATGATAAATTAATAATAAATTAAATACTTCACACCTGTTCCTGGGTCAGGCCCCTGTATCTGATCCCTCCATCTCTTGGCGGGCGAATGATAGCACAACCTGATGGAAAAAATATGTAGATAATCAAAGATAATCATGTTTTCTGAAGGATGTCTGTGAAATCCTACTTATTACATTTACATTTATCACAATCTGCAATGCTCATTTTGTCCATAAGATGGCAGTCTCTCCTTTCTGAACATCTAAGGTAGCTTAGAGCTAGCAGAAGCAACAACGACAGCCATGATGGAAGCTCCTGTGACCATAGACATCTCTATATAATATCTATGCCTGTGACGGCCTGAGTCGTTTGTTCGAATTCGCCATTCTTGCCACTATTATTAAATAGGATGCTATAGGCCTATGTATATATATGAAGAGTTCAGATGCAAAAGCCTCTAAATGCCATTTGAAATTTTCTTATAGAATGATCATTTTTATTAAGCTTGTATATTTAAGTTCAGTAATTTCACTTAAATTATAATTAATAGGTAATCTTCATGGCCATTTAAGTGAAATTATTGAATTTAAATATACGAGCTTGATAAAAATGATCATTCTATAAGAAAATTTCAAATGGCATTTAGAGGCTTTTGCATCTGAACTCTTCATATATATATATATATATATTATATATATATATATATGTATATATATTATCTTCCACTTGACAAGAAACTCCCACAAAAATTTTAAACCAACTTTACAATGGTTTCACTAGCAGAGCCTATTGTAATTACTGACTACAAATATAGGCATATATAGTACTAGTACTCCTCAACACAAAATTTTCCATTATATTTGAGTCATTCATGTCTCTGCGTAAATGTCTGCGTGTCCCCTGGCCTCAAGGCTCTGCTGTCAGAATTAAAGAGCGCTGTAGCTGTAGCCTGTCATTACAGCCTGGTTCACCTATAGTGTCAGCAGCTAATTACAGTCATCACAAAACCCAGTGCCCAGGGGCAAGACAGACCAGCAATGACTGTGTGCACTAGTGTGTTCACACGTGCCTGTGTGTATTAGTCATTTTGTGTGTAAGGGTATTTTTAGGGACAAAAACATGAGCAGCATTATCAAAATCAAATGCTTCCCATTGGCTCGCTGTTTACAGCTTTGAATAGACTGTAGAGTTGTTTAAAATGCCAAGTCTACTCTGCACAACATGTATTCTGGCACACTGTATTCAAGAAGACCACGTACACACTGCAGATGAATATGGCTTTCACTGAATGCCTAATCTCATTCTGTATATGGAACGGGTCAGGATGGTCGACTAGTCATCGATAACGCCACTTTGTTAGCTTTAATTTTTTAGCAGTGTGGTTTAACCCCTTAACTGTCACCGCCCCACTAGAAGGAAGCTTGGCGCTCTATTTATTTATTGCCTTTTTTTCGTATAACATATTTTTATTAATCATGATGATAAATTAGGTAGCTACCATTTGAAAGCTTACGAACTCAAAACTCATCCTGTGAAAACCATTTTGAAATTGGACATTGCGTTACCATGGAAACGGTACTGTAAATTATTTTAGTAGGCTCCTCCCCTAGTGGGCGGTGTCAGGTTTCATATTACAAAATATATATTATAATATAATATAAAATATAAACATTTTATATTTTTTTCCTACTATGAAAGTCAACTGTCAGGTTTCTGTCATTCTTCAAAATATCTTCCTTTGTGTTCAGCAGAAGAAAGAAACTGAAACAACTTGAGGGTGAGTAAATGATGACAGAATTAAAAAAAAATTCTTTATTCCTTTAAGGTACATTATTCCTTTAAGGTACATGGTAGGCTACATACAAAGTACATCTGTAGACAGAGTGGTTTATTAAAAAATTACTCAATGTTAACAAGTCTCCATCGCTAATATTAATCTGGTCAAAAAATGGTTAACATCAAAAAAGGTTAAACTGTTGGCTTCCATGTTTTTATGTTTGCCAACATGTTTTTTTGTTTGTTTGTTTTTACTTCCATGTTTCTTGTTTACTAGACACAAAACATTGGCAATGGCTTTTATTAAAGGCTATTATAAATGGCAGTCAACGCTCATCTGACAGGCAATACACTGTGACAAGAGATATTCCACAGGCTCTTGTTTCTGTTCAACAGGCCATAGAACAGGACAATTATGCATGGGGGGGGATTATATACGTGAGGATTTATGTACTTATTATAGCTGTCAGACATCTAATAGTGTTGATATTGTGTTTCATTAGTCCTTCAGCTAGGGCAAAGTAGACTAGCTAAGCTTGTAATATCTGAGATAGGAAGGAAGCAATTAGAGCTGGATGGAGAAGACGTGAGAAAAAATTAAATTCTAGATGCTGACTGATGTGACCAGTGAATAAGACCATTTTACACACCCTACATAGCAAACAGAAACAATTAAACAAATAGATGCACACACAAACTGACACACAAATCCCTTGAAATGCTCTCTCCCTCACACATTCACACATGTTGGGTTTTTGTGCTGTACAAACTTTACATTCTACCATAACCTTACACCTAAACCTTACAGAAGACGTTGTTTTACATAATAAAAAAATAAAATAAAAAATATATATATATATATAATTATTATGATTTATAAGCTGTTTTCTTCATGGGAACCAAAATTATGTTTTCCTATCCTTGTCCCCACAACAATACCTGGACCACACACACACACAATTAAAGTTGGGAGCCAAGACCTTTTTCTTATTCAAAAAAAAATTTCTTTGTAATTGAAATAAAGCTGACAAAAATAAAAATTTAAATATTTGATCATTTAAATTAATATTAAATTATAAAAAAATTATAAAAAAAAAAAAAAATGTGTTGCCTTGGCAAGTAAATGAAATCAAATAAGTTGAAGTACTAAAATTAAAACTAAAAGTAACTGATGTAAAAAATAATAATAATAATTTGAAGCAAAAATAGAAAAAAAAAAACCTAATAAAAATGCCAAAGCAAACAAAATTAGTCAAATCTAATTCCAATTTAAAATATAAATAAATACTAGTATATAAATAAAACTAAAATAACCAGTTTCATTCAATAAAAATACAGGAAACACTGCTCTGAAATGTATGAAATTAGAAGTCATACTGAGTGCTGAATCTATTGTGAATCAATAGTGAAATAATGTTTTGGCTGAGTTCTGAACTTTGCAATTTGTGAATGAAAGAAAAACGTTTATTTTATGTGATACATCCACGCCACTAGGTGTCAGTATAAGTCCAAGACAACCATATCGGCCAGTACAAAACAAACACCATATTACTGAGTGCACCTTTAAACACAAATAGTATTGTTTAGTTTTTTTCTTTAGTATATAATTTGTACTGAATTACAGCTCCCATCCTTATAAATAAAGTTTAAAAAAACACAAATTACAACTGAAAACAGGAAATACAGGAAATTGAAAAGTTACACAAATTCATATGTAAGAAAAAAAAAAAGAGCAAACACATCTCCATTACCTGTGGTAGTATTACGTGAGGCTATGGTGAGCGAGAAAGACCCGAGGAGAAACGAAAGAACAAACGCGAGGGCCATTCTTCCACCTGCAGAACAAGAGAAAGACAGAGTCGATGCATTATCAGAAGAGGAACGGGTGAGTGTGAAAACCCTTAGAGAGTGATTGTCTAAGGGTGTGAGATGAGTGTGAGAGAGGCCCCTAAAGGACGAGAGGAAAGGAGGAAGTACAGTAGAGTAGGGAAGAGACAGGAAAGTGGTGGAGGTTGAGAGGAGGAGGCATGGGGCGAGGAGAGAAGCAGAAGGGTAGCGAAGAAACGGCACTTGCGGACAGACGGATCTGAACAGCTGATCTCCTCTTCTAGATTCACAGTTAGTCTACCACGACCAACCAAATGAGTCACTCGCGGCAGGGTGCCTTCCCTTACTCAGCCTACAGATCTGCTTAATATCTGCATCAAGGTGCAATAACTGCCCAGCCATCCCCCATCAATATTCCCTTTCCGCCTAGCTGCTTTCTGACTCAGACGGGCCAACAAGCGCCACTGTTGGTGTACATGGGGGTGGACAAGATGAATGATAGCTGTTGTTTCAGTCAATGGCTATTGTGTTTTTATTGGTGTTGTTTTTGACATCAAGGGTCCCATTTTGTTAGTAGCAGCATATGCATAGCAATTGAGATTCATATGCAGTAGAAACTTAAGTCTTGAATTTGACTGGCTGCGCAGCATTCCTAAAATCATAACATAGTAACAATGATAACAGCGTATGAAAGCATAGATCACATGATAACAACACTGTACATTAGTGAAGGGGATTTTTCAGTGACTTTTTCTGCAGACTGCACTTATGGCAGGAGATGATGACAAGTGACTGTTTTTATAAGTGAATCACTGATTCATTGCCTCAACCAATTAATTCAACAACACTAATTCATTGAGAATGAAACAAGTGACCGTCTTTATGCACAAGTTATTGAATGAATGACTCAACTGATTCATTCCACAACACTGATTCTTTCAGGAATGAAACAAGGTGCTGTTTTTAAGAATGAGACATTGAATCATTGACTCTGCCAATTATTTTCAAGGTACGAAAGAAGTGACTGTCTTTATGAGTGACTTGAGTGATTAAATAATTGACTCAACCAATTCATTCAACAACACTGATGTAGGAACAAAACAAGTGACTGTCTTTAAGAGTAAGATATTTATTAGCTGACTCAATTGACTTATTAAAGAACCATTAACTCATTCAGAAATGAAAAGGTGACTGTATTTATGAGTGAGTCAATGAATCTTTAACTTAATCGATTAAAAACACTGATTCATTCAGGAACAAAACAATTGAGTGAGTGTCTTTAAATCACTTCCACCGAGAAGCATCCAACTGTGCATTAATCTTACAATTTGACTTAAAGTAGAACTTAAAGTATCTGACTATATGTAGAATTCAGAAACCATTGTTATTAGCGATACCAGTGGCCGTTAAGTGAACTGCAGCAAGCAACTTATTGCTTGTGCTCGCATAGTGAGGTGAGCGAGCCTGAGCCAAATCAGTGAGGTAATGTACAAGAGACTGAACGTCATTCAAAGCCATGAAATAATCACGACAAATTTCCTTTTCGTTATTTGCTTAGAAGTAAAAAAAAGTGGGAAATACCTTTGCTGCAATATACTATTAATGAATATCGTGATGCCATCCATGCTGATGAGAGCGACTTTTAGATGAATAGGCTATGTAAATATGCGCTCGCTTTCCTATCAATAATAGAATAAATACACAACAAAAATGACAGCAGTGAGAAAACAGCAGTTATGAAAGCATCTGACCATAGCGATGTGGATATGTTTGCACCAGCTCTGCAATTAACTGGCATCATGTCGAAAGATGACGTAATTAAAATTACATTATTATGATTATAAAGTATATTTGAGACTAGACCATACAGTATAGATATGGATATGTGGGACTATAGTTTGAATTAATCCCTTTTCTTTGTATCACACATTGACATTACAGTACAGAATGGCTCTTTCGTTATCCTAAACATTGTATAAGCATTCATTAATGTGTCATATTGTAGTAGACCTTGTTGAATCATTCAATGTTACCAAGGAAATAGCAAAGTTTTTTTTTTTTTTTTGTGTTGGGAGTCTGTGTTGTGCATTTGTTGACATTAGTGGACTACGTCTGGAATAGAATGGAAGGCTCTCGGGAGCACGGGTAAACATCACATCATTTTGATTTTCCCAGCAAAAACGTCCTTCACATTAAAATCACTGTACATGCTTTCATAGACAGCCTAGGAAGGGCTTGTTTTTTTAACGTTTCATCACAAGCTGTTTACACATTGGCAATAAAAATAAAAAAGATTAATAGATGAAATTTATTTCATGTAGCCCTTTTAAACCATGTATTATGTTGCAGCTCCTAACAACGTTACTGCCCAAATGGCGAGTAAAGCCAATCACTAAAGCCAATTTCTACTTGCATTTGGAGCTTGGCGAGTGCTTATTTTGAACCTTGTTGACAACATCGAAGTAAATGGGAACATTGAAAGGAAGATGTATACTGTAATAGCAGGGCATGTTCATCAGTCCCTATAATGAGTGTGGAATTGCAGGGAAGCAAAAGAAAAATATGCTTCAAAGAGCTGAAAAACCACAGAGAGACAAATCTGGGACATAGAGCACGTAAACCACCAGTTTCGTACGCGGAACTGGGGCCAATGCACACACACGCTCACATTCACTCACACACAATCTGATTAGACAGCCAACAATCAACCAGGACTAATCTACATAAATTAATTTCACCCAAATGATATGCTAATTTAAAATACAGGTAGCAAAGCAGGAAGTCTCAACTCCACCAGAATGATTTACACTTCCTGCTCTGTAATCACAATGGAAGCAATTTCTAGAGATTATTCACGGCTTCTAACTGTTCTCAAAGGAGTATGAACGAGTATATGAGCCATAACACATTTCATCCCACACTATAAAAGCAGACAAGGTTTTCCGCCGTGGGAGAGCAGTGTGCTGTAAAGGCGGTCTTTGCATGAAAGGCAGGTTAGGATTAATTTTAGCTGAAGAAGAAAGATTTTCATGAATGCAATGAACATATGGAACTGCCGTACAGCCTTGACAGGAAAAAAGAGAACGAAAGGGAGAAATAGACAGAAGCTAGCATGCTGCCTTGCTGTCTACTGCCTACATTGGCAGCTGTCTTCTAAGGGGCTGTGCACACAGGACATGTTCTTGTGTTCTGTCTACGCTAATTGTTGGTATATGGTAAATATGGACTAGACAAACATCTTTGTTCGTTACGGAATGTCTCACACCACAAGTGTGTTGTTCTTATGATTCTATCCCATGTTAAAAATAGTTTATGATATGCAGTGCAGTAAATCAATGTCAGTTTTAAAGTCCCCGTGAACCGGAAGTTGCAAACGACTTTTCTCCAGTGTTGTGACGTATTTCCAAGTGAAACGGAATATTGAACAGAGGGCAGGGTTTTACTTTAGCGCTCCTCCTATCCATCTCTGCTTATAGCAAACTAACAGTTTGAGGGGAGTGGTTAAGCATTTTCAACCCTAGCCATCAAACTGACACCATAAGAAAGGGAAAGCCATTCCAGACCGGAAGTAACTTTTCAGATTTTGATTAAAGATTACCACGGCAAACAAATATTTTCTGTGTATTAACTTGCACAGATTAATTCACAAGTTCACACATACATGAAATCAGATGTAGTATTTTAGGCGTATTTGGCATGCTGTCCCAGGGAGGGCTCCGAGCTCGGAATTTGGCCCGAACCCAGAGTACTCCCCCTTTTTACTGGGATAGAAACCAGCCGAGAGTGAGGTGATGGGGTGGTGGAGGGATGCTGTGAAACTTGACATGAGACAGGTGAGGAAAGGCTTTATTTATACCGGCTTCCTCTTGTGCTGATTGGTTGATTACCTCCTCCCGAACTTTGTTACATAAAACTTCATTTAGACTAGTAATATGTGCTAACAAAGTGAATAGGATCAATTTTGATTTCATGTCGACTTTAAAAGGGCTTCTCGGATGAACCTGAGGACTTATTTACATATGTGCAAGAATATTGAGTGTTAAAGGTATGCATGCTAAAAGTAGCATGCATGTCCATAAGCTTTTTGTAATTAACATCAATATTTTAGGTTACAATTCAAACAAATGTATATGGAAATTTCTTCTGCACAACACTTCCCCCCCCATAGTTTTATTTTATGGTCCTGAAGTCTTTCAAATTATATGAGCTCATTAAAGCAGCACATATAATAATTAGCAAAATGCCATGACAACAAATTTCAAAAAGTATTTAATGTCAAGCAGGCTACGCATTAGCAAAGGTGTAAAGGAGTTAATGCCGCTATAAACGTGCCTTCTGTTCAATTCTGTTACGGTCCATCAAGCTGTTTTTTATGCTAGGATGTGCCCTGTGTGAATGTGCCTGTGAAGGAATCATCATAATAGAAATGTAGCCACATAAGAGACTGATTTAGAATGCTAAATAAACACTGTGTAAATAAACACTACATAGTGCTCCTCACATGAAGCACACAAGAGTTGTGTCCCAAAAGACATACTATGCATATACACTTATACTATGCACTATACTCAGCCATCAAGTGTATGAGGTTATAAAGATTATAAAGGCATATGGACATCATCACAAGTGGTTATAAGAATTACACAAATCAACACAATATAACATTTTGCCATGATGAAAAATTAAAGGTTTCTTACAACAGACTCAAGGATGATACATGTTTTCGAAGCGTTTGTGTTCAAAGGTTTTGAAATTTTATTAAAGGAAGTAAAACAGGACTTTATATCAGAGGAGAACATTCCAAAATTGTGATTACAGTGAATGTTTCTGGCTTTGTGAAGATGAAATTTAGACAGAAGACAAAGTAATAATACAGAGATTAACATCCTTAGAGTGAAAGTCAGATTTTTATTTTATTTTTATAAATTATGTAATTTGTGTGTATAGGCGTTCTGCTCGAGTGCACTGTAGTAAAAGGATGCGTATGTAGGCTTTCTTTACAAAGTGACATCGTCAACTACTTGGCATGCATAATACAGCGTTATTAGTTGTTTTCGCGGATCCGTGTGAACAGGGATCGTTCTGCTAACGTTGTCATCTGTACAAAGAAAAAACTTTTACGTTTTTAGCACATCGTTGTCGTGTAAACGTACCCTAAGCTGTAACCTATTTAAGTAATCAAGTACTTTTTTTTTTTTTTACTCAAGTAAAATGGAAAAGGAGTACTTAATACATAATACTTTTACTGGAGTATTATTTTATTAGGGTATCTGAACTTTTAGATTTGTATACTTCATCCACCACTGCTTAAAATGTTGTCTAGGTAGACAGCTTCCTAGGTTTTGGAACCGCTATTGTCAGAGTAAGGCTCTGATGCTAGGTATAGTAAAGAGGAGATAGTGACTGCTGCTTTGTTATGTGAAAATTAAGCTAATGAAATGCTCTTGCTGCAGTGCAGGGTGAATGCAAACACACATACACACACAATCTGACAGTGGCATGAAGACAGGGCTCCACCTGAGGCGTAAAACTGACCTCCTGGTAGCAAGCTCTCTTGTCTTTCTCTCTACTTCTCTCTCTAACATGTTCTCTCTCTCTGGCTTGCTTTTTTCCAGGCAACAATTGTTTTCTTTATTGTATCCTTCCAAAACCATTGCTGTCTTTCTCTTTCCTCCCTATTCTGTCTTCTTTTATCTCTCTACAAAGCAATTATGCTCAATCTTTCTCCCCTCCATCTTTCTAACTGGCTTGTCTCATGAAAACAACATTTCACTCAAACGGTTTCTCACACCATATAGGCTACTCATTATACGCAGTCTGATTGCAAAACGCAGCGCTGAAATCGCCACCATAATCTCTGCATATTTTTGATTTACGCCACCCTGATTGAAACACCTAAATATTCAAGATTGAGTTCATTCAAAAGTACCATTTTAAGAATCGGTCAGTGAAAAACATACCATTGCCCACTACTCCGAAAACTGAGGTGAAAACGTCCCCTGCAGTATTTATGTTGGATACAGCCCTGGCACGCACACATTTATGCACATTCACTTGGTAAATGACAGGTGACAATCTCTGTATGGACAGTGAAAGCAAAGCACGTCTCTTTTTGACTGGAAACCAAAGCTGAAAACTGCCTAATTCTGTTGCCAGGCAACCATTCATATACCCTCCTTCCGTTTGCTCTTTGACTGCTGTCAGACTTTCTTGATGTTGTAACCCCCGGTGACACGCTGTCTTCACCAAGCCTCTGTAAACGAACCCTCTTACCCATCTGACTGCAGAGGTGATGAGTGAACCTTGATGGTTTCACTGCAGTGTCTTATCAGCACCTAATCTAGCGTGAATTTGTGGATTAGCAGTTTGCACCAGGGCAGCTAATATTACCCAGCATAGAAATAGCATAAGCATGTAAATTAGCATGAAACGAGGACCTAAAATGAGCAGGGTTTACAGTGTAATTTAACCTTTTGGGGGTACAATAGCTTGTCACTTGGGAAGCACCCATAAAAGAACAACTTTGTACCTTATATACTGCTAAAATGAGCATAGCAGTACCTAACAGTAGTACTACTACTATGAACGTTTTTTATAATGTGCAAAGATGTGCCTTTAATAGTACTGCCCAGTGAATAGTACTGCACTCCTAAAGGTAATTTTTTGCATTCTGCAATGGACATTCTAATTGGTCAGTTATGATTGGATTTGAATTTTGAATTTGAATTTATTTATTTTAAAAGGGACAATGCACATTAATCAACATGAGCACTCAAGTCCATCATGTAAATGTGCCAGATTTAGCCATACAGGCTATTTTTCATCTGTAGTCCCTGGCAGGTTGATGGCAAAATCCACAAGTCCATAAAACATATAAAAACACATTCCAACAAGCATAACCATAATTAAAGCATATTAATACAAACACAGAATGACTTTAGATATAAGGAGACATACAAGGCACTTGCTCTAACCAGCTGGATTAATGTGTTTTTTAGTGTTTTTAGCAAATTGCTATGTGGTTACTAAGGGGTTCTAGCTGGTTTCTTGAACATTTTGGGTGGTTGGTGGTTGCTTAGTGGTCCAAGTTAAAAGAGCCCACCTTAAACCCAGAGTATACTGTATTTCCTTTGTTCGTGTTCCACTTTGGCTAGCCATCATTTGTGACATCATTTTCATCATCAGCACAGTCTACTGATCTCCCTAAACGGAGAACAAAGGTGATTTTTACCAAGTACAACGTGTCCCTAGATCAGCATCTTTGTTGATCCTGGAAAAACATTCCAATCAACCAATCAGATATGAGGGATGTCAAGTTTAGGCTTACAACCAGGGTTAGGTGCTTCTACACCATTCTTATTCACCTATCATTTCCTTTTGATTTTAAGGATAACTTATGGGTAGTGTTATGTTTAGGCATAAGGATAGGGTTAGGACAAAATTTTCGGACCGGAATGTTGTTCCAGGATCTTACTTGGCAAAATCACGGTGACCGTCCACAAACACAGTCTGCATACAGCGAATGAATTCAGTGCTTGTGCTTGAAAACAAAGGTCTACTAGTGTAGAGTAGAGTATACTTTGAAAGGCTTATGTGCTCAACCATGAGAGAGTGCACCTAGTCCTTTAGGTCTCTATGATATTTTGATCTCTACATAACTTGCTGAAAAAGCTGGTTTGTTGTTGTTTGCAGGTCCCGAAAAATAATAGCAGAAAATAGCTGAAAAGTGCCCATAACCCCTCTGAAATCAGCCAACAGACTAGCCTGAACCGGCTGGGAGAACAGCAAACCAGATTTGGCTGATTTAAGATGTTTGTTTTTGTTTTTTTGTTTTTTCCACAGGTTATTTTTGGGGTCTTTTCATCAATGTAAGTGTAACTGGTCCTACTCACACAGCTTTGAGTCGGATTTGAACCAGCATCAACTGACATGGAGGCGCGAGGCTAACAACTATGCTAAAGATTGGAGCCTATAGCCTCATTTGCTTGAGGTCAGGGGAGAGAGATTTACGTGCACAGCTCTAACCAGCTGGCTTCTGTTACACTCACCCCCCCTAGACCTCACTCCCATCCGGGTCACAGGCACCAATGTAAATTATGAATTTCCTCTAGCTAATAAAGGCCCACAGCTGATTTGATTGGTCAACTCAATCACACAGTCACCTTTCAAGAAAAGGTCAGACTTCATGGATTCAGTTCAGAGTTCAGAAATATCATGGAGGCATCTGATCAAGAAAAACAATAATGATGTCTATCAGGATGTGCTACCCACACTACAACGACATTAAGGTTAGGGTAAGAGGTTAGTATTTGTTATAGCATTATAGGTAATCAGCACTGTGATTGGCATGACCAATGAAATCTTTAGAATCGGCTGTGGGCGAGGAGAAAAAAAATGTTCACCCATGACCAATAGTAATTATGATTACTACCTTAGAATGCACCAATTATACTTTCTAGAGTCCAAAGGTCTCCAATAAAACAAATAGGGGGCCATCAAGTGCCCCTCTTGGGGACGACCCCTTTGGAAAAGGATATTAGGATATAGTTACTGTAGTTTGCGACAATTGCTCCCCAGTGTTGCTACTGCACACTATACTGTCACTTCCTGGGAAATGCACACTGAATGATGAAAAACCATCACTGACCTCCTCGACATCGACCTGTCTGCTAACTGATAAGGGCGATGAACGCCTGACAACCTGACTGATGTAAATCTGGGTGGGAGGATCACAGACTATTAGACAGTAAGTGTGTGCACATCTCTTAACAAAGGACACACATTCTCCAAGGGAATTCTGCTATACATAGTCATTTTCATTTAGTAAAAATCAAATGGAAGGTGTCCGAAGTGAGGTAAACTCTTTATTCTACCATGACACATCTCGGCGTAAGCCAACTTCCTCCTCTGTTAATACGCCTAAATCTGCAGGATTCAAAAGGAAGTTCAAAGATGTCAATTCTAATTCCTCCAAAATCACAGGAGATGTCTGAGTTTGGAAGCTCGGCTGGTGGAGTACGTGACCAGACGTTGAGGGATGTAATTCAAGCTGGCAGAACGTGAAGCCAATAATCCACAGCACATAACACAGTCAATAATTATGGGGTGAGAGAGAAGCTTTTCTGCTGTATCCATCCGCCCTGGACTCTCCATCTTGGACCTGGAACTATAGCACATGCGCAAATAGACTGTGATGACCTCACAACTTCACTATAATCACACAAAAACAAATGCACTGGTAAATACTCATTAAAAATACCTAAATAAGATTTAACTAAACAGAGACATGCCATACTGTATGTGCCTGCTGAAAAGACCAGCATAATACAACACCAGTGAATGTTGGGTATCAGATGCTGGTCCCCAGCATGGGTTGCTAGTCTCAACAGGTTTCTTAAGGTATATTTCACCCTAAAATCTGTCATCATGTACTCACTCTCATGTCATAAAAAAATACTTTATTTTCTTCCACGGAGCACAAAAGAAGCCTTTTTCAGAGTGTTTACACTGATCTTTACATAGAATTAAAGAAAATAGTGACCAGAGCTGCCAAGCTCCATAAAATACAAAACAATAAATAAAAAAGGATCATAAAGTCATAAAAAAGGCCATATTCAAATAAGGATGTGTTGTAATAGGTTTGACATCAATGATGCCAAAGGCCATTGGTTCCAGAGTTGATATTGTTATGTTTGTTAATTGAAATAAAGCTAAAATAAAATGTTTAAGTTAAAAGTACTAAAAAAATATTTTTAAAAAATGAAATTAAAAATACATTTAATTTAATTTAATCAAGAAGACAATGCTGGTTGACTTTCACACTAACTAAATTTAACAAGTTTGGTGATGCATGTCCACAGGATAGACAATCACCAAAACAAAAAGGTCATCATAATACACCTTGAATCAGTACGAAGATTCTTGCTGATTATGCAAATTACGTTCCAAGCATCAAAACCTAAGAAATGTTTTATCATATTCAATACATTGCTCTAAATTAGTAAAGGATGCTTAACCTTATGAACGTCTAACATTTGCTCAAGGCATCTGATCTTCATCAGTTTCAGATCCACTGCTCGTTTCTTTGAGCTCCCCTTGCCATTTGTTTTCTGTATAGAATATATGATGAAAGTATGTAAAGTAATTATACTATCACAAACGTATAGCATATAGGCTTATTTTTAGAAACCTCCTGACTGAGTCATCATAAAATTGAAAGTATATATTGAAAGCAACTCACACAGTGCCAAAAAACAAAAAGGAAAAAACTTGATTGGAAAGCCATGAAGCACAAAGACACTCTAGGAAACAGTGAGACACAAACATACACTGACTCCCATTGAGTCGCACGAGTGAAACGCAACAGGACACATGCAAACCCATGCTGTGATACACGCCTACATGGATCAGAGACGCAGGCCACCGGCAGCAAAGAGAAAGAGAGAGAGAGAAGATGCAGAGCTGTAAATCCTCAATCAATGCCATAAGGCATGAGTGTGAGGTGTAACAGACAGCTTATTGACAGAGTATCTCATAAAAGACTAAAGCCTGAAGCTTCATGACACCACACACATATTAACACAGGGGCGTGACAGTTCCCTGCTTTCCTTCTGACATTTCTGGTAAGTCATTTATTCTACAACAACTGCACACAAGAGTTTCTTTATTGTGCTACCATGCATAGAAAACACAATCTAGAGTGCTGTTTGCTGCCTATTCCAAAGCTTTTCTAACTGTCATTTACATTAACTTTGTGACTGACTTGACTGAACACTCAACATATGCAGTAACTCGACACGTGAAGTCACTAGGCCCTTTTCAGGATCATGACTGTAAGTCTACTTTGTAATAATGTCAAATAAAAAAAAAGTCGCACTTTAAAGAATTACACTTATTCTGATGTGTTGACAAAATCCTAAAACATGTAAAGTACTTGATTCTACAATTTAAGTTACCTGTAATCTTCATTATTTTGAGTTTAATAAACTTGTTTCTTTTAGTTTTAGAGGAACTTACATTTATTTTGCATTGCTATGGCACTCGAAAGGGAGAGTAAATGTTCAAATTAAGTGTTGCATAATGGGGTTTTTTTTTTGTGCAAGATTAATGGTAACTCTTTCCCCGCCAGCGTTCACAAAAGTTTCAAGGCCCCCGAAAGAATATTTTGTTGTCTAAATATCTGAAAATGCATTATATAAAAAGAAAGAACAGAGCCTCTGCTTTTAAACAAAACAAAATATTCTAGCTTAAAGGATAATTCTGGTATTTAACACCTTGAGTCTATTTTGTAGTTTGTTTTGGATGAGCTCCAACGAACACCACTAACCACTCGGTGAGTTGCACAGTTTTGAAAACGAACATTAAGGGTTGTTTTAAGGACATGTTCGTGCATGTCCATAGACAGCCACTCTGAAGCGGTCAAAGGCGATTCTAAAAGAGTCAAAAAGTCGAGACAGGACCCATCGTCAAAATTTCTGTGTCCACCACTCTAGTTCATCCATAACAAACTACAAAATAGACTCAAGGGGCCCTATTTTAACGATCTGAAACGCAAGTATCAAGCGCAAAACGCAAGTAACTTTGTGGGCGGGTCTTGGGCGCTGTTGCTATTATACCGGCGGGAGAAATGACTCTTGCGCCCGACGCAAATCTAAAATGGGTTTGTCTGAAGTAGCTTCATTATTCATAGGTGTGGTTTGGGCGTAACGTGAAATAAACCAATCAGAGCGTCATCTCACATTCCCTTTAAGAGCAGGGGCGCTTGTTCTAAAGCGGATTCCTATTATAACGGCGGATTTGCCAGGCGCGCGCCAGGAGCGGTTCACAGCCGAGGAGACCGACGTTCTCGTCAGGGACGTTGGGGATGGAGAAACACACCCAAATTAACTTCGGTTAAACAGGCGTATGATAATTTGGGTAAATGTGTAAGCTAAATCGCTTTTATAATAAACTGTATATCTATCTATCTATCTATCTATCTATCTATCTATCTATCTATCTATCTATCTATCTATCTATCTATCGTAATAATGTATGATTTGCAAAAATGATAAGTCAAGTCAAGTCAAGTCAAGTCAAGTTTATTTGTATAGCGCTTTTCACAATACAGATTGTATCAAAGCAGCTTCACAGTATTAAATTTAAATAATACAACAAAGTTTGTTTCAAGAGGAATTTATTGATTGATAAAATTAAATTAAATATCCCCAAAATATCCCCAACTGAGCAAGCCAAAGGCAACAGTGGCAAGGAACCGAAAAACTCCATCAAGTGACCTAATGGTGTCCTAAAACTCCATCAGGTGACCTAATGGAGAAAAAAAACCTTGGGAGAACCCAGGCTCAGTCGGGGGCCAGTTCTCCTCTGGCATTTATGAGCTACAGGCCGGATTGTAGTTTGAACTGTAAGATTATATGAATGCCTGGCTGAAGAGATGCGACTTTAATCTAGTTTTAAACTGGGAGAGCGAGTCTGAGCAACGAACAGTATCAGGAAGACTATTCCAGAGTTTTGGAGCCAAATGTGAAAATGCTCTTCCTCCTTTGGTGGTTCTGAATATCCTAGGTATGACCAAAAGCCTTGAATTTAGTGATCTTAAAGAGCGCGATGGATTATAGGGCGATAGAAGATCCGTTAAATAGACTGGAGCTAAGCCGTTTAGGGCTTTATAAGTCAGTAGCAATACCTTGTAATTAATACGGAACTTTATAGGTAACCAATGCAGTGATGATAAAATCGGTGTTATATGATCATATTTTCTTGATCTCGTAAGAACTCTAGCGGCGGCATTTTGAACTAACTGTAGCTTGTTTATTGAGGATGCAGGACAACCAGCTAATAAGGCATTACAGTAATCCAGTCTCGAGGTCATGAATGCATGAACTAACTTTTCTGCATCAGAAACTGATAGCATATTACGTAGCTTAGCAATGTTTCTAAGGTGGAAAAAGGCTGTTTTTGTAACATATGAAATATGATTTTCAAAAGACAGGTTGCAATCGAGTATAACACCCAGGTCTTTTACTGTAGCGGATAAAGTAACAGGACATCCTATGATGTTAAAGTTGTATTGTGCGAGGTTTTGTGGGCGGTTTTTTGAACCGATAAGTATTACCTCTGTCTTGTCTGGATTTAATAAAAGAAAATTACGCGTCATCCAATCTTTTATATCTTTAACACACTCTGTCAATTTGGAAAATTTAGCGTTTTCATCCGGCCTTGATGAAATATATATTTGAGTGTCATCAGCATAACAATGGAAACTAATTCCATGTTTCCTTATAATATTTCCAAGTGGCATCATATATATTGAAAATAACAGAGGGCCTAACACAGATCCCTGCGGCACTCCATAGTTTACTGGAGTTATGATCGATTTTTCTCCATTTAAATAGACAAAATGGTAGCGGTCAGATTTGAGCCAGTTGGGGATAACTGCTGCGTCTGTGTGTAGATGAGAGTATAAAAGTGTATGCGCGTTGTGCACACACTACATTGATTATGGCCAAGCATGCGCCCTTAAAATAGCATATGAATAACATGCGCAATCCGCCACTGACTTTAAACTGTTTTTTTTTCGGTCATTGGCGGAATTGTTTTCTAAACCTGCAAAATAGCATGAGGGAACGTTTGCGCCGGAACACGCCTCCTCTTTGCGCTGAACCACCCCCGGGAGCGCAAGTGTATTTCTTAGTTAACCGACGTGCGTCTGTGGAGGGAAAAGTCCGCTTTGCGCGGGTGCAAAATAGGAATGATACATGCGTCGGTGTACAAAGTCAATTGCGCTGGGTGCAAGATAGGGCCCAAGGTGTTAAATACCGGAATTATCCTTTAATGCATTCTTTTTTTTTTTATCAACACTTGAATGTGGGTAAATTTCATAAAAAAAGGCAACATTTTGCAGTAAAAAGTTGAGAAAATCACATTTTTGTCAAAGACTAAATTGTATTCAGCACTATGATCAAAACATACATGGAGTAGATAGAGTCCATCAACACCCCCAAAGCTTGCACAGTTCTAAACCTTGTCCTGGGTCGACATTTCATTCAGTAACATTAGGCAGTTTTTATTTATGCTGTTTAATGTTGATGATCACATTATTTTACATATGCATCTGCTTACATATGCTATCGCTTGTTCCTGCTTCTTTCTACTACATGTCTTTTGATAAGGAGATTCAGTACTCTTTCAGAAAACGTGTCATACCGTATATGACACGTTTAACAGTGAAAACACGGAGAGCCGTAAATTTCCGCCAATGGCGGGTAAAGAGTTAAGTGGGAGATTTAGTGTTTAATGTTTTGCAATGCTAATTTAGAAGAGTTTCTTTTATGTTTTTTTTTCCAGGGGGTTACGATCATGGTGACAAGTGGAGCATGAGGTTAGTTTGTGATTTGTGATTTGATAAGGAGATTCTGTACTATTTCATAAGAAGCATAATAACGCCCCCTATGAAAACATGGATAGTCAGAAAATTCTGTCAGTGGCGGGAATTCGGGGAAAGTGTAAAGTAGATATGAAGTCAATTCATATACTGTATACACTCGAGTGGGAGTGGACTAGCCTATAAAACATTTCAGAAATTTATAATTAGGAACATCTGTTTTCTTTATACTGTAAATCAATATTTTCAAACAATGTAAATTTATATAACAGTTTGTGATGCAAGTGTATATGACAGTATGTAAAACTATGTGAAATAGGACTCAATCAAAAGAGTAAACACTACAAGCCAAATTTACTTAGAATACTTAATTATACTTTAAGTATATCTTGATCAAAAGATTTAATACAAGTATAGGCCTAATACTTAGACTTTTGTCAGTATAAGTCAAGTATACTTAAAGTGCAATACATAAAGTACATTTCTTATTTAGAAGTACATAAAAAGTAGACTGAAAGTATTTTCTTATTTTTAGTTTAAAAGCAGTATACTAATAGCACACTTGAATAAACTTCTTTTTCATAAGGGGTGCTCAGTGTCCTTCCCTCTATAGTGTGTCTTTTCAAAAAAACAAAACTAACAAAAAAACCTGGCGTCAGCATGTTGCTAAGCTAATGAACCATTGCTCTACTAAGCATTAACACGTATAACACACAAATAATGGATAGGCAATTTTTTACTTAGAAATTTGTACAGTACATTTGTCAACATCTTTCCCTATTTGTCCTCCATCTTGTATGTTTTTTTTTTTTTCAATGAGCTAATCACAATGCATTCTGGGATAAAATTATCAATGAAAGGATAAAATGTTGCCTTAAAAGGCCTAGATGAAGTCCCTAAGAGTTCTTTGCATCAGAAGAATGTCTAGGTTGGCAGTAAAATGTTAATTCTGTAGTAGAATGGATGTGATGAACAGATGGTCATTTTGGTTATTCTTCATTTAGTCTCAGCCTCAGACGGCACGCCCACAGTCCACTCAATGATTTTCGGATGAATACTGCACACAAAACTAAGTCTGATTAGCTGGTATCTGCACGATTTCTGGGAGTAAATGCACACAAATTTTAGGATACAGAGATGAGTTAAGATTCAGAAGGTACTTAGTCGTTTAAAATCAATTTGCCATTAGAGGCATCACATCTTTATGCCGGATATTTTATTTAAATCCTAAACTAGTCAATAATCTAGATATCTACAGAATGGTATAACTATTTGTTGATGATAAGTGATGCATGTTAATAATCAGCACTTGTGGATAGACAACATTTCTGATCACAAAGTCCATCTGTCATTCTGTCAGGCGGTGTCTTCCTTTCTAAGTAGGCGGTTCTTGGCCAGAAAAAGCTGCAAACTGGATTAGACTTTCAAAGATGTCTATGCAAGAGACAATTCTTTACTAAGCAGATGTAGTGAATGGCTTAAATTTCAGTATGTTTCTCACACAAAGCTATCGTATGGCTTCAGAAAACTTGGACTACAGCACACAAGTCGTAAAGGCCACTATTATTATACTTTTAGGGTGCTTTTGTGTCCTTTTTGAAGCCTAAAAACCTCCATTCATTGTGATTGCATGGAAAAGAGCGACGAGTCACGGGGGAATTAAGAATGTGAAACTGTGAAAAACTGCGCCCACTGATAGCATTGTTTATTTGCATGTGCTGCATTGTGTTGCCATCCGATTTACTGAAGGAATTATGCAAATGATGTGATGCCACAAACACACCCACAAAATTAGGCCTGATCGCAGTTTGCACCGGACAATTGTGCCCTACGCAAAGAAATGCACCCAGACAATGGCTGAATGGTAAAGTTTTTCACTCCAGGAGTTGAGATTTTTACACAGGATGTTTGAAAGACTTATAAAAAAAAAATAAAAAAATAAAAAACCTTCGCCTGGCTTACAATTACTGCTGCCATGATTACAAGAAAATTGACTCAAACATACCTTCCAAAAAGCCGCATTTACAGGAAAATAGTGCTGATGTTTGTGAATCAGGCACATTCTATAATGAGCCTAATTTGCATAGAAAGAAAGGATATTTGCAGAGAAAAGAATGGCAATGACTTAATTTAAATGTGCAGGCTGCAGTGTATACCTGGTTAAGTTGAATTCATTACTTGACAATGATGATGACTCATAATTTGAAAACGTAGCAGCACTGCTACTAATGGAAGAGGATGCCGGTTTTAATTGAAGTTTTTTTTTTAATTACAATGTTAAATTCTAATGACGCATTGTGTGTATTATGACTTGCTGTGACCCTATGTGAGATCCACCAATCTTGTAATTGATTTTTTTGATTAATGAGGAATATCTCTGCCATTCCTGTAGGTGCTCAAGTCCCGAGGTCTATCGTATGAAGGTTTACTGGAGTTCTCTTGTTCTATGTACAATGCAACCTGATTTCATGAGAAAACATAATATACTTATATATACATTTTTAACGAGTTGGTGATTTTGTCTGAATTTGTCCGTTTTGATTTGTATAAAAATGTATTATTTAAAAAACAAACAAACACTAAGCATGAAGGTCCGCCCCAATCCTAACCGTCTGTAACCGGCGTAAGCAGATGAAAATATGAAAATATACCAATGAGATTATACAAATTCAAACGATTTTCCCACCAATTCGCCAAAACATAAAATAGTTAAGAATTGCAATGAGAGTGTGTTGGTACAATAGCTTGAGAAAAAAGCATTTGTCAGCTTGGGTTGCCTTGGATCACATACAGACTGAACCCCAGAAAAGTTCAGCTAGTCACTTTGGTCACAGGACACGACTCATAGCCATTATGACAATATTCCACTACATCCCAACTCCCAAGTCCGTCAAATATTGTGCTTGGGCTGTGTGTCATCACCAGTGGCTCTGCATATCATCCTGAAGGACGTTAACATTAGGAAAGAGCGGCCAAAGTTTACTTTTAACAAGATAGTTTCAATCTGACCTTTACAGTTTGAACGGCACATTTCGGCTCAGATTGTTTTATGATCCTGTCACAATGATGCATGCTTTGCAAAGGGTGGGATGGGGGAGTCAAAAACTATATTGTACTTGACAGCTAACCCACAGCTCGGCCGAAGCTCTATTGCTTATTTCACATGCGAAGGAGGAATTTCTTAAAGGCACAGCAGCAAACAAATGGACCGTTTAATTCAGGGGTGTCCAATCCTGCTCATAAAGGGCTACTATCCTACCGAGTTCAGCTTCAATCCTAATTAAACACACCCGAAACAGGTGAATGTCAAAGGATGTGTCCGGAATCGCATACTTTTGAAAAATGAGGTACTTCTTTTGAATACGTAACTACTTTGAAAAACTATGTTTTATTTAGTATAAATGTGTGTAGCATGACTGTAATCCGCACATACTACACATCATGTTGTCATTGTCGTGGGACGTATCAGGGTCAGTAGCTTTGTTTCACTGCCATTCAAAAATACTCCCCTGTGGCCTCATGGGATAGTACAGTGTCCACTGGATGCGCACTTCAGAATCTCGGTGAAAGTAGTAGGTCATTCGTGTACAGTATGTTTCGCCTACTGTTTTATTATTCAGACATACTACTCATTTCACACACTGTTTTTCACCTACTTTAAGTATGAAGTATGCGATTTTGGATGCAGCCTGGGTTATTGGTCCTAGGTCAACCTCCAGGCAACTGTGATGGGGTAAGTTTGAACTAAAATCTGCAGGAAAATGGAACTCCACAAGCAGAATTGGACAACCAAGGCTTTAGAGAAGATTGAAGACGCTAATGAAAAATAAAAGTATAATATATACTATATTATTTAAGAATAAAAATAGTATTAACATCGACAAACTTGCTCTCCTTGACCTGTCATTGAGAGTTTTAAGTTACCTGGTTCAACCTGGTTAAAACAGAGGTTCTGGTCATACATGAAGTCCCTCATCCCTGACCCTACTGTTCCCTCCACCAATCCTTCCTCTAGCCGAGTGAGTCCGAATAAAAGCAACAGTCCTCTTCACTTCTCTCTTCAGCAGGTGGCAAGTCCTTCAAGGAGGCCTTTTGAAGGAACTCCACAATCCGCTGGAGCCCCTGCTGCCTAAGTTAAAAGACCTAAGGCCAAATGTGAGGAAGACTCAATCTTCTCCACCACTGGGATTTAAAAGGCCACCTGAAATGAATTGTACCTCAGCTTGATCCCTTGAGGGCCAGAGAGGCTTTGGGCGGGCAGCACCGTATTCATAATGCTGCAGTAAAAAGTGCACAGATGCACACAAAGGCATGAATACAGCAGCTCCAGTTGGTTTTAAACACCACTGCTATGCCATCAGGGCTATTGTGTGCGATGAAAATGAAGAGCGGGCACCACTCAAATGCATGCCGTTATGTGGATTGGAGAGAACGGTGGCATGCAGAGACCTTATGGTGACACATTTACGTGTACACACAAACACGATCCAACAACAAAACCTGTGATAAGGGGGAAAAGTACACACTCAAAGCAAACAGCAAACTAGGTCTAATGCATTCTGGGTCAAATTAGGCCTCTAGCCAATGATAATAAGAATTTGGAGAGTACATCAAATGCGGTCTTAAATGAATTCCCTTCAGACGATTCAAGCAAAACCCAGGCAGCAGCTTGACAGAAGCACATGTGGGCTTTTTTGGGGATATAAAGCATGAAATGTTCCTACAACCTGACAGATATGACTAAAATATGTGTTCTGGGAAACTGGAATAACATAAATGCTCAAATATAAACATGTTTAAAAGTACACCCACAAAACTAAAACATTTATACATGACATGTTAACACAATAAGTGTTAAAGAACAGCTTACGAATGTCTGTGCAAAGTTATATTAAATTTTTCAACTTTTATCATGTCCATGTAAGGCCGGTAAATGGTACACTCAAGGATACCACAAATAGACGTGCAAAGAACATCAGTAACATAAAACTAGAAGTTCATCTGCATTGATTTGTAAAAACTTGCAAATTGTAGTTTGGTTCTGTTGTTTCTGAACACTGAAAATGGCTGCAAAGCTTATATTTGCAGTGTTGTGTTTAGCACTTAAACCAGGCTAATAAATCTTCCTATTAGCTCAGCGGCTGATTTGTTTAGTGCTGGATTTATTAGCTTAGTCACCTCCTCCCTCACTTCCTCCTTTTCTTATCTTCAGCCGGTCTATCACACCCACAGTCATTTGAGCCAACTATTGAAACGATTAAATAGTAAGTTTTTTCAGACAACGAAGTACCTAATATATGATGTTGCTGCAACAATCTATATCCTCTAACTTCACGGTTGGTCAATACATGGGCGAAAAGCCATAGAAAAATAGAGCAAAAAGTTTTAGTCAGCAGTGTTTAAAGTGCCCCTTTTGGATAAGCTTGACCAAACCTGTCAGTTATTCCCCCTTTCATGCACACACATTTTTTTCTATAAAAATAAGACTTTCCATTGACTTCTGTTGGTTTAATATTGAGCTACTCTACAGTTTAATTTTTCTTTACTTTTCTTTAAGAAATTAATTATTTTATTCAGCAAGGACGCATTAATCAAAAGTGGCAGTAAAGAAATTTATAATGTTACAAAAGATTTCTATTTTCAAATAAATATTGTTCTTTTGAACTTTCTGCTCATCAAAAAATCCTTTGATGAAAAAGAATGTATCACGCATTCCACAAAAAAATATTAAGCACAAAAATAATACACAGGAATAAAAAACATTTTGAAATATATTCAAATAGAAAACAGATATTTTAAATTGTAACTATATTTTACAATATTACTGTTTTTACTGTACTTTTGATCAAATAAATGCTGAAACATCATGTAAACTTTTCAGCATTTTTACATATTAATTTAAGCTGTTTACCAGTACTATACATTGCGGGTTATTTCAGGTTTTACTATCCTTTACTTTTGAATGTAGGCTAAATCTGATCCACACACAGAGTGATTCTCTCTCTCTCTCTCACACTCACTCACTCACTCACTCACTCTCTCTCTCTCTCTCTCTCTCTCTCTCTCTCTCTCTCTCTCTCTCTCTCTCTCTCTCTCTCTCTCTCTCTCTCTCTCTCTCTGCTCCTTATCTCCATCTGGTCTTGGGTTTACCGTCAGTTGCCAGCTTGCTGCTCCCTCTCTCTCTCTCTCTCTCTCTCTCTCTCTCTCTCTCTCTCTCTCAAATCTGGCTTAGGACACAAACACCATTATCTTTGCAAAATGCACCCACATCTAAAGCTTAAAAACCATAATGTTAGAAAAAACCTGGCCACAGAGTCAACGTCCAATGCAACAGCTGGCCATTAATCATACCGTAGTTTTACAAAGCACACCGAGGCCTATTATCAGCCATTTTAAAGGAATAATGCTGAACAAACGTTAGCATCCCTGTGTAAAGGCCTGATAAGAGACCACATCACCACAGTACGTGTGTCACAGGCTAAGCATACTAATGAAAGACACCAAACAAGCAGCAGGGCCCTGGTAATATGTCATTAGCTGTGTTTGCTATAAGGAAATCATCACTATTACTATTGGTCATTTAACAAACCAAGATGCCAAAAATATGGCTATTAATATGCAAATTATAAAAAAAACTCTTATTTTAAGTTTTAAATCTAAATAAATGTATTGATAATTGTGAGATATATGAGATCTATGGAAAATAATAAATTACATTTGGCTAAGCAACCAACCAGCAATTGCCCAGAAGACCCTAAGAAATCAATTAGCAACATGCTAAAGCACTCAGAACACTGCATATTAACATAGTAATGTCTTGGCAACCCCTAGAATACACTAGCAAAACCGTATCAACCACCCAAAACACCTTAGCACTGCATAGAAACATGTCAATGCCTTGGCAACCAACCAAAACAGTAGTAACACCATAGAAAACTGCACAGCAATGCACAAAATCCTTCATAGTACATTAGCAACTGGATAGCAACAAAATAGTGTCTATCAAAAAAATGACTATCAAAAAGTAGCTAGCTACAAAAAATGTTACAATGACAATTGTAATGTTAATTGTTAATGAAGAATGTTTTAAGTAACATATTTGGGGTGTACAACAACGTAATGCAATACAATTATGATTTTAAAGAGTATTGTTTTATTTTGTAAACTACATACAAAGACACACAATACTCACAATATATATCTGGCTGTCATAGTGCAAAATTGCTACAAATGTAACATCAATGCAAGAACAAAATAAATGCAACTTATACACAGACTTGTCAAAAATTAACGTTAAACTCACTGCACATGCACTGATGAGACTCATTTACTGTGAAGGGAGGTGCTCTGAGATACGAATCATGAGCTTCTTCTGTGAACACAATGTGCTTCGCTCTGAAACTTTTGTTGTGTGATAAGCGAACTAAGCTATATCATGATTTTGTTTTCTGTTCGATTGACAGATGCTTTGCCAAAGCAATGGCGCAAAACTCAACGTTAGTGACCTTTTAGGTTCATTATAAAACTGTGGAGGGACAGATTAAACTATGACGGGTCATCATAAAATCAGAAATAGAGTGCAATTAAGCAGGACAAAAAAATAAAAAAAATTATAATGTATTCACCTGTGCTTGATGTCTTCGATGCAGACAACGTTTTAATCTTTGGTTTGGATATATTACACAGCCTACAGAAGTGTAGCCTTTACTAGTCAATTCATGTGAAATATCATCCCTGCACATAGTCATCAGACTATCTCTTCTCAGTAAACCATAAAGCCGCAAGATGCGTGATGAAACAAAGATAGTGGTAATGCACAATACATTGCAGGCTCGTCAAAATGCAAAACGGAATGTAGCTTTTGGTCACGCTACATCACTACTTGCTGGAAAAAGTAGTTAGCTACTGGAAAAGCTACACTGTTTTTAAAGCAACTGAGCTAGTGTCAAGCTACTGAAAAATTTTGTTAAGTTAGTAGTGTCTTTACTTGTAGTTAGCTAATCCCCAACACTGCCACATAGCAATGCACAAAGCATGCATAATATGTTACCAACTCAAACCACAGCCTAGCAACCACCTTAGCAATCGCCCAAAACACATTAGCAAATTCATAGTAACATGACAATACTTTGGCAACCACCCAGGACAACCCAGCAACCGCATAATAATGCACAAAAACATTCATAATAAAGTTAGCATAATTAGCTGCATAGCAACACACTAATGTCTTGGCAACCCACAGAATACACCAAGAATACCTAAGCAACCACCAACAGCACCACGCACCACTAACCACTAACACTTTAGTAACCACTTAGAAATGCTCTGGCAAGCACTCAAAACAACTTATCATTCAGTGAGTTTTGCATGGTCAAGAACAACAAATTCTTCAGATAATAAAAAAAAGTAGTTTTATTGTTGTTGAATTGTGACTGCATTTAAAGTATGAGTCTTAAATGTGTTCTTGTAGACTACAGAGTAACAGAGGAAATTGCCTTTGCAATTTCGGAGGCCGGTTTCAAAGAAACAGTCAGATTGTGACTGTAATTACTTTGTCTCTGTTATATTTACAATGTTATCTCATATTTCGCTCTAAATAGTCTATTTATAAATGTATTCTATCTCTTTAACCCGATCTATCATTACAATCATGACCGAAAACAGCATTCAATCTTCATCCCTCAGTCCCTCAGCTAAAATGGAATAATACTAAAATTGCAAATAGGTGGCAGCAAATCATTGTCTTAACCAGTTAGTCACTGAATCATTTAGTCAAACGATTCATTCAAAATGGCTGCTTCATTCAGAGATAAAGCAGAACGAGTCGTCGTCGAGTGAGTTGTCGAGTCATTCATTAGAACGATTCGCAAACTGAAACTGTGTTGCTTGAGGTTTGGGCAAAATAAAGAAAAAGCAGACAATATTTTGTCTAAAGTGTATCACCTAATAGCCTATTATTAACTTATTGTTTATTGAATTGTTGTTTAAAATCAACATCACAATTGCAAATGTGCTGATATTCGGGAAAACAGCACTTTTTCTTGTGTGATATTGCTTATATTAAAAACACGAACTTACACAGAGACTTTTTTGCACCATATCTTGGTTTTTGGTATTTTTTATTCATTTTGGTGGCATTTTTACCGCAAGCCCCAATAAAATTCCGACCCTGGTGTGTGCGCATGGGGTGATGGTGGGGGGTAGGGCTCTTTTTCAAGCGCAAGCGGACGCCCCTTCAGTTGCAAGGCCCATTTCAAGTGAAACGGGTGAAACACAGCAAAGGCCGCTACTGCAGAGGAACTGTGTTTGATCAACTCCTGATGTGACAAAGTGCTCTCTCACTATGGCGGTTACTAGAACGCTGCAGGAGTAAAGGTTCAGCACTGATGGACAGTTCCCTAACCACATCCTCTTTCCCACTCTCAGAGAATAGCCAAAATTGAGCTGAAATGGCTTTCTCTGACCTGTGCACCAGAAGCGGCTCCATCACTTTAAACTGTCCAAGCACTGAATACAGTTGATAGACTCCAATCAATTCTTCCACTAAAGCTGTTCCTTGCCATTGATTTTTGAATTTAATATTATAGAGTGATTACTTTCCTTCTATTTCCTATTTATAACATATTTTGGTCATTGCACTCAGAAAACTTCTTGTCGTACCAAGGACGCCTTCATAAAGGTGATCGCGTTTTCGCTGTTATGGGACTGAGATTATGGAATGAGCTGCCTTTATCTATTAGATCTGCTAAATCTATATCAGTATTTAAGAACTTGCTCAAGGCGCATTTATCATTGACGGCTTATAACAGGTAATCTCAATGTGGTATATGTGGTGTCTGTGGTGTGAGATTTGTTACTATGTATGTTTGATATTTGATATTTTATTATTTTTTATTTTAATGTAAAGCACTTTGGGCATCCTCGGTTGCAGTTATCAGGGCTATATAAATATATAAAGAAAGAAAGAAAGAAAGAAAGAAAGAAAGAAAGAAAGAAAGAAAGAAAGAAAGAAAGAAAGAAAGAAAGAAAGAAAGAAAGTCCAAAACCTCGTACTGAAGCCAAAATTCACAAGCTTGTATAAAGACTTTGCTTGTTTTTGACAAGAACAATTTAAAATAAAATAAAAAGCACTGCTTTTATGTGCTCACACTGTCCATCTTTTAAAAAAATCAATATGCCATATTGAAATAGATTTCTGAAATTTTTTGCAGTCACTATCTACAAATCCCAGACGCTGGGTCTGGTGAAAGACATGGAGAGGAAGGAAATGGGGAATGGAATCGGGACGCGAGAGATAGTGGAAAAGGAAATAGAGATGGAGGTAGATCATAAGGGATGGGATTAGAGCATTGATATGAATCATATTAGCGTCTCAATAGAGTGTTCGTGTCAAGCTCGTAATACAAATTACCGCTGGGAAAGGCTAAGAAAGGGCTTAGGAAGTTGACCCTCCGGATTTCAAAGCACCATTGATGCATTAAGTTGCTCCTCCTCCCTGCGGCAGGCAGGTTCAACACTGGTGCGATAGTGAGAGCAGTTTAAAGCCTTATCGGCAGTGTCAAGCCTCCAAACATCACACTGAGAGTGAGAGCTCACACTGAACAACAGGGAAACAAAATTCAACTGAATTCTCCTGCAGGGCTTCCTCATAGCACATCTAGTGATATAGCAGAGTTGAGGTTGCCCTGTTGGACATCAGTTTGAACAGATGCAAACCTGGAGGTATCAGTCAATCTGAGAGTGATAGAACAGAGCAAGAAATCGAAAACGAGAAAGCACATCAAGATGAGGCATTAGAGTCTATATCATTGAGTCAGAGTGGGCGGACAAGGAGGTACAAAGGTGTAGGACTCACCGCGCCACTGTCTGTTCCTCATCCTCTCTAGGCTCATTGTCCTGAACTCGCATGTCACTCAAGGAAGTGCATTTACCTGCCGACTATGTGCAGCAACCAATAACGCAATTCAATCTGTCAAGCCTCCAGCAATTTAAATGTTCGCAGCACCTCTCTGCAATGGTTACAAACCTCAAACCAAGTAGGTGAAGAACAAGTTAATTAACATGTCCATCAGCGAGGCTTTCTTCACTGTTGAAGCGCCACTATAATGGCCATGTTAGCTGAATAGCCCTTGTTAAGGGGAGTTATTTCAGCCTTTCTTCACCTTGCTTTAGTCAGCCATCAAGCAGCATGGATGGCCTCACGAAATGTCCTATTCCAGTGATCTATCTTGTCAGTCAGCATAGCATGTCAACCGCAGGAGTTGGCCAATCACTCTCTGTGTAAATCTGCATATAAGTGAAGAGAGTGAAGTAATACCTACGCTGAAGTTTATGCTTGGAATACTACTTTCCTTAAGCAGTTCTAAGTGATTTCTATAAAATGCCATTGTTTGACTGATCTCACTGAATGAGATGTCCTAAAATATCACTCAGACATCCCTATCCTCTACAAAAAAGTGTGGTTTAAATCTTTGTTTAGCCAGTAAGAAAACGTATAGATGCTTTCTGCCTGTCAGTCATTCATCACATTGCTTTTGAAAACTTTTTTAACTTTGAAGAAGATGTGCTGCTGTTTTCTGACTACAAAGTCTGTTCAGGCAGGGTTTGGGATAGAGAGAGCGTGTCTACTTCAGTGGCTAAAAACCTGTTCACACCAAGGATGATAATATCAAGATTTAATAATCATTATAATTCATTATAATAATAAGAACCGTGTTGAAGTCCACACTACAACGATAACGAAGCAGCGGAATGATATCATTGTAATCCCTTTGAGAATCATTTTTTTCCAGCTAATGAACAAAAAGTGGTAGATGACAAAACTGCAGCGCGCTTATAATAAACAGAACATTATCATCCATTGGTGTGGATGCTAATAGTTATTGTTATAGTTATCTTCGTAATGTTTAATCAAAATGTAATAACTTGCAGCACTTCTGAAATTACTTTCCATTTCAGCTGATATCATCAAGGCAGTATGGACGGGGAAAACAGTCAAACACACATTGAACCATTCTAAAACACATTATTACAATTAGGCTGCTGATAAACGGGGGGTGGGGGGAGGGGGGCAAATGGACCTTTTGTCCTAGGCTCTATTTTGTCTGAGCAAAACTAGTGCTGCAAACTATGGAAACAGACAGAGATGGTGCAGGGGTGAGTTTTTAGACGTTTTCCTCCTAAAACCCCTTTCCCTTACCTCAAATTAACCTAGTAGCTGGCCTGCTGGCTTCAGTGTTTGCACTTTGAAGAAGGGTGAATATTTGAGAAGTCATGGTTGTGGTGGTGGCATTTCACTTGTGAACGCTTCCAAAATTCGAGGCAACATGAAATGGGGTTTGCTGAAGCGATGTCCTTCATCGAAAAGTCAATACAAAATCAAAATGGATGCTATTTACTTTTTGATGCACATTCTTGGTCTTATTGTGGATGATTCACTGGTGCACATAACGCCATAACTGGTGCACATAACGCCATAACTGGTGCACATAACGCTGGCGCACTTCGTAAACTTCTATCAAAATGTAATAACTTGCCCTTCTGCCTCTGAATCTGAAATGACTTTCTTTTTCAGATGATGCTACGAATCCCTCTAACTTTCAACCCCTCGCCTCCAGTCGCCTGGCTCCATACTGTAATTCACACTTTTAAATTATCCAGCCTATGAATGTCCGAACATCGTTTTACGTTCACATTAATAGCAGACACTATGTAAATGCTTCTACAGGCCATGATCTTATTCACAAACTATCTGTGAATCCAAACAAAAATGTTTGACCAATGGGCAAATACACTGTGGACACTTCAAACAATTGCAGTAATTAACATGCAGAGCTGCATCTCCTTGTTTAAACTGATTGTATAATGAACCACAAAGCATTCAGTGTGCGTTCCAATCAATCAGATCAGTCAATCTATCTAATGCAAGTCTCATTTTTGTATCTCTGTATATAATCATGCGAGTCTCTTGATCTAGATGCATAAATATAGCATTCCATCAGCAGATCCACATAGACATGATAAAAACTTTATTATTCATCATTCCTCTAATTAAGAGAGCTCCTTAACTCACTCTCTGGACCCAAGGGGGTTTATTTTGCTGATGAACACATAAGTAGTACACAACGGAAATGCCAATTAACCCCATTTACGCTTCCAGGCATTCCACACCTGCAAAAAGACAGACTGCAATAAAAAATACCTCTACAAAGAAACAGATGCCTAATATAACCATAAAGACATACCGTCAAAACACAAATGCAAGAAAAAAATTCGCTCTCATGCACATATATATGCATGAAATGTACTGTAGCCCACATGTAACAGTTGAAATGGATACAAACATGGTCATTTAACGCTGAAAACCTAAAACGCAATTTCAAATGCAGCTGCAAAGGTGAGTCACACACACAAGGTTGATTGTCACTTTGCAGTATGTCAGCTATAAAGGAGATCTGACAGTTAGCACTCCGATATGCGAGTCTTCAAAGCAACAAGAGGCACATAACACAATGCCAGCGAGGCTGCATAACCTATGCTTAAATTACAGGTGCATCTGTCACAAAGCTATCAAATGACTTAAAATGTCAAGGAGAACATCTCAGAAATAACAACAATATGCCAGACATGCACAAACGGCATCAGTGAAATGGAATAGTGGCTAAAAGTTGTCACTTACAGACAGAGGCAGCCTTCACAGCATAATTGCTAAATGCCACAAAAGTATGGCTTCAATAAAACTCACAGGATTGAATCGACACCTCTGTGACCCAGAATAATACAAAGCTTCACATAAGCTATGCTTCATAAAGAAGGATTTTACAGAGCTATACCTCAAAAAATGCTTGTTAAGCCAGCACACAAGGAGCACAAACCCTACAAAAAGAAATGTGGCTTGATGAGTGTCCTTTAACCCTATTAGCTACATCCAGACAGGCTTATGTATGGAGAAAGCCAAAAAACACTTATTAATCTTGCGGTGGATGTCTAATTGTATATGGGATACTATACCTCATTGAGGTAATTAGGTCTCACGATTCCCCATGATTGTTGTATAACAGCCCAAAAATAGTTCCTGAAGGTAAAAACTACACATTTGCATGAAACACAGACTGATACTCATGCATCACATACAATTAAGTCAAATAAATCAAAAACTGTAGCACAACGATTCTGTTTCACATCAATACTTACAACAAACGCAACAATCAAAACCTCTCAACCACCACCTTCCCTTCAGGACCCTCACCAGTGCAAAATTTATTTGACACACTCATTTCACATCATAGAGCATATTACAAATGAACTGATCTGTGAAAAAATGTGTTTTAAATACATTCAAACTGTGGAGTAATCAGGAAATATTGATCTATTATGTGCAACCCTGTCCCTGAAGGGCCTCCAGCAACTCATATTTTCAATGGCTTTCTTTTCTCCTTATAACCTCAACATAAAAATACAGTGAGGAAGTTGTAAGCATTACAAATATAATTTTGGGTTGACTGTCACTTACAGTTCCTAACAACATGTTGTTGATTTTTATATACTGTTACTACACACCAACCTATTTGAGCTATTCAAATATTTTTGTTACTGCAAAACTTACTGATAATAACACTGCTGGTATGGAAGCCCACATGATGCCCGACACAAACTCAGAACACAATCAGTGTAACACATGACTAAACAGGGAATTTTTTTTTTTTTTAACAATATTTCACTGCAAAATATGCATGATGTCTTAAATATATATATATATATATATATATATATATATATATATATATATATATATATATATTAAATTCCCTTGAAATCATGTTTTTTTATATTATTTTACAATATTTTACAATTATATGTTTTTTCTTTTTTCTTTTTTTAACCAATATGACATTTATCAAATGGTGGTAACTTTTACTGATTTAAACTTTTTTTTATTGACTTTTTTTTAGGTCTTGGAGCATCAGCTGATGAATTTAATCAGATGTGTATATATAACAAAAAACATACAAAATGTGCAGTGCTGGGCACCTCCAGGACCCGGATCGAGAAACACTGATCTACAACAGCCTTCATCTGTTTCAGCACCACGGACAGCGACAATTCAAACATAAGACTCGAGTACACAAGCATTCAAAAACACTTCAGGTCAACTTGCCCCTCAGTTCTGCTGCAGGGCCCATTGAAATTATGTTTTAGAGGGATTTCTACACTACAGAATCTGTGTGGCGGCTCAAAACAGAAAAGAAACCTCATAATGACACACATTCAATTAAATTGTTTCACTGTAAGGTGAATGAGACCCCTGGCGAGAACAATTATTGCACACAGTTATATTACTTACTGCGTCGTGCAGGCTCTTTAGGGAACGGTCTGTGGAGATGGTCCTTGAGGGATGCTTGATATAACCACCGTGTGTGTACGTGTGCGAAGTAAAACGACAGGTAAATAAATATGGTCTTTTAATTGCTCGTGCTAGGCGTTCACTACGCACAGCTTTGTATTAAACTTCAACCACCAACTGTCTCAGTGCGCGTGCAATTGCTCTTGTACGATTATATTGCGTGCGTCGCGATTCGACATGTGCGAGATTGCTTTAAAATATTCGGGTGATTAAATAACAGTCGAATGTTTCTAAATAAAAAAATACTCATTAAAAAACAAGTATACAGTTGTGCTTCGCGTAAATGTATTGCTCGATTACAACGACTGACAACAAATAAGATAAAGCGCACAAGCAAAAATAAGCGATTGCGAGTTGTATTAGACGTAAACGTTTACACACTATTGTTTACAAACGTCGGACGGACTGTCGTTTTTTCGGAAATCGTACGAATATCAGACGCTAGTGTACTTGCCATGATTCCGTCGTCTTAAAGACTTGCAGGTAAAAAATAAATACCAAATATCGATGGGAATTAAACAGCTCATGAGAGTATCCTCTGCGGAAACTAGTCAGGAATTAATGTATATGATGTAACATCGGCAAAAAAGAAACACGGTAGCTACACACGGACGACGACAGCTCGCGGAGCCTCCCTCTCCTTCCTCGCGCTCTCTGTACTGTCGCTCGCTCACTCACGACGTCACAGGGCAGTGCTCCTCTCTCTCATCTGCAGTCTGTAGTGTGCAGTCTGCTCACTACATGAAGACACCGCCGGTGAATAGAGTGGGAATTAAAGCGCTCATTGGCTGACGGAAAGACAGATGGTGCGCTCATATCCCAGATAAATAGTGCAGACCTCCTCCCTGCGCAGTGTGGATGAGCCAATGGAAACCTGCGGTCTCCAGATCTCCTCTTCTAGTGAAGTGTCACTTTGATGTATGTAGTCATTCTGTCACTGTATTATATTTATCCGTCGACTGGAGCATCTTGATTCTTTTCTGAGCTGAATGAAGCTGGAAAAACATGGTTTGTTGGCCTCTCAGCCTATAGTCTGTTGGCTGGTTTTACGGTGCTTGGTCACTTTTTAGCTGCTCCAGACGGGGAAACCAGCTGGCAGACCAGTTGAACACTATAGACTTGTCCAGGTTTTTTTTTAGCAGAGTTGGTGCTCTTGATAATAAAGGCAATTTGCTGGCATTGATGGTTCTATGAAGCATCCATGAAACCTTTCCATTTCACAAAATGTTCTTTACAGAGAAACATTTTTCTTAAGAAATGAACGTTAAACGTTCTTCACACTAAGAAAAAAAGGGGTTCTTTTCAGAACTGTTCACTGAAAGGTTCTTCTGGGAATCAAAAATGTTTATTTATTTATTTTTGCGGCATTGCTGCGAAAACCCCCTTTTGGAACCTTTATTTCTAAATTGAAAAGAGAGTGTGGAGTGCTCTTTTTTATTACAGTGCTTTTAAGACAGCACTGTATTGATATTCCTTAATCACGTTTTACTTATGCTGCTGCTGCATGATTTTAAAGCTCAAATTAATAGCATGCCATTTAATACAAATTAAATCAAATATCCCCTTGACATTGATATATTTGCATGCAGATTTGCGACAGGCCTTTTTTCAATAATTTATTTTCATATTGATTTATGACTGATTATTTTTGCCAAGGGTGTGTTATGTGTCACAACAACAGCAAAGCATCAGAACCAAAGCCTATTAACCTAAGCTTACCTAAAACTAAAGCCGTTTAGTTTGTAGTCCTATTACCCAGTTGAATAAGTATTTTTTGAGCAATGGATTCCCTTAGGAATTGTTAATGGGTTTTCAGAATGGGCAATTTACAAATTATGAATAAAATGAGGGATGTGGTTAAAATTACTTAAAGAGATGGGTTAACATTAGTTGACTAGCCTACCTTAGTTAATACACTGAAAAAAAATGATTCGTTGAATTTTATACTTTTTTATGGTAAGTGGTTGCACACAATTGATTTTAGCTACATTTAAACAAATGCATTAAGTTGAACTTAATTTTAGTTCAACTTAATGCATTTGTTTAAATGTAGCTAAAATCAATTGTGTGCAACCACTTACCATAATTTTTTTAATTAAATTCAACGAATCATGAACAATACTTCTTCAGCATTTATTAATCTTAGTTAATATTAATTTAAACATTTACTAATAAGTTATTAAAAATCAAAGGTTATATTTGTTAACATTAGTTAATGCACTGTGAACTAACATGAACAAACAAGGAGCAGCTTTATTTTTATTAACTAATATTAACAAAGATTAATAAATACTGTAACAAATATTGTTCATTGTTAGTTCATGTTAGTTAATACATTAACTAATGTTAACTAATTGACCTTATTGTAAAGTGTTACCAAGAGATGTTTTGTTCAACAACATCAGTTATACGTAATCATAACATGCATTTTTAGACATCGTGTTTTTTGAACGTAACAGGTTGTAGTCTTGTTCCAGTCTGTAAAAAACAAAGGCTTCAAAAAAAGAAAACATCTTCAAACATCTTTAAGAAATGTCATCACGCCTTTTTTTCTTCTATTTCCAAAAACTATTATTTTAAAAGCCTATAGAAAATTCCCAAGGGGAACCATGGTGAATTAGTTTTCCAGATTGGCCTGTGAATTGACGTTATGCCCGAACAGCTGTGCTCTTTCCATATTTCCTTGAAGAAACATAAACCAAGTTCCCAGTTTCTTGTTTTGAGCTTGGGAATGGAAGAGTTCCTCTGTCAGAGCGCTGCTCTAAATCCTGTGGCTCTGTTCTTGGCAGTGGAAGCCGAGAGGATGAGTCATGCTGGTTGAAAATGATATCTCACTATTCGATGAGAGCAGCATTTATCATGTGAGTGAGGGTGCATGCAAACATTTAATTATAGACCTAGTCCATTAGGATGTCAACACCTCAGCAGTCTCTTTCCCACAAAGTCAATAATGACCTTTAAAACTTTTTGATTTGCTGGGAAGAAATGCAATGCAATTTTCATGTTTGCAACAACTGTTGGTGCACCAAAGTAATCATATGGATGGCCATAAGTAAACCCAAAGCACCGCCACATCTCATTTCATCCGAGGATCACTCTCAAACTCTTCTAAGCATTAGTTTTGTGTTCCTGCATTAGACGGAAGGGAAATTGGACAGTGTGCAGTGGGCTGCAGTAATTACTCATTCAGACGCTGTCATACTCATGACAATAGATTGTCCTCGCCGAGCACAAACAGAGGAGTACAGTAGGATAGGGAGCACTTCATTATTCCCTGCTGCAAATGTTTCTGTACAACCACTTTCAGGGAGCTCTCATTTACATATACATCGGCACGCGGTGGAGGAAAATCATTTACGTGAGTCCATAAGCACTATAGTTTTACTGTAGGGGACATGCATTTGTACAAGTGGTGCTGTTTCTACACACCAGTAGGCCTATTACCATTCATTTGGAAGAGGATAAATGTATCTCTCTGTGCAGTATTGGTTTACGTGGCTATGAATAATTTGCAGTATTAATTTGAAGCAATTATTATTAGTGGTGCTTGCTAAAACAAGCTTAACTCATCATGCACCATATGTGCTACAGACATGAATCATATCTCAAAATGTGCAGTTTGAGGTCTGCTATTACTTTTGTACATTTTTTTTTACCAACTAGCAACATCCTAGCATTGTTAAAACTGCTTAAAAATCTAGTTGGTAAATAATATATTATTATATTTTCAATATGCTCCTATGAATTGATATAATTAGCAAAACAGATGGAAGGATGGATTTTAAAATAAGTATGACTTAAATAAGTATTATTTATAAAATAAGTATTTGTGTGTGTGATACTTATCTCTACTTATCTCTACTTATCTACATAAGCATGTGTGTGAACCATAAATTATCTAAACAAATCAGATTCATCCAACTTCTGAATTAGGTCTGGGTCAGTTTTTCAAACCCAGGCTTCAGATAAATCTTTCCTAACAAGGCCAACTGTTACACCAACCAGAAGAATGACTTATCCCTCTCTGCCTATTTCTGGATCAATTCCATTCATCAGAACTCATTCATCACACTCTCTTTTTCTTCAGCTCAGAGCAAAGCCACAGGTCCACTGGTCAATCTAATCCAAGGTTGTTCACAGACAGGTAAGATCAGTGAAATCACAACTAACTCACCTGGGATCTGTTCCATTAGGCATGACACTTGAGTTCCTATCCTGGGACAAACTCAGTCAGTCTGCAACACGTAAGAGGGTAGCTGACAGCTCATCAAGCAGTGTCTTGTAGTGTGGCATGCAATAATTCACCTGAAACTATTTTAAACAACATGTTTATTATAATTATAATACATGCAGTTTATCAGTGCATACTATTTGATGGACTATAAGGAATATTAAAAACTGTTAACTTAAAGAAATGGTGATGAATTACAGCATTTCATATATATATATGGGTGTGTGTGTGTGTGTGTGTGTGTGTGTGTGTGTGTGTGTGTGTGTGTGTGTGTATATATATACTGTACTTAATCATGATTTTTTTATCATTAAAGAATCGTAAACATAAATGTATCACGCTTTCCACAAAAATATTAAGCAGCACAACTGTTTTCAATTTTGATAATAAGAAGAAATGTTTCTTGAGCACTACATTTCTGAAGGATCATGTGACACTGAAGGCTGGAGTAATGGTTTCTGAAGATTCAGCTTTGACATCAATATAATATTCAAACAAATATATTCAAATAGAAAGGTTATTTTAAACTGTAATAATAATATTTCACAATATTTTGTTTTTACTGTATTTTTCAGTTAAATTCAGCGGAGAGCCTAAGCGACTACTTTCAAATAGGCTGCATTAAAATGATAAAGATTCCAAACTTTAGATATTATACATATCATAACTTGCTAGTTCCGGGTTGGACCCCCTTTTGCCTTCAGAACTGCCCTAATTCTCCGTGGCACAGATTCAACAAGGTTCTGGAAACATTCCTCCGAGACTTTGGTCCACATTTACATGATAGCATCACAGCTGTTGCAGATTTGTTGGCTGCACATCCATGATGCAAATCACTCGTTCCATCACATCCAAAAGGTGCTCTATTAGACTGAGATCTGGTGACTGTGGAGGTCATTTGAGTATAGTGAACTCATTGTCATGTTCAAGAAACCATGATTTGAGCTTTGTGACATGCGTTATCCTGCTGGAAGTAGCCATCAGAAGATGTACACTGTGGTCATAAAGGGATGGAGATGGTCAGCAACAATACTCAGGTAGGCTGTGACGTTTAAACGATGCTCAATTGGTACTAAGAGGCCCAAAGTGTGCCACGAAAATATCCAACACACCATTAAATCACCACCAGCAGCCTGAACAGTTGATACAAGGAGGGATGGATCCATGCTTTAATGTTATTTATGGCGAAAATCTGACCCTACCATCTGAATGTCGCAGAGACTCATCAGACCTGGCAATGGTCTCTCTCAATATGATTTCGGTCTGAAGCAGCATAACAGTTTAATGATCTACAAAAAAACATTGCAAGCTTTGGTAATAAGTTAAACTATTTACTTACTAAAATACTATTTTCTCACTAGAAATTACATCAAAAGTGGAAAACGTCAGTCAAAACACTTACACAAACTGACATCAAATGCAACATTCAGACGCCATCTATATTTTTTAGCTCAACTGTCACGGAATGGAACGCACCGGGTTGTGGGATACCAAAAGCAGTGAAGGCTACATATATGCTGCCTTCAAAAATCAATCAGATGAAGGTATCTCAGGAGACAGGAAGTGAAGTGCCTTCCTACCTTGGAATGCATCCTCCGAAGGCAGCATTTTTAAGCTTTCGGATGCAGCCCATGTCTACATCGCTAAACGCATTAAGTTGCTGCCATGTGATTGGCTGATTAGATATTTGTGTTCATGAGCAGTTGAACAGATGTACCTAATAAAGTGGCCACACACACACACATATAAATACATACATATAAGCCTGTATTCTCCATGCATTTATTTACACTTTCTATTATCATACTAAACTAAACACAAGTAAATGCTTAAACGAACAAGAATTACATCAAAGATAGAAATGATACATCTATAAATGAGTCGTGATGTATGAACTCTGTGAAGAAACGAGGCTCGCTCTCGTCTGTAATGTACCTATCCAAATTGACAATCAAAAAAAAAAAAAAGCATTTTCTGATGTGTTTCCCCTCAGGTATCCCAGCAGTGAAATCAGTGAGTCACAACGTCCTAAGTGAGACATTTCAACATAATGAAAACCAGAAAGAGAAAAGAAAAGAAAAAAGAAAAAAAAACTGTGTGTGAGTGCTAGCTCTGGTTACAAATGCTGGCAGTGACACCTCATCTTTCAGTTCAAACTCAGCTGTCATCATCTCGGCTGTCTCTTTCACAAACTCCCACATCTAATGTCACCTCCACTCTCTGCAGTCGGAGAGAGATTAGTCTCTCACCTTTAACTGCCTCATCCTCCCTTTTACTGCCCTTTCAACATTACAATTATCACATTTTACACCACATCCATCCTTTGCTCAGCTCCTCACTCACTTTCTTTTCTCTCCCCAGTGGCCAGCAGTTCTCTCTCTGCTCGATATTTATACCATTGTTGAATAATTAAAGACTGAAGACGGAGGATAATCTCCACCTCTCATTCTCTTTTCATTACGGAAGCCCTGTTTTCCAGCACATCTGATTGATTTCAGGTAGCTGGAGTGCCCCACTGCTCTTGGCTCAACATTCACATTAAAATAGACAAAATTCCCCGAAACTCGCTGTCCTTCTTGATTACAATTACCAAGCTATTGAACCAATGTAACTTGTAATTAGTGGTGTTTGTTAAGCCAAGCGTAACTATTACTATTGCTCATACATAAGGCTAGCAATTCTAACAAGCCCTCAGGATGCATTAGCAACTGCATAGCGATGTCCTGGCTACAGCCCAGGACACCCCTTATCTTGTGGTGGCCCACTAGTAAGCACACTTCTCATTTTCTATATAAAATGTGCATAATCTAGTAGCATCATGTAAAATCTCTCTGATATGGAAGCGTAATTCCTGGGATAAAGTTTAGAGGAAGATAAAGTCATATTGGGAGATAAAATCAGAGTGATGAGAAATAAAATCACAATTACCAGAAACAAAGTCTGAGAGATATAGTCACATTGCAGGAGATAAGTTATATTGTTAGTTTTAAGGTCATAATTGCAAGAAATTTTCACAATAATGTTGCAATTATGAAAAATAATGTATCAAATACAAATACAAAAATTGAGATATATAGTCACATTGTAAGATATGAAGTCACATTTTTAGTTATAATGTAAGAATTGCAATAAATCTTTATAATTGTGAGACAGTAGCAATTATGAGAATTAATGAGCAATGGTGAGATAAAGCCACATTGTGACACTTTCAAACCACAATGTGGCTTTATCTCACAATTGCTACATTATTTCGCATAATTGTGACTTTGCCTCACAATTATAAAGGGTTTTTTGAGACAAAATGTGACACTTTCAAGTCACAATGTGAGTTAGTGTTACACTACTAGAAAAGTCATAGAGATATAACAAAGAGATATAAAGTCACATAAAGTTATGTCGCAATTGCAAGATATAAAGTTGCAACCATGAGAAATAAAACTTTCTTTACAATAAAGAAATAAAAAAATAAAGTATAAATAAATTGTCATAATTGAGAGATATAATCGGATTGCAAGATATAGTCACATTTTTAGTTATAGTGTCGGAATTGAAATAAATGTTTACAATTGTTATACCGTCGTAATTATGAAATTGCCAGGATTCTGTACTTTGTCATGTATTTTGTAATTTGCCATTCATGTTCTTTTTGTAGTTCTTGTCATGGTCTTTGTAGTTCTGTTCATGTTAATTAGTTCCAGGTGTTTCTAATCTCAGGTATTTAACCATGTGCTCTGTCTTGCCCTGGGTGGATAATTGTTTGTTTGTACGTGTGCATGTGGTTACGGAGTGAGGTCTTGAGCCTACACTTCAAGTCATGCGTTTCATGGTCAAGTTATGGACATGTCTCATGATTGGAGGCTATTAAACATCAGTTTACCTTCATATAGATCAGATTTTTGTTTGACTTTCTGAGGCACTGTTACAGAAATAAAGTTGCAATTGTCAGATTTTGACACTTAAAGTCACAAGATATAGTGTTGAGAAACAAAGAAACAGTTAAAATTTCATGATATAATTATAAAGCCACAACTGGGAGACAAATTATTATGAGAAATAGAAAAGCTGTTTTATAAAATCACAATTAAAAGATCTAGTTAAATTGTGTCACAGTGCAAAATACAAAATTACAACTGAGAGACACAAAATAATAGGGATGCACCGTTATGAAAATTTTGGCTTATACCGATAACGATAATTCTTTATATTTGAAAGCCGATAACCAATTTATTGGCTGATAAATCTAAATCCAAATTTTTATATAATTTTTGAGAGCCTGAATACAAAACTAAAAGTCTTGCCATAAAAAGCCATGTCCCAAGCACACAATTATAATGTTCTCATTATAATTTGATGAAGTCTATATGACAGACTTACGCTACATATGTAGAGCTTAACTGTATCTTCCTTTTTCTAAGTGATTCCAATCATATTTCCATTCAAAAGCATCATGGCGAACAGTGCGCATCTGAAGGAAATAATCCATTATTTTTCTGCTTTAAAATATCGGCCAAATATTCTTATGAGGCTGATAACAATGACATTAAAAATGAACATATATCGTGCATCCCTACAACGTACCAATTACCCATACAATTAACAATCACACTTCTTTCTGTTTAAAGTGAAATTAAATGAGAAAAAGAGCATAGTTGTTAAATTCAAGTTTTATTATTTCTAACTGTGCAATAAATTAACATTTACAGAATAAGTTATCAGTCACGTAAAGATTATTTGTATTCATCATACATCAGCTTGTATATACATAGAGTTCATGTGACCTTATGAATGGAGAGAGACAGCAGCATACCGGATTAACTCTACAGAGCATCGTCTATTTGCTATGAGGAGAGGTGAGGAATCTGTACACAAGAGGTTATGATGGGGGAAGGATGGATTTACAGGGTTTGTGGACCAAAAAATTCAACAACTACATTTAAAAAAAATTCAAAACAACAAAAAATTCTGAAGAGAAGAGTAGGATGTAAACTTGCAAACAATACTGTACTGTCCACAGCACGGTTTGTTCAAACAGCTAGCATATTACATGATTTTTAAAGTGTACATCTGCAAAACACAGTTACGTCATCAGCGTCATTCCACTGTTGTTTTATTTCCTCAATTTTTTCTTGCAAAATTCCAGCAGGACTGACACACTTGTAAACATGTTCCGTTCTTATCTTTCTGCTAAGACCCTCTTACATTCCCGGACTGACATAAAATCTAATATCTCTCAAATAGAACAAAATCAATAAAAACAGTACCCAGGATCTGAAATATATCATAAATGCCACAAATTGTTGTGCAAAATAATACCAACTGACAACCGAATGAAAACAATATTCCAAATATCTACACCTGCTGAGAAAGACAGAGATGAGAAACAAATACAATATTAATAAAGGAAAAATCCAGGTTACATACAAGTGAAGATCTATCAACAGCATCAGTGTCATATTATCTATAATCACAGAAAAGACTTTGACTTGGCTTTCAGTCACCTAAACTGAAATGTGCGTAAAGTAACAATGGAAGCTTCTCAGGGAAGTGTACAGCAGTACCCATAGACCTCTATTGTAAGAGCATTTCTCTTCTCTGTGGTAACAGACAGAGATGTGAGTTTGATCATTTTGTCTTTATCCCTCTCATTGAGTGAAGTGTCTTTTGTCTTTTTTTTCCCCCGTCCCCTGACCCCTGACCGACAGTGAAACAGTAACTGAGAAGACGGGATCAGAGCATGAGAACTGTGAATCCCTGCAGACTGACAAAATACCACCTCAACCCCTCCTTATTGTTATTCATTAATTTGCAGAGAACATCTGAACCCCCTCTGCTATAGTGCAGTGTTACAATAATGCCACATCAATCAATGTAAGTGTATTATTACTCTCGTTCCTCTCGATTACTCCATCTCTTATGTCCGAAAATGAATTCATTACAATGATTTCTGAATCTTAGTCACCACCCCTAGGGGAGATTTCCTCTTATTTGAACCATGCGGTTGTTAGTTATGGAAGCCTGTTTCCACCTTTCCATTAAAAAAATGGCAGGTTTATTTCTTGGAATTATGCTAAATAAAATTGTGAAACTTGCAATTGTGAGTTTGATTCTATTAATTGCAATTTTAGATCTAAATTTGCAACTTTGTATCACACAATGGGCCTCATTCATGAAACATCAACAGTGAGAAGTTAGAAGTTCATAAAAGCGCTCCAACGTAAATTTTCTGAATTATGTCAAAAAATGTATTATTTGAAATCCCTAAACAAATTGCGTTTAGGAATTTCTGATAGCAAAATTAATTAGTTGACCAATACGTTTCATTGATAAACAAAAGTGATTTAAAACAGCCATGTAGATGTAGATGAACACTCTTATTGAATCATTTTTAAGCATATGGCCAATTAGTTTCTTTTGCATTTATGCAATATACTAGAGCCAAGCCTGAGAAAAAAAGGTCAAAGAAGCCATTAACATTTCTGTATGTTGTATTTCACGGGCAAGGATTATGCTAATCGTAAATGATCGTACACACGACACCCTATTTACAAATTACTGAAATTCTTTCAAATACACACATTTAACCATCAAATCTGAGGTTTACAATGTGCTTGTGAATCCGGAGGATAGTTTTCGGGAAAGTCCATTTTATACGCAAATTACTCAGAATGACTCAAAATGCAAGTTTACATTTCACAATGTGTCTTCATATCTCACAATTGTAACTTGATTTCTTATTTTGATCCAACCATTTTATTTATTTTTTACTCTCAGGTGGAAATTGGCTTCCATAGTTTGCGGCGTTAAAGGGTTGGTTCACCCAAAAATGAAAAAAAACTGTCATGATTAATTCATCCTCATGTCGTTCAAAACCCGTAGGACTTTCGTTCATCTTTAAAACACAAATTAAGATATTTTAAATGAAATCTGAGAGATTTCTGTCCATCCGTTGACAGTCCACGCAACTACCAATTTATCGCTTCGAAAAGTTAATAAAGAGATCCTAAAACTAATCCATATGAATCTCGCACGAGAAGACCTACAGGCACACATTACTAATGCGCTCTTTAAATAACAAAATATATATATTGTCTATTTCAGTTATTTAAACAACGTGGCACAGGACGTGAAAATGATAACTGGGTCAGGGCTGAAACTAGGAAAAAAACACTTGCATCGCACCTGGTGCTGCATTGCGCCGAGTGTATGATAGGGCACTATATGATAAACAGACTGAATTTTTTTTCACATATAAACATTGATTAGCGAACATACACAGAAGCTCAACCGTACGAACGATGCGTAAGAACAAACGTCGCTGGTTCTTGTGGAAGCTCAAACGTGCTGCGTAACACACAAGAATAAACCTCATTGGTTCTCACATGTGTACATCAAATAAAGCAATCGTGTCTCTTTAGAAAATTTTGACTAAACCGCTCAATTCATATGGATTCGTTTTTCTATCAATTTATGAACTTTTTGAAGATGAACGAAAGAGAATAACCCTTTAAAGATGAAGTGTGCAATTCTTTTCCACATTCTCCTGTCTCAACCTAATGGGCAACTATAATGAAACCATTTGTATATTGATTTCCTTGAAAAGTGCAAACTCTTTTTGATCATCCCAACCAGCCCGACACAGAAACATCGGCTCAGCCAATGGCATAAGTTAAGGGGTGGGACCATCTGTTTATAACCAATAGCAGATGGGTGAGTGTTTCGGGGAAACCTGTTTAAAAATAGTCTGTTTTTTCAGTTCCATTTGTGCCACTAGTAACACTGAAATTACACACTTCACCGTTAAAAATACAGAGTTTTTTCAGTCTGATTCATTTGTAGTCAGTTGAGAGTCTAGCCTGGAAGCCTGCAGGCAAGCTTTAGCCCGCCAGGATTGAGGTGGAGTAACAGACAACTCTAATTTCCTGTTTCCTCACAAACTAACACTTCTGTGGTGCTGCTTCACAAAGCTCTCCCGCTCTCTCTGCTGTCTGTCTGTCCCTGAGGCACCTTTATCTGCATCCTGTCCCGAAAGGTTTGCCACCTCTCTCGCAACTATTCTGTCTTCAGGCCTAAATCCTCTCTCGCTCTCTGCTTCTTTCTCCTCACCTATTATACTTCCGACATCACTCAGGTCGCCCAAGTGCTCCACAGAATCGAACTTCTCCAGATCGGAGGCGATGGTTTGCAGGCTTATGACTGACATGGAGTCTGACCCCGCCCTCTCCACTCTCTCTCTATGGCCCCACCCCGCCTCCCTGTGTTTCTCTACCCACTGCCTGGTTTTCTCTTGATCGGCCCAGTCATTATCCATTAAAGGATTGGCCACCGTCCCTGCATATGCCCCTGACTGAATTATACCCTCAGACTCCGCCCCGACTGGAGAGCTCCGCCCCCCACGAACCCTGTTGCGCTCTCTGGTGGCTCGAATGCGTCCCCTTTGCGCATGGATCTGCTCGCTGATTTGCTCAAGGTTGCGAAGGGCGACAGAATACCGGGTCTTCACCTTCGCCACCCGTTCCTCCAGCTGAACGACTTTGGACTTGTGCTCCTGTTAATGAGTGGGGATAATCATAGCACATTGGATAAAAAATAATAATAATTTGACATGTACTTGCACCAAATATATGAATGACTGAATAAACAGATGATCATCCAGCAGACTTTAAAAAAAATATATATTCAGGGATGCACTAATATTGAAATTCAAGTTGATATGATAAGCCAGGGGTGTCCAAACCTGCTCATGGAGGCCCACTGTCCTGCAGAATTCAGCTCCAACCCCAATTAAACACACCTGATTCCAGCAAATCAAGGTCTTACTAGGCATACTAAAAACTTCAAAGAGATGTGTTGAGGCAAGTTGGAGATAAACTCTGCAGGACAGTGGCCCTCCAGGGCTAAGTTTGGACACCCCTGTGATTAGCGAATGATTATTCAAGTTATGGTCGATAACTAAATGGCTGATATTATAAAAAAAAAATACTACTTATTTTAATCTATAATAAAATATTAAAACTAAAATGATTAGTTTGTATGCTGTAGGAGAAGTTTCTATTCTTTGCGCCCATCCCTAGTTTGCATTTCATAGAGGATTTTATTTTGTTACTTAAATCAATACGGCCAACTGACCTTGAATACCTTTATAGTGGAGGACAGTCTCTGATGCATACCTCTAAGATGTGGTTGAACTGAGCCTTGAGCTCAAAATAAGGCTTGGACTTGATAATGACCCTCTTAAGAGCCTTCTGCAAAGTCTGCACACGTGCTTCTGCTTCCTGACAAAGCTGAGTGACACGCTGGTGCTCCCTCTCGCTCCTCAAACGCTCCTCCTCTGCCTCGTTCACCTGAAAACAGCAACATGTCAAATGTGATACCCTGTTCTGTTTTCACACATGAAAGACATTAAATCAAATGTATACTAATATCTTTCTGTATCATTCATACAAATATTTGACAAAGATTCAATATCAGATCACCACTGACAATAATCAGTACCAAGTTGATATTAACAGCTAAAGAAAATGTAACAATATCAATCTGTCTACAGTGTGAATTAAATGCTTTTCTCAGATTTTTATTTGACAATGCTTTTTGTGAAACTTTCACTGTTAACTTTATTTGTATCTTTGTTCTATCGTTTTTTATTATTTCTTCTATGATAGGTTATTTGTTTCTTAATTCTATATTTTATTACTGTTTACTTTAATGGTAAATTGAAAACTGCCAAAGTTTACTTAAAACAAACATGAATTACCTGAACAATCCATTTTATTCCTTTAATGTGACGTATTTCAAAGTAAGACATTGAATGGATTGTTAAAAGTGGTCATTACAAACCAGAATGGAGCCGGGCCGGTTTGCTCAAATAATCCTTTAATAACTATTTGGCCTAAGTGACATCGTGGGAAAAGTCATTTCAGAGTAAGAGCTAAAAGTGAAAGATTACAAAGACAATTTGTTTCTTTGTCCATTTTTATTACTGACTGTTTAGTTAAATGATTCTTTTGAAAAATGAATGCACTGTTTACATAATTTGCATATTATTCTATTCCGTCATTCGCCCTTGATTTTATTGCTGACTGTTTACTTTAATGATTAATTCATAAACCTAAATCAGGGTTTACTTAATTTGCAACTTCTATTGTTTTGTTTTTCTATTGTATATCATTTATCTATTTTCTTTACTCATGTTATTACGGACTATTAAATTGAATGATTAATTTGAACAATTGAGGCACTGTATTTTTGTTGTATTTGTAATACATTTCTGTACTTTATTTTACTACTGACTGTTCACTTAAATGATTCAAATAAACCGTACTATGCGTTTACATAATTTGTAACTTTGTTCTATTGTTTTTATTTGTTCTAATGCATGTAGTTTGTTTGTGCTCTTTGTTTTATTACTGACAGCTCACTTAAATGATTAATTGAAAAACCTGAGGCAATATGTTATAATAAAGGACTGTGTTCAAAAGCATAGAAGTATTTTCAAGAATCTTGAAATTTCCCTGGCACTGGTATCGATTGCTGAAATTTTGGTGACAACCCAACTAGAAACAAAAACTGTGGGATGATTTAACGTCGGAAAAATGCTGCTCTATTTTACTGGCAGTGCTAGAATAAAACGTAAATGAAGATGTGTAACCTTGATCTTTAAGTGTAGGTGTGCATTCATCAGCGTTATTGATTGTCCCCACTGTGACAATCAAAGCCATGCTGCTATTACAATCCACACTAACCAGCTGTGCACATTTAAATATGAAACATTAAGATTTACCAAAGCAAAATCTATAATTGTGACTATGAGGGATTGATTTTAGCAATTAAGACCTGTTGTAAACATAAGAGCACTAGTGTTTTTGAGTACATTTATGCCACCGCCTATTGCTGTAATTATCAAAGAGCAATGCTGAGTCACTGTGTCATACCTTGGCTGTGGCGTGGTTTAGCATCTCCTGCCAGGTAGGGTCCAATGTGTTTCTGTCAGCCAATAAACCTTGCTCAGCCACATAAACCATCTCTCTGGCAGCCGTGTGCATTGAGACAGCCCTCTCGTACCTTAGCGCCGCCTTCTGAGTCTCCTGTTGAGCCTGAGGGTAAGGTCATCCATCATATTTCATATACAGCAATCAATCACTCAGCTCTGTAAACATGCAGCCAATCAGAGGACGGGATGCTGACCTTACAGAGAGCCATAAAGTGTATGGGGACTGCAAATCTTTCCAAACTTTACATCAGGTTATATTTATGTAATAAAACACTAGCTAAAGGATGTGGCATTAGTATGGAAGCATACTACAATTCTACGGCAATATTATGTGTTATGTAATAAAAGAAAACACCAGAGGGAAGTCAACTGCATAACACTTCACAAACCACAAACCATAACCATTCATTTTAAATAAAGTGGGTGAAATGGCCAATAGGATTTGAGGTTGGAAAAGCTGACATCCAATCATCCCGCACACAAGGCTGGATCTGAAAACAGTTTAGCTCAAAAAGCCCGGCTTGCTGTCAGTGAAAATTGCTGTGCACAGATCAGAACATCCAAGCCAATCAATAAAAGTCAGGAACTGAGAATGGCAGGCCATATTTCATTGGGATAACTTGCTGGAAATATGGCATCCTTGCCAAGGATGATATCCGACTTTGGCTACGTTCACACATTGACAAGGGAGGGAATTGAATAATGTCTGTATGAATGAATAACTGAAGTCAAACCCGTTTTTTATTGTTGAGATAGCCATGAATATCATCAACGAAAATGTGTGTGTAAATTTAAAGCTACTTAAAATTTTTAATAGAACTGACAACTGAAATCTGCTGCTGTGTGAATGTAGCCATTATTTTGCACAATATTCATTGATTAAGATTTATTCAAATATTTTGAGTAAAAGAAAAGAAAAAAAAAGAATATAAAACTCCTTTTCACAGACTGTGATGACATGTTTTCACAGTTATTAACATTATAAATATTTTTTTATATATATATATATATTTGAATAAAAAACTAAAATGCACTGACCACAGCCAATCATAACAGTGGCCGTTTACTGACAGCTAAAAGGAGCTGCACTTTAAAAATGTATAATTTCAGAAAGAGGGTCAGGGAAAGGTTGAAAATAATTGTTTTTCCACATATATATTTGTTTTAGTTTTTTCCAGTTTAGTTTTTTTTGTTTATATATTTAAGATAAAAGAAAGAAAAGGAAAGAGATGATAGATAAACTAGTCGAATATTGTGACTGTTCCTTTATCAAACACTACATTTATATTAGGCTTGTCTACTCATCCACACACTCAAACTTATTTACAGTTTTTCATGAGACGGGCTGATGGCCAAGTCAAAGTTTCAATTCAGTGCTGCTGGTTCAATTGTTTTCAATTACTCTCTAGCCACAGCTAAACGATTTTCATCAGCTCAATTACATATTCAAAATTGGCTGCAAAAACGCTAATGAAAAGTGATGTGCAAATCACATCTTGTGTTATCAGGGTTAATCACATTAACACACCAACTCTTTCGCCATAATGACCACTGCACTGACAAATGTGTTCTGGTTCAGCGGGAGGATTTTTTTTGCAATAATGAGAGAATGGAAATGAATCAGCAAACTACAAAAACATCTTGAACTCATCTGATAAGATATGAAGCACAAACACGCAATATTATGTTCTCTTGCTCTCTTACACACACACACACACACACACACACACACACACACACACACACACACACACACACACACACACACACACACCTCTTTAGCAAGTCTACGGGCTTCGTAGTAAGGTCTGGCTTTTTCAATGCAGGCTCCCAGCTGAGAGCCCTGAGCGTTAAGTTTGCGTGCCGAGTCCGTAAGGATCCTCCTGTAGCTGGATCTCGCTTCCTAAACAAGCGTTAGACAGAGATAATGAGAGAGAGTGGGCAAAACAATGCTTAATTTGGCACGATGAGTAAAACATGTAAACAAAGTTTAGCGGTTCTGTACTGGTGGGGATGATTTGCAACCCAAACATGGCTCACACAGACAGTAGAAAAAACAGTATCGAACAGAAATAATAAATGCAACAAAATTCTTAGTTAGGAATAGGATACCAAAATGCATTTTTAAAAGAGATGAGAAAACACTTTCCATATCTTTTTTTGTTCAAAGGCTGAGTTTTCTTTCTTCTTTCACCTTTATTAGATTACACAGTGAAGGAGAGAGACAAAAAGTAATACACAAGCCAAGACTGGGACTCAGACCAGATTTGTCCTTTTTTATTTATTTTAATTTTGAGTATATATTGTGTATTTGAATTATTTCACTATTGTACTATTGCATTTTGACATTATGTATAGACCTTATGCACCAGAGAAACAAGTGCGCAGCAATCTTTAGAACTTGTCTTTGTCTTTGAACTTCCGTTTTTGCGGTCGCTCTGTATATCTCTATGGCATCGCTGTCGAGGAGTAATTAGCTGGTGAAGCGGATTTACTTATTGTAAAGTTAACGAAAGTTCTCATGCGGATTGAAATGTTTAGAATAGATGTCTTAACAAATGTCAGTAGACCGGGAAGATTTTAAAACGAGCCATTCATTCATAAATCAGCAAGATCACTGTGAAAATACAGACCGGAAGACAAAAGACAATGAGTGCAACGCTGAAAAGGGGCGGGGCTACACAAGGTCTATAGTATACTCTCACCTAAAGGATGATAAGGAACACCTGTTCAATTTCTCATTAATGCAATTATCTAATCAACCAATCACATGGCAGTTGCTTCAATGCATTTAGGGGTGTGGTCCTGGTCAAGACAAACCTCCTGAACTCCAAACTGAATGTCAGAATGGGAAAGAAAGGTGATTTAAGCTATTTTTAGCGTGGCATGGTTGTTGGTTGCCAGACGGGCCGGTCTGAGTATTTCACAATCTGCTCAGTTACTGGGATCTTCACGCACAACCATTTCTAGTGTTTACAAAGAACGGTGTGAAAAGGGAAGTATGCAGCAGTCCTGTGGGCGAAAATGCCTTGTTGATGCTAGAGGTCAGAGGAGAATGGGCCGACTGATTCAAGCTGATAGAAGAGCAACTTTGACTGAAATAACCACTCGTTACAACCGAGGTATGCAGCAAAGCATTTGTGAAGCCACAACACGCACAACCTTGAGGCGGATGGGCTACAACAGCAGAAGACCCCACCGGGTACCACTCATCTCCACTACAAATAGGAAAAAGAGGCTACAATTTGCACGAGCTCACCAAAATTGGACAGTTGAAGACTGGAAAAATGTTGCCTGGTCTGATGAGTCTCGATTTCTGTTGAGACATTCAGATGGTAGGGTCAGAATTTGGCGTAAACAGAATGAGAACATGGATCCATCATGCCTTGTTACCACTGTGCAGGCTGGTGGTGGTGGTGTAATGGTGTGGGGGATGTTTTCTTGGCACACTTTAGGCCCCTTAGTGCCAATTGGGCATCGTTTAAATGCCATGGCCTACCTGAGCATTGTTTCTGACCATGTCCATCCCTTTATGACCACCATGTACCCATCCTCTGATGGCTACTTCTAGCAGGATAATGCACCATGTCACAAAGCTCGAATCATTTCAAATTGGTTTCTTGAACATGACAATGAGTTCACTGTACTAAAATGGCCCCCACAGTCACCAGATCTCAACCCAATAGAGCATCTTTGGGATGTGGTGGAACGGGAGCTTCGTGCCCTGGATGTGCATCCCACAAATCTCCATCAACTGCAAGATGCTATCCTATCAATATGGGCCAACATTTCTAAAGAATGCTTTCAGCACCTTGTTGAATCAATGCCACGTAGAATTAAGGCAGTTCTGAAGGCGAAAGGGAGTCAAACACAGTATTAGTATGGTGTTCCTAATAATCCTTTAGGTGAGTGTATGTATCATCCTTATCACCCTCTAAAAAAAAAGACTACAAACTTTACATTTTGGCTTCACAAAATAGAGGTATAGAACAAGTATTAAGTGATCAGGACATGATTGCAAGACATTATACCACTCGAAATTGAAGAGTTCTCTCAGGCTGCATTTTGAATGAAGATATTAGTTGTGTCCCAAATTACGCACTATACGCTATTGCTATGCATGCCCTCTACCATCTAGTGTATAAATGTTAAAAGGTTATTTTGACATTAGAGTCTGATAATCCTGATTTTTTTTCTTTTCATTTTTGGGTGCTTTATCCAGGTATTTGAAGTGCACTTTTTCTTTTTGGAATTTTTTGTGTGAAAACACTACTCACACTATTTATACTTAAAAATGGCATAGAATAGTTAGTAAGTGCGCAAACGAGACACACCTATTGTCAAAGCAGGCACCTCGGTTACACTTTATTTTAATGTGTCCCTATTACAGTGTAATTATACATTAAAGTACTGAGTAATAATTACTACTAACTATAGGGTTAGGGTAGGATTAGGTTTTGGTTTAGGGTTAGTTGCATGTAATTATGCCTAATTTATAGTTATTACTATAGTAAATAGATGTAATATGTGTAACAAGGACACATTAAAATAAAGTGTTACTGGCACCTCAATAGATTTTGAGACACAGTAGTAGTGTCACTCATATTACTCACGTCCAGCTGTAGTTCCAGTCTGTTGATCTCATCACTGGCCTGATTCAAGTGTTCCAGCTCCTCCTGACAAATGGAAAACAGGGAGGGGAGATAGCTGACATTCAATTTATATTAATGCATTAAATAAGAGAGAAAAGTATATGAATTTATACAAAGCCAGCATAATCACAGACAAACAAATCATTTTAAATCATGTTGCCATTATAAACCATTCATTGAAGCAAATTGTGAATATTGTGACATAGTTCAATGCACCTGTCACAATATCAAGTTTATTATGGGTCCAAATATTAATACCTGAATCCTGGGGTCCAGCTCTTCCTCATACTGCCCCTCATCTTCATCAAACTCATTCTTATCTTTCTCCACCACCTCAGTGTTCTCGGTTTTGCTCGTAACTTCCTCGTTTCCTCCGTCCCCGCTTCTGTTTTTCAGGGTGTCGTCCCTCTTCTCAGCCACCACCCCGGCGCTCTCCTCTCTCCACTCCCCTGACTCAGGCTCCCCGGATCCGGGGGGGTTCTCACGCAGCTGCCCCGGTTCCATCCGTGGCCTTGAGAATGACCCGTTTTGCTCTTATAAACCAGAATATATAAGCGCTTAAATGTTTGACATGCCTATAAATATATATTTACCCGATAATTTGACGATAAAGCGCTACATATTCGGTGAATGAGCGTCATTTAACGGCGCAGGCGTGTTGTTTGCAGCGGTAGCGTCATGCAGTGGAGCTGACAGCGCAGAATGACCCGGGCAGAACAGCTAGCTTTACGGCTAACTGCAGAAATCAGCCTCAGCTCAGACAGCAGTCACAGCACTGCTCAGGACTCATAAATAACAGCGTGAGCTCCAGCCAGACAACTAAACGGAACTAACGTTACCGTTATTTCTTTCCGTCCCCGTTTCGTCTCTCTAGCTGCCTTTTTGTTCAGGATGATCCTTAAACATTTTCCATGGAAACCAAAGTTTCCGCCTAATATAGTTACTAATATGTCCTTATTAATCCCAGTCCTGACAATTTAACTAACTAATGTTACTGTAAATTAATTTGAAATCTTCCTAACTGAAATTTCATGGATTTATTTGATGACAGCGGTGACTAATACAAATTACCATTTTTTTTTGTACAATAAGTACAACTACTTGAAATATATCAATTTAAAATATAACTTGAAAACATCAAAAGAAAGAACATTCCATCTACATTTTTTTTTTTTTTTTTTTTGGAATCTGCCCCAAAAATGTAAAAAAAAACATCAAAAAATGTGACCTGGTGAACATGTTTTTGTGAGATTCACCTAAAATGTATTCCCCTCCATCATCCTAAAGGCTAAACAGAATTCATTTTAATTTTACCCCTAATTACTTGTGACTGAAATGTAAATTTCATGGACTAAATTTCCATGTTATCAAACAAAAGACATTATTAGCATTCAGTGTAAACAGCATTTATTTTAGTCAGTTTACCTCAGACACAAACATAGCAAAGACAGACACTACAAAAGCACAAGTCAAGGGAATAATAATGCGCATACTGTCTCATAAACAGCAAAAGGCTTTGAACTATGTATAGAAACAGCTTTTTTTAAACAGATGACCTTAAAAATACAAAAAAAATAGTCCTCATTACAGATGGTTCCTCTTGTCCATCCATTAGTAGTAATTCTCAGTATCATTCTCAAGTGAATGATGTACCTTGTGGTCTTAAAGGTCTGTTCTTCCTTATTTCCTTTATGTATGGCTCTTTTGTCTCTTCCAGAATCTTTTAACCTCGCTGTGTCCATGTGGCGTCACAACCATGACCCTGTGAGCGGGGTTCTGCCATACCAGCACACCTAAACCCTGCAGGACAGAGGCTTTACTGTCAGTACTCTGTTCATTACTGCAGGAGAGACAGCTAATGCTTATAAAGTACACCAAGTAAATTTGCTATTTTTTACCTGAGCCCTGTCCCGCAACACTTCAAAATCAGCCTGGGATAAAAACTGGTTGTATAACACTCCTGAAAGAAAACATTGTGTAAAGTTGAAGGTCACAAAATGCATAACTGAGACATCTGTATATTTTCAGATGGCGTTTATGACCCCCTACCCCAAACCTTATTCCAATGCTAATTTTTTATTTGCATTACACTTCACAAACACAGTTCTTATACAGTCTGACATTTACACTTGAAAGAATTAACCCTGCAGGTCACCCACGGAGTGAAAACAAATTTTCCATGCTGTGATATCAAGATAATGTAATTTTTTTTTTTTTTTTTTTAAATGGAGACATCCATTCCCAGAGGTTCCATTTAAATGAAACTGCAACACTCTATTGTTTAAATCATTACAATTACTAATGTAATAAAATAATTGTATAATATCTAATGGTTTTATTTGAAGTAAAAACATAGATTGTTAATGGGAAATGTAAATTCACTTAAGAACAACAAAGAGCTGGTCTCATATGCACACTCACCCTCAGTAAACTGTAAGCGATCTTTCTCAAGCTCCCACAGTCTGATCTGATCTGTGATGGTTGGAGGAAGAATGGGGGTCTGAGGACAGAATGACACGCGGAAACATGTTCATGCATTGAGCAGTGAATATTTGCATAGCAGTAAAGAATTTTCATGATAAGAATTTCCATATTGCACAAGGGAGACACCTAAGGGACATCTAAAACTACAAGGGGGAACTAATGGGATTAATGCATTTTTTATTCATGGGATTTAAATTATTAAAAAGATGATTAACACACACAAAAAAACAATGTTAAAAAATCCTTAAGCATTTAATTTTAAATAATTAAATACAATTGTAATAATTCTTCTTTTATTATCAATTAAAGGAACAGTACCACAAAATGAAAATTCTGTCATTAATTACTAACCCTCATGTCGTTCCTAACCCATAAGACTTTGGTTAATCTTTGAAACACAAATTAAGATATTTTTAAAGAAACTTGAGAGGTTTCTCAAGATCCGCATCTACTGCCTGAGAGAAGTGTAATATTTAATCAATAATTAAAATATTAGAATTATGAGACACTATATAGAGCTATTATCAATCCAAAAATAATATTCTTTCCTCTACAGTGATGGCACAGAAGTTGCATCTGAATTGGTAGTTACAACTGAATAAATAATGTTAATGTTTTAAAAATAAAATTGTTCATTGAACGTTTGAATAAAATCAATATCACATTTGCAATCATGCTCATATTTGTGAAAACAGCTCTCTCGCTCTTGTGATATTGCTTAACTATATCATATGATATAAAAACAAGATCTCATACAAGTATTATTTAGCAAGTATTATTGAAGCAGGAAGTTTTACATCCAATCACATTAATGATGTAAACAAATAAATCAGACAAAGCACCGGCAATTTAGTATACTATTTAGTATACACACACACACACACACACACATATATATATATAAATAAAACCAGTGAGGTTTGTTCTAGCATGTGACGCACATACAAGTTTCTATGTTCTATAGTATATACAAATTTATATATTTATATTATATACGTCAATCAATGCTTAGATTGTAAATCAATTCACTGTAAATTAAATCTGTTCATATTAAGCACTCGTATCTCTTTACAAGGCTTGGATTAAACCACTCAATTCATATGGATTCGTTTTACGACACCTTTATAACCTTTTACATTTTGGTTAACTGGACTTTCAATGGATGAACAGAAACCTCTTAGGTTTCATAAAAAATATATTCAAGTGCGTTTCAAAGATGAGAGAAACTCGTACAGGTTTGGAATGACATGAGGGTGAGTAAATGATAACAGAATATATATTTTTGGGTGAACTATCCCTCTGATAATTAATTACAATTAATTTTAATATGTATGTTTATTATATATTTTATGTATATCGCCCAGCCCTAAACTACACCAAGATTGTTCAGTTAATGCTACATTTTATTTAAACTCTTCTTATTAGCGCAATGGTTAAAATTAAACCTGTTAGCAATTACCTGTTTAAGCATTACTGGGTGGGCTCGGGTCCTTAAGAAGTGAATGATCTGAAAATCATTAAATAAATGTCAAAGCATCTTTACACGCCAGTCTGCAGGGCAATAGTTTCTAAGTTCCAGCGACTGTATGCGTCTCTCACCTGCTGTGCTGTTATGCCATTACTGATGGCCTGCTGCACTGATTCTCTAGTTACCTGAGCAACAACCAGGTTAGGAAACCGATACAGCATCTCACTAAATAGAGCTACCAATGCAATCTGGAGTTCAGAGTCTGTCAGACAGAAATAGAAGAAGCGTTTTGACTGATCTTGTAAAGCGCAATGCCTTTCAGACATGTCAGTGTGTATAATATGAGTGACATACTTGTGTAGGCATACACTCGATAATTTGTTTCTACAATGATGAAGCCTGTGTCCCCCGTTCCTGGTATGGCTCCTAGTGCAGAACAGGCAGACCCAGAGGCAGGGCTTGCTGTGACTCCTGCAGATAGAGTTATGGCCAACCTCGTAGGGTAGTACCTCCGTGACTTCCTCTGTTAAAAATATGCAGGGAATGATGCAAACTGGTGCAATTGCTTGTTTTAGACATATTTAAACTAAACTTTTCCATACAAAGCATTCAAAAAACGTAATAAAGAAAAAATTGAGATTGAACGTTAGATTCCCACATTATTACAGGACATTGATCATGTCCCTAATAGAAATAAATCAAATTAAAATAAATAAAATATACACAACTATATATATTCCTGATAATAAGGAATGTTCCTTGAGCACCAAATCAGCATTTTTTTTTCTGAAGGCTCGTGACACTGAAAACTGCAGTAAAAGCTGTTGAATATTCAGCTTTGCCATCACATGAATACATTACATGTTAAAATATTATTACAGGACAAATATTTATTTACAATTGTAATATTTTTTCACAATATTACTGTTTTTAAAGTATTTTTAATCAAATAAATGCAGTCATAGTGAGCATAAAAGTCTTAATTAAAAAAAATTGCACACCCCCAATAAATAAATAAATAAATTTAAAATTATTTTTTGCCAAGGATCCATTGAGATTGGTTCCTAGACTGGTTCTAGTTCCTAGAAATCCTATTCCAAATCCTGTACATTTTCGACTAGAAGGTACATGCATTATTCAGAGTTATTCAGTATTTTTCCTTGATCACAAACCTTTCTTTGAAAAACCAGACCAAACTCTCGTAGATGCTGCAAAAATGTGAGCAGAGACTCACTCATCCCCTCCACAGAATAGTCCTGCAAGAAAAACAACAATCAAACTACAAAGTAGGGCTGGGTATCGATTCAGATGTTACAATTCGATTCGATTTCGATTCGCAAGCTCTAATTCGATTCGATTTCGATTCTCGATTCGATTTTCGATTTCGATTCTCGATTCGATTTTTCCAATTTCTATTCTAAATTAATTTCGATTCGACATACTCAATGAATATTAAATACAAATCCTATATTTATTAAAAAAAAGAAAAAGAAAAGAAAAAAAAGTGAACAAGTTTTCAAGTGTTTAATTAATAAAAAGAAATTAAGAGCTACAAACCTGTATATTAAATTCTTTTTATTTTAGGTACACTTGGGTACATTAAAACAGAACCGAACTCTATATTTCAAATGCATACAATGAATATACAGGATTTTGATGCAAGATGAAAAATTGATGCTGAAAATTGGACAAGTCAGAACAGTCGCATGTCTTGATCAAACAGGTTAACAATCCTCACATAAACCCACATATAAAAATGTTGCATATAATATAATATGTGCCCTTCCTGTCTAACAGCTAGGCCATACAGAAATTGAATAAAATTATCAAACAGTCTGTGTTGCATTAATTATAAATTATATATTGACTAATCAAAGTTACAAAAGTTCTTTATTCAAGAGCAGTGAGTGTTTTTCTCTGTTCTCTTTGTTCTTTGATTAACTTAAATGACAGAGATAATTAGTGGCTACAGTGTACTGTCCCTTTAAGACCAGCCGCTGTTGACAGAGACGCGGAACTCACACGCGGACTCATTCTCTCACGAGGCACAACTCTTCACGTTCGTCATAAGACTGCTCTTATGTTATAAAGATACTCGACAAAAATACATTTTGGCATAATTGTGTGTGTTCTTCGTTCAAGCGCGAAAGATAATTCTATTCTGTGCTGTCTTGTGCGCACGCACGATATCATCGCAAGTTTTTCTGTCACAGTCACGACAGCATTTTGGCAGCATTTTGGTCATATAGCCTAATTGCGTAGGCTATAGGCTTGTCATAGCGATTGCGATATGATTAAACGTGCAGCACTAATTGAGGTTATTTTATGATTTAGATAAAACTACCATAAAATCTCACAGCATTAGCTATAAAATTGAGTTTGCAAGCCTATGAACAGTGGAGGAAAACTAATACATAAAGATGGAAAAAAATCGATTCTTGGCGTTTGAGAATCGATTTTGAATCGACCACATTTTAAAAAACGATGAATCGAAAAATCGATTTTTTTGTCCAGCCCTACTACAAAGCAAAACCTATTAATAACCAAGAGACCAACCCTACTTTAAGGGACAATAGCAAAATGGCTTCTTTAATTTAATCATGATAAGTAATGGCTTTTATCTATGACTCATATGTTATTCTTGATATAGTAAAAGCAGCACTCACCCTACCAAGAGTGGAAAAACTCAGTTGGAACAAAAAGGAAAGAATCTCTACCAGGTCCATTCCTCTCGACTATGAAGGAGAGAGATTAGACTGTTAATAAGGAGGTGGAGCCATATTTTCCATCACGCCAACCACATTTACATGCAGCCTAATAACTATGAACAATCAGAATGATAGCTCAACTGGAATGAAAACCCATCATGTAAACACCTTGGGGGAAAAAAAATGATCAGACTGAAGAGTGCAAGTCTTGAATAATTCACCAAACAGATGAGCAATTGCCATGCACTACTTTCATAATCAGATTCATAAATACCTTGTTGTGTACATACGGATTGGAACTCTCTAACCCAGCAATCTTTGCAAAGTACTCTTATCCAGATGTAGTAGTTATTGAAGGAACTGGCATGAGGCCATATGTTTTCATATGATAGAGACACAATTTTGGGATACTGCTTCAAATTCTCAACTTTTGTTAAGTAAAGTTAGCAAAGCGAGTAGAAAGCAATTTTTTTTCAATATGTTAAAAAAGGCAAACACACACTGTTGTGCCATGCTAAGTTGTTTATCTTTCTCTGACAGGACTCGGAAGCTTCTCGCTGTTATTGCACTTTTTGCAAGCACATAAATGTCCTTTATAATTTCAACTGGGTACATGTGAATCTGCAGTCGGCTAATCGGTGCATGTAAACTGTCTTATGATACAAACATATCATAATGTAGGGGATATTTAATGTACAGATTTTATATGTCGTGCACTAACCTGTGCTGTTTTGAGGTACTGCAGGGTGAAGTACCACAGCTGAGATGCTGTGTCCAGCAGCAGAAACTGAAACCCTGCTGATGTGATACAAGGAGCATCCCCAACCTCGCTGAGAGGGGAAAAACAGATCAAGATTATTTTTTGGTCTACCCTTCATATTTGACCTACTTTGGTTGGTGCATCAGTGGAGTGATGGTGTGCTCTACCTCCTCATGAGCCCAGCCTGAATGAGGAGCTGGGCCAGATCCTGGCTGACGGCTGCGCTAGGAGAGCCCACCATGAAGTGAAGGATGACCTCCCAACGCTCCATGGCGTACCGGTCGAGACTCTCTACATCCCTCGCATGGCGATCAGGACCCAGGTTGCCGCCCTCATCCGCCCACGATTTACCACTGGCAAGGATAAAAGAGAACGTGAATCCAGTAAACCTGCCGCTGCAACACTATGACGGTTCTCAATTAAAACTGTGTTCCTCACCCGCCTAGCAGTGCAATTCTCAGGTTGTCTTTAAACACAGGGTTGAGAACAAAGCCTTGGAGTCCACCCTGAAGCTGCTGACTGTGCCAGAGCCGTAGCCCGGTTAACACAGACACACACTGATCGTGGTCTCTTGGAAAAGCAAAGACACCAACATAAGAAAGAGACTTATGACACAGCCATTCAAAGTAAGTAAGTAAAAAAAAGAAGAAGCTTTTTTATATTTTCAACTTTCTTTAGTGTGTAATGTTGCTGTTTGAGCATGAAAAAGGTCTGCAAAGTTACAAAGACACTCCAAAGGGAGTTATTCAGTATATCAGTAATAATCAGTTTCTGAACTCCCTGAAACGCCTCGATTGTAGTCTTGAGTTTTCTTCCAAGAACGTGCATGTTACAATATCCCTCATTTAAATAATTCCCACCGAAGGCATATGCAAAAAAAGGGCAATGGCCTGGTTGAGTTGCGTTAGTAGTGTTGAAACTCGTGGTTATAGTAAGGGGCGTGACAATTGAAACACGCTCGCAGTCGTTGACAAATCACAACACACTAGTCCAGCCGACCAATCAGAGAACATTGAGCTTTTCAGAGGGGGGTTTTCATAGAGACAGAAACTGAACAGAGCATTCCTGACAGACTGAAACAATGTAAAATATCAAATTCAAACATGAAAAACTATTCTAGAAGACCCCAAAAACAAAATCAACACTTTGTGAAATGGCAAAATATGGCTTCTTTAATGTACTTGAAGTATTTTATGCTCACCAAACTTGCATTTATCTGATGAAAAATACAGTAAAATCAGTAAAATTGTGAAATATTATTACAATATGAAAGAATTGATTTGTATTTTAATATATTTTAAAATGTAATTTATTCCTGTGATGGCAATGCTGATGAACAATTTTCTGCAGCCATTACTCTAATCTGAAGTGTCACACGATCCTTCAGAAATGTAATATACTGATTTGTATTAGTATGATGGAACTAACTATTGTACTTACTTTTGACTGTCTTTTTTAACCCACAGCGCAACTGCAGCCTGTGGAAGTGGGTGGTCTAAAAACAGCATTCGCATCACATAATTCTTTCCCAAAGCTGGAAGTTCCCTGTATGCAAATAAATGAGAATTTATTATTTATAATCAGCATAACTCACTGAGATTTAGAATTATATCAGGACCATATATTTAATTTGTAAATAGTTTAAATTGATTACTTCATAATCATGACTACAATAAACCTGGAACTTCTGCCATTCTTATTTCTTTTTCGTTATTCGCTTAAATCACTTTTAATACTTTAATTATTTTATTCCTTTAAATAAAGACCAATAACTCAATACCCCCTCCCAATAAAAAAAAAAAAAAAAAAAAAATTATATATATATATATATATATAGTACCAGTCAAAAGTTTGGAAACGTTACTACTTTTAATGTTTTTGAAAGAAGTCTCTTATGCTCATCAAGCCTGCAGTTAAAAAAAAAAAGAAAAAAAAAAGTAATATTATGAAATATTATTACAATTTAAAATAATGGTTCTCTTTTTTAATATACTTTAAAATGTAATTTATTTTTGTGATGCAAAGCTGAATTTTCATCAGCAAGTACTCCAGTCTTTGGTGTCTTATGATCCTTCAGAAATCATTCTAATATGCTGATTTATGATCAATGTTGGAAACAGTTGTGCTGCTTAATATTTTTTTTTATAACCTGAGATACTTTTTTCAGGATTATTTGTTGAATAAAAAGTTAAAAAGAACTGTATTTATTTAGAATAGAAATCTTTTGTAACAATATACACTACCGTTCAAAAGTTTGGGAACAATAACTTTTTTTTTTTTAAGAAATTAGTACTTTAATTCAACAAGGATGCGTTAAATTGATAAAAGGTGATGGTAACGATTTATATTGTTAGAAATGTTTTTATTTTGAATAAATGCTGTTTTAATGAATAAATGCTGTTAACGTTTTACTCATCAATGAATCCTGGAAAAAGTATTCCAAAAAAATATATTACACAGCACAACTGTTTCCATCATTGATAATAACTGAGTATCAAATCATCATATTAGAATGATTTCTGAAGGATCATAAGACACCAAAGACTGGAGTACTTGCTGATGAAAATGCAGCTTTGCATCACAAAAATAAATTACATTTTAAAATATATTAAAAAAGAGAACCATTATTTTAAATTGTAATAAAATTTCATAATATTACTGTTTTTTTTTGTTTGTTTGTTTTTTTTAACTGCAGGCTTGATGAGCATAAGAGACTTCTTTCAAAAACATAAAAAATAGTAACGTATCCAAACTTTTGACTGGTACTGTATATATATTATATATATATATATATAAATTATGGCCTTGTATTATACAATGACCTCAGAAAAGCATTTGACCAATTATGCCACATACAAATTTTGAGAATGTTATTAGATTAGATAAAAAAACTAAGTTGCACTTGCAACTGAAAATAATACTAGATATTAAAACTGTTGTGCTATAATTCAAAACGGTCACAGACTTTGTAAGAAATGTGGCTTGAAAAGTAAAAAGTTGCTTGCCTTTATATTTTATTATCTAATCAAATAACATTCACACATGTCAATAATACGCATGTATATTTAAACACTAAAGCAAGATGGACCTGTATACAGCCAGGCATGTTGCAGGGTGATTGTAGAGCCTGTCGAGGACCTCAGGGCTCAATTCCTTCAGATACTCATGCAAGTTCTTGCACTGCAGCTGGACGCGAAACTTCATCTATAAACAGGCAGACAGAGGAATAAGGAGATGACTTGCAAAAAGATGCAAAATATGACTAGCATTAAAACGTATGTAATAAAAAATAATTATGAGTGTTAAATACAACGTCATACTGTTAATAATATATATTTTAAGACATATGTTCAGTGTCAAATTCTTCAGACATTTTTTTTGCACATAGGAACCTGTGACTGAGGCGTTCAATGGATAAAACTTAAACTAAATGCATTTAAAAACAGAAGTCAACATCAACGAACACCGTGTAGACAACATAAACTGAATCCTTGAGACTTTTGTCCTACCGTTAATGAATAGAGGAAACGTTCTAAATTAAAACAAATTATAATATATACCTTAGTAATTTTCGCTTTAAACATATCTAAAAGATAGTCAGTAGACTTACCTTGTTTCACATGTGTCAGGGAGCACAATACAGTGCATTAAATGATGTGAATCATTTCATTTCTTCACAAGCGTTCAGTGTGGATGCTTCCATGAAGCCATGTTGAATGATCACGTGATCGCCGAAACGGGCAGTCTGATTGGTTGACGTGCCATGCCTGGGGAGACTTTTCGGTAAAATGTAGTTGTGTGTAAACTTTTTCATAAAAATATGGATTTATATTCGGTGTTTTTGTGCATGACTTTTTTTTTATTATTATTTTTATTATAAACGTAAACTGTATAATATAAATTCCTGCAAAAAATGACTCACACATTCTTTTTATTTATTTACATTTTTTATTATTATGAATTAATAACATTGTGGACAAATAAATAGTATTTTTATATTTAATACTATTTAAATTCTGGCAACCAATAACTGTAAAAGACAACAACAGCAGCAAAGGTAATTTTCTCATGAATCCTCCTTTTCTTGGTACCTGTAAGAGTCAAATGAATATATTTTTCTTGTTAGTACACTGACAGACTGAACTGATGGCAGTTATAATCACTTAAAACAATGTATAAACAGCATTAAGGACAACCTGGTACCAGTATAAATGGTTTCATTTAAAAATGATCGCTAAAAGTGCTTAAAGGGATAGATCACCCAAAAATACAAATTCTGTCATCATTTACTCGCCCACAAGTTGTTCCAAACCTGTATGAGTTTCATTCTTCTGTTGAACACATAAGAAGATATTTTGAAGAATGTTGGTAACCATACAGTTGACGGTAGCCATTGACTTCCATCGTATTTTTCTTCCTTCTATGGAAGTCAATGGCTACCGTCAACTGTCTGGTTCCTGACATTCTTCAAAATATCTTCTTTTGTGTTCAGTAGAAGAAAGAAACTCATACAGGTTTGGAACAACTTGTGGGCGAGTAAGTGATGACGTAACTTGAACTATCCCTTTAAGAGTGCATAATTACCTGCAGTGTATACATGTGAAGAAGACTGTCTGCCCTTCATCTGCCGATCTCATCTGTCTTGTATGATATACCATTCCCTCTTTATTACAGCGAGAACATCTCCTGTCAATCTGATGAAATATTTGCAGAAAATGAGAAACAGGTGAGAATGTTTATGGGGTGACATAACAAATTGAACTAATCGTTTTAAATGATTAATTACTGTATTTTGAAATAACTTACCACTGGCCCCTTTAATTCAGCATCTTCCACGCTGTCACTAGCAATGGAGCTCTGATCCAAAGGATTAAACACCACCGACGACTTAATAACTTGACCTGTGAATTCTGAGAGAGAACCCTACAGCTAAATTATTTATTTATTTCATAAATCAATATATATATATATATATATATATATATATATATATATATATATATATATATATTAGTTTTAGTGTTGTAAGATCATGTATTTATGTATCATGTATTCATACAAATCAATTTATTGATTTAATCTATTTTTATTTCAATAAAATGTATTTAGTTAAATATTATTATTATTATTATTATTTATTTTACACTGTTTTTCTCTGAACTTTCCCCTCGCGGGCCCCTAAGGGTCACGAATAACAGTTTGAAAACCCCTGCCATAAATTACATTTTATGACATTAAAAAGATCTCTCTTACCTTCAACAGATATTTCAAAAGAGCATCGAGGGCAGGTAATAGTATTTTCCCTGCCAGGCACTGGGAGAATGTTTCCACATTCAGGGCAAAAGTCGAGGTCACCTTTAAAACATGACATTGCTGAGGAGAAAAATGTACAGAGATTTATTTTACACACCTCATCCACAGCGTTCAAAACAGTAAGGACTTCTGTAACTAACACATAAACAAATGTGTCACACGTGTATCCACATAAATAGAACTTACTTATCAAAGTTCGAATACAATTGTATTCAACTTGCCAGCTGGAAAAGTGTTGCGGTATCTACTCAAGTTTTAATAACAATAATATGATGTCTTCGCTAAAAACTGAAATGTCTCTTCTCAAGGCAGTTCCACATGTTGGGTCCTTCATCAAAACACTCTATTCGTCGCTTGTTGATGACGTTGCCGACGTATCCAGCAGCAGGTGTAGTGAAATCCAACTGCTTCATACAGCATTTCGAGGTAACTGCGATTATTTCATAAAAAATCAAAATAACAGTCAACACGGGAGGTGATAATAGCCTTTATTTTCCGTTAGAAAACACACAGGAATGTTGTGTCATAGTGTATTATTTGGCGCGATGCATAATATCTTGGGCTAAATGGATAAGCTACCGCTAATATATTTAATTTTCCTTCGGTTTCACAGACAATTCCCAAACTAAAATGCATTATTGAGCTGTTTTGACCTGGGGGAAAAAAAACTTGCATTGACATATCTTAAAATATGTCAGTGTATTGTTTTGTCTCAAAATGCACACCAGCAATGTGTTTTTCTAAGGCAGGTTTATAAAAGCTACTTAAATGTCCTAATTGAACTAAAGTCTAATCCTGGTTTAATCTAACGTTAAACCCTGTCTGTGAAACCAGGCGATAGTTTCTTAGTTTAAAGCGACCTGTCCCCTTAATTACATGCATATGAATTAACATAAAACAACAGCTTTGAATAAATTGTCATTTCTATCAATTGTAATATCGGAGAATTTGATTTAATTGTTTAATAGCTGTCTTAATTAAGAGTTGTTTACGCTATGAGTCTGTATATGTTATCAAATGGAATAAAATAATACAGAAACACATTTCTAATTCTAATGTAATTTATGATCATGTTATGATTACAAATATGTTATCAAATCTAATAATAAATATCATATAGTATTTAATTTAATTTAGATTAGATAATGTTATTCACAATTTATTTAACACAGACATACATAAAACGTCAATTGTGTCAAATAATACACACACACACACACACACACACACACACACACACACACACACACACACACACACACACACACACAATAGCAGCAGATAATAGTATACATAACAATGATTGACAGGAAGAGGCAGTTACTCCAGCATATTTCATCATGTTTTTGCATTTACCGTTGTTTTATTCCTTTCTCTCTGCAAGATGACAGAGAACGACGTTGAGAATGAGCTGTTAGACTATGAGGAGGATGAAGTTGATGGCGGTGTTGCTGGGGATACAGGGCTTGGACACAGCGACAGTGTCATATCCATCAGGAAAGAAGGGGTCAAAGGGTCATATGTGTCCATCCACTCCTCAGGATTCAGGGATTTCCTTCTCAAACCAGAACTCCTGAGAGCTATAGTAGACTGTGGCTTTGAGCATCCATCTGAGGGTGAGCAATTCTACATGTGCTCATATAAGGTCCTTGGATATCAGTTTAAGATTAGTATGAATATATTTGTGTTTTTCCTTTTTCAGTTCAGCATGAATGCATTCCTCAAGCGATCTTGGGGATGGACGTATTATGTCAGGCCAAGTCTGGAATGGGGAAGACGGCTGTCTTTGTGTTGGCCACCCTTCAGCAGCTGGAGCCAGTGACCGGTCAGGTAACATCTCTCTTTTAAAAGGCTCTGAAAATAAAGAACTAAGACATAAATAAAATGTGCTTTACGTGTCGTTACAATTTGGGGTTGACTTGACCAGTGACGGTTCTCACCCAGGTATCAGTGTTGGTGATGTGTCATACTCGAGAGCTGGCGTTCCAGATCAGCAAAGAGTATGAGCGCTTCTCCAAATACATGCCTAGTGTCAAGGTAGGAAGATGTTCTATTTGAACCCTTTTCCTTTTTACACTTCAAGGAAAAGCTTTAATACTGTACCTGTTCTAGAATGACTAATTATGATATATATAGCAAACAATTTTTGGAACAAAACCTAAATAATTACTAGCCTGGCTCCGCCCTCCTACGTACTTTTGCTCAATTTTCATTTTCCTTCAGTACTCCGTCTGGGTTTGCGGTATATTCGCGGGTTTTCTCCGATCAAATTTTTACCGGTCCAATCAGCGAACAGAGGGAGTGGCTGAGAACGATGACGATGACGTTGAGGTCGTGACTCGTGCGCTAGTTTGAGTTGTAGGGTTACGTCACGACCAAACGTTAGCGATTGGTTATGGCAGATCCAGAGTGGCTCTGGGCAGATTCAATACTTTTAAACTTCAAAAGAGGACCCGCCTTCAAGGAAGTTAACGCTTGTCAATGGAGAGTGGCTAGACTCTCTGTACAAATGAAATGTACGAGAGTTTGATAGGACCAGGCTAAATAATTACATCATTAGGTTAGAAATCTTTTTTAATCCCCTTGATGGGAAACTCATTTGCCACCATTACACATCACAAACAGCACAAGCAATTAAACATTACAGCACAATCAATCCATACAATAATTACACAGCTTCATTAAAAAAACTCACTGCAGCAGGAATAAAATACCTTCTAAATCGCTCTGTAGAACACTGATGCATCCCTAATCTCTCAATAAATTAACTTTTAGGTCCACCAAAAGTACTATATATTGGATGACCTTCATAAGTCAAAATCATTTTTAATTTTGCCCTTGTTCTCTTTTCCACCGAGACCTCAAGTGAATCTGAAGTAAAAACAATAACCGAACCTTGTCATCCATAGTAAAACTCCCTCCTCAACAAAGCACTGCATAAAACAAAACACTGGCCAGGATTACCCGATAAAACTAATACCAAAAGAACTCATGATTCTTAAAAAGAATAATCTTGATTGTGCCTTCTTGAACGCAACCTCACTGTTCTTCTTCCAGTTTAATTTACTGTCCAAATGGACACCAAGATATTTATAAGACCGAACTATCTCTATCTTCTAAAATCAATAATCAACTCTTTGGTCTTCTCAAAATTCAATTTTAAAACGTTTTCATCACACCATTAATGTAGACAACTGATTCCTACCTGATATGCGGAATGCATATCTCAACCAATTTGACTTAATTATCTGAACTTAATGTAGTACTGTCAAAATAATTAACACAACCATCAAATTTGACCAAATTAATTTTTGCATACAGCACCAAAAATGTCCACCGAATTGCTCACATATAATGTTATAAAAATAACACAGCCCTGCTGCTGTCTAAAAAAAAACCCCAGCTGATTACTGGATTTTTTGTGTGTGTGCAAATTTCATAATTTTTTTTGTTTGGGATCTGCTTTAATGCACTTATCAAAATAATGAAAGCACATAAATATCGAAAGTTTCAAAAAGAAAACTAAATTCAAAATGCATCATTTAACTTCCAGTCTGTAAAGGAGTGTAAATTATGTTCAAATACTTCATTTCAATAAAAAAAACCTTTACATAAACACTAGATAAATAATTTCTGTTTGGATGTAGTAAAACACCCTCAGATGTAGCAGAAAACCTCTGGGTCATGCTTGCATTTTCTTCTGTCACTGGCCATAATTTTAACCTTGAAATCAGGATTAGGCATAAAATAATGTCATGCATGTGAAAACCGTCTGAAAAAAATAAACAAATAGTTCTAACCTGCCTCAGGAAGATGGGAATCATGTCTTTGTGGCAGTTTTTCTGGTGATTAAGGGATAAAACAAGAGTTCTTCACCTTATAAATGGTTGTCGAAAGCAAACATTTGATGAAATTCACATATTTTGTAAGAAAGTGTGAAATTGTAGAGCAAAATAACCACTATTTTTGAAATCAGAAACCCAAAGTTTATAAGAAACAAGTATTGGTTTTCATTCAGCAAATATGATACAGGGCGGTGATTTTTAAATTATATTTAGAAAAATAGATAAATCTGTTAATTATATATTGATGTGTGACTTTTAATGGTGGAAATGAAAGGTTTTTCCATTGTAAAAGATATGTTATTAAACATAATTTTTAATAGCCATTTCAAATATTATATTAATAATATCATCTAATATCTATGGGTAATTCATACTGATAAATAAAATGTATTAATAAAACCTACACCTATAAATACACCAGAGTTTAATTTCAAAAACTTTTCTCAAATGCTTTTGCTTACGCTGTCCCTCTCCCCCAGGTGGCAGTGTTCTTTGGGGGTTTATCTATAAAGAAGGATGAGGAGGTGCTGAAGAGAGAGAGCCCTCATGTGGTGGTGGGAACTCCTGGACGTATTTTAGCTCTGTCTCGCAACAAGAGTCTCAACCTGCGACACATCAAGCACTTCATCCTGGATGAATGCGACAAGATGCTGGAGCAACTTGGTGAGCAATCTCTTTTCTAGAATATGGATGTGTTCAGAATGAAATTTACTTGAATAGTGTGCAGTTCACCGTGTACTGCCTACTTTTCTTTAAAGGGATAGTTCACCCAAAAATTAAGACATTGTCATAATTTACTCACCCTCAAGTTGTTCCAAACCTGTATGAATTTCTTTCTTCTGCTGAACACAAATATATTTAGTTACAAAACAGTTTATTGACCCCATTGACTTCCATAGTATTTATGGTAGTCAATGGGGTCCATCTACTGTTTGGTTACCAACATTATTCAAAATATCTTCTTTTGTGTTCAGCTGAGTAATGAAATTCATACAGGTTTGGAACAACTTGAGGGTGAGTAAATTATGACAGAATTTTCATTTTTGGGTGAACTATCCCTTTAAAAGCAGTAAGTGAAACGGTAGGCATTATTCCACGATAACCAGTAGTATGCTAGATTGCTGTCACATGACCTCTGTGTAGTTGTATGAAAAAGTTTGTAGTTTTGAAATGTAGTTTTAAGTAAAATTGCAAGTAATAAACATTTATAATCACACTAAAACATAAGCTCAAGATAAAACATTCTGTTCAGTGTTATTTGTTGTGTACTGCACATTTTCCCTATTTTTTAAAGATTTCTATGCGCACACTTCATTATGACACTATATAGTTCAGGAACAGTACGAGTACCATGCTGATAATTGCAACATGACATTCAATAATTAGTTTTTAATAATATACAGAGCTGGTCAGAATGATATGCCCCCTTGTTAAATATGATCAAAGATGGCTGTAAAAATTAAATCTGCATTGTTAATCCTTTTGATATTTTATCAAAACAAAAAAATGGGTGGGGGGAGGAAGAAGGAAGAGGAGGAAGAGGAATCACCATTCCTCCATACAGAATCTCTCCAGATTCTCAGATCCTTGTTGCCACTTCTTCTCTTCAGTTCAGCCCAATCATTTTCTATAGGGTTCTATAGGATCTGGAGAGATTCTGTATGGAGGAATGGTCTCTTATCTCTTGCCAGGTGTTCTCCAAACTCATCAGGCATTATAGGAGTAGACTCGAGCTGTTATCTTGGAAAAAGGAGGTTGAAAAAAGTATATAATAAAAGGGAGCAAATAATTGTTCCCAACGTGTTTTGGAGAAAAACATTTATTTCATAATGTGACTTTCAATTATTTTACTTTAATGAAAGGTTAGATTTTTTATTAAAAGGATTTACAATGCAGATTATTTTTTGTTATTTTTTTTTCACAGCCATCTTTGATCATATTTACCAAGGTGGCAAATAATTCTGACCAGCACTGTAAATGCATTTTTCTTTTACTGCCCCCTGCAGACATGCGGCGGGATGTCCAGGAAATCTTTCGTATGACCCCTCACGAGAAGCAAGTCATGATGTTCAGTGCTACCCTGAGTAAAGAGATCCGTCCCATCTGTAGAAAGTTCATGCAAGATGTAATTACGCCTCTCCTACTTCTACCATGTCAACAGCTCCTTCCCTTCACAAGACCACCTCATATACACCTGAAAGAGATCCATTTACGGCCTCCGTGAGACATCGTAATGCTAAATGCCCCACTCTCCTGCCCGTTTGATAATCACAGACTGTTAACTAATAGAGGCACAGCGAAAAAGATGTTAAGTCCTTAATCCCCGCCTCAGCTGGCAGCGCTGCGTCAGCATTTGGCAAACACAGTCACCCGTCCGTTTGGCCAACAGATATTACACCATCCATCAGGCTCAATCCTCTGTAAATTTAAACAGGTCCTTTAACAACCTTTGCTAAAGTCATGAAGAGTCCATTTAATATATTTTAAACAGAATAAGAGGATGTCTTTAAGGGAAGGATGTAGTGTGTCTTCAAATACACTTAAGGGCCATAAATCAAAGCATAAACGCATCTTTAAATATCATTTAGGGACTTAGTTAACAATGAAAAACTCTAACAAAATCCCTCATATTAAAATAATACTTCACTCTCAGTATCTATTTATTAAGACAAATTACTTTGGTTCCTGTTTGACTGTAATTCCAGCCTGGAGATTTGTCCTCAAATAACCTTTAATTAAAAGAAGCACTTGTTGGAGCTTCATAAATTCTGTTGCCAGCTGCCAGACACTCTCAAGGGGCACAAAACTAAAACCGATAAAGTATCGGTCTAACAAAGCAAGCCAGCTGCTAAAAACTACATTCGATTCACGACGAAGTGGCACTCCAGGGTTGCAATTAATTACTCTTTAACAAAGCAGACAGCATAATGAAATCATCTGAGGAATAAAGCGAAACAAAAAGATTCAGTCATTGGTGGCATAAATGAGTTCAGGTGGACCAGCCAATGATGGAACAGCTCTTCATCAATCCAGCTGACAGTCTGTGATTAGCACGGTTCCTCATCTGCCCCAAAGAAAAAAGAAAACATTGTCTGTTTCTAAGTTACAATCAAGGCAATAAAACTGGCCCAAAACGGAGAAGAAAGCATGCGCGGGTGTGAGGGACAAGACAAGAGAGAGAAAGGGAGGATTAAGCTGCGGAAGACTGGAGCGAGAGGGATGAGATGATGAAGAAACTTAGAAGAGAGAGGAGATATGCGCGGGTGTAGATAGAGACGCACTTGGAGAACCGTTAGGTGGCAAAGAGCAACTGAAAGCCGTGACTCAAACAGAAACCATAAATAGTAAAATACAACTTTGCACCTATTAAAAAAATCTGAATGACTTGTGAGGGGCATAAGTGACATGGCTCTACTAAATATTCATGAACAAATTCCTGTTGCACCATAATATACTATACAATAATGACTCTCAAAACTGATTCAAACACACACTCATTTAGTGAGAGTTACTATACATAAATACTATGCACATTCAGATGCAGCCTAATGTAATCCACTGATTTGATAGCTTTATTAGGTTGAAGACAATATAGTAAAAAAAGCTTTAGACACACCAGTTCAGCAGCAAATAGAGGATTGATTGACAGGATGTGATAGATTTGCCTTAACATCTCTAAGGTAAGTGCAAAGATGTGTGTTAGACACTAATAAAGGTGGAGTATAGTGCTTTTGGTAAGGGACCAATAGTGATAGAAAATAATTGTGAACTCAGTAACTTTTACTTGGCCACTACTATTTGTTATTCTTCCCACAACCCTTGTATTAGTGGCCCAGATACTAAAACATGTGTCCCACCTGCACAGATAAATCAGAATGAGGATGTTCTCTGTATATTTAAGCAATTTGGCCTTCTGAATTGATTTGTTAGAACATCCCACTGCTAAATGTTACATAGTGTTGCAGTAGCAATGTTAGGTTGTGTATGAGTGTTTAAAGTTAACATGAAATGTCATTTATAACTCGTACTTGCGTAAAGTGACAATGTCCGGGTGAAACAAGAAATGATTGGGGGGGAATGGTGGGGCAGGACTTGATAGGATGGTAAAAAGTGGACAGACTATACTGGGATGAACTTTGCAATCAACTGAAACACCACCAGAACATGCTTAAAGGGATAGTTCACCCAAAAATGAAAATTCGGTCATAATTTACTCACTCTCAAGATGTTCCAAACCTGTATGAATTTCTTTCTTCTGCTGAACACAGAAGAAGATATCTTAAAGAATATCGGTAACCAAACAGCTGATAGGCCTCTTTGACTTTCATAGAAGTCAACTGTTTGGTTACCGATATTCTTCAAAATGTCCTTTTTTTGTGTGTTCAGCAGAAGAAAGAAATACAGAATTGTCATTTTTGGGTGAACTATCCCTTTAGGACTAGTATGGTGGCTAAATGTTGAAATCAAATCTGTTAATTATCACCATAAATTATACACTGAAGGGCTGCATTACCAGTAGCCTAAAATAATATGAAATAATATATAAAAAAAAAAATTCAGTCAGTCAAAAGCAACTATTCATATTTTTTAAATGTTACGCAGATACTTTAGTCCAACTGAAATTGTGGAATCGGAACCTAGATAATGTAATTTTAGATCGGTTTCATCTAGCATGTACACGTTATTCAGACTACAGTTGGCTTCATACTTGCGCCTTATTTAGACTTTCCGTCCAAATCCAATTTTTGTGCATATCTGATTGGAATCTGATTATAATTAGCTAGTGTGAACAGCAAAAAATCACATGATATGCAATTTTTACAAATCCATTTCGAGCTATATTCATATGTGGTTTGAAGTCATATTAATAATAATTGGATTTGGACTGACAGTGTGAAAATAGCCTTAATGACTCAATATCTGTTTGGTTATTTTTAAAATCGCAATAAACCAAGTAGTGGTAGATTTTTTGTTTCGTATTGTGATGCACATCTGAGTAAAACAGATTATCGAAAAAGAAAATGTAGGCTGAGGATATCTATGCATTGTTTTTTGATTGGATCTGAATTGATTGGATCTGTCCTCCATCCAATCAAAAATAATGAATCGCATGAATAGATTCATAGAAACATTGATAAAAAGATCCATAAAATACATTTGGAAAATAAATTGTGGACTGATGAATCAACCACATTAAGAACAGGAATGTGTATTTGGAAAGCAAATAGGGTCAGTTTTGATTTCATGTTGACTTTATACTACTTAAAACTCCTTACAACATAGAATTTCATGTGATTTCCAAACTGCACATTGTTTGGTAGTTTTACTTTGTGTTTCTCAAAAGATCTGTAGTTTTTGAAAGTTTATTTAGAAATTGCAGAGATATGATTTTAGGCTTGAAAATGGTAGCTAAATATAGTCTAGGTCAGCAGGGTAGCATTTATCAACGTGTTTGAGACTGTGTGTGTGTGTTGCGTCCTCATTGGCTTGGGATGGGAGGGGAGGGTGAATCTAACCCCCATCCCTTCTCTTGCTTCCCTTTCTCCTGCTGTTTCATAACTCTCCTTTCTAACACCATGTTCTCCTTCTCATTGTCGTCCCCTCCCCCACCACTGTCCTTTGCTAAAATTTTTATACCTCTTTTGTCCTTGTTTTTCTTTGTGTTCTGGTGTCTTTCTTCCCCTGTCCACATCGACACCCATTCCACCCATGCCGTCACTCTGTCATAAAAACCACTTCCTCTTTCACACCCTTGTAACACTATGATCTGCACCACCCACGTCTTGTCAACTTTCCTGTATGTGTCTTCACACAATCTTAACCCCCTGAACCTGCACACTCCTCTCCCACCCCTCCTCACCTTCCCCCTGCTTCCACTGGTTGTCCTAGCCGATGGAAATTTTTGTGGACGATGAGACCAAGCTGACGCTTCACGGCCTCCAGCAGTACTACGTCAAGCTGAAGGACAACGAGAAGAACAGGAAGCTCTTTGACCTCTTGGATGTGTTGGAGTTCAACCAGGTATCTCGAGAGTCCACCAGGACACACACACAAGTCAAGATCCCAAGCACTGTTTAATCCATTCAAATCGAGAGTGATTCAAAAGAGACCAGGGTTAATCGCTAAAGTTTGCAAATCTATTCAAACCAAAATTTTCCACTGTCTAATAAACGTTTGCATACCTGAAAGTGACATGCAATCAGGCTGTAATGCAAAATACAATTCATCCCATTTGAATACAGGTTTAGTTAATACAAATGAAATGCAAACTACAACCCTCTGGAATGGAACCATAGAAGCAAACCTTTGTGCAGATAAAAGACAGTTGTGTTCAAAACTACATTGAAAATATGGGATTTAAAATTTTAAACAAGGAAATAACTTGATTATATGCAATTTATTTATATATAGTTTGGGGTCGATAACATGTTTTAATGTTTTTAAAGTCTAATGATCATTAAGGCTGCATTTATATAATGAAATATTATTAAACATTAAAAGTACTGTTTTCTATTTAAAAAAAATAATAATTTATTCCATGTTTCCTTTGAGGAAACCATGATTTTTAGGATTCTTTGATGAATAGAAAGTTTAAAAGAAAAGCATTTATTTGAAATATAAATCGTTAGTGACATTAAAAGAGTTGTTACTGTCATGTTTTATAAACTGAGTTATATATTTAGGCCTATAGATTCACTGTCCACTATTACTTTCTATATTTCTTGCACTTGTTTTTTTGGGTTGCTGGATGACAATGGTTTTTTTTTTTTCACCAAATGAGCTAAAAGATTAACCTATGCTTTGAATAAGTCAGTGGGTGAATTTGTCCACTTGGTTTTAAGTGGTCCATTAAAATTTGTTGTTTAATTTTAATGATGAAAATGGTTTGGTACAGTGTTACAGCTGCTTAGTATTGCAGGTGGTGATCTTCGTTAAATCGGTGCAGCGTTGTATCGCTCTTGCTCAGTTGCTGGTGGAGCAAAATTTCCCTGCCATTGCCATTCACAGAGCAATGCCTCAAGATGAAAGGTAGAAAACATTCACATATTATGCGCTTTAATGTTATAGTTAAGATGGTAGGATTTTGGGGGGCTCATATCACATCTGAGTCTCTGATTATCATCCCAGACTAGCTCGATATCAGCAATTTAAGGATTTCCAGAGACGAATCCTGGTGGCCACAAACCTGTTTGGCCGAGGTATGGACATCGAAAGAGTCAACATTGCGTTCAACTACGACATGCCTGAAGATTCGGACACATACCTGCATAGGGTCGGTTCAGTTCATGTGACAATGGCTTATGTCAAACAAAACCAAATCATGGGCTGTAAATGGATTCACCTGAATAGCTTTAACTTTTCTCATTCAATCAGGTTGCGAGAGCCGGCAGGTTTGGAACGAAAGGTCTGGCCATCACCTTTGTGTCAGATGAGACTGACGCACGCACTTTGAACGATGTTCAGGACAGGTTTGAGGTGAACATCAGCGAACTTCCAGAGGAGATTGACATCTCGTCGTACAGTGAGTGTTAATATTCCATCTTTACAGGCTGGTTTTAAAGGGTTAATTCACAAAAACATTAAATTCTCTTATGTTTTATTCACCCTCATTTAAAAAAATTAATAAATCTGTGAACCACAAAAGAAGATATTATGTTAATTGTAGGTTGCTCTTTTCCATATAAAGAAAGTGAATTGAGAGTGAGGTCCAAAATGAGAACATTTGTATGAGGGAGACCAAATAATGACAGAATTAAAATTTTGGGTGAACTATTTCTTTAATGGAATGTTTTGAAATTGACCAGATTTATTTGTAATGTAAAAAAAGTTTAAAGAAAATCAAATGTTTTTTGAATTTGTGCAGTCTTGAGCACTTGCGTGATTTTCTCCTTGTGCATCTATTTCTCCTAGTTGAACAAACACGATAAAGATGACAACACATCAGGCAGCAGTTTCTTCAGAGGATGCATGGCATTGTAGCATTTGGTAGCAACTGAGAGTTTTTATTTCATATTGACTGTTATGGTGTTAGTGTATACTTAAAATAAACAGCTCATATCGCAGTGTTATCCTAAATGTGGTGGGTTTCTTAATTCCTCCTCAGTAGTTCAGTTCTGTTTTTGCTTGTTGAAAGGGGAAACAATTATTTTACATTTTTATTATTTTTCCTCTCAATATGAATAATTTCCCGTTTGCCTTATCGAGTTTTAGTTATTTATAATGGAGAGGCATATTTTTTGTTTTCTGTGTGAAGAGTTTTCATCATTGGATTATAATAGACCATACAGTTGATTGCATTGATGTAAAATTGTTTGAAAGTTATTAAACAAATTAGCAGTATATCTTGAATGCTTGTTACCAGTAAAGTAGGTATAAATGGAATATAATCAGTGTTTGTTCGATTGCCAGGCAAAAGGCCTCATTGTTTAAACTATCAATGCTTGTTAAACCAAATAAACTATGTTTGTTTAATTTACAGACACTTTGTTTTCAATTATTTAAACAATTGTGTTTTCACACTTGATTCATTTCAAATCTCAAAGCAGATCGCAAGACTTTTGGCTGATCCTGAACACTATAAAATGTCCCTTGTTCGTGTGATGGAATTTGTCATCAGCACAGTCCACTGATGTCCATGAGCACCAGCCAGTTTTTTTTGTGTTCGCACAGACAAAAGTGTGTATGCGGGTGATTTGAATGCTTGAAAAAAGGCCACTAGAATGCATCTGTCCATGCTCATGGTCAAAAGAATAAACTTTGAAAAGCCTAGGCGCTCAACTGTTGGCGAGATGGACTACTAGAACATGGAAAATGAAGGGCCTTAACAAAATACACCTGGGCCCAGTTGTTAAAAAATTTGAATCTGGATCAGAATTATCTAGATTTGGAAATCCCATGTTTAGCTATCCAGGATTAGGTAATCCATCTTACTTTTGTGCCGGTTTTTCAAAGCAAAATAGGATTGGATCACCTTGATCCAGATTCTGTGTTTCAGATTACAAAATCTGGATTACATTTCACAATGTAGGTTACTTGCTATGTAAAGAACAACAACAGGTAGAAGAGTCAATATCAGGTCACTTTAAGAGTTTTATTTGAAGAGAAAGAAAACGACAAACAAACACCCCCTTCCATTTTATTATTTCCTAACAGTTAGACCCCTTACGGAGGCACTAAAGGGACAAAATAAAATGGGAGAAAACATTTATATTTGAATGCTTTTGCGTTCTCTCACATAGGTTTTGCGTTCCCCCAAGAAACTCTGAAACTTTTGAAAGTGAATGCAAAGTTTCTAGGGTAACGCAGAACATTTGCAGGTGAACGCAAAATAATTCTAATTAATTTCCTCCCATCACCTTGTCCCTTTAGAGTTTCCGTAGCCCCTAATGTAACCCTCAACAAAAACAAACAAATATACACGCAATAAGGGATGCAATGCAATTGTTAGAAACTGCTTTCAACTGTTTCATCTCTGATGAATGAAGGAAGTCTGTATTATGTATTAAATGTATTATTTTTGTTTGGTAATGACTGCTGTTTGGGGGGTTATTTTATGGTGCCAACATTTTTTTACTTTACTGTACTGAATGTCTTAAACAGTTAATAGTTAAACTAATCAATAACAAAATAACAACAAATAATGTGTATATATACACGATACAAATGTTGTATTTTTCGACCAGTTTTAAAGTTATCACATTTTTATTCCTGAAATCTACCTTTCTGCTGGAATCAGGATAATCCTGATTTTTAGATATCCCAATCTTACTGAAAAGTTTTGAATACAAAGTGAAGATTAGATCCAGATTAAAGCCAAGATTGGATTTTGTGATTTTTTTTTTCTTCTTTTAAACAACCCATTTTCAAGATTTGACCCAATCCGATAGCCGAAATTTATTCAGATTATTTAATAGGAATACTGTTTATTGTTCATGTTAGCTTAGATAACAAATAATGCTAACAGATTAACTTTTGATTTTAATAATGTATTGACTGTAACTAAGATGAATAAATATTTTAGAATTACTTTTATTTGTTAATGTTAATTAATGGAACTTTAAGGTGTTAGTGATAAAATGAATAAAAATTTATTCAATTCATAGCAGTCAATTCACTAATGTTTTATTTTATGGAGAAGATGAAATGGTTAGAGTTGTTGTGCAATTTGATGCATATGAGTTGGATGTCCATCAACTGGAAATCACCTCATCGGATGTTTCCAGCATAGACAGCTTTGTGTATAATAAGCCAACCTAGTTTTGTTTGCATAAACCAAATAGTTCAAAACTAAAACAGCTCAGTCTGGCAAAATTTGAGACCAGCTGCTTATTGTCCCAGGAGCACCTTTTCTGAGGTAAGAATTGTAAAAAGTGTTCCCAGATTGGCATTTTCCCTTTTCCACCAACAAAATGGCTTGAAAGAGGTCTGACATCAGCTCTTTGAAACAGTTGTTAAGTGTGAAGACAAACATTTAAGTATTTAAGTATTTTCATTTCAACTACTTCTCCCTGAGCTGATGTGGTTATATGATCCACAAATCAATTAATCACGGTAGATTCAGATCAGATGAATGGCTATAAAAACACAAAATTAATGTCCAAATTATCTAATCCGTAACGTACATCCTTTGGTTTTTTAGAAGTTGCTGGTGGTAAAGAACAGGAAAAGAACAGTAAAGTCAACAGCAGAGAACCATGAGACAGGAAGTCAACAGGACACAGGAGTAGGAAAGGAAATCTGGAGCAACAGAGACGTCAAAGGTGTCACAATAGCGGCTGAATAGATGCTGATAAGGGAGGATTAGACAAATGATCCCTGGAAGGAAGTCACAAGATGAGATATAAAACAGGAAAAAAAAAAACAGCATGTAAGGTCAAATATCAAAATAGTCTGTTTTATTCTCAATGTAATAAAGTTATAAACATGTCAGGCAGTGGTTTCACACTTCTTCATACTGCATTTGCATTAATATCAGATAATTTCTCTCCCAAACATTTAAATACAGTACATTTAATTAAAATGTTTCCTCTCATCTCTGGGCTACTGAAATCCGATCATTCATCCGTAAGAACATGTAAAGCGATTTTCTATGACCACTGGTTTTGCAACAAACCTACAACATCTTTAAAAAACAATAAGAGCTCTCCCAGGCCAGGAAGAGCAGTTAAAACAAAAACAGGTTCAAGTACAGTACTTCAACAGAATGGCACAGAAGAGATGTTGTCCAGAGATTTGGTATGTCAGTTACACAAGCCTTGAATAATTTCTGCCACAAGCTTGAACTTCATAGATTCAATGGTGCTACAGTCAAATGAACAAGTCTGCGCATTTATATGAATGCATCAATCAAATTAGACAACAATTATACACAATTTTCATTTTTAATTATGTCAGGGACTAATAAAACTTAGACAAATGGAATTTTAACACTCAGATTGGTCTTTCAAAGGCTGAATCTCACGAAACTTGTCAAGAAACATCTGGATATTAGGTTGTTTTTTCTTAAAGCAAAACATTATATTACTATATTTACACAGTAATACTAAATATTTTTAAAAAGTCAAACTTTCCAAATAATTAAATTAATGATAAATTGGGGGGGAAATATGCTTATGATTAAAATAGTCACGCACAAATAATGGATGGACACAAGAACAGGCTTAATTTTTCTTCTGTATATATATATATATATATATGCAAATATAAAAATATTCTCTTCTTTTTGATTTTGGAATTAAATGTGAGTTATCGTGAGATTCTCCCAAAAGACACTGTGGTAAGATAAAATATAAGACCTCTTGTATGCCTTTTGCATTGATGTTAAAAGCAAAATAATAATAAAATCAAGTAATAATAAAAAATGTGATCATTATTCTTCATATCATAATAAGCGATTCTGCATAAGAGCTGTTTGCAGCGTAACTCCACTATTTTCTCTGAGGGAAGATTGTTGCATGATTGCTGCGCAAATACAATGCACCACCTTTTGTGCTGTTCCCAGCATGCCTGGAAGTTCTTCCATGACAAAACAGCAGTTATTTTATACTCACATCTTAGCTTTTCTCAACTTTTTACACCCTGCTTCTGTTTTCTTTGGTTTGAGAGGGCGTTTCTCTCCTCCTTCACTTATAATAATAGTTGTGAGTTTTCTATTTCTTGTCTTTTGTGGTTCAAACCTCATCCTCCTCAGCTCCAGCTGGTGTCATATTTAGTCCAGCCCTCAGGGGGACCCAGATAAATTCTTCGTCCACGGGATATGAAGCTGACTACGCCCCTGTAACCGGCACGGGGAACCCCTGACTTCAAATCGTCCATAACTCCCAAGTTGCGGGCCAGCACTTTAAAGCTGTCTCTACTGGAGTACTGAACTCGAAATGGCCCAGAACCTTTCAGGCTTCCACCTTGTTGTAGTTCCTCCACCTTCACCAAAGGGGCGATATACACTTCTTTTTCAAAGGTTTCATCGTACTTCTCCTTGACCAAGTAGGACAAGTCGAGTTTAGTGAAAGGCACAAATTCAGTATTGAGTTTTATGTAGCGCAAATACTGGTCAAAAAATTGACCCAAACTGACGCCTTTACGGCCGAAAGTTATAGTCCTCGAGATCTCGGGACGAATGCACGAGCGGTCCTTCCGCTGCTCGGGTTGCCGCATCCAGTCGTCCCAGAATGCCTTGGGCCACTTGGGCTCCAACTCTGCCCAGACTTCCTTCAAAAGCATCCATCCAAGGCCAGGAAAGAAATCTGTCCGGTAAAGGAGGTCAGCCTTGCCCGGGTCCACCAGCCCATCCCGTCCATTATCATTCCAGGCGGAAATGCACCACAGTGTCGGATCCGAACTCAATATGGGGTAGAGTGCACGGAAATACTCAAAAAAGTCTGGGGCCACCTATAAGATGAAATAAGAGCAGTTTTAAGACATTAAGATGAACCGATGATGAACAAGAAACTATTTCTAAACTATCTGGACAGAAACGGCTAGTTCACTCAAGGTCCTGTCGGTTTGTTCACCCAGTTGGCTGCTTTATAACAATGTACAAAATATGTGTTTGGGCCTTAGGTAATCTCAATGGTGCTTGCTGAACTGTGATGCTCAGTAGAGCTTTAGAGTTAGTCCACTGACCAGTTAAATGTGCTAATCAAATAAGTATATAAGTACTAGTATAAGTTCTATAACTAAAAAAATATTTGTCCGCCAAATCAAAGTCATGTGGCGACCACCAGATCTGGTGCTACCAGCATGCAGAAAAAAGGAAATGATATCATAGAGAGGACCCTGCAGACACTCATGACTGTGTATTTTACGAACAATTCATGCGAATCCATAGTTTCCCTGTGCATTTTAAAGGGTCATGAAACCCTAAACCAAATTTTCTGAGATTTTAACAGAGGTATGTGGGTTGAACACCATTGAAGACAATGTTAGCATCTGTTAGATTTAATAGAAGGGGGAAAATGGTTAAATTTTTGTTTTTTTCCCGCTATTTTCATCTTCTGGGTTTAAAATCTTCATCGTGTCCACGTCACTGCAGAGCACTATAGTACTTTGATGACTCATCGGTGTCTCATAATTATTCATGACTGAGTTTTCTTATCCAATGAGAAGACACTTGCTCTTGATTATTCATGACACCACGTGGAACTTTCCAATGAGAGACATGTCAAACTGTGATATCGCATAGTAGATGAGAGAGGCAATGATGGGACGCGCGTTTGTTTTTGTGGTGCAAAAGTTCCAGTGCATCTTTCCCCGTGATGCTGCCAGGGCTAGACTCAGTTTTATGTCACTGTCCATCTTTATTATGTGGGTTTAGGGGGCGCGTAGATCTAGGCTATGTACCGAACGGTGTTTTTTTTTTTTTGGCGGAAAATGTATTATTTTCAAATATATACATTTATAGTGTGTATAAAAACAAATATATTTTATAATGACATAATTATACATATGCATGTACATTTATATGTTTTAAATAGAATTATGATTACTGTAGGCTAATATATGTAGCAGGGCATTCAGTTACTTTTGAAAGGACAAAAATAAGGTGTCAGTGTATTTCATTAGACTTTAACTTTGTCAGCTATAAAAAAATCTAGCATTTCCTCACGTTTTACCACTGATTTTTAGTGACAGTCGATATGCATGGTTCACTGGCGATGACAGTTTACCCCCCTCCCCTCTCCCCTGCCGTGCCATACCACACCACACCCATTTCCTCCCTTCTTCTCATAGCCACTACGCCCAATTAAGTTGCACTTTTCAAAAAGATTGTGAGCTAGACTTGAGCTGAAAGGAATTTAATTCTGTCGTTAAATTCTGTCATCGTTAATCCAAAATTAATATTAAACGGCATTGAATTGATTGATAAAAAATGCAATAATAAACATATTTGTACAATATTTCAAATACAAAATAAAATAGCACCAAGAGGAAATTTTTTTTTGGAACTCTATTATTGATAATATTAATTGAAAGAATGCTTGGTTAATCCCCTTTAAATATTGTATCAATAATATAACTAAAGAAATACATTTTAAAATGTTGCATACCATCTACCTTGTTAAATCATTAATTTCAAGATACTCTGATATTGATGATTTATGTTCTTTTTGTAAAAGTGGGAAAGAGGTGTTGACGCATTTGTTTTTTAAATACAAAATGATCCAAAGTTTCTAGAAGGAATTGGCAGAATTTATCTTTAATTTAGTAAAGATTAAATACTATTTTACATTAAAGGATATTATTGTGTATTACGAAAACAATGGTCTTGAATACATTGTTAATTTATTTATACTGCTGGCAAAATTTTATATACATATACAAAAATATGTAAATTCATCCCCAATCTTTAAGATGTTTAGAGTAAAATTGTATCGCTTTGTGTCTTCACTGAAATTGGTAAAAAACAAAGTCATTAACGTGTTTAAAATATTTTGATATTATTTTTGGATCCCGTTACCAATTAATGCCACACTTTGTTTTGTAATATTGTATGCTATACTATGTTTGTTACTTGTTCTGTCTTTAATAAAAAAAATATGACTTGTGTATTGAAGACAGTTGTTATTCTCTTTAAAAAAATGACAAGGCTTTGATTTAGCAGACAAATATTTTTTACAAGTGCAGGTTGTAAAATGTCATCATGTGGTGCAATTCCCTAAAAGCATAATGAAATTTAATTTGTAAAAAAAAAAACACGTACATTTACATGTATTTAAGATGTAAGGAAAGTATGTTATTACTTTTTACTTGGTTATTTATTTTTTTCTTCTTGAAATTATAAAACCACATGTATACAAAGAGTACACTTCTGTATACACTGATGTCAAAGATTTGTCCATGACATATTCATGGATAACTCTTTTTTGTCATTGATTAACTCCATTTCACCTTGAGTATGAAGGTTTGCTATTTCAACAAAAAATGTAAATTCAACATCGCCACGACAGCCATCAAAGGACACAGTAAGGAGTATGCAAAAAAACATGTTTGCCTGAATAGCAAAGTTAAACAAGGACCTTGATCCCTTCCTTTAGAAAACTCATGACAACAGAACTGGAGCTTTTACCGCTGTCCTATTAATGTTTTTTTTTTGGGGTGCATAATGCATATTCGACTTTGTAATCAGTTCACCTGTGAGAATTTCAAAGGAAAGGGTTCAGAAATGTGCAAATGAAAATATTCCCTATGAGTGAGAGAAAAGCTCTTTTCAAAATTCCTCTCCTTGAATTATAAAAGAGGAAAAATGTGACATACTTTCAGATCCTATTCAGACCTGGTTAACATCTAATGATGCTCAAATGCAGGATGAATATGACAACATTGAGTACTAGTCTTAAATGACAACATATTCATGATCTTACCTCCAAGTCGTCCTCCACAATGACCACTGTGGAGTAGGCAAAGACATTGAACACTTGGTTCAGAGCCCAACGGTAGTGCCTGGAGATCTTGTAGTAACCCTGGAACTTCCTGTGATCAGGTCGCACTGGAATGTCTGCAAGATCCGGTTGGCTGATGTGGGTTATCTGACTGCCATAGGAGCCAATCATCCTTGCCGTATCTGCATGGCCACAGTCCTGGCTGACAATGATTGGATAAAGCTCAGCAGAAGGACGGTACTGTATCAATTTATCCAAACTCCTCTTCACTGTTACTCTGTCACAGGCAATGACGAGAATTGGGATTATGATTTGAGGGCTTGGCTTAGTAAGGCCTACTTCATTTTCCGCAATTTGCTTATTTTCTTGGCCCAGTTCCTGCTCCTTCATGACCAGCCGAGGTGGCGTAACCATTACAGTCTGTGTATTTTTCGTAACAGTTTTTGTATCATCTACAATTTTATGACTTAGAGGAGCTGCAGGAATCTGCTGAAGGTTTTTCAGCTGCTCAATGTTCTTTTCATCTTTTGTGTCCTCAGATTCCCTCTTTCCCAATTCTTTCCGCTGTTCCCATAGTTCCCTGTGACTCTGTATCTGTTTGAGGAGCTTCTTCTGAGTCTCCAGTTCTGATTCTACTTCTTCGGCCAATCTGATCACTTCAACGGCCAATCCGTTAGTTCCACCCACTTTTGCTCCCCATTCCTCTCCGGCCCCCGGTTCAGCTCCGCCTCCCTCACCAAGTCGGCCAATGGGAGGCCTCCCCCATAAGAAGAGGAGGAGCAAGGCGTTCCAGGCGACAAACAGAAATGCTCCACACAAAATAAGAGATCCTTTCTTGCGAACCATGGCCCAATGACACCACACAAGGGACTGTAGTGAGGAAAATGCTATAAAACGGGGAAAAGGAAGATATACATTTAAAGATGAGGATAAACCCCAAAATAAATAATCACAGATAAGACTGAGGTACAGAACAGATAAGGCCTGTTTAATGCCTCATGATGCACATCTTTTTGTTGGGTAATATTTACTGATTTTGATCAAGAATAAAGAAAATCTGGTGCATCTGAGAAACGTATGTTTACTTTGTATAGAACACAATATTCATAGAAAATGTGTTGAAAATTTTAAGTGGATCAAAACCAAAGTTATACATGAATTTTGAACAATACCTGTTCTTGTCTTAGGACAACTTTGATGAACTTTTTTTTATCCACTTCAAATGTTGACTACTGTATTTAGTTTGATAATTATTTGTATTTTCTACATTATTAAAATCGAACTTCACTATAACAACGTTGTATATACTTACTTACCACTTTATTAGGTACACCTGTTCAACTGCTCATGAACACATATCTAATCAGCCAATCACATGGCAGGAACTTAATGCATTTAGGCATGTAGACATGGTCAAGATGATCTTCTGAAGTTCAAACTGAACATCAGAATGGGGAAGAAAGGTGATTTGAGTGACTTTGAACGTATCATGGTTGTTGGTGCCAGACGGGCTGGTCTGAGTATTTCAGAAACTGCTGATCTACTGAGATTTTCACACACAACCAGCTCTAGGGTTTACAGAGAATGGTCTGAAAAGAAAAATATCCAGTGAGTGGCAGTTCTGTGGGTGAAAATGCCTTGTTGATGCCAGAGGTCAGCGGAGAATGGCCAGACTGGTTCGAGCTGATAAAAAAGCAGCAGTAACTCAAATAACCACTCGCTACAACTGAGGAAGCTTATCTGAACGCACAACACGTCAAACTTTGAAGCAGAGGGGCTACAGCAGCAGAAGAACACACTCCTGTCAGCTAAGAACAGGAAACTGAGGCTACTATTCACACAGGCTCAACAAAATTGGACAATAGAAGACTGGAAAAACGTTGCCTGGTCTGATGAGTTTCAATTTCTGCTGTGACTTTCAGATGGTAGGATCAGAATTTGGCATAAACAACATGAAAGCATGGATCCATCCCTCCTTGTATCAACTGTTCAGGCTGCTGGTGGTGATTTAATGGTGTGGGGGATATTTTTGGCACACCTTTTGCCTCTTAGTACCAATTGAGCATCGTTTAAACGTCACAGCCTACCTGAGTATTGTTGCTGACCATGTCCATCCCTTTATGACCACAGTGTACATCTTCTGATGGCTACTTCCAGCAGGATAACGCATGTCACAAAGCTCAAATCATCTCAAACTGGTTTCTTGAACATGACAATGAGTTCACTATACTCAAATGACCTCCACAGTCACCAGATCTCAGTCCAATAGAGCACATTTGGGGTGTAATGGAACGGGAGATTCGCATCATGGATGTGCAGCCGACAAATCTGCAGCAACTTTAATACGGGCCAAAATAAATGATATATTTTAAATTATATTTATTAACCCTTTATCGGGCGAGGAACCATATTTGGTAACTTAATCGCGCATTCAAACGGAGTCTCCCCTGCCTGTTTGCGTTGTCATATGAGCGCATAGATTTCTCCTAGCCAATCAGCAAAGATCAGGCTACGTCACTGATAGTCACTTGATGGCATCTGACCAATCAGAAGTTGCGCGGAGCATTTCAAACTTCAGTGTCGTTCCGGAATTTGGAAAGTGAGGTTATGCGCTACTACCTACTCCCACATCAGCGCTAATAACTTCAAAACAAAAAATGGTGAGTTGATGAAAGTCACACATTCTATGGTTGAATAGTTGTGCAACATGTTGAGATAGGTGTTGTTTGCATAGATTTCTTGAAAGTATTGACATTTGTGGCATGAAAAATGGTGAGACCATATTTGATCATACGCCCTGTTCAGGTAAGATTAGCGCATGTCCATATTTAGACATACGCCCTATGCGTCTAGAAAAGCCGTACTAGGGTATTTTTTCTACAAATAATGCATTATAACCACAGTCTATGATTATAACGTAGGACAATAGTATTTACTAGTGCATTGGATGTTATCACAGGTTTGAATAACATTATAAAGTGATCCAGTGGGAAACGTAACACATTTATAGACATTTTCAAGCCATAGATATTGAAATATGTGTGGTTTTGGTCAGTTTTATGACCTTTATAACAGTTTTTAATACTTATAATGATATTTTGCACTTCTTATTATATATTTACCCTTTATGTGTAAGTTTTATGCCCTTGAAACAGTTTTTATCATAGTTAAATGCCATGTATTGGTGTTTTTTGTAATGTAATGTAATTATGTAATGTATTAAAATAAACATTTTTAATAATTTGAGTAATATTTCAAAGGATTTATATTTTTAGCACTTAAGTGTTATGACAGACCAGTCCAATGTTACTCACTTATTTTTCTTATTATTTATATTTCAGTAGATATGCACTTCACAGTTACTCAACAAATAACTCAAACTGGGCTTGATATTGACTCAAAAATGTCGCATCCCTGAAGGAGCTCAGCATCTCAAGGCAGCCTCAGCACTTCTGTTGCCATCCCCACACCTGTCCGGGGACACCGCAGCACAAATCCAGCAATCCATGAACGGTTTGACATGTCCCTGTTCCACGCCCCTGTCTACACAAACCGCCAGACCTGCAAGTACTGCAGCCGGAAGGGGAATATCATGAGGTCGAACGTGGTCTGCAGGGTCTGCAAGGTCCATCTGTGCCTCAATGCTGGCCGCAACTGCTTCCTTAAGTACCACGAAGCAGTGGCCTAATTCGCTGGACTTGAGAAAATTTGTTTTCCTAATAATAATTTAAAATGTTCCTAATAATAATTTAAAATGTTCCTAATAATAATTTAAAATGTTCCTAATAATAATTTAATTTAAAATGTTCCTAATAATAATTTAATTTAAAATGTTACTAATAATAATTTAAAATGTTACTAAATAAATATTTTTATGTTTGTAACAAGTTTATGTGTTTTTATTATATTTTTTATATATACACTTTTTAAGGGAAAAACATTACCCTAGACTGGCGAGGAACCATATATGGTAACTTCATTGCCCTTGATTTCCAACCTAAAAAAATAAAAAAATTTAAAAACTCACAAATGTTTAGAAATCTTATAATATCCTCCAATAACACTCTATGGTTGAAATTTTGAATTTCCAAGTATTTCAATGAGTGCCCTATAAAGGGTTAATAATAATAATAATTATTAAATTATAAAATGTATATATTTTTATATATAAATTTCTTTTTACAGGCTTTACAGTCTCAGTGTTAACTCAGTCTAAGTTCCATTACCATTGGGGAATTTCTGTTGTTTGAACAGAAGTTGACAGTTTGTCAGGAAACCTGCTGACTGCAGTTATGATGAATCATCCATTGATGCCAGTTACCCACAATTCAACCACAATCTTGTGTGATGGCTGAGACTACATTTATCACTGCACGTCTAGTCTTTACATTCACATCATGTCGTAGTGGTGTTTGGATGAGAAACATTGGGCCATGTAAAGAAGAAGTTTATCGCAGTATGATTACCCTTAAATCTTTCATTCACTTACGGTCTCGCCCATGTTTCATCTGCACAACAGCTGCCTTCATCTCGAACACAAATTAGAGTATTTCATTCACCCCACTCCACAGGAGAGCTTTAGGAAGTACAAACTTCCCAGCATGCTTTGAAAACTATATGCAAACCCAGCTCTTGGCAGGCTGAGGGCACTCCAAAGTAATTAAATCTGACGGTTTGATCAGACTGCCGTGCGCCATCATTGCGAGAGAGCACTCCATAATTATCATGACAGTCAATGATGATTTTTTTTTTTCACAGCCGGGTGAACTGAACCAAAAATCACCACTAAGATATCCCGCTAAAGCCTCCTCCTGTGTTTTTAGAGAAATTCTTGATCTCAATTAGCTGACCACACATGTCTTTGGGCGGCAGGGGCAGACTGAGGCTACTAACAAGAGCTAACCTATTTTTTCTAAGTGGGCCATACCAACGTAATTTGTATACCAGAAAGGAATTTCCTTCTAAATGAGGCCTACAATTCCCGAGAGTGGAATTCGGAAAGATTCGGTCTATATGATGTCAGTTTCACAGTTCACTATAGTACCAAGAGTGGTTTTATGTTACCATGTGTCATGAATGAACAGAAGTCTGTCATTGGCAAAGAGTCTCTACGAGCTGCCAGCCAGGAAGAACTGAACATCTGCCCACCCTAAAACAGAAACGTGGCATTGCCCAATGGTCCCTGTGTGGATTTACGAGGTCATAAATATGCTTTGAGTAAGCACTTTTTCATTAGACACAAAACCCCTGGCACTCATGAAAGATGGCACAAAATTATACAGGCTCTATCCGCGTAAGAAAAACACCATTATCTAGGTGGACTCAAGCACTGGATACTGAAATTGAGAAAGGCAGAATTGATTCCTGAGAGTAAATACACGTGCAAAGGTCATCTGGAGTCTAATAATCTAATTACTAACTGTAATTTCTACTAATGGACACCTGGGTTTTACACAAGCAAATATTCATGCTTATAGTCAATATACACAACCGTTTAAAATATTTTTTAGTGTTTTGGAAAAAAACTCTTATGCTCACCAAGGCTGTATTTATTTGATCAAAAGTAGAGTAAAACTATTTAAAATAACTAATATATTTAATTATATACTTTATTCCTGTGATGCAAAGCTGAATTTTCAGCATCATTACTCCAGTCTTCAGTGTCACGATCCTTCAGAATTCAGTCTAATACGCTGATTTACTGCTCAATAATACTATCAATGTCGAAAACATTTCTGCAGCTTCATTTTTTTTTCCAGAAACTGTGATACATTTCTTTATGATTCTTTGATAAATCGAAAGCTTTTATTTGAAAAGAACAGCATTTATTTGAAATAGACATATTTTGCAACAATGTAAGGGTATTTTCAGACCTGTAGATCGTTTGCTTTGTTCCAAAGCAGGGATTAAATTATTTACAGTCAATTACAATTTCTTCTTGGTTCGGTTTGCTTTCACAAGGCAACATTTCTAAATGGACCAAAATGTGTTAATAAAAACTCTTCTCATTTTTCACCTGTTAATGTTCCAGTGTTGTCCCGAATTCTGTGTATTGAGCTAATCCTAACCCCAATCCTAATCCTAACCCTACCATCACTACATTATGTGTTCAGTCACATAATTCGATGGGTCACAGAATTTAGTAGGCCTTTAACATTGGGATTGCATTAATAGCAGTCATCCGTCAGGATGGATAGATAACGGATCTGTGGGTTTATTGTGGCTTTCTTTGTGGCTGTCGTTATACTACTTTATCATTTTGAGCATGAATCAAGGACATTCCTACCTTGTACCTATTTTTGAGAAAAGCAATTAGGCCCCATTTTAAAAAAGTCTTTGCTCCAGGTTAACCCACGATACATTTTGAAAGGCATTATCAAAACAAACTGCTGATTTTCACGCAATGTACGTCATCATTACCCGTCATACATTGTGATACAGCCTGGTTCGTTGGTCCATTGGGTCGGATTGCTTTCTCACCACAAGCAAACAGCTCCAGAGTTAATTTTCAAGTGGGCCAGGAGAACCACGTTCTGGCAAACTCAGACTGATTGTTTCGGTGTAGACTGCCGTTATTATATATGCCTTAACGAACACAAGTAATGGAGTAAACACAACTGGTCCCGAAACAAGTGCTCTATAGGAGCCAGGTGTGAAACAACCTAAAAGTCTTTACTGTCACTGCTGAATAAAAGTTTAAAAAAAATGACCCCAAATTTCTGAACCGTAGTGTGCACATAGATAAACTAATATTTAACAATAGCACATGTGATACAAAATTGCAGAAATTAGCATTAGCATTAATCTCTCAAATTACCTAAATCTATTCATCATATGAAGCGACTGTCTCTTCAGAAGACTTGGATTAAATCACTTTATTCATATGGATTTATTTTACAATCTCTTTTTAAAAAAATTTAACAGCCAGAGTTATGGTGAATAGCCTTTCAATGGAGTGACAGAAATCTCTCAGATTTCATTAAAATATCTTCCTTTGTGTTTCGAAGATGAACAAAAGACTTATGGGTTTGGATTTGGAACAACATGAGAGTGAGTAAATTATGACAGAATTTTTCCTTTAATCGAAAGAAACAAGGTTCATTTTTTTTTTACAATCTGCATCTGAAGCTAAATCGTTCCACAGGAAATCTACAGCTAAAAACCAACCTGCTTTCCTTTCTGACATTAGTCAGATACTGTTCAGCTAGTGAAATAAACTGTTCAATGACAAAGTCCATTCATTGTTTGTGGCAGACACTGAGCCGCACACAAAAGTCAATACAGGGTCATAAGACTGCTCGTCATTCTAAGCACACCACACATGTAACACTGTGAACATCAATCAAACGCATTTCCATTTCATATACTACCAGTGCTAAAGGGTTAAACGAAACTATGAAACCGCCTAAGAGTTACAATGTGACAACAGACATCAAAAAACCACCTAATAAAGTGCTTTGCACAGGAAAGGTGTCGGCTGTGCCAATAATAACCTCAGTAATCTTCTGGCTGCGAGCAAGTAACTAATCTCCACTTAACCCTTAGTAAAGATGTCCAAGTCTAACTACTCACTCACGAATCTACAATCAGCAGGACAGACGGAACCATTTAGGCCTTGATGGGTTTTAAACTCGCCTCATGCTTTTTCCTGAGGAATAAACAAGACAGAAACACAAACAGTTCCCAGTTCAGCCTGCACACATGCTTTAAGCATAAAGTTTCATCAAAAACACCTGGAATCAAATGTGTCCACTAAACAGAAGATTTTTTAACACAGGCAAAAGAAAAGATTGTACATATAAAGATTTCTAAAGAAAGAACGAGAAAAAGGGTAAAACATTATATATATATACAAAAAAGCAAGAGACGCCAAGAGATCATGAAGACCACAGTCCAAGAACAAATCAACCACAAAGTAAAACAAGATGTCCAAAAGTTGCCTATTTGGCAGTGGATCGTGTGGAACAGATAAGAGGTATTGTTAAGCATTACCTGGACACAGAGCAGATTATGTTTCCCCGTCTCTCCCCCAAGTATTCACAAGGAGCTGATCGGCAAGAAACAGATGAGCGAAAGGGAGGGGAGTAGAAAGGAAAGGGGAGGGAAGTACTGTACCCATGCAAAGAGCCAACACTGCCAGTTAATGCTCCAAAGAACTTTTAACACCCTCCTTCACTTGCATTAACACGTGACATGACATCCTGTAAGGTTCATTTATAAAGATGGAAGTTCAACTGTTTTACAGTTCTAACCACAAAATGTAGGAACTAGAAATTAGAACATTAGAAAAGATGGAAGTTTAGCTGTTTTACAGTTCTAAACACGAAATGTAGGAACTAAAAATGTAATCATTAGAAATGTAGTGTTAAACTGGAGAATAAGTGAAGAATAAAATGCGCCATGGAAGCTATAATTATTGTTATAGTATTGCTACAGTTATGGTTACTTAAAATAAAACAGTGGGAACCCAACCTTAGCCACCACTGAAAAATTAAAGGAATATCTTTAATATCTTTAATAAGGAATATGCAGACAATCTCATTTTCATTTATTGTGATTATACAGATTAATACAGTAAGTGTTAGTATTATTTTAGTGTTATTTATAGAAGCTTGTTTCTGCCACTGACTAACAAAAATAAAAAAGGTAATTGCGACTTATTCCCCCTCACAATTCTGACTTTTTTTCTCGCAATTGCATGGTTACATAGGCCTATTGCAATTCTGACTTTTTCTCTCAGAATTGTGTAATATAAACTCACAACTGTGAGTTATAAAGTCAGAATTGCAAGATAAAAAGACAAATCGCAATTCCGTGGCGGAAACAAGCTTCCATTTATAATTATATACTATTATAGTTTTTATTCATATTTTGAATTTGCTTTTATTTTTATATTTTCAGTTTCATTTTAGTTTATGCGTAAATTTTCATTTACTTTAAGCTTTAGCATTTTTGTTATGCACAATGGCATTTTTATTAGCTTTTTGTCAAATATTTCTATTTAGCTTTGATTAAGTTTTCAGTTATTTTATTCAACTTATTTCAGTTCATTGCAAAGGCAACATTTCTAATTTTCATAATTGTTTATGATATCATAATAAAGATTTCATCTAATATTAAAATTTTATTTCAGCTTCATTTCGATTTAACGCAAACGATTTTTAAAAGTTTAATTAACAATAATAATGCTGGTCCTGGTCCTTGAATTTGATTGGCTGACCACATAGCCTACATATTTATTCACTATTAAACTTCTTCCATTTTACATGTTATTTGCGTAGGCTACGGTATTACATATTACTTTATATTATTCTATTCGTTTTTAAATAAGTTTACATAATAGGGACAACTAACAGGATTTTTTAAAAAGCGCTTAATAAACTCAAAGAATTACACTACTGATCCACATGTATTTGCCTGAGGGTAAAGTAGAGTGTTTAGTTAAGTTATAGTGTAAGATGACGTGGCATTGTGGTTTAACTTGTACATGCTTGACCGGTGAGGTGTGAGTCGCACAGCTGAAGTCTGTCATCACAAACACTAGCAGAAGGTCCAGAACACACACTACTGAGTAGACATGATATTAAAGGTTCAACTGGACCGCCTTTCCCTTTTGATCCTCAGAAAGAGATACACTAAACCTGCCTGAAGCCACAACTCATGCCTAAATATGAGGGTCATCTTAAAAATGATGTATTCATAGATGCATTCTGGTCTTTAAAACAGTTTCGCATTCACAATGAGGAAATCACAGTAGTCTTTAATATAACAGTGGCTAACACTATTACACACCACAAACCACGACCGCTCTCACCTTTCATCATCTCTGAACAGGATGGTGTTAAACGGCGAGATGGCCGTGACCGAAGAGATGCAGACCGTCAGAATGAAAGCTTCACTTTTCACTCTTCATCATCATCCTCATCGCTCGCCTTCACTCGGCACTGCTGTCAATATTCGGCTCTTTCCATTCCAGCAGCTGTCGCCCATTTCAATCTCTACCCGTGTGTGTGTGTGTGTGTGTGTGTGTGTGTGCTCTGTCCCGCTCCGTGTTTCACATCCGGTAAGGTCTGCAGCGATCTGAGCTGGCGAGGAGGTGAGAACGTGCGGTTTCGGACTCTGGTTTAAACGTCCGTATTTGCAGTTGTGCACTGATGGAGGGCTTCATTTGACGCCGCCGCTCTGTGTGTGTACAGTCAAAGCGATTCTCCACTTCCGGATTGACTCATTAAGTAGGACCCGCCCCCCTCGCGCTTCCCTCCCCTTCGCCATTTCCCTAGCAACAAGATGCCTTAGCAACCGTCGCGAGGTGGTGATGGGCAGCTGAATGATTGTTACAATAAATCCATAAAGAATGAATCTCATGGGGGGAAAACTGTCTGGGTCATTATCAACCCAATGTCACAAGATTAAGAAATAAAAGTATATTTTAGCGTATTTTGGGGATTTGTTTTGAAGTGCATTATTACTATGACAATTAAGAACACTACTGTAATGTTTTTTTTTTTTTGTTTTTTTTTACAAATCAGCAATCCCGCAGTAACCATTGTTTGAAATCTTAATCAGCCTGGGTCAAATTGACCCTAATTGGTTTCAATAGAATTCCCCAAAATCGAAAAACAACAACAACAAAACCTTATAAAATAGCAAGCCTTTAACATTAAAGTAGGCGTGAAACGGAAGTTGCGCTAGTCTTTTCATAATGATGTATTTCTATCTGAGGGAAACGGCTTAACGAACAATAACAAATGTAGGGCGGGATTTAATTTTGTCCATTGGAAATTGATTGGCTCTTGGATCGTTGTTGTTCGCTGTTGCTGTGAGTGACAGTTTTTTCCCTCCCTCACGTCAGTAAACACATCATCAAAGAAGAAAAGAGATGTTGATGCAAGAGGGAGGGGAAATTATTTTGATTAAAGATTAAAAGGGCATATGAATAAAAAATAATGATGAGCACCGATATTTCATTTATAATACTGCAATATTCCATAAAAACAGGAATTGTCAATTTTGATTTTCATGTTGACTTTAACACATTACAAACAAATAAACAAATAAAAATTAACATGCTTGAGAATATATAACTACTATATATGACTATTAGAAACAGTAATGCAACAATAATAAAAAAAGACAATAAAAAAAAAACATTTAAATATTTTAAAAAGTGAAAAACAGAAAAACAGCGAAAATATGCACAAAAAAATTATAATAGTGGACACAGGTTACGTTTCGAGCACGCAGGCTCTTCGTCAGACGACATGCTCGAAATGTAACGTGTGTGAGTCCAGTCCACTATTGAATTTGGTGTGCCGATTTTTTTGTTTATTATTATTTCCTTTGTCGAGCACCCAATCCTAAACATATTTTTCTCGGTGATGTGTGTGCTAAATGAAAATGGGTCACAAAATTTCAAGCAAAACATCAGTATTTCAAAATCAGTCAAATTGACCAGCAACATAAGGGTTAAAGGTAGTGCAACAAATACTACCATGATGTAGAAATATTTGACTATTTAACCGTGCATTTGGTGTTTGGTCTTTTTCACCATTTTGACTGTCATAAAACAAATATGGTAGATTAGAAGGAATCATTAAATTGAGAACAACACGGAGTATGACCTAGATGAGAATGCATATGCATAGGGAACATATGAATGATGAAGAAGAGTTCCCTGCTGAGATACTTAGGCAACAATGACACAATCAACAATGACGACACCTACAGCCAACACACAGAATTGTCTTGTTTTGAAACATGCTTGTGTTTGATAAGGTCAGTATGTAATATAAATGCATAACTTGAGATAATGTTATTGTTATAAAAATGTAACCAAACTGCAAAAATCTAAAATTGTGAATTTTTTTTGACAATCATTTAAATGGTTTTACTGAAGTGAAGATACATCGGTTATTACATACATTACAAATACAGGTTAAGATGGATGTTGGTGGTTAAATTTTGAATGGAAAGAGTAAAGGCGTAATACCATATCTTGTATGATAGTAATAGTAGTAATGCATGCATACATACATACATACATAAGCATAATGTATAAGATTGTATAACATAAAATAATATAGCCTAATGGTCCTAAAACAGGCTGTTTATATAAATAGATCACATTCACCAGCAATGTACCTTTCAGACTAGTTTTTTCCTTCATGTCTATAGGCAGAGCATAGAACTGGTTAATTAATAAAGCATAGATTAGGTGTTTATTTACAAAAAATGAAATGAATCTTGAACAACCTGTTTTGTGAGTCTTCTTATGTCTTTCACAGAATTTGATACAATGAAAAAAAGGTACACAAAAGTAAAATGAATCACAAATTGTGTTATTTGGTAAATAATTTATTTTACATTAATGTTATATCGAAACCAACATAATAAATATGCACCAGCCATTTTTTTGTTGTTGTTGTTGAATAAAGCAGTGACTCATTGTCTGTTTCAAGGCATCTTTATCAGATTTACTAAAAGAAAAAAAGTATTCTTTCCATCTGGTTATTGGATGGCTTTAGTATTTGTTTTAGACTTCTTTCCTTATTTCTTCCAAAGCCAAAAGTTGGTCCTCAATGTTCTTCAGCTCCTTCTCCGTAGCTGTGATCTGGTTATTTTAGAACACACAAAAAATGCATGCAAGCTCCTTATTCAGCTGTTTATATTATTCTATTGACAAGAATGTAGATTTCTCACGGGATATACAGAATGAAGCATGAAGTGCATGCATAAACATTTTAAAGCACATAAATACATGTGCATAATCTCATATTGAACTTTAATAACACAAAATAAAAAATGTTTTCTGTTGAAAATGGAATTTCAACAGTGTGTGAAAACAGTGTGCAATGAGGCTTGCAAGGAAACCTCATGCATTTCAAGTAACATAGAAATCCGGATGACTAGCTATTTAAATTTGGTTTTAAAATATCTTTCTCACGTAGAGGTGGATGAATCTTACAAAGAAAATCCATGTCATATTTAACCTCTGGAACTGAAAGGAATTACCAATGAAGTCTTCCAAATTGTCATTAGATTAATACAAAAAAAATAATATTTAGATTACATTTAATACAACAAATATTATCATGATGTACATTATGATTGCATGATGATTTTTACGATTAAAATAAATTATAATTGTTTGCATCATTATAATGACAAAATAATGTCACAATGCAAAAAAGAAAAGGTCCTACAATAGGCTTCATTGTGTAAGATGGTCTGTACAGATTTTGTGAGGTAAAACTTCCCATTATCCTCTGTACTCACCTTATTCTCTGTCTCTTTTCTGACTTTATCAGGTACTTTTTCTTTGTAGTTGGGCACGTATGTCCGAGCGAGGGCTTGCTTGAGTTTGGAAGCCAGCTTTTCTCTGCGCTGAGAGAGAAGAGCTCTCTGTTTGTCAGCATTAATACCATTCTACATTGACAGAGAAAGAATGAGACATCAGCAGTGTGTATATATAGAAGCATCCTTACTTTAGAAAGGAAAATCTTACTCTGCATTACCTGAACACTGAGATGCAAGCAGATGGAATGATCCACCACCCCTACAGCACTGGCCTTAGGTGGAGGGGAGTCAGCGAAACCTCCCTCTGGACAGTGCAGATGAAGCGCTGAGATTCGGCCCAGCGTGCAGATAGCAGATCTGAAGTGGAGAAGAGTCTCAGCCTGATCTGGTCCACACACTGCCCACACTAGAAGACACAACTATTATAGATCACATGACGAAAGATTGAATCTACTATACACTAACCGGCCACTATATTAGGTACACTTGTTCAATTGCATGCTAATGCGAATATCTAAACAGCAAATCACATGGCAGCAACTGAATGCATTTAGGCAAATAGACATGGTCAAGATGATCTGCTGAAGTTCAAACTGAACATCAGAATGGGGAAGAAAGGTGATTTAAGTGACTTTGAACGTAACATGGTTTCCTGTTCTTAGCTGACAGGAGTGGCACCCGGTGTGTTCTTCAGTGGCTGTAGCCCCTCTGCTTCAAGGTTCGACGTGTTGTGCATTCAGATAAGCTTTTCTTCATACCTCAGTTGTAGCGAGTGGTTATTTGAGTTACTGCTGCTTTTCTATCAGCTCGAACCAGTCTGGCCATTCTCCTCTGACCTCTGGCATCAACAAGGCATTTTCACTCACAGAACTGCCACTCGCTGGATATTTTCTCTTTTTCAGACCATTCTCTGTAAACTCTAGAGCTGGTTGTGTGTGAAAATCCCAGTAGATCAACAGTTTCTGAAATACTCAGACCAGCCCGTCGGGCACCAAAAACTGAGGCTACTATTTACACAGGCTCACCAAAATTGGACAATAGAAGACTGGGAAAAAAGTTGCCTGGTCTGACGAGTCTTTCAGATGGTAGGATCAGAATTTGGCATAAACAACATAAGCATGGATCCATCCCTCCTTGTATCAACTGTTCAGGCTGCTGGTGGTGGTTTAATGGTGTGTTGGATATTTTCTTGGCACACTTTGGGCCTCTTACCAATTGAGCATTGTTTAAACGTCACAGCCTACCTGAGTATTGTTGCTGACCATGTCCATCCCTTTATGACCACAGTGTACATCTTCTGATGGCTACTTCCAGCAGGATAACGCATGTCACAAAGCTCAAATCATCTCAAACTGGTTTCTTGAACATGACAATGAGTTCACTATACTCAGATGACCTCCACAGTCACCAGATCTCAGTCCAATAGAGCACATTTGGGATGTAATGTAATGGGAGATTCGCATCATGAATGTGCAGCCGACAAATCTGCAGCAACTGTGTGATGCTGTCATGTCAATATTGACCATCAATCTCTGAGGAATGTTTCCAGAACCTTGTTGAATCAATGCCTCAAAGAATTAAGGTAGTTCTGAAGGCAAAAGGGGGTCCAATTAACTCACAATTAACTCATTAACTGTGTTAATTTAGTATCATTGAGAGACTATTATAGATCTGATTAAAAGTTTGAATTAGTTATATAGTTTTATACGTCTATAGCTTTTCCTAATATTTATTTCAGTTTTTCATTTTAGTAAATCAAGTTAAAATAAATAAAATGAGAAATGTTTTCTTGGCAACTAGCTGAAATAAAACAAGTTTAAGGTTTATTTTAACATTTTATTTTATTTCAGTTAACAATTTATTTTATATCAAGAAACAAAATGTTTTTTTTTTATGGTTTATGTTTTAGTCAACAATAATAACCCTGACTGAAAATATAATATAATATAATATAATATAATATAATATAATATAATATAATATAATATAATATAATATAATATAATATAATGTTAATTCAAAATATTAATACATGCTATAAGAGTATATAAAATAATATTCAAATATTACTTAAACGTTTTGCAGTAGTGATACTTGCCTTTGCAACCAAAACTAAAACATTAGCGTGAAGTAAAAAAACCTGAGATTTTCTCACAGTCAGGTCTTTCCTTTGTCAGCTGGCACTGCGCCCTCAGTAACCTCGCCACTCTGACAACTTCCTGTACCAAAGAGAAGTCTGCTTCCTCCTTGGGAAAGTACCAGTGCTCCTATGGTGAAGGAGATTGAAAAGAGTTGTTTTGTGTCAAAAAGAGAACTGCATGTTCTCAGTCAGGGAGCAGGTGTAGTGTTTGTGTTTCTGACTGGCTCACCAGCTGTGAGGTCTTTGGGTAGGGCTGCACACACAGGCTGGTAGAGGTCCCGTCAGAGTCACCGTAAGGTACGAGTCTCTGCCACATCTCCTCTGTGAGGAACGGCATAAAGGGCGAGAGGAGAGCGAGACAGACGGACACGCTGTGATACAACACAGACGTGGCCACCTGCCTTTCTCGAACTCTCTGTTCCTCACTATCAGAGCCTTCACATTTCAACACCGGCTTGATGCTTTCCTGAAGGAGTCAGAGAAGAACAAAAAAGCCAGTTTAGGGAGGAAACTCAATCAATGATCGTAAGATCCATCAGATCATGACAGCACTGCAGTGCAGATCATACTCACCAGATAGACGTCACACAGACTGTGGAGCCAGAAAGAGTGCAGTGCAGACGTGACCGTGTGGAGCTCGAAGCTCTCGAAACCCTGCTCACACTGCTGAACTGTGCTGTAGAGACGCGAACATATCCACCTGTCCATGCTGGATAGAGGATAGGTCTGAGAGACAAATTGAGAAAAACATTTCAAATCAATATTAGTAGTTTTTCAATGCCGGTATTTAGGATCTCCAGATTCAGTCAAATTTCAGACTGAATTTACAGTACTGTTACAAAATGTTTTTAATGTTTTTGAAAGAAATCTCAGAATTTTTTAGAAAATTCAACTATACTTGAAAATGTAATTTATACCTGTGATGTTAAAGCTGAATTTTCAGCATCATTACTCAGTCTTTAGTGTCACACGATCCTTCAGAAATCATATGCTCATTCGCTGCTCAAGAAACATTTCTTATTATTTTCAATGTTGAAAACTTGTGCTGCTTAATATTTTTGTAGATACCATGATGCATTTTTTTCAGGATTTGTTTATTAAGAGAGAACAGAAATTTGAAATTTAAATCTTTTGTAACATTATAAATCTCCCTATTGTCACTTTTGATCAATTTAATGCATCCTAGCCGAATTAAAGTATTAATTCCTTAAAAAAAAAAAAATCTTACTGACCCCAAACTTTTAAACGGTAGTATATGCATTAAAAAATAAAATCACAGCAAATAAAGAATTCGCAAAAATACTCAATTCTTTCACTTAATATTTTCTCAAAATTCCCTTAACGCAAAATGTGCACTATAACAGGCTGCCAGTAGATTTTCTAACCGACATAATCACACTGTGGAGGAAACACAGTTATCAACTGATAATCTCAGTGAAGATCTGTCACTTCATCCTTCAAATGGATTTTCTGCCATTTGCTCCCACAAGTAATTTAGCACTGGCACTGTTCTTCTTCCTTTATGATTTAATCTCATTAAACCGAATGAAAGCAGAAGAAAGAATGTGAAACAGCATAGAGGAGGTTCAGCATGAGATAAAGCATTTTCTTCATCAGAACATAAATTCAGAACAGTAGGATGAAGATCATTAAATCATGTTGGTATTATGCAGTGAGCTGGATCCGTCTGAGATTCGACGGGTTGTTTTATTGTTATAAATATTTGCTGTCGTACCTCTGCTAATGATGTCGGTAAACTTGCATCATGCAACGTGGCGAGGGTGAAGCGCACCGCCTGCCACATCTTATTACAGAAATGTCTACAGCTCAGCACATGAGACACAGACAGGCTGATGTCCTCTCCTGAGACAGGATTTGAACAAAACATCAGCGTAGGGAGTGAGGACCTCTGGGTATTTCTGATCGTATGGTTTGATTACTGGACTCTGTAATGAGGGCGACTTACCCTGGGCTTTATAAGAGCAGAGAGCAAACCTCAAAGCGTCTGTCCCGCACTCTGGAATCCCTTTAGGGAAATCTTTTTTCTGTGGAAAGGACAGGAAATGAGGTGAACCTGCTCAGTTGGGAACGACTGGATCACTGGAATAGAGAGAGCCTCGCACTGACCTGAGCCTCCATGGCAACAACGCTTTCTCTCGGATCCAAGTTTCCTTCTTTAACTTTCTCTTGAAGTCTCTACAGAGATCAAACCAGAATGTGACTGACAAGAAAATGAAGTCCTCATGAATAAATGGTGATTAGAACATTAGCTGTTTCAAATATTAAGATTTCACAATGGATTGGCTGTGCTTTCAAAATGAGTCAGTTCTGCCCTGAGGCCTATTGAAGACATCTGACTGATAGCTGTTCACTGCCAGCTGTACAAAGTCTTGTTATATTCATTAATATAATGAGAATTTAGTGTTTGTAGGAACTAAAAAGGGAAAGGAGAAAAAAACACAGGCATAGAAAGGGCTTTAAAAGTTTTTTTTAAATCAAGTGTAATGCTATGAAACTACACTTATGTATAAGAAAAATCTGCCAAGACATTTTTTCCCAAATATATTCCAGTGATATTTGTATATTATTTATACACTAAAAGCTAGTTTTGAATTATCTTTTATTTTTTACATTTTCAGTTTTTATTTTCAACTGAGTTTTAGTAATTTTATTGTGTTTTTGTCATTTTTCTCTTTAGCTTTAATTTATTTTTTAAGTTTAAGTAATTTTAGTATTGCAATTTAAACTTATTTCTTTTCAGTTAGTTGACAAGGCAACTAAACTTTTTAAGTGTACGCTTTTCATCTAAATTATATTTTGTTATTATTATTACCTTTATTTTGATTAATGAAAATATTTTAAATAGTTTTAGTTAACATTTACAACACTGGTCTATTCTCACAGAATATAAAGACAATTATTTATAAAATTCTCTGTAAAATTAGTTTTCTAGTTAGTTTTCTAGATGTTTTTTAGTTAGGGATCCACTAATATTAAAATTCCGGCCGATATCATGAGCCAATAGTTATTTTCATGTTATGGCTAATTACCAATAAATGGCTAATATTAAAATGAAATACAATTTTGTCTAATTATTTTTTAAAGAAAAAAAGACAAATCAATCATTTAAATGCTACAAGTGAATTTAGGAATCACAACGTTATCATATACAGTATGAAAATTGATATTTATTCTGAGATTTGCAAAAGATTTTACAGTGTTGATAAATTATTTGTGTTTCTAAAGATTAACTTCAAATGTTTTAAATGATGGCAAAGGTAAATTAAATGTAAAAATAAAAATGTAAAAATGAGAATGCACAATTAAATATCCAATATGTATAAACTAAAACAATCTTTGATATCGGTACAGCTGTATTGTGCATCCCTAGTATTAGTTTCGAGGCCATCCATGTATTAGCACACTCCTACTGTAAAAGCAGACTAAATACAATTTTTGCAGACATAATCATTTAACATTTGCCTTCCAGAGACATGGACCAAGTTTATTTATGACTCATCGCACACAGGCATTTTTATCCAATTAAATGCTCTCCAGTATAAGAAAGCCCCTCCCACTAATACAACCTGTAATTGACTAGCAATAACAAGTAGTAAATTATGTATGTATTAATGAGATATTACAATAGTTTTTATTAATATTTTGAATCAGCTATTATTTTCCGTTTTCCTTTTAATTGAGCGAAGTGGTTGACTAATCACAACACACTGGTCTAGCCGACCAATCAGAGCACACTGTGCTTTTCGAAGGAGGGGCTTCATAGAGACAAGAACTAAACAGAGCGTTACTGACAGACTGGAAAGAGAGTATTTTTTGAACATTGAAAACCTATTCTAATAGACCCCAAAAACAAAATCAAGACTTTGAAAAAGGGCATAATAGGTCCCCATTAAAAATGAAGATAAGCCGTTTGATTCACAACACCCACAATTTCCAGTTTCAAAAGTAAATGCATCAATATAACATCTTAACATCAATATATGTTTTGCACGTGGTTGAAATAGGCCTTCAGGCTGAGATTGAGTATGTGTGTATACCTCCAAAGAAATCCCTGAGATGACATCAAGAGGGTCAATGACATTTCCTAAAGATTTACTCATCTTCCGCCCATATTTATCTCTCACCAGAGAGTGAAAGAGCACCTGTTTCACACAGTGATGGAGAAGTGAGAGAAAGAGCAATAAAAGAGTCAGAGCTGCACTAAACTTTTAAGACATTTTTGATGGCAAAATAGATGGTAACATTTCTCAGTGACATTTTGGATACTTTTGGTATATGACGCACATCGCAATATAAAATTTCCAATTCCTGCCAACCTTACGATATGACATTTAGAGTTATGAGCTCAGCAATAAGCCATCAACAACCTGTTTAAAGGGCAGCTGGCCTGTCAGCTCTCTGCCCAGCATCACCATCCTCGCCACCCAGAAAAAGATGAGGTCACTTCCTGTTTCCAGAATGGAATTGGGGTAGAATTGGTTTAGGTCCTCTGTCTGAGAATAGAGAGTCAGATCAAAGCATGTTCATCTCCACATATTAAAATATAGGTGTTCTTGTTTTTTCATGACGGTGAGAGAAAAATGGACTATAAAATGAACCTGCTCAGGCCAGCCAAGCATTGCAAATGGAAAGAGACCAGAAGAGAACCAAGTATCCAGCACATCTGGGTCTGAAACAAACAGACACGTGGTTGATTTGTGAGCAAGTAATCAGTTTTAAGATCAGCCTTACAAAACGAATAATTCTGACTCTAAAAGTCACATTTGCAGTCATTGTAAAATAGTTGATATGTGCACGCCTGAGGCCGCACATTAGTGCTATAATATAATGTATCATAAGAGTAGCCCAAATTAATATATTTCATGTCTTCTGACGCCATATGACAGATTTGTGTGATCAGAGTTTAATTTGTTGACTAAAAACTCTCAAATTTCATTCATGTGATTTGAATAAATGCATATTCAAATTAGGGGTGTCGCGATCAGCTGTATACAAAAACGCATTACTGAGGACAAACCTGATGTGACATTTTAATATGTGTGAACGTGAACGAGATTTAAAAGCTTGTGTCTGAAAATAAAAAAATATCAATGAATTATTTAACTTTCAGTAAATAATTTACATTTGTTTTCTTTTCACACAAAGCTGACAGAGGACTATATAAAGCATGAGTCATACAAACAAATTTGAAGGTACTTTTTGTCACTGGGGCTTGACAGTTAACTAAGTTTATGATTTGGGGCAAATTGCAAGGTACAGGAGATAAAAGTAAGAATTGGTCAAGGGGAAATAGAGAGAGTAGAGGAAACAACATTTTTGGGTGTTATACTTGATTGTAAATTGGGATGGAAGAGGCATGTTAATTTTGTTAAAATGAAAATATCTAAATCAATAGCAATACTAAATAAAATTAAGGGATTGTTGAATAAACAGGTATTATACATGTTATATTCCTCATTAATTTTGCCATATATCACCTACTGTTTGGAGATATGGGGAACTACTTATAAGACTTATACCCATTCAATTTTCCTTTTACAGAAAAGGGCTGTAAGGATCATTACATATTCTAAATATAGAGATCACACCAATGATTTATTTCTTAAACTAAAAACATTTAAGTTTTATGATTTGGTAGAATATAAAATTGCAGAGATTATGTTTAAAGTTTATAATAATTTGCTGCCAATTAAAATCTTAGTTATGTTTGAAAAAAGGGATTGTAAATACAGATTAAAAGGAAGAGGTATATTTAAAAAAAAGAAAGTTAGAACTAATATTAGATGTATGACCATCTCCATAAAGGGGGTGAATGTATGGAACAATTTAGATGATGAATTGAAAATGTGTCAAACCATTAGTAGTTTTAAGAGACTTCTAAGAATAAAGACATTGGAGGTTTATAGATTAAGTGGGTGATTCAAGTAAAATAAATCATGAGTTTGTTTGCACTCTATGTTATACTATGATGTTATAGAGTAAATTAAACGTCTGTTGGTTATGTTAAGTGAGAAGGATAGGCGCTATAAGCTGTCAGCTTCAGCCTAAACCTTTTTTTTCTTTTTTGGGTTAAATACTGATACATGTTATGTTACATGTTACATGAAATTGTTTGTATGTTCTTGTTTTATGGCTTGTATAGCCAAAAAAAAAAAAAAAAAAAAAACAGTCCTGGGTGACCATTCACCTTATTTTAGGAAAAAGATCAGCTTGGATATTCTGCTAAATGTCTTTTTTTAGCTCCACGGAAGAACAAAAATCATACAGGTTTGGAACAACAACTCAAATGAGTTGCCATTCCTTAATATCTGTTCTGCAATATTTCTTCCATTACTGAAATATACATTAACATTCAAAAGTTTGGGTCTATTACTTTTATTCAGCAAGACATTTATGATGTTACAAAAGATTTCTATCTAAAATAAAATCTTTTAACATTCCATTCATCATATAATCCTCTATCATGGTTTCCAAAAAAAATATTCAGCACAACTGTTTTCAACTTTGATAATAATAAAAAATGATCCTTGTGCAGCAAATCAGCATATAAGAATGATTTCTGAAGGATCATGTGACACTGAAGACTGGAGTAATGATGCTGAAAAATCTGCTTTTCTATAACAAGAATAAATAACATTTTAAAATATAACAAAATAGAAAACAGTTCTTTTTAAATAATAATAATATTTCAAAATTTTTGATTAAATAAATGCAAGGCTGCATTTAAGAGGCTTCTTTCAAAATCTTAAAAGACCCCAAACTTTTGAAAAAAGTAGTCTAGGTTATGAGTAGTAATCATCAAAACAGAAGTGTGATTCATGTCAACTCTATGATAGTCACCCTGTGTGAGTGTGATGGCATCAGGATTCACCCCAAACTTCACAGCCGCACGATGTCGAGCCTCTGCAGCATTCCTGCCCCAAACCCACTGCTCCTGCTCAAGACAGTCAACAACCTTTCAACAAAGCTTTCGTCAAAACCTCACACAATATGATCAGGCCTAATCATGGACACATTATGGTGGAGCAAGTACATTAAAGGTCATCTTTGGGCTATAGATGCAGATTTTATGATAGCCCCCCACCTCTTCTGTGTCCTTGGAGTTTTGCAGAGTCACTCGATAGGCTGGAATCTGATGACCCCACCAAAGCTGTCTGGAAATACACCAATCACTGCAAGGTGGAAATATAAATTAAGTTATAAAAAATCTTATTCAAGCATGTAATTGAAAGAATATTACCAGAAGAGTATAACTGTTCATATAGACATGACCCTAAACCAGCCTAATTATACAGAGTCTCCTTTACACTCTCTAACTAGTCAAATAGACATTCAGACAACCTAAAAAATAGTCCATTTTAAAAATAAAGCTTTGCATATGTAAGAAAGATCTATGTAATGTGGATATAATAAGGCTAACCTGATGTTGGACAGCCAGCTCTTCCACATTTTTGAATAAAAGTGAGGAGTTATCTGTAGATCCCCTTCTTCCACTGCCTAAAAGAGTATTTACATGGGATGTCAGTGTGTAAGTTAACAAAATCATCAAAAGAAAAATAAAATTTCAGTCGCAAATTAAAGGTTTGTACACCATCATTGACCAGTAACAGGAATATGTTTTTGGAATATGTATGCATTTGATATTGCTCGAGGGATTATTGACAGGGACAGGAATTAAACCACAAGCATGTCAATTCAAGGCCATGTAAACAAAACCAGAATTATGACATTTTAACTGTAAATGTACATGACTGTTCGATTACTTTGGTGAAGGTATGCTTATGCTCACCAAGGCTGCATTTATTTGATCAAAAATACAGTCAAAACAGTAATATTGTGAAATATTTTACATCCATTTTCTGCTTTACTATATTTTAAAATGCTTCTCAAGAAACATTTCTAATTATAATCAATGTTGAAAACAGTTATGCTGCTTTATATTTTTGTGGAAACCATGATTAATTTTTTTCAGGATTCTTCAATGAATCTTTTGATGATTCTTTGATGTTAAAAAGAACAGCATTTGTTTGAAACAAATAATTATCTATTGTTACATTATAAATGACTTCACTGTCAGTTTTGATAAATGTAATGCATCATGCAACCTTAACACTAAACTTTTAAATGGTAGTATATATATAACTATAAGTAATATATAAATTATTAAATATATAAATGTGATTTAGTTATTAGTCTTATTATAATAATGTGTAATTATTAAGACATAGCTGAAAAACTGTATCCGTCCCACATACTGTGTGGTTTAGCATATCAGCACAATTTATATCTAATGCAACCACACATTTAAAACACACTCACTCACTTGAACTGCTTTTTTGCCCATTTCCTGACAGCGTACAAACCACTGTTTCTTCAGCAATGGTTCAATGACATCTCCAGAGCGGCTATGTGGGAGGAATAAAATCAAGACAGGACATAAGGTCAAAGACTACTGGTATTTTTTTTGTCAAATAATAATAAAAAAGCTGCCAAAAAATGTTTTAAAGGAATAGTCTGCATAAGTACACAAAAATGTGGTGAAATATAGACAGATGATAATTCAGCAGCCTGTAATTATCTCAGAAGTGAGAAGATTGAAGAATTTACTGGTTTGGGGTAAAAATTTCCAGTGGTTTACCTGCAGATTGGTAATGACATGGGATGATCCTTCTTTCCTCTGAACAGATTCCTCTCCATCAGCGCAGTAATTACTCGTTCCCTGGCATCAAAGCGTTTAACACCCTAAAAGACAGAAGCATACTTTACATCCTCAATATCCATTCCGTCAAATATAGAGATACCTTAAGGCTAAAGCTGTCATTATCATTCATTTGTTGTTGGCGATTAATTCTAATGCATATAAATACAAAGAATTATTTAATTGTTATTTTATTTTCAGTGACTTCCCTATCATCTTTCAAAGAAGATCACTTTCAAATTTAGTTTTACTTTTTGGAACTCAGTCAACTCAATTATTACTACTAATATTATTATATTATATTATATTATATTATATTATATTATATTATATTATATTATATTATATTATATTATATTATATTATATTATATTATATGTAACCCTGGATCACAAAACCAGTCACATGGGTAATTCTTTTTAAAATTGAGATTTATACATCATCTGACAGCTGATGAATGAATAAATAAGCTTTCCATTGATGTATGGTTTGTTAGGATAGGATAATATTTGGCGGAGATACAACTATTTGAAAATCTGGAATCTGAGGGTGCAAAATAATCTAAACATTGAGAAAATTATATTATATTATATTATAATAAAATATGATATTATATTATACAATAGTAATATATTTTATGTGATAATTTCTTTACTTCTTGCAGTATTTTAACCCAGAGAAACCTAAGCATTGACATTAATAACGTATTTTTTTCTCAATTTAAAATTGTTCTCAGGAAGTCGATAAATTAGCATATTCAATATTGATTTTTAAGCACATTTAGGCTTTGGGTTGATACTGGTAACAGGTTTGCAGGTCTGCATAATTACAATCAAATATGCTTTAACATTCTAGACCAGTTTTCCTCAAGCCAGAAGGCTGAACTGTGGATATGTTGATCTCAGAGCCCTTTCAAACTTGTTAGTTTCATGATATTGAAATATACATACAGCCCGCTGACCTCCTGTAATACAATATGTTAATGCATATAGAGAGGCCTGCTCTACAGTACAGATTATTTGACCTTTACAAAGTCTTTCCAGTGAACAAACCTTCAATATGTTCATCAGTTTCACGATCCTCACTGACCTCTGTAATACTGAAGATGCACATGTAGATGCCTCCAGTTGCTAGTTTGACCTTTATTTAAAAAAAAAAAGTCTTGCAGCAAGCTATGTTTCTCTCAGAGGCCTCTAACACTCAAAACTGAATAGGTTTCATTGTGTGAATAATATAGATCAAAGCTGAGCACTAAAAGCCCATTCACACCAAGGATGATAACTACAGCGATAACTATATGCATAAAATTGTAATAATCGTTGTTATTCTATGAGAATATGGAAGTTAACACCACAACTATAACAATAGTGACAGAGAGGAACAATATCTTTGGAATCACTTTCAGAATGTTTCTTTTTTTTCTTCTTTTTTTTTTTTACAGCTGATGAATGATAAAAACAGTTAACGTTAATCTCAACATTTATTAATACATTTTTAAAATCAAAAGTATTTTATTAACTAATGTTTCCAAAATGAATAAATACTGTAACAAATGTATTGCTGATTGTTAGTTTTTGTTAATGAATTAACGAATAATAAATAATGGGACCTTTAGTAAAATGTTACCAAATTTTTTTTTTTATCTATAAATATGTAACAAGAAACAAATTATCTACAAATACTACAATTCAAATACTACAAGTACTATAAGTAAAAATAATCAAATAATTACTGAAATTATACCAAAAGTCTTTGCCCATATTAGTAGAATATACAGTAGATATTATTTATTTGCAATAAAAACAAGGGATCAATTTTGCTAATAGGTTTTAACATTTATGGTGGTCGGATTAAACCTTGACTGTGAAACAGGAAGTGAAAATAAAATTAACCCAAATGTGCACAATGATCACAGTCATCCAAAATTATCCCATGATCAATAATTCAATAATTGTAATGAGGTGGTTGTGTAATAATTCTGAGGACAAACTGACAAAGTCACCATAAAATCTAAATTCACAATTCAACTTTTTTATGGAATATTCCAGCGTTTATCATAAATGATTTATCCGTGTACATTATTATTATTATTATTTTGATTTATCATCCATCATAATCCTTAAACTAAATAACTTGCCCTCCTCCCTCTTGCAACAACATCTCTTTTCTTCTCTGATGATGTGTTTACTGGTGCGAAGGTGGGACAACCTGTCACTCACATGACATCACAGCAATAGCAAACCACAACGATTCAATGACTCAATCAATTTTCAATGGACAAAATCAAGTCCTGCCCAACATTTTTTAGTTCCAGAAGCCATCTCACTCGGATATTCGTCACAATAGAGAATAAATGGTTGGTAAAGGTAAATTATAAAATGATCTCTGTACCTCTAGCCATTGGCCACAGACTGAGGTCATGGTCCCATCTCCTCCAATCACAGTGAGGTGTGGGAGTGAATGTCTCTGAGAGAGTAGGAAGTCAGTGTGGTCATGAGCTGGTGTCAATTTAACAGCACCTATGAAGGCAAAGTTGAAAGACTGGGGCTGAAATTTTTATAGTAAAATTTCATCAGATTATCAGGCAAAAAATGTCCATTGTCCACTGTAGTTATGTAGCACCGCTCACACAGAAGTCACTTTTAGTCCAAGCAGCTTTCTGTTGGTCCATGTGACATATCCGGAAATATTTCACCCTCACAAGAAATTCAAGACACATGAATTCCTATTAAAAAGACGGTATATTTCCAACAAAAATTCACTGAACAGCGGTAACAGTGATTGCACCTTGAGGCTGTATTCTCAACTGATTTTTTGCAATGTGAACAGTCGAGGTGAAAATTTTCCAAATTTTCCATCAATATTAACTGATTAACTGATTTTCCTTTGGCGTGAATCATAAAGTCATATATAGTCTCTCTATATTTTATTTATAGGTCTCTTTTGGAAAACGCTATCACAGATTTGTTCTTTTGCTATTGTAGCAAATGGGAATTAAAAATGTATATTTGCTGTCGTCTCCCATTTACCACTATAGAAGTTTATCCAACTATCATAACTTCTTCTGAGAACCCTGGAAATGTGGAAAGGGCCCATTTAACAATAAAATAGCCAGTTATCCAGCAAATAAAATGAACCACTCATCTCCAAAAATATCATGCATAAACAAATGAAATACCTGTGCCAAATGTCATATCCACCATAGAGTCAGTGACAATAGGCAATAACCGCTCTGTGAATGGATGCCTGCATAGTTTGCCATGAAGATCCTGAAGAGAAAAGAAGATTTTGGGCTTGAGCTCTGGTTGTAAACTGAAAATATTCAGTATTCTAGGTCACAATAGCCCAGAAAATTAGCACACTATGTAGTACAATAATATCTCATTCGAACACAAGTACAGCCATGATAAGTAATTATCATAAGAACAGTTGACAAGAAAATCCATTTGAAAACCATTATAACTTTACTTTATATCGAGGGTCATCAGGATGAACAGCAATGGCCACGTCTCCCAGCATCGTCTCTGGACGAGTGGTTGAAACGGCAACCTCTCTTTCTAAATAAAAGAAAGAAATAAACCACACCTTAGAACTAAAGGGGTAAAACAAAATCTCAAGAAATGGAGCAAACTGAAACAAGTCCACTTACCCTGTCCCTCCAAAGGATACGCAAATGTAACCATGATCCCAAACTCCACTTTCTGCTGATAGCCGGGAACAGACAGAAGAGTCCTGCCAGACAGCTCCTTTGAGTCCACCTTAAACACATCAAACCATGCCTTAGTCTACAAGAAATGTGTGGCATTGCTAGTGTTGTCAGACATTGTTTGGCCCAGTGATGCACCTCTATATCTGAGATGGCTGACTCTAACGCACAGCTCCAGTTGACCAGACCTTCGGAACGATAGATGAGCCCAGAGTCACACAACCTGACAAAAGCTTCAGTTACAGCACTGCTGAAACCCTAGAGAGAAAAATGTAACGTTTAATACAATTTTTGTAGACAAAATGTCTCCTGAGACGGATGAAAATTGCAGTCGATAATAGTCCTGGTTCATTCGTCACAATGAAAACCCTCAAGAAAAAGAAGTGCGCTTAATTGTATTGAATGTGTACGTCAAATCTTAAAAGTATATTTGGTTACATTTTATTTTAAGGTGACAGTTACTTTGTACTCAAATAAGTACTGGGTGATATTAATTAACTACATATAATTACTATAGCGTTACGTTTAAGGTTAGTTACTTGTAATTATGCATCATTTACTGTTATTACTATGGTAAATACATGTAGTAATGTGTAACAACGTCACCTTAAAATAAAGTGTTACAATATATTTTAAACAAATCTGTACTTGCAGATACTATATTAATGGAATAAATGGTACGCACTTTCAACATTGACTAAAGTGTACTTTGTATTACTGTCAAATTAAAAGTTTTACTTTTAAGTACATTTTAAACCACTTGTTTTAATAATCTTTTGTCATGCATTATAAAAGTACACTTATTTTGATGTGTTGACTAACATACTTAAGCACATGTAAAGTACTTGATTATAAATGTAACTGTATTATTCAATATTACATTTAAAGTTAATATATTTTAAATGTACTACAATTCAGCTTAATCATAACAAATGTGATATTACAAACATATTTAAGTAAATGGCATACACGTTTCAATAGAAATGAGATTGAAGTACAGTATACTTTAATATACCATTAATGCTTGTCAGTGTATTCGGCACAATTTAACCAAATTTCAAAGACAATAGAAGTAGTTATAATATTACAAACAATGGGGCACTTAAGTTCAGTTTAAGCGGGTCTAAAAAAGCCCTCTAAAGATCAGCTAATTGTATTTAATATAAATGTAATCTATAATATATTTTCGTTTAAATGCAATTAAATGTAATTAAGTATCATTATGTGAACTGAATGTATAGTATATTATTAACATATATTATTTATATTAAGTATATTATTTACTGCAGGGATACAGTAGTATGCTATTCTAAAAAAAGTCAATGTGTGAACTGAGAAAGTCCTTTTTATTACCGGATCCATTGTAAAACAGGCTCTGCTCCAGTCAAGAGATGCACCTAGTTTTCTCAGCTGATGATAAATCTCATCCCCTTTTCTGTTAAAAAAAAAAAAAAAAAAAAAAAAAAAAAAAAAACATTTAAAAGAAAAGACAGAAGGCCAAACATTTAAGTTGAATTAAAAAACACGTCCCTAAAGAGTTACTGTATGGAAATGGATAATGTAATAGTAGCAATTGTACCATAAACAGGCGCTGAACCACTGAAAGGCTCTGATATTTATGGAATCGGATATAAAAAAATACGGTAATTGCAGCGTTTTATCTCACAATTTTTACTTTTCATGCAGTTGAGAGATAAAAACTCACAATTATGACTTTATTTCTAGCAATTGTGAGACATAAACTCAAAATTCTGGCCTTTTTTCTCAGAATTATGAGATATAAACTTGAAATTCTGAGAAAAAAAAATTTCTTGCAATTCAGATATTATGATACTCAATTTATTGAGTTTATTTCTCACAGATGGGAGATATAAATATGCAATTGCTAATTATAAAGTGTTAATTTGCAAGAATCAGTTTTTGGACTTTATTTCTCACGATCTTGCAAACTGTGAGATATAAACTGGCAATTCTAACTTTTTCTCGCAATTGCGAGTTTATAATTCTGACTTTGTTTTTTCTCCGAATTATGAGATATAAACTTTTTTTGTGAGTTATAAAGACCGAATTTGCAAGATATAAACTTGAAATTCTTAGAAAAATATTTTCTAGCAATTCAGACTTTGTGATACTCAATTGCGAGTTTATTTCTCACAACTTTTTAACTTTATTTCTCACAATCTCGCGAACTGTGAGATATAAACTTGGAATTCAGACTTTTTTTTCTCCGAATTGTGAGATATAAACTCGCAATTGTGAGTAATAAAGTCTGAAATTGCAAGAATATTTTTTTTTACTTTATTTCTCACAATCTGGCAAACTGTGAGATATAAATTTGCAATTCTGACTTTTTTTCTGCAATTGTGAGATATTAACTTGCAATTCTGACTTTTTTTCTCACAATTGCGAGTTAATAACTTGCAATTCTGATTTTCTTCCCTCATAATTGTGAGATACTTTCAATTCTGTGGCAGAAACAAGCTTCCATATAGATATTTAAAGAAAAGAAGGACAACAAAAAAGGAGAGACAAAGACTCACTCATTTTTCCATCTCCAGACCTGTTTGAGGAACTCCTCTCTACTGTAGTCCTGTCTGCACTTCCCCTGTTCCCTCAACAGCTTCCTCTCCACCACAGACTATCACACACAGGCACAACAGAGAGTTTTCTGAACAGCTAATACACATAGAAAATGAAATCTCAGCATTATTAACAGATGTAGAGATGGGATACCTGTGTTGCAATTCCAGCATGGTCACAGCCTGGAACCCATAGCACCTTGTAGCCCTGCATCCGTCGCCTGAATTGAGAACATCATATTTTTTTCAAAATATTATAATATCCAAGATAATATTGAACTCGACAAAGTGTCCCTTTACAGAGATCTTATATTTTATATATAAGGCTTGAATGGTATATATATATAAGATCTCTATAAATGGACACTTTGTCAGAATTCAATATTATTGTGTATAATATATATATTGTTGATGTATGTTATGTTACTGAGTATTAATCAAAGAGTTTCTTAAAATGGTACCAGCGAGCCAAAGCATCTTCTATAGCCACTGTCAGTGCGTGTCCGAGATGTAAAGTGCCGGTCACATTTGGGGGTGGAATGCATAAGGAGAAATATTTATCAACAGAATGGGGCTGTTTACTCTGAAGAATAAGACACACACAAAAAACTTGGTTAAAAACACTAAGAACACTAATAAATATCAAAAAAGTATGTAACATGCAATAATACATCCGCTCTACTAAAAGAACAAAGTCGGCACAGCTTATGCTCACCAATCCTGCATTTATTTGATCAGAAATTTCATTTTGTGAAATATTGTTATAATTTAAAATAACTGTTTTCTATTTGAATATATTTAAAAATTTAATTTAATCCTGTGATGGTAAAGCTGAATTTTCAGCATCATTACTCCAGTCTTCAGTGTCACAAAATCCTTCAGAAATCATTCTAATATGCTGAATTACTGCTCAAGAAACATTTGTTAAATATAATAGTTGTTTCATAATAGTTGAAAACAGTTGTGCTGCTTAATATTTTTGTGAAAAGCACGATACATTTTTTCCCCCACGATTCTAGCATTTATTTGAAATAAAAATATTTTGTAACTTTATAAATGTTTGTGCTGTAATTTTTGATCAATTTAATGCGCCCTTGCTGAATAAATAAATAAATCATTATTTTAAATAAATCCATTTATATGAATTCATCATAAAGAAGCAATAAACACACTGGTTGAAGTGCTGGTAATAAAAAGTTTCAGACATACTTTAGACAAATTGTTTATAGTTTAGACTATTTTATTGGATTAACAGATTATTGAAGAAGATAATAATGCATATAACTACTATAACAAAGCTATAACTGCTCCCTTACATGCTGCTCAGGACTGAAGAATCCCTGTTTCTCCCACCACTGATACCAGCCAAACTCCACATATTCTGGGCTGTAGGATTGTGGGAAGGGCAGAGTGGTGTCTAAAAGAGAGGATGTTTGGAAGAGTTACAGAGATAGGGATGATAGCATAGGCATCTATAATACGGTAACTGCATTAGTCAAACATAAACCCCAACAGTGGAAAAAAACATTCAGAACATCAATGCACAGTAATACAATAAATAATATGAAGAGAAGGAGGAAAAGCATTGTTACCTTTCTTCTCTCCAGGTAAGAGTGCTTCATTGTAGGTTATTTTCTCTTTATCAGACCAGCTCAGTTCAACATCATTCACATCCTATAAGGGTTAAAGGATTATAAGGCTTGAATGGTTTTAAACCATATGAAATGTGCATTGATTTCATTATGAATAACCCACACTACTGAGTATGGCCTTCTCCCGTGCTCGTCTGCGTTTGGCTTTCTCAGCTTGTGTCCTGGGATGATGTGAAGGCTGTGTGTTGGATGGGGTTTGAGAGCAGAGTCTGCAAGCCCATGTGCTCCAGGCTTTCTGTAGATCTCTGCTCCAGATTCTGGGTGAAACCACATGCACAGTCTTCCACATGTCCTGAAATCTGGAGCGCTTAAGCATGAAACTAGTGTAAAAAGACAAACAAAATTTGTCTTGTAAACAAAATAAAAAAAAATAAATAAAAAAAGACTAAATAATTGTAAACAATGATTTAATTTGTGTATCACATTTAAATTCTTGAGTAATAAAACAAAATAAAATTCGTAAAATTTTTTTAGACATGACACCATGGTATTTTTTTGCCATGTACTTTGGAGTCAGTGTTGTTATTGTTAACTACAATTAAAAAACAATTTTGGTCACTGCAATAAAGCTGAAATGAGATCAAATATAAATATTAGATGAAAAACTCAAACTTAAAAAAATAATTAAATAGGTGTGTGTGTGTGTGTGTGTGTGTGTGTGTGTGTGTGTGTGTGTATATATATATAGAAAGCATTCAGTACAATGGTACAACAACAACAAAAATACATTAAACAAACATGCAGGATCAAAGGTCTTTGATAGTGCTTTAAGCAATCAATGAAAGTTCGCCTTTATGAAAATATTATTAATAAATGCGTACTGCAACTTTATGAAAGGCATCCTTTACAGAATTCACACGTAATCTTATGATCAGAGCAAAACTGCATTTTGAAAATGACAGATAAAAAGGAAGGTACCTTTACTAGATGTGTGCTATCACTGGGCGCAGACATATTGCGGATACGGCATTGATTTTTCCCAATGATATATTTAGGTTTTTAAATTCTTGTATGACTTAGAAACACAAATGAGTGAGAAATCAAAAAGCTGCGAACAGTTAAATTTAAATTAGAGGAGATTATATTTCCTTCTCGATATACAAGTTCTTGTAGCGTCCGCTGTTTCCTATCGGATAGTTTTTAGAGGAACACTCAGCGGTTGCGTCTCAAAAGCGAATGACCTGCCTATCTAGACAGCATTGCTACGCGTCAAGATTGCGTTGCTCTGTCTGAGATCGTAACATTTTTTACGTGTTTCGAGTAAACAGCGTATTTAGATATACAATTCAGCTGAGCTGATTTAAAAGACTTCTAATAATGCCACAAATCCAGTCTAGGTAGTCAGCTCACTAGTTTTTTGAAACACAGTCAACTTCAGAATGTGGTCCGTCCGTAAATGCGTCCTTCCGAGGAGTGATTAGACCAGTGCAAATTCATCTCATGCATTCATCTCAGATGCATATAGCGTCTAGCTCGACATTTTGACACGACAACCAACAACTGAATATTTGTTTTCTAATATTCTCTAAATTGAGACCAGACTTTCATCGATCGAACGCCTCTGGGAAGGTTTATTCGGGTTTCATCAGTGCTATGGCGGAGGTCCAACGTAACGTTACATCGAGTGAGACGATAACGGAGACCGTTCAGGTTCAGACGGGCACACCGCCTCCACCGCAGCAGGTATCCTGCCCTATTTACTGTAGTAGACACCATCACTATCCACACTTGCTCGGAATGATTCAGCTACAAGAGCTGAGGCCTCTTGTAATTAACTAAGTTAATCGTTTTATAGTTAGCATATCGACTAGTTTAAATAGATTAGCCAGATACCAGCATACGGCCTGTTTAGTAAACATGTTCAGCAGGGTTTATGTGCTCAACTGGTTTGGCAGTGTGTTATGATCTTAAGTTAATCCCCATCACAACAAAAATACACCTGTTCATGTTTTAGCCTGTTATAGACCTTGTAAGTTACCATGTAACGTTACCAAAATGTACCATGGTAACCACCGTTTTCAGTTAAGTTACAACAACTTATGTTAACGTTACTGCCTTCAAAAATTATAGAAAAATTGTGAAAGCATTTTACAGCACTTAAGTTACTCAAAAAGTACTGGGCATTGTACCAATAATAAAACCATATAACAAACAAACAATAAACGTTACTGTAATAAACGTTAACTGAATAAAATAAAATCTTTTTTTTTAAACGTATTTTTTTTCAACCAGTTGCCATGTTGCCAACATTTCTCATATTAAAATAAAATAAAAATAATACTGAAAAAAAAAAATATATAAACTAATATAAAAGACAAAATTTCTTCAACTTTAAAATGAAAAGAGAATATATATATATATATATATACACATATAGGCCTATGCTATATAAAATTTCAAAATATTAATAAAAACTATAATAGTGTCATACTTGGTAGTACCATGGCACAGTTAGTATCAATGGTTGTGCCATAGAGGCTTTTATTTATTATTTATAATTGTATTTTTTGGATTTATCATTTATTTATTTGTAATGAAAAATCCAATTACACTTTATTGTCTTCATAGAGTTTGACAAATAAAATATAGTTACAGGTTATACCACAATATTGAATGATTATTGCCATATGTATATACCATAATAAATGGTATTCCACTATGGTAATTTAAAAAATACATGGTGTTGCTGTGGTGTATGTCAAACACATTGTTTTAACCATGGTACGTAGTAAGATCCCTTGTTAATTGATTGTGTTTTTACAGTAGTAACACAAAGTAGTTTTATAGCAGAAACTATAGTTGTCGTGATAGATTTAGCTATCAACGGTTGCTTATATCCGAAACAACATTTACTAATGTCACTAAGGGGCCGTTTACTTTGCACGACACCATTTTCAACTAAAAACGGAAACCTTTTAATGCTTTTTTTGGCTGTTAATTTACACGACAACGCCCTTTTGGGGGCCTGAAAATACAAATTTGTGAAAACGGTGATGTCATGCGCATGCATATATTGTGTTCAGTGTAGTGTTTCTATACAAAGTGTTATCGCCAACTACTGGCCTGACAGCAGAATACAGCATTTTTAATAGTTTTCGCAGATCCATGTGAGCAGGGATCGTTTTGACAACATTGTTGTAAAACATTTCCGTCGTTGTCGTGTAAACGTGCCGTAATATTCTCCATTTGATGGTTTCAGGAGGGAAGAAGCTTGACCATCAAGCTCAGGAAAAGGAAGACGGAGAAGAAAGTGGAGTGGTCCAGTGACACGGTGGACAATGAACATCTGGGCCGGAGGTCTTCAAAGTGTGAGTCTGGGTTTATTAGTGTAGATCTGATGGTCTGAATTATGGATGATTCTGTTTATCTATTAAGAATTTCTTCTAAAACATCCAAATCTGTTTAATACTTGGAAAAATGCTGTAGGACAGGCAGATCTGGGCCATTTCAAGTCTGCTTTAAAATAGCTGACCTTAAAAATTGGGTTTAGAACGACCTGCATCTGTTTAAAGCGGCCGATTGAATTGTTCATTTCTTGAAATAGAACGTCTTCAGCTGATTTGTCTTTTTGCTGTCACTTTCTTCTAAAAAACACTTTGATGTGTCCAGGTTGCTGTATCTACGAGAAGCCACGACAGTTTGGCGAGTCTTCCTCGGAAAGCGAGGGGGATGACGAGGAAGGCTGCGGAAGTGCGCATTGTGTTCTGGGACATGGGAGAAGAGGCAATGAACAGAGGGAGGGTGGTGGGACCACTGCGCCACCTAGCTCTGGGGGAACAAACCCTCACTAGAAGTTAGTGGGAGAGCCGGTTTGGGGCGAAGGGTAACGGGCGGCACTACATTCATAATCCCTCATCCTCACTCACACTGAATTACATCACACCATCACTGGGTGTCCAAAGCTTTTTGATGAATGAAAGCTTGTAGAGCAATGCAATGTGATTCGTTTTCCCCCGTGGTCATTAGTGTGATGACTTTGGGAAGACTAAACCTTTTTTGCGATCTGAATGCTGCGGAAAATTGATATTTGTTGTACATATGACATTGGTTTTTATTTCTTTTTGTGAAATCTAGAGTTATTTGTTTGTGTTTAACAACTTGATCTTACCAGTTTTGTGTCCACAAACAATATTTTAATGAATTAAAAACCTTCAAATGTAATTCCGGAAGGTTATACCTCCGTGCGAATTAAAAAGGATTAAATGCAGTATAAAAAAAGGAATTTTATATCTTGCTGTGTCACATTTCTAGCAGCAGTATTTCTTCATATCACTTGATCACTTGAGGAAATTCAAGCGCAATATGTGTTGTGTGCTATAGTGAATTCAGAAAATGACAGATTTCAGGAACTCAACCCTTTGAATATATTTACAGGGGCACATTAAATCACCTCCATTAGTTTTCACAAGTTTGATTGCGTTTTAGTGAGGCTCCCCTCAGACAATCAGGCCAGTTAGAAACTCGGCATGTACATAAAAAGACATTAATGTGTTTAAAACGTAGTAAAGTGGACAGAAACTTCTAAATTCATTCTGAATGCGAGGTGAGAACGGCACCTTGATCATTACCCAAAACTGAGGTAAATTAAAAAGCAGCAGTGAAATTAAACAGTGGTATACTGATCTGAAAACACATAGATTTGGCAATTATCCATTTTATTCTCATGTTTTACATGAAATCCAGGGAAAAAAGTTTTGGTGTGTGTGATTGAGAAGATCACCCTGTAACATGTAAGGTGCCTCATTTCATCCTGGTCACGATGGCTGCTTTTATTTAGCAGAAATTGGTATAAAATCCAGCCAAAAGTGGGAGAGGTGCATGCCGTCAGCATGGTGTAAAGTAGTTTGATTTGAGCTTTAATGATTGATAATATGTAGTTATAAAGAGCACGGGAAGGTGCATGACTGAATGCTGGCCAAGAGCAAAATGCACATAGCATCATCTCTCCACCGATGTCAGATACAGTTTACAGTTGATTCCCATCAGGACCATCGCATCAGTCATCTGTATCCCAGCATTCACATGCATCTGTCGTCCCTTTACTGTGAACGCACCTGTATGTACATAGCAAAGGTCATAGAGTGGATTTAACATGAATAAACAGATGTTAAGTTATGTTCTTTATATCTATTAAATGCTTAATGGCAACCTGAATGTGTCGTCACTGTTTGACTCCCATCCTGATTCTGTTCAGTTCTTATATGTACATTTATGTAATGATTCAGTTGATGCATTATTAATAGATCTCGGAAGCTTTGGTAAAACAGATTAGAGTAGTCATGTGTAAAATGACAATCATAATTTTAATATACATTAGCAGCATTGCATGGAGCTGTGGATCAATTTTGTTATTAACTAAAACGAATGATTTGAACAAAGAACAAAAAATATCGCACAAATGAAATCAAAATAAATAGCATAAAATGATACTAAAATAACACTGCTGTAGATTTGTAGTTGAAACTGAGGTGCTCATTTGGATAATGTGTTCAAAATAAGGTAAATCCATAAACCCTAAAATGTTGCTACCGTATTTTTAAGGTTTATTTCTGTTAATCACAGCAGCTGTTTTTTTTTACTGTAAATTTTGTAGTGGCACTTCCTGATCTCTTTTCTCTCTCTCTCCCTCACACACACAATTTAATAAAATAAACATAACATTAGAAATATAAGAGATCTGAATCTGTGACAATTTATTGAAGAAAGTCACTATAGACATACTCCAGACATGAAATGTGGGAAAAGGAAGTTTATTTGAGCTGTAAGGACTATTAAAGACTCGGTGTGCAGCACTTAAGAGCTGTAAATGTAGATCTCTCTGTCCCACAACCTAGATACATCTCTCCTTGAGCTGTAATCCAGTTCACTCTACAGCAGACATTTCTATTCACAGCCGTCTGGTTTCAGCAGTGGCCCGCACTTCAATGGACTCGGAACTTACAAACATAAAAAAACACCACACATTTTAAAGAACCTTCAAAGGTTACGCGTATTCTTCCATTGCTCAAAGTGGCAGTGAACCAACAAATCTAGCGCAACATTTTAATGCTTAAATAACTGACATGAACAACCAAGAAATTGATGAGCCAGTACCATGAAGAAAAAACTCAACGTAAGAAAAGCATTTCACAAGTTTTTCATTGTTCTATAGTATCATGCATAGATAAAACGCTATTTGTGGAACACATTCAGGAGGAGAAAGCTATTGTTACAAGCGCGAATAACGTTTGTGCAACAAAGCATTAGATATTAAGCTTTAAGTATGCAGTTGTGCAAAATTACTTCTATTTCATTACCCATAATTCCCTGTGAACTGGCCAAAGTACCAGATATCGTGAGGCACAAAAGATATGATAATCAACTGAAATATAAATGAAGCAAATAAGAACGACAATACATTTGAAATCAATCAAGACATGCAGTTAATGCTGTAATGAAGCAAACATAAATATATGTCAAACACAGTGGTTCTAATGACGTAAGTCAGTCTTAGATTTTACCAACAGGTTAAATGAATGAAAATAATACAAGAACAGAATAATGTAGTGGTGCAGGTTTGCTGTATGTAAAAGGTGTTTTAAGCTATTCTTTCAAAATTTTGCATCCAATTCCTTTACAATTGCACTCAAAAAGTTCACCAATATTGTCAGTGAGTGGACTAATGGGCTGAATAAAAAGATGAGAGATAATGAACTCAATCCATTACACGGAGGAGCACATTACAGAAATGAACAGTCCAAAGACTCCATTAGAGGCAACATCGAGCTACGAATAAAGTGACACATGCAGATTTGCATTACATACAGCGTGGAGTTGTATAGGTGTTTTGATCACCATATAAAATGAATGTTTCGGTACAAACAACTAGTCGATTCACTGGATGAGCCTTCAGAATCATGCAATATTTCACTTAAGTCTCTGTGAAATTCCCTGACAATCAATCATTGCTGGTTCTTCGGGTTTGTGGATGACTTCCTGTGCAGGCTGTCTTGTGGCAGATGTTGTTTGTTGTTTATCGCTGTGGATGTAGATTCTAGTGTTTTACTCATTCACTTCTACTGCTGGTGTGCTATGTAAAAATTGTTTTGGGGAAAACTAAAAGTACATTTTAAAGTGAGGAAAAAAATCTACTGGAGGAGAGAAAGAGGTGCTGGTATATTTAGGGTGCTCTTCAATCGCTCATGTTTGTGGAAGTTGTGGGTGGTCGGTGTTGAAGTGGCTAAATCTTCTTTGAGGGATCATGGTACTGGACTATCAGCATTTCAGCAACCTGTGGCAGAAACAGACACATGGTTAATGACAGTTGCATTATGCAATATGAGAATAGCCTGAGGTTTGTGTGTTCTACTTAACTTGAAAGGAACAGTTAATTCAAAAATGAAAATCCTGCCATAATTTACCCTGATGTTGAGCTATGCTGGAGGGAATATCGATTTCAATTTTGGTCTGTCGCAAAGTTATCGTATGACTTCAGAATACTTTAGCTATATAAAATGAGTTGTATAGACTACTTTCATGATACTTGATGCTTTTTGAAAGGTGATTTTGGACATTCATTCATTGCAATTGCATGGCAAAGAATTGATATATATATATATATATATATATATATATATATATATATATATATATATATAAAAAAAATTACCCATAGCAGATCTATACAGGTGGAGCTGGGGAAGGTGGAGGGTTTCAGAAGAACTCTTGAAAGCGTGCTGCAAACTGTTATAATGAATGCTAACCAGCCATTTAAATGTTGAGAAGCAAGCTCATTGGGTGCAGATGTGACATGAACCAATCAGCTTGTGTAAAGTAGTTTAAAAAGTAAAAGTAGCTTTTGCCATTTAAAGTTTCTTAACAGAACTTGTCATTTACACCCCCATAAACAGTCTTTGTCTAGGATCATACATTTTAAAAGACTGTCCTCCTCCCACAGAGATCATATCAGCAGGGAATGATGTAAGGCTTAAATAAACTGCAAGCTGGTTTCACAGCTCTGAGAAAATGTCACGCTTGTTTTTCTCTGGTTGAAAAATATAAACCGCAACCCCCATAACAAATGTTAGGACTATTTCTAAAAATCAAACTGTAATTCATAACTGGATGTTCTGTTGAAAATATGAGTACAATCCATGGTGTTGTGGGTGGTTGCCAGTGTTTTGCCAAGCAACTACTAAAGTGTCCTTAGTGGGTTTTAGGACATTGCGATGCGGTTGCTAGGGTGAATTATACGGGATGAAAAGGTGCATTCACACCATGTCGGATTTACAGTAATTACGATATTTAGACTTGTAAAAAAAGTGAATGTACTCATAGAATTCGTAATTACAGCTTGCAAACTCAGAATTTTCTAAGAGCTACTGCGACTTGTACAATTTGACCACTGCAGATTCATTTTGCCGTTGATAGTGTTGCGCATAATTCCAAGTCCGAGGACAGGAACAACTTAGAGTACGGGAACGTCACGGGTTGTCATCACATAATTACGACATGGCGTGCCGTGAACACAGCAAAAATCGCAAGTTTAGAAATGAATGTTTAGAAAAAAGAAAAGAAAAAATTTATAAATGTAATCAAAATGACGCTTACTGACTTTTTATTTATTTATTTGTTTACCTGCATGTCACGTGACAATTAACCAAGGTCAGAGAACTGTGAACATGCAAAAGTGTTTTTGAAATATTAAATTAAAAGGCAGTACAAGTAAATATTTTAGGCAAAGATGTTCGGCTTACAAAAATGTTTTAGAATCCCTGGTTTAGAGAGTAACAAGCTCTCCTCAACAAGCCTCAAGATTTGAGGTATATTTTGAGGCATAGCATAAATGCTGCAGGATGTGTTATGCACCAAAGTTTAATACTTATGTTGCAGGTTTGTGATTAGTTAAAGTGGATATTTTCATAAAAAGCATAATTAGATAAAAGGAAAGCAAATCAAGGACACAACAGATTCCATGGGCAAAAACAACTACTTACCCAGTTTTACCTCACTTTTCCTAGATCTTCATTTTTGCTTTCGTCAGTGGTCTGCTGTGGCTTACTCTGCTCCCATATGTCGTCCTGTTCCTCCTCACCCTCTTTGACCTCCTCGTCACCTTTCCCATCATCCCCCTCTGCCAAAGCCTCATTCTGCCGTACACTGACAGAGATGACCAGGGCTTGCACGATACCATAGATAAAAGCAAACTGCAGCAGGTACTCCTGTACCGCCCACAGCAGTCCGGCCATCCCGACAGATGCCACCAGAAACATGGCCATCCCATGGAGCCAAAGCTTCAGGGCCCCCTGCACCCCCAGCACGTCCAAAATGATCTTGCTTGGAGGGGATACAGTACTCAGGAAGCCCACCACGAACAAATCAAAGAGGTGTCGGAGGAAATTAAAGCAAATGTTGTAGTGCTCAGGCACAATTTCCCCAGTCCACGAGCGAGAGAAGAAGCGGAATGCTGCTGATGGGTGCTGAGACAGCGGTGTGGGGGATGGCGGGGGTGTCCCGTAGTCTGATTCCCCGTCGACTTCATCACAGTCCCATGTCCCTTCATTCCACCCGGCACATTTCTGCTGGCGGAGCCCGGTGGACGTCGACCACCGGGGCCAAAAGAAGTATCTGGATGGAAGCATTCTCCTCCACCAGCGTGAGGAGCTTTGGGCCGCTGCTTTCTCAGACTCAACATCAGGCCCCATCGCCCGAAGCTCTTCTACTTCCAAAGGCTTAAAACTCTCTTCGGTCTCCCAGAATTCCTCAGTGAGTGTCTTTTGGTCCTTTTTGGTGTTCTGGCCCCTCCAAACCCAAGCAGTAAGTCCCCATAAACCCCATCTGCTTTCAATCTGACTGTCCATTGTTAATGGTTTCTCTGGTTTGGTCTTACTGCCCCAGGACGAGTATAGATTTGCTGGACTGACCCACCCCCAAACTCGCCCTACAACTGCTGTCATGTCAGCGGTCGGCACTTTTACTTTAGAATGCACAAAGAAAAAAAGAAAAAAGAAAAAAAAACTATAACATGAATAAAGTGTCACTGTGTGAAAATGCTAATATTTATAATTAATTGTTCATTAAATTGTAATTAATTATAGTATAAAGAAATAATTAAATTGCAATTAACTATAGTATTAAGCAATAATGTGAACAGGTACCTCTTAATCTAATGGCATAGCTATTAAAAAGTCAAAAACGACGGTTAGTGTCCCTTTAAGACAACATGTAAAGTTTTACACTGCCACACGTACAAGACATCTAAACAACGACACCTCAACAGACCTGTATTAAGGCGTGTTTGTATTAGAGCAAATGAACCAGAACATAACTTACGGACCACACCCTTGCAAATTACTCGATGACAGGAAGATAATTTAAATTTAAATTAAATTTAATAATAAAAACAAAAAATATCACTGTGGCAGTAGGGTTTCATACATTTTGTGGTCTACACGTATTTTCCTCGGGCGAAACGGCGTCGGTTAGCATGTCTGAACAAGCCGATCGACTCTTTAAACAAAACTTTAAACGCTAAACTGTGTCGATGTCGAACGGCGAAACACTATCGACCGGATAATCAAACATACCTCCGACGTCAAATCTGTGATGTACAATAATAACTGACAGTTACATCTTCAGTACATCAGAGTCGCTGCTCTGCTTCAGTTGCAAAAACAGTTCAGATCACTTATCGATGCCAGCTTCACATTCCTGTTCACTACCGCCCTGCACACACATGCTCAAACAAATGTTTCAACTAATAAATAATCGACAGAACGCGAAAATACAGTCCGGTGTAATTCCAAAAGATTTCCGGCGTTTTGATAGATAACGAAAAAAGAAATGCAATAAAAACTGACTGTGCACGAGCTGGTTTCATGGACTAGTAATGGGAAGTGTGACTGTGACTCATTCCCGCGAATCGATTCTTTCAAATGGTTCATATGAAAGAACTGGTTAAAAAAAAAAAAAAAAGATTCTCGTGGGATTTTTGTTAAAAAACGTCTCAATAAAACCATATGTACTCATGTTTTGCTGTTTATTACGATTCTTTCGTTACGAATCAGACATAAGTGCTGAATAGCATACGATTACTTTATTAGAGTTACGGTTTTAATCCAAAGCGACAATACAGAAATATAAGCATTTTTTTTCCAGAGGCGCAACTATTTTAAGTGCACAGTGACAGGTGTAGATGGCAATGGCAAGAGAAGTTTGCCATTATTAATATGGCTTTTCGAATATACTACTTTTACTTCATATAGTAAGTAATATGCTAATATATATATATATATATATATATATATATATATATAACAATCAAAGAATTTAACCCGTCTCTTTCAAGCTGTTCTCGGGTCAAACAATGAGTTTCAAAATTCATTGAAAAGAACCGACTCAAAAGAAAGATTCGTTCACAAATATGGCGTCATTACGCATTAGTACGTGAAGAACAAAAGCGGTTACATTGTCATCACTGACCCAATGACCTTCACTTTGGAGATTTATTAAAGTCCGTATAAACTGTTAAAGTATTTTGTTTTCTAAACCGTGCGCGTTTATTTGTCACAAAGTAGCCTAGTCGCAAAAAAAAAAAAACATATGTAGTGAGAACGAGTCAAATATGATGAACGCCACAACTAATAGAAACAACTGTTTTCATAATAAAAGTCCTTTGTGATCCCCATCAAACAACAGAGTGGGGTTACACGCAGGTTCATCAAATCCACAAATGTGATGTGCTTGAATACTTCATAAGACCAGAGGCAAAACATCTTAGGCTTTACTTTTTTTTTTATCTGACTGCTCAGATTTTTCATAAATAACCAAATCCATACTTGAAAGTTTTGACCCATTGCAAAATGATCTTAATATAAAATCACAAGGTGTTGCAATAGGGTGTAAATTAGCTACATGTATGAATGCTACTGTACTATTAAAATGACTGTCAAACTATTTTTGACCCATTATCCAGCAACATAAGGTGAGGCATAGAATTACATGCACAAAGATGGACATGCAACTAAAAACTTAATATCAAGATGTAATTGTGATTTATTTATTTTTTTTATGTAAAAGTAAACAATTTAGAAAATGCAGTTTACAAAGAACTGGAAAGTGAAAAACAAGCGGTTACTCAAACTGTTCTTGGAAAAACAATAGCAATGAAACAACCGTTTAAACTGATACACAATACAACAAAGCTTGACATTGTCCTGCAGACCAGCCACATCTCTTCTGCCACGACCATCTCCGGTCCTTAAAAGAAAACAACAAGTGTATTAGATTACAAAAACATTAAAACGTGTATCAGTTGTCTGTCAGTGTTTCAGTGCGCCGCGAGAAAGTTACTTCATTGACTTTCAGTGGAACCGAACTACGCATTCATCATTAACACAAGCTATAACCAAAGATAGATTTACTGGACCAGTACTTACAGGTCTGCACATTCACATGCATATACCCATCTTTGGCACATTATTCTGGCATCACATCAACCTAAAAGAAAAAGCCAATGTCAATCAGGAGTTCATTACAAATAAACATTTATAATCAAAAGATGTGCTCAGAGAAATGTAAAGAGCTTCATGTTGTCATCAGAGACTCTAGTCTATTGAATCATCATTGCACATCACTAATAAAAGATCAGCACTGTTAGGATAACACCACCAACCTTGATAGAATCATGGGCTCAAGACATTTTAATGTCTACGTTGGCTTCAAATCCTTCGTTGAAAACCTTGAAAATAGAAAAATTGTTAGCTCATCATGGGCCACACTTGCCAAGTCACGGCTCATGGGAAGAAATAAGTTATTTCTTACTGGTCGTCAACTGTTGACATGAACCATCCTGTTGGGATCCAACCTGTAAAATAACATCGACATTTAGGGACATTCAAGCCACTTCTATTCAATCACAAGCTGTACTGCATGTGTTCAGTGCATTATAAAGAGCTTCATGGGTAAATCAGAGACTCTAGTCTAATGATTCATCATTACATGCAAAAGACATTGGAGAAATGTTTTCCTTTGACAAAGATTAATTATTACAGGTTATCATTCGCATTAACCATTTCTTACCCATTGGATGTAAACGGTTGACATCAGCTACCTGGCAACATTTGCTTCTCCCATCCAACCTGCAAACAAATACAACATTTAGGAACATCCAAGTCACTTTTACTCAATCACAAGCTGTACTGCATGTGTTCAGTGCACTATAAGAGCTTCATGGGTAAATCAGAGACTCTAGTCTAATGATTCATCATTACATGCTATAATGGACAATATGCTTTCCTTTGAAAAGAAAGACTTGTTAGAGGTTTTCATTGACAAACCATTTCTTACCCATTGGATGTAGATGGTTGCATCAGCTACCTGGCAACATCAGTTTCACTCATCCAACCTGTGAAAGTCATTTTGACATTTAGGAACATCCAAGTCACTTTTACTCAATCACAAGCTGTACTGCATGTGTTCAGTGCACTATAAGAGCTTCATGGGTAAATCAGAGACTCTAGTCTAATGATTCATCATTACATGCAATAATAAAGAGCATTAGGACAATATTCTTTCCTTTGAAAAAAAAAGATTAATTTTTAGAGGTTCTCATTGGCATAAACTTATTCCTTACCCATTGGTTGGGTAACTGTTGACATCAGCTACCTGACAACATCGGTTTCTCCCATCCAACCTAAAAAGAGACTTAACATTTAGGAACATTCAAGCCACTTCTATTCAATCACAAGCTGTACTGCATGTGTTCAGTGCACTATAAAGAGCTTCATGGGTAAATCAGAGACTCTAGTCTAATGATTCATCATTACATGCAATAAAGGACAATATGCTTTCCTTTGAAAAGAAAGACTAATTGTAAGAGGTTTTCATTGGCATAACCCATTTCTTACCCTTTGGATGTAAACTGTTGACATCAGCTACCTGGCAACGTCTGTTTCACTCATCCAACCTGCAAAAAGTATTTTAACATTTAGGAACATCAAAGTCACTTTTACTCAATCTCAAGCTGACCTGCATGTGTTCAGTGCATTATAAAGAGCTTCATGGGTAAATCAGAGACTCTAGTCTAATGATTCATCATTACATGCTATAATGGACAATATGCTTTCCTTTGAAAAGAAAGACTTGTTAGGTTTTCATTGACAAACTATTTCTTACCCATTGGATGTAAATGGTTGCATCATCTAGGTTGCAACGTCGGTTTCACTCTTCCAACCTGTGAAAGTCATTTTGACATTTAGGAACATCCAAGTCACTTTTACTCAATCTCAAACTGTACTGCATGTGTTCAGTGCACTATAAGAGCTTCATGGGTAAATCAGAGACTCTAGTCTAATGATTCATCATTACATGCAATAATGGACAACAGGGGTTTTCAATCTTTTAGATGCTACGGACACCCAAATATTATCATCCTACAATCTAAAAGGCAAATATATATTTATATGTATAACATACCAAATTATTTTCTACTGTTACATTTTAATCAATTTATTAAATCATCAATTTTAGTTAGAAACATTTTTATAATTACTATTATTTATTTTTTACACTGCTTTTCGCTGAACTCTTCCACGGACTCTAGTTTGAAAACCCCTGAAATAAAATGAAAATGCTGTAAGTTAGTCTCATACTCACAGCGAAATTCTTGCAACTTCGGTCCATGTCTTTGCAATTTGGTTCTCTAACACGACAATATTCAGGATTAGTAAACATTTACAAACAATGAACATAATATTATAAAGTCATATTCGATAAAGCTGGTCTATGGACTAAACGAAGTATCTATCTGCGACCACGAGGGCGAGGCCATAAGCGCCAAATCTTTTTGCACGTCTTTGGTTAGCGTTAACGCGCGGGCTGTCGGCGTTCCACAACGAATTTAAACTAATGCTACTAAACTCAGTTTTTCGTATTTAGCACAAAAAAAAGTCTGTTCATCGCTACCTCTAATACTGCAACCAGCACCCGCAGGATGACAAGGATCGCGCAACGTCCACGCAAGGGAATTTATCAGGGTCCTAATGATGCTGCAGGTAGGGTAGTGAAATATCTGCCTGAATGAAAATATGAGCACATTTTCGTGCTAGAAACTTTGAAAATATTTCTTATTATTATTCTTCGTCTTTTTTATTTTACAATTACATTTTTACACCGCAAAAGTATATAATTAATAATTATTAATTTAATAATATATCAAAAGCACAGCCATACAGCATGCAGCGGTAATTGCTGGCAATTTAATTTTGCTATTAAAAAACAGAAATTACGAAAAAGGAGTTAGAAAAATTCTGTCAAAGAAAAGTTGCAGGGTGAAAATAGCAAATAAAGAAAAAAAATCTAAAAGGGTAGAAGAATCGCAGTGTTTATAATATGGCCATTTGACTTCTGGCTGCAATATATTAGTTGCTATGCAGCACAAAGTTGTGCGACGTTGCCAAGAGGAAACGGAAATAAATCTTCTAAAGCCGCACATTTCTGCTACTGTGTGTAGATTTATTTATTTATTTATATTTTCAGAGCTACAACTGCACACCTTTAAAATAATTACAGATGTTGGTAGACTTCTGTGGTATTTTGGCGTGTTGAATCCTGCAGGCGTGTGTTTTAACAGCACTACGGCGCTCAAGCCGCTCATCCCGCACTAAGGGAAGGGAGTGACACAAACAATGGGAGGACAGAGGAATCATTGATAACACCGCTATACATCTATGCCTCTAAACAAGCCTACTACTGAAGCGGCACTAATGTGGAACTGGTATTTTAAGTGCTGGCCAGTGATGCAGTGAGAATCGATTGTCACTGTGATAAATGCATCTGAACCTGCAGTAGGGCATTAGTAGAGTATTGTCTTAAGATTTCAGATCTGTCCTTACAATGGATTTCCCTTTCGACCTCAATGCGCTTTTTCCCGAGAGAATTTCAGTGCTGGATAATAACCTGAGTGCAGGGCGGAAAGCGCATGGCAGGTAATGTATGTTTTAATGTGAACTATAGAGGGGGTGTAATCTGTTGGGAGGTGTGCAACATTCACTGCTTTTGTCTTGTAACAGTGGTTGACACAGTATACAGTGTGGGGTGTTTTATTAGGCTAAATGTTGTATTAGGCCAGGTCATCTTTTTTTCATATAATAATAAGCGTATTGCTGTATGGAGAGCTTGACGTCAGATGATGCAAATGCGGCCATGAGTTAATCTGAACAATGCTGATTCAGTAAGGCAGCCATAGACTTCATTGTAATCACATTATAGAAAATCACACAATGCCATGGATGGATGGATGGATGGATGGATGGATAATACTATTTGTAATGCGCCCATCCAAGGCGCTACAACACATTTACAAAAAAATAAAACAATAAATAAATAATACATAATACAATGATAATATAAAATATGAAAAAAAAATCTTAAACCAAACTGATCATTCCTAATGGAAACGTGTAATGAATTCCATAACTTCGGAGCAATTCAAGAAAAAATATTTTTAATAAAACCATTTGTTAACAACATATAGGAATTTGTGGGGCTTTTTCAGCATACATAATCATCACTGAATGTTACAGCATACATTACAATACATACAATAAAATATTTTAAATGCATTTTAAAATTCACCAAAAATGATTTGATTTAAACAATAGTGTGTGAATAGTAAATCAGAATTAGAATTTTGCAGCTTTTATTCCTTCTGTGTTAACTATAGGGTAATCTACTGTATATTCTAATGTGCCTGTTAAAGATTGTAAAAAAAAAAAAAAGGAAAAAAAAGTAGATTCTAGTCTAATCAGATGAAAACTGTTTATTTTTGACTCCAAGGCCCTCTTTAGTCCAAGACAAAAACAATATTCAAAGGCCCTTATATCTTACTCTGGCATAATCTTAAAAAAAACTTCAAAGAACCATTACTCTAGTCTAGAATGAGCATTTTCCTCCCCATGGAACAAATCAGCGAGTAGCTAACCATGATAAATAACTGTATTAAAACGACAGCATGTTGGCTATTTAGGTAATAAATGGACAAGCAATTTGATGTGTCCCATCCAAACTCAGGCTACTTGATAAATATGAAAATTGTCGACTTTCATCATGCAATTTCATGGGATCTTTAAAGTCACCATGAAATCAAAATTGACTTATATTTTATATTTATTATAAATGATTTATCCATGCATACGTCACAATAGAGAAGAAGAGACTATCGCAACTTCCATTTCATGCTGCCTTTAAATTATAGGTGTATATCATTATAACGGCCATCAGCCACCTTGATATTAGAATCAGCTATTGAAAAACCTGTCAATGTATTACACACCTATATGATCAAACAAAATGCATGAAATCCAAAAAGTTGTGTATTGTAAACAGGCACGCATCCATTATGGAATCATAAATGCTGATTCACATTTTATGTCTTCTTTGTGTGAGATTCAGCATGTATACCTTCTTTTTGTTCTCTAGACCAGATCCTCTTCTTCAGATCACCACAGTTATAGATGAGCTGGGAAAAGCCTCCTCTAAGGTGATAATGATTGTCTTTTGTCTCTTCTTGAGCTTGCAGATGTCATTCACTGTCAGTTTCAGTCTGTCATTAGTTGTGTGTGTGTGTGTGTGTGTGTGTGTGTGTGTGTGTGTGTGTGTGTGTGTGTGTGTGTGTATCTCCTCAGGCCCAGCATCTGCCTGCACCTATAACCAGTGCTGCAAAGCTCCAGACCAACAGACACCATCTCTACCTCCTGAAAGATGGGGAACAGAACGGGTACGCTCGCTATTTCTGTCCCTCCCCCACCCTATGATTCAGATTTAATCTATTTAGATGTCAATATAACTGACCTCTCTACTTCCTGTTTTTCCATGTAAACACATCCACTTCTGCTGTTAATAACAATCTTTGACTCCTGTCTTCCCAGCGGAAGGGGTGTTGTAGTTGGATTTCTGAAGGTTGGCTACAAGAAGCTCTTTTTACTTGTAAGTGTTCCCTCATTATTGACTCCCTCATTAAATCTTGCCTAATACGTGATGCCTGAGCGCACACTTTTTAAAGCAGATGCATCAACATGTATGTTGTAATTGCCTCTAGAACCAACGGGGGGCGCATTTGGAGACCGAGCCATTGTGTGTGCTGGATTTCTATGTGACAGAGACCATGCAGAGACATGGCTACGGGCTTGAACTCTTTGAATTCATGCTGAAAGTGAGTGTCAGCGGTCTGATCTATTAAAAGACTAGTTTATTTATCATTTCCTCATGTCATTCCCAACCTTGTCCATGTGACATGAAACACAATTTCTTTTTAAGAAGAATGTTCACGCTATCTTTTCCATACAACAAAAACAAGTGCAAAGCAACGAAAAGCACCATTAAAGTATCATGAAAGTGTTCCATATAACTCAGTCACTATCCCCCGGTTTCACAGACTTAAACCTTAAACCACTAAGGCTTAAACCTAGTTTCAGACTAAAATGCATGTTTAAGCTGTTTTAACTGAAAGCAACTTGCACTGGCATATCTTAAAATAAGTCAGTGCTATTGTTTTGTCTCAAAATGCACACCAGTAATGTTTTTCTCTTAGGCAAGCTACTTAAATGTCCTAATTGAACTAAGGCCTAATCCTGGCTTAATCTAAGCTCTGTCTGTGAAACCAGGCTTATATTACAAGTTTGAACAAACAGAAATTTAATTATTTATTCCTAGATAATTTCCCCCTTCACCATAGCTGTCAAATATCTTTTGCACATGCATTAAACTTGCCCCATCAATTTTTTGACGTCAATGACGAAAACGTAATTGTTTTTTATGTGTTTTTCAAACTTCCTGAATGCTAGATGGCAAGGCTGAATAAGCAAAAGTACAAATAAGATTTAAGAGATATGGTGAAGGCTAAGATTTTGGTTAAAAACTTAAGTAACTTACATTTTGGTGTGTTTCTCCGAAAATTCTTTTAATTCTCAGAGAATACACATGTAATGTATCGCATTAGTCGTATCGACAGCTTTTATGCTGTTTATTTTGGAATTTTTGAAGCTTGTGTGAAAAACAGAGCAGCATGTACATTCTACCTAATATCTACTTTTGTGATTACACCCCCAAAAAAGAAAGTCATATAGGTTACATTAGAGTGAGTAAATGATGACAGAATTTTCATCTTTGGGTGAACTGTCCCTTTTTTATTTTGTCCAGTAGAGAGGTCAGTGTTAAGACCCATTTGTATTTATTTTGCAAAGAGCTCTGTTAGTGTTTGCGACTCAGATTTCACATTCTCTGATTAAACAGCACAAACGGGTGGAGCCTGAGCAGATGGCGTACGATAGACCTTCTCCTAAATTCCTGTCATTTCTAGAAAAGCATTTTGATCTCAAAAACAGCGTTCCTCAGGTAAGAGTCACCTGAAATTGCTGAATGAAGCAAATCAGTCACAGCCAATCAGAGCATGTTTGATGTTATGTGGAGTGAGATTTTGAACCAGTAATATTCCGGAAGAGGGTTTTATTCATTGACACTTTAATGTGTCATACTTGGTTAGGAGGACATGGTGTTACTCTTCTCAGAAATCCAGTTTATAACTGAACCTAATGATACTGTCACTGAAAACAACTTCATCAGACTCTACATGTTATGTCATGGATATAAATCCTGATGTGGATTATGTCCATGACGTGAGCGTGTTCATTTGCACACAATACAGACTTCATACAATAGTTTTTTCTTTGAATACTAACTAACATGTCTAACATGTCACACTTGCTCCTTTCAGGTGAATAACTTTGTGGTTTTTGATGGCTACTTCCAGAGTAGATCAGGTAATGTCAGACTAAATCACTGTTCTGTGCTTACGTGGGTTTGGAATGTTGTTCTGGATCTGTGCCAGTGTTACGTGACTTGTTCTCTATGGAGAACAACCCCCCCCCCCTTATCTTCCTTACAGTACTGTACGTGCAAGGCAGCATTGTATTGAAATTCCTCCTCGTTTTACTTTTTCCAATCAAAGTCCAATCAAACTTTGTTTTATGGATCATTTTAAGTTTGTTGTTGATCTATTACTTTTTTGAGGATTAGGTCTTTTAGTATTAACTTTTTGCTGCTACACCTGACAGTGGTGAGTAAATACCGGCCATAAATATTTTTTGGCCGATGAAAATGTATTTTGCATTATTTTATGCATTAAGTGTTGTTAATGCTAACTAAAACTAAAACTAATACAAATAATTTTGTATATATGTAAATATTAGATAAATAAAAAATTTGAAGCGCTGCCTTGGCAAGTAACTGAAAATCTAACTAAAATTTATAAAAAATAAAAGCAAACTAAAGCTAAATAGAATTATTAAAAAACTAATAAAAATGACTAAACCACAAAATTACTTACATTAAAATGAAAATGAAAACTGGAAATATATAAAAAACAAAACCTATTTCAAAGTATAAATAAATACGTAATGGTATATAAATAAAACTGAAACACTAATTTTAATTAAAAACATTTTTATATCATTTATATCATATGACAGTGGTATTATTTAGTTGTTATTCACTGCAAATTGGTGACAAATACTAGTTGTAACTTCAAATAAAACTAGTCTAGCTGCAAATGTCAAGACTTTATTTATAAATATTTTCTTCATTTTGATGACTTTGGTTCTAGATAAACTTATGGTTATACTTTTTTTTAAGGTAAAAATCAATCAACAATTTATTTTCTTCACTGTCACTGAGTTCACTTACATCATTTAGGGTTAGACGAATAGACCTTCTTACAAATAGACTTGCATGGCATGTTCCTTATAATTAACGGCCTGGTGGATGATTATAGATTGAATTGTTTTGCAAAAAAAAAAGAAAAGAAGAAGAAGCGGCCCAGAACCCAAAACTTTACCACTATTCTTTTGCTGCCTTGCAAGCACTGCAGTTTCCTTTTACAAATGCACATTTAATTTGATTGTGAACCTTTGAGAAAGCAATTTCATTTTCCAAATGATATTTGAGCAGATTCCACAATTAAGTCTTTATTATGATGGTCCATAATGCCCACAGCTCTCTTTTGGTTATTTTATTGTTTTATATTTTTAGTGCATCTATATTTGAGGCAAGTCTATTTCCTGATTTAAACCACAGTCTGTTATTTTGTTTTCTGTAAAATGGCATCTTCGTGTTTGGGCAACCGTTTTCAATATATTTATTTATGTGTATAAATAACTCATCAAGCCCAGATCGTACTGTTTATAGTTGGTAGTCACCCTAGATCGGGTTTAACATGTGCAAGCAACTTAAAACATTCATTGTTCAAGCACTTTTGTTTCATGAAACTCTCCCAGGAACACCTCCCTCCCCTCTGACGGATCAGGGGATGTATGGATTTTTGTAAGAACATTGAATTTCTGCTGTTCCCCTCCCCTCCCCTACCATCACCCTGCTTCCACCATACTTTTAATAGTCCCTTATTGTATCCCATTGGTTTAAGAAAGAGTCTACTCACTATACTCTTCCTTTGCACTCAACCAGATCACCATAATGTCTGCCCACATTAATCAGTCCCAACAACTTATGAACTCACTCCCTTACAATATCCTTTGCTGTTCCCCTTTAAAATTAAATTATAGATAAGTGCTAGATGTTTTCCCTAAAGTGCAGTGTAATGATAATCGATATATGCATTATGGCCATGGATATTTATTTATATGAATATCTGTGAAGAGTGTAGTGTGTGCTGTTTAAGTGCCTGCTGTACTCTAGACTTATTTTCAGTCATACCGTTTGTTTCTGTTGGCTCTTTCTGACCACCATGGTCTTTTTACAGCGGTCCAATTGAGAAAAGTTCCCCCAAAAAAGCCAGAGGGAGAGATCAAACCATATTCACTAATGGAAAGAGAAGGTGGGTTACTCATAGGCTCCATGTCGTATATTTAACCAGTTGGCACATCCAGATCCCTAGTAGCTGACATTTACACCAACTAGCTGAATACTGACATCATCCAGATGCTGTAATAAATAGTTTCAGCTGGCAACAGGCCTCCTATTATTCATTAAATGTCTTGATTCGGTCTATAAGTTACTTTAGAGCCCTTAGAAACGTTTTTTTCAGCAACCGAAATGACTTTGAGAATCTGAATCCATGTACAAATCAATCAATTGTAAATCAAATATACTAGAGTTGGGTACCAAAAATCTGTTCTTATTCAGAGCCTGTGCCATTCTTTAAAATACTGGAATGGAATGGCTTTTGGTTGCGTTAACGGTTCACATCGAAGCGAACAAAGTCGTTCTGTGCTACTTTTTAGTTGTATCACTATTGAATAGACAGCAACGATAGTTTTGTAGTCCAATACTAAACAAATAACTCTAATGGGCCGGTTCTTTTTAGTGATCCAGAAACATATAGCACAACCAGTGTAGTTTAATTCCTGAATGAATGATTCTTATGAGTGATTGAGTGATGATTTTTAGTGAATCAAAAACATAAAGAACAATCATTGTAGTAGGGCTGTGAAACGATTAATTGCGATTAATCACATCCAAAATAAAAGTTTGTCTTTACATAATATATGTGTGTGTACAGTGTATAATTATTTTGTATATATAAATACACACACATGCATATATATATATTTAAGAAAAATTTGTTATTTATATATAAAATATTCATATATATAATATAAATTATATATAAATATATACAGTATACTGTACATACAAATATTTCTTAAATATATACATGCATATGTGTGTATTTTTTACAGTGAGGAAAATATTTGAACACCCTGCTATTTTGCAAGTTCTCCCACTTGGAAATCATGGAGGGGTCTGAAATTGTCAGCGTAGGTGCATGTCCACTGTGAGAGACATAATAAAAAAAAATTTAAAAAACACCAGAAATCACAATATATGCTTTTTTAACTATTTATTTGTATGATACAGCTGCAAATAAGTATTTGAACACCTGTCTATCAGCTAGAATTCTGACCCTCAAAGACCTGTTAGTCTGCCTTTAAAATGTCCACCTCCACTCCATTTATTATCCTAAATTAGATGCACCTGTTTGAGGTCGTTAGCTGCATAAAGACACCTGTCCACCCCATACAATCAGTAAGAATCCAACTACTAACATGGCCAAGACCAAAGAGCTGTCCAAAGACACTAGAGACAAAATTGTACACCTCCACAAGGCTGGAAAGGGCTACGGGGAAATTGCCAAGCAGCTTGGTGAAAAAAGGTCCACTGTTGGAGCAATCATTAGAAAATGGAAGAAGCTAAACATGACTGTCAATCTCCCTCGGACTGGGGCTCCATGCAAGATCTCACCTCGTGGGGTCTCAATGATCCTAAGAAAGGTGAGAAATCAGCCCAGAACTACACGGGAGGAGCTGGTCAATGACCTGAAAAGAGCTGGGACCACCGTTTCCAAGGTTACTGTTGGTAATACACTAAGATGTCATGGTTTGAAATCATGCATGGCACAGAAGGTTCCCCTGCTTAAACCAGCACATGTCAAGGCCCGTCTTAAGTTTACCAATGACCATTTGGATGATCCAGAGGAGTCATGGGAGAAAGTCATGTGGTCAGATGAGACCAAAATAGAACTTTTTGGTCATAATTCCACTAAACGTGTTTGGAGGAAGAAGAATGATGAGTACCATCCCAAGAACACCATCCCTACTGTGAAGCATGGGGGTGGTAGCATCATGCTTTGGGGGTGTTTTTCTGCACATGGGACAGGGCGACTGCACTGTATTAAGGAGAGGATGACCGGGGCCATGTATTGCGAGATTTTGGGGAACAACCTCCTTCCCTCAGTTAGAGCATTGAAGATGGGTCGAGGCTGGGTCTTCCAACATGACAATGACCCGAAGCACACAGCCAGGATAACCAAGGAGTGGCTCTGTAAGAAGCATATCAAGGTTCTGGCGTGGCCTAGCCAGTCTCCAGACCTAAACCCAATAGATAATCTTTGGAGGGAGCTCAAACTCCGTGTTTCTCAGCGACAGCCCAGAAACCTGACTGATCTAGAGAAGATCTGTGTGGAGGAGTGGGCCAAAATCCCTCCTGCAGTGTGTGCAAACCTGGTGAAAAACTACAGGAAACGTTTGACCTCTGTAATTGCAAACAAAGGCTACTGTACCAACATTGATTTTCTCAGGTGTTCAAATACTTATTTGCAGCTGTATCATACAAATAAATAGTTAAAAAATCATACATTGTGATTTCTGGATTTTTTTCTTTTGATTATGTCTCTCACAGTGGACATGCACCTACGATGACAATTTCAGACCCCTCCATGATTTCTAAGTGGGAGAACTTGCAAAATAGCAGGGTGTTCAAATACTTATTTTCCTCACTGAATATACAAAATATGTATAGTACACCCTTATTAAGTACACACACTTATATTATGTAAACACAAACTTTTATTTTGGATGCGATTAATCGCGATTATCCCTATTGCTGACATCGCTTCCTTTGTTCCACAGTGGTACGGGAGGAGCAGAGGGCTCTTCCCTGGCCTTTCGTTCGCCCTGCAGGTCCCCCCCACTCTCCCCCTCTGCTTCCATCATCTCCGCAATCCCGTTCGCTCAGTGTGGGATCCTCCCCCAGCCGGGCCCCCCACCGTCCCGTCGTGGCCCTGGGGCTCCAGCAGGCTCAGACCCCTTCCTCTCAACTCAACGACAGCTGCAGGACAAAACGCACCAGGTACATCTCAACGACACCTCACGGCCAGTTACAACATACTTGAGTCTAAATCCAGCAATTTTCTTGCAAATATTTACATTGCATCCTCTTCGCTTTTTCCATCTGGTGCTTATTTTGGGGGATGAGAGCATTGGCTCTGTGGGAATGAAAGCGAAGAGACACTGAGGTCGTTAATGTTCACTATGAGCCACTTCCTGTGTTAGATGAGTGCATGGTCGACTTAGCGGCAAGAATGTGAATTCAACTCATTAGTGCATCATTAGTGTATCACTGTGTATCGGATACACTGTCTGTTTATTCTTCTAACACGTAAGCGGCCTTGACCGTTTTCTTTTGGAGAGGCGCTAAACATTTCTCTCCTCCTCTCTCTTTCTTCTCTTCTTCCTTTCATCTCTGATTATGACATGATCATTTTAAACATTGCCTTCCCCAATTATGACTCGTGTTGTTGAACCCCTCACTTGTATCTCGTTCATTTGATGAGTTTGAACTTTTCTTTTCAACCACACATTTTATCTCTCTTTTCCTCATGCTCTCATTCCATGCTAGCTCTCTAAATAGATCTAGGCTCAGCTTTCATTGACCCTCAGTTTTGAACGTCATTGTCTTAAACTTAGCTAGTTTCAATTAAATGGATAGTTCACCAACACATGAAAACTCCTGTCATTATTTACATAATCTTTTGTTAAGTTTTCTGTGGAACTCAAATGAGAATGTTCCAAAGAAAAAAAACAGCCTGCGGTTTGAAAACATAATGACACAATTTTCAATGTTGGGTGAATTATTATTGTATGATTTTGCTTTCTTCCTTGTTGTGAGTGTATGAATAATTAATACGATTACCTGTAAAATGTTTTGATAATACACATTTGTAATTAAACTGGAATCTCTTTTGGTCTTTTCCGTACCCTTTACACTAAGGAGTGTTTTAGAATATAGATAACGTTTTTAGAGATCAGTTTACTATAGTGTTAACCCTCAGCTGTCAAACATCCTCTTTCCTGAGTAGCAAATAATAAAAGCAGTTGAAAAAATTATAGGTATTCTTATTTTTTCAATTCAGTCAATTAATTATTGTAACACTGTAAAGGATTTGACATGTTATGTTTTAGATTCTACACTTAATGGTCTGAAGCTCCTCAGGACCTTGGTTTCACTTGTGTTTCAAATCAGACATTTGTCTTGGCCTCAGGGTGCTGCTCTTGACCAGTGGTTGTTCATTATTAGTGTGTATATACATACATAAATGGCAACATATAATTTCTTAGTTTTTATTAAACATTCATTATTATTATCAATGTTGAAAACAGTTGTGTAAAAATTTTTTTCAAAGTTCTTTGATGAATAGAAAGTTCAAAAGAACAGCATTTATCTGAAATCGAAAGCTTTTGTAACATTAAACATTACCGTTCAAAAGTTTGGGGTCAGTAAGAATTTTAATTTTATTTTTGGGGGAAATAAATAAAATAAATCAATACTTTTATTCATCAAGGATGAGTTAAACTGATCAAAAGTTACAGTAAAGACATTTATAATGTTAGAAAATATTCAATTTTAAATAAATGCTGTTCTTTTGAACTTTCTATTCATCAACTGTTTTCAACATTGATAATAATAATTAATGTTTCTTGAGCATCAAATCATCATATTAGAATGATTTCTGAAGGATCATGTGACACTGAAGACTGGAGTAATGATGCTGAAAATTCAGCTTTGATCACTGGAATAATTTACAGTTTAAAATATATTAAAATAGAAAACAGTCATTTTAAATTGTCATAATATTTCACAATATTACAGTTTGTTTTTTTTGTATCAAATAAATGCAGCCTTGGTGAGCAGAAGATAATTATTTTAAAAACATAAAAAATCTTACTGACCCCAAACTTTTGAACGGTAGTGTATATATATAATTAATTAATAAATAAATAAATAAATGCTACTGCTCAAAATTTGGGAGACATGTAACAGTAGACATGTAATGTTTTTGACAGTTACAATTGTGCTGCTTAATAATTTTGGTAAAACTGATTAAAAAAATTCTGGATTATTTGATGAATAGAAAGATGAATAGAACCTCATTTACTTGAAATAAAAATATTTTGTAACATTATAAATTTGCTGTCCCTTTTGATCAATATAATGTCTCCATGCTGATTAAATGTATTAATTTCTTTCAAATAAAACTTACTGTCTCCAAACATTTAAATAGTAGTGTGTGTATATATTTAGAGACACAATATTTTAAGACATTTTCAAGTAAAACATTTCATAAAAATAGAAGTTTGTTTGGTTTTAAATGGTAAAACAATAGATATGTTAAACCAAAAACAAAGAAGTATTTGCAAACTTTCCGGTAGTCAGACAATATACTGCAGTAAACATGATGGACTAAACACTTCTAGAAACCTGTATGAACTAGATCCATGCACTAAAATGCCCATGATACCAGTTAAAAGTTTACAAAATTGCTCAGAATAGTTGGTTGTGAGAAAAGTTTGTGCATAAAGTCTCACCCTGCTTTGATATATTATGACCTAATTCATACATATACATTCATACAGTTCTGAGTAATGCATAAGTGTTCAAATAATGTTTGTGGGCACTGTATGTTAGGGGCTGTTTACATGACACGGCTTTCAACTAAAAATGGAAAACATTTTATACGTTTTGGCCATTCATTTACATGACAACGGCTTTTTGGAGGCCTGAAAACGCAAACTTTTGAAAACAGGTTTTAAAGTGTAAGGGTATGTTTACATGACAACGATGGACTAAAAACAGGCAACAACGTTCTCAAAAGATCCCCGTTCACACGGATCTGCGAAAATGACTAAATGGGCTGTATTATTCATGCCTGGCCAGTAGTGGTCGATGTCACTTTGTCAAGAAACACTCTGTGAACACGTAATACGCATGTGTGAACATGTAATACGCATGTGCGTGATGTCACCGTTTTCACAAATTCATGTTTTTGTTGTTAACATGGAGAAGGTAAAGGCATCACTTTAAAAAGCGTGCATTTTCAGGCCCCCAAAACGCTGTTGCTGTGTAAATGAACGGCCAAAACGCATAAAAAGTTTTTCGTTTTCAGTTGAAAACGGTGTTGCTTAAACATACCCTTAGTTTTTGAAAACGATACCGCTATCGCTAAAGTTGCCTTGTTGACCAGTTTGGGTGAGTAACCAAACGCACAAGATAATACTTTCAATGCCCTGTAGATGGCGATAGTGATTTTCTTTTAACAGAAATAAACTGCTGCAGAAAAAGTTAGGTGCTATGCAAAATGTAACAAGTAGTACAAAGTCGTAATTCTGTGTTATAAAGTCAGAATAGCAATTGCGATTCTGACTTTTTTCCACGCAATTGCAAGTTTATATCTTCCTGTCTCGAGATATAAAGTACAATTGTGAGGAACAAAAGCTAGAATTTTTTCTAAGAATTGCAAGTTTATGTCTTGCAATTCTGACTTTATAACTTGCAATTGTGACTATATATCACGCAATTCTGACTTTTTATAGTCAGAATTGTGAGATGTAAACTCGCAATTGCGAAAAAAAAGTCAGAATTGTGAATTGTAAAAAAAAAAAACAAACAAAAAAAAACTGTGGTGAAAACAAGCTTCCATAGTTCAGCAATCAAGGCAATCAATCAAAATTATAGTTAAGCAATAAATATAGTCTCAAAATAGCCACTGCGTTTGACTGCAGCTCTGATCTCCAAAACAAAATCTGATGCTAATTTGCAACATTACAACATATTCGTTAGTTTGTTCTGAGATTAAAAAGCCGACATTACATTACACAATCATTGCCTGTGTCCTCTTTCACTGGAATTTGTTTTATACAATACTTGAGTTTTGAATTTACGTTTGCATTTGTTTAATTCAGTTTTTATTTGTCCCCCTTTTTCTGTCCCATTTGTTTCTTTTTCTTTCTGTTTTTCTTTTTATTTATTTATCTATTTTCACTCTCCTACCCTCCTTTCTGTATTCTCCTCGGCCCTCCGTCCTGTCCCGTCCCTCTATCGCCGTTGTTTGTCCATTTCCTCATATCCTGTAGCCACAAGGGTCTGGTTGCCAGGAGCAACCTCTACAGTCGCCATATCAACAGCCGAGACCTCGGGCAGTTATTGGTGGAAAGGCAGAACCCCTTGAAGCTTCCAGGTAATGAATGCACCATTTGAACCGCAATCAACCATTTACCATGGTGCAACGTGAAAAGTTACGATGGTCCGCAGGAAACCACATTAGTAAACCATTAGTAGCTCTCGTGTGTGCTTCCTCAGGGCTGAAAGCAGTGCTCTGTGAGAGAGTGTGTGACTCAGGGGCAAAGGCAGATGCAGTGGAACACAAACACACTTCAGAAAGGTCGGACTTTTCTCACATAACCTTTGTGAGAGTCAGTTTCTTCTGGTGCTGTTCTTTGTATTATTTACATGTGTAATTGGAAGCGATTACTGAAGAAAACACCAGGGATTCAGAATGAGGTAATGACTAGGCCTCCACAGAATCAACGCCTACAGAATTCCACAGAAAGAACTGCTGAATTTGTTTGTGTATATGTTTGTTAATGAGCTTTGCTCAGCCAAGCATCACTGTTATTACAGTTCAAACTTGGGGTGAAGATTTGAACAAACCCTTAACCCTGAGTATTCAAATTTGCTGCATTGTCTCATACTATCATGCTTGTTTATGGAATGTATGTATATATATATATATATATATATATATATATATATATATATATATATATATATATATATATATATAAATTTTTTTTTGCAGGACAAAAGTTCCTGAATTTCCACCGACCAACCCTTGCGAAAAAGAAGTGTGCTTAATTGTGCACTTGTAGTGTACTTCAAATCTTTAAAGTATATATATTTTTAAATCTGTACTTGCAGATAATATAATATAAATTAAATAAACGGCTCACGTTTCTACACACTTAAGTGCACTTTTAAAAGTGCTCTTTGTAATAATGTCAAATAAAACGTTTTAAAGTACATTGTAAATCATTGTTTTGATATTTTTTGTGCTTTAAAGAACACTCATTTTGATGTGTTGACTAACATACTAAAGCATATGTGAAGTACTTGATTATAATTTGAACTGTAGTGTGATATTCAATATTACATTTAGACAAGTTATTTTAAATGTACTAAATAACATCTTAATTACAAATCGAATTACAAATATACAGGACATACAAGTTTCAATAACATTTAAAGTATATTTTAGTTAACTACTGTATACATGCTTGTAAGTATATTCGGCAGGACAATTTAACCATTTTTCAAAGACATAATTATGAAATTTCATATCAAAATGTAAGTGGGTCAAAAAGCACCCTCAAGTGCATTTAATATAAACTTCAAACTATAATACATTTTAATGTATAAGTTAACTGTCAGAAAACAACACGTTTAGTTTCCACAAGTATCATTTCCATACAAGTACTATTTTCAGAAGTATGCTATCTACTTCTTTTTTACAAGGGAAAACATTGTTTTCATAAAGTTTCTCAAGCTATTTATAGCTATATATTTTTTCTATTTATCTTGTTTGTATGAAATGTCATATGTTTTTTGCTTTGTTTACCTTGGTGGATGAACAAAAAAGGGTGAAAATTTCTATTGAATTGCGTTGAAGAAGGGATCTAGATATTAGAATACAAACTAGGATTGTGGCAGTGAGTTTTGCGCAGGCAAATAACTCTCACATTTTCTTCAGAAAATGTAAAAATCTGGTATGTTCAATATTTTTGGTCAAATATGATTATGCTCTTACCTGCCACTAAGAGTCTAGTACTCTCAGATCAGTTTACCATGTGTATTGTATCTGAAGTATGGCATTTTACATATTTTCATTTATATTCAGTGCAGAAAATGTGGGGGGAAAGTGTGTTCTGTGTGGGCCTAGTTATGACTCAGTGACAGGAAATGGAGTATGTGCATGTTCCTTTTTTTATCATTTTATTTTCCGATACATTCATTTCTGATACAAATTTCACTTGCTTCTCCTCAGCCCTGACCTTGTATTTCATTGTCCTGAAATCATCTTCTCTGCTGCTGAATTTCCTTTTTCTTGCCCTCCAGCTTTTATTGATTTTCATCTTCTTTTCCAGACCGCATCTTCAAGGCCAGGTTGTCGCCCTTCCTACACTTGCTGCCCCCAAGAAAGATCATCTTCAGGAGCAGACCTCCATAGCACCCTTAGAACGCAATGGAGAGCGATGCAGCGACCTGAGGGCCAAAGTGTCACAGAACAGAGAAGAGGACCGGAGGAAAGGTGGAGCTGCCGCGATCTCGAGTGGCGGATGTTCTTGGACGGTTGGGGATGGCCGCTGTACGGCGCAGTGGGTCCGGCAGAAACAAGAGTATCGCAGCACGCGACCCTGGTGACAGGACGCCATTGAAGCAGGAATATTTTAAGAAATTAACCGTTGGACATTGCAAAGGAAGCTAGGATAGAAGTAAGAACAATAAAGGGGGGAAATTACTTCAATAATTTTTAATACACCACAAAAGTGAAAAAGACCTTTAATGAAAGTAACATCAGCAGCTATATGTAACTCCATTAGATTTGTGCTTGTAAGACTTTTTTTTTTACATTTTTAAATCAGTCCTATTTATAAAAACATCAGTGAATAATTTTATGGCTTGTGCTTTTTTTTAATCACAATTTTATAATCTGATCATTTATAATGTTTTTCAAAAACAGGTCTATGCAAAAGTACAGTTTCGTTTTCATGGAAAATTAAATGAAATTGTTGACATTTGTTCTGTTAGATTCATTTAGATCGCTGCTCTCAAACAACATAAATACTTTTACAGTAAAGCTGATGCTCATTCTTATACAATGATCTCATAATTACCTCAAACCATTCATTAATCATTTATATTTAGAAACAAACAGATTAAACCCTTGGAAACATTTGACCAAGGACATTAGTGCATGCAGCTCCTAATATCATGTCTAAAGTTATGATACATGTACCGTCTAAATGTCTCAGTCTGTAGACATCATCAACAAACACTAAAAAGGGGGTATATAAGTACATATTACAGAACCTCACATCTTTTCAATCTGAAGCGGACAACCCAGACACATATACCAGACATTTTTCACTATGCGTGTTCATCTGTAATATCCATTTAAAAAAAGTTCCCTCTTGGATGTTCAAGCGGACATTTTCATAACGTGATTTTGAATGTGTATTTGGTGTTTGTGCACAGTAATAAGAATACAGTGCTTTTCTGATAATTTCCTGATGCCATATAAATGTATGTGTGCTTACTGGAATGGTTTAAGTGCTGGCACCCATTCCTGCTTAAGCAGGTTCCACATTTTAAACCTGTCAACAGGTCACATTTCCCAACTTAAGTATGTGTGACGGTCACAAAATTCTACAGTTAACAACAACAAACCAAAAAAAGTTCACACTACTTGATTTTAGAAAAAAACTAAAATCATTAGGCCAAAATCAGTGGCAGACCTTTGATTTCAATTTCTAGTCACTTTTTCTTCAAATGAATGAATGTGTACAGCTTAAATGTCCAATCTGTAACCATAAAGTAAAAAAACACACACAAAAAACACTACACCACTATACTAATGCACATGGTTTAAAATATCATTTTAAACACAAACCGATAAAGAACTGGCCATCTGTAAAGGCTACAAATAAGTTTTTTTTTTCCATTTAAAGTACTTGTGTTCATATGGCTTATTTAGATTACTGCCTATTTTAATTTTGTCAGTGGGATCTTGACGTTTTGTTTAAATATGTATTTAATTATATTAGGAAACGGGAAAGTAAATTCTAGAAATAAGTCTGAATGAGAAATGAGTCAGAAAATGGTTTGACCCTGATGTCACCCATAATGAGTGCTTGGGCCTTTCACTGAACAGCCCATTCTTGCCAGACGTGTTTTCCCTTTGTTGCCTGTCAACACGCCATTATTTCATCCTTATCGGCCTGTAATGTTTTCAGTTTAGCAACTGAGAAAAGCCCAAATCAAACTTATAAAATATTAGCACCTCGATCCCCATTGCAATACCTTTTAGATGCATTCAAGTTCAAGACAATCGCATCATCCCTGCTCATCGGTTTCCCTTTTTATTTAACTAAAACCTTCTTCAGTAGTTACAATTAATTTTTTTCATCAAAAGTTCTCACAGAGACATGTTTGCTGTCTCCTGTCTTACAGTCCAGACATGATGTCTGTACAGTTTTAGGACGACCTCACTCTTATTGGACACTCCGCCAAATCTTGTTCTAGTATGAATCCCTCAGTAGTGTGAAGTAGATCTCCGACTGGAGGAAACGTGGGTAACAGTCCATTTCCAGGAGGCAGTAGATGCGCTTTTGGGCATGTGAGAGGGAAGTGTGAGAGGGGGCTTTGAGGAGCTCTATGGTCAGTTCTCTTGTCTTACTGTCCAGATTCACCTAAAAGTGGTGGAAAAAAATTCGGAATTCACAAATATTCACACAAAACAGCTAACAAAGAGTAGTTCAATCAAAAATTACATTCTGAAGGAAGTCCAAAAGTGTTCTATGCTTAAATAGGCACTAGGACTGTCAAGCTCCAAAAATGACAAAAAACTTTTTTTTATTTAATTTCGTTACATTTTTTAATTATACCATTTTTTTTTACTTTGGTTTTATAAAAGGCACTGGGACTGTCAAGCTCCAAAAATGACACAAAAATTCGTAATCACTTTTATTTTTAATTAAACACAAAAATTACTATCTTTCTTTAAGTCTTCAGATTTAATTTGAAGTCATCTATTTTTGCGAGGAAAGGACTGAAATTTCAAGGTGAAGTTTGAAATTTCTGCTGCATTCGTGGAATTTGCAAAAATAATGAAGTTTGGAAAATCAGTCCATGATAGTCAGTTTAATTCAAAATTGGCACGCATAAAACCTGACAAAACAAGATTTGAGAACTACTTTATTTTTAGAAGACTTGGAATATAATGTACGTGTCATTGTCATTTTGTAGTTCAGAGGCCCCAGTCCCCATTTATTTACATTGTATGAGAAAGAGCAGCTTGGGCATGTTGGGTGAAAAACTTGTTTACACAGTAAACAGACAGCTAAATTTAGATAAATCTACCTCTCTGGGAGCACCTGGCTGGATGTAAGTCTCAGAAATCATTTTTGCCCTCCTATGCAGGCTGAATTTGTTGGACGACTGCCTGTACTGCTCACAGGCCGAGTAGAACTGCAGGTTTTCATCACTGAACTCGGATCGCAGGAATGCTTCAAAGACTGTGACTCCCACTAAAGGATACGTGAGATGAGAGAAGGAAAAAGAACCTTTACGAACATTGGGGAAAAACAGCTATTTCTGTTTACAAATGGGAGGGGTAGAGGCTCAGATGACACGTTCACATGCATGTTCTGCCATACACCCACACACGTCATATACAGCAGCACTTGCAAAAAAAAAAAAAAAATCAGAGAAGGAAAAGCTTTGGACGTTGAAATCTTGAGGGTTTATCTCACACCACATACCTTCCTACCCTCTGATTTTCTCAAAACCCGTGAACTGCGGGGTTGCGACACTCTGAAGTGAGAAAATAGAAGTAGGACGGGGACAGGGCTCCGTAGTTACAACATACTGGTGTTCCAACATATCATCAACCAGTCCAGACACCAAAACAAATCCACCACACAATTCAAAAAAAGCTTTAAATGCTAAATGAAATGCTGTATAATCCACACTAGCATGACCCTATGCGCTGGCATGAATAAATATGGCACAAATTTTGAACTTAAAATGCTAAGAAGCTTTAAAAAGTCCAATTTTAGTAACTGATGAACTTATTTTCAGTAAATTACACTATAACACTACAATTTGTTATGATTGCAGAAATGGAATGCGATTTTTGTTTACTTCTCTTTCCATCATGTTGTAGAAACAGTCTAAAGGATGTTACTTATTTGGTGTCACAATTTTAAGAAATGTTGCTTTTTTGTAATGCGGGAAATAAATGGTCAATTTATTTTAACATATTAAAATATTATGGTTTTGGTAATTACAATAAGTTTATAATAATCTTACACAATAAATTGAATATGACTTTAACAGACTGTCAAAATTATGATACTGTATCATTTAAAGTGTTAATAACAGTTACATATCTAAAAGTTCCCTCTCTGAAGAATATGGGATTTATACTATTTATTAAGCACATACCTATTAAGTATGTGAGGAGATAATTAGTTTCCAAATTAGCTTGAATTCCTAACTCCATGTTATCCTTTGTCCAAACAGTCTTAACTGTAACTGCAAAATGTGCTACGTGTGTATCAGCGTATTATTACATTTTATGAGGTCTGTCACACTAATCAATTGCTTCCGGTTATGGGTGAGAACAGAAATAAAAAATGCCAACAAAGCAGGTAATACCAACAAAGATGCTGTTAATCATTAAGTCCTTTTAATTATAATAATAAAACCGATCACTGGAAACATGACGAGCCAAGGTGTCAAGACAAGCGTAAGAGTGTTTATTTTTAGTCCACAGTTTATACATCACAAGGTGCACTAAAAATGTAAGCTTAAAGTTTTTTTCAAGTTGTATTTTACTGCTTGGCCATGTCATTCTCACATTTGAGGTCAGCTATAATTATTAGTGGTGCTTTCTATGGCAAATATTATTATTGCCCCTAACCATAAACAGTAAGTACTAAACATCAACAGATCATGCTAAGAACATGAATCATACTTCGAATAATGTGGTTTGCTGAGAAGAGGAGTGCTACTACTTTTCTAAGAGATCTGACTAACAATGTTCACCTACACTTTCACTCAATGGACTTGAATCATATCAAGAGTCCTTGTGGCTGTTCTCATTTCTTTTTTTACAACCACTCGCAAAATCCTGCCATCATGCTGTAAACTTTTCATAGGCAAGCACCACTCACATCTCCTTCTGAAAATGTAAAAATCTAGGCGGTTTAATCAGTGAAATTGTACGTCAGAGCTCCCAACCTCTAGGGGAAAAGCCCATTATTCCGTTATCTCGTTTCTTCATCTCGTTTTATCGTTAGGGAATTCTCCGGAAACCCGTGCCTGAAGCTACACAGGAAAGTGGTTCCTCAATGTTAAGAGGAAGCAGTTTCAAGGGTGTTTCAATGATGTAATAGATGGGTTTCACTACAGAACCACAGAATTGTACTGAGCACACACCAAGCTAACCTACATTACCACTCAAAAGTTGCATTTATTTGACCAGAAATACAGTATAAAGGCCCCAATATACTCAAAGAAAAGTACTTTTTCGTTCTTCGCTTAGGGATATAGGATTCAAACTAGGTTACCAGCAATATACTGTTAGCGAACATCCCACACTGCTGAGAGGGACATTTAGATGAATATGTAAATATGTGCTGTGCACTTTCCTCTCAATAACAAAATGAACACAATAAAATTGAGAAAACAGCAAGCATTTTTAATAAAGCATAAGAAAAGCATCATTGTAGCAATGTGGATATGTTTGCACGAGTTCTGCAATTAAGCACTCTAGTAAAGTCACGTCACGTTTATTTATATAGCACTTTAAACAATAGATTGCTTAAATTCAAGCAGCTTTACCGTATTAAACATGAAAAGCAGTGTCAGTGTCTCGTTTTATCAGAAGTACAACTTAATTTTCACCTTAAAAAGGTGTTTACCAGCCGTAGCGTACTTTTCCAGAAAGTTCGCTTTGGCAAGCTGTTTCAAACTTTCCGAAGTTCATTTTGGCCTGATTTTGTTCGAAATGACGTCACATCAGTTCGTTCTTCAATTTCGCTTCAAGTATATCAGGGCCATTAGGGCCGGCTCACACAGATCGCGTTTTTGATGTTAAAAATGTAAGACGCAGATCAGTGGAACGAAAAAAAGCGCAAGGTCTAGAGATGTGTTTTTCAAAAGTTTAACTTAACTTGAGCTCAACGTTTTTAGAATGCAGTGTCATGCGCGCAAAGACGCAAGATGCGAGCGGTCAAACACGTCCGTTTTACATAGAAAAATAATGGAAAAGTAGTGCAGTGGAATGGAAATATACATTTTGTGTGAACGGCCTCTAACACGTGATGGCAAAGCGGCTTAGTCTTTTAGTGTAATTATTCCATGCTAACTTGGTGCTCAATAAACATTTCTTATTATTATCAATGTTGAAAACAGTTGCGCTGCTTAATATTTTTGTGGAAACCATGATTTTGTTTTTCAGGATTATATTCTTTAATGAATAGGTTCAAAAGAACAGCATTTATTTGGAACAGAAATCTTTTGTGACACTGTAAATGTCACTTTTGATGAATTTAATGCATCCTTGCTGAATAAAAGGTGTAATTTCTTTATATATATAAAAAAAATCTTACTAACCTAAAACTTTTAAACAGTAGTGTATATTAAAAAAACTACACTATATCAGACAGTAGGCTTTATGGTCCGCTCTGCACTTATTTTCATTAAAACAACGTTTCAAGCATGGGCGGGTAGTTGGCCACAAATATCTCGATTTCCAAGAACAGCATTCCAGGTCAAAGTTAGTAGAACGACAGCTTTCCTTTTCCATGTGACGCTATGATGTCTCGCAAGCGTCCTTTGACCAGCTGCCTGGCGAGTCAAGCATTTAAAAAAAAAATGACTGAGCGCTCACCTCTGCTGTCCAGCAAAGCATCAAGGGACTTGGCCCAATTTTCCATCTCCTTTCTGCTGAGTTGAGCTTTGGCGTGGCCCACCTGACTCCACTGCCTGAGGAAAGGCTTTCGAGAGCGCCTCTCTTTAGCACTGAGAGAAACAAGAGGGTTAGAGGATATGTGACAAAGATCCAGCAACAACAACAAAAAAGTGTGGAATCAGTAACAGTGGGCCAAAATAAAGGGCTGGGGAGGGGTTGTTTTGCAAGTGGCGGACAGAGAATAGGCCAAAAGCAAAGCAGAATGTGGAGAAAATCCACATGAGATTGAGGAAATATGTGCCTTGATTGTTTGCTGAGATGACTGATTTTACCTGGTTATGTTCTCTCTGTGCTCTGCACTTGTCAAATTTGAATGCGAGGAGTGCGGTGAACCCTTGTGTGAAAAAATAAGAGGTCACTGATATGCATAACATTGCCATGAAGATAACTGACTTGATTTGAGACTTTAAGGAAGTGTAATTTACACAAGTGTTCCATGACTTAAATGTCATGAAGGCGTTACGTCACGGAAAACATTCTGACAATGCGATATTTATCAGATGGCAAAATATTGTAGATATTGTTCCAGTGTCTGTCTGTTGTGATTTCTTGCCACACTATTGTAGATAAAAAAAAAACAATAAAAAAAAAACATTTTGCATCAATAGTGTGATTGCCTTATAGAGCACTAGAACATTCAGTTCCCCTTTCAGAGTTTGCTTCTTCTTTCACTGTTTGGACAAAGCAACATTATATCTCTAGGGGTGGCACTGATTCAAACTGAACTTAACTAATTATGTAATACCAAAAGCACTCCTGACTTTTCACTTCATCACACTTGGCTTGTAAATTCTGAATAAACCGTATTGTATGCTGGAGCTGAAGCCCTGCTGCTCCTAATGTATGCGAAATACATGTATGTAATGTACAAAACATAAACAAGGCTCAACAATAAAGATGGCTCGATGGCCCAGTCCCAGGCTAGTTGAATGAACTGTCTTTTGCCATATAGGCCCAGTGCTTACATTGTTATATGATCTTCTATTTATTTATTTTCTGTGATGTTTTAAATTAATACTTTTAGTAATCAAAGATGCATTACATTGACAGTAAATGAATTTATGTTACAAAAGATATACATTTCAAATAAATGCTGTTTTTAAAAAAAACTTTCTATTCATAAAAGTATAAAAGTAAAGAAAAAAAAGTATCACAGTTGCCATACAATCAATTAAGCAGCACAACTGTTTTCAGCATTGATGATAATAATAAAAAATGGTTATTAATATTAGAATATTAGAATGATTTCTGAAGGATCCTGTGACACTGAAGACTGGATTAATGATGCTGAAAATTCAATTTTGCTATCACAGGAATAAATTACATATTTTTTTATTAATATAATAATAAATTAATAATAATTTTTATTTGTAAAATATGTTTTTATTTTATATACATGTTGACTGAATCAGAACAAAAATAATATAGAACAAAAGTCCTCCTGATAAAATCAATTTGTCAATATGTCAGCTGAAAGTAATCACATTAAAGATTTTTATTTGAACAACTTCATTAACTAAACTAAATAAAGTCTCCAAACTTACCTGTCCAAACAAACTTTTAAGGTGTATTTTAGCAGCAGCCAGTTTGGCCCGAGCTTGCTGTCGGTGATAATGAGGAGGTTTTGGGGAGTTGGACATATGGTTAGATTTCAGTGAGGATGACGAAGAGTGCATGGCATCACACTTTCCCATACTCTCAAAGCTGCCTTTGGCATTGGCAGCGAGCTGGCTGTCACTGTAAGCTTTAAAGCTCTCATTCAGGTTCGTAACTTTCAGTAAACCAGATTCCTTCTCCAAGCCGACCAGGTTTTCCACACTAATGCTGTGATCTCTGTTAAGCTCCCCCTTTCCATCACTTCCCGACATTGCATCTGGGGTGCAAGGATAGGATGCTGAGGCCCCAACCGTATCATCATCCGAGGAGCCCGGGGTCCCATCTCTATCTACCTGTCCCCAGGGCAAGTAGTCCAGCTCCAACAATGCACCCACTGAACTGGACTTACGCATCATTATGCTGGATTTTAAAAGAAAGAATGAAAGGAAGATGGAGAGAATGCCAGAGGCCTAAAGATAGAACAACAGAATGGACAAAAAAAATTAAAAATTTATGAATAAATCTATTCAGCGTATTGCTATCTATCCGTCTCTATGAGAACTCTACAAACATCTACTAAGCTCATAGACAGAATGACGGAATGATAGATAGATATATAGATAGAATAGACATACATACAGACAGACAGACAGACAGACAGATAGGTGGACAGATAGATAATAAAAATGTAATACATTAAATACTGTGATACTAGGTTATACTGTGCAGTACTAAAATAATACAGCATACAGCAATGTGTATTATAATTTAATTGCTTTCTCACTGTAAAAAAAATATTACAAGTATAATATAGTGTAAAATCTCGTAAAACATTCGCAAAGTTTTGCACCAGAGTAGCAGTGTTTGTTGTTAAAAACTGCTTAGTCTGTTAATATCACCAAATATATATATATATAATAGATATAAAATATAACCAAAGTTATGTTTTACACTTGTAACAAACGAGTCAACTCACGACAAGACTCGAGACGCCTCATGACTGGCGTTACATGAAAGACGCGACACGACAAATCAGAAAGCTCCCATTACAATCAACAAATGTCTTTACAGTGCAAGCGCGCGAAATCGTTTATTTTAATAGGAGAGCTTCAGTTTGCCGCGTCGCGTCTTTTGCGGTGCGTGTAAACAAACAAAGCGTGACATCTGAGCACTTGACGGTTCACATATGTCATAAAAACATACCTTACGATAAATCCGTTTCTCGTCTTTTCATGACAAGTCCATGTACAGGTCTTTTTATATCCAAAAGATTCGGTTCGTCTTTCAACTGGAGTCCGTATAGACAGAAACACACACAAATGGATCCGAAGCGAGACAGCTTTCTTCGTGAAGCCGTCAAAATCTCGTCTTGCTTGTCCTCCTTTTCATATTACTCCTGAATGACAAAAGCAACGCCTATTTTCTTTTTGTCACACCCATAGTTCAGTCTGGACTTGCCCTCCCTACATACTTGAAAAGTCTAGTAGCATAATGACACAAGCGTGTATTCTTATGGGTTCAACATGGTAACGTAACTATAGTTGACGTCAAAATACCACAGTTGCTACAGATATTACTACAACAACGCGCTGTAGTAAGCCGCCACATGTCATTGAGATTTAACACATTTACATGTGAGTTGTGTAAGCTTCTAGTACTGTTTGAAGAAGATAACATATAAGAAAAAATCGTATTGTTTTACATTAGTAACTACAATTGTAGTAATTATTATTGGGCGTAAACCAGGGTAACCATGGTACAATTTTACCAAGGCATACACATACAGAACAGCTGGTTGACAGTAAATGGCGCCTCTTCCTGAACAATAAAAATAAAATTTTTGTTTTTGTAAATTGTATTACTATACTATCATATTTTATTATATTAATTTCTGAAGGTTCCGTGTTCGTGATAAATTCTAAGAGGTGTTTAAAAATGCCACGATTGTACTCGAAGAGCGCTCTCTACAGGTCATGCATATTATTATTTCCTGATAGGACAAAAATAATGAAAACTTTCCCCGTTTTGATGGGATGAGCTATTATTATTTATCATTTTAGTTTTTTAATTATTTATTTTTTAAACAACATGATATATATAATTAGAATAAATACATTAATCATTCGTTTTAAGAGAGCGGAGAGACTTTTCATGAGGGACTTTTATTTTAGTACGTTGAGTTTTCTGCATGTCTACGAATCTACGTTTGCCCAGCAGATGGAGTGGTTACACAACACAATGTTTTAGAAATCAAGATACCAAGTATCAAGGTAATTTTAATCAGGAATTTTTTGATAATTGTGAGAGAAAAATACCTCAAATCTAATTCCATTTTTATAAAATATTATGTTCGAATTTTGTTGGATATAAACACAAAATGCTCTAAAAATGCTTGGTTCCATCTTTTGGGTCAATTTACTATCTTAAAATAGTTAATTAATTTTGGCTTTTTATGTAAAGATAAAAAACTGAGCTTCTATTTGCAATTAAAGCGACCATAAAAATAAATAAAAATAAATGTTAAAGCAAGCAGTCTACTTCAGAATGACTGTGATGTGTAAATGAACATGACGATCATACACATTCACATTACAGTCATTGCAAAAACTATACACTCATCACTGGTTCAGTATGGCTGGTCCTTTCTGCACGGAACCTGTGCCTTTCTGTCTTTACTAGGGGTGCTGTGTCTTTGCATGTCTCTCCACATGGGGTCCCTCAGTTCCAGGACCAGATAAAACAATAGACAGTTATAGTTCCCATTGGCTCTGGAGATCTTTTATGTGCAGCAAGCCTTCTCCCATCAATTCATTGTGTTTCAGCCTCGAAATACATCACAAAATCTCTGAAGAACTTTGCATCATCGTTCAAGAAGAAATGTTGCGTGACTGAGCTGTCATTGAGCTAAACATATGATCTTGAATACTAATGCTAATGTCACCAGTACTACTCTAAAAAATTATAATAATCATAGTTTGTAATAATGTCTGGTTATACAGATATTTTTTCTCAGTATTGCAACACGTTCTAATGAGGCTGGCGTTGTGGACCTTGCAAAACCATAACCCATAGTTTATTTTATTTTACTTTACATTATTTATTTTTTACTTACTATAATACTGGAAGATATATTTATTATGTATTTATATTTTTATATTATATATTTTTATTTAATCTCTTATTATTTTAATAAAATATATTATTTGAATTATTATTATTATTATTATTATTTACACAGTTTTTCTCTGAACTTTTCTATGGACCACTAGTGCTCCCTTGTGAACTCCTGGGTCAGTTTGAAAAACTCTGGTTCATGTTACTTGTTTAAAACTAGATTAAAGTTGCATCTCTTCAGCCAGGCATTCATATAATCCTATAGTTCAAACTACAATCCGGCCTCTAGCTCATAAATGCCAGAGGAGAACTGGCCCCCGACTGAGCCTGGGTTCTCCCAAGGTTTTTTTTCTCCATTAGGTCACCTGATGGAGTTTTAGGACACCATTAGGTCACTTGATGGAGTTTTTCGGGTTCCTTGCCACTGTTGCCTTTGGCTTGCTCAGTTGGGGATATTTTGGGGATATTTAATTTAATTTTATCAATCAATAAATTCCTCTTGAAAAAAAAACAAAAAACTTTGTTGTATTATTTTAATTTAATACTGTGAAGCTGCTTTGATACAATCTGTATTGTGAAAAGCGCTATACAAATAAACTTGACTTGACTTGACTTGACTTGTCTAATTTATTTTGTTATAAACCAAAATGTTTGAACTATTTTATGGTACTTTTATAGGGATTACATTTTTACTGTATGGGAGAACTGCTGATTAAAGTTGACCTGTAGTCATCTTTGATCACCAAAATGACATATTTAAACGTTAGTTCCTTGAAAAAAATGTCTTCATGCCATAAAATAGCTTGAATGTAACCTAGCTTCATTTAGTAGACACGGTTCTATGAATATGCAAATTAGTCCGCCTCCAGTTGTTGGCGATCACACCTTGACCTGATTGGTTACAAGGTAGTCTGTGAGGTGCTTGCCTGTAGAGGTAGGGTGCAGAGGCTTTGCTGGACAGTCCCTCTGCAGGGCATATACTGCACTCGGCATCACAGGCGAAAGGAGGAGAAGAGCCATCTGTAACAGCACAGAGGCAGCGGAGAAAGCCTCTAGGTGGCTCTGGATTAAGAGAGCGGAACCGTGGTTGAGCTGCCAGGGCACAAGCTGAGGCTTGATCAACCTCAGCTGGGTCGCCTGAGTGAGGGTGTCTGATGTTCGAGAGACCCGAAACACCCGATGACCTCACTGATGATGTGGCCCTGGTCCGCATCAGAAGATGTATCAGTACAACTGTTAGACTGGAAAGACCAGTGACGACCAGGAGCAGGCTGGTTGACAACCAGGAACAGGCTGGTGACAGCTGGAGAGACAGACGACAGCCCGGAAAGACGGCAACCGGGGCGGCGCGGGTCAGCAACCCTAACCGCACCTCCTGTGAAGGAGGACCCAAAGAAGCTACGGAACAAACATATGAGATATACCCCCAGGGGAGCCCGAGAGGGCACCCCAGCCGGACAAACACAAGTTTAACGAACAACAGCAATGGACAAACTTTGACGAGAAGAGAGTGTTTTTGTGGAAAGATTTGCAAAAATGAGAGAGGCCTAAAGATCCATCAAACAAAGATGAAATGTAAGGAGAGACTACAACCATCACAATGCTCAGGACTAGTGCCTGGTGAGACAGAGGAGGAGCAGGGCCCGGAAGCACCCCACAGAGCCCAGAGCCTCCAAGTGGTGCCGTCAGTCCCTCCAAGCAGGCCATCGGAGAAGAGAAGGATCAAGTGGCCTCAAGCCTCTAAAACATCAGAGTGGCAGAAGTTCGACGAGGATGTGGATGCAGTACTAGAAACAACGGCCAAAGGGGATGTGGAGAGGAGACTGCAGGCTATGACAACTATCATAGTGAGTATGGCTGCGGAAAGGTTTGGAGTTGAGGAAGAAAGAGGGGCTAGGCAGCCCTATAGCATGAACCAGCGGGCGGTTAAAATCCACAACATCAGGACAGAGCTGAAAGCCTTGACCAAACAGTACAAGGTGGCAAGACAAGAGGAGCGGGCGCCATTGGCAGAGCTTCGTACTGTGCTCAGGAAGAGACTCCTTACCCTGCGCAGGGCGGAATACCACAGGAGGCGGCGCAGAGAAAGAGCTCAGAGACGCACTGCCTTCATCAGCAACCCATTCGGGTTCACCAAACAGCTCCTCGGACAGAGACGCAGCGGACGCTTAGCCTGTGCAAAGGAGGATGTCGAGCAACACCTTCAAAACACTTTCAGAGACCCCACCAGAGACCAAGACCTAGGACAGTGTGATACCGTGTTAAGACCACCAGAGCCAACGGTGGCATTCGACCAGAGGGAACCTCTCCTGAAAGAAGTTCAAGATGTGGTAAAGAGGGCAAGAACCGGGTCAGCACCAGGACCAAGTGGAACCACTTACAAGGTATACAAGCACTGTCCCAAGTTGCTACACCGGCTTTGGAGGATCCTAAAGGTCATCTGGAGAAGAGGGAAAGCAGCGCAGCAGTGGCGGTTTGCTGAGGGTGTGTGGATCCCTAAAGAGGAGGACGCCAAAGAAATCAGCCAGTTCAGAATCATCTCACTACTCAGTGTTGAGGGGAAGATCTTCTTCAGCATTGTGGCTAGGAGGCTGGCTGACTTCTTCCTTAAGAACGGGTACATCGACACCTCAGTGCAGAAAGGCGGCATTTCTGGTGTACCGGGGTGTTTAGAACACACAGGCGTGGTCACGCAGCTCCTTAGAGAAGCAAAGGAGAACAAGGGAGATCTGGTGGTCCTATGGTTAGATCTGGCCAATGCCTATGGCTCTATGCCCCATACGTTGGTGTGGGAAACACTGGAGAGGCACCATATTCCAGCTACAGTCAGAGACCTCATTCTGGATTATTACAGCGAGTTCAGTCTGAGAGTCTCAGCAGGGTCAGTAACATCGGAGTGGCACAGACTGGAGGTTGGAATTATCACAGGCTGCACCATCTTCGTGATCCTGTTCGCACTAGCAATGAACATGTTGGTAAAATCTGCTGAACCAGAGTGTAGAGACCCCAAGTCCAGGTCCGGGATCCGCCAACCACCAATCCGTGCGTTCATGGACGACCTGACAGTAACCACCGAGTCAGTGCCTGGAGCCAGATGGATCTTGAGAGGCCTAGAGAGGCTGTTGGGATGGGCCAGGATGTCTTTTAAGCCAGCAAAGTCAAGATCCTTGGTCCTGAAGAAGGGCAGAGTGGTCGACAAGTTCCGGTTTTCGATCTCAGGAACACCGATGCCTACCATCTCCGAGAAGCCTGTGAAAAGCCTGGGGAGGTACTTTGACAGCAGCCTCAGGGACACAACTTCAATAAAGAACACCTGTGAGGAGTTGGAGAAATGGCTGAAGAGCGTCGACAAAACAGGCCTACCCGGCAAATTCAAGGCGTGGATCTACCAGCACGGGATTCTGCCGAGGATACTGTGGCCACTGCTTCTCTATGAATTCCCGATCTCCACCATTACAGACCTGGAGAGGAGAGTCAGCCGCTATCTGAGGAGATGGTTGGGTCTACCGCGGAGCTTAAGCAACATCGCACTCTATGGTAACAGCTGCAAACTGACACTACCTCTGAAATCTATCGAGGAGGAGTTTAAGGTTTTGCGTGCAAGAGAGGTGCTGCAGTTCCGGGAATCAACAGACCCAAAAGTCTCTGGGGCAGGGGTGGTAGTCAAGACTGGCAGGAAGTGGAGAGCAGAGGTGGCAGTGGAGCAGGCAGAGTCCCGTTTGCGCCATGGAGTCCTTAGGAACTGTGAAGTCCTGGGAACTGTGGCCAGAGGAAGGGCGGCGGCAGCAACTGGTTCAGAAGGAAGTCAGAGCAGCTGTGGAGGAGGAGAGGACCAGCAGAGCAGTGGGGATGAGACAGCAAGGCACATGGACTAGATGGGAGCAAGTTATGGAGAGGAAGATCTCGTGGACTGACCTGTGGAGGGCAGAACCACACCGCATCAAGTTCCTGTTCCAGGCAGCCTATGATGTTCTTCCCAGCCCATCCAATCTGCACTGCTGGGGCTTGACCGAATCACCAGCATGCCCCCCCTGCCAGAAGAACAAGGGGACCCTTGAGCACGTATTGAGTTGTTGCCCAAAAGCTCTGGGGGAAGGCCGATACCGCTGGCGTCATGATCAATGGAGGAGGCCTTTGAGCGGAAAAAGGGGAAATATCAGGACTTAGTCAGCGACTGCCACGAACAAGGCTGGAAGGCAAGGTGCTTGCCTGTAGAGGTAGGGTGCAGAGGCTTTGCTGGACAGTCCCTCTGCAAGGCATATACTGCACTCGGCATCACAGGCGAAAGGAGGAGAAGAGCCATCTGTAACAGCACAGAGGCAGCGGAGAAAGCCTCTAGGTGGCTCTGGATTAAGAGAGCGGAACCGTGGTTGAGCTGCCAGGGCACAAGCTGAGGCTTGATCAACCTCAGCTGGGTTGCCTGAGTGAGGGTGTCTGATGTTCGAGAGACCCGAAACACCCGATGACCTCAGGATACATCACTAATGATGTGCCCTGGTCCGCATCAGAAGATGTATCAGTACAACTGTGACGTCGGACACACCAGCGAATTCAAACCGCCTTATTGAGAGTCTTTGGTTCAGTTTTAAGAAGAAAAAACTCAGCAATGGTGTTGACTTATGACTTTGCACATGGTTTGTTTCAAAGCATATTTAAAACACCACGTGGACATAAACAACATAAAAAAACTTGATTTTCACACAGAGGGTCTTTAAATGTTTATAGGCCTTCACAGCAGCGCCATCTTTGATTTTTTAATGGGAAGAAAAGCGAGCCTGTGAGGGATATGCATCTCTTCAGTGGGTTGTTCTATTATTAGAGGTGTTTTTGGATTATTCTGTTGACTAAACACTGCAAAAATACCTTTCCAAGAAACTTAAGTAGACATAAAACTCCAGACAACATGAGCTGTGGAAAATGATAAGTGATCTAAGATCTTTATAGCTTTTTCCAGCGGATGGCATTGCAAACAAGTCTATCCCTCACATCCTCGCTTTACCTGTCATGGCGATGGTCGGAATAAGGTCTAGTTGGGCTGTTTCTTATATAGTCTACAATGTACTGTTATAGTTAACTAGCATCAGAAACCAGTAACAATTATAGTAATTATAGTTTCTACTGTTATAGTCTAGTAACTTTCCTGAGAGACATTGAGCTATTGATTACTTGTGGGTGAAGAAATAGATGCAAGTAAAGTGGTTTCAGTTAGAATGAATGATGGTTTGTGTGATGATCTAGAGATATAAAAGCCAATCTGTTTCATCATTGACTGGTCCATAATACTAAGAGATTGATTTTAAAAATGATTGATATCCCTTTGTGAAGTTCAGAACGTCAAGTGTGTTTGATGAGGGGAGAAGTGAAGCATGTCTGTCATTAAGCAAAGTATATCAGTTACAGGCTTCTCTCAACTGCTTGAGAGAGGTCGGCATGAAACGATAGTCTTTTCTTCCCTATTGTAATGTATATCCAAGTGAAACATCACTTTGGAACTAGTAGCAATGACAGCTTGGGGGTCTTCAATTAAATAATGAGTGTATTAGTAGATAAGAATAGAGTATTATGAGAGAGAGAGAGAGAGAGAGAGAGAGAGAGAGAGAGAGAGAGAGAGAGAGAGAGAGAGAGAGAGAGAGCGCTGCTAGATGCAAATATTACTGTCTCAAAACATGGAGCCAGATGCTACCAGGGCTACAAAGTTGCTAAAGCATTGTGGGACCACACATATCAGCCTGCTAGATGCTAAGCAGAGGGAAGAAGCGAAGAAGAAGCGAGGGAGCTTCTGTGACATCCAGTGCAAGATCATTTGGAGAGGGCCATGGCCCAGTGCAAGATCATTTGGAGAGGGCCATGGCAGGAGCAGCTTTCACAGGAACTTCTGGGAGGAATTCTGACCATGACATGCAGCTCTGCCATACAGTGAAATTTTGTACTGTTCCTAGGCAAGTAATATCACCAGATGCTAATATTACTGCCACAAGCCAAGGGTCGCCAGCCAAGACATGGAGGGATGGCCGCTTGTGTCGGGCCACCAGATGCTAAGCTGACTCAAGGAACTTTAGAAAATTAATTTGCACTATTTACATATTCCTCTTCATGTCTTCTTTAGTGACCAAAAAAAAAAAAAAAATCCATTACAATAAGAAACATTTTTTAAATCTTTAAAATGAATAGTGAATATATGCTCAAAATCATTTGTAGCTGATCTTAGGCTCAGTACCTTAAACCATTCATATAGAAGGATTTTCCTCAAATCAATCCGTTGTCTTGGGTTTTTCCGCAGGAGGGATCGAATCAGGTGGCAGCATTCTGTGCAGAACAATGGAAAAGAGATTATTACCTTGGACAGACTTTACACCTGCTGTCTTTGTATTAAGCTATAAGATTTGACTATTCTATACCGCACAGTCAAAAAAATCTGGAAGAATTCCTTTTTTATCCACGTTATCCATTTAAAAAAAAAAGCCACTTGGCTCGGATATTCTCTCATTTCTTTGTATAAATTAAATTACAATTGATCATCTTTTTTTGTGATGACTGCCATCTTACCGTTTGACCAGCCAGGCTCAGACCAGAAGTCATCATAAATCATCTCCAGGTCTTTGGGTTCTGGAAAGTGTCCACACACCAACAGGCACTCCCAGAGACCACACAGTAGCTGGTTTACCGTGGTACTTGCCCTCTGTGTAGAACTCAGGTGGGCAGTACTCATCTGTGCCTAGAAAGAGATTTGTCTGATGTCTGAAATCCCATAGCATGTTTTCTCAGTAAAAATATCTAGTATTATTTAATTAAAAAAAATGCTGCCTCAAAAGTGAGATATCATACCAATTTAACTTGTCACTAAAATGTAAGTCCCAAACTACAGGTTTAATTCATAATAGTCAAGTCACCTTTATTTATATAGCGCTTTTTATAATATAGATTGTATCAAAGCAGCTTCACAGTGATAACATGAAAATAAAACAACAGTTTGTTTCTAGAAGAAAATTGCGTCATCGTCCATGCATCGTGAGGCAGATCAATAATATTGTTGAATATTAAATGTCCCCAACTAAGCAAGCCAAAAACCAAGGCAACAGTGGCAAGGAACCAAAACTCCATCAGGTGACAGAATGGAGAAAAAAACCTTGGGAGAACCCAGGCTCAGTCGGGGGGCCAGTTCTCCTCTGGCCAACGAGCGAACAGTGTATGATTATGATCCAGGCAGCATTACAGGTCAGAAGTCAGATTGGATCAGAACATTCAGAATATTTATCCAGTTCCATCTGATTGGAAGTCGGAGTCATCATGCTGTGGCAGAGTGGAAAACTCCATATGCCGCATAAAACGTTACTTTCACTTTGTCAATTCCATAACGTAACGGGAGGCGTGCATCAATTAATGAGAGAAGCAAATATAAGGGCGAGGCTCACACACCTGGGGAGAGACGTCACAAGTGTATGTAGTTCTCGTGAGAGGGTTGTCAGAGAGGAGTAAAAAAAAGGTTTGAGTTGCCGTGTGCAGTGGGGCTCATGTTCCTGTCGCTTGATGCTTCCAGACATACTGTCTTCATTGAGTCCGTGAACTGGCGCAACGCACCTTCACGTACCTTCTCCATTCAGCTGTCCGAATAGGAAAGCGCGGTCGGATAAAGGATAATCTCAGAGTCCACGGCGGTCCCCAGGCACTCTTCAGAGACCTTGCGATCTGCCACATTTGGGCTGTTAGATGTGACGTATCTGCATGGGTTTGCAGCTTGTATATTTCCATGTATGTGTGAAAAAAAGTACCAAAAAGAAGTAGTGGGGTATAATATTGTTGTTTTTGTTTATTATTGTGTTTTCTCTCCATCTGAACAGATACATATTTGGATTTGATGTTTTTTTCCCTTCTTTTCATTTAATTGCTCATTAACTTTTGACACTGGAAATTGTATTGTTTAAATGTTTTATTTTTATTTTTTGTGCCCATTAAAGAATTGATGGGAAGAAAACCCCAGACAGATCCGGCTGACTTCATTAAACAGGGGAGGGACTGGTTGACACTTCAGGACTGCGTTGTCATCGTGTCCAGGTGCAGGTCCTTCATCAGATCTGGATACAGCCTGGATCCGGCGGACTGTGGTAAACCTCGGATAAACAGAGAGACTAATATCAGCGTAGACGGCATCCTTCTCATGATGTCACAAGTACATCAGGATTTATGGGGAGTGTTCCCGGTTCCGGCTGACCTAAACTATGCAGCCTAACACTGAATTATAGAAGTCTATAATGTGTTATGTGTATGCTAGGCCAAAGAGATGTGTTTTTAGTCTAGCTTTGAACTGACAGAGTGTGTCTGCTTCCCGGACAATGTTAGGAAGACTTTTCCAAAGTTTTGGTGCTAAATAGGAAAAGGATCTACCGCCAGCAGTTGATTTTGATATTCTAGGTATTATCAACTGGCCGGAATTTTGAGATCGCAATAAATGTGAAGGACTATAATGCGTTAAGAGCTTGCTCAAGTACTGGGGAGCTAAACCATTTAGTGCTTTGTAAGTAATCAGCAATATTTAAAAATGTATACAATGTTTAATAGACCCCTTCACGGTTGACGTCACAGGAAAATTCGAAGTGCGTAGTGTGCATGTCGGGTTCATACAGCAATGTTAAGAGTAGCATTCGACTATTACTGTTTTTCACTGGACTGACCTCTGTAATCTTCGAATGGCTCCTAAAAAAAGGAGCCCTTCCTCTATAGGACCAATTGTTGATGGTCTTGATGAAATTAAGGATGGGCCTCAGTAACACTGACCTGGCATAGATTTCATGTAACAACAAGCACCGTATCAAATATTTATCGGAGCTGGATCTCTGTTATGTCTGTCGTCCTCAAGCCATTAATTAAATGACCAAATAAGGGAGCTATACTTAAAAATATGCCCAAAACACTCAAACATCACTTCAAAAAATGCCGCTACATTATAGACTGCACAGAAATTTTTATAGCTCGACCTAGCAATTTGATGCAAGGGCCCAAACCTGGTCTAATTACAAACACAATAATACGTACAAATATTTGATTGCTATCACACCTGCTGGGGCAATTTCATTTTTGTCTTCAGGGTGGGGTGGGCGGGTTTCTGATAAACCGATCACCAAAGAGTCAGGTTTTCTGGAACTGTTGGAGCCTATGGACGAGGTTTTAGCTGATACGGGATGAGCTTGCAGCTTGCAGTGCCATTCTTCGTATTCCTCATTTTACTAAAGGCAAAAAGCAACTGTCTGCACTGTAAGTAGACACATCCAGACAACTGTCTCGGGCTAGGATTCATGTTGAACGAGTCATTGGTCGGTGGAAAAACTTCAAGATTTTACTAACTGTTATTCCTGTGTCTCAGGTTGATATGCTAGAATAGATGATGTAGTGATTGTGTGCGCTGCTCTAACAAACCTCTGTAAAAGTGTGGTTCCCAAATAAGTCATTAATTTGAAATATTTAATGATTAATGCTATTTTACAATTTATACTTTTTTGTATTTTGTCAAAATATGTAACATTGTTTCTGGACATGCTCCAATAAAGAAAATCATATATTACATATAATAATTTACTGTCACTTGTTTATTTAAGCTACTGGATAATGACATGGAATTGTACATGTCTTAAATTGATGTGCATCTGCATACAAACAAGTAACAATAACAAGTGCATCTGTATACAAACAAGTAACAATTACAAGTGCATCTGCATACAAAGATTCAAGATTCAAGATTTTTATTTGTCACATACACAGTTATATACACAATATACCAGTAGTGAAATGTAAATAGGGTGAACTCCAAGATAGTGCAATGTTATAAAACACTAAAAATAATTAACAATTAAGCAATATAAGATAAAATTCTAATAATAAAAATTAAAAATTAAATTAAAAATTAAAAATGATTAAATAAAAATCTGTAAGCTAACTGAGAATATTTACAGAAATGTACAGACAATAGTAACGAGGTAGTTACATAGCAGCAGTGTAAAGTGCAAGGATGCAGATTTGTAGCTGCATTACAATAAAGAGCAGTCAGTGCTGAGTGCAGGTATTAATGTCCTGAGTGCAGGTATGATGTCCAGAGTGCAGGTATGATGTCCAGAGTGCAGATAATGCTAGGAGGCCGAGTTTAGGAGCCTGATGGCCTGAGGGAAGAAGCTTCTCCTAAGTCTCTCTGTTTTAGACCTCACGCTGCGGTAGCGCTTACCTGATGGCAGCAAGTTGAAGAGACCGTTATGTGGGTGGTTGAAGTCCTTAATAATTTTGTTGGCTCTGCTCTTGCAGCGCTTGGGGTAAATGTCTTGCAGGGGGGGAAGAGAAGACCCAGAGATGCGCTCAGCTAAGCGCACAACTCTCTGAAGTGATTTGCAGTCGTGACTTGAGCTATTCCCATACCACACTGTGATACACTGAATTAAAACACTTTCTATAGCCCCTGAATAGAAGGTTTTTAGGATCGTTGGTGATACCCTGAATTTTCTCAGCTGTCGCAGATGGTATAGTCTTTGCCTGGCTTTCTTCACCTGTGTGGAGTGGCGGACTGGCACCAAAAAGAGGCCCTGGCAATTTTAGCAGAGAGGCCACGCTTTTCCCACTTTCAGCCAATAAAGCCTTACGCTTCTTCTCTCTCTTTTTTTCTGCTCCACCCTTTTCTACTCGCCGTTTTCTCATTCCTCGATCCATTTTCTTTCACTCCGTGTTGTTGATATGCTCTCATTACCCATCATTCACTTGTCATTATCTATCATCTCATCAGGTCAATGATCGCGAGAAATTCCACTGACTAAAAACATTCAAAATACCTTATAAATAGAGAGATTACATACATTTAGGCTATTTGTCCTTCACAGGAAAAATATAGATAAAAAGTCATTATTATTATTTAGTTCATAGGGCTATTATTTTTCAGAGATAGGCCGTGGTGTTTGTTTGTTTGCTTTTTTCCTTGTTTTTTTTGTGGCCGCCTGCAGCTCCGCTTAATTTATTATTATTTTATTCATATTTACATTTACATTTATGCATTTGGCAGACGCTTTGCAGACACTCCGCTTTATTTATTTATTTAGCCTTTTTATATGGTTGTGATGAGCGCCGAGCGAGCCGCTGGCTGTGCTGCCGGTTGCGGGCGGCCAATCCGCCAAAAGGCGGCCGCATCTCCGCTTTATTTATTTATTTAGCCTTTTTATATGGTTGTGCGCCACAAGTTGTGATGAGCGGCGAGCGAGCCGCTGGTGGTGCTGCCGCTTGCAGCCATTGCACCCCGCTTCCTCGCTTTATTTAGCCTATTTCTTTGTTTGTGATGCGGCCACAACAAGTGATGAGACCAGGCGGCCGCAGTGGCATTTGCCCACATTGCCCAATGGCCAGTCCGTCACTGCCTGTGTGTGAATGTGAGAGGTCCAAGTAAGATCCTCAGAGATGTTCACACCGAGGTACTTGTAGCTGCTCACCTTCTCCACAGGTGTCCCACTGATCATAAGAGGAGTAAAGGCCTGCTGTCTCTTTGTAATTGTTACAAACAAGTAACAATTACAAGTGCATCTGCATACAAACAAGTAACAATAACAAGTGCATCTGCATACAAACAAGTAACAATTACAAGTGCATCTGTATAAAAAACAACAAAATACATTCAAGAAATACAACAAACACATAAGTGAAATGGTAGTTCATTAGTCAACACTTGGCTTCTGGCATTGACAAAGAAAACGGTCAGTTGTTTTGACATTCTCTACATAACCAAGTTGCTGACTTCCTTTTGATCTGTGCAAAGCTGTAATGGAAGTGGCAATTACATCTGGCACAGTTGATCATTTTCCCGAAATCTGGCCTTTCACAGATTTTGCAGACTGACTGTGCCCGCAAGGAAGGGTCATGTCTTCTTGTTAGGATCTCAGGCAACACAGTTGAAATGAAGGCATGTTGAGCCTTTGACAAATTCTCCTGCAGAAACTCTGCATTTTTAAGGATGCATTCCACTATATCCTCGTTTCTCGTCCACAACACGAAGTCACAGTAGCTGACGTCACTTACAAACATATGTAGTTGGGTTTGATAGTAGTATGGGTGTGAATTCTTCAAAATGAAAGACTTGTCCAGGCAAAACTGCCTGTCCTCTGCGCTTCCCTGAAGACCATCACGGTATTTGTAAGGACACTTAATTTCTACCAAACCTTTGCCACAACAGGTACATCTTACCATGCCATCTGGTGATGACCCGAGGTGTGGCTAAGAAGGCCGCACCATTAGGCCACAGGAAGTCTGAAGTCTTGATGGTTTTCGACCATAAGGGACGTGTAGGCTTGTCTTGCAGTTTCTTCCATGGACTTACCCCAGAGAACAGATGGGACATTTAGCTGTGTGTGGTTGTACTGCATTATCTCACTCAGGTAGGTGTTGCTGATATTGTCAGCTGCAGCCACACGATAAAACCTAGTACTTGTAATTCGACCAGCCCTGTAGGTTTGCCAATCCTTTGAGCTTGACTGTTGTCGTGTGACAAATTCCAGCCTTTCACACTGATGAGGTTGTAGTTTATTCTTCAGTCTGTGAAATGTGTCCTCACTTTTCACCCGCAATTCTTGCGGTGAGAGTTCCCTGAGTGTTCCATCAAATAAAGCAGTCAAGGGCTCGGGTAAGTTTGAGTGTTCCTCTGTATCAGTATCGGATGCTGTGTCTGTATCACTGTTTTCTAGACTTGTCAGTACTGCATCTGTCAACACTGTGAAATGAGAACTAGACAATTATAACACTATAGGACATTTACAACAGTATTGTCACATTTCAACAACAATTTTTTTGTGTATCTAACACTCCCTCAATTTGTATAATAATATATAATTTTAAATGGTTAGTGCACAATCTAGATCTAGATACAATTATTTCCAGAATGTTGGGATTTACACATAATCAAACTACCAGCATGGCATGCAATTATGCATTACAGTGTAAGATGGCTGTAGAACAAACTTAATCCTTATGTGACACTACAATGTCAAAAAACTTGGGAGGAGTAATGAAAATAAACAAAATGAACTTTTTGCAAAAGGAATCTTATCTTATGTAATGTCAACTATTACATGCCTGTGGCTCTGGCGGTGGCACTAGATCTACTCCTGACCGTTTCTGGAAGCTGCCTGTCTAGCCTGCCTGTCCTCTTTGGTTTGTGGAAGCTGATTTTCTTTAATGGGGCTGGTTCGACTTCTTTCCTGCTTAAGTCTTTACACTTGCACTCTCCAGAAGTGACTGCTGGTTTCTCTGTCCATCCCATTCTAACACAGATTTCGATTTTGAATAAAATTGCAGGTGCATGACTGCAGCATGACCCAAGCCTGAAATTAAATCACATATAATTTACATGTCAAACCATTATGATCTCAGCAAATGGGTCTGCAGGTAAGACATACCTGTAGCTACAAACTAAATACTAAATACTACTAACATGCCTACTATCTTTTTTTGGCTACTATGTATGCCTGTTCTAACCGTGTGCTATGTGTACATGTACAACGTGATCATGTTGTTTACTTGCGGTGCTTACGCGCCGATAGCTAACAACACACAGACATTTGAAGCAGTTTTACTCACCGTCTGCGGTTCCAACGCACGACCGTGAACCGTTATCATTGGGACTGCTCCATCCTTAAGCATTAGACGATCTGCAAATCCGGCGTCGAACTGGGCCTTGTTTATAAAACTATCATCGTCGAAATGCAGGGAACAACCAAGAACACTTGCACAACTCCGTTGATGACTTCCCTAAAGCCGAGCACAGCGCTTTGATGGGCGTACTGCTTTCGCTCTCTCGCTCTGGTCTACAGGTGCGCGCATGCCCTTCCGGGAGAAGTGCCCTTAGGACCCGTATAAGGAAATTCCGCCCCATCTGACGTCACACACGCCCATACTCGAAAAAAACTTTCCGAAACTTGTGACAAACCGGAAGGAGTATTTTTGGCACAGAAATACTCCAATCAAACGTACGACTTAATTTTTGAAACTTTGTCCATGTTTAGCATGGGAATCCAACTCTTTAACAGTGTAAAAAACTCAGTATGCACGAAATAGCATTTCACCCCCCCCTTTAATGACATGTTCGAGTTTATTTATTTTTTTGACCTCATCACGCACTGACGCGATTTCCACGCATCTCCGCGCTAACTGGTGAAATGACAGACGTTTAGTTTAGCAGTAGCTACCCTAGAGGAAAGGTGACGGATGCAGGGTATAAGTGATTAGTAGTCGTGACAGTTTTCTTGGGAAATAAAACCATTAAGTCAAGGAAATCAGTCTACAGTGCATCCGTCTCCAATGATAAATACTTAACGTTACCCTGCCATGCAGGGGCAATTTGCAGTATGGATGTAGCCTTCCCGCTTGTTGATCACAACCCAGGCTTGGTACATAGATGTGTTTTTCCCTTGGCGCTGGCTCGGTAAAACCTCCGTTTTTAACACACAAAAGTCATCGCCTATATTGCTATATAAAACCATCTGGACATGCCCACAGACTACGTAATTATAAGCGTCTAGCGATTTGTAGGCTCTTAGTTTTTCTCGCGTGTAAACACTCGGCTTGTCCACCAGATAGCTGTATATGGTGGGCCAGTGAATATCTGGCCACTTGCTGACGTTGTCTACCCATTCTGTTATGAGCTCGGGATCAGGCAGACAATCGCCATTAACTAAAAAAAGTTTGTTATGGTACTGTTCCCGTTCCTGTGGTGGCAAAGACAGTGCATAACTTGACACATTATGCCGGTCTATTAGCCGCGCCATTTTTCTGACCCCATGCTGCGCGCAACCTAGCATTCGAATGTTTACAAACATTGAAGGGGTCTATAGGGAGCCAATGCAGTGTTGACAGAACTGGGCTAATATGGTCATACTTCCTGTTTCTGGTAAGAACTCTAGCTGCTGCGTTTTGGACCAGCTGTAATTTGTTTATTAAGCGTGCAGGGCAACCACCCATAATAGCATTACAATAATCTAGCCTTGATGTCATGAACGCATGGACTAATTGTTCCGCATTTGTCAATGAGAGCATATGACGTAATTTAGATATATTTTTAAGATGGAAAAATGTGGTTTTACAGATACTAGACACGTGACTTTCAAATGAAAGATTGGTATCAAAGAGCACACCCAGGTTCCTAACCGACGACGAAGACTTGACAGAGCAGCCATCAAGTGTTAGACAGTATTCTAGATTATTAAGTGAGGAAGTTTTTTGTCCAATAATTAGAATCTCTGTTTTTTTCAGAATTAAGTAGTAGGAAATTACTAGTCATCCAATATTTTATATCATATTCATATAGAGCTGAGTATCATGAGCATAACAGTGAAAACTAATTCCATGCTTCCTAATGATATCTCCCAGGGGTAGCATGTACAGAGTGAAAAGTAACGGTCCTAGTACTGAGCCTTGTGGTATCTCTTCATTTACTGCTACAAACTGATAATGGTCAGATAAGTATGATTTAAACCATGTTAATGCAATTCCACTAATGCCAACACAATTTTCGAGTCTATTTAAAAGAATGTTGTGGTCAATAGTAGAGCTGAAGATCTTTGCCCGAACCCGACGGGACCCGACGGGACCCGACGGGTTTGGTCGGGTTCGGTCTTAATTTCTATTATTTTACACGGGCTCGGGCCGGGCTCGGGCTCGCGCTTCGGGTTGCGTGGTAAATGAGCGGTCAGGTGATGTGTTTAGATTAGCGTGAAAATGGATCTTGAGGAGGTGAAATGGAGGCTGGTCTCTGGAGGACTTATTTTATTTCTTTGTTCCAACTTCCAAGTGGCCTCTAGCCTCCGTTAGTCATGAATAAATGATGTTAAAAAATGTATAAATTACTCCTTTTTTTTACGAAAGACAAAGCTGTGTGCGTGCGGCGCAGTCTCTTTTTTCCTTTCTCTCCCTTTTCCGCCGAGTGGTGCGTGTGCCGGCTCGCGGTGTGAAGCGCGTGTCCGCGCTATTCTCCGACACTCTTATCACTGCTGATAGACGGCCTTTTGGACAGTCGGGCTGTAAACGGGTTCGGGCTTTTAAAAAGCTGTCAATCAAAATGTACTTGTCGGGCTCGGGCCAAACTCTGTCGGGCTCGGGCCTTTTCGGGCCGAACTTTTAAGGCCCGATTACAGCTCTAGTCAATAGTATAAAATGCAGCACTAAGATCGAGTGACACTAGTCAGTCAGTCAGTCATATTTATTTATAGAGCACATTTAAAAACAACAACTGTTGGCCAAAGTGCTGTACAAAGTGTACACAAGTATCCTAATAAGTAAACATAAAACCACAGATAAACAATGCACAAGACAATGGAAACCACTAAGCCCACTTATGACCATAAGCAGCAGTAAATAAGTGGGTTTTAAGCAAAGATTTAAAATCAGTATATGTTGGGGCAGTCTTTATGTAAGATGGCAGATTGTTCCAAAGCTGTGGAGCCGCCACTGAGAAGGCACGATCTCCTTTTAATTTTAAACGTGTCCTTGGAACAGTCAGCTGTAGACTACTGGTTGACCTAAGATTTCTAAAAACATTATGGTGGAATGAAAGGAGATCAGAGATATATGGAGGAGCCAGTCCATGCAATCCCTTATAAACAAACAACAGTGTTTTGAACTCAATACGATGTTTAACTGGGAGCCAGTGGAGAGAGAACAATACTGGCGAAATATGTTCTCTTTTCTTTGTTCCTGTTAACAATCTAGCAGCAGCATTTTGGACTAGTTGAAGACGTGACAATAGGGACTGTGAGACACCCAAGTATAGTACATTACAATAATCTAATCTTGATGAAATAAAAGCATGTATCACAGACTCCATGTCTCTGGGTGATAAAATTGCCTTAATTTTTGCAATATTCTTTAACTGATAAAAGCAACTTCTGACCACACCATTGATCTGTTTGTCAAAAGTCAGAGCAGAGTCAAAAGTAACACCCAGATTTCGAACATGTGTATGGCAATTGCCAGATAAAGGTCCCAATTTACCGGCAACAACCTCTGTGAACGTAGATGAGCCAAAGATTAAGACTTCCGTCTTGGAAGCATTTAACTGAAGGAAGTTGGCAGACATCCACTGTTTAACGTCTCTCAAACAATCAAATAAACACTGCAAACTAGAGTCATCCTTTGGATGTAAAGGAACATAACACTGAGTATCATCTGCATAGTAGTGGTATAATACATTATACTTGCTAAAAATAGTATACAGCGGGAGCATGTATAAGGAAAATAAAACAGGACCCAAGATCGAGCCCTGCGGAACCCCATATAAAACTGGTGCACGAGCTGACAAGTAATTGCCCGTCTCTACTGAGAAGGTTCTATCCTTTAAATATGAAGCAAACCAATCCAAAACACAACCTTGGATACCAATTTGCTGTAAACGATTTAAAAGAATGCCATGATCGAGAGTGTCGAATGCCGCGCTAAGATCCAGCAGAATTAAAACAGCACATTTACCAGAGTCGACAATCAAAAATAAGTCATTTAGTACTTTAAGCAGTGCAGACTCTGTACTGTGCTGTGATCTGAAACCAGACTGATATTTATCCAAAATACCATTTTCCTGTAAGAAGGAAGAAAGCTGATTAAACACAACCTTCTCCAAAACTTTTGATAAAAATGGCAATTTAGAGATGGGGCGATAGTTGTTCAAAACTGTTGGATCAAAGTTAGATTTTTTGAGCTGTGGCTGCACAATGGCATGTTTAAAATAAGATGGAACTATCCCACTAACTAAGCTACTATTAATTATTGACAATAAGCTAGGAGTAATAGAATCAAGTATATCTGTTAAAAGGCAAGGATAGACAACATCCAGTGAGCAAAAGGTGGACTTCATTTGTCGCAAAATTTGTTGCAGATGACTATGAGACACTAGAGAAAACTCAGATAGATTTGTTAAATTCTGTGATGATAATGACTGAAGTAGGTCCAAAGAAGAGTCCAAAAAACATGATCTTATAGCATCAATTTTGTCGCAAAAAAACTTTAGGAAGTTTTCACAGGCCGTAGGAGAGGGATCAGGATATAAATTAGAAATCGGATTCAGCACATTATTTATAGTATTAAATAGTATTTTTGGGCTGTGTGCATTTTTAGCGATAAGCTCAGAAAAGTATTTTGCTTTTGCGAACTTAACAACTTTTTGATATTGGATCATACAATCCCTAACACATTCATAAGATATTTGTAATTTGTCCTTCTTCCACTTCCTTTCTGCTTTTCTCCATTTTTGTCTAATAGCCCTAGTATCATCATTAAACCAAGGGTGTACACAGTTTCTAGTTCTCTTCAATTTAAACGGGGCAACGACATCCAGTATGTTTGAACATAACGTATTGAACATATTCACTAGCTCATCTGGGTTTGCTCCAAGACTGTTTAACTCAATTTCGCGAGTTTTTGGGGAACTAATATAAGCATCCAGGAATTTTTCAGATGTAGATGAGTTAAAAGAACGAGCATACCGGGCTACCGGCACACAGAGTGGTTCGGGGCTAGGAACATCTATATTAAAAGAAATAATCTTGTGATCAGACAGAAAAAATTCTTTGATAACTACATTGCTGACTGAAAAGCCATATGATAAGATAAAATCAAGTGTGTGCCCTTGTTTATGAGTAGGACCAAGAACAGACTGTGTAAAATTAAAAGTATCAATAATTTGTAGAAATTCTTTAACCATAGGTTTAGAAGGACAACAAACATGTATATTAAAATCGCCCAATATCAAAATCCTATCTGCATTTGGCACAACAGAGGATAAAAAATCAGAAAATTCACTAATAAAATCCTTACTATACTTCGGGGGTCTGTAAACTAATATACATAAAATTGAATTACAGCCATCCTTCTTAAATCGCTGTGCTTCAAAGCTGGAAAACAATTCTGTGGCAGATAGACGGCATTTGAATTTATCTCTATAAATAGTAGCTAAACCCCCACCACGACCAACTGACCGTGTCGTGTTAAAAAATGTATAGTCTATAGGACAAACTTCAGTGAGTGGACCAAGTTCACCGGCATTTAGCCACGTCTCAGTCATAAACAAAAAGTCAAGCCCAAGAGATAGAATATGTTCATTAATTGTGAATGTCTTGTTTGAGATCGATCTTACATTTAGTAACGCCATCTTCACTTCAGTGCAGTCTGTTTCCAGATATGTGGACTGATGCTGCAACGGCAAGGAATAATCCAATGAACGAAGGTTGCGGAGATTTGCTCCTCTTCTGCAAACACGTAGTCGAGACAGCCTCATTGACGATGGCACTGATCGTAGTTGTTCTGGGTAGACGAAGTCAGGACAGTGTTTAAAAGAGTACAAAATCCGGCCAGGGTCACAGTTGGAAACCAGACCTACAAGATCCGCATGATTCGAGCCTTTACGCAGCGAGGCACGGAGGTGCCTCCTCACGCGTACCAACACACCGCCACGTGTTCCCCGTCTTCGATGCCGTTTCTTCCTCTGATGGTAATCGCAGGCCGATAATCGACATATTTCAGATGGCAGGAAGGTCGAAAAAGGAGGATCAGGAATCTTGTACCCCCCGTAATTCGAATCGGAGAAAGTTTCAACTGTTCTCCGTATATTGAGGAGAAACGAACGGTCATAAACAAGCGCTGTGGTAATTTTTTGTGCAGACAAACACACAAACAAGACGAATAAACTCAGGACATAGACAACAGACGACGGCTTGCCAAACCACACTGGCGCCATCTTGGATTCCATACTAATAGAGAGATACAACCACGATCGGATGATAAGAGCAAATCATTTGTGACTCTAATGAGAGCAGTCTCAGTACTATGGTACGGTCTAAATCCTGACTGAAAATCCTCACAGATATCATTTCTTTCTAAAAAGGAATATAGTTGTGAGGATACCACCTTTTCTAGTATCTTTGACAGAAAAGGTAGATTCGAGATCGGCCTGTAATTGACTAATTCTGTACGATCAAGTTGAGTTTTTTTAACAAGCGGTTTAATCATAGCCAGCTTAAAAGTTTTTGGTACGTATCCTAATGACAAATTTTAATTAATGATATTAAGAAGAGGATCTATGACCTCTGGAAGCATCTCTTTCAGTAGCTTAGTCGGTATAGGGTCTAACAAACATGTTGTCGATTTAGATGATTTAACGAGTTTAACGAATTCTTCCTCTTCTATAGCAATGAATGAATAAAATGTATCCTTAGGGAGACTACAAGGCACTGCCTGATGCGATACTGTAGTAGACGGTTGCATAGTTATAATTTTCTCCCTGATGTTATCAATCTTATAAGTGAAGAAGTTCATAAAGTCATTACTGCTGTGCTGCTTGGAATCTTCTGGGCTTGAAGCTTTATTTTTGTTAGTTTAGCCACTGTTTCAAATAAATACCTAGGGTTTTGTTTATTTTCTTCTAATAGGGTTGAAAAATAAGCAGATCTAGCAGCTTTTAAGGCCTCTCTATATGCAATCAAGCTCTCTTTCCATGAAATGCGAAATACCTCTAGTTTTGTTTTCTTCCAGTTGCGCTCCATTTTTCTGGCTGCTCTCTTAAGGGCCCGAGTGTGCTTGTTGTACCACGGCGTTGGACTATTTTCTTTAATCTTCTTCAAGCGCAACGGAGCAACTGTGTCTAAAGTGCTGGAAAAGAGAGAGTTAAAAGTTTCTGTCGCAATATTGAGTTCTTCTAAGCTATCTGGGATGCTGAGAGGATGAAACTGATCAGGAAGATTATTAATAAAGCAATCTTTAGTGGCAGAAGTGATAGGTCTAACATATTTGTTACATGGAGTCGGCTTTGCAGCCCTGGCTAAATGAAGTTTACACGAGACTAGATAATGATCCGAGATGTTTTCGCTCTGCTGCAGAATTTCAACAGCATCAACATTGATTCCGTGTGATAATATTAGATCTAGAGTATGATTACGACAATGAGTAGATCCTGACACGTTGTCTATCTCCAATAGAGTTCAGAATGTCTTTAAATGCCAGTCCCAATGCATCTTTTTCGTTATCTACATGTATATTAAAATCCCCAACAATTATGACTTTATCTGCAACCAGTACTAACTCTGATAGAAAGTCAGCAAATTCTTTGATAAAGTCTGTATGGTGCACTGGTGGCCTGTATACAGTAGCCAGCACAAATCTCAAAGGTGATTTATCATTTACACTATATATTGCTACATTAAGCACCAACACTTCAAAAGAATTATATTTGAAACTAGACTTCTTCGTAATTCTAAAAATATTACTATAAATTACAGCAACACCTCCCCCTTACACCTCCCCCTTGTCATTTTGAGCTCTAAGACTATGTGCCATATTACTAGAGAGAAGAGCAGCACCATCCCAGGAGGGATGAATACCATCTCTTTTCAACAGGTCAGGTCTGCCCCAAAAACTTTTCCAATTGTCTATGAATTCTATATTATTTTGCGGACACCACTTAGACAACCAGCCATTGAGTGAGGACAATCTACTAAGTATCTCATCACTCCTGCGAACAGGAAGGGTGCCAAAGCAAATTACAGTGCCTGACATCGTACTTGCGAGTTCACACACCTCTTTAACATTAATTTTGGTGATCTCCGACTGGCGGAGTCGAACATCATTTGTGCCGACGTGAATAATAATCTTAGAGAATTTACGATTAGCAGTAGCCAGCACTTTTAAATTTGCTTTGATGTCAGGCGCTCTGGCTCCCGGCAAACATGTGACTATGGTGGCTGGTGTCTCTATTTTCACGTTACGTGTAATAGAATCGCCAATAAATAGGGCACATTCAACAGGATTCACAGTGGGTGTTTCACTGAGTGGGGAGAATCTATTTGAAGTTGTAATCGGAACAGAACATGTTACTTGCATGAGGTGCAAGTAACAACAAGAGGAGAAGATGACATGACTTACCGTGTTTGTTGACTGATCCTACTCACCTAAGTTGTTTGATGGACTCGTAAAAGGTGCGAGCGCGCACAAGAAAAATAAAAAAATAAAATAAATAAATAAAGAGCGCACGGATGGCACGCTAACAGGCTAGCGAATTACTAGCGTGTTGTGCTAGCAATAACGATTTAGATTGAAGCTAGCGATGTCAGGTTAATGTGCGTTACGGAATTATGTGTCATTTCGTATAAAATGTTTTGATTTTGTATATTATTTGTATTCGTTATTGTTATTTTTGTGTTTTTTAGTTATTTGTTATTGCTGTTTGTTCTCAGCAGGATCTTCCGATCAGCTGTGGGATGGCTCCACCCCTAATTCGCATGGGTTTAAAACTACAGCTTCCGCTCTCTGGAGTTGAGCTGTTGCAATTCCGGGCTGGTCGCACTTCTCCTGTCTTCTCTCCAGCCGTCAGACCATTATTGTATTTGATTTAGATTCTGTTATGTTTGTCATATTTTCAGTGGTGTTTTGTAGGGTTGACCTGCCCTTTTCTTTGAAATCACGTTCGTTCTGTTTTGTTAGAGTATTGAGGGTAATTTATTGGATTTTGATTTGGAAATTTTGAGGGAAATTAGTTTGGGCCTTGGGTCTTCCTGAAGTTTATACACCTACTGGTTTCTGTTACTCTGACAATACTCAATCTTATATATGTTTATTTTCCTTATCTTAATAAAATGTTTATCGTTTTCTTGCATTTTGTACTCTTTTGTATCCTTTGGTCTGACGACTGGGCGTGGGAGTCATTTCAAATTTTTTTTTGTTACGATTTAACCTAGACGGATCGTAATAATGTGTGATGTTGAGTAAGCTATATTTAGCAAACAACAAGGAATGATAGTAAATAATGGCAGGACAATCAATTGACAGGACAATCAATCCTATGGAGAGGCTTGTGAATTCTCTAAAGAATATAGTCTCAAGTATATAATACATACCACAAAATCTTTCATAGCCAGATTCTTGCAGGGAATCCCTGCACCCGAAGTCAATCAGTTTGACCTGAAGTGTTTCTGTGTAGATCAGCAGGTTCTGCACCTTAATGTCACAGTGGAAAACTCCACGGCGACAGGACATGCGAGCGGCCATTGTTGCCTGCGTCATGATAAACCGTGCCGTTTCTTCATTGAGGATGCCTTCGTGATGATCCAAAAAATTCCACAGATCTTTGCAGGGTGAGGGACACTCCAAGACCATGATATATTGGTCAGGCTGGTCCTGCCAGTCCAGCAGCTCAATGATCTCTTGAACATTGGGGCCCCTATTGGGCGATAAAACGATAATGATAATTATTGCGATACAATGATATCAAGAGTTCGATAAAGGTTCGATAATGTTTATGCGCCAAAAGCGCAACGAAACTCATTTGAACCGTGCGCCACACGGACCATTTATCTGCTCGGCTCAAAGTCCAAGCGGCAGCGCAGCGCGAGCTCACTAGAGCAGATGCGTTTTCTCTGATCGGTCTCGGTCACGAGATCCATTGAGAAGCGCTTGAATTCAGCGAAGAACACAAATGTCTTAGTTATTTAAACCAGTTTAAAGGCAGATGAAACAGCATTGACAAACAGGAGAAACACTGTGCGCAACGATACAGTCAGAAGGCTTTTCCGTCAACAAATTCCCATCGTTTACCATGGATTTACTGTAACGTTAGCCTAGTAATATTAACTGCACCATAAAATGTGGGATATACATATTGAATTGTATTATATTATTAATGTAGACAATGTATTAAAGCCAGGACTAATGGAATATAATTACAGTATTTAATAATGTATTTAGGCTACTGTTTTTCATACAAATACCATAGAAACCATAGTTACATTTTGCCATGATAGTAAGGTGCTATAGGCTATGCCTGGTTTTATCTGTGGTTATCATGATCTAAATGCATGATACTGGACGACCAATGGTTAATTTGAATAAAACTCAAACAGTCAGAATATTACATTTTACCAAATAAAAATGAGGTCGTTAAATTTTTTTTTAACAGATGTTACTGTTTTTGTTAATGAACATAAATTTAACATAGTAAATCTGAATCCTAACTCAAGCTAATACTACAGTCAACTCACTGTCAAATATGCATTTCGAGACAAAACATGTAATATTAATATTGCAGCCTGCATTGCAAACTGTGCTGAAGATACGTGCCATCAAAGTCAGGCAACACAAACCTTTTTCAAGACTTGAAACAATATCCCCCATTAGCACATGCAGAAACTAAGAAATTAATTTTCTAATAAAGATATTTATTTTGTTAAGGAAAAATGACAAATGTTTGAATGTTCTACCTCAGATTTGTGAAATGTTCACCTGTTTGGCAAGTGTTTGTCATGATATGTTCTGACAATAAAGAGTAGTTTAAAACCACAATTAACGCTCTGGTTTCTACAACTTTCACTTAGGAGCAAAAATCTGCCTTTAAACTTGAAATAAATAAAGATTTGACATTTATCGTGATAATTATCGATATCGACTGATATAAAACAATTATCGTGATAAATTTTAGTGGCCATATTGCCCAGCCCTAGTTAACAGGCCGTCCTCTAATGGGAGGGGTGCGGGGATGAACAGGCTGGAAGAAAGATAATTTGTAAGAAAATGACTATACCTCAAGGCATCATTTGGCCATCCTCCAAGCGTTTCCCTTTATAAACAGAGCCGAATCCTCCCTCATCAAGCATTCTGCTGATTTCAAAACGGCTCAGAATGTCGTCTGTTAAAAGATAAATCATGTCAAGCATGGACAGCAGTGAGTGTAATGTTTGAGATATGGCAGTAAACTCACCCTCAGTTGTCACGTAGTAGTAGTAGTAGTAGCCTTTATTGTCACTTAGTCACAAGTACCAGCGAAATTAGCCATCAGTGGACGTGACCTGGTGCTGGACTGTGGTGGACTGAAGCTGGACGGGTTTGAACCTGCTGATCTGCAGGAGGAAGGACTTCAAGACCACTGGATAGAGGTTCCTTAAGACCATGATCCTAGACTCTAGAGCACAGGCACTCTAGTAAACAGAAAACAGTTACATATTTTTAAATGGTCATTTGATTTACCCTCAGCATGTCTCATGTATCTTGGTCTGAGCTGCCGCTCCGGTCAAAGAAGTGAGGAGACGGCAGCTTATCAAAACTATCCATCCTCCTCCTCTTTCTCATTGGCATTGGGTTTCAGCCACATCGGTGCTGGATGTTGAGGATGTGCTCCCGTGGGAGTCGTACACCTGAGCCGTTGTTCAAAAACTCAAACACATCTTTGCAGGGTGAGGGACGCTCCATGACCATGATATACTGGTCAGGCTGGTCCTGCCAGTCCAGCAGCTCAATGATCTCATGAAATTTGTGGCCCCTATTAACAAGGGTTAACAGGCCGACCTCTAATGGGATGGGTGCGGTATGACCAGGCTGGAAGAAAGATCATTGTTAGTTGGAGGATTTTTATAATATTTTAGAAAAAGAATTTTTGTCCAGTTTTGGAATTGTTTTGTTTTTTCATGTTCTAAATTGTTCTAAATTGAAAACAGTCAACAACAGTGAGTGTCGCCTTCTTACAATTTTAATGTATCTACTGCTCTCTGACTTTTGGACAAATTTCACTGCCACCTGATCAACAAAACAAAACATTTACATTACAATTACATCTACAACATGTCAATTGCACAACATAGTGAACATATACAATAAAAGGACTTGAAATGGATATAGTGAGACAAAAGAATTTGCTAAAACTTGTAAGAAAATGACTATACCTCAAGGCCATCCTACAAGCGTTTCCCTTTATAAACACAGCCGAATGCTCCCTCACCAAGCATTCTGCCGATTTCAAACCGGCTCAGAATGTCGTCTGTTAAAAGATTCATCGTTAAAGTTGACATGAAATGTCAAGCATGGAATGTTTGAGATATGGCAGTAAACTCACCCTCAGTTGTCACGTCCACTCTGTGACCTGGTGACTGTGGTGGACTGTGGTTTGAACCTGCTGATCTGCTGGAGGAATGACTTCAATACCACTGGATAGAGGTTCCTGAAGACCATGATCCTCTAGAGCACAAGCACTGTCCTGTAGATAATTTTGATCTAAAGCAGGGAATATCAAACAAAAGCATGTTTCAAACGAATAATAATTACACACTGCATAGTCATATTATGGTGATTCTTTTGTTAAAATGTTTTATTTATTTTTTAACTGTATATAGTTTTTTGAACAATCCTTGTTTAAATATTCAAGACATGTCTTGGAATTCAAAAATCTGATCACTGGCTTAATCAAACTTCAGTTTAATTTTGATATAATGTGTGGTGGTGTGGATGTATTTGTTATGGTCATTTCATTTAACTTACCCTCAGCACTTCTCTCATTTATCGGTGCAGTAGTCTGGTCTGAACTGTCCATCCTCTTGCTTTTTGTCATTGGCATTTCATTTTCCTCAAAAACGCTAACGGGTTGATGGTTTTCAGCCGCCTGAGCCGTGTGTTTTCTGGATGTTGAGGGTGTGCTCTCATGGGAGTCGTACACCTGAGCGAGGGTACTTTGTTTTCTCTCCAGTGCCACGATAACAGTTGTCCACGTGGGTAACTTTATAATATGAACTGCAGAATAAGCAATGAGAAGACTGACGGTGTGTGGTTTCAAACGGGTGACTGTTAAAGTTAAAGGACAAGTTCGGTATTTTACACTTAAAGCCCTGTTTTCAGATCATTTCTGATGAAATAGAACGGTTAAGATTGAAATTTGGACACATGCTGCTGGCCTGAGAATTTTCGGTTTCTGCACCCCCAAGACGTGAAACTCACCGAGTGGTCAGGGGTGTTCACTGATATGCTCACGCAAAAATCACTGCAAAAGATGCTTGTATAAAATATAATTGCTTAACATCTACAATTTTTAATTTATACTATAGATTATTTAAGCATTGTACATCCAAAGCGGGGCTTTGTTTAGGATTTTTATGTGAATGAAATACATGAGTTTTTGAGTCCAAGTATAACTTTTACCTTAAGGTGATGATGGGCAACTTTTTGAGCAATGTTGCTGGGGCACTTTCCCATTGAAAATGGCCAATACATTTCTATCTGCATAATTTAGATTGGTCGTGTCTCATCTGGTTGCCCGTTGATGGCAACATTGCCCAGCAGCATTGCTCAAATAGCTGCCCTTTGTATCATCACCTTTATAGAGGGCCTGCCCTTCCTGAAGAGTTAAGAAACTTTTCCATAAAGATAGAAGTGTTTGGAAAATGCATTTGGCATTGCATTTGGCCATTTTCTCTTTGTCTTACTCCAGTTTAGCAAGGGGTAGGCGATACCTCCACTGCCTCCTCCTAGATGTACACCACAAATTTGTACGTGTTGTACATGTTTGCCTACAAACACACAAATAAATAAAACTGGATGAAATCTTTGTTACAATAATATATAAAATCTTTAAGGATGACACCTTTCAGACAACAATATAATAACAAAGAGCAATCGTATTTTACACAAATTGGAAACTCGAAAAGTCGGACTTCAGATGAGATGTGAAGTTGGAAGGTAGTAATTCACCTTAAAATGAAAATTCTGTCATCATTTACTCACCTTCAGGTTGTTCCAAACCTGTATAAATGTCTTTCTTCTACTGAGCACAAAATAAGATATTTTGAAGCATGTTGGTTGATGAGAAACAGTTGATGGGTCTCATTTACTTCCATGGTATTTATTTATTTTTATTTTTTCATACTATGGAAGTCAATTTTCATTTTTGGGTGAACAACCCCTTTAAAAATAAAAAGAAGCAACATTTTACAATTTTCAAACATAATTATCAAACATAAATTGGAAATAAATAAGTCATTTTTAAAACAAAACAAATTAACAGGCACATTTAAATGACCACATTTGAGACCACATTTGAATATTTTAATGTTTTTAAATAAAGTTAAATAAAATAATAAAATAAAATCGACACATTTAAAACTGTCTACTTCATGTTTTATAATATTGTAAACAATAAAATAGTAAATGAATAAAAATAATAATAATAATAAATGCACATTTTAAAAATTGCTAGTTCTGTTTCCTTGTCCATTCGCCAATTGCTTTCTTTGTCGTTTTCTCTGGTTATAACCATTTCTTTATGTATAAAGGCCTGAAGTTTTCCTGGGGTTTCCTAGCAACCGCAGACGCCGAGTTGTCCCTGTGTGTAGAAATTTAACCTCACCTCTCCAGTGATAAAAGTGCGACTGTTGTAATGGACGTTTTATCCGAAGCGAAGTCTAAACCACTTTCTTCTCTGTCTGTATTCAGCTTTATACCAGCCAGAAGAACAGAGTCCAAAGAAATGCGTTATTTCAACTGCAGCCCCAAGGTAAGATGCATTGCTCATTTTGGCGTTTTCTTTTTTATATAGCAACAGCCCCATTTGAATTTCGCTGCCACGTATATCGCGCTGCTAAAATATCAAGCCACGTGGCATCTGCAAATAAATTATGCTGGAACAATACATATTTTAGTAGCATTTATCTGGTAAAATAAATAAATAAATAAATGATATGTGAATTATATATGATATATATATATATATATATATATATATATATATATATATATATATATATATATATATATATATATGGTTCCTACTTCCTATACTTTAACTACTAACATTTTTGTCTAGATCTTTCTTTAAATGGCTTTAGGTTTTGTTATCTAATGCATAGGTTTTCAATCTTTAAGACGCCATCCTAGAATTTAGAAGGCAGATATATATATTTATGTATAAAGACCAAATGCATACTGTAAAAAACAAAACAAAAAAAACAATAACATACTATAAAAAATATGCATAAAATAGTATTTGTAAAATATTTTGTTTCTTTTACATTACACATTATTACTTTTTTGTACTCATATTGGTATGCTGTACTGTAGATGTAATAATTTATTTAGATTTATTTATTTAAAATCAATTAAAGTTTATTTTAATACATTTTATGTATCTTACTCAGTTTCTTTTAGTTTAATCTTATTTATTTTTACACTGTTTTTCTTTGGACTTATCCATACACCCTAGCACTCCCTTGTCTTTGAAAACCCCTGATCTAATGCAATGACATTCATACATTTTTAAGTTCATCTCAGATATCTAAATAGCTTTTGGGTACATCAAAGTACCATGGTATTACCTTCTGATATCATTGTACCAAGTTGATTCTGTACATTTATTTTCAAAATAACATTTTCTAAAACCGATTTTGTCAATTTCCTCTTACTTCAGGCCCCAGAGAGGTCTCTATATGACTGTTTACATCAGAGCACTGAGGGCTATGATAACAAACTCCACCGAGATGACAGAACGCACGCCAAATCCCGAGGCCTGGACATCTTCAGTGAGGTGTGTTCTCCTTAACTCCCGGTGATCCATCATGAAGGCTCAGCAGTTCATGCATTGTCTGTTGTTCTTTTTTTTAAACAATGCTCACTAGAGGATCCCATTCTAGAGTTAATCCCTATGTTTTATCTCATCCTCTCATTTTAGGAAACATCTAGACCAGTACCCGTTCTGTCGTCATCAGAGTATGGCCAATATTCTCCACTACAGTCCGACTCTGGGGGGAGCTTTGCTCGTGTTGCTCACATTCGTTCTGATTTCTACAACAAGAATGGAATCACCTGGACTGTGGAGGAAGGCTATGGATCTGTGACACCTGTCTAAACGTGTCTCTTACTTATGGTCACATCTTTGAGCGCACATTACAGTCAATGTCAAAACAAACGTCTGTGCGTTTACTGTATGTCTGCTACATGCACAGCAGATTGTTACTAACATTTTTACAGTATACGTTATAAACATGCTTTTGATGTTATTGGATGGGAAAAAAAATGGTTCAAAACATGCTCAAGTCATGCTTAAAAATCAATATAATAAAAACTAAGAAATGATATGTTGCCATATATGTATGTGTATATATATATATAATTTCATAATGCAGAAAAAAGCTAAAATGCTTCATTTTCCATATTAAAATGATGAAGCCTGTTAATATAATATCACTTTTCACATTATAGTAATCGGTATGTTTACAGTAATTAGCATGAAAAAAAGTCACAATGCCAAAATGTAGTAATTGTCCTAAAATGCTTAATTTTCTTTCTTTTCTATTTTGTTAATTTGCTAAATACATCATCCATTTTTTTCTTTGACTTGTTTCTGTTCGTTTCTTTTTGTGATTTTAACACATTTCCCATGAGACCTATGACAAATTCATAGACAGACACTTTGACGTTATATATAAATTTTAATGGATAACAAAATGATAGCATCAAAACATGGCCACCTTTATATTGTCTTTATTTTACAAAAACGTCCGCTGCTTTAAATTATGGATTGAGCAACACACAATTACAAGTCTCGGTTACACAGAGCCTCTTAGCCATCCATTACTTATAAAGCAATGCAAATAATCTAGTGTATGTGGTGCAAACAGAATGCTGTAGAGCTCCACTATAATAGGCCAATGTTATATTAAACTGTACATGTTTTTAATCGTTACCAAGTCAACGACTGACTGGTGTGTGACTGAGGTTCAAGGCATTACATTCCCTTGTGATAAAGATCGTGTCATCTCAGTGTGAACAAAGAAGGTTTTGAGATCCCCCTTGCCCTTCACGTTGATGATCCCACGACAGGAACACATATAACCCAACGTCTGTAAGATCCGACTTGTCTCCTCAGTGACCTGAGGAAGAAAGCAAGCTAGATGTGATACTCTAAAAAACCATTAATAATTCACCAGGCATGCAAATGACTTACAAAGTAGGTCAGAACAAGAATCTACCTGTATTTTTCCAAGCACGCCTGTGCTGTCCATCCTACTGGCTACATTTACAGTGTTCCCCCAGATATCGTACTGTGGTTTCTGTGCTCCAATTACTCCTGCAATCACTGGACCGTGGTTTATTCCTTGAGAGAGAGAGGCCGGAAACATTTAAAACGCCCTGAGTGTGATGAAGTCTTCCACATTTTGAGACTCTGCCAAAGGCAAACAAAATGTTGTTGGGTGTGAAAGTGCTGATAGGTCCTTCTTACCCACTCGCAGTTTAAAGTCATTAAAGGAATGTTTGTTGATGACATCCAGCTTCCCCACCAAAGCAAACGCAAACTCCACCATTGTTCCAATGTGCATGTACTGCCGGTCATGTTCCTTCAGAAAAAGAACAGGAAACTATCATTGCACTTGTTTGAAATTCAGTATTGACTACACCCTGAGACTCTGAAGCAACACACCTCAAGCACAAATCAAGCGGATTCGCACCACAATCAATCCAGTGTAATCTGAACAAAAAGATTAGTTTGGAAGAGCTTAACATTGTACCTGTGCGTACTCTGGTCCGGGGGTCACATTCAGCCCCGTAGCAGCCATGTATGTGCTGCCAATAGTTTTGATCTTCTCCACTCCACTAAATTTGGGTTTTGAAAGCAACTGTTGAGAAAAAAAAAAATCATTAAGTTTAGAGTCAAAGTTTTGGGGGGAAAATTTAATTGGAGAAGAAAAATATACATTTCATTCATGACATCTCTCGGAATAGTTTTAGCATATTAATGGATATGACGATGTTAATGCATTTGGTACTGGTGAACGTCACTCTTAAAGGCATAGTTCACCCAAAAATGAAAATTCGGTCATTATTTACTCACCCCTATCTATGTCGTTCCAAAGCTGTAAGACTTTCAGAACACAAATGAAGATCTTTTTGATGAAATCTGAGAGCTTTCTGTCCCTCCATAGACAGCTACGCAATTTAAACTTTGACACTTCATTAAGTTCATAAAGAGATCGTAAAACTAATGAAGCGAGACTCGATCGCTTCATATGATGAACAGATTGAATTTAGGCTTCACATTGAACATTGAACACTGACTAATGTGTATGTTGATGAATGTTTATATGTGAATAAAAGCCTAAATACAATATATTCATCATATGATGCAACAGTGTCTTTACAGAAAATTTTGGACAAAACCGCTCAATTCATACAAGAAACTCATACAGGTTTGGAACAACTTGAAGGTGAGGAAATTGACAAAATGTTCTTTTTTAGGTGAACTGTCCCTTTAAGTTTAACTTTGCACAGTGCCTATAAAAATCAAATCAAAATATGGATGTGCCTGTGAGTGTACCTCATCAAAATCTGCAATAATCTCATTGAGAAGCCTCAGACACTCCAACCCCTCCTTATTAACGTCAGATTCGGTGTAAAATTCCTTGAAGTCTGGGATGGACGCGAACATCACACACACCAGATCGTACGACTGATGGTAGAGGTCCTATCAAAAATACAGTAAATAAAAATATATCTGGTGATGAAAATGACTAATAAACTAGACAGGCCCAAAAGATTTTTGATTAATTATATTTTTTATAAGAAATATAAAAAGTTATTTCTCAAATAGTGTTGGAAAATTTTTATTCAACTTCTCACTTAAATTGTAATGCTGATAATATAATTAATAATAAAAATAAAAAAAAGTTAATACATTCGGGAAATTCACAATAGAACATTTTTCACTAGTGTTTTTGAACGCCTCTCACCTCATTCTTCCAGTTACGACCCAGGAAATGTTCCGCCACATGGGCAGGTAGAACGTTCTCCAAAAGCACCCGGTTCAGGTTCTCCATGGTCTCAATCTCCTCGCACTCCTTCTTAAACTTGTTCCTCCAGAGGAAGTCTAACCTACAGTAATATTCATTCTGTTACAAGAGGACACAGAGGTAAAGAGATGGTACACATCTGATCACCGTATTTGGCTTTCAAGATGACAAAGAAAGCATAATCATATGCACACAAGGACATTTCATCTTATATATTTATGGATTTTTTTGCACAAAGGGCTGCTATCATGAGAAATTGCATCAATTTTCTCTGACTTGGAGCTCTCTGTTCCAGCAGACATTCATCACAGAAAAGATTTCAGTGGAAGTGGCACCTTGAAAGGCATTAAGTAGCCTATGCACTGCCATTCTCACCTAGTCTATATTTGCTTTTGGTTATTTTCCATTGCTTTGGAGAAAAATCAGTTTCCGGCTAACCTATCACCTGATCAACCCGAACTCTACATTACTTGAATTGATAAATTGATTGAATTCGCCTAACTGCACAATTCAAATATAGAGTTCATCAGACAGACCTATTATCTAGAGATAAACAGTCTCTCGAAATTAAAAGCACACACTGAAAAAAGGAAAGTCTGACTGACAGCTGGCCTGTGGAGATTATGAAAAGTCTTCAAAAACTGAAAAACATACAATACTTTCATGATTGTACTATGACATTTTTTTCTTTTCTTATAGTGGTATTATTAAAACCTTTTTGAAGGGAAGCTATTGTACAGTCAGAGGCTGACGAGAGCTGATAGTAACTGAAGCCTTGGAAACTGGGAACACATTTGTACTGCCACAATACTTTGAGCTTAATCATAAAATGACCAGAAAAATTCACATTTTAGGCTGACGAGTGACTGTTTCAAGATTAGGCTAACCTCTGTTCTCATTGGATTAACATTCAGGCATCTTTCACAATTGAATGACCTTAATTAATTAAAGGAAAGTTCACATCTTTTTGTATATTTCAGATTGAGAGACTCACCTGCCTCGCCAGCACAAGCAAAGTGACGAAGAAAATGAACAATGACACGGAGCCCATGGTCTTCAAATCTTTAAGAACACCCGGCCTGAGGGGGAACAAAAAGAAATGTAAAACTTAAAGGTCAAAGATGACACAAAAAAGGCTAAACTATTGTGTGTAGAATAGGGCACGGACTTCTCAGCAACACAATGCCAATGTTGTATGGGCAGTTGCAGTAGCTTATTTGACCAATTACAAAATTTTACTCAATTCATAAATGCCTAATGAAGGCATGACAAGGAAAGATCAATAAAAGAAACAAAGAAAGAACAATAAACATAGAAATAGAGAGAAATACAATAGGTTTTCTTTTTAAAAATCTTTTTCTCATCCTTCAGTCATCCAAAAAAAGACTAATCCTCACAAAGCCTGCCATATCAGAAGAAGCACCTGTCACATATATTCCCTGGGGATATTGAGAGACCTTCTGGAAAACAATTGCAACCGCAATTCTCAAATGTAGGCGATCTATGTGGCACAATTCCTCATTCCTTAATACTATGTGTTTGCAGTGCCTCCTAAAAGTAAATGAACACTTAAAGGGATTGTTCATAATCATAGGCGTCGATTTCGGGGGGGACGCGTACCCACCAGATTTCGTCATGAGTAATTTTGTACCCACCACTTTTAACTTCCATCACTATTAATTTGAATTTTGGCTCGATTTTTATTTTTTTTTATTTTTTTTTACCGTTTTCAGTGGTTATGAGGAGCAATATGAGAGATAAATTTGGTAATCATTGTCTGACCCCCCAAAAAAACATTATAATATTCATTTTATTTTATTTTTCGTGTTCACATTTATGAGGGAAAAAACAACGTGTAAGTTCTCGGGTACGGACGTGAGCGCTCTAAAGCGGCACTAAAAGAATGTTTTAAAACTTTCACAGAGACCTCAAACTGAAAGCTCAAAGCCTGTCTTTAAATTTAATTTCGTTTTGTATTAATTGTAATCGATGTTTCTTCAACCAATTATCTGGATTTAATAAATAAAATGTAAATATAGGCTATTAGAAAATAGATAATCAGGACACGGAGGCGCTGGCGAACCTGGAGCTCGTCTCATAAATGAACCGAAACTCAGCGTAGGCCTATAAGGTAGCCTATTGCCTCACAGACCTGAGACATATAGATAACTTGAAATGTCTACTCTTTAGCAGAACAATTCAAAACGAAAGAAAACAGACTGCGCTGCTTATGTAATTCGTATGAAATGTGCATTACTCTCTGGCGCTGCGAAGATCGCGAGTCGTCAACTTCATCTGTCTAGCCGACAGACACTGACATAAAAAATAACTGTTTTATTAGTAAACAATTAAAATGTCTCCTGCTATATTTTACATATTTGCATGTTCCTTACAAAACACTGACTGTTGGGTTTTTGACTGGGTTTTTTTTTTTTTTTTTTTTGAGCAGCTGCGGACAAATTCTTTCGACACACACACACAATATTACATAACACTCTGCGCTTATGTTTTAAAAAGATAATTTAACATATAAATAAAAAAAGTAAATAGCCCACTTAAAGTGTTTATTACAAATAAATTACTAAATGCTAAGAATTAATACATTTTAATGAACAAACATATGCGTTGCATTTACAATTCTGTGAAAACAGGGGGTCCTGCAGCACCCCCACTTCCCGCGGCCCTGCTATAAGTAATTCAATTAATATAAAGGGGCGATTTGTCCACGAATGACTTAAACAACTAGCCTACAAGTCTACTAGAAAAAAACAACTTTTAGTCGTAAGCAGCCCTTATTCCACATATTTTCGATTTCGAACCAGGCAACAGGACATCTGGGTTGAGCCTATTTTTTACAGTCTATGGGTTGAGCGAGCGACCCTGCGGAATGAACGAGCGGAGCGGAATATTCAGAAATGCGCTCTCCACTCACGAGCTCTGATCGGAACAAACCTGAACCTCACTGTCTGCTGAACTTGCGCAGAAACATCAAAATATAACCAGCTTTTTAAAATGGTTTTTAAAACTAAACACTATTTTAGCACAAATTATGAGCTTATTGGCGATTTTTTTTATAATTATTGACAAAATTCGAATAGGCTATAGTAAAAGTTTTATTTTATTTTTTATTTTTTGGGTGGGCCTGTTGAAAAGTGCCTGAGCTACAGGACATCGTCTTTCAAAACATAACCTGCGCGAAAGAGAGAAAAAAAATGAATGCGTCATTGTACCCAGCACTTCTGAAAATGCACTTCCGAATGCGTCTCTGTCCCCAGCACATTTCAAACCAAACTGACGCCAATGTTCATAATTCATAAAGGGTCATAAGGGTGAGTACATTATGACAAAATTTTCATTTTTGGGTGAAATATCCTTTTAAAAGACACTTCTGAAATGCTTGAATGTCACTGCATTTGATAACAAAATATGAAACCAAGTGGAATCTACAAATAAATGATGCTAGAGATTTTTTGAGACAACTTTTTGGGGTCACTGTATATGGGAGTATATGGGAATCCAGTACCGGTCAGGTCGCTTGGTTTCGTAGAGGGCGGTGCTGTAATCATCCAGTATGGAGGCGTGTGTCTGGAGAATGATGATATTATAACCCACTACAGCAGCAAGCATAATTATCATCTTCAGCTCATAGTTGATCCTCAGGAACACGGAGCATGAGATCAATCCCAGAATGCAGCTGTAGATAAAATACTGCCGGGGCAGAGACAGCCAGTTAGATTCACATCTGTACATTTGTCAGGGCCATTTAGTCTCACAGAAAAGAGAACTTTGAACTTTCAATATTTAAATGCTAAGAATTTAATACACAAATTTTTTTTTTTTTTTTAATTATGCATAGATTTAATTCAAAGTAAAATTCCATCAAATTGAATTGAATAATAACTGATCAAGGATTAATTGATTAAGTTCAATTATTTAATTAAAATACGTAAGGATCATTCAATAAAATTTTATGGAATTGTACTATTAATTAAATAGCATAAATCTTTTTAAAAAATCAGTGTAGAAGAACACAATACAAAAATAATTATATTTATAAACAGCATATGTCTCCTGAAATATTACAAAATGGGTGATCCTTAGAAAAGCTAAAAAAAAAGAGGCAATAAACACCAAGATTCTTATTTCCTAACCAATATAACATTCTAGGAAAATGCTCGAGGATGCTTTTGTCCAGCATCTTGATATCTGTAAAAATCTAATTTCATATAAGCACTATATAGCTCTCAGTGCATAACTATATTTTCCAGTATATTTTTCAGCTGTGAAATATCATTACAGAGTGGCCATACATAATCACGCACAGTATAAAGTGACTTATTATATAGTGACGCAATATAGTGAGACAAATTGGCTTCGCATGACACTCGTGATTTATCACAAGTATGTTCTGTTAAAGACACTGAGAACTTTTTATTTTGAAACCCACATCTCGGCAAATTATGTATGTTTATGAATATGTTTTCATGTGGGACTGTAAATAAAAGGTTATTCAGTTCACACAGTTTTTTTCTGAGAAGCAAATTACCGAGGCATGAGATAAGATTTGTTGCAACTTACTGGCAAGTAGAACTTGTTGTTTGAGGAGTTAGTGGTCTGACCATATGGACCATCCATACTGCTGTTGGAAATGTTGAGTTGAGTTGATGCTATCGTTCTATCTTCAACTAAGAAGAACTTAAAACCCAACAGATGGAGAAAACAAAATTTAGAGCATTACAACAGAAAGACACACACCTGTTACTTTTTGTAACAAAATACCTTTTTTTTTTACACAAGAGAAAAATTCAACAAAAAGCAATGAGCTGCAAGCAGATGGGAAAAGCAGATAAGATGACCAGTTGCCAACTTTTTGTCCAGTTGGTGCAGGATTTAATTGAAAAGATGCATGCTAATCTGTGGTGTATGCGACTAATAAATACTTAAATTCAGTTATATATATATACAGTATATGTATATAAATAGATATATAAAAGATGCAGCCCAAAACGTTTTTGTTGAATGTCACTGCTAGATAACTAAATATCAATGTTCTAACAAGCCCAGCTGAGCAGCTTAACATTTGATCTTAGATGTGTGAAATCAATTGACATTAACTTGAAAAACCAAAGTATTCAGTCACATGCTCTTGGGTTTCTTTTCCCACTGATAACCAGTCACTTGAGCTCACGGATAACATCATTAGATCCATACTGGACCCGAGCCCTAGTACAGTGATGCTAACTACAAGGCTGAATTCATACAGAGAGATGACGCTAATTCTACCCTGCCTGTGCTGATTCCATAGCTAAAACCCTCCAACTGGGTCAAAAACTGGTGACTGATTTATCAACCAACTATCTAAATGAATGCGTCATGTACAGGGCTTGATATTAACTTTTTTGGTCACCAGTCACTGTGGCTAGCGGTTTTTCAAAGTTACTAGCCACTCATGTCGATACAGATTTTGTACCCAAGGAATGAAAATTGCGTACCATTTAACCAAGAATGTGACTAGTCTTTATATCGCTGGTCCTTATGTTGCAGTTAGATCAGCTGATCTACCCGCTCAAAGGTTAATATGATAAGAGCAGGACCACACACAAAGATTTTTCAGATTATCTTGAAGGCAATCACATCAATTGCATGCGGGGTTCCTCAGGGTTCAATGCTTGGTCTCTTCCTGTTTTCTATACACCCAAAACTGATACCTATAGCAGAGTTTCAGTTGCGTAGGGATATAAATATACAGTATATATATAATTTTTTTTTAAAAAAATTTCATTGTGGGAAAATATAGGTCTTATAGGTCACAAGAGATTTGAAATTCTAGGCAATTTTTTATATTACCATTATTTCTAAAGAGTTCCCTAAACTACCAAGCCATACAGCTAGCAGGCTAATATTGACAAGCAAGCAGAGAATATTTCTCTTACTGAACATGGTCAAGAACAATAATGAATTATATGTGAATATAATAAATGTCAGTCATTTTAAAAAGCAGATCTATGTAGCTGATAGACCAGGTACTGGGCAGTTGTGATGCTCACCATGTTGAATACGGCCATGACTAGGATAAGTGCAGTGGTTGCCATGGTGAGTGCAAGTCGTATCCAGGGCTTGTTGGTGATGACTTTAGAGGAGCTGGGGAGCCTGGGCATTGTGCAGGAAGCTGCTTTGCCCCATTGCTACGGCAACAAGAGAAAACAACAACAACAAAAAAAACAAGCTTTAACTCCCACCAATGTCATTAGCATATCTGCTTCTATTCCAAATGCTCAAGGTTATGATTGTGCCCCACAAGTCAGATACACATTAATAAACATAACTTCAGAGTGAGTGAATATAATAATAAAAAAGAGGCATCTATATAAACTTTGAGTAGAAGCCAACATGAAATGCCATTCACAATCCATTTTACTTCCATAATTTCCCTAAAAATTAGGCTGAAACATGGTTGGTGTAGATCCTATTCCCCTGCAGAGTCCAAACCCCCTTGGACCCAATAACAATTATATTGGCTAAGACAACTTTTCCCTTTGTTTGTGTTTTCAATTAGTCTTCTGTTAGTGAGCTTACTGCTTTGAATACTACTTGCATACTATCTTAGCAAACTGCTAGTTAGACCCAGCAAAAAGTACTTTTGTACATTTACTCAAGGATTAAAAAAGTAAAGGAAAGGAGTACTTAAAACTTTTACGGAAGTAATATTTTATTAGGGTATCTGTGCTTTTACCCAAGTGATTTGTGTACTTCGTCCATCACTGCTGCTAACTGGTTAAACTTTTCGATTAGCTATAACAAAAGGATAGGATTTACTCACTTTGGGGGCTTTTGAAACAGACGTGAAGGCTAAATGTGACCAATATGCTTGTTTAGCACATAGAAAACTGTATACAGGTTTTGGATAGACATGAGGCTGAGTAAATAATGAGATATGTTTGCAAAACTGACCGTGTACATCACTTCACAAAACACTTAACCTAGACTTCAGGCTTAAAACTAAGAGTAAAATAGGCAGAGGAGCTAAACAAAAAATCATAAAACCACCTGGCCAGTCAATCATTTGTTAGTAACAGAAAAAAAACAGAAAAAGAAAAAAGGCTTTACATATTTAAACACAGCACTACTATAAGATAACCTTAACCCCTCTTTTGTATTTGTGAATCTGTGGGCTGAATGTAGGACAGTGCGGAATCTCACATCAGATAAATGGGAAACAAACTGAGAAAGAAATCTTGACACTCATGACACTGACTGCTGTTTGTGAAACCAAAAGAGAGCCCCACTATAAAAGGAACACACAACATGAGTGACACAGAGCTTCATAAAATGGTCTCATACCCACAATCCCCAAACCTGTGGGGACTTGACTTTATTGCTATCCAGCAAGAAACAAAGATGACAAACAACTCAGTCAAATTATCATCACTCAAGCTGCTTTGCTCTTGACACACACACAAAAAAAAAAAAAAAAAAAAAGAAAAAAAGAAGAAAAAAAAAGAGGAGAGGGCGGGGATGGGTTGGTATAGCGCAATGTTTCTATTCAATGTGGCCTACTTTTATCACCATAAATTCTTGGTTAATTAGCGAACTGGGGCCAAATCAAGTCGAGTTGGTGGGTGAACGGCATGCAAACCCTTCAAGTACTTTGGAAGGTCATGCCTTCTAAAAATATAACTTGGATGCTTCAATACAGGTTACTTCAATTATAGTTGGAATTCCATGGAATGAGGTTGAATCTCACAAGAGAAGAATCTCACAAGAATCCCCCCTATACAAGTATAAATACAATTAATTTGTTTTGCATTAATGTAATGAGAATTCACTTGAAATATAATACACCTTAATGGTCATAAAAACAGGCTTAATTGTCTTTAAGAAAACATAATTTCATGTTCATTTCTTTTTAGTTTGGGGTGGAATATGACCACAAAATGAACGTTGAATAAGTCATTTCATTCTAAGCTTTTATAATATATTAAGGAAGAAAGAGCAGGAGAAAGAAAATAGAGAGACATGCAGGTGACATTTGCCTTAGGCATTTATGTTCTGCAGGTCCAAAGTAGCTCGTAATTTGATTATAGACAATGCTCTCTAAGAGCAGAAAAAGAGTGTTGTTCCTCCGGCTAAAACAGGGAAAATTTCAATCTTGTTTTGATATGGTGTTTTTTCTTCCCGGAATGACATTTTCTCTAACAAGATGAGGGTCTCAAATGTGAGGGAAGCTCGACTTATTAAATTACATTAGTATACAGTTATTTCCTCCATGGAAAATAGAATGAACGAAACACGCCAATCTGCTTAATTCACTCTCACAGAAAGCTACTTTATATTTACTTCTATATTTACCACTTACCATTATGTGACCAGCAAAACAAATGCCGAGGATCAAGGCGAGCAAAAGGAAAGCCATTCCGAATGATACTCCAAGGACGGTGGTTCTGTGAGAGACAAAATCATCATCGATACTCTAAAGCAAGTCACACACGAACATCCAATCTTTATTCATTCTCTGACATGAAAAGAGAAGATCATAATGTATCATATGTAATGCCATAAATAGAGATAAGAACTGTTGCTAGGCATGCTTGAACATTGCTAGATTTTTTATATGTAACAGGATTTTTGGAAGTGCTTGCCTGTGCAAAACGCGATGCTATTGCGGTCAGTTGGTTACCGAGGTTAATAAGGTGTTCTAAGTTGTTTTTAGTGCATTGCTATGCCATTGCTAGGATGTTTAAAGTCATTGTTTATTGATTGCTACCTGCTCCAGGTCAAAAGAGCCCACCTTAAAATACAACATCAAGACTTTTTAAATGATGCCTTAGCAATTAACTGAAATAAGTTTAAGTACTAAAATTACTACTAAATCTGAAATAAAATAGATTAAAGCTATACACACACACACACACACACATATATATATATATATATATATATATATGAAGAGTTCAGATGCAAAAGCCTCTAAATGCCATCTGAAATTTTCTTCTTGAATGATCATTTTTATCAAGCTTGTATATTTAATTTCAGTAATTTCACTTAAATAGCAATGAAAATGACCTATTAATTGTCATTTAAGTGAAACTACTGAAATTAAATATATAAGCTTGATAAAAATGATCATTCAAGAAGAACATTTTAGATGGCACTTAGAGGCTTTTGCATCTGAACTCTTCATATATACATATATATATATATATACATATATAAATGACAAAAGCACATAACAGATTTATCACAACTTAAATACTACAATAGAATATAAATAATATGAAAATAACACTGATCTGGGCCATATCTCGAGAGATTGAAAACACTTTTTGCTCTCGAGATATGGCCCAGATCAGTGTTATTTTAGTTTTATTTAGTAGTCAATTTAGTACTTAAACTTATTTCAGTTAATTGCTAAGGCATCATTTCAAAATGTTTATTTAAGATTTTTAAGCTGAAGCTTTTCATCTAATATTTATATTTTATTTTATTTAAGTTTTATTTCAATTACCAACAACCACTTTCAATAGTTCACAATAACAACACTGGCTCAGATGACTGCTTCAACGTAGATCTTTAGGATTTTGCACCTGTTTCATTGTTTGCTAGGTGAAAATCATAAGTCTAATTGCTTAGAAGAATAATAGAACATCTCTTCTCATTAAGCCGCATGATTAAGTAGCATTCATGTCCATATAACAAAAAGTGTGGACACATATCATGCCAAAGTTTAGGGTTAGAACTTAGATTTGAATAGCCTAAAGCAGGCATCACTAATTCAATGGGTTTTTGAATATAGGAACACAAAAGTTTAGCTCCAGTCTTTGCGGTGCCAAACATCACCATAAATGTGATATAAAACCAATAACAGAAAGTGAGAACACAGCTTGAGAAAACTGTTGTGCTTCTGGCTCTTGTGAATGTGTTCACGGTCAACATGAGCAGTAAATTAGGGTGACGTCTTGCATAGATTTTTCTGAATTCATACAAAAGGAGACATCATTTCCAAACCAGACTGACCTCTGATTAAAAAAAAAAATCTATAACTGTCTGCTCAGGGCAGTCTTTTTCAGACAGGCACTGATGTCCCCATCATGCCCATTATTTATCGGCGCACTAATTTTATTTCAATTGTGTAGACGTTGTAATATTATTATGTGTCAGTAGGTCTAAGTGCTGTGGGAGACAGTGGCTGTCTGCGTAATTGCGTCGTGAAAGACAATGGCATGCTTTAAAGATGTCGTGGAGATGGTACTTACTTGGGCAAGACTAAAACCTGCACTATAAAGATGCAGAAGAAAATGAGACAAGCACAGGTGACGTAGTACTTGAAGGCCGGCAGAGTCGTGGCCCTGTACTGTTAGAAGAAAAAAGAAAAAAGTTAAATATCTCAGCTCTTACGTTTTTCCTATACGTCTTTGCTTTGATGGTCTTATTTCTAATTCTGATGTGTTTTTCTCTTCACAATGAAGCACCTACAGTATTAGTCATTCAATAGCACATACCACATCTCAAGAGGGGATGTACCTCTTTTTCGAGTGTCTTATTGTGAAAGAACAGAGATATCCTTTGAATGTCCTCTGACTTCAGCCACTGTCTGGTGGAAAGAAAGCATAAATAAAGTAATTTATAACAATTAAATTCTCATTGTCAAGGTGAATCACTATTATAATAGCTTATTTGGTGGCACTGATGCAGGAAATGCTCTGAAAGTGAATTGTAATTGACAAATAATTGTTATACTGTATATCAGGGTCCAAAATCTGAGACCACGGAAAATCCTTCTATTTTAGAATTTTCGATTATATATAGTGTATATATATATATATATATATATATATATATATATAATACTTTTTTAAAATTATTTAACAATTATGTTTTTTATTTATTATTATTTTTTAAGTATTTTGCTTTCATTACTTAAAAAAATGGTAATAAATATTTGTTTTACATGTTACACATCTTTTAAAAAAATGTCCAGGTATAAATTAGACACTTTCACTGTGGGCTCAGATTTGATCCTTATTATCACTATTTCTTGTGATATTTTGCAGAGAATTCATGTGTTCCTCCATATGTATAAGATGCAGAGCATTATGGACACTCACTTCTGTGAGTTGATGCCATCAATAGTGCGAATGATTCTTTCATTCAACACTTCTTCAAATCTCTTCTTCTGCGATTTTGTTCTGAAAGGGATTGGAGAGGAAAAAGGAGAGAGAGAGACTTCAAACAACCATAGAAATGCAGATGAGGTCAGTGTAAATGTTCTGAAAGGTTATTCACTTGAATTTACATTTTTGCTCTTTTTTTGTTATAAAGCAATAAACAGTAGAAAAAAAAACAGACCTTTCGGACCTTTGCTGAAAGTTGAATTGCCCTAACGGCACGTCCTGTAAGAAAATATGAAGCAAAATGGAATTAAAAGAGCACTATAATTAAGCTAGTCCTGTTGACTGATCACCATTAAAATCTGTTTTCTTTCCATGTGCTCAGGTTGACTCACGTGTGTGTTGATCTTGCCGTTCTCATTGGTCATGCTGTCTCGATGGTGGAGGTTAGCAAAAGGTTTGGCTGCTCCCCAGGACTCAAGGTACTGTGTCATACGGACAGACGCCCTCATCTTGACTCCATCCAGAGTAGTGCGAAGACGAGGAGGAAGCAGGGGACTCCGTTTTTCTGCCTAAGTAACACCATAACATGAAGTACACGTTTAAATGGATGTGTTACAGGCTAGAGGCGTAATCCCAAAAATCGGATAAGAATATGTACTGAAGTGGTGGGTCACAGGTGTGTTTTGTAATAGATTTTTTAATCAAATGTATTACATGAGCTGATACTGATTTTCAGGACATTTCTGTGTTTCTTTTGGATGCTAAACGAATTTTGGTACTTGATGTCTAATGTAAAATCTGGGTCCTGAAGCAAAACCTATTGTGAGCCACTGGTGTACTGTCACATTCACGGTCTGTCATCGTCCTGTCTGCACTACAGTTCCCAGAATCCTCCTTGTTTCCACACATGAACTCACTCCCTTCATTACCCACCTGTTCATCATCATCATTATCTGCATCACCTGTCTTGTGTTCATCTGTGTGTGTATTTAAGTTCCTGGTTTTCACTCTTCACTGGTCGGTCAATGTTAATGTTTGTTTAATGTCAGGTTATCCTTGTTCTGAGCGTTTGCTCCCTGTTCCTTGTATTTGTGATAATTGAGAATTAAAACTTTTGTTTCTTCATCCTCGAGTTCGCCTCCTACTTCATCCACCCAGAACCTGACATGTACAGAGCAGAATTTTCTAATGTTTTTTGTTTTATTATTATTATTATTATTATGATTTGGATCCAATCCAAATGGAATCAAATATGAACATTCCAAAAATCTGCTAAGATACAAATATGGTCATAAAACTGGGACCTTTTGATTGTAAGCAGATTTGAAAAACATTATTATTTGGTTCATTTTTAAAAGGTCATCAAACCAAATTTTCTGAGATTTTAACAGTTATGTGTTGAACATCATAGAAGCCAATGTTACAATACGTTAGTTTTGATTGTTGGAGGAAACTAGCTCATTTTAAACCTTTTTGTGCTATTTTCAACTTCCTGGTTTAAATGAAACCGGGTCCTTATCCAATGAGAAGACGCAAGACACCCCATATGGTAAAAAAAACCCTAATAGATATCACTATACTCCCTCAGTTGATTGATTACATTAAGAATTGCAAAAAAAAATTAAATTACAAGTTCTTTCTGAAATGTTGTTTAAATATGCAAATGAGGCATTATCTAAATGAATATGCACTCATTTGCATACATTTCTAGAACAACATATTAGAGTCAAAAGTTTTTACAGAGGGTCTCTTTTTATCTCTTTATTATCAGAAAATACTGTCAACAGCCAGAAAAAAAAACACGTTTTCAAACAAAATTAGGAATAAAAAGTATAAAATCAGGCAAATTATATAAACTCCTCTGTAAAAATAAACCTGTAAAGTTTGGTGTTATGTAATTGCTGGTGAAGTGGAGATTTCTGCCTCAGAACAGGAGAAAACACTCATTTTGAGGAAACGGCCTTTAAAGATATGTACTGTAATTGAAATCTACAGAGGCAAATAGATAATGTGCTATAAAAGATACACTTAAAAGTGTATTTCCAGTGTCTGAAAGTGTATTTTTTTTTTATTTATTTTTTTATTAATTATGCAACACATCTTATTCACATATACAACATTTTTTTACATCTATCCCCCCCTTCAAAAGAACCCCGCCCCCCCGGTTTATACATTTAACAGCACTGATGGGTATAAAAAAGGTATTCTGTCAACAAAGTAAATATTTTCCAGATAATATTTTAATAATTGCCAATGGCTTTAGTACAGTGACAATATAAAAGGCAATTAATTAATTTTGAAAACATGTTGTCATCACACAATATCAGACAGTATAAATGGGGTCTTATACCTGAAAATGGGAAGAGGGGGCTTTATACGTACATGAATGAATATGTGTTTTAGGAAGTGGTCTCTTTTGTCATATTTGAGGGTACTTGACACCAAAAGGTAGAAAACCCCTGCTATAGTATTTAAGATAACAGAGCCAATATGTACATTCTACTTTACACCAACTTAACTCAATGGCCATAGTTCATCAGAAAAAAAGAAAGAAAAAAAAGCTTAAAGGCATCAACTAAACAAACAAGCAAAAGCCCTCCAAACTCAAATTCAGTCATCATATTGGGAATGTGAAGGGAGTGGGTGTGCAGTGGGCTGTTATGATAAGAGGGCCGAGAGGCTCAAACCGAACAGAAATAAATGTACGAGTCTCTTATGAGAAAGATTTGCTGCTTTTGTTACCTCGGGCAAAGCAAATGCATTGTTGAAAAGTAAATAAAGCACTGGATAAATAAAACAATAGCTATTGTTATTTGAATAAATTATACCAGGCATTATGATATCTGTGGGCTGAAAAGCCCACACACACCTCAATGGACGGATATTCTGAGTTTTGATAAACAGTCTTTCCAAGGTTGTCACATATGACCACAAAGTCACATTTGTGTAACTGCAAAGTCTAAATAGTGTAATTATGCTAATTAGCGCTCAAGGTGAATTGAATGCAATGCTAATTAGCAAAGTAGTTGCATAACTAGACATATTGTGATATGATTAATTAAATATCATACAGAAGGTTTGTTTGGCTTTTATTAATGCTTTTGTTTAACTCATTTTCTGGGTAATGAATGGATTGTTTTTGTTATTCATAATTTTATTTATGAAAATAGATGTTGCCACAATTATTCTTATAGCTGAAAAAAAGTTAAAATAATTAATTTGCTCTAAATTTGCTCTGATTTTTTTTACCTTCGGGTTGATGACTAGGTACGTGATGATGCCGTGCTCTTTCAGGTAACTATCTCTGCTTAGTCCGTTGCCTGGCTCGACTTTATATGCTCCTTTCAAATGTTCCAGTGTTACAGAAGAGATGTGAACCCGTCTGGAGAGGAGCACACAAACTATTACAGACTGGCAAATGAAAGGGCACTTCACAAAAACAGGTGCATTATATGAGTATTTCACAAATGTTCCAAAGCCTGCAGAGACAATAGAGTTAAGATATGAAGAATGAATGTACCCCTTTGCGTTTCTGTTATGTTTTGGGTTATTCAACGGAACATTCATTAGTAGCACAAAAGCACATTCATTGTGCTTTCAAAAGAACATTTCTATTAACGTCAAGAACCCTCCATGAGCATAATAGCACTTGTAGCAAATATGTGAAAATTCTGAAATGGGGAAAAACAAAAGTCATATGCTGATCTTACCCAGGTACACCCCCTGCCTCCATGTGATTGGCCAGGGTGACATCATGTGACCAAACATCATACTGCCATTTCTGGAGGCCAATCACACCGCAGAGAACATTCCCAGAGTGAACTCCAACACGCATGTTAATGTCAACCCCAGTGGCATCTCTCACTTTCCTGAAATAACAGGAAAAGTATTAAAGGTTTGGACACACCTGATCATTCTTTACTATTACTAATAAAAAAAACGTAAAAAAATTATAATTATATTTACACATCTGCAACATTAGTGTTAGAGCCTTTCTGTGTTGTGTTTGTGATAAATCTGATTAATTAATCAGCATGCTATGTCATTATTTCGATATACATTTTTAATCGATTAACAGTCATTATTGAAAAAGTCTAAAAATAAAAAAAGATACTTTTTTTTAAAAGGAATTTATGTGAAGGCACAATTAAAATTTGTCAACTAACTGACATTTTAAGCATAAAAAGGTCATGAAAAACATAATACTAAAATCATAATAAACATAATACTGGACACTCTTTACACATCGGTTCAAAAAACCGCCCACAAAACCTCGCACAATACAACTTTAACATCATAGGATGTCCTGTTACTTTATCCGCTACAGTAAAAGACCTGGGTGTTATACTCGATTGCAACCTGTCTTTTGAAAATCATATTTCATATGTTACAAAAACAGCCTTTTTCCACCTTAGAAACATTGCTAAGCTACGTAATATGCTATCAGTTTCTGATGCAGAAAAGTTAGTTCATGCATTCATGACCTCGAGACTGGATTACTGTAATGCCTTATTAGCTGGTTGTCCTGCATCCTCAATAAACAAGCTACAGTTAGTCCAAAATGCCGCCGCTAGAGTTCTTACGAGATCAAGAAAATATGATCATATAACACCGATTTTATCATCACTGCATTGGTTACCTATAAAGTTCCGTATTAATTACAAGGTATTGCTACTGACTTATAAAGCCCTAAACGGCTTAGCTCCAGTCTATTTAACGGATCTTCTGTCGCCCTATAATCCATCGCGCTCTTTAAGATCACTAAATTCAAGGCTTTTGGTCATACCTAGGATATTCAGAACCACCAAAGGAGGGAGAGCATTTTCACATTTGGCTCCAAAACTCTGGAATAGTCTTCCTGATACTGTTCGTTGCTCAGACTCGCTCTCCCAGTTTAAAACTAGATTAAAGTCGCATCTCTTCAGCCAGGCATTCATATAATCCCACAGTTCAAACTACAATCCGGCCTCTAGCTCATAAATGCCAGAGGAGAACTGGCCCCCGACTGAGCCTGGGTTCTCCCAAGGTTTTTTTCTCCATTAGGTCACCTGATGGAGTTTTAGGACACCATTAGGTCACTTGATGGAGTTTTTCGGTTCCTTGCCACTGTTGCCTTTGGCTTGCTCAGTTGGGGATATTTTGGGGATATTTAATTTAATTTCATCAATCAATAAATTCCTCTTGAAACAAACTTTGTTGTATTATTTAAATTTAATACTGTGAAGCTGCTTTGATACAATCTGTATTGTGAAAAGCGCTATACAAATAAACTTGACTTGACTTGACTTGACTCTTGACTGATTTAAGGGCCCTTTCACACCTGAAAGTCCGCACCAAGGTCCGAACCAAAGTTCATGTTTTGATACATTGTATACATTTGGTTAGTTTTGGTTTGGTTTCACATTGCAATTATGCGAGCGCACTAAAGAACTTTTCATGACGTACTTGCGTCCTGTCGTCATCATCTACATGGCTGCATATTGACATTGATTGGTTTGTAAACGGACGTGCGTCTGACGTCAGCGTGTTGTCAATTCGGCGGGTAACTTTGACAAGAATGAATGAACAGACGCATATTATCGTTGCCACTATGCTGTTATTATTACGGCATTACTCCCTCCAGCACCAACTATACTCGACGCTAGTTCAAATTCGCCAAATGAACGTCCTCGTTGTGCAAACAAATCATCGCCGGTAGGATGCAGGACAAATGTGTGCGTGTGTGTGTGCGCGCGCGCGCGAATCAGCTGGAAGAAACGCTGTGGGCAGGACTGACAGATCTGCACATAAATATTCTTCTTCAGTTGTTTATGCTACGCGGGAACCACCGGAACTTCCTGTAAATGGTCCGAAAGTCCGAACCATACAGAAAATGCTTTCACACTAGAAACGAACCAAACCTTTGAACAGTTTGATCCGGACCGAGACCACCTCTTTTCGTCGGACCAAATTTCGTCTGTTTGGTCCGGACCGTGGTCCGGGGGAGGTTTCACACCTGTAATTTTGATTCGGACCAAACTGAAAAGTCCGAAAGTCCGGACCAAACAAGGTAGGTGTGAAAGGGCCCTTACTCATTAATATTACATGTAAATAAAGCAAGTTTTCTCCCAGTGTCATGAAGATTTTTTTTACAGCACATACACACTTCAGTCTCTCCCTCCATCCTTTGAAATTACTGAAACAGTACCATATTACACTGACATAACTTAACACCAGAAATATTTATAGCAAATTAAATATCAGAAGGTGCCAGGATTACGGTGGTACGTGTTAGTTTCTGAGGGAGTGTGCCTGGTGCCTGTGTATATATTCATTCAGCACACAGAACATCTTGTGTTTTAGATAAGGCAGCTTGAATGTTACGATTTCCCAGCTGGAAAGAACAGTTTAGGCCAGAATGAATATTAATGCAGGCTGGATTATGCTAGTTTGTTTCCAGTCTAGTTTGTGGTATAACCATATAGTATAACCATGCTTCACCTGCAACAAATCCATGACCTTGCTGAAGAAACGAAACGAAACAAAACAAAAAAATTAACAAACAAACAAACAAATAAATGTGCATGGCACCACAGGAGGTGTGTTGCTGACATATCATTTCAGTGTACCTGTCACACACCATACTTATTTCTAAGAGCCCCTCAGCCTGAGCTACGCCATGTTGGAAAATACTCTGGAGTGTCCTCAATTACCTCCTCAAATGGATTTGTGTGTGTGTGTGTGTGTGTGTGTGTGTGTGTGTGTGTGTGTGTGTGTGTGTGTGTGTGTGTGTGTGTGTGTGTGTGTGTGTGTGTGAGTGCGTGTGCGTAACAACAATTTCAGTACGGAGAGTGAATGTGTAGCAGAAGAGCGGAAAAATTAAGAATGGGTGAGGAATCGTGAAAGGGACTGGAAAACGAGGCTGCACTTTGAGATGGAAAAAGAGAGGAAAAGGAGAATGTGTGGGTTTCAACAATATCACACATCTGAGCGTCTTGAGAATCCAGGTTATTTCAGCCTCAGAGAGAAGTGCTTGAAAAGACAGACACCATGGGAAAAAAAGACACAGAAGTGGTCCCTGGTAGATGATGAAAGGGCATAATGTGAATAAAAGCTCATGTGTAGTGGTTTTAGGACTTTGTAGCAGACACAATTCAAAGGGTCTTTATGTTCTAATGAAGAAACGGAAAAATATGTAAGGGATAATGTGCATCTCAAAATAAACCCTGATAGGCACTGGCTTATGGGACACCCTGAGAAATGACCCACAGGCTAGCAACCTCAGGCATTGTAAGCCTTACCAAATTTTGGTTAAATTTGCTTATCAGGACTGAATTTTACACTGTGTTTGCACAGACATTTAAATAGCACAGCTGAATCTTCCTGAAACAAAGGTCAATTAGTCCATTTAGCGGTTATTGAACAAATATATTTTAGTGTATATAGCTGTGATTGACCAATTAGAATCAATTAGTATTTCAGAGAGCTGTGTAATAATTATGTGTTTGAAAAAGACAGTGTGTTCTTTTACTTGATGGCTTCACACATGTCCAGCCCCATCTTCACACAGTTATTGGCATGGTCGGTCAAAGGGTCCGGCAGCCCTGACACACAGTAATAGCAGTCGCCCAGAATCTTGATCCGCATGCAGTCGTTGTCCTGCATAAAACCAAATTAGACGGCAGTGTATAAGACATTACATTCTGTACAGGAAAAAAAAGCTCAAAGGAAAAAAAAAACATACATTGACTACAACATAATCAGTTATTAATATTTTGTTGGTTCTCTTTGTTTTTGCATGTGTTCATAATTTCTTTGTATGACAGCCTGGCTAAAAATGATGTTTCATTTCATTATCACAAATAAAACAATTGACTCTAAGCACAACTACGCAATATGCTTAAATGTTTCATATTTGAATAAAGGGTGAATATTTTCCTAGGCTGACATCACTTTTTTATGTATGTATGCCTGTTAGGACTTATGATACCTTGGCTATCTGGTCAAATTTGCCGAAGAGCTCATTGAGCATGTAGACTAGTTCTCCAGGTGAACAGTCACTGGCCAGACGCGTGAATCCAACAATGTCTGCATACAGAATGCTGTGGAAAATGTTAGAGAAAACTCAAAAGGAGACTTATGCAACTGTTAAAGAGCATGAATTTATATTTTTTTGAACTGGAAATAATACACAGCTCGCAAATTATTATTTTCTTAATAAGCATTTGTCTTGTGTACAAATATCTGAACGTCCTTAAACACTCTGTTGTGCTGATATTTAAACCAACAGCATGATTGTGTGATACTGCTCTTATACAAAAGTTCAAAAAAACTGACATTATACTGAGAAACGTACATTTCAGATACAATTTTAGCAGTTATTTTGTCTTTTTCACAGCCACAGAAGAATCAACTGTTACGTCTCTGAGCTGAATTAATTAATGACTTGAGGGAGCGATTCAATGACTCACTCATAAAGACACTTAATTAGCCCCTGAATTAATATGTATTTTTGAATAAATTGGATAAGTAAATTATTCTATGACTTATTCATAAAGAGTAGAAAAAAATCACTGTTTTTGAGTAAATCACTGAGTGAATGATTCAGTGACTCATAAAAAGTTTCTTGTTTTGTTAACGAATCGGTTCAAGTAAATGAGTAAATGACTCACTCATAAAGTCATTAACTTGTTAACTTATCAATGTACCATTCAGAAAGAGTTACTGAAAAAATCAAAAGGATATTATAGGGGAAGGAGAACCGTTTTGAAGCAGATAGCAGTAATGCTTTAAAAACAGCAAAGCACTACTTGTCCTTCAATGCATTTAACAAAATGACATTTGCGTTTTGATGAAAAGCCTCTTCAACAGTTTGCCCTGTATAGCAGAAGATTGTGTTTGCTTCTACTTTTTAATTGAAGCATACAAAAGTGTCTAGGCTCTTTTAGATGAGAGCTACTTGTATCTGGGTTGATGAATAGCTTGTTTATTGTGTGCAGACTGAAAGAGGGCAGGAGGGTTTGACAGGATCTATTGGTGGTGGTGGTGGCGCAATGGATAAGACACATGCCTTTGGTGTGAGAGACCCGGGTTCGAATCCACTGTGAGACACCAATGTGTCCCTGAGCAAGACACTTAACCCCTAGTTGCTCCAGAGGCGTGCGACCTCTGACATATATAGCAATTGTAAGTCGCTTCGGATAAAAGCGTCAGCTAAATGAATAAATGTAAATGTAAATGTAAATCTATTGAGGGTAGGACAGCTCAGTGGAGAGCAGGTGCAGTGTATAGGAAATATATATTTTATTATATATAGGCTGCCTAAAATAAATCAGCTGAGTGCACAGATACGCTAGTATGTGTGTCATAAGTCCTACCTTACATTGGTGTGTCTCTGTACATAGAGGTTGTGGAAGTTGTTGGTGTTTTCGGCATGGCCAAAGTTAGGACCCTTCAGCCTCTGAATGATTTCTGCCTTCATCACTCTCGCGATGTGGGCGGGCAGCAGGGACAGCAAGAGGCGCTCCTATTGGTCGTAGAGAGGAGGAAAGTTATATACGCCATTCCTTTGAATGGTTTCCTAGGCTATGTTTGTAAATTAATTCAAAATCGAATTACTGATATACTGGTCAAAAGTTTCTAATCAAGATTTAATATTATATTTTCATATTTATAATTAAAATATAAAAGAACTGTTTTCTATTTGAAAATATTTTTAAATGTAATTTATTCATGTGACGTCAAGACTGAATTTTCAGCATCATTACTTTAACCTTCAGTGTCACATTTAGAAATCATTCTAATATTCTGATTTGCTGCTCAAGAAACATTTATTATTATCACTACTGGATAGAGTTGTGCTTCTTAATATTTTTGTGGAATCGTGATACACTACCATTCAAAAGATAAAAAAGAAACAAATACTTTTAATTGATCAAAAGTGACAGTAAAGATATTTATAATGTTGTAAAAAAATCTATTTCAAATAAATGCTGTTCTTTAAAAAAAAGCAAATTATTACCAAAAGATGGAAGATTAAGTTTGACGCACTGCATTTCTCAGGACAGTGTGCTCTGTTCTTTTTTTTGTACTACGTCATCCAGATATTCTGTTCATATAGAATTTGCATTTTTCACACTATAAATGCTACATACATACATGTACAAGTAGTATGGTACTATGTTATTTAGAACAAAGCCCTAATCTTTGAGCACTTTTTAATTTTTTAATTTATGTATTTTTGTTTACAAATGATGGATGGCAGGTGGAGTGAGAGAGAAAATTTGAGAAAAATGAAAACTGAGGTGGATGAACAGATTGAATCATAGCAGTGTAACAGATGTCTCCTGCAACTAATGAACTACCCTGATTGTAAAAGAAACATTTGTGATTCTACCAAAGACTTGTTTGCTCAGATGCTGTTAAATTTTATTCTTTATTTATTGGGATATTATTTTATTATTTCAGCCAACCTGTTCTTTAGATAGCATATTAGCATTGGACATATTGGTAAACCACTATTTAAGTAAATTTTTGACCCTGGGTTAAGCAATTATTCACACTTAAAAGAGGGTAAACACAGGGTTACAGTGAATCCATTAATTTTTCTTTTTATTACCGGGTCACTCTTCCTCATTTTTTTTCTCTCTCTTCACATAGTGCTTAAAGGTGCTCTAAGCGATCCCGGGAGTCGTAACTTCTTGTTGACATTCGAATTGTTGTCAAACAAAACGGAGGCTAGCTAGACCCTCCCTCCTCCTCATCCCGTCTCCTCCCTCCTCCCCTCCCTTCCGGCATAAAGGAAAGTCAAAATAGTCACTACAAACAAAGTTAAGTTTTACTGATACTTCATTCAATGTGTAATGTCGCCAAGTTAGATAAATGCTTTTATATATTGCAGAACAGAACGCAGAAAAAGAGAAACATTATCTTAATCGTTTCGCCACCTGAGGTTATAACTATAGCTCCCATACAAGGATGCAATAATAGCAAGATAACGTTAGCTTCACGTTTCCCAGTGAGCATAAACAACGGCAGCGTCGTAAACAAATTTAGTCAAAGTTGTCAATAGCCTATAAATGACATCCTTGTTTGGCGAACATGAACGTCAGTTTAGAAAGAAAAATGGATTTACCTGTTCTGCAAAAACAGAGCAACTATGTCGGATTGGAAGCCCTTCTGCCTGCGGAGTTCTCGCCACCTTTCGAAGGTTTTTCCGATGTAAATTCGGGACTTCACGCGTTCCTTATCCTTGTCCCTCTTCTTTGCAATTTGTTCATCGAAACGTCGTCTCTTTGGTCGTGTGTCGACCATAATTCAAACTTCCCTCTTCATGCTTCTCTCTCCTCCACACCCCCTTCATGTGTACGCGCAGTCGCGCACTAACCCCCCAAACCCCACCCTTCAATACTTCTTGTCGGTCATTGGCTGGAGCACTGTTTGTTGTGTTTCGTGGTGCAGGTGAGCCCAGTTTGTTTTTGTTGCCGTTTGTGGAGCCTGTGGTGTCTAGAGAGACCGCGTTTTTTGACAGTGTGTTCGGGGGACAGGCAGCTAGCAGATAGTGAGGAGATGTTTGCTGTATGTGACAAAAAATGTTTGGGCCTAAAAAACGCGTCGCATCACTTAGAGCACCTTTAATGAAGGTCAAAAATAATAATAATAATGATAATAATGGGGTGTGTGCCATGTGCAGATTGTGACAGCAGGAAAAAAGGTGAAATCCATTAATGTACTATTATAAAACAAAAGAAGAGGCAAATCAAAGCAGGTTGTCCACACTAATGGGTTCAAGTACTGCATGTCCTCCGGTCTGGGGGAGTGATTGCTAAAGGAAATTATGTCATTAATCCATTGTGGTTCTTTTTCTACAGTATAAATTAATATGATTTCTGCTCTGTTAAAGTGCAGAAATATTAATTAGCAAAATTGGATGTTATTTTTGGACATCCTATCATATGAATATTACATATGAAGTATATCACTTAGAGATTTTTAGTTTGAAGAAAATGTGGATGTGAATATTGTGGCTGGAGTGTTTCTGTGGGCTTGTTTAGGGGTCCAATGTGATTTTTAGGGTGTTGCTAGGAGGTTGCTTCCTGGCCCAAGTCAAACATGTCCACCATCAAGTCTAAGATTTTATGAATTCTCATTCAGTGTTTTTTTAAACCACTAAACAATTTAGACAAAAAAAAAAAAAAAGATATTCTAAAATGTATTTTAGGGCCTTCAAAGTTGACATGTTAACTTAAGATTTCAATCAAATATAATGAGATATATTCAAAAAATATATATACATTATTAATAAGAGTAACATACTGTAAAGATTACATTAAAGAACTTTAAATTCACAGCTGCTCTTGTTTTGCTGCTTTTACAGGTGTGCTGTATAATTTTACAGTATAATTGTAGTTTATGATTTACGGTAATCTTGTAAATTTTACAGCAATTTGTTACAGTGTATACTTTTACCAGGTGATTTTTAAATATATATATATATATTTTTTTTTCAGGATTTGCACCTGCCCACACTGCCAAAAGAACCAAAACCTGGTTCAATGACCATGGTTTAACTGTGTAATTACTGTGTGATTTCATGTAATATTCTAATTTTTTTAAATCCTGTTTTCGTGGGTTTTATGAGCTGGAAGCCCAAATTATGTACAAATAAACAACTAAATACTTGAAATCGTTTAAGTTGTGGGCCCTGAATCTATAATCAATGGAAGTTTAACGTTTTGAATGGAATTATGGAAATAAATAAACTTTTCCATGATATTCAAATTTTTTGGAAAGGGTCTGTAAATATATTCAATATTCGAGATAAAACAAACTTCTCAACAAACTGCAAGATTTAAGGTATTATTCATGAGTAAGTTTAGGGGTTTGCAAATATTGTGCTGTGCTTTTTCAAACCTGAACTCTTCTAATGACAAAATATATTTCAAAGATAATGTTTTATTCACCCTTGAAATGTAAAATGAAGCATATCTGTAATTAGGCTGATGGTCTGTGCTGTACTAATGTTCTGATTGGAATGACCAAACAGTGAGCAGCCCTGCAGGAGGTAAATTAAGGAAATGCTCCAGCATGTTTTACAATATGGCTGAAAGAACCGACAGTTGATGATGAACTGACTGAAGAGCTCCATTCTCACAGTACACAGAACATACATACAAGATTCAATCATGTTGCGCAGTGACTGTAAGTGAAACATTGCCTTTGCCTTGTGCTCTGTAATCGCCAAGAAAGCCTAAAACACAACTCCGATAACATTCATAGAATAATGATGCTGAGGGTATGTGCTCAACAGGCTGATATTTCACAGAGTGAGAGTGATCATTCCTGATGGAGCAGAAGTGCCGCCAGCGATCTGCTTTTATCTCGCTGATCATATTTCACTCACTCAGCCATCGCCACGGAGAAACACTTTCTCATTATTTCACACAAAACAACAATAAGCAAAACTAACCCAGGCAAGAGGGGTGCCTTGTACAGACTTCCGCCCCACCCGTATCCAACAGGAAACTGCTGGGGGGGAAAACAAATGTAACTCTCGGCCCCCTCCGCCTTCTAATATTAGCCACCCATTGTGGTGATATAATGATCTCTTCAATACAGCTGCAGGAATGACTCATGCTCAAACCTATCCGATACCTCCCCAAACGAGGCCTACATTAACTTCCTGTTCCCTGAAGGACCGGGCACCACGCTTTATCTGTTCTTTGAAAGCAACGTGGTACAGGCAATCTGTTTATCCCTCTAGTCGTACCTGCTGATGCTTCTCTGATTCCAGTTTGATGGGAGACTTGATGCAGTTGCAGGTGTCGTGGTACGTCTGTTTAAGAGCCAAATCCATCAGGTGTTTGTGATAGGCTCCCGCCACATTTCCACAGATGAAGATGATGATATTAGCCAGGATCTACACACACACGCAAACAGCTTTAGTCAAGGGTATATATAGAGATACTGCATGCTCTGTACTCTGGATGTTACAGAAATGTTTCTTAAAAAAAGAAAGGTTACACTTTATTTTAAGGTGTCTGTGTTACAGTGTAATTATATATTTAAGTACCGAATAATAAGTAACTACATGTAGCCTATCTACAGTATCATCTGATCTATCTATCTATCTATCTATCTATCTATAAACAATATTATATATATATATATATTTATAATACACACACACACACACACACACACACACACACACACACACACACACACACACACACACACACACACACACACACACACACACACACACACACACACACACACACACACACACACACACACACACACACACACACACACACACACAGCATTTCTTTGCAAAATTCTGACATAATGTGAACTCTGATCTTAATTTGTCTAATATGTTGAAATAAATATCTTAAATAATATATATATATTTTTAAATTACAGTAATCATTATGAAAATAATACCACAATGCATTAAATATGAATGGTCCTAAAATCTTAATGGCTTAATTTTCTTTAAGGAAAATATAATTTCTTTTATATTGTCAAATATAGTGAGAGAGAGAGTGAGTTCTCAGAAAACCTTAATTCCACGCAAGTGTATATAAATTATCAATCCGGTAATGGATATGCTAAATATTTAGCATTGAATTAATGTGAAGACTCAGTGTGTATTCAATACAGCATTGGCATACAGTATAAAACAAGTAATGAATGCAGTAAATTGCCTCAAAGGTACAGGAACACATTACTGCCAGACCACAGACACTTTAAGAAAATATGCACAGCAACCAAATGGCTTTTGAGTTTCAAATAGCAGAAGTAAGCGCATTAGCGAAAGATATAATCAGTATAAGGATCTAGAGAGTGATGTGTCTGTACATTGATTCGAAAGATATTGATCTTCAGGAAAAGTGAATTCAGTTCAGCCCACAAAAAGCTTTCAACGGCCTCTTGCTTCATGTCAGAGTGAACAAATATCAGTGCAGTACTGAATATGGTGCTGTTATCTTTAACAAAAGAGCAGGGCGTGTTAGATAATTAGGTTTAATTGCAATAACTGAAACTCTATACATAATAAGGCATTTGAAATTTGAAATATATAATTGAATTGTATTTTTTTAAATCAAATAAATAAATAAATATAAAACAGGCTTTTTCTTTAATAAAATTTTAATTTATTTTATAACTTCATTTGTTTTTATGAAATATGATCTGGGCAGGTTTGTGACAAATTCTGAGATTTACCCATATAGTAAATTAGTTTAACAATACTATTATGATTGAATAGGTCATAAATATTTATTAGGTTGGTACGAAAGCTTGATACTATGAACCAGGTCCTGTAGCAATAATTAGTTTTATTTTATTTTATTTTTTTGCCCCCATGTACTTCCATAGTAAGTGTATTACTGTAATTGCATTTTTTTTTTTTACAAAGGGTATTGAGGGATGAGTCAAAATCATTTTCTGTGGTAATTGACAGAATACCAGAAATGCAGTCACAATAAAGCTTAATTTGCATTGAGCCTTGGAACATTTCTTTAATTTGCCCCATTTTTTAGGGCAATCTAGTCTGAGCCTCTTTTAGACTCATCAAATTTGCAACTTCTCCATGGCAACCTCTGCACACGCGTTTGAGATCAGCACAGGGCTTTAGTGTTAGAGTAAGCATAGCGAGTAAGAACAGAAGAGATTGTTAAAGGGATAGATTTACTCAGCCTCAAGTTATCTTAGGTGTATATGACATTCTTCTTTCAGACGAATACAATTGGAGTTATATTAAAAAATGTCCTGACTCTTCCTAGCTTTATAATGGCAGTGAATGGTTGTTTCTGTTTTGAAGTCCATTAAAGTGCATCTATCCATCATAAAAGTGCTCCACACGGCTCTGGGGTGTTAATAAAGGCGTTCTGAAGCGAAGCCATGCATTTGTGTAAGAAAAATATTCATATTTAACACGTTACAAAGTAAAATTCTAGCTTCCGGCCAAACGGCCATACGCAGTCTACTTACGCCTAAAGCGCAACATACGCAACTTATGACGTCAGAAGTAGCGTAGTGCGTCATGGTATAGCGTAAATATCCGTTTTACTTTATAAAGTTTTAAATGTGGATATTTTTCTTCCACAAATGCATCGCTTCGCTTCAGAATACCTTTATTAACCCCCCAGAGCCGTGTGGAGCACTTTTATGATGGATAGATGCACTTTTATGGACTTCAAAACAGAAACAGCCATTCACTGCCATTATAAAGCTTGGAAGAGCCAGGACATTTTTTTCATTGTATTCGTCTGAAAGAAGAATGTCATATACGCCTAGGATGACTTGAGGGTGAGTAAATCATGGGCTAATTTTCATTTTTGGGTGAACTATCCCTTTAAGGTTCACCCCAGACTGCGCAAAGGCGTCTGTCATTTTAATTAGTCGACAACCTCCTGCTAATATCACTCACTGACATTTTTAGCACATTAAACATCATCCACTTCTGGCAATTACACAACACTCTTCATCAATTAGGAACACAGTCAACAAAGAGCTTCTTAACAACCTCCCGCCATCTGAAGGTACATTGTTTGGCTTTCAGAAATTGATCTTGACTAATCGAACATTAACCTGACATACTACAGGACAACCACATTTGACTTGAAATTCTCTCTGGCTGTGTCTATACTGAAAGCAGCTGTGTTGGTATCAGTCAGTGACTTCAACAGAAACAGGAACCTGCTTTCAAACAGGATTCCAAGACAATATCATTTAGCATTAAATATCTGCAATGTAGAGATTATCATAAACTTTGAGCAGTGAGGGAAAACTGCTGTCACTCCATTCCACTCTGCTCACATAATGTGTTCCAGACCAATGTGTGTTGCTCATAGGAAATATGGGTGGTTTTTAATGTCAGTGTATGTTGGACATTGTCCAACCAAACCCAAAAGTGTATATATATATAAATATTTGTTTTCTCTCAAAGTAAATTTTCGCCACAGTATAATTTCCACAGCATCTCAAATAATGTAATGCATTGTGTATAATAGCATTGGGTGATGGAAATGAACTTTATGAATTTTAACATTTTAGTAATAATAGACTGACTTCTTTGTCTGATCAATTGGCACAATAACATATTCTGCTCGCTCTCTCTCTCTCTCTCTCTCTCTCTCTCTCTCTCTCTCTCTCTCTCTCTCTCTCTCTCTCTCTCTCTTCAAACGTGTGCTATTTCAGGCCTGGTCCACCTGCCATGAGACACACCTGTATCTCACTGGGAGAATTTTATAGGACAGGTCCTTCGAGAGCAGACTTCTTCTGGCTGTAATCACTGAATTAGAGGAAGAGGACAGGCAAGTAAACGAGCACAGTGTTGGGTCTATGGGGAACCGTAGCTTAATTACAAAACACTGGCATGTGACATCATCTCTACAACTGTGTCTGTGACCCCAGTCCAGTCCCCAGTGATCGAGACCTTCTTTTGCCGAGTACGTCAGCAGTAAATGTCCTAAAAGTGACGTACAAAGCCTTTAAAGGCTCTAACAAACAAGGTATGACCTGGAGCTCTTGAGAGCACCTAACATAAAAAGGTTATAACGCTTCTAATGAGAGTGGCGGAAGCTTGATTAACTGTGAGTGCTGAATGTGAAGGGTCGTAAAGGTTGGGTTTAATGAAGCTCTTCTACTGTTGGAGAACAGTGTGGTGGACTGACTAAGTGTTTACCGGTCTAAAGGAAGATTATTTTTAAGGTTTTTAAATTGGACTGGATTACAAAACAACATCCTACGTCCTTCCGCTACTCGATTCTTGAATGTAACGCTCCTGTCTCTTGAACACAACATGATGACAGCCAGTATTTTTGTGTTTCTGTGGACCATGTGACTAGAGTGTTGCCTTGGTAACATGCGCTGTGTTTAGGTCTGGTCTGAAATACATTTCTGCTTGAGATCTGCTTAGGAAAAATAAAGGTTCTGGAAAATCAATTGAAAGGTAGGCATGAATTGTTATTTAAGAGTTACATAAGACTCTTTAGTACAGTAGCAGAACCAAAAAAACTGTGAAGGGAAGTGCAATCAGTGTACATATCAACTATGTGTATTTATAAAGCTAAAAAGAGATATAGTGAGAGTATACATTGGGAAGATTGGGGCAAGTTGTCACACCTTTTACTAAAGTTTATTTTTCTCAGGAATGTTTCATGTTTAAAGGTCATCTTCTGCATAGACACATACGTTAGAGTCCTGGCTATTTTCACTGTTTTTGTCCATGTACAATTAATCAACACACACTGACCTTTTATGACAACATGCAAAGGATCTTGCTCTTATGGAAGGACGTGTTGTGTCAGAATGTTATATGAGGCAAGTTGTCAGAGTGGGAACCTGCTGTTTATTGAATTGGATAAAAAAAAGAAAGAAACTTAAATTAATATGTGAAACAGCAAAAAAAATTTAAAGGCTAAAGTAAAAATAATAATATCAAAACAGAATTTTGGCCAGCAGATTTGGTAACTAATAAATTTAAAATGTACGTGACAACTTGCCCCAACAAGACATACAAATAAAAAAGCCTGCATTAAAATCTAATTTTATTTAATAATAAAAAAAGTCTAAAATAAATAGATGGTGATATTTGAATTTAGTTTCCACACTTGAGTAGGGTTGAAAAAATAAACATGATTAATTTAAATACTTAGTTTCCTCCCATAAATTTTGCGTCTGAAAGGGAAACTCCTACAAATGCATATGCAGTAAGGTCAGCTGCAAAAATAACCCTGTCCACGCCTTTTCCGCACTAAATTTTCCCTGCGTGTCATTAGGAAATCCTGACATTAGTTTTTTAACACCAGAAGAGGGTTTGCGCTGGAGCAAGTAAATGCTTAGTACAGTGGGGGGAGTTGTAATCTGCTGACTGGTCAGTTTAAATGTCTCTGATTTTGGTTTTGATCACCTGGTCAAGGGAGGGATAAAAAGAAGATTGTAACGGTTGCTCTGTCTCTTCTTTTCCTCTGGGTCCCTTTCTTGGGACACTCTTTCCTTGCCTCCTCTTTTCTTTGTTTTTTCTTCTTGGGGGCTTTGCTCTTCCTCTCTACCTGAGCTCTGCCTTCCATCTCTCTTTCGCTCTACACTCTCTCTCTCTCTTTCTATCCCTCAGGTAACATTTTACAAACATTAGGTACAATTAAAAATTATATGATTTTATCATCATATTATTCATCATTAAACCCTTTCAATTACAAATGATGTGCTTACCAGTTTTGATTCGGTATTAACTTCAAAGTGCTACCTATTGCAATACAATATTGTCACGCTATAGCAACACTCTCCCACATATTTTGCTATTATAACGCCGCTTATTTCCGTCGTCGGTATAAGTAGCAGTGGGTGGTAATAGACAAGAAATGTACAGTTTATTACCATCATACTGATAACGTTTCTTTAGTCATTTGGCAATTCTGCAGCCTGAACCACTGTAGTGAAACCACCCTTATATTATACATTAATATTATATTTGCCTGTAACCTGTTTTATATTGTTGAGAAGTGGGTAGGTTTAGGGTAGGATGGGGTTAGTTGCTCCAAAATATAAAAGTATCAATATATAATATGCAAATGCAAAGAATTAAATGCATCTTTATCCATTTAAAAGATATCAATGAAGTTCCCTGTTCGTAGATAATGTGATGCTTAGGGATACGGGTACCTTTAGCGTGCCTTCTTGTGACATGGAAAGCACTTGACCATGCTTCAGTCTTTGACACCTTGGGAGTGAGAATGGGTTGCAACCTTTTTTTTCAGAGCTTTATTTACTAATTTAAATTTTCAATACTTCCTGAACATGATTAATGAATGAGTGGACGAGCTATTTCTCAAATAACAAATAACAAGTAAATGTAAGAATAACTTATTGTTAGTAAAACATCAAAATGAACAATTACCAGACTGAAGCAAATACAATTTACTTGATTATACAGAAATAATTTTTTATATTATTATATGATATATCAGGCTTTTAAGGTACGTTTATTTGTACATCTCTCAATCATCGTTCTAATGCATTGCACTTTTTTGTCTAAAAGCTCAATAAACTTAGATTTTTCTGACTATTATTTAATATCTCAGGCTTTAAAGAGAAGAAGATCAAGACCAAATGACACACATCTGAAAAAGCTGACCTTGTGGAATTGCACCGGATGGACAAACTTTACCAGTTATTTCTGCAATAATAAGTGTCATTTTATTCGGAAGGCCATATGATGAGCAAAACAACCAGGCTACAGGATTCTGGGATGTGTGCTCTCCCATGTCATCAAAGCCATAAACTGTAGGTCATGGTGAAACACCATCACCCCTGACCACCCCTACAGGAAACAGAGTAGAAACATCCTTCCACATTCACTCGCTCTCTCTCTGACTCTCATTCTCTAACATACTCTCGTGTTTCAGACAACTTTTTATAGAACAAAATCTTTGGTTCTTTTTGTGTCATTCTGGTGCTAAAAGACTGTCGCCGTTTATTCTTAGATACTAGCTGTTCCTTTCTCAGCCCACACAATTTCAGTGAACCAAATCAACTGGAATGCCGTACACACACACACACACACACACAGTTACCTGCCAAACGAGGGCCTCCATGTGGTCGGTAGTGTTCGAGAGGCAGATGCTGAGCACTAGTGTGTGGGAGGTTGAAGTGAGGACACTAGCGATGACGGCATCCCTCATGGAGAACGGCAGCATGGTGTACACCACAAACACAATAAACAGGAAAAATGACACCTGCAAACAGAGTTAACAGAGCATTAGACTGCCATTTAACATCTGTTGTTCAGAAATACAGGACAGAGATCAGTTCAGGATGAACACCGCATTTATTATCAACTAAGCAAAAAAACTAAACAAATATTCTAAAATCTTTTTTGCTAATGTTCCCTATAAACAAAATGTTATTACTGAATGTTCTCTGAATGTTTAAAGTTCCCCCCTTATGGTTTTTAGAATATTCTCTTTCATGCAGTGTGTAATATAGCTGTTTGTGAATGTAAACGTTCTACAAAGTTGTCGAAAGTGTACGATAAATAAGGTTATTGGCCCTTTTCGGAACGTAATGCCCGGGTAGAAGTCTGCTGCGGAGCTTGCTTCAGTGCTGGCTCAGCAAAAGTGCGCATCGAGGGCGCATATCGGCCGCAAAGTGGGTGCTCGCGAGCACCCTTTTGAAACCTAAAAGAAATGGGACACCCTACGGTCTCATGGACTTAACGGACACATGTACGCGGTGGCTGTTGTGAGTCCACAAGACCTAAAGTGTATATGATGTGTGCCATTTGGGACAAGGCCATTGTTTCCCAAAAGAAAGAATCGACTCTGAACCGCCTAAACGAGTCATCTGTAATTCGAATCCCACTGCGTTACAGTTCTGCGTCACTAGATAAGACATTTGCATAATGCCAGCCTATGTTGTATGTTGTCCGCCGTGAACAACTTGACCCGCCCACAAACAGCATTTTCCTGACGACTGCTTCTCAAAGTTTAACGCGGGATTTGCAAAACGCTTACTCTTGAAAGATGGGTCAGTACCCAATTTATTTGGAACAGCTTGCACCTCAGAATCACAACCTGTAAGTATGAATAATTATTTATGTATATATTTTCTACCCGGTGTTCAAAATTCATAGTTTTGGGTTTTATATTGTTTATGTCTCTGGCTAATCAGCTAACTCATGTTATTACTGTCTTACTGCAAATCAGCTGTGGGCCACTATTAGATAAAGATAAAGATTTGAATCCAAAAATTTTGCAAGATTTGTTTTGCAAACTTTAATTTTATATTAGCCATTCACGTTAGAGCTCGGCTAACGTATGCACCATTATTGATACAGTTCCTGCATGTGCACCGCAATAAATTAGAAATATACACATCGGTTTGTTGATGGACATACACTTGTTGCTGATACTGATCTTGAGGAATTACAGTTGGAACATCTCATAATGTTCCTCAAAATGAGTAGCGTATAATTGAGAAATGTCCTGCTCAAGTCGTCCTTGCAATGAAGTTTTCGGGTTGAACAACTAGTTCTTCCAATGTTTCATCATCGCTCGGATTGATATGGTTAAATCGACATCATCGTTACTGTCTTTACAGTCTTTATAGCAATGGCCGTTTAGCTTCCGACAGGTGCTGTAAGTGGCAGACCAATCACAACAGACTGGGCCATTTGGCCAATCAGAGCAAAGCAGGCTCTCAGAAAGGAGGGATTTAGAGACTGATTAATCCTGGGAATCGTTTGAGAAACATTGAAAAATGCATTGAAATGTGCAATGTATATAAATTAAAAGTGTTTTTTCCACCTTTGATGTATGTAAACCTGTTGTAGGAGACTCCAAAACAAAATCAGGAACCTTTAAAATAGCATTATAGGGGCACACGTATGTCTTTTCTTGGTTATGCGAACGTTAAAGAAACACTCCATTTTATAATTTTGAAAACAAAGAACACTGTTACACCATGTCCTAACCAGAAGCAAAGTGACAGGCTCTCAATCAATGATGACAATTTGACATGTTTGTATGCAAATGCCTTTATTACAGGAAAGTTTCAAGATTCATGGTGAGGGAGACTGGAGCTCAATTTGACACTGATAGTCTTGCAAATACCAACCATCCTTAACCAATCAACCACTTATATATTTGAACTAAAATCAATAACAGACTCAAAAGTTGTTAAAAATTCAAAATGATCTCTGTGTGTTTTGGTTTAATGCATTTTGCGCTAACATATTATAAGTGTATAATGTATTAGTGCTCGGGCTCGGCTGTCCAGTCCAGTATGCATTTTTTAAAAGATTTTTATATAACAACATTTTTAACCTGCAAACTGTCGTAACAGCATGTTTACAAAGCCAATCTTGCTGCACAAAATGTGCGGCTCAGACTGTTCATTCTGAAATGATCAGGGACACTGTTAAAAATAAACTTCAGCCATTTTTTTCCTAACACTGGGATCCTTCAGAATGATATAAAGCTACACACACAGCTAGAAGCAGCACAAGATTTGGCAAACTTTTCCACATTTTACTCTTATCATTAGTTTATGTGATGTTTAGGAAAAATAGGATCCTGCTTTCATCTTATTACCTCACCCAATAGGCCTCATTGACGTAAATCAATGGGAAAAACGTGGGAGCTCATGTGTTGATGCATTTATCATCAGAAAGTTGCCTAAATTCAGTTCAGTAAATGTACTTTTTTGACTGAAAAGAAAGATTAAAGTTCTGAAAGTTCCAGTGTGTTTTCAGTATACATCATGTTCTTTTATCTCAAAAGATCATATAATAAAAAATAAAAATAAAAAAACATTTGCAGAGTTTACAAGAGATATAGCATACTTTGCCCTTGAAAGAAGGTGAAAAGAACTATTGCACCAAAAACAGTCATAATGTAGTTTTTCATGACAATTTTCCATCCTCTTTCTGACTACTGGCTGTTGTTGCTACTGTGTCTTTGATATCATGATGACATATGAATAACATGTCTTTGCAGCTTAATTTCCATAAATGGAGGTAGACTGGAAAGTGAGCTTTACACTACCAACATTCACATCTGAAAATCTGAAAAAACACTAAGATAAAGTTCAATTAGTCAAGTAATTAAAAATGAGCAATACATTTGTTATATGATTTATTACCATTTGTTAACATTAGTTAATAAAAATAAAAATATTCTGTTAGTTCATGCTAGCAAGTCCATTAAATAATATTAACAGAACTTTTGATTTTACTAATGTATTAGTAAGTATTTTTCATTGTTAGTTCATGTTAACTAATGCAGTTAGCCTATGTTAACAAATGGAACCTCATTGTAAAGTGTTACTGAAAATGATATATGAAGAAAAAATGGGCAATATGCTTTGTTTTTTTATATATTATATTTTCTATTACTATTTCTGTTTTCTATATCTATAATGTTATGTATGTCTTGCACCAAAAACAGTCAAAAAGCAATAAACTATACAAGAGGGCCAGAAAACTTGTAAAAGTAAATGTGGACAGTAATATGCCAATATGTGCTCATGTTTGAGACATTATGATGACATCTGAATGACATGTTTTTGCAGCTTATAATTTCCATAAATATCCAAGGTAGAGTGTAAAAAGTGAGTTTTGCACTGTATATGCTTATACTATTCTGAACGATTTCAGAATATTTGTATAGCACTGCCTCATTTGAAGGTCTCTGGATAAAAGCCTCGGCTAAATGGATACATGTAAATAAATGTAAATATTTCTTGTTTCAAAAGAACAAGAAAAATCCTGCTTTGCATGCATTTCCCCTTTAAACGACCTGTAGTCTTTTAGTGAGTGCCAAACTCCACGTTTCCTCACATTTTTAACGCTTGATGGATGTTATACACTCATAAATATTCTAAAACTTATGTTTCACATTTTCTTACACTAAGTGCTGTTTTTTTTGTGAGTGAGGGCTCAATATAGCACCGGAGGAGTGGCAGATAGGGCACTGGACGGCAGAAAAGCCTAATGGATTTCTGGCTTGGTCACTCTCACAGACCACACACACACACACACACACACATACACACTGCCAAAAAACAAACAGATTGCAGGGAAGTGATTTTTTCAGACAAAACATGTCTTGAGCCTTATCGATCGCCATTTCCACTCTGTCCGCCACAGAGGAGGATCAGAGAAGCTGTCAGAAGTGGTTACATTTGGCTTGTGAAGGATAGAGAATCCCCTAGCAGACAGAATGCTCTGATGGGCTCTCGGGCCGGGGCGTCTCGCACTTCAACCTCGGATTGCTCGGATAGTTTGAGTTTTTGCTGAAGTTTTGAAGTGTTGGAGTTCAGCCTCAAGACTTGGCAAGGATAAATGGTTAATTTCTCCAATGAACTGATTGCTTGCCAGTTCCATGCCTTCTTAGGGTTATGGTCTATCTGCTCACAGGATTAAGACTGGCAGTTCAATTCAGTTGTTTTATACTACATCAGCCCAGGTTTTAGAGCTGAATCCCAAATATGCACTCCTCGTCCCAGGCTCCCAGCACATGTCTGGGAACTAGAGTCAGGAACATGGCATCAAGCAAAATGAAAAGCTGTGCCTCGATGACAGAAATCAAGCATTATACAATATCAAAATGATAGATCAATGCTAAAATCCTTATTTCACATTTAAATTAGATTCTGAATCCCATATTATCATTGTGGACTCAGACTTTTGGTTGCCACTGTATCTTTTCAACTGACAAACGTATTTTTCTTCTAGTCAGTCTTAGTGATCATGACTTGTTTGGCTGAGAACAAAACAGTCACAGCTGGGTTGAGCTCTGTGAAACTCTCAGATCTCATTTGGAGTGGTTTGCTCGTATTAATGAGTTATGAATTATCACAAACATGCAGTACCTGCCAATTCGATTTGCATAGGTTTTGACTGTGCATCACTGATTTCCCATTTGCAATAGATGGTAAAAATGTTCATCTGCCCGACTCAAAGCCAAGAATCCAAATAGCATAAATCCAATCTGATATTTTAAAATATTAACAAGTCTAATTATAATTTAGCTCATTATTAATGTGTCCCTGTAGAGAATCAGATTATTTGAGTTAATAAAATATTTTATAATCATCCAGTGTGTCTGATTCTTTAAATACATTTTCAGCGGAACTATTCCTGGATCAGGGTTATTAAACTGAAACTAAAACCATAAAAATTGTCACTTGAAATACAATGAACTTTAACTGAAATAAAACATTAAAAAAAACGTTTATTTAGTTTAACTTGATGTACTAAAAGAACTAATGCTGAAGCTGAAATTAAAATTAAGATCTATATAAAAAACTTATAAAAACGACAAAAATACAAAACAAAATGACTAAAACTTTAAGTAAAATTCAAATGAAAACAGATAATATACAAATAAAAGCTAACGAAAAATATTAAAGCTAGGGTGTGCAGTTTCGAGGAGTTTATTGTCTTTATAAAGTCTATATAGACTCTATGAGCAGGGTGCGCGGAGGTATGCAAATACATAGGTTGACAGGCAGGTAGGACATCCTATCATTACATTCGGACCGAATGCAATCATTGGACGAACAGTGTTTGGTCCTGCGATTTCCACAGCAGATATACATACATTTTTTAATGTTTAGACAACTTCTATTATTAATCGCTATCAGGATGTGAAGAGAGCTTCAACCAGTATAACAATAAGTGTTTGTGAAAAACATTGCCTACCTTAACTTTAATACAAATTTAAATAGTATCTCAATGATACTAAAATAACACTATCCTGGATATGTCAAACAAGGCAATAGGATATTTCTCATAAATAAATGATAATATTCATCATAAATGATATATATTTATATATATTCTATACTAGCAAATCTCATAAGGAGTGCAGCTCTAACACACACACACACACACACACACACACACACACACACACACACACACACACACACACACACACACACACACACACACACACACACACACACACACACACATACACACATATATATCACATTACCTTAAATTGTCTTTTTAGCATAGACTTTATATAGAGATCAGAGTTATGTTATATCATGATGTTATTGCTATATTGATCTGGTATATTGTGTTCGTATGTCATTGCTATAAGATCATCACATCAAATTTAATAAAACATATGCAAAGCATATTGTTCAAGGGTTGCTAAGGAAACAGATGGTAGTAAATTCATAAGATACACTTAGAAGGTTTGCTTTTTCATAGTGAATAAGATTATGTGGTCTACAGGGATCTTAATGTCCGGTTAACCAGTCTGCACTGCTTTTGTATTAGAAAAGCAAATGGAAATAATCTGATAATCTGAAAGCCTTCCATTAAAAGAATGATTATAGAACATATAACATATGAGAAGTAGCGCTGTCATCAAATACAGACCCAAACACATTTCCAGGACTTAGGAAGAACTGAAATAAAGGGGGTGAAATGGGGCTAATTACCACATAACATTTGGTTAAACTTTATTTTGATGGTCTCTAGACCATCTTGACCTGTTGACTCTAATAACATTGCACCTAATCCTAACTCTACTAATACTCTAATGAGAGTAAGTTAACATGTAGGTGCATTGCTACTTACAGTCAACAGAATGTCTAAAAGGGGCCATCAAAATAAAGTGTTACTCAACATTTAAATGATTAAACAATTGGTGTGACAATGCAGCAAATTTATATAATCATATAAAACTCCAAATTTGAGATATCAGTGACAGTAGTGGCAGTGCTAACTAGGTCATTCTAAGAAAGCTGTGCGTGTATCATGACTTGACTTGACTGATATTACTAACAACATACTGAACATATTCACATTATTTGATAGATTTAACATAGATTTGTTTAAGTGAAATGCAAAGGTTTTTTTTTAAATTGTATTATTAATATTAATAATTAATATTCTATTTTCCTCTCGTTAAAAATAATCATACGATTTTTTTGCCATTACATAGTTCAAAAAGGTATGTTTCTCTCACAGTCTTTATTTGTATTTCATGATGTTTCGACTTTACGTTGTTAATCTCAATAGTTTCGTTCTGTTATGAGCGAAAAAATCACAGTGATCACTTAAAATATAGAAGCCTTAATATTAAAGGTTTACTGTTTTTATCTGGTGTTTTTGTTTTTCATAGTGTGATTTTTCATGAATTGTACTGAATCCAATTAGGGTCATTTGGACCCGCAACAAAAATTGTACCCAGAATCTAACCAAGGTATGAAGAGCATCTCTGAACGAAAAACACGTTGAACCAATATATATATATATATATATATATAGGTTCAACGTGTTTTTCGTTATATATATATTCAATTATAATGAGTAATTTATTTGTCTAATTTAGAGCACTACAACAAAAAATGTACTACCAGAATTCAACACAATACTCAATGCAGTAACTTTACCACATCCATTCTTGACAGACAGCAGTGGCAGCTGGTGCTTTTCAAATCTAGGGATGCACACCTGTCAATAGCAAAGATTGTGTATTCACATACATTTTGTATCATAGTGACAGTCTGCAATGCTGCTAAAAGCTGCTTCCCATGTCTCACAACATGCTTCCTGCGCCATCTTAGAGCAATTGCCACTGATTTACAGATTTTACTCTGCCAGCTTATCTGAAGGAGGCATTTTCCTTTTGCCCTTCTCCTTAAAAAGTATTAACAAAGTGACTCAAAGTCTGCCTCCTTCTCTCTCATCACTTCATTAGTTCCCCATCATTCCTTTACATCCTTCATATAATGCTTTTAATCGGCACCTCTGTCAACACCAAACTGTTGGAAATGGGGGTCCGCGGGGCTGTCCGTGTTTTCAGTGGTCTTTTCTCAGAGTTTGCGCAAGGTTGGCGTAAAGTGAGTATGGCTGCCTTTTGTTTCTCTGCTGGCTCTGACCTCAATTATGTTCTCTCTTCTGTACAACATAAAAAGGCTGTTGGCTTTTCATTGGCGGCTCTAATGGAGAACTGCTGCTGTGGGTTAATGATGCCTGCATTACAGACCTCTTCGAGGAACAGTGAGGGCTTTTCATCTGCAATAGTACCTCGACCCATGCTGGTGACAATGTCCGGGATGCCATAGTTTTTCCTAACAAGTGTTGCAAAACAACTGCAAGTATATAGCTTATTAGCACTCAAGCAATGTGGCTGTGTGACTATAGTGGTGTTTCAGCAAAACCAGAGAGCGGAATAGTGTGTAGCTTAAAAGGCTACAGTCAAAAACAGGAAATTAAATAGGATATAGCCTAATAGAGCTCTTTAAGTCTTCAACTACTGTAGACGTAGCTACTGTGCCATTCATTTAGACTTAGACTCTTTGCTAATTAGTACTTTGCTGGAGTACTTTGAGTCCTAATTAGGTGGTAGCTTATTCATTTCGCCTGAACCCGACTAGTTCTTCTCGTCACGTGTGTGAAGTCTTATTAGTAGGCTTTTTTTGAGTTTCCTCATAATAATCATATGATTTTTTTGCCATTACATAGTTCAAAGAGGATGTTTTGACTTATCTTTACCTTGTTAATCTCAATAGTTTCGTTCTGTTATGAGCGAAAAAAAATCACAGTGATCACTTAAAATACTGTTCTTAACACAATGTACAAGAATATTAACAGTAAAAAAATTATATATATTTGCTATTTAAAGCCAGGTAGCTATCCCGTGTATAATGTTGTGGGTCAATTCGACCAATACAAAAGTTGTTGGAAATACTGGATTTTGATGTTTGCGGGTCAATTTGTTCAAATTTATTTTTAATTTGTGAGAAGTATTAATATTAAAGGTTTACTGTTTTTACCTGATGTTTTTGTTTTTAATAGTGTGATTTTTCATGAATTGTACTGAATCCAATTAGGGTCATTTGGACCCGCAACAAACATTTTACCCAGAATGTATACAAGGTATGCAGAAGAGCATCTCTGCATCTAAACATCTAATGGAGTTTCCTCCATTAGATGTCTGGTGCCCTTTAGAGCTAAACCTTCAGTCACAAAATGTTGGTCCAGACTGCACCAACCTTAGGGGGTAATTTATATGGCAGTGCCCTGATAAAAAAGACCTGTGTATCTGCTCATCACAATATGTGACCCTGGACCACAAAACCAGTCACATGGGTCATTTTTTTTAAATTGAGATGTATACATCATCTGCAAGCTGAATAAATAAGCGTTCCATTGATGTATGGTTTGTTAGGACAACATTCGGCCGAGATACAACTATTTGAAAATCATTGAGAAAAACATTGAGAAAAATCGCCTTTAAAGTTACCCATTTATGTTTGTGATTGTGCTGCATTCACTCACAAAAATAAATGTTTTATATATTTACGGTAGGAAATTTACAAAATATCTTCATGGAACATGATCTTTACTTAATATCCTAAAAATCAATCATATTGACTCATACAATGTGTTGTTGGCAAATATGCCCGTGCTACTTGTGACTGGTTTTGTGATCCAGGTCTGGGTCACATATGTTGGGTTGTGGATGCCGCTAGATTCTTAACTTAACTAAGGTTCAACAGTTTCAGCAGTTGGCACTGCTTGGCACGGCTACAATGATCCATACTCTACACCAGTACCAACACAACACAAACCAGCCTTGAACAGATAAAGTAACAAGGTTAAAAGCTGGTTAGCATGGCCCAGTTAGCCCCTGGTGGAAGATGTTGTAACTACACCATCTGGGTGTAAAAAGCATCTTTCTCCACTGATGGAATCCATAACCTCACTTCTGATGACATCTTTCCAGGGTAGTGGGCATCATTTATGGCCGACAGCTTAAAATGGATGTCATGTAGGTGCCACCCAGCTCTTACTGAAGTAGCTCATGGTGAAATGTGGCCATCCTTTGATCCAGAGCCAGTTTGTGTGGTACATGCATATCTCATCATTTCCAGATCACTGAGCCTATCCAAGTTATTAAGTCCTGTCAAGCAAACAGCCCGGGTGACTCATGGCGAGGTACATTTACTCTTGCACCGAACAGCCAATCTCTCCTCTTACAGCCACAGTAACACCATAACTCAAGAGCTGTTTATAAAAGACAACCAAATTGTAGATTTTGAGTGGTGGCTAAGCTGATTGCACCTCTTTCTCACTAACAGAGCAGAGCGAGAAAAAAAGTAAGAAAAAAAAAAAGCTAAGTGTTCGAACAAGGCAAGCAATATTTAATACACCATTCATTTTATGGATGCAGAGGCAGACAAAAATAGTGCCGATTGTCATAATTACTCTAAGACATGCATTTATGTTAAGATTGTGTCACGGTCATTAGCCAGACTCATGTGTTAAGCGGAGTTCAATGAACTAATGAATGATTCAGTGCGCAGAACAGCTCACACACTAAAATTCATGAATTACTGTGCAAATGACTGAAAGAAAATGACACCATGTTAGTGAATATCTGCATGATTGTAGAGCGCTTTCCATCCAAGCAATTTACTTGCACATCTACATATATATCGTACTGACGCAAGTTGTGTTTTATGCATAGCGAATACTGAATTCTGGGCGCTTCAGTATGATAAAATGTAAATTAGGAGTGATAGCCGTAGAGGTCAAAGGCAGACACTGAAGAACAATGACTAAAATGACTGAAGACTGAAATGGAGAGCTATGAAAGTGTTGTCACTCAAGTCTCACCTGGTCCCATGGACAGATGATCCCACCATAGAACATAAAGAGGTAACCCATGGCAACCAGACAGCCCCAGACGAGCAGGGAAAAAAGGCGGAGAAGCTTTTTGAAGACTGACTCGATGCAGACGAGGATGAAGATGGTGAGAAAAATGGCCAGAGTTGTGGGCACAGTCATGATGAAGGCCATGTGGTCCTCCATTTTCTGTGGAAACATAATCACATAATGACTAATTCACTCAAGCATTCACTAACTGATAAAGAAGAGAACATTTTATTGAGATATGCTGAAAAAGAACAGATTAAAAAAAGACAAGGCATAGTCCACTCGTACATTTACAGCAGGATTCAATTCAAAGAACTGAAAGATTTTTCAATGCCAACATAGTGAAACAGACAAACTGTGACCCTAACCGTAGGCTCTTGACCCGAATTCAGTCTATCATGTTTGCCCAAACTTTTCCATTAACCTAATGGTTCTGTCAGAGTGTGATAGTAGTGTTTTTACTGTTGAATTATTAATTAATATGGACAATTAACGTTTGAAAGAATGTTTGCACTCAAACTGCTATCGGAATACGGTTATTTGAAAATAGGTTTGTGCTCATAAAATGTAATCAAATAATGAATGCACATTAAATACAACATGAAACAACATTTGCAACCCATTTCACTTTCATAATGTGCCATGTGCCATATTTTTGAGTAAAACAGGATATGCAATTAAATATTTTTGGCAGGACTTGATTTTATCAACTCAGAGTTGGTTTATATAAAGTGGGCATTTCATAAAAGTATCCATGCGACTTGTACTATATTCAAAGTCTTCTGAATTCATACGTGAGGAAAAGTGACATTTACATCATTATGCACTGATAGTCAAGCTCCCTCCAGTGAGCTGAAACCAGATTGAGTTTAACTTGAGAATCAGATCAGTCTAACTTGAATTAATCATTCAGACTGATTTTGTGAACCAGATAGACTGATTCATTTAAATGAAAACTCATACAGTATGTACCACTTTTATGGTCTTTTTTAAATAAAATAATTTCTATATAGCTTTAATTTTTATTTCAGTTGTAGTATTTAAACTTAAATGTATTTATTTCAGTTATGGCGCTTTTCCATTACCAGTACCAGCTCAACTCGACTCGACTCGACTCGCCTCGACTCGGCTCGCTTTTCGCTCCGTTTTCCATTGCAGATAGTACCTCCACAATAGTACCTGGTCGTCATAGCGACACCGCAGGAAACTGCCGTGACTTATTCTACGCAACACACACCCGCTACCCACACACACAGGACAATGGAGGAAATCGAGTGTATGCTGTTTTTGGATGGTTTTGGTTTTGTTTTTGCTGTTTTTTATTCAGGATACTCCGTCTGGCGCGTGCAATGATGACGCAGTGAATAGTGACGATTCTCTCTGACCAATCAGCAATCTGCCGTGTTTTCACGTCACATTTTAGTATCGCCTCAGCTCGCCTAGAACCTCGCCGGAGGTGGTACGAAAAAAAGTACCTGGAAGCAGGTACAGGTACAACTTTTACACAGTGGAAAACCAAACAAAGCCGAGTCGAGGCGAGTCGAGGCGAGCCAAGGCGAGCTGGTACTGTGTAGTGGAAAAGCGCCATTAGTTGGCAAGGCTACATTTCTAGTTCCCTTTCAAAGTGGAACCCAAACGCTACGTCTTGGTATTGATGCTATAGGGAACGGTGTCTGAGGCATGTACGGTCTTATGTTCCATAGGGAACTATGAGGCATAAGCAAGTCTGAGGCATGTGTAGACAAACAGCAATAATCATTGGCAGACTGGAGTTCATGATGTCACACGCGGAGCAGCAGTGAGTATAAAAGGGTGCCTGAGCCTTTTCTGTCTTCAGGAGCCACTTTTTTTTGTATGTGCCACTAAGGTAAGAGTCCGTTGGAGCACGTTCGACTCCAGAGGGAGCTGAATGAGATCATTATGTTACATTTGCATCAAGAAAGTTGCTTGATTTTCTCCTCCACTGTCCTGTATAAGTTTGAGAGCCTTTTATTCCTTCTATATTTCCACATTCAGGTGTCAAGATGGAGGAATTTGTATTTGGCCTGTATCGTCTCCCCTATGTAGTCAAACTATTTGCGCATTGTAGCCAATTACAGACATGAATGCAGTGATCTCATCATTGCAACTCGATTTCTGCAAACTCGTGAATGCTTTTTATCATAACTAACAGTACAAACATGATGTAAATAAAGAGATTCATTGTGCAGTGTAGACAGCGTCATTAATTATAACGTGAGTTTTGATGAGAGTGTAGAACTCAGTCACTGTTAAGCGCCAGTGATTATAAACGATTTTGAGATAAAGAACGTCTGACTGCAGGTTACATGAATCATTACATATCAGAAATCACTGATAACAGATTAACCATTAGAATTTACTAATGTTGTGGCATTACTGTCGAGTCCATTTCTTGCAGCAAAAGTCTGTTTACAAAGCCTATGCCGAAATAGTGACTGATTTACCAAAGAATCCACAGTCAAACATACCGAACAAACAAATAATGCTCTACTAAAACATTTGCATAGTTAAAAAAAAAAAAAAAAAAAAAACACTTTACTAGCATTATGACCCTTTGGAAGGTAATGTTATTAGTAGTCCAGTAATCCTGTATCTCTCTTCTCTCCTCATCTCACTAATGCGCCAGTGAGTGGGACCAAGGATGCGATGATGTAGAAGTAGGCATTGATCTGATTCTACAGAGGCAGTCTTTCGTCGCACTATTGTCATAATGTGACCAAATTCTAAACGATTAATTTTTGGAGCTTGGTTTCAATAAAAGCTGTTTTTGGACTAACAAGGAAGTTTTGAGTTCTGAAACTTACAGGATGTTTTAATAGTACAATGACCTCTTACATGTCAGAAGATCAATGAAAATTTGATTTCTCAATTCATGGCCCCTTTAGGGTCTAGGCTCCACTGTGGCTTCCTTGGGGTTTAGAGTCTGGGTGATGAGAGCTATTAGGCAAACAGCATTGTGTGCTGCTCTCGTTTGCCTCCCTTTCCTGAGTAAGGATAAGGATGTATGCTCCACCTTGGAGGAATGGCAATACCAAAGGTTGTAGCCTGGGCAGGACAATAAGTGGTTACCCATTATTGGTCTATACTGAGGTGCTAATTACTGAGGTTTTTAGCACCTTGCAGGTTCCTTTTGGTAGGCTGTTCAAGAACCCCTTGGTAGTACCCCTTAGAGTAGATCAGGGTGAATATAACTATGATGGGCAAATCACAAGAGTCCCTCGGGTTTGTTTACCTCCAACTGTTGTTGGGTCTTGAAAAAGGGATGTATGCTCCCCTTTGGTGAGGTGCTTCTACAGGTCTCTCCAGGTGATCAGCATCGCCGATGCTGTACCTCATTGTTATTCTAGCATTCTATAGTCAGCCATTAACTATAGTGAGTCCTGGAGAAGTGCCTTTACTCAAGCCAGGATACGAGCTGTTCTCACCTAATTACTTTAGGGACATTAAAATGGAGTAGAGGCTCCCCTGCGGTGTGGTAGTACCGAAGGGTGTAGCTGGAAATGCTCTTTATGGTAGGCTGCTCCCTAAGAGCCTTGTCAAAATACTGGTATGATGTGCCTGGCATAGCTGAGGCTATGTTGGTTATTTTCCCTTTAGAGCTCTGCTCTTGGGGCCATATAGGGCTGAGGTCTGCAAGGGAGTGTAACAGCCGGGACTTCCCTTGCTGTAGAGCATAGAAGCTTGTAGATCTTTCCTAGCATCAGGGAGCATTGGCTTAGGGAGTAGTGCCACCATATAAGCACATGGGATGCGCAAATTGGGGTTGACACGGTTTTTCTCGGTTGAGTAATCCGTAGAGTTAATTTATGCTATGCCCACTATGTTGTGCATATTCAGAGTCTAGTGAGTAGAGAGGCTGGCATTCCATCAGTATTGCAAAGTGGGTATTGGTTAATACCAGGACGCAGTATCAAAGTTCCATTTCGAAAAGTCACTGCGTCTCGTTGTCATACATCGGGCTTGCCTGTGCGTCTTCTTCAGACAAAGGAGTTGTTATCGTGTAACTCAGGTGCCCTTTTATACTCACAGGCACTCTAAGTGTGATGCCATGGACTATCGTCTGCCAATGATTACGTTTTCATTTAAGTTTTTCATGTAGTATTTATATTTTATTTCAGCCTTATTTACCTGCAAATATTTTTAAAAGCTTTAGTTTTAGTTAACAATAACAACGTGGCATGAGGGTGAAAAAATGACAGAATGTTCATTTTTATAAAAGTATGGTCAATTTAATATCATGCTGACTTTAAAGAGACAAACAAAACCTGTATGAAATATTTGCATGTCACCACGACCTTTCATTAAGCCTTTTTTTACCTGTAGCTCTCGTCACCATTCAGTAGTTTTCTGTGCAGCTCAAAGTAACACACTTACAGACTGTTCATCAACTGCAGACAGAGACAGAAATAGACCGAGCTGCGGCAGGAGGATACAGTCAAAGGGGAGAATTTTAATAACTACATTATAGCTACATTATCTATGCAGATTTATTGGAGATGTCTAATGACATATGCCATTGAGGTTTTATTTCGGTTAGAATTGACTTCGTCCTCTGGCCATCATTAAAACTATTCTACAATTTTAGTATTTATTATTCAATTCAGTTAGTAATTATTTATTTGAGGTGTGTGTGTGTGTGTGTGGCTCATACTGGTACTGTAGATGTCGGTAATATGGTATTGCACCATCGGTTCGGATGACTGTGTGTGTGTTTTGTGAATGATGAGAGAGCATTGAGCTGGCAAACTCACTGTAATATAATGCCTGTACCACAGTATGACTCACCAGCCATTAGAGGAGACACCCCAGGGAGTACTACAAATTCAAGGGAACTCTGGCACGCAGATCGAATCTCAATGAACTCTCGGGGAACACACCCTTTCTGTTTCCATTAACCAGACAGACAGACAGACAGACAGACAGACAGAGAGAGAAGAGCCCAAAACCTGCTTTAATTTTTCATGCACTGAAATAACATAAGATTAATTATAACTTAAAAAAATTAAAAAATAATTGATGCTTGAATGTGAAACAATTGCCATCACAAAGCTAGGGTGTTCTGGGTGGTTGTTACTAGTCTACTCTAGGACAATAGAGTGCTGCAGGGATGACATATTTTTGTAGGCCAAAACCTGGAAATTAGTTTTTAGCATGTCTGATTCCATCATTCTGAATTAAATGGAGTTTTGAATGGGTTTGTGTTTAAATGGCAAAAATAAGGTCTGTTGTGAACACAAGCTCAAGATATTTCACATTTTATTGAAATTTTTATTGAAATTTATTGAAAAGATTTCTGGTACGGGATATACAATCCTTCCAGACTCTAAAAAACACAAACAAATATATATACATATAATTTCACATTTTAACATTTTATAAAAAACACATTAATTTCATAATTGAAGTTTTCCTAACAATCATAAATAAATTACATAAAATTAATTACATTAGTTACTGACAAGCTTTATAATTATACATAACACCTTTTGACAGGCAAAATGCATCCAACCTGTTCTCAAAGGAATTAATAGGAACACACAACTTCTTCTGGAAGCTCATTCCATAATTTTACCGCACAAAGTGTAAAATTTTATTACAGTATATGACAGAAAATACATCAGTTATACCCCCTTGTGATTTTCTTTTAAAGCTTTTACTTGTCTTGAAAAAGGCGGTTGCTAACAAGTGGTTAAATGGGACTATAGAGGTTGTCGGGGACATCATCCACTCACAAACACCATCACTGGGTAAACTCATCCACTCACTAGTCCACTTCTAAAACATCACCATGCTCTTGCAAACTATAACTCAAAATTTCAGGGAAAATGTTTTTAAATAAAGACTGAAAGAGCTATAGTCATGTGACCATGGCATTGTTTGTTTATAGGATTGTTCATGTTCAGCTTTTTAGGCCTACTTCTGGCGATTGTGTTTAGGCTTCAAAATTCATTTAAGTTGTGTTCAATTGTGTGATGAACAAAACTTTTTTTTCTTCCTTTCTTTTTGTGTGTTGTTGTGGTGTTATGTGTTTGTTCTTGCTTATTGAATGGCTAGCTGTGAAACACATTGCCCCTTGGGGATAATAAAGTTGACCTAACCTAAAAATACATCATAACTGCAGCATGTTTCTTCGACTTACACTCTTATATCCCAGGTGTTGATTTTTATTAAGTCAAACTATTATAAACAAATTATTTGTATTATTTGTTCATCAAAATATCATGTCCACAACCATCTTTACATCACAGAATATGATATGAGATGTGGTGGAAATGTTCAAGATTTTTAAAAACAAAGCAAAGCAAAGACAAACAAAATGACAATTACAGAGAGCACAATTTTAGTCTATGTAATTAATTGTATTTTAAGAGAGGTTAAGTCCCCAGGGCCAAAAGTGCCCATAGTATATATAAAAAACAACAACTCATAATCTATGTTCATTTTTGTTGTCCAGAATCTTTATTCATTTGGTCTTGAGCCTGGTAATATCACACCTTTCCTAAACAAATAATACGATCTCTATAGCATAAGTAATGCAAGTTACACTCCAAGGGTTAATATTTAGGGTTTGTTTAAATCCCTAACCCTCCAATATGCAATAAAATTGCTTGCCTTATCAAACACCACCAACAATGTGCACCCATCTGACATTCCCCTTCCTCTTTCCAGGACAATTATAATTAAACGTCTACATCAAGGTAATGATTCACTGCAAACATGATTAGTCTTAAAATCCTTATTTTAGGCCCATTCCCACAAGCCCCTCTACTCTCATCACTCTTTCATCCCTCACAGCATGAATCAGACTTGGCTCCTATCAGTCTCTTTTATTCACGTTATCAAGGGCCAGAGCTCATGTAGCCAGCTGATTGTGCATTTGAGCCCATTTAAGTCCATTTAAGACCAACTCCATTTTGCAGGGTCCACAAAAGCAAAGAGACGCACACATGGGCGTTCTTTGTTACAGCACTATCCCTTCCACAGCCACTTCCTGTCCATTTGTCTGAGTGTCTCAGTTTAATGTGAGTTAGGGATGGTTTGTGTGTGTTTTCTGTGGTTCCGCCACAGCCCTGCAGACTTGCTGATGGTACAAAAATGCAAAACATGCCACTGACCGTCAGCAGAATGCAAACTTACATCGTACCCACATACTCATGTCTTTTAACTCCCAATGCATGAGCAATACTTTCATTATCTCATGATTGCAGAGAAAAGATCAAATAAATAAATGCAGAAGAAAAAAATAATCGATTATTGAAAAACATTTTACAATGTGCATAATTCCACCGCTGTGCACCTGTATTTTTTGGAAGAGTATGAAGTCATGCATTTTTCATACTCTTATTAGTCTTCCAAAGCATTGACACACATGCATCTATTACAGCTTGCTCATCAGTTCTGTTCCCATATTTATGCTCAGCTTTAAAATAAAATAAAAATAAAGTATATTTGAAAAATATTTGAATACTCTGCCACACTTAAAAATGTATGAAAGCTACTATATTCCCTAGTGAAAAATAAATATATTAAATGTTTTTGAAATACATTTATTTTATGCTAAATATACCACAAATACATTTACAAACTTATGTACTTCATATAAATACCCTGCAATTGTACCTTTGGTATACTAAATTGGTATCCTTAAAGTGTTAGGGTTCTGTCACTTCTGTCTGGTTTATATCTTGGTTTGGTGACAGAGCTCTGACACTCCCGGTTTTTCATGTGTTTGTGTATTGTCTGGTTTGTTGTGAGCACATGGCTTGTCATGTATTTCCTTGTGCCATGTGCTCTCCTGTCAATTGTCTAGCCCCTCCCATCTTGTTACTTGATTATTGATTAATTTGCCCCACCTGCTTTCCTCGTTACCCTCTTTTGTTTGCTTCCCTATTTAGTCTCCCTGTGCTGGTTTGTTGTCTATGTTCCCTGTTCCTACCAGATGCCTGTCCTGTTCCCCCCAGGGGGAGTTTTTGTTTGTATTTTTTTAATTTTTTTATTACTTAATAAATATATTTATTCCTGCACTTGAATCCTTGCTTCACTATTTCACCATTCAGTGACATAATGAACCAGCAACAATGAGGATTCAGCAGAATAAGGGTTCACGCCAGCCACCGACCTCCCCTGTTTCCTGGCCTCCCCTGTTTCCTGCCCTCCCTATGAATGCATACTGAAGTTCAGAGACTTGACCTCCCTCCGCCAACAGGGGACCGACGTGAGGGAGTTTGCCCTGAGGTTCAACACGGTAGCAGAGGGATTAGGGATAAATGATGCGGCTCTCAAGGACTTATTTAACTATGCCCTTGACAAACCCATACATTTTGGGAGGATGAGGGGGCTGGAACATCTGATGTTTGGGGAATTCTTAAATTCCCTGGAGTGTGGGAATCCTCCAGCCAGAGAGGTTTCAATCTCCCCAGAGTTGGCCGTGGAAGCTGTAGTTTCCCCGGAGGTGGCGGGGATTGCTGCAGTTTTCCCAGAGACTGTTACTCCCACACCGCCTTGCAAGCGCAGGAGGAGGACTTTGGGGCCTTCAAGTCAGGTGGTCCAGAAGGATCCAACTTCAGGTGTTTCGAGCCCGGGGTTCCAGGAGGACCCGACTTTGGGGGTTTCCAGTCCGGTGGTCCAGAAGGACCCGACTTCGGAGGTCTCAGGTCTGGTGGTCTGGGAGGACCTAACTTTGGTGGTCCCAGGCACGGTTGTCCCAGAGCTGTCCACTCTCTCTGTGTGGCCGAAGAGGTTGCAGTATCGCCATGCTCTCGTAAACGGAAGAGGAGGAGGAAGGCGTCCTCCGTCCCACAAGGCCTGGGGGGGCCATGCCCAAGCTCCTTGCCCTGACGGCACTGCCCAAGCTCCTAGCCCTAGCAGCCCGCCCAAGCTCATGGCCCTGCCGGCCCCGCACATTTTACCTGTCGAGCCTGAATCTCTTCACGTCAGGCCTGCCGAGCCTGAGCTTGTTCATGTCAGGCCTGCCGAGCCAGGGACTGTTATCGTCATGCCTGCCGAGCCAGGGACTGTTATCGTCATGCCTGCCGAGCCAGGGACTGTTATCGTCATGCCTGCCGAGCCAGAGACTGTTCACACCAGGTCAGCCACGCCAGTGTCTTCGGACAAGATGGCCGTCCCCACGCCAGTGCCTTCGGACAAGATGAACGCCTCTGCCTCAGGTGTCGGATCCGCCCTGGCCGCCTGAACCGTCGGATCCACCCAGGTTGCCTGCACAGCCTGCTCCGCCCTGGCCGCCTGCTATGCCCGGGCCGCCTGCTATGTCCGGGATGCCTGTCCGGCCTGCTCCGCCCTTTTTCAGCGATCTGCATCACGAGATTTCCAGATCCTGGAAGCAGCCTTTCTCTGCCCGTCTTACTAATGCGGCAGCCGCTGATTTCACCAACCTAGTAGGTTCTGTGGAACAGGGCTATTCCGCCATGCCAGCGGTTGAAGATACTTTAGCCAACCATCTTGCTCCGTCGTCTGCGCCGTCATGGAAGTCGTGTCCCCTTCTTCCTTCTAAAGCGTTCAAGCAGTTTATGCCCAGGAGGGTTAGGGAATCCTCCAACCCCTCCCCGTCTCAACCCAGAGAACGTCCCTCTCATAGAGCGGAGTTCCCTTCTAGGAGAAGTGATCCGGCGCATCTCCCACCAACCTCGGTTTGGGGAGCCCGCGGTCGCCTGTTCCCCCGCCAGCGACCTCACAGGCGTCTTCAGCTGAAACGGTCCAACAAACAGACCGCTCCAGCTGCCTCGAGCCGTTCCTGACCCTCTGGTCAGAAAAAGGAGAGCTCCACCACATCTACAAGGTTGGGACAGACCGCGCAAGCGTTTCTGCCCACCTCTAACCAGCTCTCCTTTTCTTGCCCTGTCACCTTCGCCACCCAGAGTGTTTCGAAGTGCAGGCCCTATTTTACCGTTTCCACTCAGTCACTCACTCAGCGGGAGGAAGGAGACGCGTTTTGCTCTCTCCCCTCACCCCCGACACACTTTATACTTGCCGGTCGCATCCTCGGAGGCACGTTCCGTTTTCCTCAGGAGCAGGCAGGCCCGGTCACCCCGGCCCTAGCGTTGATGCCTCCCATTACGTGTCAGGACGCCAGGTGCTCTCCTACACGGCCAACCACTCTACCCCACGGGAATCAACACGACATCCTGACTCAGGTATGTCTTCCACACTGCAACACCCCTCTTCCGCTATCACATTTCCTTCAAGAATGGGAGCGCCTACCAGGGGTATCGCCTTGGATCCTGCGCACAGTTCGGCTCGGCTACACGCTTCAGTTGCCTGCCCTTCGGCCTCACTAGCACCGAGGACGTTCACGGAGTGTATGGATGCTGCTCTGGCCACGTTGCGGCTCCAGGGCATCCGTATTCTCAATTACCTGGACGATTGGCTCATTCTAGCCAAGTCCAAGGAGTTAGTGACCCACCACAGGGACATTGTCCTGCGTCATATTCAGTTTCTCGGTTTGAGGTTGAATTCGGAGAAGAGTGTTCTTACACCAACTCAACACACAGTTTTCTTGGGGATACACATAGATTCCGTTCTTTTGCAGGCCCGCTTGGCTCCTGCACGGATTTCCAGTTTGACGACATGTTTGGCCCGCTTCACGCTAGGCCATCGTGTTTCTGTGGGCACTTGCCGCAGGCTGCTGGGCCTCATGGCCGCAGCCTCCCCTGTGCAACCCCTAGGTCTGCTCCACATGAGACCTTTCCTGTGGTGGATGAAGCTCTCAGGGGCTCGGCTCACGGTGCCAGCCCTTCGCCTGTTGAAGGTGTCGCGCAGTTGCTTCCGCGCCCTGTCAATTTGGCGGGACCCCCTTTTTCTTCGGAAAGGGGTCGGCATGGGTGCGGTATTCCGTCGCCAGATGATTACGACGGATGCCTCTCTGACCGGCTAGGGAGCGGTTTTCGAGGGCAGACCAGCGTGTGGGGTCTGGACTGGCGAGACCCTCTCTTGGCACATAAACTGCCTGGAGCTGAGAGCCGTTTTCCTAGCTTTACATCACTTTCTCCCTTTTTTAGAGGGGCACCATGTCATTGTCAGAACAGACAATATGGCAGTAGTGTCCCACGTAAACCGGCAGGGGGGTTCACGGTCGCGCACCCTGGACAGGCATGCGCGCCACCTCCTCCTGTGGTCCCAGAACAAGTTCCTCTCTCTGAGAGCAGTTCATGTCCCAGGGATTTTGAACCTCGCAGCAGATTTCCTGTCGAGGCAGAAGCTCAGGTCGGGGGAATGGATGTTGATCTGTTTACCTGACAGTTACCCTGATCTGGGAGGTGTTCGGAAAAGCGGAAGTGGACCTCTTTGCATCTCAGGAATCAACCCAATGCCCGCTCTGGTTCTCCCTGAGCCCTCCAGCTACGCTAGGGATAGATGCATTCGCCCACCCTTGGCCGATGCGGAAACTCTATGCCTTCCCGCCCATCAAGCTGATCCAGGCGGTTCTGTCCAGAGTGAGGGAGAGCGGAGTCCGCCTCCTTCTGGTAGCTCCATTCTGGCCATCCCAGCCGTGGTTTCCGGAACTGATCCCTCTGCTGGAATCCTCCCCCTGGGAGATTCCGGTCAGGGAGGACCTGCTTTCCCAACTTCAGGGCAGGATATGGCATCATCGCCCCGACATTTGGAAGCTGTACGTTTGGCCTATCAGAGGCCATTAGCTTTAGGCTTTGATCTCCCAACTGACGTTCAGGAGACCATCGCGAGTGCTAGAGCCCCTTCTACGAGGAGGCTGTATTCCTCCAAGTGGAGGGTATTCAAGGCATGGTGCTTAGCACATGATAAGAACCCAGTTAGCTGCCCAGTACACTCAGTGCTGGAATTCCTGCAGGAAAAAAGTTTGCTTCCGGAGCGGCTGCTACCACTCTCAGAGTATACGTCGCAGCTATTGCCGCTCATAGAGAATCGGACGAGATTCCCCTGGGTAAACTGAGGCTTGTTTCAGCCTTCATGCGTGGGGTTAGGAGCCTGAAACCAGCTCGCTCCCCTAGAGTTCCCTCGTGGGACTTGTCAGTCGTCCTGAGGGTTTGACAGAGGCCCCCTTCGAGCCCTTGGAGTCAGCCCCTGAGCGGATTCTGACTCTTAAGGTTGCTCTTTTGTTGGCTTTATCTTCTCTAAAGCGGATAAGGGATTTACAGGCTCTCTCTATTAGCGAGTCATGCTTGGACTTCGCTCCTGGCCTGGTCAAGGTTACCTTATGGCCAAGGTCAGGGTATGTGCCCAAGGTTCTTTCCACGGCGTTCCGCTCTCAGGTTATTGACCTTAACGCTTTCCATCCTCCTCCTTTTGCCTCTGATGAAGATAGGAAACTTAACTTGCTCTGCCCGGTCCGTTCTTTGAAGTTGTATGTAGATTGCTCAGGCGGTTGGAGGAAATCAAACCAGCTTCTGGTATGTTTTGGTGCTGGCCGCCACGGGCTTGCCGCATCAAAGCAGAGAATTTCCCACTGGGTTACGGACGCTATTTCGCTGGCTATTTCACGCTGGTGCGTGGTTTGCCTTCACCTCTTAGCATCAGAGCACATTCCACCAGAAGTGTGGCTTCCTCTCAAGCATTTTTTAGAGGAGCCCTTTTGGAAGACATTTGTGTGGCAGCAGGTTGGTCCTCTCCGCACACTTTTGTAAGATTCTACAATTTAGATCTTGACACGACTCCAGGTTCCCAGGTTCTTTCTGCTTGAACCGATCATGGTTGTTGTTTGGTCTTGTATTTCGTTCCCACTGCGCTATCCGCAGCGTTGAGTGAACCTATGAAAGAGAATGTCTCTGGTTACTTATGTAACCTATGTTCTCTGAATAGGGAACGAGACGCTGCGTTAGCTGGCAAGCTCCTCGCGCTGCAGACAGTTTTTCTTTTCGGCAGAGAAATCTGAGGAGAGGATGGCGCGCGTGTATATGATGCTGCGACGTAGGAGCGTCGGGGCGGAGCCAGCGTTGCGCGATCGCCATCGCCATCGCCATCAGCCAATGAATTGGCGTGATTCTATAGGGCTTCAGACAATCGGCACATCCAGAGGATATCCCACCGCGCTATCCGCAGCATCTCGTTCCCTATTCAGAGAACATAGGTTACGTAAGTAACCCAGAGACGTTTTCTTTATAAATCAATATTTTCAAACAAGTCTATTGCATTGAATGCCAAAACATTCAAGTTTATAAGACAGTGCGTAAAACTATGTGAAAAAAGTATTTAATTGGCAACTCAATAAAACAATTAAAAAGAGTAAACACAGCTACAAGCCAAGTATACTTAGAATACTTAATTATACTTTTAAATATATCTTGATCAAAATATTACATAACGTAACATAACTCCATCCAGGACAGCCACGAACCTTGGAGTTTTGATTGAAGAACAGTTAAACTTCACAGACCACATTGCTAGAACTGCCAGGTCCTGCAGATTTGCCTGATATTTCTAATGTTGTATTAGAAAGATCAGGGCCTTCCTATCAGTGCATGCTACACAACTCCTTGTCAAATCTCTTTTCCTATCCAGACTGGACTATTGTTATTCTCTCTTGGCAGGCCTTCTAGCTTGCACTGTCAAACCTCTGCAACTGATCCAGGATGCTGCGGCAAGAGTGGTCTTTATCGAGCTGAAGAGAGCACACGTCACTTCTCTCCTCATAAACTTGCACTGGTTGCCAATTGCCACTCCCATTAAATTCAAAGCACTGATGTTTGCCTACAGAACAACCACTGGCTCTGCACCCCTACACCTAAACTCAAAGTCTTATGTGCTAGCTAAATGATATGTAAATGTAAAATTGAGTACAAGTATAGGTCAAATATACTTAGACTTTTCTGTCTGTATAAGTCAAGTATAGTTAAAGGGATAGCAGACATCCCAAGTCTCCCGGAAGTTCCGGGAGTCTCCCGCATATTGATAGCGGCTCCCTGATGCCCGCAAATCAGTTAAAATCTCCCGGAAGCAAGAGCGCGCAAGCGTAGCGCGCGCACGGCAGAGAGAGGGAGCGAGAGAGAGTGAGAGGGAGCGAGAGCTTGCGTGTGTGCTAGTGTGCGTGTGTGCCTCGGGATTTTATCTATACTCTCGAACCGAATTCATCAGAACCCCCCCCCGTTGGAGATTTCTCGAACCGAATTAATCAGAACTGCGCTATTGACTTTAGACCAGGTTTCAGTTGGTTTTCAGTCACAATATTTTGTATGTAATTAAAGAGCGCATTAGTAATGTGCGCCTATAGCTGGTCCACAACGCGCATGCAATCTGCTTATTACACACACAGGGATGCACAGCAGCACACAATCATGCCAAATATTACAAATAAAAGGATTACAAGGTAAAATATTAATATTGTGTACATAAAGATATGATGGAATCCGGCTTGTCCCGTAGATGGTCTGCTCGCGCGCTTTAATCTTGTGCACGAGCAGATCCATTTGTGATCTGGAGACGCATTCAGTCTTTCCGCTTGCAAATTCCGTCATGTAAATAACAATCCGCCAAGGCGTGAGCGCAACAGGCTTTTAAAGGGAATGGGGGATGAGACTCTGGTTGGTTTATTTCACGTTACGCCCAAAACACACCCATTACTCATTAAGAGAATAGGGAAACCCCTTTTAGACCATGCGCCGCGCACACCGACCATTTTTCCTGTTGTTAAACTAGCAAAAGTGGATTCGGACACGCCCTAAGTGCACTTGCGCCCTGCACTTTAGACCATGTACTTAGATCGTTAAAATAGGGCCCTTTAAGTGTGACTTACGTGTCCTAATAGTTTGTGGCATCAATTAAGATTCCTGTTCGCTATCCTAAAAAATGTCATGTAATAACCTCATAATCAGGCCCATCAGATTTCCAAAACACAGGGCGACTGTGATATATTGCATCTCTTTAAAATCAATTTAGATGGTAAAAAAGCATTAATTTAAAACATAGTGCTAGTACAAACGATGTGCTCATTTTACACTACATTTGTAATCAAATAAGCCAAGCAGACTGTCAGTGACTGAATTCGATATAGGCACTATTAGCGAATATTAATGATCGCATGAGCTGGTAAGATTGGCTCAGTGTGACGCTGTCATCTCCATAACTCATCTAATTGATCAACCTGCATGTTCGCTTCATCCCACTCCATATTATCATTTCTGCTGTGTTGGCATCAGCTTTATAATGTGTTCAGCTGGGTCAATGTTGCCCAGCCCTGATCTCATTCAAAACCTCCATCCAAATTCACAATAACAACTTGCATAAATGGTCTTGAACTGTAACCAAGTAGAAAGATTTTCTTTACGGATCGACTAAATGGAAAATGGACTGTTGATCAGGAATGTGTGCATGGGCTTGTTTGTGATTGCTGTTGTCATTGAGGCATCTAGACGATGTGGGTCTGTGGCTCTTGTTCAAATAGTCTGTTCCAAGATTTGGCTCTCAGTGTAATTTGAAGAGGTTAGAATGGGAAGCCATTAGAAATTAAGTCTTATCATCAGGATGTGAGGGAAAAGGTGTCCATTTTGTCTCACCATCATTTATAAAGATGGTATCAAGTGTGTTGCATACAGCATAGCCTACTGGAAATGATTATTATTCGTTTAAGTTACCAATTTGCGTTTTTTATTTTAAGTAACCAACCAGATTAAACTAATGTCCAGTTCCAAGGTCAAAAGCACAATTATAGAAGTGCAGGATTATGTTGTGTAATTGACTTGTGTTAGCAGTACAGATTTGCAACAAACGTGAATGACACTTCAAAACATGTGGCTTGTTGAGAGATTTGCTTTGCTATTACTTTCTTTTATGATCAGACTTAAGATTTTCACTTGGCAGATCATAAAACATGCGAAAAACAAAAACAAAACAAAAACTCATCTTAAGTGTAGCTATAGCAACACTAGTTTTAGCAACATACGGCCAAGCACCAATCGAAATTTCTTAAGAAATTGTACAAATCTAATCATATAAATCAAAATCTAAATAAATCTAAGCAAATAAATGGATAAAAATAAACCTAAAATCTGTTTAAAATTGCCATCACCATACACATTCATGAGAACAATAAATATTTAGTTATAATCTGTGACAGTGGCAAAGTATTTTTACTTCATCACTGTACTTCATTACATGTTTCAAGTATCTGTACTTTATCAGAGTATTTTTATTTTGGGAAACTTTTACTTCTCTACATTTCAAAGCAAATATTGTACTTTTTACTCCACAACATTTCATAAAAGCTTATCTTTTCTTGTTATTTCAAACTGAAGAACTCGACATCCTCTCTTAGGCACTATATTGATGTAGAATTTGTTAACAAGCTGATTCTATTCAATAAACCAGCTAAATAGTTTTGCAAATCCCAATGAATGATTAATTTGTGAACTGGACTTGCAGCTGTTCTCGAGTCAACAACTCATCGAGTCAGCTGTTTCAATGATCTGATCAGAGTGAATCTCTAGTTAACAATTCACTAAAATGTTCATGTCTGACTAAAATTTTTTGCAAGAACTAGGAGATCCTCAAAGCCTGCATTCAAGTCTACAAACAAGTGAAAATAACTAAATATAATCATGGGGTTTTTCAGTGCGGCAATGCATCGCTGTTTGCTAACAGTAAAAAGCGCAGGAGAAGAAGAAGAGACAATCGATCGATATGTTAACATCTCTCAACCAGTGTTTCAACTACGGAAAAAGACATCAATAAAACAGTTTGAGAATAATATCTCACTCAGCATTACATTTACCTCAGGCATTTAGTGTTGACAGCAGGTTGTAGTTCACTAGAGAAATGAACTCTAGAGAGAAGCATTTCGTATACGCACTATATTAGCGTATTCATTATATTTACTTAACCTGTTCGTAATGTCTTGATTATTTAATGTAGGTTTAAATAAATTTGTCATGAAAACAAAGTTATGTCAGCCACAGTGTAAACGATTATATTTCAAAATCTTTATGCAAAACATGCCTTATGTGCAATTTACAGTACATTTTTATTTTATTTTATTTGAGTGTTGATTAATATATCTAAAAATAAATAGCAACTGAATGTCATAATTTGGGCTCTGTTGTTAATTGTAACCTTTAGTATTATAGTAATGTGTAATTGAGGGATCCACATAGCTTACAGCATTAGCTAATATTTTTTTTTATCCTTTAGAACATTTCAATTATAATATAATTTATTTAAACACATATAAAAAAATAAAAAAAATAATTTAAAAAAAAAGAAAGAAAAAGAGGCAATTTTGTGTTTAGTTTTCTCCCCCCTGCTGTACCTAACCCGTACCGAACCGTGACTTCAATACAGAGGTACGTACCAAACTGTCATGTTTGTGTGCAAGTATAACTGAAAAGAATTACTTATACTTTTACAGGAATAATATGTTATTAGGATATCTGAATATTAGGATATCAAGTGCTTGATTTGAGTACATAGTCTGGTACACAACTGGTTATAATTAAATTCCATATAACGAAAGTTGTGTTAAGTGAAATGTATCGACATCTCAAGATATTGAAAATGTGTGCAATGGCCATAATAAAAATATAAATGTTTTCCTTAAAACAAAAAAAAGGAAAACTACTTTCATTGACCAGCGCTTCGTCGCTTGCACCTGATTAATGTGTCTTTCTAATTGAGTGAACTTTTGTTCTTGTTTTCAGACGTGTTATCACACAACTCCACCACAACTCCATCAATCTTTAATCTCTCAGTGCAGCAGCAGCAACACAATCTTTAGACAGAATTTGCTGTGAAAAAACAAGATAAGCATTCAGAGAAGAGAAGGCAGAACTTCCTGCCCAAAACTGAAACAAAAAGGCACGACGGACGGAGAAACAACGATAAAGCAAAGTTTGTGTTGTGTGACATTTTCCGGCCCCATTAGCCAGTCTGTGTAAAACAGACTGCTTTTTCCAAGATAAGAGCCTCAGCGCTAATATACCCGCAGTTACACCACAGGAGAGTGATGTCACCACACACAGACACACACAGGCTCTCCGTAAAGGAAGGATGTGGTCCCTGAGCATGGAGCAGTAAACTTGACCGTCTGAAAGAATGGGGTCTAGGGATGGTCAAGACAGTTGACCTGCCGTCCAGTGGCTGACTAAGTCGAGGTCGATCAACTGAGATTTGTTCTGTTTTTGTGTCCATGCTTTAATTAGCATGCTGACAATTTGCTGGGCTTTAGTCTATGCTTTTGATTCCAGCCCTCCAAAAAATCTACGATGGACTGTGCTAGCAATCCCCTTAATAATAGGTGATTATGTGATCATGAAACAGTATGGTTCACTCTCTTCAGTTTGTGCTTCATTTCTCTAACCACCAAAATTTTGGAGTTGGTAAGATTTTTTTAAAGCCTTTTATGCTCACCAAGGCTGCAGTTATCTGAACAAAAATACAGCAGAAACAGTAATATTGTGAAATATTACAATTTAGAGTACTTTCTATTTGAATATATTTTAAAATGTAATTTAAATTTTCTTTAAATTTTTGTGGAAAAGGTGATTCCCCCCCCCCCCCCCCCCCCCCTTAAGATAGTTAAGAGAATAGCATTTGTAACAGAATCTTTTGTAACATTATACATTTCTTTACTGTCACTTTTGATCAGTTTACTGCATCTTTGCTGATATAAGTATTATTTTCCTACAACAAAAAGAGCAGTAACTGAGAAACAGTAACTCTCTAACAAATGCATCTTTCAGGGTCAGGTGAACCAAAAACCCCAATTACACAGGGCTTTCTTAAGCCGATTAGTTTTTCAGGTAACCAACTGACAAGTCAATTTTGAAATATAGTTTTCCCATCTCTGATGAGGAGTGATGTGCAAATAGTTTAAAATCAATAGACGTTTTAATTCCAAAACAGAGTTCAGTCTTCTAACTAGTTAAATTAAATGGTCAAGTTCACCATATTTAATTATGCACAGAGATTAGTTTATTACTTTGAGGCAACGTTATAGGGTTTACAGTGCAGTTCAAATGCACCCACTGCAATAATCTACAAACCCATTACACATAAACACAGACAACTGAGCATCTGGTGAGAGAGAAAGAGAGTAAGAGAGAGAACGAGTGAAACAGTAGGTGAAAATGAGGGTTGCAGAAGTGCAGCTCACAAAAACAGCTCTCTTACCAAAGAGATTCACACAATCTGCCACAGAGAAAAAAGGAGACACACACAGACACAGAGAGAGTGCTGCACTCCCCACACGCAAGTAAAACACTCTCTCATGGACCAAAACCCCATTTATGCAGCGTTACCACAACCACAACTGTGGGACGAGGGAGGAAGATGAATAGCCTTCCAAAATAGGCTCAAAACAAAAACATCTTAAAGGGACAGTTTACCTAAAAATGAACTTTCAGTCATTGTTTACTTGCTCTCATGTCATTGCAACCTGAAGAATGCCTAAGAAGAAATTCTGAAAAATGTGCTGGTCTCCACGCAATTACAATGGATGGGAACTGAAGCTGTCAAGCTACAAAACTGACATAAATGTATTATACAAGTGGTTTTTAGGACTATTATTCCAAGTAAACTAAAGTCATATGACAGCTTTAAGTAAGGAACACACTGAAAATCTTCCCCACTGATCTATTAACAGTCAGAATTTTTTATTTGTGAACCGTGTATTTCCGACTCATGAATGAATCATTCAGACCAAATGGATCAAATGATACACTAAAAAGAACTCAAACAAACAATTTGTTCAGAAATTGGGCATCTCGACTTTTCTCAAATACTGACTTGTATTTTGGTCTGTTACTCACAGAAAGCTATTGTATGACTACAAAAGTCAAGGAACACTTTTATGGTACTTTTGTCTTTTTTTAAGCTTGAAGGCCTCAGTACACATTTATTATAATTAAAGGAAAAAGAGTGACCAGAACTCCTTCTGTCAATGTCTCTTTTTGAGTTTCATGGTAAATGCAAACAACCACAAAATTGTGTATAAGCAAAATAACCTGGCTTATCAACTTTTAAGAGGAAAGACTGAGTGCTTCCCATGTTTTTTTGTTGTTGTTGTTGAAAAAAATTGTCCAATCAAGCTCAATGTTATTTTGGCACAAATTCATCTGTAAGCTAGCCAAATTAGACGCCAACATGGACAGGTTGCACGGCATATAGCCTCATCCTGTAAACCATGAACGGAACTACGTAAGGGTTTAGAAAAGCATTTTGTCACCACAAATATTCAGGTTTTGGATTTAACTGTTGGGTCAAAACATTATGTCCAATGAAAGTCCTGAAGTGAAACCAGTTGATAACCATTGACTTAAGATAGAAGGAGCATTGTGGTCCAATTCAAGACAAAAAAGTACAAAAAGAGGTGGATAAAGAAAAGAGTCTTACCAGTCCAGAGGCAAAAAACACGGCGAGCAGAGCCAGACACGCTCCCATGACGATGAGCAACAGGAACACGATGAGCGGATGCTGCTGGCTCATACGATAGTAGGACTCGTACACCCAGTCTGGAGACTTCAGCCCCCCGGATGACACCATGTCCTCCGGACCGTCCAGCAGGTAAACTGTCTGTTGGAACATGTGGTCCGGCTGGACCCCTGCGCTCACCCCCGAGACTTCGTCTTCGTCCTCTTCCTCCTGCTGCTGCCGTTCTGGCTCGTCCTCTTCTGTAAGAGTGCTCAGCGGCGGCGGGTGGGACAGATGTGTCCTGCGCCAGGGCAGGAGTGAGAGCGCTGCCGCACGCAGCATTCTCCAGCCAACATGATGAACTGAGCAGCAGAGAGCGACTGAGGCACGCACGAGAGAGCGTGTGAGAGGAGGAGGAGAGAGAGAGAAAGATATGGAGAGAGAGAGAGAGAGCGCACGGTAGAACACCAGTGTTTGTTTGACAGCGAGGCAGAGCGCAAGCTCTCAGAAGTGACTTCTTGGAGTGTGTGTTGGAGAGAGGAAAAGAAAGTCTTCAAAAGAATGTGAAGGGAAGTGAAGAGGAAAAGGGAGGAGAGAGGAAAGGGAGTGGTGTGCTTGACAGAGATCCAGCAGTCGCAGTAATGTCTCCAATGTAGCGTGTGGCAGGTTCAGTGATATGGTTTAATGGTGTTGACTGATTAGACACCCAGAGGAAAATGTGTTTTCTGATTTTATGTTATTTTTTAAGTGGTTAGCATAGCTCAGATACTTGGTCTTGGAAAAATATTAAGAAAATGTTTTACTTCATACTGATATGTCAGATTTTTCGTTTGATTTCAGACTTTTGAGAATCTTGGCAAATCCGAGCACAGTTCGAAACATTGATCAATGTGGTCTTTTTCACAGAAGTAAAATCTTATAAGCAGCAGCCTTAAGCCACAGTCATCATTTGCACTCTATGTAATCTCATTGCAGTCTAGGAGAAACAATGGAGGTATTAAAGAGATCTCTCTTTAATTTCCTATGGGGAGAGACTTACAATAAGAACAATAAAAACATTAATGAATGAAAAACCAAAGACAACAAACTGCTTGAGAAGAAAGAAGAGGAAATAGGAAACACAATAAAACATTTCCTTATAGCCACTGTCACCAAGAAGGACAGGATCCAAGATCCTTGTTGGTTCTGGAATAACATTCCTATCAAGGTTTAGCTTTACAGTTAAGCTGTTTTTGCTCACCCTGCCACACAGCCTATCAATTCCTTCTGACTTTAGGAGTAGCTAATGGCTAGGGATAAGGGATGGGGTTAGGACTTGACATGAATTTTGTTCTCAGTGGTTCATGTAGGTTGTCTACAGACCGGAAGGTTGGTGGTTCAATCCCCGGTTCCACCTGACCAAGTGTCGAGGTGTTCATGAGCAAGACACCAAACCCCAGCTGCTCCCGATGAGCTGGATGGGGCCTTGCATGGCTGACACTGCCGTCGGTGTATGAATGAGTGAGTGAATGGGTGAATGTGAGGCTATATGTAAAGCGCTTTGGTGGCCATAGGTCTGTGAAAGCGCTATATAAATGCAGTCCATTTACCATTTACCAAAAGATCCAGGAACACATGATCGTAGTGGTTAAAATCACTGTCACCAGCTGTTTCTCTTTTACCTGCAAGTCTCTTAGAAGACACTCTTTTAGTACTAAGTAATCGTGCTGTATTCCAGAAGGTCTTTTGAAGCTGCAGGAGGTGACTGTGATTACACTCTTGAGAGGCAATTAGACAATAAATTGTCTGCTTCAGTTGAGTCAGCCGTCGCACCGGTCAAGAGCTCTGTGAAAAGAGAACCACCCAGTTCTTATAGCCTTTTTTAAGTCGATGCCACACTTGCTAAAGAAAGAGTGTTCAAATAACATGAACATGAATTAAACGTCACCTCTTCACTAAAACAAACAAGTCATTATAGCTGCCCACCAACACTGTTACAAGAGACACTTGAGGTGAGAGTGCACTTGTGGGCAAAATCATGGCGATCAATGATTAAGCATTCAACGGGAGAAAGCTGAAGAGAATAATTCAGAATTAAATCAATTTTATTTATAAGGGGGGTATATAAGCAGGGGTGCACATAACTGGTGCGCAGGCGTTAAAAATAAATGATGCGCACCGGAAAACGTGGAGGGAAGCACTTTTTAGTACCAACATTTTTGGGGACAGGGACACGTTTACTTACTGGAGTAGGATTTTTCCTCAATCTCTGGTAAGATAGCAATCATTATGATTATTGTGTTCATCAATTATTAGGGATGCAACGGATCGCAGTTGATCACTGATCCGTATGGACCAAGCCCAACAGTTTGGCACGCATTTGATAAGTGGATTAACTGCTAAGCTTAACCATCACAGAGTGAAAGTTTATCATTTGGACGTGTTTTGTCTTGCCAATGTACACATTCAAACGATTTTAAACACGGAAGAAAAATCGCGACTTGCACGGTGTTATCTGTGCATACAGCCTCACACACCCGATGCGCGCGCACGCAGAGAGAGACATTCGGTCATTCGGTCTTAAAGTGACAGCAGCCTAATATCCCTGCTGTTGTCTAAGTCATTAATGTTAATAAAAAAACTAAAACATTTTCATCATTATCTACCATGTTCGAGAGAAAAGATAGTGAGGAGAGCAGTCAGGAGGAAAGTGATGACGACAGCTTGTAGGATAAGTGTGCTGCGTAAAGTGTGAGTAGCAAGCAGAATTACCAGGTGCTTCCTTGAGAACCATGCCAAAAAAGCTGCCTATGTGCAGTGTGCACCCGTGGATATAAGGGTAACAGAGAGAACTCAAGATTTGTTCTTGTGGGCCTGAAGTGCTAAACTGCAGAAATGTCAATGTGCCGTCAACAATACAGAAGTTAGATGTCAGAACCCACCAAACCTACAGGAATAAAACAAGTGCAAATTAGATTTGAGCATATCAGCTAATAATAATAAAAAAGTAACTATTTTAATTCATGTCATCCATATTGCAATGTAAATCATCCACATTAGAGTGATGTGCTGTAGCGGCTAAAGATAATTGAGAATAACCAGGAAACTAATGCAAAATTTGAGCCTTGTTCCCTGCTTCAGGAAGATTTTTTCTGGATACACTCTACTGTTTTTCTTTGGTGTGTTTTTGAAAGAAGTAAATATTGTGAAATATTATTACAATTAAAAAATAACTACTTTCTATTTGAATATATTTTAAAATATAATGTATTCCTGTGATGGCAAAGCTAAATTTTCAGCATTTTCACCGTCTTTGATGTCACATGAAACACTTATTATTATTATCAACGTTGAAAACAGTTGTGCTGCTTAACATTTTTTTTAAGATTCTTCAATTAATAGAAAGTTCAAACGCATTTATATGTTTTTTATTTTTTTACCTTTTATATAGCCTACTTCTGTAACATTATAAATGTCTTTACTGTCACTTTTGGTATATCTTTGCTGAATAAAAGTATTAATTTCTTCAAAAATAATAATAAAACGAATAAATAAAAAACCTCACCGACCCCAAACTTTTGAACGGTGTCTTCTTACATCCTCATCCTTGCGCCAGTAAAACAATGAACAGTCTTCTTTGCTTTCATTGTTCTCCAAAACAATGAAACATGTGTCAAGCACTGCACAGTTCAAAATGAGCACAAGAGACCATCCATCGTTAGACAGCCCCCATTAAAGCGGTCCTGGCCTAATGGCTGGATGAGACTGGCACTCTGGTGAATTTTGACTCCACCGAGTCTGTCCAGTGAAATGGGCTGATGATCTCATTAGATGTGCACATCTGAAGAGCTCCACAGCCACCACATAAATGCAAGTATATACACATTCGCTGAATTTAATGAACATAGCCAACCAGTGCAGCCTGAAGCATGACCTTCTTTTGGTGCTGCGAACCTCATCTCATTCAAGTGCTTGATCCATCATCAGTAATCCCTAGGCTCCAGTATAGAGGTGACATCTCTCCATTGCTGGAAGTTCATTGTTACCATGTTGTGTGGCATTATCATCAATAGACTTCGATTGGAGAGCTTAAAGTTGTTGTCCTTCTGAGCATTGACAGGTCTGTATCCCGACTATATTTTGGTAGAACACCTGAAATACAAAGATCCCATAAAAACAAAATGTGAATTTTGTGTCTTTTGAATCAATGTACACTATTGTTTGTGGTTGGTAAAATTTTGAAAGGAGTCTCTTGTGCTCACCAAGGCTGCATTTATTGGATCAAAGATCCAGTAGAAAGTAATGTCATGAAATATTATTAAAATTGAAAAGAACTTTAACATAACATGTATTATTATCAATACTAACTGCTGTTCTGATTAATATTTTTGTGGAAACTATGTTAAATGTTTTTCAGGATTCTTTAATTAATTGAACATTATTCATGTTTTTACTGCCACTTTTAATTAGTTTGATGCATTGATGAATAAAAGTATTTCTCTCTTTAAAAGAAAATCTTACTGACCCCAAACTTTTGAATGGCAGTGTATGTAAGCTTTAAATGTATCTATATGATAACGTACCTCTAAACGTTGAGAGAAAATACACTTTTAGCTGAGTTCACATTTAAAATGTATAGACCAAAAATACTGATGATATCATCCAGCACTACACCGATTTTAATTCAATCAGATGCAGTCTAAAATGAGAATGCTACCGCAACAGATCAGCAAATCATAGCTCAAGTGACGTAACTAAAAACTATCAGCTACGTTACAAAAAATAGCTCCCCAAACTTACAGGACTTTAACAGGAAATACATTAACACAGGAAAGAAAACGGCACTTGCACTTTTACACAAAAGTAAAAGAAAAAAATCTGTCATCGTTTCCTACTTTTGTTCCAAACCTGGCTGACTTTCTTTCTTCAGTGAAAGATTCTTTCTTCAATTTGATTTTTTCCATACAAAGACAGAATCAAGAATTATATCCATACAAATTGTACAAATAGGCTACAAGTTTTCTGAAGTCCTTCAATGGGGATCAACATTTCTTCTCCACTGAATCATTAACTTGAGAACTACTGTAAATTTGAGCCAGTGAGAAGAATGAAGGCAGTCTAATTCATGAACCAATTGTTTAGTGTGATGTGTAAACTCAACTGGAATAAGTGGTTCATTTAAAAACGGCTCAAAAGGACAATTTATTCACTGATCTGTTTCACAAGTTCAATTCACTGACACCGGTCACAGCTGCTTTTGATTAAACAGCTTCCTGGCCTGGAAGATTATCAGTGAGTAATGACTTATTCCATTTTTTTTTTCACCTCACTCAATTCTATTTTTCAGAAGACTTGGAATTTAGCGCATAAGTAATATGGACTACTTTTATGGCACTCTTTTTTAAAACATAGTCAACTGTAATTGTAAAGAGGTGCATAAATATTCTTCAAAGAATTTCCTTCTGTGTTTCAACATACAAAAATATCAACATACAGGTTTGGAAGGACATGAAGGTGAGAATAATGGCGGAATGTTCAATTTTGAGTGAACTATTTCTTGAAAGCAGCAGCTTAAATCATTCAGGGAGTCACAGCACCATCTCTGGTGGGTTTGAAAGTCTGACTTCTCATGTTCTTTAATACTTCATTTCCTGCTCGAGTCTTCCATCTCAATAATAATCTGCCTGAAGAGCCTCTTATCTGCAAGGACAGACTGCAGGAATCTCAAGATGCTCAAACCAGAATTTGCCTGTAATCTCACATTCCCCCAAATCATTACTGGTCATTACTAGTCACCGCACGATGCATCCTCTCGATATGGACAGAAAGCCCACATGAAAGCTAAAAGGTCAATGAAGTCAGACAATCTTTCAGGATCCATACAAATGTCAACTACAGGTCAAGAGGCCAATTCCATAGCTAAAAAGTTCAAGCCATTGTTAAACTAACCATTGTAGAAGCAGAAAAGGGCTGGAAACAATCTGACCATTTGATTGGTGGGTTAAGGACATTTAGGAAAGTAAAAGAGGTAGGTGTCTCCAAAGTTCTCAACAGAGAGCTAAAAATAGATCTTAAACAGGCCAACAAGACAACATGAGGAGGGAGAATTCAGAATAGAGTTAATGAGGCGGGTAGCTGGAATTTTAACTGCGGACCATTTTGTCTGGATAATTTTTTTGGTTTGTTATACACACCTTGGCTAATTTGAACATCTCCCAGTGTTTATTTCTTTTCTTCCTGTAACTGTGAAGTGATGCATAACATCTGCTGGGTGGAGAAGACAGAATGGGAGCAGGGAATAAAGAAACGACTTTCAGCGTGTGTGATAATATATTATCCTTCTAATATAAGTGCATATATGCACATATTGCAAGTCAGTAACATCACGGGTTGTTTCTCATGGGTTTGTACACTAGAAATGCTAATGCCCGTTATAGCTTTACATGCACTGATGCACTAATTTAAAATCTGACCAACCTCAAACTTTTGTACCTTCCTTTAAAATAGGCCTATATGCACGGACGAACACATCTGCTTCAGAATTTAGCTAATAGAAGCAAATTGCATTCCCTGGGTCACTCACTAACCCCTAACACCATTAAGTTTGCTCCAGTTGATGTTTCCTCCTGATTTCACATCATGTTTTGATGTAACATGTTTCTTGCAACTGGATAATTTGATGCAATTTTAACATGGGTCAAGCATTTGTGTTTATGTTTAGAAATGAACAACATGTTAAAAGAAAGTGGGAGGAAAACAATGTCATTTTCAATTAAATATGTAATATAACAAGGTTCCAGGCTGTGACTAAAATGGTCTCGAATGTGACTATTGTAAAAATGTGCAAAAATCATTTCAAATCTAGCTGCCATTGGCAAGAGTCGACAAAGTTTATGTGGTTTTATCAAACACTGACTCACAAGGTGGAGTAAAGTGCCAGTGTTTCCTGCATGAGACACAGCAAGAGCCACAATGTCCGATTCACCCAAAAAATCACTCTTATGAGCTGGTTCATTTTAATTAATCAATTGCAAAGATTCACGATCCTGCTTGTTAATTAGAAACTTGAATCAGACTCCAGTGAATCTTTAGTTCTCCATCGACTTCCCCAGTGAATCATGAGTCAATTTCGGTTATGTTTGATTTGAAATTAAGTGGGAACCGTTACCATGATGTTTAGGCTTGTAAGACTTCAAGCTGTTTGCTGACTGGTTGTTTATATGACAGCGTAGTTATTTACAACAGAGTTTGTTGTAAGAATCATTTTAATTTTTTTTAACTAAAGAAGATATTTAACAAAAAATCTTTTATAAAAAATATTAAACATTTTACAAATATTGAAAATATTAATGGTTATTGTTTAGCATGTTTAGAAATGGAAATAGTTGCTTTGTCAAAACAACACAAAATTCTTACAAAACAGGGTGATCGTGGTACAGCCCTACAGTAAATTGCAATATAATATTAGCTATATAATATAATAAACAATACGAAGACCACAAGGCCAACCATCTCTTTAATAATAAAATATAGCTAGCAGTATGCATATTAAGCTGAAGTTAAAATATGTTCCTCCAACGGTAACATGCCAGTGTAATTTTAATACCACTGAGGGATACTTATAGTTTTAACATTTTATTTCAGTTAACATTTATTTTTATGTTTTATAGTTTTAGTTAACTATAATATCCCTGTAACAAGCTAGAAAGTCATTCTTATTAGAAACTCTTTTGTCCTTAGCTTGTCACGTTCAAACCGGTGGCGTAACGAGGAAGAATTAATTGGATTCTCTCATGGCAATTTTCCTGACTCTTTTCAACCCTTATGTCAGAGATACTAAGTAACAACAGTGATGGTATATCTGGTTGGATGGTTGTTTTGTTGAGATTTAAATAATGTAATTGAGGTGTCATCAGTTAATTAGGAGCTGCTTTGTGTTTTATCCCCGCAGCCAAAAATATGTCACAATCATGTCTAGATTTGAAAGGACTTATCTGTGTGCACCTGCACTGATAGATAAGAGCTTTCCAATAAATCTTTGAAGATTCGGCTTAGTTGCCACATAGCTCTCCTCCTCATCATCGTCTGGATCATTAAGCAAAGTCCACTGTCAGAGGAGAAAGAATTACAAGTGACAGGAGCACATTGAGTCCAACCAGAACTCATTTCGCTCCAAAAAAGGGAACTGCTCTCTTTTCTAAAGAAGCAAGTGCAGCCATAAACTAAAATCGATGCGGTTACACTGTGACACCATTCAAAAAATAGACATGATGGCAGAAGGATGAGAAAGGACATTTTAATGAAGTTGTATAAATTGTTTCCCAGCCGCAGGCTTCAGCGTACTCTGAAAAATTGAGCAGTCGAACAACCAGCCTGGCATGAGTGAGCCTTCATCTTTAGCTTCTGAAGTTTTGCATAGATGACTGAAGACACCTCAGCACCTCAAATTCTTTGTGCACACTTTCCGTTCTTATCGTAAGCATCATGTTTTGGTTGACACATCCTTTTAAGAAGTTGTGGTTTTGAGTTCTGTAGTGATGAGGAGAAGAGACAATGCCAATACTGGAAATTCTCATACTATCTGAAGAAAAAAGGCTGTTACAGCTTATATGGCGAAGTATGTAGGCAAATCTATTTTTAAACACATTTCTGTGCAGAAAGGAGGCCAAACCTATCTGCATACAGCATTATTTCCAAATACATCTCTCAAAATAGCAACGCATAGTTTATGGCTCAGCAACCTTCGTTTCACAGGGGTTCATGCTGGAGGTGTTTTGGAGAAGACTTTGATTCGTCTCTTCCCTATCAGCCCGAGTCCAATTCCTCAGTCCTGTGTTTGACTCCATTATCTCTGTAGAGCTTCTCCAAACACCATCTCTGTGAGGAGGAAGCAGCGATTTCTATCAACTTCAGTTTTTTTTTCTCTCTTAACCTCTCCCTTCCCTTCTCTCCAAATCCCTCATGTATTGTTTTTCTCTGTTACACACAAAATTTTTTGGGTTTACCCGAAAAGTTATCCATGGTAGTCTTAGTTTCTAACAAAATTAATATACACTATAATATTTTTCTACAAAAAAAAAAAGGGATGTGATGATAACACACCGTGGTACTGTGTGATTAGTATATGCCATAACAGTTTCATACTTGTGCTTAAGATGAACTGTAAGGTATGTAAAGGTATGTTCTTCTTAAAGGACAAGTTCAGTATTTTACACTTAAAGCCCTGTTTACAGATCGTATCTGATGAAATAGAACGGTTAAGATTAAAATTTGGACACATGCTCCTGTCCCGAGAATTTTAGGTTTATTTCGCTTCCCCCCCCCCCACCCCCACAATGGTTGTCTATGTGCACTGGAAGATTCCGTCCTAAAAACACATTAAACTTTCGTTTACAAAGACGTGAAACTCACCGAGTGGTCAGGGGGTGTTCACTGATATGTTCACTCAAAAATCGCTGAAAAAGATGCATTCCAACAGGTTTTATCGTAGTTTTTGTCCAACTCCATTGACTTAATAGGACGTGCTGTGAGACCGCAGCACCTTTACGGTATTACTCCGCCGCTTCTTCTTCTGCTTCTTCTGTGTATTCAATGAAATGCCCGTGGTTTGCTTGCAATTGGCAAAGGTGCATTATCGCCACCAACTGGGCTGGAGTGTCTATTATTCAAGCTCTCAACGGAAGAATCACGGGTGTGACGCGTTTGGCAAAATAGGTCCACAAATGCGAAATAAACCTAAAATTCTCGGGACAGGAGCATGTGTCCAAATTTTAATCTTAACCGTTCTATTTCATCAGATACGATCTGTAAACAGGGCTTTAAGTGTAAAATACCGAACTTGTCCTTTAAGCGGTAATTACCATGGTACATTTTTGTAAGGGTTACACACTGAAAAAAGTTAGCGATAATCATTCCCTCATTAACCCCACAAAGCCTACTGTATCGTAAGCAGTATTTGAAAAACGGATAAAAATATTAAGGTACTATTTGCTTGAACCGTGAGGCGTGGGAGTCTTCTCTCACCTAAGCTTACGCTACTCCTATATCTTATGTCAAACGTCGGGTCAGAGGTAGGGCTGGGCGATATGGCCAAAAAATATTATCACGATACATTTTTTATATCAGTCGATATCGATAATTATCACGATAAATGTGAAATCTTTATTTCTTTCAAGTTTAAAGGCAAATTTTTGCTCTTAAGTGAAAGTTGTAGAAACCAGAGCGTTAATTGTGGTTTTAAACTACTCTTTATTGTCAGAACATATCATGACAAACACTTGCCAAACAGGTGAACATTTCACAAATCTGAGGTAGAACATTCAAACATATGTCATTCTTCCTTAACAAAATAAATATCTTAATAGAAAAAATAATTTCTTAGTTTCTGCATGTGCTAATTTTTATTTGGTAAAATGTAATATTCTGACTGTTTGAGTTTTATTAAAATTAACCATTGGTCATCCAGTATCATGCATTTAGATCATAACAACAGATAAAACCGTGCATAGCCTATAGCACCTCACTATCATGGCAAAATATAACTTTATGGTTTCTATGGTATTTGTATGAAAAACAGTAGTCTAAATACATTATTAAATACTGAAATATTGCAATTATATTCCATTAGTCCTTTAATACATTGTCTACATTAATAATATAATACAATTCAATATGTATATCCCACATTTCATGGTGCAGTTAATATTACTAGGCTAACGTTACAGTAAATCCATGGTAAATGATGGGAATTTGTAGACGGAAAAGCCTTCTGACTGTATCGTTGCGCACAGTGTTGCTCCTGTTTGTCAGCGCTGTTTCATCTGCCTTTAAACTGGTTTAAATCACTAAGACATTTGTGTTCTTCGCTGAATTCAAGCGCTTCTCACTGGATCTCGTGATCGAGACCGATCAGAGTAAACGCATCTGCTCTATTGAGCTCGCGCTGCCGTTTGGACTTTGAGCCGAGCGGATAAATGGTCCGTGTGGCGCGCGTTTCAAATGAGTTTCGTTCCGCTTTTGGCACATAAACATTATCGAACCTTTATCGAACTCTTGATATTGTTTTATCGAGAAAAATTATATCGCGATAATTATCGTTATCGTTTTATCGCCCAGCCCTAGTCAGAGGTCACTCTTCCGACGGAATTAGACTCGCACATGGCCGTTACCGGAAGCCAGTGATTATAGTTTATAAAGTTATAAATATGCATATTTTTCAAACAAAAACACATCGCTTCGCTTCAGAAGGCCTTTATTAACCCCCTGGAGTATTATGGATTACTTTTATGATAGATGGATGCGCTTTTTTGGTCTTCAAAATCTAGGATCCCATTCACTCCCATTATAAGGCTTGGAAGAACCAGGATATTTGTTAATACAACTCAGATTGTTTTTGTTTGGCTGAAAGAATAAAGTCATATACACCTTGGCTTGAGGGTGAGTAAATTATGGGATAATATATTGGGGTGAACTAAACATTGATAAAGCATATAACTGCTGCCCACCCCTGTGATTGGGATTTTTTGGGGGGGAATTTTGATTAGCAGTTGGGCTGGTCTTACATGCAGACCGATGCAGCAATGGTTACGACATGGATGGACGCACATTTGAACAAGCACGTAAAAAAATTCTAGCATTACAAAATATCATTCATAAAACAGTTAGTTCCAGTCCTTGATTCTGATTGGTCAAGCTGTGTTTTATTTCCGATAACATGGCTATGACCGCTTCACCCAACGGTTCTGTGCAGAAAATATTTATTATGTGTATGGTTCTGTGAGTATCACTACACAACAGGGCTGCAACAAACGATTATTTTGATAGTCGATTAATCTAGCGATTATTAGAACGATTAATCGACTAATCATCGATTATTTTGCCGGCTAATCAGTAAGTTTGGAACGATTATTCAGCTTTTTCAATTAGTTAAAATACTGAGTTATACATATTCTAACTATAATATATAAAAAAAGAAAATCACTTCAGCTTTTGAAATGGTTGTTTTAATGAACTTTGAGCCAAACAGGTCATTCTCTTTAAGTTCCCAGATTTCTGTCCAACTCAAATCACACACAAATGCTCTCTAAGCATTGGTTAAATATTATGTTCTCTTTCAATAGAAAAAATAAACAAAAATGTATCAGCTGCACTACAGAAAAACTTAATCTGCAAACAATTATTATAAGAATAAAATAAAATAAAAATTGACAATTGAGCTGACAGAGACACTCTCATTCACCTTTTAATTTACAGTATGAAAAAGCAACTGATATTCTTCATAACATCTCCTTTTGTAAGTCTTCATGAATATGGAACAAAAAAAAAAGGCAAGTGATAAGCCTGTTATACCTAACGTTAATAGTGTTACAATAATAAAAACAGCCCTGACTCCTAAGCTCGATCAAGCTTTATTCTATGCAAAAATAAATCATCATATTACTGTAATTATATTATTATTGTTAATATTGTTGCTATTATTAGTAGTATTGCATTGTCTAATAAAGAGATTTACTGCTAGTTATTTAGCTCCAGCTGGAGAACATTCACCTCTCACCGGCTCATCTTGTTTCCTCTTTAAGTGCTTTAACATGCATGTTGTGCTCCCGTGAAAAGCAAGTTCCGCCTAGCATGTATTGCACACGACAGCATTCTTGGTTTGAAGTTTTGTGAAACTTTACACACCTTGCTAGTTCGGATTCGTTTGCACTCCGTCAGGTCATAATTTGCGCTGTGTTTTCTTCTACCGCAATAGCATTTGTAACATTACTCTCTAGCGCTACAGCGCCGTAGCGGTCAAATCGCGATATTGCAGGCCCTTACATTAGGTCACGTGAGCTCAAACGACTACTCGACAACAAGATATTTTGTCGACAATTTTTTATTGTCGACATTGTCGACAACGTCGACTAATCGTTTCAGCCCTACACAACACCCTTAGCAACATAAACATATGGGGTAAACGTACCTATTAAGCTCAAGTACCCATTAAGCACACTACCATCTTGGAGCTCAGATTATAAAAAGAAACAGCAATGTATTATCCTATTTGATATATTAACCAATTGATGTGTTTGTTACTACATACCTCCTGAAATTTTAAACCAATCAGACCATTGCACACTGAGATATGTGTATCCATGTGTTCACACTGTCTGGTGGTCATTTTGAAAGCTGTCTGAAAACTTTCACCAGAAGAGGAGCCCCTCAAATGTGCATTTTTTATATGTTTAAGCCTTTATTTTGGCTACATCTACTTATTGCAAAATTAAGAGATTAATGTTTAGACTTTTGCATATTATAACCTGGAACCTGGATGTGGGAAATAATTACAGTTAGATCTAAAAGATAGTTTTAGCAACATAGCCCAGATGCTACGAACATAGCCAGCTTACTAGCTGTATAAGATTGTGTGCTACACTAATATATTACTTCACAGGCATTAATGGCTTGTACTTTTAAATCCATAATATTATCATTTTACATTTTATTGATAGTCTGTGGTTTTAAACTGCTGTAATTTTTAAAGAATTCATATTATTGTTAGGTGAGCTTAAAGGGTGCACTACTGACAATCACACAGCTTCAGTGTGACATCAATTAGAAAAAGCATTTCATAGATATTGTCAATAATAGTTGTTCATATTAAAATTGGTATAAACTTAATACATTACCTAGAATATTAATTTAGCTAAATATTTTCCTTTAAATTTCATTTAACATTTATTAATTAAAAATTGTTTTTGCTCCAATTAAGCACAGTGTGCTCCCTTTAAGCTCATCCACATTGAACGTCTATGTAAATACTTCATAATCAGACTTTAAATATTAACTGATGGTTGTCACTATGTTAATCTTCAAAAAAAGTATTAATAAACTTATTTTCACAGTCTTAAGATGACAAAAGCTAGACGAAATGTTGCAATGAGTTTGAATGACACGTCACTATGAATAGGATAGGCTACCTGATCAAATTGAATGCCTTGTTGCTTGATTTTAGTCTTGTGATTGACTCTGTACCTTCAAATAAAACTTTTTTCAATTATTCCTTAAAAAGGTTGTTTAAAATAAACAAGAATTTTTAATAAAACTTGTTGTGAGCTTATTGGGAACAGGGGTGTGCTTAAAGGGTACAAAACGTACCCATTAAGCACAGCCAGACTTTTTATATTTAATCATGTACATCTTAATTGAAATACGTTTGTCATTTAAAATAAAATGAAATATTATAGTGTGAGAGATTAATATTTTATTTTAAAATAACTTCTTGTACTAAAACCAATATCTTGTGCACTAAAAATGTCTCAATGTAGATTTTGGTGAGCTTAATAGGTACGTTTACCCCTGTTTGTTTTGTTCTCATTGATATTGTTCTGTATTATGTAGAGCATTGTGAGAAATCGAGTGAGCGAGTGTATTAAGTTACCTGCATTTAGATATAGCATTTTCCTTCAAGTCAGTCCTATGTTCATAATAAAAATACGTTTGAATGTCAGCTACAATATTTTGTCCTTTTAACAGTTAAGGGTTTTTCCTGACAGCGCTAGTCAAAGCATTTGAGAGTTGCGTCTTCACAAGTGTTCACAAGTTTCGGTCCTTTCAACATAAAAGCATGCATAAAAGTCTTCGCTACTGACTGACTCACTCATAAAGACAGTCTTTGCCGCCATCTAATAGCGTAACTGTTAACGTTGGACTCTTTTCCCCCAGCGGAAGGAAGGCTTTTGGTGATTTAAAAAAATGAATGAAGTGTTGAAATGAAAGTTGCATTGGCTACGTATATGAAATGGCCGTTTTATAAAGCCGTGGTTTATAGTGAATTTATAACAGCTTAGGGGGTTTTCAGCACAACGACGCCCCCTCTTTTGGGCGCGGATATTCAGTAAAAACCAAACGCACGATTTCGAGACATTTAAAAAAAGAAAATGTTTACTAACATTTTCAGATTCAACCCAATTGTAAATTACCTTTATAGATCCAATATTTCCCAGTTTCTTTGTCCGTTTTTGTCCCGTCGACGAAAATACTTCCAAACGACACCACAGCAGGACCGTTGCACGGCATGTCTCCAGCAACAGTTTGGCGTTTTAAACCGATTGAATCGATTTGGTGAACGATTCAGTGATTCACTTTATCACTTATTATGGAATGATATTCCGGACATTATTCAAAAGGAATTGCAAATTGTATTATTCCATAACTTATAACCATTAAGTGTGCTATTCTAAGAGTCAGAAAATAGTAACTGAACCATTTTCACTGTTCAGCCACAGACGTGCATTTTATTTATGTGAAGTTATTATTTATACATTCAGTAGTTATGGTTGGCTGCTCCTTGGATTTAAGACTTTTTATTTTATTGAGGTACGTTTTGTAATGTTCAAGCAATAAAAAAAAAAAAAAACTACAACAAAAAAAAAAATTCATTGTAGGCTTACAATGCTAAATCATCAGAAGGATTTTTAATTTATGGGTAAAATAAAGTTAATACTTGACTCACATTTTGTTCTACCAGGGTTACTAGTTAACTGAAACTTAAAACACAAAATTCATTACTTGACTGCCATTAACTGAAATTATAATATATAAACTTATTTTATTTCAGTTAGCTGCTTAAGCAAAATTATTCATTTAATTTAACTAATATATATATATATATATATTTATATATATAATACAGACTTAAAAAAACACAATCACTAAAACTTTACAATCAAAATAGAAAATATAAAAATGCAAAATACTACTAAAATAACTGTTCTACAACACACAGTCATGCTTAAAACAAGAATTTTTAACTAACTTAAAGCCTAGACCTTTTTTACAATTCATGCACGTAAATTCACATCCTTGTGTTAGTCGTAGTTCTTATTAGCAATTTGTTATCAACTTTCTCTTTAGGGTTTTATGAGCAGAAGATCTCTGAAGTGCAAGCTCACCATCTAGTGGTAAAACACCTGTAACAGTTTAACAAATCTAACATTTCTCAGTGCTGAGCTGTAAAGCATGATTTAACATTTTAGAATTTATTCAAACAATTAACAGAGCAAAAATAAACCGCAAGCAACTGCATGCATGGTTTTAAGATGTTTATTTAAAAAATAAAATAGAAAAAAAATTACATAAAAATATTGAAGGAAAACAAAAACAATTCCTCCGTCTGACCTCTTAGATGCTTTGCGGCCACATTGAGGGCTTTCAGTATAACGATTGACAAGTTCAGGAGTGCTTTTGGCCACTGCGACATAACAGACGTCAGCAAAAAAAAAAAAATGTTTACATTTAAAATCCATCATTGATATTCAATGAGGAGTGTCACACTGTATCAAGCAGTACATCACCTCAAAAGGTCAAACCATTACAGAGTGAAATATTTCCACCTTTCAAACACATCTACAGATTCACTCAGGAAAAACGGAGCCATTTTCATTTAGACAAATCACCAATAAAGTAGGTCCTTATTTGAAAGGAGGGGGAGAGTTGCCTCAATGTCTGACTCATTTTGCAAAAGATGCTGGTTCTATCTAAAAGCAGAAACTGCTATTAGAGTTACATTTGCCCTATTGCATTGATAGGCGGGTGAGTCAAGAGTTACAAGGACAATCCACAGTCTCTGTATCAGATATGACTTTGTAAAACACATCACACAAGTCAAAGTCATTCAATACAGACTGCAGGACATGGTTGTAGCGTTGTAACAGCAGTAAATGTAGTCCGGTTGATCTCCAGGAGGAAATATTTGCATTGCAAAAACTCCAGACAAGACGTCCAGGTGTTTTTCCACCATTAAAACAGTCTGAACTTGCATACAGGAACTGTTCACATGTGCGTCGATCTCAGGCCTGAGTCCGTTGACGGTCACTCCGATTTAGTTTCTTGACAAGATTTACAAGCAAATGGCCATCGTGAGGGACACAGGAAGAGTGATTTTCAAAACTCCACTTGCATAGTAACAATAACCTGTATGCCTGTGACGTTCTGAGCAACAGCAATACAGTTTTAGTGTGCCATATACAAACAGAACAAAAAAAAAAAAAAATCAATTCAATACAGTACAGGAATAGGTTATTACCAAAAAGGCATATATTAGCGCAAGTACCTGGCAATAAATGCACGTCAAGATTCCAGAAAGGAATCAAAATAAATTCCCTTTCTCCGCTAGTCTGATTCGGGTGCCCATTTAGAAGTCGAACTAGGTCCGATTAGGGCACCTTGCATAAAGCTGCACTGATCTGGAGTCCGCTCGCACGTCCATTAGAGTTTCCCTAAAATAATTCACATCTCACACTTACCTAAAGCGACTTAAAAAGGACAGACACACATATAAATGAAAGGGCATTAGGACCAAGAGCTCAAGCTTTTTTTCGATTCCCAATCTGATAAACCCAAGTCCTACAGCCTCAATGCCACACAACTACAACCTTAATGACGAAACGAACGAGACGAATAAAAGAAAGCTGAGATTCTGAAGCTCAATGTGGGAACACAGAAAGTGAGAAATGGCGAGACCTGTTGGTAAAGAGTGGAAAGTCGTTCTGCGAGATCTAGACTGGCTGCTTTAACTTGCTCTTGTCCAGGTGCAATTTATGCCGAGAAAAAGGGGAAGAGGGAATATAAACTCTCAAAAAACTCTTTTAAAACAGACTTTTTTTTCCCCTTAAGGAGCCTGTCTGACAGGATCTGTAAACGATGAACAAAATTAAAAACATTACAAAAATAAAAACATTTTTACAAAACAAACAAACAAAAGGCTGGACACAAAAACAACCAAAAAAGAAATTAAATATGTTTCCAGAGTGAAGGAAAATACAGAAATTAAGAAGTTATTGCACAAAAAAGTAAAGGTTGCGTGATGTATACAGTCAATACGGTGGGGGTCTCTGGAAGCATCTTTGAGTGCAGAATTTGAAGCCAACGTTACACACACACACACACACACACACACACACACACACACAACCTTTGAAACACACATCCTCACCCGATACAACAAACACTTGAAATCCACTGAATCTAGTTCGTCCCACAAGTGAAGGGTGTCACGTTTAGACCAAAAAAGTGAAGCATGAAACACATACAAAAAAAGAACGTTTCACCTGTCAACCTGGAAGTTGTGGAGTAGACGACCGAAAAAACAGTTCCTGTTCTCGAAGCTTCCTCAGGAAGATTGCACAGGTCAAAAAACAAAACAAAAGTCTCAACATATACATGCACAGATTCAGTGGCAGACTGAACTACTTAGCACCACCATCACCACAACTACTGAACGAGGAGCTGGGTTTCAAACGCTGGTCTCTCTGTGCTCACACCATCAGTAGGAGGGCTAAATGAGTTCTCATCGTTTTAAGATGGGACCAGAGGGGTGAAAGAGGAAGCAAGTGGAGAGGGAGCGCCCATAGGGGAGCGTCGTCGTCTTTATCTGCTGACGCTAGCCGGCAGACTGTCCCTCTTTCTGCGGCGCCAGGTGTTGCGGTTGAACTGAATGTGGCTTCGGTTGGAAAGGACGGGACTGTGCACCACGGCGGGATTGTGGAAGCTCTTCAGAGGGAACTTGGGACCTGTCTGCTGGAGAGAAGACAAGATAGGGGAACTTAGAATCATGCTAGCATCTGAAAAAAAAAAAACCTGGATTTAAATTTAAAATACAAATGCACTACCATTCTAAAGTTCAGCGCTTGATTACGGTAAAGACAGTAAGACATTGACAACGTTACAAAATATGTCCATTTCAAAATGCTTTTCTTTTGAACTTTCTATTAAATCAAAGACATGAACAAAATTGATCTAAATATCAAGAAGCACAATGGTTTTCAACATTTATAGAAATGTTTCTTGAGCAGCAAATCAGCATATTTAATGATTTCTGAAGGATCATGTGACACTGAAGACTGGAGTAAAGATGCTGAAAATTCAGCTTTGCCATTACAAGACTAAATGACATTTAAAATTTGTATATATATATATATATATATATATATATATATATATATATATATATATATATATATATATATATATATAAATACAATTGAAAACAGTTATTTAAAATTATTTCACAAAATTACTGTTTTTACTGTATTTCTGATAAATTAAATACAGCCTTGGTGAACATGAAATATTTTTCATTAAAACCCACCCTCCTAAACGTATGAAAGGGATTGGCGTATCTAAATAAAATAATAAAAAATAAAATAAAAAGTACATGTGAATGATTTATGGAATTCTCAGGAATACCGGACAGCATCATGTCGAGACGACGGCGCTGTGCTCTACAATGTGAAGGTAAAGCCAGTTTTTTTTCACTGCCCAAGGACGAGCATGTGAAGAATCAGTGGTTAAAATTCATCTTTACTATGATATCACAGCAGTATAATCCTAAACGTTTGCTGTGTTCCCTTTATTTTACTGACGACGGCTTCTCAAATCTCTGAGTTCAATGCAGGATTCGCAAACCGCCTGCTCTTGAAAGATGGCGTTCAAAATACTTAGTTTTGAGTTTTATATTGTGTAGGTCTCCTGCTAACTGGTTAACTCACATTATTACCGTCTCACTGAAATACTTCTGCTGATCAGTTGTGGGCCACTATTACCTAAAACTGAGTCTATGCAGTCTGTCGTTCTTACTACTTTGTGTAAAGATTAAGCATGGAGCAAGATTTGTTTTACCAACGTTTAAGTTACATCAGTCATTCACGCTAGAGCTCGGCTAATGTATACATTGCATTTATGATGGTGCAGGTATATATTATATTGCGGTATAATTGATACCGCAATATATTACAAAAATACTCTAAATAAATTATTACAAGTAAAATAATCGGTTTGTTGTTGGACATGCACTTGTTCATGCTGATGGTGAGGAATTACAGTTGCAACATCTCATAATGTGCCTCAAACTGAGTAGTGCATCACTGAGAAACGTCCTGCTCAAGCCATCCTTGCGATGGAGGTTCGGGTTGAATAACTAATTCTTCCAATGTTTCATCATCGGACTCACGCTCAGATTGATATGGTAAAATCGACGTCATTGTTCATTACTGTATTTAGTTTACGGTGTAGGAAGCCTCAGGACACGCACACCTGACGTTGTTATGGTAATGGGCGTTTTTGTTTTCGACGCGCACGCTGTACGCGGTAAACCAATCACGACAGACTGAGCTGTCTGGCCAACCAGAGCAGAGTAGCTCGTGGAAAGGAGGGATTTAGAGAGATTGATTCATCTGATGAGTCGTTTGAGAATTATTGAAAATGTGGTGATGTGCAAATGTATATTATGAGGAAATTAAACAGTTTTTTGACCTTTGATGCATGTAAACATGTTGTAGGAGACTCCAAAACAACATTAGGAAACTTTAAAATAGCATAATGGGGCACTATAAGCACGCAGCGCGTCAGACTATATATTTATATAATTACATCACAACCATTGCGATTTGATGATTGCACTAAGCCATATCACATTCTTACAACACATTGTCAAAATAAAAAAAATAAAAAAATAAAGGTACCGGGCAAAGCTAACGTGATAAGCGTGTTCTGAAGATGCATGCAGCGCTGTCACAAGTAATCCATGAATGAAATAAAAGTATTATAAATAAAGTGCAAAATGTTATGTTTTCTAAGTAATTGCTGGCCATTTCAATCATCATACTTATATGGCATTGTTTTAGGTACAGCAGCTTTTTAAAATGATATTTATTATGAAAAGTGTATTTAATTAACATTTTATGTTATTAATTACAAAACTATATACATACAGAGCAAGTTATTAAATTGATGAAAGATTACTTAAACTTTGGCCAAACTTCTCAAAACACAGTCTTATTGAATGCTCCTGTTTGGACATTACATTAACACCAAGGTGGGCATTCAATTTCATAATTTTACCCTATCCTGTCAAACTAGTCTGTGAAGTCTAGATGAAGGAGGGAAAGTTGGGCTCACTGTCAAGATACAGCATGTAGAGGAGAGCGCACGTGGGACAGCCTACCTTTGGATGATGGTGGGGACTGGGTAGAGGGCTGGGGGGAGCTGGGGGGACTGCAGGGGGGGGCATGTGGAGGTATGGGGGTGGTCCATCTGCCATACACACCTGTCTGCCAGGTAGAGCGTGGAGAGAAAGATTGCCTGGGATTGACCCTCTCGCCTAGAGAAACAGAGAGAGAGGAAGTTGGATTCAAGAACATGCCAGTCGTCATCATCATCATCACAATTAGCTACCAAACCAAAATCGCCCCTCACCTGGGCGGCCGGAGGCATGGTGAGTGCTGCCGTGATGCTGGCTTTGCCCGTGCCCATCTGAAGCGCTGATGACAGGGGTCCCGCCGGCAGAATCTGGAGAGGGAAGGGGGCTACAGGTGGAGTGACATACGGTGTGGAGTCAGAGTCCTGGAGGAGCAGAAGTCAGTTATGTGAGAGGGAATGACAATCTAAGGCATATTAGCCCTGTAAAGTCTGACATATGAAATTATCTTTTTTTTTATTTTATTTTTTTTATGTAACAGTTTGTTGAACCTTTAGACAAAAACAATGTCTATATTTTTGTTGAGTATCATATGATGGATTAGGCTTTTATGGTTCATATAATATAATATAATATAGTAAGAATATGAAGCTCAGTTTACTCATAGCACACCTCAATTTTATTCAGAGGCCCAAACGGAGCAAAAATATGCAATTTGGTGCAGTCGCTGATATTTATATGGCCAAAGCGTAAGATGAAATCCTGATAGCTTGTAATGTAAATCAATGAGATCTTACATGAGACCTTATAATAGTATAGCAGACTACTTGCATAAAATGCATATAAATATCATTTTTTCCTATATCTTCCAATAATGGGTAGTAATAAATCTAAGCATTTAAATATCATCTTACTATCAAAACTCTGTCGTTTCTATTGTGGAGGGTCAAAACATCCAATCCATTTCAATACAATTGAGAGATTTACAAATAAATGTTCCTCAACAGCCTGATGCATCACTAGAGCTGCACGGTTAATCGTTAAAAGATCACGTTTTCGATTCCAACACCCACGTGATCTAATTCCTAAATGACAATGAATCAGCTAGGTTAATTAAACCTGACAAGTCCGATCAGAGCGGAACACTCAAATCTGCGTTCGCACTGCCGCTGAGCCAGAGAGAGCAGTTGTCATAGGCTAGGTATGAAACATCTTCGCAGTCTGTTCAACCATACATCATCATTACTTCTGTGATAATTTGAATTATTATAACACAGAAGTACTAGGATAAAAGTCAAAGACACTAACGTCTACGGTAGCCATCAAAATAGAGTAAATCGCTTTTTAAAAGTAAAGATGCTTCATAAAAAGATTGTATCTATTACATTGTTACAGCAGTAGGTGGCGACAAGTGACTTAAATGTATTTTATTGAATCATTCAAGAGAGTCATTCATCCAGTAATGAAACAAGTGAAGTCATTCATTCTAAAAATGTTTTTTATTTTTTATTATTAATTCAATTATATATATTTAATAAAACTGCAGGAATTAACATTTTGTCTGAACCAAAAATTACATGTTTGTGTGTTTAGTTGCCTATTCAGAATAAATTTATATATTTATATATATATATATTTTCATATATATATATATATATAAAAAAAAAAAAATCACGATTCTCAATTTAACAAGAATTGTGAAGCCCTATATTTAACGCTCACATTTCAGAATTATATAAAAAATAAAAACAAAGTTAATTAAGTAAAACTAAGTTATTTCAGTCCAGTAAGTGTTCATCTTGGAAGATTACTATAATATAAATGTTATTCTTATATTTACTTGTAAAAATATCCACCTTAAGTTTGTTGTACACATGTCTTTTTTTCTGTGAAAATATTACTGATTTTTATAATTATACTAAAGCCCTTTTAGTTGTGGGAAAGCCCTTTCGTACAGTGGGATATAGAAGGGATGTATAACAGGTTTAAGTTATCATCATTTAAGGAAAATTTGGCATAAATACGATATACTTGAGTAGGCTTTATAGGGTTAAAGTACGGACACAGATGAAGGATGATGCTTACGATATCGCTGCCTGACATCGAGGACGCAGAAGAGGCAGAGGAGTGCTGTTGAGGGCTGGACAGGGACATGGGTGAGTCTGCGCTGTGAGGGGACACAGAGTCCCTCTGCTGCTGGTCCTCCACACCTACACCCAGCAGTGTGACCGTCTCTACCTGATCCACTGAGTCTTTATGAGATGGACCTGCATGCAAAAGCCATCAAAACATCAGCCAAATCAAAGCAGGTTTCATTTGAAACATGGCTGAATTGAAATAAGCAGATTCACTGCAAAGCAACTATCCGTCTGTCAAACCAGACTTCGAAGGCCACATTTCAAAAGGTCACATTACCAAATTGAGCCAGTTTAATATAACATATTAATCACAGTCAAAGTCACGAATAAGATGTGTGAAAGGGATAAAATGCTGTTGAGGAGGACACTTTCTCACTTCTAGGGCACTTACAAAGCTACACTTCATCAGAAAATGTTTCAAATCCAATTTATATTAATGCATTGCAAGGACAGAGGACAAAATGAAAGGGTTTGCCAAAGTGACACCATTACTGCAATCAGAAGTTCTGCAATGCACTAACATTGGCATTCATTGACCAATGAAATGTTATTATTTTATTGGGCAAAAAAACAGGTTTAATTTATTTGAATTACTTTTGATACATTCATAAGTCATCTTACTTCGACCAACATCTAGGACAGCGGCTTCCACTAGGGGGCCTCAAAACGACTTGATTTAAAATACGGCAAAACAAGCATTTAAATAATCCAAAATAGATTTTCATGTTTTATTTCACACCCTTTTTTTGGGCTCTAAAGAACCAGGATTCCCACGGTCTAAAAAAACCTGGGTAACTTAAAAAGATTGAAAAGTCATGTCAATGATGAAAACACCTTAGCCCCTTTCATAAGGAATAAATGTTTTTCTAGTCATGCGAAGCTACATAATATTTTGAGTAGAAATTGAGTAAAAACGATTTTCGAAAAACCTTATCCAGTACATCACAGACGTCTGAAGAAATAACCTAAATTCATCGATTAAAAAGAGTGGGATCCCTGAAGAACATTCAGCTCTTAAAATGTGTGACTTCTAAAACTTTGAAAGTTTAAACTGTAATTATAATTACTTTAGTTACTTATTTTAATCTATGGTCATTGCTAGTTTCTACAAATAATAATAAATAAATGTTTTAAACGCAGCAGAAGGACAAGTGGAACACCTTTTTGTATTCACATTCTGGGACTGCCTTTTCTTAAGGATCAATGCTATGCGGCTCTGCATGGAGTTCGGGGCCTTGCATAATCTTAAAAGGCATCATTACAATGCTGTAAAACTTTTGGAACACACTCCACCCCAGGACATCAGTAACTATCTATAAAGCCTTCTCAATGAGAACTTAATGCACCGGGAGACATTATGAAGTCCAATCAAAAACAAACAAATGATATTCACCTAGTATCTGCAGTCATTAGATATATTCTGAGAAATTCTTCACATTGAGACGTACCTGGATTCCTCTCCAAGCGGGAGTTGTGTCTGCCACCCCACTTCTTTATGATCCACTCTCTGTAGTCAATGACTTCCTGGGTGACTTTAATAATGCGGCCCAAAGTGCTGAGGGGACAAGATAAATGACAAGTTAAATTAAACTGAATGTTGAAAAGAATTATACAATACAAACATATTAATACAAACATGTTTGTATGTGTATGAGAGCTGTACCTGTCGCTGTCTTTGTTGGGGTAAGAACGTGCAAGAGGTGAGACGGCGTGACTCAGTATTATATACGCATAGTCGAAAGCCTCCTTCACCTGCATGGCACCATAAGAGCTCCTGCCCACGTCATTACCTGAGCAAAGAAAGGGAAAATAAGTACATATATTAGTTCTTTATACTTAACCAAACAACTTGCAGTAAATTACTTTTTCTTATGTTTAAAAGAAATTCAGTAATGCCTAAATGCAAATAATGAGACAGAACATCTCATTTTCTCAAGCAATTCCTAAAGTGTCACATCAATGACAGCATTGCATCTGAAGCTAATGCTAATGATTCCTTAAAGTCTGTCCTAAAATATAGGCAGCTGCCTTTTAAGAGATACTGTGTTTTGGCCAAATTTAGATTCCAGGAAAAGACAATACAACAAATGTATTGTGGAAAGCATGGTGACTTAGTAAAATCCAAAACAATAAAAGTTGAGAGAACAAAATATACCAAAATATATGGTGATAAAAATGTAATTAGTTTGAAATGTCTTTATGTGCTAATATTTTTATTATGGGAGTGTAAATATTTGGGTAGACAGTGAATCGATTCGATTTACAATTTATAGATTTTTGATTCAATTCAGGAATGATTTTTCAAATGCAGAATATTCGATTCACAATGAGATTTGATTCAATTAAATTTCGATTAACGATGGATTCCGTATTGAAGTGCATTCATAGGAATGTGTTAATATTTCCAATTTCTTGATTGATTCTCATTTTTAAGAACCGATACTGATTCTTAAATCCCAAGATTTGATCTTTTAGTCTATGCTGTTTTCATCTGAGGAATGAACATAACATTGTAGCGCGCCTTGCCGCCTCATGATAAATCACAATAAGCTTAGTTTTTGATTTATTTTCATACGAATTATTATAGGAATATGAGAATTGATATGAATATACATTAATAATGTAGAACCAACTATTTCCCTGTAAAGCTAAGAGTGTTATATATATCGGATATATATTCAAATTAATCAATATCGAATTGCAAGCTTGAGAATACCCAGCCCTACCAAATAGTACAATATTATCGGACACAATTTGTTTCTTCAAAGTCTCATTCGCAAAAAAAATCTGCTATATCCTAAGACCCCTTAAGCATAAATATTATGGGCAAGCAGAAATCATTTAAGCTGTTACCTTAGCAACAGGCTAAGACCAAACTCTATTGAAATCAATTGCGGGATCAGTCTCTGTGTGCTTCATGTGAGGAATTAGTTAAACTGATCACTTATAAGGTTTTAATTCAGAAAGGACGCTGCCTCAGAAGGTAGTAGACAGTAAGAAGCTCACTAGGTTTTGCATTAATGGAGCAATTTTTGAATAAATAGCTTGTAATTGTACCAGGAAGAAGAGGGTCCTCAATACACAGCATGGAGGGCCTGTAGCCATTACTCATGGCCTTCATGATGTCCTCTTTAGCCATGTAAGCACCACCGTTCTTTATCCTGATGCCTGTCTTCAGGTAGTTGAAGTGTCTTCCATACAGCTCAAAAAACTCAATGAGCAGAATGCCAAGGTTCATGTTGGGATTCCTGGCATCAATTCTTGGGTGTAACTGCAAGTGTAAACCAAAAATCAGCAGGCAAGTCGAGACATTCTCTTTATTTGTTTGGCACAGTCATTTATGAAATGAGTGTGGCTGATGCAGTCAAACAAAGATAGGAAAATATGCTTGACAATGACAGATCTCCAAATTAGACAAGAACAAGTTATTTTGATGTGAAACACTATGGTTCTTCTCTTCGCCTAAATGTCAAAACAGTTTACACGCTTGAGAACTAGACTGGCTGCTAATGTTGCACCTGTAAGAAGCTGATGACCATCAGTATGAGACTGTAGGAGCTGATTCCTCCTGTGAAGACTTCATTGAGGTCTCGCTGTAGCAGGAACTGTTTCAGCACGAAGATTAAATAAGGCAGCACGGTATACTTCTGTGTGGGAGGGGAAAAAAAGATATTTAAGACTTTAAAACATAAAAAAGACCGTTTACACCAGGCATTAAGAAGCAACTCAAAGGCGACTCCGTGACCACTTGAGATGAGATTACATCAAAGATTTCACCATTCTAGTCTTTTTACGAAAACAGTGTCATTACATGTTGACATCAGAGATATCAAACGGGTTTCTGTGAAGTCTTGCACATTTATGTGTTTTCAAAAGCCTAAAACATGGCAATTGCATATGCAGCTGTCTTTCACTGGAGATAACATCCAGCTGTTCAGAAGCAGCAGAAATATTTACATGAGGTAATGTGTTATGATAACTGGAGACAGGCCAATAAATCTTACATTCCTCCATGTAAGATCGACATCGTCTTAAAGACTTTGGGTCTCATTCCCTAATGATGCGTATAATTGAGAGTATTCTTATTATTCCTCCCCAGTGGGAGTGTATGGCACCCTTATGAACCATGGAGAGGAAAATGATAAAAAAAATTGTCATATTTATTAGGGTAGTTTTGAATAAAACCCTGACCAAATTTATATATAAATCACCAGTTCAAATATTCACTTTTCTTTTGTCCTATAAACTAAATTAAACCGATTACTATCCGTTCAACATCTTGCATTAAGACCTATTACAGTAATCGACATTTTTTAAATGTATTGTATTCAGTTTTTTCACGTCTCCTTTGGCTCAGATGATCACTGGACTGAGCCGCACATAAATGACTGAAGAAAATTAATATTCCTTTTTGTTCAAAAGTTATGATGGTAAATTAACCCAAAATTAGATTAAATGCTATATCCTGGCAATACTTAGATCTATCAAAGAGAAACTTGGTACACTTCATCAGCACCACAATCTGTAGGTGGCGCCGTTCCAAAATTTGGCATGTACATTCAGGTCATGAGATCCCCCCAAAAATGCTATTTTTGTTTATAACATTTGAAAAGTTTGTTAGAAAATCATGTCGTCTATGGATTTTTTTTTTTAATGCTTTGGCATATTGGCCCAAAATTTGCAACACCTCATGGACAGCATGTCCTTAAAGTGCTGGCAAAAAAATTTAAGACAGCGCCACCTAGTTTGGCTTTTTACAAAAAAAGCCAAACTTGAAAAAAAATTTTATTCTCAATGTCTTCCTTGATTTATGCCAATTTCAACAACATCTTATTTGTCATTTTCCAACATTTTGCTCACCCGCCATGTGGAAAGCATATGAAAAACAGTTTACCACTCCTACAAATTCTAACAGGCCTACGTTGAATATGGATACAAAACACATGCTATGTGATGCACATTGCAGTCCTTCTGAAAGCTCCTTGTGTTGTTTGATGTGCTTGCTGTATTTGTTGTACCTGCAGTGCCTTTGGTGTTTGGCCCAGAATTGCTGCTTGTAGCTATATTCGCCTTATGTTTTTGTTCAATTTATGAAAGTGCTGTAAATTGAATCGTAATCCATTTTATTGCAACTGTACAATACTATCATATATTCAATGGTAAGAAAGAAATCTCTTGTGGTTGCACAGATGAGAGCTATGAAGGTCATCTCCTTATTCAAAATTCTGTGTTGAAAGCTTGCTGACAGATGTTTAAGTTATGCTTCACCCTCCTCCTCTAGTCAAACAATGCCACTATAAGACTGACACGAGATCAGCAAACAAGGAGTACATCTAGGACACGTAGAACATGTAAATACAAGCAGGATCCAAAAAAAGAACAAAAAAAAAAGAAAAGTTACTTCTTGCCATTAGCAGGTGTGGCAAATGAACTAAAAAAAACTTTCAGGCCATGAAGTATTTTACATGATAAATCAGTTTTTGTTTTTTTGTTTTCCTGAATATTTTGGACAAACAGCACGTCATAACCAGCATCACACACACTCAGTGGGCAGTTGCAAAACACCACTTTTCACAACATTAAGACCATGGTGATTTTTTCATGCTTTTCTATTAGCAGCTAAACACAATTCACAAAAATAAAACAAATTAGACTAACCAAACTTTGCCATTTTTGTACTATCACAAAAGTTGTAAGAGACATAACGCATTATAGTCCTTCACGTCTCTATTGCAATCTCAAAATTCTGGCCAGTTGATAATACCTAGAATATCAAAATCAGCTGCAGGCGGTAGATCCTTTTCCTATTTAGCACCTAAACTCTGGAATAGTCTGTTTTTTATTCAAATCAGTTAAATTATTTGTTAGGCTGCATAAATGAGGTCAACCGGAACCAAGAACACTTCCTATAACACCCAATGTACTTGTTACTAGTGGTGCAACGGATCATCATTGATCCGTGATCCGTTCGGATCAATATCTTCGGTTCGGCACTCACGTGATCCGCGGATTGATTTATGAAAAAAAAGTTGTGCGCATGTTCAGTCCACACACAGCGTGGTCATGGCGAGCGTTATGAACCGCAGAGAGCGTGACGCCTCATTCGCGCCGCAAAACCTCCAGACGTGCGTAAACGCGTCTTTACATTGACTTCACATTGAAATCACTCGCGCCAGACGCTCTATTCGCGTTTGGTGTGAACGCTGCATGGGTGACGGCGAGAGAGAGAGAGAAAGTGTTTAAACTTAAATGAACTACATACAAGTAGTTATGTCTCTTTGTATTAATTTGTCCTGTTATTGACATAGGCCCAATGCACGTCATTGACAAAATGCGCAACCAGATGTTCGAATAATTCGAATATGTGTTTTTTAGAGGGAATATTCGAACGTCATTTTTGAGCAATTTTGACAGCCCTATATGACAGTGGAAACACATAAAGCATTGGTCCATGTTTAAAGGAAGGAGATGCCTTTTTATGTTGCACTTTAAGTTGTTTTTCATTAATTATGTTAAAAAGAAGATATTATGCCTTGTGCACTTTAAGTTGATTTTATATATTTTAATTTAATAATTTAAAAGTGTTAATAAATTTTTTTTTTTTTTTTTGCTGATCCGAAAAATGATCCGATCCGTGACTCTGATCCGAGAAACGATCCGAACCGTGAGTTTTTTGATCCGTTGCACCCCTACTTGTTACATTGTAAGAAGAATAGCATCTATGCTAATGTTAGTGTCTGTCTGTCTCATCCTTATCCCGAGGTTACCGTAGTCAGCCGGATCCGGTCCAGATCAGATGGTGGATCTGCACCTAGACACGACCAAAACCCAGACCTGATTGTCAGCAGAGACCGCGTCTACTAGACAATCCCCTGTGAAGGCCTCGTTGACACGACAGCCATCGGCACAGATCCTCAGCAAAGAACCAGACAGGTCCTCGACACAGACCCTATGGCCAGCTTTGGCTCCATACCGGCATGATGAATCTGATCTTCAAGCAAAAGGAACTGGGTGAATATTTGAATGCTACCGATCTAAATTCTGACATGTGATGCAGCCTGAATCATAATGACACCGTGTTCGTTCGTTGGCCAGAGGAAAACGAGCCCCCCCGACTGAGCCTGGTTTCTCCCAAGTTTTTTTTCTCCATTCTGTCACCTGATGGAGTTTTGGTTCCTTGCCACTGTCGCCTCTGGCTTGCTTAGTTGGGAATACTTAATATTCAAAAATATTACTGATCTGACTCACTCCTGGGACTATACATAGATTTACAAAATGAGCTAAACATTACCTTCACATATTCTTTGATGAAGCTAGCAGCTTTGATGCCCGTCTCCACATTGAAACTAATGTCCACTTTCACCTCAGTCTCCTGATCTGTCAGTTTGATGATTGGTACCTTCAAAATTCAAAAGATATAAATATCAAATTATGAATTGCCAAGAAACCCACAAATATGTTACAAAAAAGCAACAACCTCTGCATATGAAACCGTTAAACTGAGTTTAGCAAATGTTAAATCGACAGTAGAGGGAAAAATGCATACCGTAGCTTTGTCGAGAACTTTGATGGAATAGGGTTCTGCCACACTGTGTTTTCTGAGGGCCTGCTCCAACTGCTGCAGGGGAGGTTTCTCCCATTTCCCAAACACCACCAGGTCAATGTCACTACAGTAAAAAGAACCAGACAGAATCTTTCATATAGCCCCACATACAAATACCTTGCAATTTTCTGTTTAGGCAATTTGTTAAAAAAATAAAGCCTAAGGGAGGCCTTGATCTCAACATGAAAACAGAACCTCCTTACAGCAAAGTACATTCATTGTTTTCTCAATAGTGTTCAACCAAAAACATGGGGCCTACTGACTTAACACAAGGAAAATCTTTCAGGTTTCAGAGACATACAAACCAAAAGCAATTTTGGGACTGAAGAAGTTTTTAGAAAGCTACACACACAGTCACATTTACCCCTGGTTTCACAGACAAGGCTTAAGCCTAGTCCCAGACTAAAATGCATGTTTGAGCTGTTTTAACTGAAAGCAACTTGCACTGACAAAACTTAAAAGTCACTGCTATTGTTTTGTCACAAGATGTACACAAGTAACGTTTTTTATTTTTTTATAAGGAAAATAAAAAATAAAAAAAGCTACTTAAATGTCCTAATTGAACTAAGGCCTAATCCTGGCTTAATCTAAGCCCTGTCTGTGAAACTGGGCCACAGATTTAGCAAATTATCAGAAAATGTTTGCTCAGTTCCTGAAAGACAGCTCAGAGTCAAAAAAGGCTAGCACGCTATGATTGTGATGTATTTGGTCCCATCCCATCCTTCTGTGAGAGTCATCTTACTGAGAATAGTGTTATGACCGTACAGCAACAACAGATCACAAGAGCAACACTGTGCATGTTGAAAACGGCTTAGGGTTCTGTTCAAAATATCACTGTTGTGTTAATGTGCAAGATCAAACACACTGTTGCACATGTTCATTTACCTGGTTGGGAGAAAGAGTCCAGTGCTAAAGCTGCCAAAAACCTGGACCTAAATACATAAAAGTAAAAACAATTACATTTGTTTATTTGGGCTAATCATTTATAATGCCAATAGCCCAATTTTTGTAATATATATATATACACATCAGCTCTAAGCTTGCTTACATCAGCGGTAGGCCACAACTCCTTGATGACCGACTCTATCCTGTCCACCACCTCCTGTCTCATGGTGGCCTCCTCAGGACGAGGAGACATAAAATTGTAAAAGTCCATGATTTCTTCATGCAACCTTGGAAAAATGAAGGAAGGAAATTATGGAAATGAAGTTGGTACAATTTAAGAAGCCATTCATGTAGATCTATCACAAACAACTCATAAACCAAGAATCTTGAGATTTTTTTTCATTAACAACCTGTACAATAAGTATACTTGGGCCACAAGATTAAGAACTTGATTGGTTAAATGTGTACCAATAGGGGTTTAGGAATTTTTAGCAAACTCACATTCATCTGGCTCCATTTTGGTATGGAAACAGCCACGTTTCATAATCCAATCAATTCCCGATGGATACAATCAAATGCCAGAAGTATTTAATGTTTGCAACATGGAAAAGATTCCCCAGTACAATACAATAGAGTAAAAATTATGATATATGCAATAAGAATGTTGAAATGCAAAATTTTGTGCAGTGGTTAAAGTTCATGCAACAGATTCATCCCTTCTTATGCAAGCCTACAATTGCTAGGTTACTTAAGACTCAAACATGTATTGTATTAAGTGCCCAGTGCAATAAAGGCCCTGTCCCAAATGGCACACTTCATATGCACTTTCGGTCTTGTGGACTTACAATGGCTACCGCGTGCGAGCGTCCGTTAAGTACATGAGACCTTAGGGTGTCCAAGTTGTCATTTTAGGTCTCAGAAGGGTGCTCGCGAGCCCCTATGCGGTTGATATGCGCACTTTTGCCGAGCCCGCACTGATGCGAGCTCCGCAGCAGACTTCTTCCCGACAGTCAAAGCGGCGTTATGTCACGAAAGTGCAGACTCGTAGGAAGACCGCGAGTGCTTAGGCTGCCATTTGGGACAGGGCCAATCATAAATCAGCAAACACTAAAATCATGAATCCAGCCAACAGCAATAGATGGATGACAACAAATGTAATAAAAATAAAGTTAAAAGTAGAGCTGCACGATTCTGAATAAATTGAGAATGACGATTCTGAAAAGACAACTGAACAAAATAGCATAACTTAGAGGTTCTGACAAAATATTAACTGGTGCAGTCTATTTAAAATGCTTGCTTTTTTTGAGTGAATTACTTAATTTGTTACTTAACAAGTCACTTGCCGCCACCTAGTGGTGTAACCATGTAATCAACACAATCGTTATTTAAAGTGCCAAGTTATATTCAAAATGTGATTTTGATTGCCACTGATGGCATCAGTGTTTATATCGAATTATAAACTTTGGTAGCGCTTTATTTTACAGTCCTGTTCCGTGTATACACGTGTATGTATATATGTACTTAAAGCAAATATAATAAGTGGGTTATAACCAGGTACTAACCTTAAACCTATCTGTAAAACTAACGGTAACTCATGTAGTTACATTATATTACCAGTACTTTCTTCTGTAACTGCACTGCAAGTGCACGTACTGTAAAATAAAGTGTAACCTAAACTTTTATCCAGGTACATCTGTGATATTGTGAATTAGGGCTGGACAATATGGCAAAATAAATAAATACATTTCTTCATATTAGTCGATATAGAGAATTATCACGATAAATGTCAAATCTTTAGGCTATTTCTTTCAAATTTAAAGGCAGATTTTTGCTCCTGAGTGGAAGTTGTAAAACCAGTTAATTCATAATTTTCACGTGATGTGTTACCCTTATAGGAACGCGCACCTGGAGGGCAAATCAAGGCTTTCCTCCGCTGCCTGCCAGTCATATTTACCAGGTTTGTTGTAAGTACTAGGCCTATGTAGTAAGACAGGGATTTTAAAAGACCAAATTCAGTACAACTTATTGATGTATACTTTGTACAAAATATGCAAATTAACACAAAATTGTAACAATATATATAATACACACACACATTTATAGATGTTTATGTATACACATACATACAAACCTATCCTTAACAGATAGGTTTATAGATGTGTGTGTGTATGTATACACATACATACATACACATATATACACAATATATCGTGCCACAATATATCGCAACACAAAAATGCATCAATATGTATCGTGGATATTCACCCAAAAAGAAAATTTCTGTGTGAGAAAAAAAATCAAGTTTACAGAGTTTTAGTGTCAGTACTACAATAAATTACTAGGCTATAATGTTGAATATAATGTATTATAATGGAGGAATATTTTTGTGTCCTGATAATGCAAAATATATTATGTTACCAGCAAAAAGTGGTCTACATTATTTTAAATGTATCTAGCCAGTAACAAAGTGCAAGCATATTCGTCTAAAATAATTATGTATTTTCAGCTTCAGAATAATCAATATTTTCATGAGGGTATCGTTACACTATCGTTATACATACATAACTTTTTCTCTGTAATTTCTCAAATGAGAATAATCGCGATTATAATTTGAACAAAATAATCGTGATTATCAGTATAACTATTATCGTGCAGCCCCACGTAGCTCACAGTAGGTCGGTCTTTAGGTTTACATAAGATACTGTAAAAAATCAAATCCGCTCACGTAGAAAATGTAAGTTACAGGATTTTTTTTTTTTTTTAAACCAGCCTGTTGCACTTTATAACGTTCCAAAACGCCTATTAGTTTTAAGCCTTATTAATAAAGGATGTTTATTGTAATTTGATGTGTCCCATGTTAGGTTGTTTTTTTTTCTACTACAATTCAGTGCATTAAAAGAAATTCGCTTAAATAAAATGTACATATATGGTTCTTAGTTCAGCGAATCAGGGGGTGTTCACTCAACGTAACTCCGAATGATTCAATTCAATTCGTGAATGAATCGTACAGACCGGAAGAGATCCGACTCAAAAGAACGATTCGTTGACGAATAGGACATCGCTAGCCTACAACTGCTAACACACGCACAGTCACACACATTCCACAAGTGACCCAACCCACCAAACATAGGACAACCGGCTATCGTGCTAAAGCTAAAGTCCCAGTCCAACACGTCAAAAAAAAGGCCCAGTGACACTTTATCACACGCATAAGGCCACAGAAAAATAATAGCGTAACATTATAACGAGCGCTGCTGCTGTTATAAATCAAGCTCATCTCACCCGTCAACCCCTGGGTTATATTTCCTCGTCTTCCACGGCGTGCCGGAGTTCTCATAATTGCCGTTAGTCCAGTTAGAGAGCAAGTAGTTTATCCCATAGGTGCTGGCCTTATTATCGCTTTTCCTCCGGCCCGGATGATGGTGGTGGTGATGGTGGTTGTGAATCGCTGCTGGATGGGACGGGTGGCGCTTCATGCAACTCTGCTGCTGCTGCTGCTCTTGATTGAAATGCCGTAGATGAGGATGAGGAGGATGATGATGATGATGGTTGACATTATTCAACACGTTCTCGCTGCAAGTAAAAAATGGATGGCCCTTGTTCATATTCCCAGCGATCACATTAGGGCTTGTAGTCCTTATTTTAGAGCAACTGGACGCCAAATCCACCACCGAGCCGGTCTTTTGGGTCATATCGCCGTCTCCCGTGTTTCCATTTAACGGGTGAGCCACAGAGCCGCTACCCGGGATCGCAGTGCTGTTGTTTTTAATGATAGTGCTGTTATTTGCATTGGACGCTACAGTCTTATAAACGTCAAACGCAGGATAATTGACACATATGTTGTTGTGGTGATGGTGGTTCTGGTGCTGACCTGTGTTAGTCCGGTTTACCTGAGACGTTTCCCACACACGCATCCATAAAGCGTTCGCAGGACCTTTCTGTTCCGGCTGAATCCAAGCGACCCTCGGATCCATTCAACTTGTCTTTCTAACAGCCCTGTCAAACAAACGAACGCCTTTTCCCCCCGTTCAGCGGATAAGTTTGAGTCCGGACTGCGAGAATGTGCCTGTAAACTGGGTTACGCGAGACGACAGGGAAAATAACGACGTGCCAAACGCCAAAACCGACCAACGGGAATCAATTAGTGGCTCTTTTCCCCCCGCTAGCTAAACTGTTAGCTAAACTATACAGTGTTTCCAATATGGCGTATATTCCCTTGAACCCCGAAATCCAGTACGCATGTGTAGGATTTAAACCATCGGGACAGCACACACCCCCACACAACTCCACACCGAGCAGGCGCAATCGGAGCCTATTCAGGCTGAGCAACCCCACCCTTCTAACCGGCATCCGAGCGAGGACACATTTGAATTTACAACCCTGGCTAAAACCAATCTACAACGCGACGCGATAAAACGCAGCGCGTGCTCAGTGAGCAGTGACGACGGCTGCTTCATGATTATAAATGGCCGCGTTCTTGTTGATGTGCGCAATAATATTGAAGAGATGCCTCTAGAATCTTTGTTTAATATAATAAAGTTGCATTATGTAAATTGATTTATAATATTGTACAATGTTGTCAAATATTGTGGAAAAGGCAAACATAAGTGGACATCTACTATCTTAAAGTAGCCTATTTAAATTGACTATTTTGAGATTAAAGAATAAAATCTGTTTTGGTGGCTAATCTTACTGCAAGGTCATTAATCAAACTTCAAGTTAGTAATCGAAGGCTTCCATATCAAGGCGGATTTGTCTCTCTCTTGTAGGCCTACTTTTGCTGAAATTCTTAAAAGAAAAAAACCAAACAGGACTTTTATCAACAGAAACTATGGCCTTAAAAATCTATAGAGATTAATCATGATTAATTGTTTTGATGGATTAACAATACATAAAAAATAATTAATAAGTATGATTAATCTATTTTTTAATACATTCTTCTATTTAAAAAAAAATACACGCAACAAAGCTGTTTTCTTGATGTTGCAGAAGTTCTCCAGATGCAGAATGTGTTACTGAAAAAAAAACATCCAGTTCCTGATGTGAAGTTCAAGCTGAAAACCAGTATTTTAATGGCAAATAATATGGTAAGCAAATCCTTAAAGGGATAGTTCACCCAAAAATGAAAATTCTGTCATCATTTACTCACCCTTATGTTGCTCTAAACCTGTCTGAGTTTCTTTCTTCTGTTGAACTAAAAAGAAGATATTTTGAATAATGTTGGTAATCAAACAGTTGACACAAGCCACTGACTTCCATAGTAAAAAAATAAATAAAAAAAATACTATGAAAGTCAGTGGCTTGTGTCAACTGTCGGATTACCAACATTCCTCAAAATATCTTATTTTGTGTTCAACAGAAGAAACTCATACAGGTTTGGAACAACATGAGGGTGAGTAAATTATGACAATTTTAATTTTTGGGTGAACTGTCCCTTAAATGACATTTTTTAAAGATGTACACAGAAATATGCAAAAGGAAGCAATGCCAGTCTGATAAAACTTTAAAATATGCATTAATTTCAAGGAAGAAAAACAATTTCACACTCTAATTTGAAATCAATTATCCTTTTATTGCAAATGACATTAAAAAAAAATCATAATAAGCAAGCAAGACTGGAAATAAAAGGCAAACCTAAATGTTAAATTGCCATCATGCTTTCGAGGAAAGAACAGGGTTTCTCTGTTGGTAATAATAAATCATAATCTGACATGTTGAAGAGAGCAGATAAGCTCCTCCCACTGTGATTACGCAAGGAGTGCTTTGCCTTCAGCTCACGTGCAGCATGTGTGTACGGTGTGGGAAGGAAGGAAGCCCCTCACAGTCAGAACAGACATCTTGTGTGCTCATTGTCACAGCACATGCAGAAATGCAGAGATGGTTAATCCATATAGCGGATTGTGCATCCTGTTGCTCTTCAGTGTTATAACAAGCTCTAGCATTCTACATTAAAAGCCTCAAAGCCTTAAGCCCAAGTGAGGGGGTTGCTCGGTGTTGCAAAAGGTCATGTATGCTTGCAATGTGGTTTGCAGGGGGATTTCATCATTGCTTTGCCTGGGGCTGGGGTTATTTATCCAAAGAACGGTCTGACAGATTGCTCACTGCTCCACCTGACTCTTCCAACAGATTGACCATGAACATCTGAGGGGAATAAACTAGGATATTTTAAACTTCAATGTCAATAAATTAAACCTGAAATATGTCTTGCATATGCTGAAGTAAAAGAAAACAGAGGAGCTGAACTATTAAAAAGATGGATAAGGTATATTATACAATTGTACAAAATACTTATTTCACACAGTATTACAGAACAGACAACGGGATATTTAGAAGCAATTTATATAACCTTCCACATTCCATAGTAAATTAACACTTTCCCTGCTGACAGTGCTGACATACAACACACAACTCTTGCCATATTTCATACATTGTGCCTGAAGGTATTATGAGAGCCAACCTGCAGCATGTCAAAACATGTCAGCGATGGTAAATGATGATGTTACAAGCATAACTTATATACAAAAACAGTTGTAGCTATAATAGGAATGAATAATCCATGAGTTTGTGATAATATTGTTGTACATTCGATGTAGTAAAGATAGTAGTATTATGGTAAATTTACCATGACCTGCATTATCTTACAATGACGTACAAAAAAACACACAAAAAAAAACACATTGTCCCATATATTCAGGCATTTCGAAAAATAAATAACCATAGCCTTCCTTTTATGGCAAGGTATGCAGTTATTTTTCTTTGAGAGCAGCATTCGGACTTGGGATACTTCTGGTTATTGATCGTAATACTTCATTTTGACAGCTTCATGTACTGACCCTACAGTATATTAACCCTGCCATCTGTTGCCTGAAAGTTCTTGGTAAACGTCAGGGGAAAAACCTGTTTGACAGAAGATGCATTTAATTGTGTTAAGATCTAAGACAGTCAAATCCATTCATTGCTATGACAATATCATTTACACAATGTGCCTCTGTTGGAATTCATTAAATGTAATTTCTTAAACCTCACAAGTAATCAGTAAACATAACACCATTACACTTTCGAAATCTATTTCAAAAGACAAACAGATTTTATTTTAACACTCTGTTTACAGTAACCAGGAACATTTTGAGTTTTTACACAAATTCGCCATGAAGGGCTGAACATTTTGGATATGAGCTGAACCTGAAATCACATAATTCCCTACTATATAGTAAGTGAAAATCAGTATAGAAAAAGAGTAGAGTGTCTAAATTCACAGTATTCATAAAATAGTAGGCAAAAAGTACCCATATGACCTACTACTTCTGGCAAGATTCTGAAGTGTGCATCCAATGGACACTTTACTATCCCATGAGGTCGCAGAAGAGGAGTTATCAATAGCAGTGAAGCGATGCAAATGGTAGGTCACATGACAAAGACAACATGATCATATACGGATTGCATTCATCCTATATAGAATTAACTTTTTTACGGTCATAAAATAATTACTCATTCAAAAAAGAAGTACCTACTCAGAGAGTAAGTGATTTCGGATGCAGCCTCTGTTTAAAATGATATATGGCCACACCTAAAGTACTCACTCTTCTAAGTTCAAACAGATAAATCATGTGTACCTTCACCTTTTCTGAGGCCTTACTCAGAAAACCTTGAATCCAGCATGACCAGCAGCACAGTTCAAAAAGTCCATGTTTTGCTGGCCCAGGGTTACACAGTTTAAAAAAAACAAAAAAAACACTGAGTGACTTTATCGACCCAAGACGTCATTCACTAGCCTCCCCTTCATTAATTTTTTTAAGTTAGTGATCAACCTTCTTAGTATTCCTCAATCTAATCATCTGTTTTCTAAAAAAAAATTGTTGTAATAAGTGTATAGGTATACCCGAGGAATGTAATAGTGTGTTTTTTCTGCATTAGTAAAATCTCTGATGACTCAATAAGTGCAATTCACCTTTATTCCTTAAGGTGGCACTGTCTGATACACAATGAGGAGTGATGTTTTGTCAAATTGAACCCTTCCAAGTTCCAAAAGGTAACAAAATATGCTTATTTATTCTTTTGTAATTATCATTAAAATATCAAGAGAGTTTTATACTATTGCGCCAGTTAGAGATCCATTCGTGTTAGATGTAGATCCGGGTCGCTAAAGACCCGAATATGTAATTGCAGATTGTAGAAACGTTCATGCATTTAAGAGTTAATAGGCAAGTTCTGCATTATGGTAGCAGCTGTGTGCCATGTGTATCTCATCTGATCTCTCCATTGAGAAACTGTGAGATCTCTCACAGTAATGCTGTTTTTGCACTTCATAAATGTAAACGCTATAAAACTTAAAGAAAAATGTGTCTTGTAAAATTGAGTTTAATGCATTTTCCCCAGTCTCTGTATGTTACGACACCACTTCCTTTGAAACACTGTGGGAGTGTGGCCGCTGGGCTTACCACGGGATCAGAGCACAAACGGTATTAAAGCTTTCCTTGATTTTGGATAGTCTTCAAATTTTGTTAGATACCACCTGTAAAGTAAAATGGCATATTTAAAAAAACAATTTGTCATACTGATATAAAAAAAATATTATTATAGAACATGTCTAGGTCCTATTTCACCCTAAAAAAATAAAATATGATTTAATAAAATCAATCTAATAAACTAAAAAATTTATTTTATATAAATTCATACATACATACATATATATATATGTAAAATTATTTTCTTTTTTTTCTCTCCAAAATAATTTGGAGAGTATATATAATTTGCCAGAAAATTTAAAGGTTATGCGTCTAACTAACCTTGATTTCATATCACAAAAATTGATCAAAAAAAAAATCACAAAAACCAAGAAACTTTGCTGCAGTACCATGAGTCCAGCAGGCGTAATGATATGACGCAGCGCCTGAAAATAGTCCCCAGCTCGGTAGCCTATTATCAGGCGGCATGCGCTGCGTCATATCATTACGCCTGCTTCACCCATGGTACTGCAGCAAAGTTTCTTGATTACTACGCAGGAATGAGAGTATAGTTCCTAGCCATATCAGCCTAGAAAATCGCAACTTTACATTTTCCGTCGGTCTTAGTACACGATGTAACTACAGAAGAGTCAAGTTTTAAATAGGAAAAATATCGAAACTCTTTGTTATTTTTTTTGAGAGAGATGCTAATGGTCTTGTCCGGTTCAATTCATTATGCTAAGCTATGCTAAAAGTGGGACCCCCAGACCCGGAGATCGGCTGAATGGATTCGAAAACGGTATTCCTTTAAAGTATCCCTTTAAAGGTTTTAAAATACTGTTTCCATGTCAAGGCAATATGCAATTTTCACAGGATGAATTTTGAGCGCTTTCGATTATCCCTTATTTATGATGATTACTAAAATATGTGAAGGGAAAAAAGGACAACGAAAAAGTGCACAAAATGTCCTGCTACCAGGATACTGACAGTTAACAAGTTAAATGTTAAATAGTTATATGTCATTGTAGTAGCTGTTGAAATTCCTTTATGCTTATTGAAATCAGTTATTTATTATATAATATTACAGAAATGAGAATCTAATGAAAATAATCATTGGGAAAAAGAAAATTACTCAAGAATCATTTACAATTTATGGGGGAAAAAATTTGCTTAACTGTGATGAAAATTTTGACTGTCCTAAAATAGGCTTTATCTTTTTAATTTATGATATAGTATTAAAATATATATTTATATTTCTTATTATTCTGGAATTAAATCAGACATATGAAAATTGATAAATTAGAACTGAAAGCATTTTTTTTTTTTGGATAATTGCAGTCACATTGAGAAAGAATCCATTGTTTCAGACTGTAATGCCTTACTTGTGGTGGGCCATTCCTCTACAGGACAGCACAATAAGAGTGAAGAGAGCGAAAGCTGCACTATGGACCGAGTGACCGGCGAGAGCAAATCCAGCCCATTCCACAATCTCACCTAAGAAGTTCGCTCCAGATACATACTCAAACATGCCCCCTATGAACAGAAAATAGTTATGAAGAGACACTCAAATGGAAGACATCACACAAACAGTCTGTTTGCAAAGCAATAAGAAACTAATTTCAAGTCCGTTTTACAGCAGTGAAACTGCATCACATGTGTCAAATGAAGCGTGAAACCATTTGTCCAGCATGCTGTCTGGTTTAATTTGTCAGAAATAAAGCATGTCTGATTCATCATGCCAGTCATCAGTTCTGCATCAAATAAAACATGAACAAGCTTTTGGATCTTAAACAACTTTGACATATCACAATAATTTAAAATCCCTTTGTTTTGCTGGGAAAAAAAAGCATACTATTTTTTGATAAAATCATCTGAAGTTGTGATGTCAGACAGCTTTAAAATACTTTTAATAAAAAAGAAAACGTTAGTGATGATTTAGATGATTTATATTTTGCATGAACTGAGTGTTTAGGAAAAGAGATAGAAGTGCATGTCACAAATTATTATGATCTTTGGAGCTGGTTGGTCCTGACAAGTTGCTGAGGAAATGAGTCATGACCAGCAAGGGCATCTATTTTTATTTTCACTCCGAGTCGAAGCCAAATTCAAAAGATGTTTTAGCATTACGTCAACACTCAAACCAGGACTGAAGAGGACGCCCTAGTGTTGACCACCCATTTGAGCTGAATGCATGTGGTATGGTTCAAATGATTTGTGCTGTTCTGTTCTAAATACTCTTGAATTTTTATGTATATTGGCACTGTGCGTTTATGAACATTTTATGAATTGTGAGTATTTAAATAGTGTGATTGAGTCAAAACAGTCTATTCCTAAAATCTAAAGCTGCATTCCATGTTCCTAAGCTGTCACTCAAAATGTTGTGATTGTTTTATAATTATGTGGAAAATGGTAAACATTTTAGTCCATTTCAATTGACCAATTTTGGCCACATTTCTCCCTCGAACACATTTCCAATTCATAAATGGTACTGTCAGTTTAAAAATTATTATCTTACCTCGAGGTATCTTATAGCCCGTCTCTCCAGGCTTGCGAAGGTTCCTGAGGATATGGTCAGAGTGAATGTTAATGATCCATCCCAGGAACCACATACAAGACCCTGAAAAAAAAATAGATTCAGAATATGAAACATTCTGCACAAATGTTTTCAACATTGACAGAAATCTGACTGATCAGAAATGTTTCTTGAGCAGCAAATCAGCATTCAGAAGGATCACGTTACACTGAAGACTATAATGATGCTGAAATAGTCAGCTTTGCCATCACAGGAATAAATTTCATTTTACGATATATTCATAAGGAAAAATATTGAGATGTATGTACGGTATGCATGTATGTATGCATGTATGGTATGTAAGTAAGTATGTAAGTATGTATGTGTATGTATATATATATATAGATATATAGATATAGACATATGATAAATCTAAATACTAACAGAATTTTGTCCAGATTATTGAATATTGTAATAAAATAATAGCTACAAAAGCATGTAGGGAATGCAGATGAATACAGTGAATGACAGCTAATGTTCAGTCAACCATGGCATGTCAGCTAGAGTTCAGAAAGAAAAACCAATATACTCTGCAGTGGTCAATGTTAAAGTAACCAGGTCAGGTGACCTAAGGTTCAGGGAAAAGATCTAGAACGTGAGAGTAACAATAATCCTGACAAGGGATTTTTTTTTATGCCTCTTCCTTGACGAATAGTCATTGAATGTGCCGTGTCCTCTCATATCCATGCTGATGGTGGCCTGGTGGTGATGGATGAATTCCAGTGTCAGCTCTTAAAATGGAATTTTTCAGTATTTACACAGTATTATGAATGATTAATCTGTGCAAATCATATATTTGCAAAAAATATATATATATATATATATATATATATATATATATATATATATATATATATATATATATATATATATATATATATGCATATGCTCTACTAATCTTTAATCAAAATAACTTCCCCTCCCTTCTACAAAAACATCTCTCTTCTCTCATGACGTGTTTACTGGTGCGAGGGCGGAACGGTCCGTGTACTTTTTGATAATTTCATTTCCTGTTTGGAATGGAATAATGAGAAATGAAAACCAGCTCGTTTATTCGTTTTTTTAGTTTAGTTTAAAAAACGAAAAATGAGATTTTGGCTCGAATTTTCATTTTTCGTTTGTGGTTTACAAATCGGTTTATGGGTTCGATATTTCATTTGCCCACGTGGGCGGCGCTGAAACGCCCCTTTAATCTGATTGGTCAAAACGCTCCGCCTTCAGTAGGCTACGAGCTTTTCTTTCTGTCAGGCAGAATAAGAGTCAGTACGAGTGCGGCACTGACAAATGCACTTTAATAAAATAATGTCTGAAACCACCACTCACTGTTAACTATGCACAATATTTGAAGCAGAATATGTTGCTGCTCACGTAATTCGTGCTGCTGCGACTTGCAAGTGACCCCATTAGTGTGAGTAGCCCCATAGCCACAGTATATGACAGATTATTTCCCATTGATAAATACAGTGCAAATAGTTTCGTCTCTTTGGATAAAAGGGAAGTGGAAATAAAAATCAATAATTGGCTGAACGGTACCATGATAATATGTCCGTAACATTTACCACTCTAGTCTTTTATTTACATCAAAAGACAGGTAGGCGTGTGTGACGTATAAATAATTTTGAAAATTGAATAGAAATAAAGATTATATTCATGAATGTATGCCCGTGTAGCCTACTCAGTTCACATGAAAAGAAAGAGACCGAAAAGAGAGAAGCTAGAAGTGAACGTACATTAATACTGACAATATTAGCAGGGTTTGGGATTAATTAAAATCATGTTGGTTGAAGAGCATGGGATACTTTTAAAATGTTATTCGTTTTATTATAAAACTAATACAATTTTATTACATACTGAATTGGTCGATGTTTCTCTGAGTTTTCTTTATTATGTTGGCTTGAGAAAGTTAAGATATTGTTATTCCACTGGTTTTTGCATTTAAATTTGTCCATCTGGAACTTTTATTTGTCATGAGCTCTATATTTAAGATGTACTAGAACAAAATATGATTCAACAACACAAACTCTGTTTTTACTCTGCACATTTTTTTTCCTTTCAAGTAGGCTATGGCCTACAAGTTATCCTGCTTTTTGCAATGGCTTGCCATTCTGCCCAGAATAAAAAATATTTTCTCCACACGAGATGTTTAAAAACCCTGCATGTAGTTTTTGTGAAGACGAGCGCATATCTTACAAAGGTTCCAGTTCTGTTTAGGCTATTGTAGTTTTTAATGCTTATGTTCCTAAAGTTTTTATAGGCCTAACACATTTAAACATCTATCTATCTATCCATCTATCCATCTATCTATCTATCTATCCATCTATCCATCTATCTATCCATCCGACTATAACAGACCACCTTTTTTAAACTTATTTAAAAAAGGTGGTCTGCTATATTTCACAAAGGAAGCTAGCCCATTTGTGTGGTCGTTGGCGTTATACGAGAAGGACATTCTGAATATGAGCCTACTGTAAAATTAGCTGGCTTAAAAATGCGGATTGCGGAGTTATTCCAGATGCCTCCCAGTGCTATTCGTATTGGAATTGTTTAATCACAGATTATGAACATATGTTTTAAACAATAAGGATATTCCCATTGGGTTTTCATGTTTTATGGGAACTTTAGACATAATTTTATACTGTACAAAACTGTGTTATCCCCTTAGCTAACTCTAATGTAACAGTTATGGGTAGGTCATCTACGAACATGTTACGGACATCATGGTACCGTTCAGCCTATTGATTTTTATTTCCTCTTCCCTTTTATCCAAAGAGACGGAACTATTTGCACTGTATTTATCAATGGGAACTACATCATGCTAAAATAATCTGTCATATACTGTGGCTCACACTAATGGGGTCGCTTGCAAGTCGCAGCAGCACAAATTACGTGAGCAGCAACATATTCTGGTTCAAATATTGTGCATAGTTAACAGTGAGTGGTGGTTTCAGACATTATTTTATTATATCGCATTTGTCAGTGCGGCACTTGTACTGACTCTTATTCTGCCTGACAGAAAGAAAAGCTCGTAGCCTACTGAAGGCGGAGCGTTTTGACCAATCAGATTAAAGGGGCATTTCAGCGCCGCCCACATGTGCAAATGAAATATCGAACCCATAAACCGATTTGTAAACCACAAACGAAAAATAAAAGCCAAAACCTCATTTTCGTTTTTAAACTAAAAAACTAATAAACGAACTGGTTTTCATTTCTCGTTATTCCATTCCAAACAGGAAATGAAATGATCAAAAAGTACACAGACACAGCATACCCCTTTATAAACTATTTTTTATTAAACCAGGGGCTATCAAAAGAGCATACCCCTTTATAAACTGTATTTTTTATTAAACCAGGGGCTATCAAAAGAGCATACCCCTTTATAAACTATTTTTTATTAAACCAGGGGCTATCAAAACAGCATACCACCCCTTTATAAACTGTATTTTTTATTAAACCAGGGGCTATCAAAACAGCATACCCCTTTATAAACACTGGTATGCTGTTTTGACAAAGTAGGCTAAATTGACAGACCCCGCTATAAAACTCAACTTCCGGTATGCTATTCTGACAAAGTATGCTACATCGACAGAACACCGGAACAACCTGTCACTCACATGACATCACAGCAATAGCGAACAACAGAGATCCAACAATCCAATCAATTTCCAATAGACAAAATCAAGTCCCGCCCTGCATTTTTTCTTGTTCGAGAAGCGCTTTCACTCACATAAGTCACAATAAGGAGATCACAACATCCGTTTCATGCCGACTTTAAAAGGTTGAAAGAAATCAACACTAGATTCTATCATATATGAAAGAGAATAAGGATACTAGGATCCTTATATTAGGATGATTGAAAATGACACTTATACACTCTGAATAATTACTCACTAGCACCCACCTGTGACGAAACAGGGATGTGTAACCCAATCAGGTGGGTAATCTGCATAGTGACTCAGGTATCTTGCCTGCAGGTACCCATTATAGATGCAGAAGACAAAGGCCAGAGCAAACGAGATGAATGGTGTTGATTTTCCTCCTCGAATTAAAAATGGGTAGATGAGGGACCTAGGAGAAATACATGTATTATATAAAGTTGCCACTTGCAAGACAATATAAAATAATTTACTGACACATGTATGTGGACTTTTCCCCAACCTCATTTTATATGTTGCGAAACAAAAACAAATCCTACCTTTGCGCGTAATGGCAAAAGAACATGAGAAGAAGTAGTTGGTTGGGCAGGTGTATTATCTTTGCACATGGACTCCATAGTACCAAACACAAAGGCACCAGAAAAGCCGGCAATTCTTGAACGAACCAGGCGAACTTGACATTTATAGGGAATCCAAACCTGCTGGATGCATATCTGCCATAGGGCACGTGCTCAAAGAGTAAAGTCACAAAAGTTATGAATGCCATCACCATCATCAAGTACGATAAACAATCCAAAACGTACCGTTCTTCCTCCTCCGAAGAAAATAATATCTTCAGAATAGCGTCCATTGTTGCTAATGGAAATACTACTTTTATAAGCAGAAGAAAGGTTTAGGTAATGTGTGTTTGTGTGTAACTCGTTCTCGTGCACGAACTGACTCCATGGAAATCTGGGAGACCCGCCCATCAACTACTTGTTTTTAGCCAATCAGGAGAGCCAACGGGCGGGGTATGTGCAAGTAAATAAATTATAACCAATAAATAAACGTTAGAACAGCAAGAAGCATTAGTGATGATTTCTGTAGTTTTTCTGTAGACCAATTTAGTAGTGTTTCTGAGAAAATACAGGGGAAAAAAATCTAACTTTCTAAAGATGTCACGGGTGAGACTTTTGTAATATGCTGAAACCTCAAATTTTAATTACGCATATTTTTTATTTATATATATTTTTTATTTTGACATCATAGAATGTTGTGTTATTTTTATCTGGCAATACGTTTATTTGGATTTAATGCCAAAGGTTTAGAATAAATACTACTGCATTTAAATTTAAATCCGACAAAGAAGGAGTCTTTCAGTCGGGCAATATTGCGGACACCAAAGAAGGGGTCTTTCAGTTGAATGTGCGCTTGTTTGGACTGCGTCACATACACGTGAGTTGAGTTCAGCAGGAGCTGAGAAGTACAGTTACTTATACATTATTAAGACATTCAATCATCACGCAACGCAGGTTTATATCCAGGGTTGTATGCGTCTGCAACATGGGCAGAAGAAATAGAAACAGACAAAAACCTCAGCAGTACAGAGATGGAAAACCAGAGGCGAAAAGGAGCAGAGATGATGCTGTGAGTTTGCTAACTTCTCTAGCTTCTCACTCTTCTGCTCAGTGCCAATGCTGCATATTCATTTATACATTTAACATTATGCTACATTGTAAATACACACATCATATAGTCACATCAAAATTATTGTAGATATATTTATATAAGAATTTAATTTCGTTGTTGATGGGATGTGGGTAGTAATATAGTATACTTAAAATTGGTGCACTCTCACGGGTTCTTTTTGCAGGGTTGGGGAGCTGGATACTCTGAGATCATCAAGGAAAACAAACTCTTTGAGCATTACTACAAAGAGCTGAAGATTGTCCCAGATGGAGAGTTTGAGGAGTTCATGGAGGCCATGAGGGAGCCACTGCCAGCTACAATACGAATCACAGGATACAAGAGGTGATTGACATTTTCTGCAGAGCCAAACGTTTTACGTTACATGACAAACAGTGTTTTTACTGCCACACAATTTGAATTATGATGTTAACCTGTTAACTGTCAGTCTCCTAGTAGCAAGACACTTGGCACGCTTTTTTTATTGCCTCTTTTCCCTATAACATATTCTAGTAATCATCAAAAATTAGGTGTCGTTCGAAAGTTGGAAGTCACTATTAAATCAAAATGGACAATTATTATTTTTTGTGGAATGTTGCAGTGCTTATTATAAAAGATTTATCCGTGCACATCATTGTTTTTTAAATTTTTTTATTCATATGCACTCATAATCTTTAAGCAACATAAGCAACAACATCTCTTTTCTGCCATGATGGTGCCAGGCCAGTACAACCTGTCACTCACTTGAGATCACAGAAATAGCAACCCACAATGATCAAATCTATTCCCGATGGACAAAATCAAGTCTTGCCCTACATTTTTTTTTTTTTCTTGTTCAAGATGCCATTTCACTCAGATATATGTCACAACGAGAAGATAAGACTAGTACAGCTTCTGTTTCATGCCAACTCTAAAGACTCAAATTTCATCATGAAACCTTTTTGAAATTGGACATGGAAAGCTTACTTGAATTTTTTTTTTTAAGCATTGTTTCATATTTTACAAAATTTGCTGCTCTATTTTAAAATCTAATATTGACAAAACACATTGTTGGATAGGTCTGAGACTCAAGGTTCCATATTGTTTTTTTATAGAAGAGATTTTGTGACAGAAATGTATTAATTTGTAAAAGGAGGTCAAAAACATTCAATGGAATGCGGGTGTTATCCCACTGGCTTTTTTTGGTATAGTGCCTAAACAAATTCTTGCAGGAATTTTTGAAAACCAACATTTTTGTGATATCAGCTTCAAATTTGGAACACAGCTTTGTTAAACATGATATGACTTGGATTATCTACAAATTTTAGAGTCCCATTTAATTTTGCCAAATGTTTATTTTGTATAAAATATAAAATGTTAAATAGTATATTCATTAAAAAGAGACCAACCGGTCTGTAATTTGAAAACATTCATGAATTCCAACCATTTAAGTTCAGATCTATGCTCAAAAACAGGGGTGATGGTTAAAAAATGGTTTAACTTTTATTTACTTCTGAGAAACTTTTTCTGTTTATTCGCCATTAGCCATCCTGCTTTGTTATCAGCACTGACCATTGACAAGGCCATATTATTTAACAACTTTCCTGGATAGTTCAGAGGACGATGCAATTATACAATAATGTTTTTCCCTTTCTCAACTCCTTTAATATTCAGTCATGCAAAAGAAATCCTTCATACTCTTAAAGAGAAATACTTCAAAGAGGTACAAGATCTTGAGGTGGATGGGCAGAAGATTGAGGCTCCTCAGCCCCTAAGTTGGTAAGATGGAGAACAATTTGTTTGTGTTTTATTTGTGAGTTGGAAATATGTAGAACATATACTTCAGATCAGATTTTTACTCTCATTATGCTGTTATAGGTATCCTGATGAACTGGCGTGGCACACTAATCTGAGCAGAAAGATCTTACGCAAGTCTCCACTCCTGGAGAAATTCCACCAGTTCTTGGTCAGCGAAACCGAATCGGTAAATTAAAATTTTGGTGCACTTCAAGGCGTGTGTCTGCAGATATTCAATAGTGTACACTAAGGGTGGGAGAAAAAAAATCGATGCATCACAATTCTGAGAATTTCAGAATTGATTCTTAGCTTCGTTTTTAACCGCAGATGAGCGATGACGCCTGACACATTTCTCCATTCTTGGGTTAAATTTTGACAAAACAGCAGTCTATGTGGGTTAAACTGCGGATCATTTCTCATTGCTTTGGCACAAAATGCATTCAAATTACATGAATACATTTCTCACTTAGACACAAACACCACCAAAATGATATACCTACAAAACAATTTGTACAAGTTTACATACTCTTTTGAAAACTGTTAAACTTAAGCTAAAAACCTAAAATAATAAAAAATGATGCAGTTTGATATATTTCTACAGTAATACCATATTGAATTGTATACTGAATTAAAAAAATGAAATGCTATCAAAACAATTAGATGTAGCTTTAATTTTTGAATGAATGCATAAATGATTGAATGAATGAGGCATTTATATAGAACTTTACTATGTACTACTGTGCATTCAAAGCGCTATACACTCTTGTATAGCGCTTTGGATGCACAGTAGTACATAGTAAAGTGGTGGTCTCCCCTCAAACACCACCAGTGTGCAGTATCCACTGATGTGACGGCAGCCATAGAACAACGGTGCCAGTGCGATCTCCACACATCAGCTATAGGTGGAGAGGGAATAGAGCTAATGGATGGGGAATATCAGGAGGCCATGATTGATAAAGGGCAGTGGAGGGAATTTGACCAGGACACCGGGGTTACACCCCTACTCTTTACAAGAAGTACCATGGGATTTTTAATGACCACAGAGAGTCAGGACCCCCGTTTAATGTCTCATCATTAGCTTCAGTGGACAACCATTCTTGGGCTAGGGTGATGTGGGGAAAACTTTTGTACTGTAATGTAAACGTGGACCATGTAACACATACTGCAGTGAATCCTAAACTGCAGAGAGTGTCATTCTTGTTTTGTAAAGAAATTTCACAAAAGAAAACATTGTATAAAGCTACCGGATGTTAGTGTTTTTAGGTCATTGTTTTATGAGTGACAGTGTTTGTTAGTTGACAACCTTTGCTAGTGTTATGGAAGAATGAGTTGATTTGAGACATGTATAAATTGTTTTGGTAGTTTGTGTATTTTGAATGTGAGGTTAACTGCTGTGCTGAGCTGAAAGTTGGTTGGGAGATCTGTATGAAGAGTTTTGAAAAAGTGACCCAAGTATTGAGAAATGTGTCCTAGTGGTTATAAAATAAAATAAAACGAATTAATGCAAAGATCCAGCAGCCATATCACCCTGTAGCCCAAGACTGGTTGCCCACTGAAGCTAAGCAGGGCTGAGCCTGGTTAGTACCTGGATGGGAGACCTCCTGAGAAAACCAGGTTGCTGCTGGAAGAGGTGTTAGTGAGGCCAGCAGGGGGTGCTCACCCTGTGGTCTGTGTGGGTCCTAACGCCCTAGTGTAGTGACGGGGACACTATACTGTCAAAGAGCATCGTCCTTCGGATGAGACGTAAAACCGAGGTCCTGACTCTCTGTGGTCATTAAAAATCCCATGGCATTTCTCGTAAAGAGTAGGGGTGTAACCCCGGTGTCCTGGCCACATTTCCACCCATTGGCCCTTACCAATCATGGCCTCCTAATAATCCCCTTACATTGAATTGGCTCTATCACTCTCTCTCCTCTCTCCACCTATAGCTGGTGTGTGGTGAGCGCACTGGCGCCGTTGTACTGTGGCTGCCGTCGCATCATCCAAGTGGATGCTACACAGTGGTGGTGGTTGAGGAGAGATCCCCTGATATGATTGTCAAGCGCTTTGGGTGTACAGTAGTACATATGAAAGCGCTATATAAATGCCTCATTCTATTCAAATATAATATAATTTTTTGATCAACCACAAATGGTAGTTTATTTTTTCTCACTGTTATTTACTCCATCAGGGTAATATCAGCAGACAGGAAGCAGTCAGTATGATTCCTCCTCTTCTAATGAAAATCGATTCTCAACATAAGGTACATCTTCAACAACATCATCATGAGCTTCCTTGAATACCAACTGAATGTTTTCTCTATAGCGTGTTTTCTTCACTGGGAATTTTTTTATAATTTGTCTTATCTCTGTCATCTTTCTGGATTTTATAACTAGATTCTGGACATGTGTGCTGCTCCAGGGTCCAAAACTGCTCAACTAATAGAGATGCTTCACTCTGATATGGATGTGCCTTTCCCTGGTAAACTGTTGCTTGTTATTATGGGTTCATATATAATGAATTCAATACAGATGTAATATGATCATATCTTATAGTTGTCCTCCGTCTCTTCTGTGTCTCCAGAGGGTTTTGTAATTGCCAATGATGTGGATAATAAGCGCTGTTACCTGCTGGTCCACCAGGCCAAGAGATTAAACAGTCCATGTATTATGGTGGTAAACCATGATGCATCTAACATTCCACGTCTGCACTTTGATCAGGACGGGAAGAAGGAGGTCCTGTTTTATGACCGGATCCTGTGTGACGTACCCTGCAGGTGAGGAATTTTATGGTGAGGGTCTCGGCTTAGACCCAGAGATGCTACTTGAGTTGTTTTTTATTGAGTCTTATGAAAATGATCTAGTTTTTCAATAAAAATATTAGATGGAAAAACGTATGTGAAAATTAGAAATGTTGCCTTGGCCAGTAACTGAAATTAAATGTTTATTTTAAATAAGTTAAACCTTAAGTACTAAAGTTAAGTACTAAAATTACTAAAACGGAATTAAAAATAAATTCAAGCTAAATAAAAAAAAATTAAAAAGCTAATAAAAATTACGAGCACATATCAAATGCTTAAGCTTAAATATAAAAATAAAAGCTAATAATACAACAACAAAAAACGGGGGGAAAAAACATCCAAACCACCTTAAAAATAATTAAGATTTTGGCAAGGTTTGAGCTAATCTGAGCTATAAATGCAAGACAGAAAAAGTCTGGTTACTTTTAAGTGTCTGGAAAAAACCTTTGCGCAAGCTTCAACCTGATAGGCTGGTTTCTGTGTAATTATTGGTTGCTTAAATATTGTCGTCAGATGGTCAAGCAGCAACATTACACACTAAAAATTAAAAAAGGATAATAGGACCCCTTTAAAACCTGTAGATTTTCTTGCGATTTTTCTAGAGCCATTGTGAGTTGTCATACCAAAAGAAAAGAATGCTGTTTTCTTGTACAGAGATATGAAGTTTATGATTATGTAAATATAGGCATCACAATAATAGAGGCACACATAAACGCCAGAGTTTTGTGTTTTCGGTTGAGCGGTCAGTCTCTTCCCAGCATGTAACATATACTAGAGTAAGTTTATAATTGGTGGAGTCTATACTTGGCCTGCAGCAGAATCAGGTGCCAAGCATAATATAGTCTGCTCAGTACCAGCAGGCCAAACATCTTACACATACACAGTGTGGTCAGCCTGGTTTCTCTCCGGCGATGAAATTATTTGAAGTTGACTTTAAAGGTGTAATTATGGCTTGTGTTTTGGCCCATATAGGACTGTAGTTTCCTTGATTCAAAATGTGCTGCCTTGTTACCAAACACTGATGTAATTGATTTTAAAAATGGCATATGACCACAGGAACTCTCTTAAGTTATCAATTCCAGTTTAAAATTACTTAAAGGAAATAAATCTGGTGATGACAATCTTTCATCTTTGCTTTATTGTGAAGAACCACTAATTAAGTCTGCTTTATGCCTGACAGACACATGAAATGATCTGATATGGAGTTACAGTTAAACTGCAAACAATAAAATCAGCACCTTTATCTATACAGTGGAGATGGAACAATGAGGAAAAACATTGACGTGTGGAAAAAATGGACAACCAGTAACAGCCTGCAGCTCCATGGGTAAGACCAGTATAATTCACTTGGGCTATGTTCTGAATATTGGGGTGGGCGATATGACCAAAATCGAATTTCACGATATGAGAAATTTTATTTCACAATAGCGATATATATCATGATATAGCCCCCCCCCCCCCCCCCCATGTGTGTTAATTGTTTTATTATTTTTACAACTACTTTTCAAAACCAATAAAGACATTTTTAGATTCTTGGGTATTTGCTGGATACACAACTGAATTGAAGTCCTGTGATAACAATGCATCATACTTCTGTACTACAGTGCAGAGTATACTGTTCTGTTAGCAGTACACTAGTACTCATTCTGAACACATCCTAGAGCCTTCATGCTCTGAGATAAACCCAAGTCTTGATGCATGATGATCATTGTGTCTGGAGCTTTAGCTATTTGGCAGCGGCAGTGAATTAGCAGTGATGTGTTTTCTGTACGTGATTACTGAAACGGGATGTTGCATCTAATTTCTTTGTTGCTCTGTCAGCAAGGGTCTCTGTGTGTGTGTGTGTGTGTGTGTGTGTGTGCATGCTGTCTCTCCATTCTGAGGTTGCAGTGGTTGCAGAAAAGAGCAGTTAGTTATGCTCTAAGTGTGTGTGTGTGTATTTTCAATTTGTCTCCTTCTCTGTCAGGCTGCAGATAAGGATCGCGGTGCGAGGTGTGGAGCAGTTGGCTGTAGGGGGCAGGATGGTGTACTCCACCTGCTCTCTGAACCCCATCGAGGATGAAGCAGTCATCGCTGCCCTGCTGGAGAAGAGTGAAGGTACGTGAAGGAAACATTTCTGCCCCATGAATTTGATTTGTAAAAAAAAAAAAATGCAGTTAATTTTAAAGTTGTACTTATTTTGTTGTGTTTTTGTCTTTTTCAGTTTTTAAATGTCTATGTAGTTTATTCATTTACATTTTTTGAAATTTTAGTACTTCATGTTAAACTAAATCGTGATAAATCTTGAAATGTTTTTTTTTTTTCAGTTATTTATTTAATTTGTATAATTGAAAGTGTATTTAGTAGGGGTGTAACGATACGCGTATTCGTATAGAACCGTTCGGTACGAGGCTTTCGGTTCGGTTTTCGGTACGCATTACGTACCGAACGGTTCGTTGGACCATTTTTTCAGCCGACCCAAATTTCGTTATTTCAAATGAAGGCGCGTCGCGGGTGGCAAGCGCGCTCATAGAGGCTGGCGCGACCACAACATCAACTGGCAAATGCAATGTAAGGAACGAAACTGAGCTACTCTTATTGTGTTTGTGTGGACCGTTTATCAGTTTTGACCTGTGAAGCGGGACTCGCGAGCCCTATGCACGAGCCTGATCAAACAACACCACAGAGCGCTAAGAGATCCAGACCAGTAAAGAATGCATTGGAATTTCAAATGCTTTTTGAATTCGCCACTGAAGTAATAACATCGCTGCGAGATCTAGTGAGAAACATGCACATTTCTCTGTTATTAACGGATCAAACAGAGCTGACGTGGAAACCAGGAAGAAACATCGTGCCATGAATGAACTGGCCGGTGTCCACAGATCAGCAACATTCACCGTGGAATGGATTTACTGTAGTAACACTAACTGCAAGGTATGGAAGTTTGTCAGGAATACTGGGCTATAATGCTTTCAAGTAACATTACGTCTGTTTTATTTTGACATTATGAATACAATTGCCCTCAAATGTTAATCTGAACTAAAATAAACCTTTGTTTATAACTAGCCTACTACTACAATATTACATTTCATTTTGTCCAAGGAGCTGTTTTGTTTTATATGCTCATAAGAAGAGTCAAGTTTAGCTCCATTATTGCTCAGTAAAAAAAAAAAAAAAAAATCATACTTTATGATGTTAGTTTCATTAAATAAAATAATTTAAAAAAAAAATGAATTCAAGGAAATTTCTCTGCCATTTATTTATTTTTGCTGTAGCCTATGGAAAACGTACCGAACCGTGACACAAGTGTATCATACCGAACCGTGAATTTTGTGAACCGTTACACCCCTAGTATTTAGTTATATATTTTGTTCCAAGTAACTGAAATGGTGTTTTTTTTATGGTTCACCCTCACACGTGTTGTGTGTATCTTCATTGATATAAAATACAAAACATGTGGGAAATGCAATTTTGGGTCAAGCATTAAATAAGTGATGGGACGTATTTACCTTGCCATGCCACCTCAACTTTGTTCTGCTTTTTCTCCCCTCTCCCTCCTGTGGTTTCTTCTTCACTCTTCTGTTTATTTCTCAGGTGCTTTAGAGTTAGCAGATGCCTCTGCAGATCTCCCAGGACTCAAATATATGCCTGGAATAACATCTTGGAAAGTAATGAACTGTTATCCTCCACTCTCTGACATTAATTTCTGTTCATGCTGTTCCTGCTTATGAATGTTGCATTGGTTTGTCTTTTACGTTAGCGTAGTCATTTCTCTTCATTCATTGCAGCAGGGGCATAAGACTGTTGGTAACTGGGGCTCTCACTGGAGTGAGGGCCACAGTAAGGACATTCTGTCACGCATACTGGCCATAAATATTAATGAAATTGCATTATTGTTTGTTTATTATTTATTTTGATCTTTATAAAACTGCAGAACTCTTAAGACCAATCGTGATTTTGATCCTTATTTTCATTTTGATGGCTTATATGAGAATATTCCATGTGTGATGCTGCATCTTAGAAAATTTCCCTGAGGTGGAAGTGCAGGTTAAATATCCATTGATGTTGAAATGTATACATTGTAAACTTTACACCATTGGTGGTTTATACTAAAAGAAGTTTCCATTTTTTTGTGTTTGAAAGAAGGCTGACCAAGGCTGCATTTAGTTGATAAAAAATACAGTAAAAAGTCAAATATATTAAAATTTTAAAATAACCATTTCTATTTGAATATAAATTAAAATGCAATTTATTTCTGTGATGGCAAAGTTTTCAGCATCATTTCTCCAGTCTTCAGTGTCACATGATCCTTCAGAAATCATTCTAATATGCTGATTTGGTGCTCAAGAAACATTTCTTATTATTATCAATGTTGAAAACAGTTTTGCTGCCAAATATTTTTGTGGAAACCATGGTAAAAAACAAAATCAGGATACTTTGACGAATATATCGTTCAAAAGAACTGCATTTATTTGCATAAATGCCTTAACTGTCACTTTTAATCAGTTTAATGCATACTTTGCTTAAAATATAATTGTATTTCCAAATAACTGACCCCAAACTTTTGAACGATAGTGTAATCTTGCTCTGCTCTTATATAGGTAATGACGAAAGAGGGTCAGTGGTTTTCTGACTGGTCAGAGGTGCCAAAAAGTCGACACACCCAGATCAGACCCACCATGTTTCCGCCAACAGACCCCGAGAAGCTGGCGAATATGAGACTGGAGAGATGGCAAGTTTCTTTTGATCATATGTATATATGTATATATTTGTATTTGTATGTTCCTATGATACAAAATGCTTTTCACAAGCCTCTAGGGCTGATCTGTGTATTACCAAAACCCTCCACCAGATGGTAGTATACCACCACAGTACTAGTGGAGCAATACGAATGTTGAGTAAACTCTCTCGGGTGTGTGAACCCAATTTACACTGATTTTAAGTTGTAACAGTGTTATGGTGCTTTGATTTGTGTTTTCAGTATGAGAATACTGCCCCATCACCAGAACACTGGAGGGTTTTTTGTGGCTGTGTTAGTTAAGAAGGAGCCCATGCCGTGGAACCGCCGTTTCCCAAAGGTATTAGAAAATGCAGACTTTATACATATTACCGGTATATAAAATGCAAAGAGAGCATTGAAGTTGTATGGGAGTACATTTATGGTATTATTTATTTTTTTGACTGCCCTAATAAGCCCATTTTCTTGGATGAATCCACCTTATTTTTCATTGCATTTGAAATGGGAAGCTAGCGAATGCTCATCGATGCCTTTGTCTCTGTCCTTTCTTTGTCTGTGTCTCTGTAGCTTCGTAATAAGGATGTGAACGCCTCCAGTGATGTGGCTCCCGCAGAAGAGCTACAGATGGGGGCGTCTCCAGCTGAGGTCCCTCCATCAGACGGCTTGTCTACTGACACCCCTGTTGAAGCAGTGGAGGAAGAGACTCCTGCAGAGGGAAACCCGTCTGTCCCAGATACCCCTGACCTTTCAGAGGTCAAGAAAGACAATGTCTGTGGGTGAGTGTCCTTAGCTAGGTGTATATGTGGGCGTACGCCGGCACCTTGTTCAGTCACCCTATTGTTCTCTCTGCTGTTGATTAATTTTGTTCTTTCTGTGCTGTGCATTTCACTTGGATAAATGTCACAATAGAGAAAAAAAAGAAAAAAAACCCCCACAACTTCCATTTCATCCGACTTTTAAATGGCTCCTTAATGTGAAAATAAAAGTAGTTTTTAAGAAAAACATGATGCCATATTATTTTGAGTTGCAACTGGCACAATTTCATGTGAATAATACTTGTGTGATTTTTGACTACATTTAAATGCCTACATCTTTGCATAATCTGTTTCACATACTAGGTAGGCATAATAGTAGACATGCAGGCAGCAACCATTCCAAACAGCCATATTCAGGCCTTACTTGTAGTGTTGATGTCAGTGCCCCCTGGTGGACGGTGTTACATTCTTCTGCACTTTGCTTTCTATTGACATGAAGTGCTCTGTCTGTTCCAGCCCCCCTCCTCCAAAGAAGATGAAACTCTTTGGCTTCAAAGAGGATCCTTTTGTGTTTCTGACAGAGGATGACCCCATCTTTCCTCCCATCCAGTGAGTGCCTCCATGGACAAAACCTTGCTGCTCAACACACATACTGCTTTTACAAATGCTCTCATATCTTGCTTCTGTTTTTTTATGTTTTATTTGTCTGATGCCACTGTGTTCCCGATGCCTGAATATATTCACACTGAGTAGGCTGGAGCTTTATGTGTGTAAAAATATGAGTGGTTATCTGTTATTGCGCTATTCATCCTATGTGACCAATCACATGAATGGATTATGTGATCATTATCATTCCGTCATTGTGACTCCGTCTTTTGTTTGTGATGAATTTTATTTATTTTCTCACACAGATGCACAGTGCCACAGCGCTGGCACCCCGCCATTTTGACTTGTGGGAGACAACGCCTCTGCTCCATATGTCGCAGAATGTTCAGTGCTGTGCGCATATGTGCATTTTTTCCCCCTCTGTTTAGCCATCATTTATTTTATCCTGTGATATTTCTTTGTCTGTTCCAGAGCTTTCTACGACCTCTCTCCAGATTTCCCCAAGCTTAACGTGTTAACTCGAACCCATGAAGGCAAGAAGAGGCACCTGTACATGGTGTCTAAAGAGCTCCGTAATGTTCTGCTCAACAACAGTGAGAGAATGAAGGCAAGATCTCTCTCTCTCTCTCTCTTTCTCTCTCTCTCTCTCTCTCTCTCTCTCTCTCTCTCTCTCTCTCTCTCTCTCTCTCTCTGTCTGAAGGTCCTTCATCAGTGCTAGTAGTGATTGAGGATGGCGTATAGGCAGATGGGGACAGCAGCCTCACTATGATCTCATCTCTTTCTGTGCTCTAGTGCCTTCACATTCATCAAGTATGAAACAACCATCTGCTGCTAATGTAAACAGACATCACTGGAGATACGTTAGAACAAAGAACCGCACTGTAAACGCTTATACACCTCATCCTTTGATGCATTATTTGTGCTCAGAGGAATTAACATAATATGGTTAATTAATACCATTAATTTGGTATTTGGGTAGTTATCTGTCTGTCTGCTTATTTTTTCATAATTATATTTGTTTTTATAAAGGGTGAAGAAGCACCAAAATGTTAATACTGTAGTACCAACTTGTCTGTAAAACATATTCTTTAATGTTATGAGATGATAATGTCTTTTTATCAGGACAAACTTTTAAGGACTTATTTATGGATCCAGAATTTTTTTTAAAGAATCTTTTATATAATTGTACTCATTTTGTAATTTTTATTAGTATTATTATTTTCGTTGTCCAAGTTTGTTTTCATTATATTGTACTTATATTATGTTGTTAAATGTTTAATATGTATCTGCCATGTAATAGCCAGTGATGCTGATGACAATACTCAAATACTACTTTTATTAATATATACATTTTATTTATAAAATAACAAATATATTATAAATGTATATTTATTATGTATTTTATCCATAAAATAATGCTGTTACTATTATTTGTAATGTACTCTTTTAATGTATATAATAATTAATAATAATAATAATAATAACAAAAAAGTAATAAGAAAAATAATAATTTCACATTTTCTGTATTTCTGCAGGTTATAAACACAGGAGTTAAGGTCTGGTCCAGAAATACTGATGGAGAAGAGTTTGGTTGTGCTTTCAGACTGGCGCAGGAGGTGTGCGTTTAAAACAGTTTGATTTAAATAATGTTTTATGTAGTAGTTGTGTTTGACTAACGTACGTGCATTGCATACAACCAAAATGTTGAAAAGAGATCTTTTAAAATAAATTATTTTTTAAAAAGATATTTCTGGAAGGTAAAATGGTTGAATTTCACATGCAATTTTAACCAAAAAGGCTTTAAGTCGTACGGCAATAATCTGTCTATAATTAAAGCAACGCTCAGATGTCTCAGATGTTATTTTGCTCAAAAACTAGGTTCAGTGGTCTAAAGGGAAACGAGTTAATCTCAACATGCTGTTAATAACCTCAGCTTGCCTTTCTGTCTGCTCTAGAGGGAACGTCCATTTCCATTTTCCACAACAAAGTATTGATTTTTAGCTAAAGGAAGATCTGTTATGTGAATTTGTGTATGTGTATTTATTCTATCTTCCCATAGATGAAGAAATAGATTAAAATGTGTCTGCTACTTTCCAGGGCTGAATTAATGGGAAAGAGAAATGGAAATGCATTTTGAACTAGACTTAATCATCCTGAGGTTACATGCTTTTCTCAGAGCTGGAAAGTGTGTGTGTGTGTGTGTGTGTGTGTGTGTGTGTGTGTGTGTGTGTGTGTGTGTGTGTGTGTGTGTGTGTGTGTGTGTGTGTGTGTGTGTGAGTTTGAGAAAAAGAAAATTCAATCCTTGACTCTATACTGATGTCTTTCTCCAGGGTATTTACACACTGTGCCCCTACATCAGAGCCCGAATCATTAACATCACTGTGGAGGACGTGAAGGTTCTTCTCACGCAGGAGAACCCCTTCCTCAGAAACCTTGGAGATGATGCTCACAGTCACGCCAAGAAACTTGGTCAGTGCTATTTATGAATTCTTGGCCATGTTAAAATGTACAGGTTTGCAGTTTTGAATGCTGAGAAGATGAGTGAACTCTAAAGATGTCATTATGCTATCATAACAGACACACACACACTAATTACAGGGTTCCCACAGGTCCTTGAAATCCTTGAAAGTTTGTGAATCAAAAAAAACAAAAAAACTTCAAGGCCCTGGACTGTTTTTGAAAATAAACATACATAGATACAGGTCCTTGAAAGTGCTTGAATTTATTTTGTGCAAGAAGTTTTCTGGAAAAAATTCCATGTTATTCCCTCCGGTCCACTAATGTGTTATTTCTCCAACACTTCATGGCCTATGCATACTAGCTTGCTTGATTTGCATTACTTATGCGCATTTACGCGTTACGTTAAGTGTTTCCCACGTGAGGTACTTTGTGTAGTACGTTGCCGTGACATTCAAGCACACGAAACTACTATGATGGTACCTCAACCTTTCACAGACACACTGTGAAACATTGCAAAAATAGGCTGGTTACATGAGCCTAAGCTCTTTTCAATAAAATCCATGCAAAAGTTAATATCAGATCAATACAGCATAGGATGTACCGAATATTCTTCAGTTTCATGCAAAACAAATACGACAAATAGAATATCAGATCTCTGTCATTTGGCCAAAAATAAATGCAAAAAAAAGCTTTTTTGCATAGTTGTGTTTGATATGAAAACTGTAACATTGTATCTTACAAGGTAACACGATGTAACCTTGCTCTCACTTGAAATGTGTCCCCACATTGAGTCCTTGAATTTGAAGGTATTGGACCTGGAAAGTCCTTGAAAGGTCCTTGAATTTGAAGTTAACCAAGGTCTGGGAACCCTGTAATTACAAATGTAAGATGTTAATAATTGATGCAATGCTACATTTAATGTATGCATTAAAAAAATTACATGCACATTATAGGTTGGTGGATGGATGTATAGAAAGAAGCTCTAAAAAGAAAATCTGTAAAACAATAAGAGTGGTATTATATACAGTATCTCACAAAAGTGAGTACACCCCTCACATTTCAGCAAACATTTTAGTATATCTTCTCAAGGGTCAATACTATAGAAATGAAACTTGGATATATTTTAGAGTAGTCAATGTGCTGCTTGTATAGCACTATATATTTACTGTCCTCTGAAAATAACTCAACATACAGCCATTATTGTTAAAATAGCTGGCAACAAAAGTGAGTAATGCCTGGTCGGGCCGATATTTCCCACCACTATCCTCGGGCGCTGTGTCTCCTCCACTTGCACGCATCACACTGGGCTTGCTGTGCTTTATTGTGTAGCTTAAGTGCAACATGGAGCTCGAAGATGTAAAGAAACAAAAAAACAGGAGAATTAACTTTGAGCAAGTTTGAAGGAAAGTCGGAGCTATGGAACCATTTTAAACAAGTCGTGGGGAGTGACAACATATGTGTTGGCTTTGTCGAGTGTTCCATTCCATTCCATTCCATTCCATGTCCAGTCCATTCCATTCTGAATAAACAAACAACGCAGTTTACATGCTTCGTCCTTGTTGCATTATTCACTAAGATAATTCTAAACAGATTTCTGTAGTTCAAACAACTCGGAATTGTAGTTGAGAACGTCAGTTATAACGGCCCATGTATTATAAAATGGTGGGGTTTAAAGGACAAGTTCGGTATTTTACACTTAAAGCCCTGTTTACAGATCGTATCTGATGAAATAGAACGGTTAAGATTAAAATTTGGACACATGCTGCTGTCCCGAGAATTTTAGGTTTATTTCGCTTCCCCCCCACCACCCCCACAATGGTTGTCTATATGCACTGGAAGATTCCGTCCTAAAAACACATTAAACTTTCGTTTACAAAGACGTGAAACTCACCGAGTGGTCAGGGGTGTTCACTGATATGTTCCATCAAAAATCGCTGAAAAAGATGCATTCCAACAGGTTTTATCGTAGTTTTTGTCCAGCTCCATTGACTTAATAGGACGTGCTGTGAGACCGCAGCACCTTTACGGTATTACTCCGCCGCTTCTTCTTCTGCTTCTTCTGTGTATTCAATGAAATGCCCGTGGTTTGCTTGCAATTGGCAAAGGTGCATTATCGCCACCAACTGGGCTGGAGTGTCTATTATTCAAGCTCTCAACGGAAGAATCACGGGTGTGACGCGTTTGGCAAAATAGGTCCACAAAAGCGAAATAAACCTAAAATTCTCGGGACAGGAGCATGTGTCCAAATTTTAATCTTAACCGTTCTATTTCATCAGATACGATCTGTAAACAGGGCTTTAAGTGTAAAATACCGAACTTGTCCTTTAAATCTGGCTCGGGCTTATAATTACAGTTAATGGGCTTGGGTAGGGTCGGGCTTTATTTATTTTTATTTTTTATTTTTTTTTGGGCCCGATCTAAGCTCTAACAGGTTGTTGCTAGGGTCCTCTTCCACTCCTCAGTGACATCATGGGGCTGCTGGATGTTAGACACATGGCATCTCTCCACCTTCCACTTGAGGATTCCCCACAGGTGCTCAATAGGGTTCCGGTCTGGAGACATACTTGGCCGCTTCCTCAGCAAGGCAGTTGTCATTTTGGCGGTGTGTTTGGGGTCGTTATCATGCTGTTTGGCCCAGTTTCTGAAGGGAGGGCATCATCATGTTCTGCTTCAGAATGGTACATGTTGGAATCCATGTTTCCCTCAATGAAGCGCAGCTCCCCAGTACCAGCAGCACTCATGCAGCCCTAGACCATGATGCTACCACCACTATGCTTGACTGTAGGCAAGACACAATGTTCTTGGTACTCCTTACCAGGGTGCCACACATGCTGGACACCATCTGAGCCAAACAAGTTTATTTTAGTCTCATCAGACCACAGGACATGGTTCCAGTAATTCATGCTCTTGGACAGGTTGCTTTCAGCAAACTGTGGGCTTTCTTGTGAGCCAGCTTCAGAAGAGGCTTCCTTCTGGGATGACGGCCATGCAAACTGACTTTTTGCAGTGTGCGGTGTATGGTCTGAGCACTGACAAGCTGACCTTCCGCTTCTGCAACATCTAAAGCAATGCTGGCAGCACTCATGCGTCTGTTTTTTGAAGCCAGCTTCTGCACCTGACGCACAGCACCAGGACTCAACTTCTTTGATTGACCCTTGCGAGGCCTGTTCCAAGTGGAACCCGTCTTGGAAAACCTCTGTATGACCCTGGCCTGTTACTGTAACTCAGTTTCAGGGTGTTACCAATATTCTTATAGCCTAGGCCATCTTTGTGGAGAGCAACAATTCTAATTCTCAAATCCTTGCCATGAGGTGCCATGTTGAACATCCAGTGGTCAGTATAAGAGAATTGTACTCAAAGCACAAATTTTAACTGCTCTAATACAAGATACACAAATTTGTATGGTCCTGTCAGGCAGACTTTGCGTGGTTAAACGACGTACAGCTATTATCACTTAGGGTGTATTCACTTTTGTTGCCAGCTATTTTAACAATAATGGCTGTATGTTGAGTTATTTTCAGAGGACAGTAAATATATAGTGCTATACAAGCAGCACATTGACTACTCTAAAATATATCCAAGTTTCATTTCTATAGTATTGACCCTTGAGAAGACGTACTAAAATGTTTTCTGCAATGTGAGGGGTGTACTCACTTTTGTGAGATACTGTATGTGTGTGTAGATTACTTTTTAATATATATATTTAAGTAAATGAATATGCAAATACATCATGTCATGTAATAATTGTCATAGTAGTTGGTATTGCCAATGTGTCCAGTACCATTTGCTTTGAATCCCTTCGATAAAGTTCAGCATCGTCTTATAGACAACAAAGTTGTGATGTTTGTCATGTTGTTCTCTCTTTCTCCAGAAATGGGCAGCATTGTTTTACGATACTTACCAGATCCAAAGTAAGTGCTTGTGTTTATAATCCATAATACCATACTGTTTTTTTGTTTTGTTTTTTTTGAACAAGAGTAAAGAACCTTTTAGACTTGAGTTCTGATCTAGCCTGCAGTCTATGCCTCATTCTTCCATATGACAGACCATAGCTCTGTGAACTGCCATCTAAGGCAACATCCTAACCAAAATACCTATCCTAACCAAGTTACCTATAAGTGACTGGTTTGGAATACAAAGGCTGCAGCTCTAAATGAAGCACACAACAGACATGACTCTAATTGATTCCAATAGAGTTTGATGTTAGCGTGTTGCTAAGCTAACATCACAAAAAATTTATAGCATGGCACACAGATTTTCCTAAATGTATTGTGATGAGCTCAGTGAAAAAAGATTCTGAATGGAAAGGGATTAATATGCGATGGCTATCCACCTTTTTAACGCAAGAGTGGGCGCAGCCATTTGTAAATTGAATGTGTCTGGGTTCCAGTGTCATCTCCAGTTATTTTTAGCTGTGCAGCACGTTATGCTGCTTGGTATTGCAAACGGGTATTTCATACCTTATTATATTGTTGCAAGTATAAACACTGGTTTATAGCGTAGATAGTTTTACAGTTTACTGCATTTATATTTCTAGTTACTTACCTATAGCAGATAATGAATCGGAAGTCTTGCATATTGACACAAACTAGCTTCCTCGTTGCAAAAAAAAAGTTTTGATCAATTTGATTTTAGGGAGCAGCTTTGTTTCCTATGTTTTCTTTATTTCTGGAGCGGCCTCTTCATCAGTTGAAGTCTTAATGCGTTCTAGGTAGACGGCTCGCTAGGTGGGCAGGAACTTTCAGTGTTGTACGTACACAGAGGGCTCTGCGATGGCATTCCTGCCATTCATCAGCCAGTCAGGAGACAAATGAATGGAGATTGAGCGCTTTGTAGCCATTACGCCCCTTGTCTGATAATTAAAGGGCTTGAACTGATGCACCCAGCTTCCTCTTCACAGATAAATAGCTCTTGATTGTCTCTCTCAGCAGAAAGCTCATTGTTTGGCCAACCAGACAGTCATGTTTCACATTGATGGCCCTTACTGTGTGGAAAACTAGTCAATCCAGCTGGAAAGTGTGTCGTCCTATCTCTCTCCCCCTCTATTTCTGTTACACACACACACACACACAAACACACCCAACATTTTAATCGGTAAATCTAATCTGCAACAAACCCCAAATCATTGTTAACTCGCAGCACATGAGACATGCTCGGTACTCGCAGCAGCTACTACTAATTTATTGTTTAAAATGTACCTGACCGATTGTGCAAATCTAGGAAATTATTCAAAAATATGTACATGCCGCAAAAATTCATTAATTTAGATATCTTTATTTGTTTAACTATTAACTTGATATTTTAAATGTATTCATTATTTGTACTGTTTTATTTTTATATTTATTAAAATTGTTTTAGGTATTTGTTTTATTTTTATATTTATTTTATTTACTTGGATATTTATTTGAAAATTTAGTTTATTTTTTATTTTATTTATTTACTTAATTATTTGATATTTATGTATTTTAGACTGTGTACAATTGATTTATTAAATTGAAGAAATGTACAACATGCTTTGTATGTTGGATCGAAGTGTCGTTTATAAATGTTAATTACGTTAAAATGATTTCAAGGGGGCAAATATTTAAGAAAAAAATCACTGGCAGTGGCTCTTTGTCTCCATGCAAAAGTTATTATAGATTACAATAAGCCAAGCCATAATGCAACTACAGAATGAACTTGTACTGATGCACTTAGTCAGTGATTAGTTGTTAAATGCCAAAATGTCAACAAAATGACAGAAAACAACTGTATACTGTATGGTTCATAAATGTTTGCTGCAGAGCATCATTGCTTGAATTCCTTCTGCACAATACAAGTCTAAATTAGCCCTTCACCATCAAGGCAATCTGAATATGCCAGTTTATTTTTGCATTAATACAAGCCCCCATAAAGCACTTATTTTCTCATTGACGTGTGCACACTTGTTCTTCAGTTTCATCACAGTGAGTGACTTAAATGCGGAGAGCAGCTCTGATGTCACTGTGTTTAGCGGCGCGTGGCGCTCTGGTGTCATCCTCCTTTGTTGGCAGCGTGCTGCTGGCTCCCCATATGAAAACATGACTGCCTGTTCCAGCACAGCGCGCCTGATCATCTTTCACTCTCTTTTTCCATCCATCTGATCACAGACGCTCTTAAAAGTGCCCCAACCGCCGCCGTCACACTCCACACCGTTTCCTGGCGCTGTCTGCGCTGCAGCTGATCAATAATTTGCTTGTTTTCCTTTCCCCTTGCCTTCTCTCATCCTCCCCTTTGTCACTCATTCTTTGGCTCTTTTCCCACTTGTATCAACTTAAACTTTTAATTTCTTATCATCTCTCCAGGGATCAGGATGCTCCTCAGTGTCCTATAGATTTGTGCGGCTGGAGAGGGAAAACTTCCATCAGGGCTTTTGTCCCACGTAATGAGCGTCTTCATTACCTCCGCATGGTGGGAGTGGAAGTCTTCCGTGACAAACAAGGGAAGAGGACCGAAGGTTCAACAGAAACCCAGGAAGGAAGCACAGAAGATGCTGAGGGCCTGAGCCAAGAGTCTGATCTTGTAAAACAGGAAGGTGCAGAAATGGAGCAAAACGGTTCAGAGTCCAACACTAATAGCACAGAACCTGTTGGCAGCACTTGTGATGGGCCTATAAGTTAGATATCTAAGTGGTTAATATGGGTCTGGAGAAAAATGGACTGGACCTTCACTGTTTTTCCTGTACGGGAGTACCTTGTTGGCTAACCTCTGAAGAACTGATTTGGAAACAATTATTTTATCAGAGCTTTTTTTAATATTGATTAAAGAATTTGCTGTCGCATATGTTTTTATTATCATTTTTGTTTAAGGGACAAATTTGTCACTTTTCAGTCAACTTTGTTAAACTGTCATTTATAGTGTTTAATGGTTTCACACCAGCTCAGTCCTACAGTGCATTTTGATTTCTCAGACACTTGTACATGATTTACACTGTACATTATGCCAATTTATTCATTGTTATGATACTTGAAATAAACGGCATTTGTCAATATCTTAGTATACTTTTTTTTTTAAAGTGGTGTGTGCACATGCCATTCATCCACATTCATAACAGTAGATGAAAGTACCTGAATTACCTACTTTTCCCAAGATTCTGAAGTGCACATCCAATGGACACTTTGACAAGAGGAGAAGAGCAGCACATACTGGTAGATCACATGACAATGGTATCATGATGAATGTAGTACACCCTGGATTACATTCATATAGAATGTACTTTTTAACAGTTGCAAAGTTTGTTCCTCATCAAATGTAGTACCTACTGATTTTGGATGTAGCTTTGGAGGGCCACAGTCCTGCAGAGTTCAGCTCCAACCCGAACTAATCTCCTTGAAGCAGCTAATCGAAGCCTTCAGAATTACCTCCCCTTGAGAGCTGTTGAAATTCTGCACACTAAAGTTATGGGTTCCTTAGTTCGAGACCAGCAAGTTTTTCGGGCATGTTTGGAACCAGGATTTGTGCACTGGTAGTTTACACAACCCTGCAGAGTGTAGCTTCAACCCTGGTCCAGCTAATCCAGTCCTTCAGGCTTATTTGAAAACTAGGGGTATTTGTGTTGGCGCAGGAATAGAACCAAACTCTGCAGGGCTGTAGCATGTTGTAAGTTGTCTGGTTGCTTACATTAATCTCACGTCTTTCTTTAAGATACAGGATTTCATGTTCACAGCACAAAAGGTTCAAGATGAGTTGGTACCAAATTGTAACGCTCACGGTAATAGCAGGGGTGTCCAAACCTGCTTCTGGAAGAGCAATGTCCTGCAGAGTTTAGCTTCAAACTGCTCCAACATTCTTGTCTGGAAGTTTAGTTATCCTGAAGAACTTGATTAGCTGGTTCAGGTGTGTTAATTAGAATTAGATTTAAAGGGATAGTTCACTTTGAAATTAATTTTTGGTATGTTTTAGCTTACCTCAAGGGCATCCAAGATGTAGGTGTCTTTTTTTCCGCAGTAGTTTCAATTTTTATATTTTTAGGTCAAACCGTTCTTGTCTGTCAGTCATATAATGCAGGTCTATGGTCATTATCTCAAAACACAAGCACAGAGTCCAAATTAAAAACAATTCCCCGTCGTCCAAATTAAACAATTCCCCATCGTAAGTACACATTGATGGCCTAAGACACGAAACGAGCGGTTTGTGTGAGAAAACGAACAGTATTTATATCGTTATAAACTACTGCGGAAAAAAAGACACCTACATCTTGGATGCCCTTGAGGTAAGCTAAAACATACCAAAAATTAATTTCAAAGTGAACTATCCCTTTAAACGGCTGGATGGTGGCCCTCCAGGAGCAGGAGTGGACACACCAGGGTTATGGATTCGAACAAACCCACAACCCTACATGTGAGCAGAAGTGCCATCAACCTATTTTTAAGCACATTTTGGGATATCGCTTAAAAAAACACTGGTTAGAAACGCCAAGATGCGCATAAATTCGAGAATTGTGCATTAAAAAAATGTATGCGCTCAATTCAGTCGGATAGTTTAATTATTGGATTAAAAAATTAATAAAAATGCATTTAATGAATACTCTACTGCATAACTGGATTAGCCAGAGGACAGATATCGTTGCACAGCATCTGAAATGCTGATTTCTGTGGTTCGGTATAAATGCCTCCCTGAACTGCGTACATGACTGCGTTCCCAAACAGCGGGCATTCGCCTCTGAAAGCAAGATCACGTTTTTTGGCGTTTCTGCGCGCTCTGAGGCGAAATTCATTTATTATATACAAAAATTATATTGTCCTTCTCCTACTTTTCTTAGTGATATTTAGTGGCAGTTTATCAGGAAGGTACTATTGTTCTCTTCGACTCACTGGATGGAAATGGTGCTTTATTCGCAAATGTTTTATGTGGTATTCCAATATAGCACAGGTTTTGTGCAAGTTAAATTCGTATCTTTGGGTAGAAACATAGCTAGTGATGATTTCCTTCAAGGGTTTAGTTCACCGAAAAATGAAATTTCTGTCATTAATTACCCTCATGTCGTTCTAAACCCGTAAGACCTTCATTCATCTTCGAAACACAAATTAAGATATTTTTGATGAAATTCGACAGTTTTCTGACCCCTCCATAGACAGCAACGTTATTACCACTTTCAAGCCCCAGAAAGGCAGTAAAGACATCGTCATACAACTCATGACCTCTATAAAAGAGACTGCAAGACCTGAAGTGGGTGTGTCAGATAAGGGAGATTTACAAAATGTGCAGTGCAGGAGGTCCTCGATAGGATAGAAAACCCCTGTTCTAGTGAGCATGTCATGCAGCAGTATAGGGATGGGCAAGTCTGTAAAATCGTATGTCTCTTAAGAATCCATCTCCTGGTTTTCACACAGATTTGTCAGGATCAGGGTATTGTCTGTCGTGGTTCAATCCCGTTCAGTATTATTTCACTGTCCATCCCTGACTCAAACTTGTCGGGTAGGGTAATGCATGATCACAATCTTACCCTTTTTTAGCCTTTAATTCTCTGTCTGTCTTGGGTTGAATGCTAGCTGTTTGGTTTATCTCCCTTCGTTAGCTCATGGTGATTGTTTCCCTGCAGCCATCCATCTCACTTCCTGTTTATCAGTTAGTGTTCTTTCTCTCAGACTGACAGGAGCTGTCTGGTCTCCTGCTTTGACTTGACAGACTCAACCCTCTCTCTTTTCTCTGGCGTGTTGGTTTGTTCTAGAGACAAGGCAGTGATCCTACAGACCTGGGAGATTGTTACTATGGTCACTGCAGAGAGCTCGAACATAATTAACCACACAGACACAACCACCACATGCAGGGAATGTCACAGCACAGCACATGAAAGAGATCTAATATAACCCTCACTAAAACCTAACAATTTGTTCCTAACCACGTTCTGATGTTGTTGAATTCGGAGTATTCTAAATGAGCGACCACGTGACCGAGGTTAGTAATTTGCAAAACTCATGCCCATACCAGCTCCATTTAAGGGCTTTCTGCAACGCAGAACATTTCCAGAAAAACTTGGTTTGATATAAAGTTTGATGCAAAAGGAAGCATTTCAGTTCAAAGGATGTATCTGCCTTTGATGAAAGGATGACTACAATAATAGGACATTCAAGCTTGAGTGGCATTATAGAAAGGACTGAAGGTCAAAGTGACCTAATACATGAGTAATTTCAACATGGTCATTTTAATCCAAAATAAATCTTTAAGAAATGCATTTAAGTACTGCACATCACAGCTGAGAACCTCCACCAGCCCTTGCAGAAAATCCACACCCAGCCGACGGGGATGAAGAAGCTGAGGTCCAGCCATCTACTTCCCAAGCATCCACCCTCCAATATGCCCCTTAACAGAGTCACACCGACGTCCTGACCGACGAGGTTCTCGCTAGTCAAGATGCCCTCATTATTGCCATAAAAAGGGTTAGTTCACCCAAAAGTGTCTTTCGTTCATCTTCGAAACACAAATGATGTTTTAAATGAAATCTGACAGATTTCTGTCCCTCCATTGACAGTTCACGCAACTACCACTTTGACGCTTCAAAAAGTTCATATTATACAGTATATACTTTACCATTTATGCACAAGGTCCTTGAAGTATCAAAGACTTTTTACTGCCTTCAATATTGAAAACTGATTTAAAGTCCCCCTGTTGTCAATAATTGTATCCCTTAAAACTCATCTTTGATCACTAAAATTACATATTTAAATGTTTTTTCCTTGAAAAAAATGTCGTTGTGCTTTAAAATATCTTGAATGTAACTCTACACCCTTGCCTCATTTAGTATATGTGGTTCTATGAATATGCAAATTAGCCCCGCCTCCACTCACTCGCACCAGCTCAGAGATCCACTCGTTGAAGTTAAGGTAGTTTGTGACGTCAGAAACACCAGTGATTTCAAACCGCGCTTTTGAGACTGTCTTTAGTTCACTGCGGTTTTAAAGAGAAAATACTCAACAATGGTGCTGACTTATGAATTTGCACATGGTTTGTCTTAAAGCATTTTAAAAACACCACATAGACATAAACAACATTAAAAACTTGATTTTCACCACAGGGGGACTTATTAAAACGTTTTTATTTTTTTTATTTTTTTTGCGGAGACTGATAAATTCACTCTTTCATTCATGTATCCTGTGTATCAGAAGTTTTCATATGAATTTAAAGAGGTAGTTCACCCCCCCCCCAAAAATTATTATTTTGTCAATTTTCTTACCCACATGTCATTCCAAACATGTATGAATTTCTTTCTTCGGTGAGAAATTTCACAAAATATATTTTTATGTTCCAGAAAAAAAAAAAAGTATTAAATATCATCAAATGGCTAAATCATCCTCATCTCCATCATACAAGAACATCATTTACTGATGTGGTGTGTACAATTATGTTTCCCTGTTAACACATCACTTTTTATCAGCCTTTGTATTTTTATTGGTGTTGTGTTGTAGAATTAGTCTTAAATTCTTTTTGAAATTTGCATTAAAAGTCTTTAATTAAAAGTCTTAAATTACATTCCTTTAAACAGGCAGAAACCCAGGTGCAAAAGACTTGAATATTACATCAAAGCATTGCAACACCCCAACCCGATCTCATGAGAAAACGCAACTATTTTATGTTTTGCCGAATTTGTATAATTTGTACAATTTTGAGTTTTTAGAAAAAAGTAAACGTAAAGCTCCATCACCCAACTCCTAAACCTAACCATCGCAGTTAGCATACGCAGTTTGTACGAAAAGGCAAACATCGAACATATTTTTTCTTCTGAATAAATTATTCTTCTGAGAAAAAAACATATACCAGCTTAAAGTGGTTTTGCAATGTTGACCTTGATGTCATTGGCTGGTTGTCTTGCTAATCCACCATCTAGAGCAGTTTGGTTCAGTTCATTGGGCAGTTTTGACTCACTAGAAACCATGTTTTCCCTATTGCTTTCTCTAGTTTAAAATCTTTAAACACCAGCCCCAGACAAAATGATTTTTGGAAGATATTATATTCTCCAGCTTTAAATGTCTCTATTTCCTGAACCGAACGCCCCCACGTTCATGCTTGGTTTTGTCATACTCTTATTTTAAATTCAAAGCAATCCTCGTATGTGGGAAGAGGGTGAAGCATCACTCGAGCGTCCCCCTTATCATGATGATGCTTCTGCTGCTAAAACGGGACGTTCGGGGGTGTTGGTGGGCCCGTTTTTTCTCTCTCCTTCCCCTCCTCTCATATAGGACACTCCAGGATGCCTCATGCTAAAAAGTGCTAAAGATAAACCTCTGTCATGAATGTACATTTGGGATTATGTAATGAAAGGGTTATGCAATGGCTGCCAACCACAGAAGGAGAGCACCGGCGGATGAGCTTGTGTTTTTTTGTGAGGATTAGACACATTTTTCCTCCATGTTTTCAGTCGTTTAGCAGTTATATCCATGCAGATTTCTCACGTTCACTCCCATTTCTCCCATTTCACATTCACTCCGTTCCACCCAGTCACACCTGTTCAAACATCACATGACTCCAATTGTAAATATCCCTAGACATCCCACTTTAACTTTGTAAAATGATCAGTATTAATCATTATTATGTCTCTTTTGACCATCTAGAACACGCTAGCTGTCGATTAGTTACTGATGTTTTTTGTGTTCCCAAAGTCTGTGATTGTTGTTTGTTCCTGTTCATAAAGCTGCAGTACGGAAACTTTTGACTCTCTTTCGTTATCTCTGTTTAAAAGATAAAATTGCAAGTTACTTGCAGAGTTCTTTTTTTTATTTTTTTTTACATGGGTTGTGCTTTGACCTGCTCCTCTGCATGGATGAAAGAACTGCCGGTATGTAAAATCTTGTGTGTGACTCCCATCAGATGAACTGTGACGAATGATGATCTAAAATGACGTAGAATTTGCATGAAAATTCTTTTCAGACTGAGGTTGCATTGCAAAACATCAGACCTGGATCTGATTTGGAAGTGGGCCAAATCAGAATCGAAAAGATCAGATTACATGTTGTTTGTGCTGTTCACACTCTTATGATTTATTTTTTGCTGATTTGGGCCACTTTTCCCTGCAGCCTGAACGTAGCCAATAAGTATGCCCTAGTATGCATATCAAAAAAAAAAAAAAATGTAACCTGAACAAGCAAGTAACAGATCTGCCACTTTTGTTCTGACCAAATTATAAATTTTTTTTTACATTTTTTTTAATCACTACTAACTATTAGATCTAAAGATTACTCGAAGCAATTGTAGCAAATTAGCTATCTTTTGAGCAAAAATGTCTTGGGTTGGGGAAAAATCTCTGCGTCAGTCTTCAATCTCTTCAGATCTCGAAGTTGGCACCACCTCTCAAAAGCCATGCTGATATTTACTCTCTTTTTAGCACAGTTCTGTCGCTTTCCTCTGTTGACTGCAGGCTCTCCGCAGTTCAAGGTTTCTTGGTTTTGACAACAGGTGATTAGATGATGATTGTTTAGACCTTTCTAGATTAAAAGCAGCCAACTAGATGACAAGTCATGCATTGACTTGTCAAAAGCAGGCATCTAGATGACAGGATTTTTTCATGATAACAGTCAAAATGCTTTTGTAAAATAAAGAAAACAAGCAGCATGCGCTCTCTGCCGTCTCGGTATCCGTGAACTATACTTTCTGGAGCGTGTCACAAAAATGATCCAAAACCTACTTGCCGCACAGACATGAGATACATTGAAATGTCTGCTTTTAAAATTAACCAATTCAAATCGAAAACAAATATTCTCTGATTATGTAATCCATTTGAAACCAACGAGAGGTAACTGCAACACACTCATATAGCTTGGTCTTCTTTCTGTTTACGGACATAACGTAACCATGCAAAGATGAATGGCGTCAAATTGACATTTACAGTGAAATCGGACCCGACAGCTCAAATTATAAATAATTTGTATAAGCTTAGCATTGCAAATTGGGGTAAGGTAGACAGCTTTGTACACTGATGTCTTATGTACTTATATATGCAGGATAAAATTACATATCTGGTCTTGCATGCAATTTTTTCCTCAGGAACTAGAACATGTGCTTTTGGCTGTTAATCTGTCATTTTAAGAAAGAGACTGTGAGGTGGACGTTGAAAGTTGTAAGAAAGCAGTAGCTGTGCTTTTGTCTCTTAGAAGCCTTTACATTGCTGCCAGGCAGTTCGCCTGGTGCTAATCTTTATTTAGCACATGCCAGCAGGTGTTGCCTAGTAACAGGAGTAACAGGTTGGGGGTGGAGGCCCGAGGGGACGTACATCTAGCTTCACAACCCCACAAACCTTCAGTCTCCCCCGGACTGATCACCCTTTTGACAAACTCCAATGGTGGCACAAAAGCCACGAGAGAAATGAAGAGTGTGTTCATTTTCAGATATTGGTGATATTTTCAATGGGCCTTAGAGAAGGGATCTTTTACAAAAAGAGAAAAGTGGAGCGGGAGCTACAAAGAAATCTTTTGTTGTACACAGAGATGATAAACGATTGAGGGTTGCCATGGTTTTTCTTCTGCACTTCTGTCTGGAGTTCAGTTTGCACACTGTCATGTCCTGATGATGTATTGCTGCATTCATTCATATCTCACCTGAACTAACATAGGAAAATCTGAAACCGACTTTCTCTTTGCATGACGGTTTATTATGACTGCAGGTTGAGACGATTTTGCATGTCAATCTTGATTCTCTGAAGTGACTGTTTCTTCATATTCTAATTTAATTTCTCAGGTTTTTATTTTTTATTAAAATTTTTTATATATACTCTACTGTTCAAAAGTTTGAGGTTAAAACTACTGTCATTCAGCAAGGATGCATTCAATTTATCAATAGTGGCAGTAAAGAATCCTGAAAAAAAAATGCATCATTGTTTCCACAAACATATTAAAGGAATAGTTCACTTCAAAATTAAAATTCTGTCATCATTTACTCACCCTCAAGTTGTTTCAAACCTGAATTTCTTTCTTCTGTTGAACACAAAGGAAGATATTTTGAAGAATGTCAGTAACCAAAGAGTTGATGTACCCCATTGACTTCCATAGTTTTTTTTTCTCCTACTGTGGAAGTCAATGGGGTACATCAACTCTTTGGTTACCAACATTCTTCAAAATATCTTATTTTGTGTTCAACAGAAGAAAGAAATTCAGGTTTGAAACAACTTGAGGGTGAGTGAACTATTCCTTTAAGGAGGGCAACCTCAGTGAGCATAAAATACTTTTAGTTTTTAAGAAAAAAATCTTCCAAACCCCCAAATGTGTATATATATATATATATATATATATTGAAATGCTTTTATATACACATTTTATTGCTTTACCTTTGTCCTAGACTACGGTGGCCGAGAGAGCTCAACACGCTGCAAACATGCAAATAAAAAAACACCAGCAAATTAAGAAAACATCTTCATCAGTTTGATAACACGTTCTGTAAATACTCACAACACAACCAAATACAGAAACACACTGCAAATAGCACAGACCACAATGGAAATGTTTCAATGGGACACAACAACGACGAACTGACATGCTTATTTTTCAATATCTACTCGTCAGTGGTGTTGTTGATGACCTGAAAGGTGAGTTTTTCGCTTATTTTAACATCCTGATTATGTGTGCGTTGTGAATATTTGCAGCGTGTTGAACTGTGTTTGGTTGCATTGTGAGTATTTGCAGCACGTGTTGTCAAACTGATGGAGATGTTTTCTCAATTTGCTGGTGTTTTTTCTTTTTGCATGTGTTTTCTTCAATCGCAGTGTGTTGAGCTCTCTTGGCCAGATTGGCCACCGTAATAGACCCATATAAAATCCATGATAAAAATATTATCGCATGTTTAATATATTATAATCTAAACAAAGCAATAAACTGTACTTTTTGTAAAGCATTTTATTAAGCATTCAAGCAGAAGCCTTTATATCAAATTATTTCTAAGGTCATCAGAAACAGTCAAGTGTGCCCACTATTGTTTAAGTGTTCATTTGTGTTTTCCAAAGCATATGAATATTAATGTACCTTAATGACTGATGGTCGCCCTATGACCCTCTGCATAAACCTGTACGGCTGTTACATATGGAAATGAGCTCTTGAGTTTATCCTTGGTGACAACTGCACTGACCTCATACTTTCCAACTGTATTTTGAGTTTCATGCAACTTAATGAAGGACATGATTTTTAAAAGTTCAAGAACTTTGTTAACTGTATTACTTGGTGCAAGAGATGTTTCTTCAGATTTTTATTAATAATAACAACTCTTGACATCCTCTTTTTGTTTATTGCTTTAATAATGTCTAAAATATACAGATGGAAAACTGCCACATAAGCCTATAACATTTCTCAGAGCTCCATTTGACTGAACTCATTGAAGATTACAGAGCAGAATCATTTGGGTTTACTCAGCACATTGATGCGGTGAGATTATTTGCCCAATATAACCAGCCCAGATTATCCTGACCTGCATTACCCAGGATTATTTCCTTCACATGCAGAGATTATTCAACTAAACGACAGAAGCATTATAGCAACCTCGATATCAACAGGAGCAGTGTGGATGATCTCCTTCGCCTATGTTAAACCACAGTCCATTTTTCATAAACGGGGCAAAGATTACTGAGATTGGCAGATCAATATGTGTTTTACACATATTGAACTGAGCATGTGTGGATTGTTTGGATGGGTGAATCCTTACGTAATAATGTTGATACTACGTTTTTTTTTTTTTTTATATGATGTTTTTATTATTATTATTTATTTACCCTGAAATTTAAAGCATATCAAAAAGTTTGAAAGAAAATGTTGTTTCCTCCTTCCATTCCTTTGGACTGGATTAAGATTACAGAATGGGAAACAATCAAAACGTCTGATAATTTGCAGTTTAATTTATTTAAAGGAGTAGTTCACCCCAAAATGAATTTTTTGTCATAATTTATTCACCATCATGTCATTTTTAACCTGTTTTGCCAAATTTATACTGAAAAGATGGCACATAAGCGCTTCTGAAGGCATTTAGGTGTTTTGACATAGACTGTTTAATGCTGCTCAGAGGTGGCAAAAATGTACAAGTTATAATTGTATACTTTGATAATAGGGGCTGAAGTGGGTTGGATCAGTGTGGCATTGGCACGTCTTGATTTTTGCAGATATGCATTCCTGGGTCAGCATATTTTGTTGATCCTGGAACTATATTCCTGTCTGAAAATGTAATCCTAACCATATCCTAAACCTAACCACAAGTTATTTATCCCTAAAATCAGAGGGAAATGATAGGTGAATTACACTGATGAAGACACACGATTGTAAGCTTAAACTTGTCATAAACTGTAAACCTGTCCCTTATATCTGATTGGTTGGGATCAACAAAGATGTTGATTCAACATGTTGCACTTGGTTAAATAAGGTTCTGCTTGGCATTGCGTCTTTATGTTGAATTTTGAGAAAACTCAGTTGTGTAAAGAAGCATTATGACTTTATTCTGTGAAACACAAAAGGTGATATAATTTAATAGAATGTTCCAGCTTCTCTTTTTGGACCAAGAGCAGCTTTGGTCCCCATTGACTTTCAATATATAGAAAAGAGCAGCTTGCACATTGTGCTAAATATCTTCTTTTGTGATCCACAAAAGAAAAGTCATAGAGCTTTGAAGCGACATGATGGTGAGTAAATAATGATAGATTTGTTTGTTTGTTTTATGTAATATTATATTATATATACGTTTATATTCTCTCAGAAAACAGGAATTTCTGTTCTCAGTACTGATATCAAAATGGGTCTTGAAAGTACTTGGTATCAAATCAAAAAGAAAATAAATGTTATCACTCATCGCTAGATCATAGTGTTCTAGCTCTGCCTATGTGATGTCATTATAATCCCCCTCCTTCCTGTCCTCTGTGTCCTTTTCCTACCCAAACTGGAGCATTTCATAAATCACGGAAATCCTTTTGGAGAGCAGAAAGCTGAAGAATCGTGGAATCACCTTGAGCGAGACTTCCTGCATGATGCAGCGGGACAGCGACTCATTTATTACCGTCAGTGTCCTCATCCTGGCTGAAAAAAGAGAGAGATGTACAGAGTTACAGTACGTTCATGATTTCAACAAGGCTCTAAAAATACATTTTCCCACATGCACTGTGTCATAAAACATTTACAGTCCACCACAATCTGCTACACTGGCGTTGACGCAACAGTCTTGAAATATTCACAAGGTTGCTAGCTTGTTGGCTCAGAGAGAACACTGGAAAAAAAAGAGAGAGAGAGAGAGAGAGAGAGAGACGATGCGCTTACATAATACGCCAGCCGCAGTCTGAGATGAGGGCGCAGGTTTAGACACGCGTATCAACAGCCAGTCTATCCTCATGCTGCAGTGCATGGTGACATTAGCGCTCTTCATCTCTGCCCTGCTGTCGATCTGCCTTCCTCTCTGCAGTCTTATACAACCAGGACATTCTCACACATTCACATCAATATATTTTAGTGTAGGATATAGAAGTCTTCAGACAATGACTAAATGCACATTCACTTCTCACATGTGGCTGCTGCTGTTTGGTGAATGCAGAGGAAAATATATTGCTTTATATAGCTAAAAAGACTACATATCAAGCTATTTTAGACAAGGCATACATTCATATTTACTTATGCGTGTTCCTGGTCTTATTATGAATGATTAATCTGTGAAAATTATTCCAAAAACAAGAAATTGTATGTAAATTGTATACTCTTCTGTTCGAAAGTATTGGGAAAGACTTTTTTTGAAAGTCTGTCATGCTCATAAAGCCTGCATTTATTTAATCAAAAATACAGTAAAAACTGTAATATTGTAATATTACAATTTAAAATAACTGTTTTCTATTTTAATATATTTGAAAATATAATTTATTCACAAGGGTCAAAGCTGAAATTTCAGCATCATCACACTTCTTATTAGTTTATAGTATAGTATAGTATAGTATAGTATAGTATAGTTACAAACTGTTAACTTTATACTAGACAAAATGTGAAAAAATCACTTGGTAACCTTGTCTGTGCAAAGTCATATCCAATTTCAATTCTTGAAAGTCAATAGACTCTGTAACCTTATATGCTTGGAAAGATTGACTTTTTACATCCACGCACAGAACTTTCTTTCCAGAAACCATACATTTATTTGTCTAGAACAGCAGTTCCACTGCTAAAAGGAAAATTTAGACAACTCCGAAGCTAAAATAAACACATTTTAATTAATGTAATAAATTCAAGTGCTTTAAAAAACGAGCTGCCCCGTTTTGCTTTTAAACCCTCTGAATTGGCTTTGCTTAAATGTATATTATGTGCATTAATGAAAACAAATTTTCTGTTGTCTAAACTGAGTGCCTAAATAATTTTCTATGCTAATTAATCACACGCCGTACTGTCAATAGAGTTTAATTTGTGTTGAACCAGGGCCATTCCTTTAAGAAAGAGATGTACATGGACACTATTATTGCAGAGACTGCTGCAGTGCGAAAACTGTTGCGTTCCACAGCAAAAATGTTACTATATATATATATATATATATTTGAATTTAGAACATTTCAATTAAGTTAGTTTACTTGAAGTCCTTGAGTTAGAGTACTTGAATAAAAGAACAAAAAAATAATATATATATTAGGCTCACTTCCCACTCTGGATGCTTTTGCTCGCCTCTCAGATGTAAATGTATGGACGCCTTTTTCATTAATAATGTAACTTATGTCTTCACTATGAGCAATGATTACTCGGGTTGGGGTTGCGCAGATCTTCTGGTCTGCTTCTACAATTTTTTGAAGGCCTAATATGAATATTAAAGAGCAGTGTGATTTGAAACACGCTCATTGCTCATAACGCCTCGCCGACCGTGACAGTCATCATGGCCCAAAGGTCAGAAGGAAATCAGAATTGTGACTGTCTTCAGGGAAGTGCAGCAACACTGCAAACTATATTAGCACCACCCAGCAGCATTCAAATGGAAATACACCCACTCCTTTATCTCAGCCAACTGGGCTTGTCTGCTCTTTGAAGAAAAAAACCTTCAGAGGGCTGGAAAATAAGGCTGGAGCGGTATTGTCTGCTGCCTATCTGCTGTTTGCCGTCCAGCAGTGTTTGTTTACTGCGTTTTAAAGTGAATTTCGCTATCTAGTCTGGTCTGCATTGCGATCTGGGAGTACACCAGAGGGGCTTTAATGCTGTATATGAAATGTTCTCTGTCATATCGATTATCTGTTCTCATTCAAAGTAAACCGTTTTAGTCTTTGAGGGAGAGCAGTATGCAGAATGGCTTTTTATCTGTTTATCATGAACGCATAGAGACTTGGTCTTAAAGGAATTGTTAGTGTTGGGCAAGCTATGAAAAAATGTAGTTAGATAAGCTACAAACTTCTTTAGAGAACAATTAGTTAAGCTAAATAGGACCCTTCAGATAAAGTAAGCAGTTGAACTATATGCTACATTGTAAAAAGCAGCTGAATACATTTTAAAAAAGGCATGAAATATAAGCTGCGGTAGTCTTTTCTTCTCTATTGTGACATATCTGAGTGAAATGGTAACTTGAGCTAGAAAAAAATGATTTGATTTTGTCCATTGGGAATTGATTGGATCGTTGTGGATGTCTATTTCTGTGATGCCATGTAAATCACAGGTTGTCCTTGAAGAGATGTCGCTCTAAGTGGGAGGAGAAGATATTTTGATGAAAGATTATAAGGGCATGATGTGCACAGATAAATCATTTATAATATATACTGTAATATTCCTGATTTTAAAAAAAAGAACTGACTTTGATATTTGATAATTGTTCATGTGTGATATATTAAAAGTTGAAAGCTTACATTTCTTCAGATGTCCAAAAAATATCTCCAAAAGAGGTATACAAACCTTATCCATTTATTTGTGTTTGTTTGCTGAAGAGATAAAGTTAACAATGTGTCAGCTTGTACCTCATTAGCACATATTTTGGGGTCCAGTTCGTCAAGTTAGTTTTCTCCTGGATATTTGATTGCAGTCTGACAACGCTAAGATTCATCCATGTTGAAGATTTGCAGCATAAATGTACATGCGTGAAGATTTCTGTGTCGTTTCAGTTAAGTAAATGATTTATGCTTGAGTTTGTCCGATTGATTTCGATCAAATAATTCAGATTCCTTTGTTCGTATGATTCATTGCAAAGGACAGAGTCAAAAAAGAAATTTTTGAATCTGACATTGCTTGTTCTCATTCTAACTAGCCGACTGAGAACAGTACAAAGTAATATAGACTTTATTGCTGAAAATATTGTCAATAAAAGTGTAACTTTGCACTGTTTCACAATGCTGTTATGAAATAGCTTTGCTGAATCGCAAATGAAAATGTTTTGTGGACTAGTTAAACTAAGCTTCATTTGCAATATTTTGTCAAAAGGAAACATAAATAAAGCATTGTCCTGCATATTTATTAAATTCAAGCATGCAAATATAATTCTTGTACATAAAACAACAACTAGCTTACGACCAAACTCTCTCTCTCTCTCTCTCTCTCTCTGTATAGAACTGAGAAAACTGCTTTGTGCTCTGGGATCAATTAGAGGTGCTTTCAGCACAGACAGACTGTGACTGAGGCTGGCTCGTGTTTTGTTTGGGTGAGAAATGTGTTCGGACCTCATGACCTGCCCACACGTACTTATCAGTGTCCTTGTGCGCCCTAGGGCAGAGTAGACTGGGGATGAGACCTGTCCTTCCTTCCTGTAGAGACTGTTCCTGGATCTTGCAACCCAACTGCTGTATTCCATTTAACCTGACTTAAGCTAATTCCATTTTCTAATTCCATTTACATTTTTCTGAAGGAAATGTGAGTGGTGCTGTAATGTAACCATGCAACCATGTTTCTGGGGCCCCCAAAAGGGCCATTCTCCACCAAGTCTCTGTTATTTGATGATTTGTGTGCCTCAAATGTATGTTGAAGCATTTTTATTATTTAACCATGCAAATAAGTCAATCTTAACACCTAAAAATGCCTCATCATGACACCATGAGCCTCTTTCTAAGCCTTTCATAAACATGTCAGGGTCATACACTGTAAAAAAAAAAATTTAAAAATCTATTAGAATGTGATTTATAAATTTTTGTCGTTTGTCGAATCAACTTAAATGGTAATGGTAAATGGACTGCATTTATATAGCGCATATTCACAGACCTATGGCCACCAAAGCGCTTTACATAGCCTCACATTCACCCATTCACACACCGACGGCGGTGTCAGCCATGCAAGGCGCCATCCAGCTCGTCGGGAGCAGCTTAGATAATTTATATGGTTCAGATAACATAATATTTTGAGTTTCTGTTGATTAAATCAATCTCCTTCATTGCATTAACTAAAAAATTGTATTTCAATTAACTCAAAATTTAAAAGGCAGCTAGGTTACTCACTTTTTTAAATTAAAAAACACACACACACACACATATATATATATATATATATATATATATACAGTATATATACAGTATACATATATATATATATATATATCAAGTTTTTAAATATATATAGGCTATTTATGGAAGCTTGTTTCTGCCACAGACTAAAAAAGGTAATTGTAACTTTTTATCTCACAATTTGACTTTTTTCCACACTTGCGAGTTTATACTTTGCAATTCTGTCTTTTTTCCACTCGTAATTCCAAGTGATCAAAAATATACTTTTTCTATTTTTAAAATATTTTGTCATTCTCTTACTTTACATTCTCGAGTAATTGCCATTAATCTAATGCAAATGTTATTCTCACTATAACGAAAAGTAATTATTTTTATACTATATATGTAGGCCTACTGTATATGACACAGCAGCCAGTAGATATACTTTTATAATACTTGAGTATTCTTTTACATAGTTGCCATGGGTTGTTTTTTTAGTCCGCAGGTTGAAGCGACCTCAGTGGAATGAAAACTTTTAACCCCCTGGAACGCGATTTGTACACAACTGGAACACAACTGGGCTAGTTTTGGCCCTGATTGGCCGAGTTTTGAATAGCAATTGGGTTGGTTGTGACACACAAACCTGGCATCCCTGACAGCAGCTGTGCTAAAACCCAGAATATAGTAAAAGATGCTCACTTGGTAGACATATCACTGTGCAGAACCCATAGCAGATCATTATTTTTGTTGCACAGCAATGAGCTGTTATGTCAGGGGGTTTTAAACATAAAAAAATGAATTAACAGTTGTTATATCGTAATATAATTACTGTGGCAACAAGTGAGAGATATTCTAGAAATGTACATATGGTCTTAATGAGGTGAAATGTGGGCTAGTGCACTGCATTGAAGGGTTTCTGGTGAGAAGCTGGTGTTATCATTCACCGTCATGGGTGATTTGATATCCTCGATCCCACTGCGCAGAACAAAACCGCATGTTCCAAACCTCAGTGACTGCAGAGATCCTAGAGAGCAAGGACGACAAACACAAAATTGTTCCAGGGTGGAATCAGCCTACAGCCTTTATTGCACATTCCTGTTTGGTTTTGCTCTGACCACATCCTGGCATGATGTTTATGCAGTGCAGAAAACACATTGTCTTGTAGTTTTACCTTTCACCCTGTGAAAGCCTGAGATCACTACATATACCAGACTCCTTTCAATTCAGGTACACATATATTATATTTTTTTCATTTATTTTTCTTTCTCTTTTTATCATCAGTGACAATGCCTGCAACATGCTTCAAAATCTTCATTTTGGCAAACTACAAATAAATTAAAACACATTCATAGAACACAATTTGACATTTAAAGACATTAATAAAGAAAATTAGGACAAACTGAACCAACGGAGGGAAAAGAAATACAAAGAAGCGGCTTCTGCTCTTTTTCATTACTTTCTTGCTTTTTTTTTTGAAAAAAGAAAAAGAAAACAAGTTAGCTAGCTAACAATCACAGACCACATGCAGATATAATACAACAGAATCATCTCACTCGTTTGGACGATTAACTCTGTTAGTTAGTTTCTGCAAACTACTGATCTAAACTATATCACAAAATTATGCTTTAAACCGGAAAACATCCAATTTCGCGATATTTTTGACTGGTTATAATAAGTCCTTGGTATAGTATCTCCTCTCGCTAAATAGGAAAACACACGACCACTTCTCAATAATGTCCAGAGTCTGGAGAAGACCAAATGCACTTCAGTAGTGATAAGAGATACCATTTGCGACTAGACAGAAATCTGCAATAAGCCACCCACGAGGGTTTACGCGAAGTTTTTACAATCACTGCAGTGATACGAACATGAATTACAGGTTGTCCAGTGACCAGCGTGTGTTTTTTAATTTCGGTGACCAGGATAAAATGATCATTGTATACAGCAAAATGTAGTGCTTTCCACCAGATTGAAGCACTGGACATTAGAGAACCTTAATATCAATAACACAAAAAGCTACTAGACAGAAATAAATATATCAGTAACGGATCAACAGTGTTGTTTCGCCTCCTTCCTCCTTCAGGGCATCAGCATTTGCTGTTTTATCATTTATACATCAGTGTCTTCGTCCTTGTTTTAAATTAATTAGCAGCTTCTCATCTAACATTTGAAATCGTCAGTAATAGCAGAGAGTCTTTCTACTGAGAGCGCAGCAGTTACACACGGGAAAACACACAAGGAAATGGTGATAAAGTACATTAAGCATTTGGCACATACTGTTTCATGTCTGGAGAAGACTACCTTCAAAATATCATATGAAACAGCATCTCACAACAATTTCTTGAGGGTGGTCTTCTATGATTTTTCAAACCTTGAAGCATAATTTTAAGGGAATATTTTTCACCCATAAATGACAGTTCCGTCATCATTTACACACCCTAATGTCATTCCAAACCAGTATGACTGACATTCTTCTGTAGAAAAGGAGACATTTTTAAGAATGTAATGGTCATTCTTTATATATGGTCATTCTATTCTATGGTGGTTCTCCATGTAAACATGGATGTGGATTGGGGTTGTCAAGCTCCAAAAAAGACAAAAAATTCACCATAAAGAAAAATAATATTGGTCAACAGTTGTGAACGCTATATTCTAGTCTTCTGAAGACATGATAACTTTGGGTTGCCAACAAAATCCCAATATAAGTGGGATCTTGTATAATCTTCCCATTCGCCGTAGCTCCTATACGGTATCTCATTGGCATTTCCACATATTCAAATGTCAAAATCAGGATTTATCATGTCAATGACAACATTGACATCAAATTTGACTCGTGGAGTTTAAATGTGCCATATTTGAATGGACACGGACAGTGAAGCGCAAGACTTTCTTAGTTCTTTACCTAGGCCTTTACTCTCATAAAAGTATTCTATGGCTTCGAAAGACTATTTTCGAGATTGACAATTTAATGGAAAAGAGCAGCCAGTACACTTCAGCATTTTTCCTTTAGTGTTTCACTGAAGAAAGAACATCATCAAGGCGAGAAAATTACAGAATCTTCATGTCAACAACTCCCATGATTTTGCCTTCTCGACTATTGTGTCATTTGTATTTCACACACCGTATGAAGAGCACCATGGGTGGGGTGGGGTCTAAAATCTCATTGCTCACAAGATGCAGTCTGAGCCGTTCTGGATTCACGCTGACATTTGAAGGAGAAGTCAATAAACATCAAGGCGTCGAGCTGCAGCTCTCTCGGAGCATCAATCAGGCAACTAAACGAGCCGCCCTCATTCCTCAAGGTTTCTGAACAAAGAAGTCGCCCCCTCAGCGTCTCTCTCTCTCCATCTCTGTCCTTCTTCATCTGGCTCTTGTCAACAGTAGCGGCACCAGCTACCAGTCCCGGTTTTAAGTCATAACTGAGATTGTGCGTTGATTTACGCAGTTCGAGAGTGATGTTTATAGTCATGAGACCTTATATCCTGGGCTGTCGGCCATTTTGTCCTGTTTACTGTTGTTCTAGTCTAGTATTGATCAAGCACACAGCACAGTGATGCAGAGTCAGTGCAAGGCGGATGAATCGGGGCCCACAACCACGAGCGTATCGATCGATGAGCCAAAATAGTACGAGCGAATCAGCACAATTAATGTTTGATCGTGTTTGGGGCATCAGCTGTGGCATCGGCATGTGAAAGTGCCAAGTTACAGTAATTCCCTATGTTGTCTCACAAAGGGGTGGGTCCGCTTAATCGGCATTGTCCTGTCGCTCAGAGCTCCATGGGGACAGATGCCACGATGAACACTCAACATCTCATGTGCAAACATCACCATGTCTGTCACATGCCTCTCTCTGTCGCCAATACTAAGATCCCATTGGGATGTCGACATTCGTTAATGCCATCTGGTATCTAAATCATCAGAATTAAGAGCTTTTGGTCTTCTCCAAAAACAAATCATAGAATGACCAATAGAGGTGGTTGACTTTTTTTTTTCTTTGACCTCTGCATAAGCAACGAAGACTCTGTTCACACTGCGTATCTATCCAATTTTTCAAATCTGAACTTTAGGACTGACAGTCCATTGTTTTATAAGTGATGAAATCTGGTGTTTGTTCAGATTATGTTGGTTGCCATTGTATTGACGCAAGCATTAGCATGATGCCAGACTTTCTCATTGTATTTGAAAACATATGGGTTTGTAAACTGGCTTTTTTCTGTTCAGACTTCAAAAAACAATTGAATTTGAAAAATCAGATATTTGCTGCCTGTCTGAACAAAGAAATAGAGTATTTTTTCTCCATTGGAAATCAATGACTAGCTACGCAACACAGTGATGTCTAAATTTTGCCACGCGTACAGAGGAAAAGAAAGAGCACAGCTCTACATAAATTACAATCATCATGTTGCATCCAACTGTGAAAAACAGCACAGCCGATGAGGAGGAAACCAGAAAAACCGAACCTCAAATGTAGTGTAATGATCTGCTTATCTATTAAGTGTTAACAAAGTCATTTGCATGTAAATGGAGGCAAGTCTGATGCTGTTCAGTGCAATGCATTGTCAGCTATAAAAGGAAAGAGGGATTGGATGGCGAAGAAAATAAGCAAAACAGACGGATAGACAAGGATATAGAGTGAGGATGTGGGATTGGTGCACATTTAACTTTGCTTGGAGCCTCAATCATATCCAGAGTCCTTAGCTGTATGTAGCTGCAGTGACGCCCACACTCATGAGTAATTGTGATGTCGCAGCGAGTGTTTGGTCCATGGCACCTCGATGAAGAAGAGTGAAGGACGGGGTGATGGTGAATGTGCCACGTTGATGTATAAGATATGATGCCCTAGCTTTTGTTTTTTTTCGTAGTTAAGTTTGATGATGAAAAAGAAGAAAACCCAACTGAAAAAAGCCATGTCGGGATCGCGACATCAGCCGTCGGACACGGGAGGGGACACCCAGCCATACTTCTCGTGGGTCTTGACAAGGCTCTTGAAGGTCGCCTCAGCTTCCTTGCGACTAAAGGCTTTCTTAGACTTGCCTGCTTTCCTGCAGATACGACCCTAAAGAGAAAACAACATTTGGAGAAATCAAGATTTTCATCTTTCAAAGTGAAACATACTGAATTTAATGATCTTCAAAAGGAATACTGGAAATGGAATTGTTGGATGAGGTGTTCAAAACAATATTATAATCATAAAATAAAAATAATATTTGAATGCTTCATATCAGCATACAATTTGCTAAATATTTTATAAATGATGAAACAACATAAGCTATATAATTATAAATATGAACACGCAATACAAATTTTATCTAAACTTTATAGAACATTTTTGGATAGTTGGATATGAATATTGTTAAAAATATAAAATGTTATATAAATTAATACTTCCTAATCATAGTGTATAAATGCTGAATATATAACAAATATATTATGAATATATCATATATATATATTCATAATATATTTGTTATATATTCAGCATTTATACACTATGATTATTAAGTATTAATTTATATAACATTATATATATATTTTTTTAAATTATATATAATGTATATATATATATATATATATATATATATAAATAGGAACATAAACATGCAAAATAAATTGTATCTAAACTTCAGAGATCAATTTTGCAGTGAATATTCTGTTTCAATATTGGTGAATATAATTTAATAATATTATTACATTTTTGAAAGATTTTTGAAGCACTTTGTAGATTTTTGAGGACACCTGAATAATCTGCTTTGGTCTTGGAATTCTCTCATTATTATTTTACAGTTTAACATGCAAGTCAGACGTCTCTGCCTGTCTAAATAGGCGCTTTTGTCCAGAATCGGCTGCAACGATCCAAACATTTTGACAAGAAGTTTATGATCCCTGGATATGCACTATAAAGTCAGATTTTGTTCAACCTAAATGACTCTCAGCTATTACATATCTACCTGCTACAGAGAGACACACTATACGTAATCGTTTAAACGTATCCATTATATTTCAAGAGATGGGAAGCAGAAAAGCATAATTCTTCAACATCCTCTTAACTTAAACATAGGGCAGTACATGGAATGTGTGTCCAAGAGAAAAATGACACAAATGACCAATGATCTTAACGGATTGTGACATTTCCTGTTGGACACAACATTTAACTTTCAAATATAATTCATGTCAAACAATTTAAAGGTAAAGTGTAATTTAATCATGTTATTTTGGTTTCTATGCCAGTTTAATATACAAACAACTATACGTAAGACATTCACACATCCTGAAGAGTGTCAACACTATGGTCCTTTCCAAATGTTGAGCAGGTCAGTATGTTAACTTGTAATTTGACCAATGCTAAGTTTTGAGCTGAATTAGTCATTTGCAATTGCACTATTCCATGTGATGTGCAAAGAAAACTAATTTAACCCTTTAAATGATGTACATTTATATGATTGTACTTCCTTTATTCCCAAAAAATCAAAGATGCTTAAATCAGATCAGCCTAGTCTGCCAAAATCAACCTCTAGGCCTATGTATGAAATCAAAGTTGAGGTAAAGTATGTAGGTGTGTGTAGTCTGATACCAGATTTATTTACCTGTTTTTTTCATATATTGTATAACTCACATGCAGAAGCAGATGTGTGAATGACAGATTATCGTGTGATTAAATGGTCCTGGTGCTCCATTTTCAGAGGTTTTCCAATTTTCAATTTCAAAGCCGACTGCTCTGAGCTTTGAAGACACAGTAAATCAAGAGGCTGTGCGTGATAAAACCTCAGGCTGAATTATTTAAACAAGCTTCAAGACCATTTTAACACCAGGTTCAGCCATTTTGATCACTGGTAAAGGATAATGGGAATATAAATGATGCAATGGTGCATCCATGATTGCGGCATCCCACAGTAAAACATCCAGCTCTCATAGAATGACATTCCTCCCTGAAGTGATCATTTCAAAGTTTAAATTTTTTTTATTTTGAATGCTGCAAGGCAAAGAAATGGGATCCCCCTTACTTAATATGTCTTATGTAAACGTCTTAGACAGACAGACAGACAGACAGACAGACAGATAGACAAATAGACAGATAGACAGATAGATAGATAGATAGATAGATAGATAGATAGATAGATAGATAGATAGATAGATAGATAGATAGATAGACAGATAGATGTAGGGGTTGGGTTTATCTTTTTTAATTAAGGGAGTTTGGCATCATTACATGTGTATTAAAGGTTAGCAAGGCAAAGTTTTTTTTTTGTTTTTTGGGGGGAATAATGTACATGAATCATGCACTATAAAACCAGGTAGGCTATTTGTATAGCAAATGGAAAAGTATTTATCAAACTCTAAATCCTGTTCTGCACTCTGCCAATGTTTTTGGTCTGACATCCTTAAAATACCAGCCAACAATCTGACATGACCAAACTAATGATTTTATAATGGGGTAGACATTTTAAACAAGCCAAGGTGTGACAGTGAGACACATGTACACTTCTGCATAGGCAGAACAAATGCCATATTTAAAAAAAAAATTTGACCAAATAGGACTGTAAATCCCTATTTGGATATTTACAAAAAGGGTTTTTTTAATGGAATAGTTCAGCCAAAAAATGATTTACTCACAATGTTCAAACAATGTGAAACACAAAATAAGACGTAGGCAGAATGTCCTTTCCAACAAAGTTGGAAGCTGCTCTAAAATCTAGTTCTTTTTTCACAGAAATCAATTACAAAATTTATAAATTTTGGGGTAAATGTATCCTTTAAGGCCAGTCGAAGGATTAGGTTCGGCATGCAAACCACAACCATCCAAATATGCCACTACAGGCTACGTATGAGAACTCACAGACCCAGCATCCACTAAATGAGCAAAAAGGATGTGCTTTCAGATGCCCCAGGACTGAGGTCAGTCTAGTGCCAGTGCTGATGTAAGACAGCAGGGACAGTGAGACAGAAATAGCCAGCTCTTCCCTCAGGCTCTATCAGTCAGGATGAGATCTAATGGCCCAGAAGTAACCGCCTGTGCTCAATCGAGAAAAGCCTGCCCCATCCTCTCAGAAAAGCCTGTGATTTTTGGATTAAAAGGAGCCAATGGAGCCTTAATTAAGCTTTATTCTGTTTACGGTCTCTCTTGGAAATCGCTTCTCTTACGCTTGAGAGGCAACGGTGGAGAGCGCTAGGGACGAAAGCGAGAATGCGTGGGGAGTCGTGCCGATGTTAATCCAGGTTATTTGCATCAGCGTTTTCCCTGCAGCATGCTAAGGGCATCACTGACGTCTCCCTACGCTATTTTGGTTTGGTGTGTATAGAGTGCAACGCAGCACCCGTGTGAAGTGCCGGATGGGTAATCCTGTGAATTGAGATCAGTCAATGGTCTCGCTCGGCCTCTGTGCATTCTGGGACAACACAGACAGTAGGGATTATGTAACCGACATGTGCCAGATAAGGGTAAACAGAGTTGCTCTTTGCATCATAGCATCACATGAAGCGTACACCTGTTTGATGCTGCTTACAGTCTCATGTCAAAAGGGAAGTTGTCTGTAAATTTAACATGACAAAGAAGCAATATAGTTGTTGATCTCTAAGGCAGAATATACTCTTGATTAGAGACACATGACAGGTCTTTTCATTTCCAATCTATAGCCTATTGGTCAATGCATGTAATGGTCTTAAGCATTCAATAGTACAGTGTAAAATGACGTAGGTATACAAGAAGTGCATTGTATAAAATTATTAATCTAAATGTTAGTAAGGACACCTAATATAAAGTGGGACCCAATAGTTTTATGGCTTATTTATTCTGATTTAAAAAGCCTTCAAAAACAGCAAATGTCTGAGCTTTGGTATGCAGAAATATCTCCCAAAACCAAAGAAAAACTACAAAAACAAACTTAAAATTTAAAAGATTGTCAAAGCACATTAAGTTAAAAGTGAATGAATGAACGATTCAGTGAAGCTAAAATTCTCCTAAGGCGCTAAACCATCATAAACCACGAATGCTCTACAGCAAAATGTGGCCTGTCCTTTCCTTTTATAATACAATAGCTGCATGTTAATTGGGGGTCTGTTGTGTCAGTGGCAACTAAAACTGTAATTACCCTTGAGTGCTTTGGGTCATTTGGGGAAAATTGTTATCTAGTCAACGCTGCCTCAGACTCATCATGAATTTGGCATTTTAAAGCTCTTGACAGGTTGAGGTAAGTTACAGCAGAGGGTTAATGGCAAGTCTCTAGCTTCATTATGGATTCTCATCCATTTCCATTACTTACGCTGGTCTTTGCAATCATCCTTATAAAGGGACTATCTAATGACCGATGTGATCTATCTATGGAGCCCATCTAATCACATTACTAGTTAAGATCCAGGCTGCAGTACACTCTTGAGAAAAATGGCCCGAAATAGCACCAGATTATAATTCTGTTGGCTTGCAACCACACCAAAACCATTTTTGGTGCAAAATGGAGACTTGCAGATCTCAAAAAGGCACTCTTTAGGATAATATATGTATACACTGACTGAAGATTTTATTTTTAAATGCAGGTGAGGTGTAACATTTGAAATGTAGTAGGAAATATCCTATAAAACATAAGAGCAACCGATGTAATGTGTACACAAAACCCACACTTCACCATACACTCTTAAATATAAAGGTGCCTAAATGGGTTTTTTATTCTTATGACATAAGAGACTCTTTTTAAAGTTCCTACAGTGCAATGTGATAACCTTTTTATGGTACTTCAGAGAATCACATATGTCCTAGAGCATCAATAAATCCAAGAAGTCTTCGCTTTATTCTGTTAATGGATGAACCAATAAGCTGATCAGAAGAACCTCTAATGGAACATCAGGAACTTTAATAATCTCCACAGAACCATAAAGACAAATTAAGCACCTTATATAGATGTCCAAAACGGTTCTTGATAACCAATGGTTCTTTGCTGAAGATAGAATTCATTCAAAAATGACAATTCTGCCTCATGTTGTTCCAAACTGGTGTGACGTGGAAGATAAAAACAGCCTCAGCCACCATATACTTCAATTCACTCTTAAAAATAAAGGTTCCAAACGGGGGTTTTCACAGCGAGAACATTTTCTTCATTTAAAGAACCTTTTGTACAATTGAAGGTTGCATATATGTTCTTCATAGAATCATTCTTCATAGAACAATTGATGCCAATAAAGAACCTTTATTTATAAGACTGATGTATGGAAAAAGATGCAATGGAAGTGAATGGAGACCGGGGTATCTTTTGTGTAGAAATAAAACCATACCGGTCTGGAACGACATGAAGGCATGTTTTATTCTGTTTTACTTTGTAGTTACATATGTAACAGAGTAACAACGCATTGAATGGACGTTGCATCTTTTTTCACGCTTTTCACCTGTGCGCCGATGCCAAAATGGAGGATGGCGTCAAGAAACATGAGATGAGAAGAAATCAACGCTGCTATGGCAATAACCCATCCTCACCTGTCCTTTCACCAGACTGGCAGCGAACTGCCTCATCACGGCCTCGACGGTGTACGCGCTCGACCAGCCGCGGGGCGTTAATAACTCCATGCAGATAGCGCCGCCGTCCAGCACGTATCCGTTCTCCAGCCGCGGCGTGAGGACGCGCATGAACGGCGGAGAGAAGGGGAAATTGTCGGGGAAGGTGACATTCAGCAGTATGTACTCGGTGTTGGTCTCCTTCATGTCCTGCCACAGAGCGGAATCCTTGTCCACCTGGTGCAGCTTGACATTCCAGTCAAACAGGTTATCGTCCGCCAGCTCCACCGTGATGAAGTTGTCGCCGAGCCGCCGGATCTCCTGCAGCTCCTTCATCAGCCTCCGCGTCCGCACCTGGGTGCAGTGCTGTCGGTTCGCCGCCGGCGGGGGCATCACGGAGCCGCTCGTCGCCTTACTGCCAGCCGTTAGCGGTTTCTCTTTCGTGTCCTTGCTCGGTTTGTCCTGTTTAACGGCTGGCTTGTCCTTGCCGGACACGTCGAAGCGCCTGGCTTTGATTTCGGGCGTGCTGAGGATGTTGTTGGTCTCGTTGCTGGTGTTGCAGTGCTTCGTGTTGTTGTTTTTCTGGTTGCCTTTGGTCCCTTTCAGTGAGCCCTGGTGGTGATGCTTCGGGTCCTCCGTGTCTCGGTCGTGAAGTCGAATGAGCCCGATTTTTCTCAAAAGAGTAGCCATTGTGATGGTTCGCCGTTCGAGGTGAGTGTAATGGAGCTCGGAAAAAAAGACGTCCGCAAAGCAGCTCTTCCTCAATGCATCATTTCTCCCCGCGAGTGCACTGAAACACAAGAGCTCTCATTTAATACGCATTCCTACTCCTATAATTCCCTGTGAGGCTGCACACCCGCGGCTGCTGCAGGAGGCGCGAGAACGTTGCTCGAAAATGAACCGATAATCTGGCGCAGGCATACAAGAATTAGAAGAGCGGGAGCGGAGCACCTCAGGTCAGTTGGCTTCCGCTGTACCTGGACGGAATGAGTAATCAAGGGTCCTGCACGAGTTATTTTTTTTCTTCACACCAGTATTCCGACAAGTCCCGCCCTTGACCTGATCACTGTTTGCTGGAGTTGCAACAGCTATGTGATTGACTTCTAAACTGTCCAATCACAGACCGGCAGTGTCATACTAACCAATCCTGCCGTTGGACGCTGGACTTGTCTGGATGCTGGTGGATGAAATAAAAATAACGCGTTGCTCGACATCTATATTATTAACGCTTGTATTGTTAGTAAATTTTTCTGTTATAAGACAATTCATATTCGGCGTATTGTGCATTTGTTTATTGTTAATCTTGGTGTTTTTTTGTTTTGTTTTTACATGTAATTTCTATATAAAATGAATCTCTTCTTGTATTTTAAATGAGTGCTGCTTTATATGTTGTTGGGTACAAATAAATCTCATAAACAAAATTTTGTATCATTGTACAGCCTTGTGTATTTGCTTGTTTTCTCCCTGGCGTTTTCTACAATCACTGTAATATTATATAATATGCTATCAGCATTAATAATAAAAACATCTAAATAAATAATGCTTTTTGGCCTAATGTTTGGGTTGGGAAGAGGTCGAGTTTATGATTCATCAGCTTCCAATGAATCAATACACATTCTTCACTTAAACCGCGCATTGAAAAGGTAAGTGCACCAGAAGGCTAGTTGCATTAATCTTTTGTGTTTGAACGAACCATGTTGCTGGCCATCAACCGATACATTATATGTCATCCATATGTTATGTTGAATTATATTTAGCGTAATACTGTCAAATTGGTCAATGAAATTGTTTCAGAGTAAATCCAAAATATTTCACAATTATATTTTATGGAACGTTTTTTCAACAATGACTTTGCAGCAATTCGAAACGCTTTACAGCACAACGAAGGATTCTGTTACCAAGGTAACAGTCCATTCTCACTCGCTATTGGATGAAACGCAGCCGGAAAGCAGTACGCTGTCATGGAAGCTGCGTTGCGTGAGCTGATGTCCGTCTTTTGTCAATAATTTTATAGTTTTATCTTGATAAAATTAACCTTCATTTAAAAATACAGCACGTCATGGCCGAAAAGTTTGATAATCTCGAGGAACACCTCGAGAAATTCGTCGAAAACATACGACAGCTTGGAATTATTGTCAGCGATTTTCAGCCCAGCAGTCAAACAGGACTCAATCAGAAACTGTGAGTTGTAATCTGTTTTTTGAACACGAATACAAAACATCATGTTGGTTTAAACAAAAAGTATCTAGACAGTAATAGTGATGTTTTTAGCTGTAGACTTTCTTGGCTCAGTATCTGTAATATTGCCTCATTCAGTCACGACTCACGAGTAAAGCCTGTAAATGATTGGGTTATTTATTTCCTCAGGAATTTTATGATCACAGGACTGCAGGACATTGAGAAATGCCGACAGCAGCTACATGATATCAACGTACCGTTGGAAGTGTTTGAGTGAGTATCACATTTCATTATGGAGATGCATTGAGAATATTTCTTGAATCATCTTGTAATTTTTGTTGTTGTTGATTGATTTTTTAAATTGATTTAAAAAAAAATGAACGTTACCCTTCTTTTGCACTCATTCCTTCTATGTACCAATTTAATGAACATACCTGTTATATTCAAGAAAGATCAGATATCACATCTGTATAAAAACATGAATTGCTATGATTGATTATTGATGTTTTGCACTGTGCCCACAGGTATATTGATCAGGGTCGTAACCCTCAACTCTACACCAAGGAGTGCTTAGAGAGAGCTTTGGCTAAAAATGAGCAGGTCAAAGGAAAGATTGACACCTTGACTGTGAGTATTGGTCCAATACTAACACAATGAATGACTCATTTGGGAGTGCCAGCAGATTATTTGTTATGAAAGGACATACGTTTTTTTATAATTATGTTACCACTCCTGCTTGTAGTTTTATAGTCATTTATAATTATAGTTATTCTTGGAAAGTATGTATATATATTGCTAGAGTAGACGGTTCTTTGCTTTATACATTTCTGCTGTAGATAGACGATTTCCCGATATGTTTTGAATAATACAATCAAAGGCACATCATCTCACCCTCTTACAATATTTTGCGGTTTCTCTTTTTCTCTTCAGAAATTTAAAAGCCTCCTCATTTCTGAGCTGGGAAAGGTTTTTCCTGAAGAGATGGCTAAATATAAGGCCATTCATGGAGATGACCCTCCTTCATGATTTACCAGTGCCACAACACTTCAAACGCAAGATGTACATATGTTGATATTAATATAACATGTTTTTTAAGGTTAAATTCATCAGTCAAATATGCAAATTTTTACAGCTTTTTCATCTTTGTATTTGCCTTTGTAATTCACAAGAATACAATTTGAAAACTGAGGGATATTTTGAGAAACCCTTGAAACAGTGAAAAGCTTTTTTTTCTTCCATGCATTGTAATTTTCGCAGCATAATTTTTTTATTTTTCAGTTGAATAAATGATTATTTTGTGTAATCACAACAACCAGTCTTTTTTGTTATATCGACCACGTTGTTTTTGATCTGAATGCATAAACGTTTCAACAAGCTGTTATGTAACCTTTATCGGGTGTTTATTCGGTTGCATTGGCTCCAGTGGTCTCAAGTTACATTCTGGCATGCTCTTTTTCGCCATGCGTGTAATCTCACACTACTTGTCTGGTGCCGTGGTGATGGAATTGATTCGTACGTGTCCTCCTTTAACTACATGACATTATTCACGAGCCATGACTGAACTGAACTGGGAGCTTACAGTGGGACTTTACACTAGATGACAATTTAAGGACTGTCTTTCATGTGACGACAAATCCGAGGCGTTCTTTATGAATGTCTAATTCTGAACTTTGAAAGATAGGTCATTAGAATGGTAATAGCTTTGTACTTGGGCAACAAAGACTGGAGATTTAAACGTGTGTCTGAAATACCTTTGGTCCAATCGGTGGTGGTTTTGTAACTCCTTTGTAAGGCTTTAAGTCTTTCAAGACTGTTCAAACTCAGAACATCTGCTGTACGATTAGTCACTCCCCTTCACAAAAAGACTCTCTTAAGACTTTTAGCCAGTGTTTGGACTGGAATATAGTGGATTGCATACTGTATAGTATGCTCTGCCTATTTAAAAAAGAAACATATGGGAAATGTATAATACATTGACAAACATGTCATTATGTGTACATTTTGAAAATTTTTAATTTAAACAGCTCAACATTTTTATTTTATTTTACCATGGCAATAATACTTCCGGTAGATTTACAAACAGTATATGCAGAGTTATTTTAGAGATGGATAAACGTTATTGATCGACAAGGGGGAGAATAGATGTGTCTCAATGATGTGTGTGGAACAAGGTCATCACAGAAGAGAATCATCTCTGTGAGTTCTCCATTGCTTTTTAATTTTCTGAGCTGCCCTTTTTCTTAGAGTTCATCTTTTGTAAGCACTCAAACACAAAACCTGTAGTGGGAGGACAGACGTAGTAGTGTTACACAAAAAAACACTTTGTCATTGAGAGGTGGTGTGCAGGGGCAACCTGCAGGCTTTGTTCAGAGGCTTTACGTTTTTGTGGGTGAATAGTGAAATCATCTTGTGACTCATGAGATGGATCATGTTTTTTTTCTGTAGTATGACCTTCATTTCAACAAACACCTCTTCAGCGTCTTCTAACTGAAGAGCAGTGACAACATCTGGAAGAAATTAACAATATATTGCTAATTAAGCAGTTTTGACTTAATGTTGTGATCATTTTAAAATATCTAAATCATTCTAGCTGTCTCGTTCTATTGGCCTTCTAGTAGCGTTCTATACAAAATGTAATACTATGACTTACTGCTATGATATCATTAATATTTGATTTTTCTTTATCCAGGAGAGAAACCTTTCTGACAATTACAAGAGTGTCCTTGCCAAGTGAGGCAGCAAATGAACATATACACAAAACAATTTCTAATAAAACAACTTCTTACAAACATTCAGTTCGATGACTTGTCCTCCAGTCATTGAATAATGGTTAAATTTTTGGTTCAATATAAATTATACAGAATTTCTATATAATGCTTATCCTGTATGTTATCATTAATCTATATATTCAATATAGTACGGTTTTTCTGAATTGCTAAAACACATTTCTTGAAACTATCACTTACTTTCTCAAAGCCTTAAACACAAAACCAAATTTTCAAACCACATTCACAGAACCTCTGACTCTTCTTGCAAAATCAAACAATTGCCTCAAAACCGTTTTATCTGTGCTCAAAATCAAACAACGCTTTCAGATCATACACACAGGGAGTCAATCTTATAAACACTTCAGATCATTCGTTAGACACTACATCAAAAAATGGAGAACACAGAATCCAAAGCATGCAGTTACAGAAAAAAAGTATATTGTAACAAAGTATAAACAAATTTTGCCATTACGTAAAAAAAGTATAGTAATGACAATTTACAGTAGTAAGGTGAATAAATTGTATACTGTATCTTCAAGTATAGTATTTTATTATATTGTATTGTAGGCCTGCATTATGTATTGTAATATGTATTGTAATAATATTGTATAGTAGGCCTATAAATGTCTGTATATTCAGCACTTGCATACTGTGAAAATACAGTGACCCAACTGCAAAAGCCAAAAAGGTTACAGTAAAAAAACTCTAAATGAAAAGCATGTTACAGTAAAGTACACTCTGAAGAATTGTGCAACTGCAAAATCAAGGTCAGTGAGAGAGATGATTCTGCTTCAGTATAATGTCTTCATGTTGGGTCCGGCCTATAAGGACTTTGTCCACATCACAGACAATGTCGTCTCTGCAGGCAAAGGGAAAAACCTTAAAGCAGATCCAACCTTGACAATATTCTCCACAGCTTGCTCTTTCTCGTCCTCATTCTCTTCCTCCTTGTTCACCACCTCTTATACACATACTCTTCCTCTTATATTGTTTCCATCAGCGCAACATTTTGAGTTATACTCTGAACTGACTTGTATTATGTACAGTTGGTTTGGTCACATCTTTAGAAATAAGTGTTAACAATTTTGAGTCGTTGTGTGTAAACGATGACAACAGTGTTGTGGTTGGGTTTAACTTTTGCCTGCCTGTGTTAAGCGTTTTGAAACATAAGTGCATCACAGTGCGAAATGTGTTTTAGTGAGTGAGAATGTGTTTAGCGTTTTGCAAAAAGAGTGCATGAGATTTGCAAACAGGTTTCAAACTACCTGAACTTGTTTAATGTTTTACAGAAAGAGTGATTTATTCGACAAATTGGTTTAGGCTATTGAGAATTAGTTTCAGAGAATGGAGTTTAGTGTTTTAGCAATTCAGGAAGACATTAATGGTGATATTTTAGTTTATTTTAGTTCTCTTTCAATATGAATTTCTGGCGGTTTTTTAACTTATTTTTTGATTGTCTGCCAGGTGAAAAGTACTTTTTTTTTTTTTTTTTTTTTTTGCGTACGGACAACAAAGTTGTCAAAACAAACCCCGTTCCCACGGATCTGCGAAAGCTACCTTTGATAATATGCAAATAAGGCCAGTAGTTGGCGATGACACTTTGTAAAGAAACACCATGCGCCAATAAACTGAACATGTAATACGAATGCGCATACCGTCAATTTGCGTTTTTGTAGTTTACACAGAGACGATAATAGTGTCGCTTTTTAAAAACTTTGTTTTCAGGCCCCCAAAAAGCCATTGTTGTGTAAATCAATGGCTAAACCGCTTACAAAGTTTTACGTTTAGTTTTTATTTTAGATATGTTTTTAATACCAATTATACTTGCATTATCAAGCCCCACATTTGATGCTCTGTTGGCTCTTTCTAAGTGTGCATGACATCAGGAAGTACAATTACTTTTCACATACTGATAAACAAGAAATGTTCTCAATGAATACATGTGTGTGGCTCTATTAAGTGGCATGTGAAGACCAAGTATTGTAACCCATACTCAGAATTTGTCCTCTCCCCCAGGGGAGCGACTGGGGGGTTCAGTGACTTGCTCAAGGGGACCTCAATCATTTCCTGCCGGCATTGAGAATCGAACCCTTAACCTTCAGGTTTCTAGTCTTACTCTCTAACCACTAGACCACAACTATTAGAGGCTTAACATACAGCAAATATTGACCCTCATTTTACATCAAATGTAGTACGCCAGCACAAGCAAGTCAGTATCACATGCATACGACTCTCTTGGTAAGTGGCAACCCAATGCTACCTTTGATAATATTATCGTAATGGCTTTGCAATGCTAATGAAAGGTGCTGCAGACCGACTGTGATTGCAGTTGTGCGTGCAATCCTGAAGAGCTCCGGACAGTTTGATCATCTTTTCCTCTTGATTAAACACTTTCCACATGAAGGAGAGCATTGGCTCTATTCAAGGACAATCACCCCCTTCTGTGAAGGTCATGAGGAAGTCAAACCCCTCAGCCTTCTGTTGCAGTTATCACCATAGCAACTTACCCCGCCTGCCACTGATGAAGACAAAAGCCACCGTATAAGGGGACGAGAAAAAGGGGCATGTGTCGGAAAAGGAACTGATGCATATTCAGCAGACACACATATGTTCTGAGCAAACTGCACATCCCATGTGTGTTTGAGTTTGTCATTTATTTTTTGCCCTTCAGGGTCAAAGGTTGCAATAGCTCTGAATTAGCTGAAATGGATCAGGTTTTAGCGTGCAAGTGCGGGCGTGCATGTTAATATCAAAGCAGCAAACATCTCAAACCTTTAATTGAACAACACTTGACTCACTTCATACGTAAATTCTCATGACTCATACAGGATGGAAGTTTCCTTGGTGGGTGTTCAGCTTTTATGATCAGTACGTACGACTTTCCCGTGCCAGGAACGTGGACTCATTTGGAGGTAGAAAGTGTAGCCTTGAGGGTTGCTCAGAGAAAGGGCAAGGCTGTTGATCTCTCTGGTCTCCATGGAGATGGAAGTCTTGCTCTCTCAATCCTTTCCTCATTAAATCCCGGCATGGCACAAAGCCACGGCAGATCATGCGATCCCGTATCTCGCCCTTTCACTGGAGAAAAACCAACCTTTACATTGCTAAACATTTATATACCCATGCAAATGTTTACTTGTATGGAATAGTTCAACCCATAATGTAAGTGCTGTCATTATACTCACCCTCGTGTTGATTTTAACCCAGATTGCTGTTTCTCTGTAGAATACAAAAGGAGAATGTTTTAAGAATCTTCCTGCAGCTCCTTCCCACACACACACACAAAAATCTTCAGCAAAATATTAAATTTTTTGTAAACAAAAAACAACAACAACTGTATATGGTCTTCAATTATGGGTTAATGAAACAAACTAAATATTTTCAATATGAACTAATCTGTTTGTTGCCTGAATGACGATTCAAGTTATTGGTTTTAACTTGTGTTTCTATGGGGGGCATTTACGTAAGGCAGAAATTTATAGAACAAAACACGCAAACACAATTACCATGATGAACGTTTAAAAAAAACGCAATTGTTAAAAAGCAAGGCAATGGCAAAAGATGTTTGTCAGAATGTTTATGGTTGCAGCAGCGATGCTTTAAAGGTGGTGAACCATAGACTTTACTTTTTGAGTAAAATGAGAGAAAACTGAGAAAAAAAAAGAGTAGGTGAGGCTTGATTTTAGCGCACCTCCTGTTCTGCCAAGTTATCAAAATGACGGAATCAGAGAATGAACAGCATTCAACATTTTCAGATTTTGACTACATAGTTTTATTTTCATGCTGACTTTAAAGAGGATGAATTTAAAGATGCAACTTTTCCAAAAGGATATAACCCTGCAAACCGTGTAACAGCTAAAGCATGGTGTGCTATTAGCATGCTAGCTACACCAGTGCTGCCAAGAGTATTACAACATTTTTGCAGTTATCGACTAGTCAGTTGCTTAGTTTGAACTTGTCTAGCCTAATTTGGAATGCCACGAGGATAAGTAAACAATACCAATTTAGGTGAACTGTCCCTTTAAGACATTGAAGTGAGGCTTGTTTTTAGAAACCTCCTTCCCTTTTCCAAGAAGGAGAGGCTTTCGTTTGCTCATCCTGCAGCATTCATTTGAATATCACAGGCCCGTTGGGATTCAAACCTAATTTCTTCCCTTCCTCACTGTCTATCTTCCCTCAGCCCCAGGGCTTCTTATTTAATATACAATCAGCATGATTTCCTGACAAGCATCTAGCGCATTGCAAGAGCGCAGAGGCTTACGCAGCTCTTTGAGTTCCCACAGGCTTAATTAGAGCTGTTTGTTGACAGCTTTCAGGTTTCAACCACTGTCCTCCTGTAGGAGTAATGATGGTGTTATGTTGGTTGTTGCACCAATGTAAAATCTATCAGTGCCCATCCCTGTTTCACACAGGTACTTACAGATGAGTGATGTTGGCAGCTGGATAATTAATATGGGGTCTACTGGTTGTGTGCTTGTTGTCCTCCGTGCAGCTCTGCCCGGGATGCGTAGTATTCTCACACTTCCTAGTGTGATCCAAGTGTGATATCATATACAAGGAGAGGGGCATTCTCAGGATGTTGTCCTGACTTGTTCTCTTCTCAAGGGATGATTCAATTTCCAATTAATGTTGAAAGATTTAAATGGAGTACAAGGTCATATGGTTCATTATGTGCAAATAAGCGAGTACTCGGAAGAAAATTTCATGCAAAAATGAAAAAAAAAATGTCTGTTCTTTTCAATACAATTAGTGAAGTGAATGGGTATTGATAATGTCAGGCCCCATATACAAAATCATGTGATATACAGACAGAAATTTACATTGTCATTCACTGAAAACTGCACAAACTTAATGCAACGCAAACACTTACAAGGCACATGGTGTGAAGCGTCCAACCCGATCTCATGGAAAACGTTACTATTTTACAAGGTAGTGATTTGGTATGAATTCGTATGATGTGAATCGTATGACAACGTACGATTTTTACAATAAAGGTCATGAAGATCCACTCCTAACACCATTGCAGATAGAGTGTCTCGCTTTTGTCTGTTATTTCCTCCAACATGATTATGTTCAGCAGTAGAAGCTAGCGTTAAGGTGCAATAATGCCAACTACTATGTTGGAGTGTCAACCAGATAGTTACTGTGGTGCTGGATAATTTACAATATTATCATTTGGTGGTATTAACAATATCATTCATGTAATTTTATAAATAACATGGTTATCGTCAATACTAGTATATTGTGACACCTCTACTTATGTATGTAATAAAAATATGCAAATGTAAATTCTTTTCTTCATTAAAACAATTGCATTTGTACTCTGAACAATACGTATGCCTCTGATTTTAATTTAGAACGCTTCAGCAGAAGGGATCGTAATTAGCATGCTATAAATGCCAACTGGATGCTAATTTATTTTATGTATAACTCCACAGTGTCGTAAGACAGACGCTTATGTGAGCAGAATGTCCCCTTTGGATCTGGAAGGACGATGTCAGACGTACATCAAGCCCCATAAAACTCTATGGCACAACCCTGCCTTTGTCTTGCCATTTGTCCCACACTTCTGTCTCCTTTGTAGACACGTGTGTGTTTGTGTATGAATGTGTTTATATACACACACCTCAATTGGGACATATACTGTACCTCATCTACCACTTAAACCTGGAGAGACTTTAATGACCTGGAAGACAGTGGAGGAGGGGGACACCTAAATATTAAATGTCAATGTGTCACGTAACTCATGCATCATTTGTTCTGAAGACATGAATGAACATTATTGACAAAAGTCATGCTACTATTTTCCAAGCCATCCAACGTAAGATTTTACTTGTGTCAATATAATCTAGCTGTGAGTTTTATAGAAGTGAGTTTTGCATTCCCAAGCACCCTCACATTTCCTTCTTAAAATGAAAAAGTCTAATTCAAATGATTGGTTTGCAGTTGTTTGGGGGATGAGGTTTGCAGGGGGGTCAGCCATCATGATTCAGGGACCCCTGCATGAATAGAGTTGGGGGGAGGATATGGACGCCTGCATGTCTAATAGTCTGAAACAGGCACATTGTATCCAGCTCGTGCCTCGGGATCTTTAGGTGCAGCAGATGTGAGTTATGCATGGCCATTTGAAGATAATTAATCTCTGTCTCCTCTGCTCTCTGCCCCCCAGATCATCAGTACAGCCCGTCTCTGTGTCTTTACGCACTTGCACACGTGTCCCACAGGGAGGATGTGCAGGGGGGCAACCTCAGTTTAATTCTGTGCAGATCTGAATGTCATCAAGTCTTTATGGCTTCAGCTAGAAGGGAGGAGGGGGCATGAATCTCCTTGTCATTTCTTTTTGCTCCTAAAACTGTGAAAGCAGGGACGTAATCGTAGATATTGAGGGGGACACGTGCCATCCAATATTCAGATTAGTGGGTGATCAATATGGTATCTTTGGTTATTTTCCAGCTTTTTCCAGTGATTTTAAGAATGCATGATGCTAAAATTCAGACTGATACCTGACTATGATAAAAATCAAGCACTAAAATCAAGACATTTTTAAACGCTAAAAGTGAATTTAGGCATCACATTATATGCACATTATAAAAAATGGATATTCATTTTGAGATTTGGTAAAGATTACATTTAACCTCTATTAAATGATCACTGCTTTTAAAGATTAAGTGAGCTTTAGATGATGGCAAATGAGGGGAAAAAATAAGGAAATATGAGCAGCACAATAAAATATAAAAATAGTGACTCATACGATAATAATGAAAAATAAATATTACTTGATACACTCAACCAAGTTTGGAATCAGTAAGATTAAAAAAATAAAATAAAAATTAATACATTTACTCATCAAGGATGCATTAAATTGATCAAAGGTTTATAAAGATAAAGATTTATAATGTTACAAAAATTTCTATTTCAAATAAATGCACTTCTTTTGAACTGCTATTTATCACTGCTATAACTACATCACATTTCCACAAAAATAGTAAGCAGTTTATTTTTATTTTTATAATCAACACATTACAATGGTTTCAGAAGGATCATGTGACACTGAAGACTGGAGTAATGATGCTGAAAATTCAGCTTTGCCATCACAGGAATAAATTACATTTGAATATATATTCTAAAAGAAAACAGTAATTTTAAATTGTAGTAATATTTTACAATATTACTGTTTTTACTGTACTTTTGATCAAATAAATGCAGCATAAGAGACTTCTTTCAAAAGCATAAAAAAATTCGTACCAACCCCAAACTTTTGAGCGGTAGTGCATTGTACATCCCTGGATTGATGTCTAATGTCTGGATCCTGAAGCAAACCCAGTTTAGAACAATTGGGTTAATATCTTTTATTTTTATGATAGTGCTTACAGTATATGTATACAGCATTTCATTGAATGACGCAGAGGATTTTAGACTTTTTATGAAATGTAACAGGGATTGCTGTTACCATGCCCACATGCACGATTCAAACCCACATATCTTAAACTCAAGGACTAGTGGTCACAGTTGCCTACACTGTTGTAGGTGTACAGTAAGATGTCCTAATTTAATTCCTACTCAACAAAAGATCCATATTATGACTACATTGTACACTTCTACACTGTGTAGTGATTTTTCCAAACAATTTTGAACCAATGCCGTTTACAGTGGACTGATTAAAATAAGTATAATGTTGCTCTTATTTTTTCAACTATTGTCTTATTTCTATTCATCCTATTGTGAAAGTCTTATTGGTTGCACTTTATTTTACAGTAAGTGCACTTACGTGTACATACAGTGTACTTAAGATATTACTGGGTAATATGAGGTAACTACACGAGTTAAGGTTAGGTTTAGGGGTAGGTTAGGGGTTAGTAGTTATTACCCAGTTATTGCAATTACTATAATAAGTACATGTTCACGGGAAGCAGGACTGTAAAATAAAGTGCTACTGGCTTATTGTATTGAAGGGATGGACATTCTTTGAATCCGTGTACCATCCGCAGGTTTAATTCTTTCTATCTGCCTACGATTATGCGATTTAATGCTCAATGCCAATTTTCTAAGAAATTCCCAAGTTCAAGTTATCCCTTCCAAGTTGCTAATTGCTTTGTAAGATGAGTATAGCCATGGCTCTGCTGATAATTATTGATTCAGTTCTCAGACACGATTTCGCCATCAATCTTTACTTATTCTGGGCAGGATGTTCTCCAGTGGGCTGATATACCACATCTCCAGTGGTGCACTCTTGGTCGTGCGTCGTGCTTCTGTTGTTTGCCAAATGTATCATGACACGCGGGATTCCTCCCCCAGACGGCACAGTCTTGTTCGTGTGGAGAATATACAATGAATGCCCTTCAGTTCATAAGGATAAATAGAAAAGTTAAACATACCAAATTTTGAATGCTGACATAAAATGCTCATATGAAATGTCAGATGGAAAGCTCTTTAAACCCAGATGCTAGTGAATGAAGGTTGCTTCCAAATGTGCATATCACAGTATGTGAGATTAAGATTATACATCTCAAATCCTATACTTAAACAAATATTATGCCAAAGTGTTCAGTGTACCATTTCCAGTAGAAGTGTGCATGATTTTAGGTCTAATATTGCCCTCAACGCTTTGCACTTTGAAAAATTAGGAGTTTGTGACGGTTGTCTTTCAACATCGAGCACTGCTGTGATAATGTATTTTTGTAGGCTAATCTGGAAGTTAGTATCACACTAGTTGCCTCAACAAAAACCCAATAGGAATTTTCCATGGTTTTTTAAATTATTGCAGAAAATAAGATCTGTGAACAGCAAAAGTTTTATTCTTACACATCCTGATAATTTTCACAAATGAACACAACGTTTATAAATTTTGAAGCCTAGATACAATCGCCACAATTAAAAAGCTAAACGTAGGCTAGGAACGAACTATACCACAATCGCATGATTTCAATGTCACCATAAGCTTCAGACAACTCTTTCAGTCTTTAAAAAGATTTTCCCTGAAAGCCTGAGTTAGAATAGATTGCAAGAGCGTGATTATAAACACAGTGAGGCTGTGAAGTGATCTTGTGAGTAGATGAATTTACCTGTTTGGCATGCTGATGTTAAATGACCCAGACAACCTCTGTAGTCTCCTTATTTAGCCACTGGTTAGCAACCGTCTTTTTCAAGACAAGTTAAAGCTTTTAAAAAATCATGAGAGGGTGTCACTGAAGTAGTTTGTCGTTGAATAAAATGTGATTGCGTAATCTTTTACTAAATGTAATAACTTTCTCCACTTGAAACAAACATAACCAAAGCCAAGATGTAAACAAATCTGCACAAGCTAATAGCTAATGCTAACCAACAATCAAACTCCTGATGGATAAAATCAAGCTCTGAAACAGGTATGCATATAGTTCACGACAGTTTGGACAGTTTGCAAATGCCGTAGACTTAAGGCTTAAGATAATAATGAATTTTATGTAAATTGATTTAGCTAAATTTGAAATGCTTACATGCAAGGTCAAACAGTATACAAAGGGGTCAATGGTGTCAAGACATAATTTCATGACATTGTATGTCCCAATATACTTTCTACATAGGCTACTCAAAAATATACTAATTTACATGCTTATAATAATATAATGCTACAGTTAGCTGTGGCTGTTTTGCTTTATTTGTCATTCTGCACTGCAGTCAGTGATTGCTGTAAGTTTTAAGCCTCTAAGAATAAAACCAATTAACTCCAGCAATGAGGATGATGCTCTTACTTGCATCATCCAGCAGCAAGAGGTCAATGAAACTGTACTCGCTGTTATATAATGTTATATAACCTTTAGCTTCTAACTGCACTAGTGACTGAAATAGGATTTCCTCATGAAGACCTCATAATTTTGAGCTTTCTGATTTAACTGCAGTAATCCAATTAATCCCCATTAAGCTTCTTCCATGTGTGCACATCCCACTCTATTTGCGTTTATAGTCATTTATGCGCATGAAAAAGACAAAAAATTATGCATACGCCAGATTCAATTAATGTGCTTTCAAAAAAAAAAAACAAGAGAAAAAGGCTGACAATCAATAAAGATAAGACGTAGACAAACAGCATTACCAGAAGCAGCAAAACAGATTATTAAATGTAGGTGTGGACCTTCATTCATACTGATGTGATTTTAAATGCAGTCGATAGATGCCAGACATAAATAACTTACAGCACCGCACTGCAGAGGGCAGGTAAAACCATGAAGAAAACCAATACATCATTTTTTACACTCCTAGAAAAGAGAGTCTGTGCTGCTAGACAGCATTTCAGAGGCCTGGGAGACTGAATAACAATATGTTATTGAGTGAGACAGACTGAAATAACACCTGCTGGATGCAGTTAAGCATTCTTTGCAGTCTGGAGTGATATGCCTAATAACAAAGTCCATGTCTGTACCTTGAAGCATTAGCTTATGTAAACTGTGCATATTGTCCTTGTAAAAAAGAAGTGTGCTTAATCGTGCTTTTCCCTAATCACTGAAGTGAACTCGACGTGCGGGCTAGCGGTAGAATCAGAATCAGAATCAGAATCAGAAAGAGCTTTATTGCCAAGTGTGCTTGCACCCACAAGGAATTTTTCTTGGTACTGAAGCTTCCAGTGCACATATACAAATACAAATACAAATACAACAAGAAACATAGTAATACAAATTCTAAGAATAAAATATATATAAAAAAAAATAAAAAAAATAGTATAAAAAGTAAAGAAAGGGGTCACAGTTGGGTTTAGTCTGAATAAACATTTACAGATTATGAACATATTTACAGTATGTTGAGTAGTATGAATTATAATATAAATATAAATATCACCTGAGTTAGAGAATATTACACTAGACAGTGGGAGTCTAGTGCATGTTACAGATTATGAACATATTTACAGTATTTTGAGTAGTATGAATAATATAAATATAAATATCACCTGACTTAGAGAATATTGCACTAGACAGTGGGAGTATTGCACTTACAGGCATATGCATTGGGGGGCATGTTAAGTGTTCAGAAGGGAAATGGCCTGTGGAAAGAAACTGTTCCTGTGCCTGGATGTTCTTGTGGCCAGTGATCTGTGTCGCCGTCCTGACGGTAACAGTTCAAACAGGGGGTGTCCAGGGTGAGTGGAGTCTGTGATGATTTTACCTGCTCTCTTCCTCACTCTGGAAGAGTACAGGTCCTGGAGGGCTGGCAAGGGGGCACCAATAATCCTCTCTGCAGTCCGGACTGTCCGTTGTAGTCTCCTGATGTCCGATTTAGCCATCAGGCAAGTGTTATTTAAATAAACTCTTGATGTACTTACAAACTTTCCAATGCCTCGTTTTATGAGTATAGAACCTATCTGTACTACCGTAGAAGTTTGGTACCATTCCGGGCATTATTAGTGGGGTAATTTACGAGATACAGCCTAGGTTCCATTAGCGTCTGCACTAAGCCATCCGGCTGATATCTCTATATAAGCTCTAACTTTAATAATGTTCGACCAACGAAAAAAGGCTTTTTGGCTCAAGGTCATGGTGCAAAGGTCCCTAGGTTGATTTTACTCCGAACCATCCCTTTAAGTATATTCTTTTACAATACATTATTTCTCTAACAAGTACTCTTTTTAAAAGTATGCAAAAGTGCACTTCTTTTTCTTTAGGGTGTTATAGGATGAAAACAAAATGTCTGAAGATCGACATATTGTCACAGTAAAGTTCAGTGTGTTTTGTTTTTTCATTAAGTCACATCTGTTTCCTTTGTCTAGTTTCCTGCCACTTATTAGTTGTCATACTGATATGATTAGTCCTCTTAGTTCATCTGTGTCTCCTTATTAATCTTGTTTGTACCACTACTTAAGTTCCTTTGATCCCTCAGTTCATTGTCGGTTGTTGTCATTTGTTGGCTTGTTGTTCTGAGTTCAAAATAAATCTTATGTTCTTTTAAAATCATCTTCGTCTTCTGTGGATCTAAGTGTTACACATATAGGCACTTGGTGGGGGAATTAATCTGTCCACTGACAGATTTTTTATTTATTTTTTATAAATTAAAATGTAATATGCAATTTTTATTTTATTTAGGTAGGCAAATAGCGGTCTCAAATATCTCAATAAACTCAAATATGAGTTAATAAAATGCATAATAATCATACTATAATGAGTCACCTTTGCATAGAAACAATCTGTTCTGAGAACAGTGATGTTGCTTTTGATTTGACATACTGTGCATTTTGAGCCTGGTAAAACTGGATTGCAGATGCTTATTGAATAAGACACAGCTTGTTACAAATACCGCAAGCTAAAGTGGCACAACCCTTTAGTGAATTCACCCCTTTGTGTTTGGGGGGTGCGCGTTTACAGAGTCTTTCAACATTCAGGCTGTTTCCACACAGCATCAGATTCATTAATGTGTTACTGGAAGGAGGGACATGTGCTGCAGTGTAAAAATTGTCCACATGCATTGCATGTAGTTCTGCATCTTATTCATCCCTCCATAATAATATTTGTCCCTCCTCTGCTTGTCCCTGGAGACTGTTAATGCTTTTTTTTTGTACATGTGCAGTGAAGCTAGCCAAATTTAGATTGGTTGAAAGCGCTGACTGTACTCTAAATCCTTAGTCAGCGAATTGTCCTCTCATGAACAGAAGGGCTGAAATGAGAGAAAGAATATTGTGAAATCAACCAACCGCCTCTCTGCATTAATTCTTACTGCAACACGACCAGACCGCCAGTCCCTCGACAATATGCAACAATATGATCTACAGAGCTGCGGCAACATTTGTACTCTTATTTGCTCTCAGATTTGTGTACTGTATAGCCTATATTTTTTACCCGTCAGTTAATAGTTGAGTGCCTTCTGACATGCAGTGTAAAAGATGGCGTAGCTACACTGTGAAACTAAGAGAGAAGCGTAGTTTCACAGCATGAGTCATCAGATTTGTGTTCACCTGACATGAGGCTTTTAAAAACAGAGCTTTAGCCCAGAATTACTCCTCACCATGTACACCTATAACAACATGACTCAGCCTGCCACTGGCTGCTCCTGATGCTGCTGTACCAGTGGCACGTGGAGGCAAAATACCCATCATCCATCCATTCATCCATTAATTAATTAATTAATTAATTAACACATTAATCTAGTATTTTTATATGAATATGCTACTTATTAATTTTATAAATTAAAATGTATTTATGTATTTATTTATACAGTCACGTGTCAACAAGTTACCATTACTGAAACATTTTTGTAATTTTTTTTGCATACTTTTTATTGATTTAATTAATTTATAATTATGTATTTTTTTTATATATATAGTCAACTACCAAAAAGTCCCCAACACTTCAATATTTTTAATGTTTATATTAAGATACTTTTTAATAATTTTAAAAATTACCATCAATTAATAAAGTCATTTATTTATTTATACACGGTCGTCTATCAAGTTTCAAATGCTACACTATTTAATTATTTTTATAAACATACTATTTATGAATTTTATATAAAAAATTTTTTATACAATAGGCCTACTGCAATATTTTGGTATGATTATATTAACACATTTATTAATTTTATGAATTAAAATGTATTAATTCATTTATTTGTTTGCATTTTATACATAGTCATACAGAGCCTCCAAAGGGACATGGAGAAGGAAAATAAATATGAGGTGGAGAAAAAATTATTTGTCAATGCTTTTGCATTCTCTCGCAAATGTTTTGCGTTCCCCTGAGAAACAAAGTTTTATTGAGGCAACGCAAAAGCATTGACTTACTATTTTTCCTCCCATCTTATATATATATATTTTTCACCACCATGTCCCTTAAGGTGCTATACAGTCAACTATCAAGTTTCCAAAACTACAATATTTTAGTATTTTTTATATAATCACACTATTGATAACTTGGGTGGGTAAATTTGAAATACAGGCTTTGCCACAATAATAAACAAGCATGGAAAGGTCTCTGCAAATGTTTGAATCTAGCAAATCAAATTGGAAATGGCAATTTGAGCCATCTCTTCCCATTTTTGTGTGCAATATGCCTAACATGGTCAGAGTTACAGTTTCAACATCACCTTCTGATCTCTCGCTGTTAAACCAGATAGATCGCTTGTGTTAAGGGATAAGCTCATAAGATACCTTCATGCAGCAGGAGCAAAGAAAAAATCCAAATCCCATGAAGATTTAGAGAGCTTTGCATTTCATCATTGCCATGTGTGAAATCCTATTGCTATGTGCTAGTGACATGTTGCTAACAATCTGACGGCATATGTGTGTTATTACAGACTGAAAAATGCATTGATCCGTGCTGATTCTCCTGTTGCCGTAAAGTGTTTCTCCAAGGTTGTGGAGGTCAGTGGGCCGCCCTATGCAAAGACCCATCTGAGCTGTAAAAATGACCTTGACACATTTTTAAGCCTGATCATCACCATTTGGACCTGCAGTTTTCTTAGAAATACATCAATTGAATGCCCATGTTCTATTATAAACTGTAACCTTCTCTTCTACTATTAGTTTGATTTTAGCAGCAAGATGTTTACCAAATGCATGAAGCAAGAGATCTTTACAGATACTGTTCTCAGGTGATCATAAAATTTAGGCTGTAACCAAACCCTGAAAAAAATATGCGTTTTTATGAAGTGTTAGAGTAAGAATCAAGGCACGGATTAGAAGGGGTGGTGTAGACCTGAAATAATCTGATCAATAGAAGAAAAAAAGAAAAACTGACTATTTATCAATCGGATTTAAAAATACCTCACATGGTGTGCTGTGTGTTTACATATGTTTTGCTTCTTTTTTACAAAAATGCATTTATTGATGTGTTACAAGCTGGTCAGTGGAGGAGACTGAGTTTTTACTAAATGTTTGGTAAAAACCTGCACATGTACTGAAGTTTTGTTGAAATGCATTAAATTAAAATTTGTTCACAAATTGCAAAGTTTAGGGTTCATATAAGCAACTTTCAGAATCTTAAATCAGATTAGATTCATTCAGATTGACATGCATCTTAGTGCATTGTTCTATTTTTGTATGTGTCTCCTTTCTTTATTCTCACATTAAGGGTACATTTTCACAACAATGATGTACTAAAAATGGAAAAGTTATTCCTTTGCGTTTTTCGCTTACAGACATGCCTGTTCACACTGATCCGCGAAAACAATTAAAAACGCTGAAAAAATGCTTCCAAGCCAGTAGTTGGCGATGTCACTTTGTAAAGAACAACTACGCGCCTATAGACTGAACACATAATACGTCACCGTTTTCACAAATTTGTTTTTGTAGTTTACACGGAGACAATAACTGTATCGTTTTCAAAAGTTTGCATTTTCAGGCCTCTAAAACGCCTTTGTCATGTAAATTAACTTACCAAGACGCATAAAAAGTTTTCCATTTTGAGTTGAAAACTACGGTGGCCGAGAGAGCTCAACGCGCTGCAACTGAAAAAAACACATGCAAATAGAAAAAAACACCAGAAAATTAAGAAAACATCTTCATCAGTTTCACAACACATGTGTGCTCCAAATACTCACAACACAACCAAATACAGAAATGCGCTGCAAAAGTTCACAACACAACCAAATACAGAAACGCGCAATAGCACAGACCACAATGGAATTTTGATTTGTTTTTGCAAAACATACAGAGATGACATGTTTATGACATACCACTTTGTATACAATATACAAAATGTATTAACAATATGTTCAATGTCATCAGAATAGAAATGCAATGAGCTGAAAACTAAAATAAATAAATAAAAAAGATAGAGAAAAAGAACATGAGGGAAAAAGAACTTCAGTTAAATTTGACAAATTTTGTCAATAAGAAATGTCTCAATGTTTCATAAGAAATGTTTAGTAATGCAGGGTCTAAAGATGAGACGCTCACACACAGAGATATATAACGCATATTTTAAAAACTTTTTTGTATAAAATGTATATTTATTTGCAACAGTTATGTTAACAGCAGTAATAACATATTTCTGGTAAGAACAGCTATTCAGCTGATGGACACCGTGCTGCGTTGTCATGGAAACATCCCAGGTGAAAATAATGAGGAAATTACGTTGTCTTTCGTTGCTCCCTTCATCAAGTGCGTTCCAAATGGCTGCATAGGCCTATGGCACACAAGTGCTCTGCTCACTCCAAAGTCCCCACTTCAAGGGCTCTTCCCTTCGAAGGGAGTAGGGCATAGGGATGCTCACGAGCAATAAGCACGTCCGAGCCGGGTTCGTCACTTATTGGGGTCCACTGAAAAACATTTCCGTTGTGGTCTGTGCTATTTGCAGAACGTTTCTGTATTTGGTTGTGTTGTGAACATTTGCAGCGCGTTTCTGTATTTGGTTGTGTTCTGAGTATTTGGAGCACACGTGTTGTGAAACTGATGAAGATGTTTTCCTATTTGCATGTGTTTTCTTCAGTTGCAGCGCGTTGAGCTCTCTCGGCCACCGTAGAAAACAGTGTTGTGTAAATGGTATATAAACAGTATATGTGACCCTGGACCACAAAACCAGTCATATGGGTCCAGTTTTTGAAATTGAGATTCATACATCATCTGAAATCTGAATAAATAAGCTTTCCATTGATGTATGGTTTGTTAGGATAGGACAATATTTGGCCGAGATACAGTACAACTGTTTAAAAATCTGAGGGTGCAAAAAAATCGAAACATTGAGAAAATCGCCTTTAAAGTTGTCCATTTATGTTCGTGATTGTGCTGCATTCACTCACAAAAATAAATGTTTTATATATTTACGGTAGGAAATGTACAAAATATCTTAATGGAACATGATCTTTACTTAATATCCTAATGATTTTTGCCATAAAATAAAAATCGATAATTTTGACCCATGTATTGTTGGCTATTGCCACAAATATACCCGTGCGACTTGTGACTGGTTTTAAAAGCTAACTTTATGAGCATCGTATCCAGCCATAAGACGCACACACACACTATAACAGTTTCACTGTTAGCCATCACTCGCTAAGCAGATCATCCAGGCTTATACAGGTCAAAATAACTGCTGTTAAAAAAGGGACATACGCAGCGTAGTGTGACTGCCAGACAGTGATAAGGAGATGATGAACAGGATAGCTTTATTCATAAAGGTTTGTAGTTGGGGTGTTGATGACAGACACTCAAGCTAAAGCTGTTGATCAACTGCAGAAATGCTAATGCGCTTAGTGTGCATGGCCTGCTTTGTGTCAATGTTTGCATTTTGAAGCAAACAGTTGACTGATCTAATTGTCCGTGATCGCTTTAACAACGTTGAAATAAGCCTCAGTGACAGTGGCGGACTGTTGTGTCTAGCGTGTTTTAACTTAAGCTGTTTACTATATGAGGAGCTTTATATGCTGCCAGAGAGAGAGAACATCCCGGTGATGACGATGTCCCCTCTGGGAAGGGTAAGGGATGGATAAGCAGGTTGAGCAGAGAACGTAATAAGGTGGTGCGTTGTGATTGGCTATTCGCCCGATGAGTCACAATTGTGTGCTGTATTGACGTAGCAAAGCTGAAGATTTAGGTCTGTAACCACTCCAGATTTCAGAAAGAGTGAGAGGAGAGATTAATGCTGCTACATGAGCTGTTTGGTATGAATGGTCTAAGCTGGTTATCTGTAACCAACAGCAACCATTCATTGAGGCTATAGGCACAGAGTAGGATACTAGTGTACTGCTTACTAAACACTGCACAGTATGTAGGTTACTGTTTACTGCCTAAAGTTTTTTTTTAAGTCGACATGAAGCAGTTGTGATAGTCTTTTCTTTCTTATGTATATGAACAAGCAAAAAATAGGGCAGGACTTTATTTTGTCCATAGGGAATTGTTTGAATCGTTGTAGTTTGCTGTTGCTGTGATCTCATGTGAGGGACAGGTTTTAGATCTTATTATGCTCATGTTTAATATAGCAAGTGGCATCCATTTATGATAAGTTATAGTAGAATATTTATAATTATTACTTTTTGTCAATTTTGTTAGGTTTTGGCAGGCAAATCAAATAATGAGTCCTTTTGCTGTACTCATGGCTCACTCCTCTTATTGGAAATGGAAGGTTAATTTGCATTGTGAGAAATAGTACTCTGCAAATCAATATTAGAATGATTTCTTAAGGATCATGTGACTAAGAAGATTGGAATAATGGCTGCTGAAAATTCAGCTTTGATGTCACAGGCATACATTTAATTTAAAACATTTTTCAAAAAGAAAATCATTATTTTAAATCGTAGTCATATTTCACAGTATTACCTTAATTTTTTCTGTATTTTTGTACAAATAAGTTCAGCCTTCATGAGTATAAGAGATATCTTTTTCTTTTTCTTTTCTTTTTAACCTCACTGATCCCAACATTTTGAATGCTTGTGTATGATTTTGTAGGTTTGGAAATATACTGAAGTGTACAATATTAATGTACTGACAGCATTTTAAACATGAACTCTTTTATACAAGTTTCAGATGAATGAATACTCAGACACAGTCCGTCACACTGTTCGCATCAGTGTCTGTCCCAACATACGAAAATGGATGTGCAACAAAACATGCTTTACGTACAAATACCTAGAAATACTTATAAGTTCACGCTGGTGCACAGAACAAATACAAAGTTCTGTCATGTATCTCTAGATGGTGCAGGCTGATAGGTCCTTAACTGAATCTGGCACAGCTGATTGGTTCCTGCTGTATCAGTAGCCAATGAGCTCGCTGCCCAACCTTCAAATACTTGGTTAACATTTGCTGTAGCAGTTGCAGCGCGTTCTCAGAAAACCTCCACCCTCCCCAGCTCCACCTGTATAGATCTGCTACGGGCAATTCTTGTACGCTATATCAGCCCGTTCTCATACCCAAATCGTCACTTTTTCGTCACTTTCAACCATGCTTCAATATCCGACGCACAAAGCACCCTTTAGCGTCCATATGAGACGCATAACCCTACCACATACCTAAACCTACCCATAACCGAAGCGTCACATATGGACGCTAAAGGGTGCTTTGTGCGTCGGATATTGAAGCATGGTTGAAAGTGACGAAAAAGTGACGATTTGGGGGTGAGAATGTGTTGGCTATATTGTACAGCAGCAGCATGTCTTGCTTGCTCACAGCAGCGTGTCGTGTATGTTTTTGCAGTAGCAAGTCCTGTACTTGCTCTGCAGCAGCAGCCATAACCATAACCAACAGCGAGCAGATCTATTCCGCCAAGACCAAACATATCAACATTGTCATTTCCATTGCCATGCCAAACACTCAGAGAGTTGTCATGACAGTAATACTGTTTACTGCAGTCAGTAATATAATGTATACAGTAGTCTGACCATAGCCATAAACTCCAGAAATGAGAATATCTGGACTTCAGGGGCTGCACCTAATTCTACTGAATTTAGGAAATGAAATTACTTAAAATCACATAATTGATAAATGCCAGTAATTCCCTCCAAGTGAATATGATCCATCAATGAGTCATCCTTACACACATTTCCTCCAGTTAAGCACGCCTCTCTCAGCATCACGTAACTCCAGCCACTGAATGTTTAATTGATGGAAACAGGTGAAGGGGGCGTACTTAATCATTTACAGGGGAAATAAAATTAGCTTTAGGTTGGTCACCTGTAGTGCTTTGGTGACAAATACGCTCATTTGTAGGTAAGACTGACATCTCTTCCTCTGTGTGAGTGTGCAGAACCTGTAAAGGAAAGGAAACAGCATATAGAAGCTAAGGTAAAAGTACTGTAATAACTTCTATATTGTTAGAAATATTTCAAGTTAACCACTTGCTGAACTGAAACAACTAAGATAAAAAAAAATTTTTTAATCGTGTAAAAATGTGAGCATCAAATATAATACATTAGACTTTAAAGGAACGTTTATATGTACATCTCTCAATTGTAATAGCCTGGAAATCCAGACCTAAATCTAAAAGATGAATGGTCTGCCGTCGACTAATGAAAATCGCCCAGCTCGAGGGGCGGCACCAAGCATGCATTTGAAAATCTCACTGCACGCAATAGGATAACACTACGACCAATCACAATAATAAACCCCATACGCTTAGCTACCAGCGGAGCTAACTAGTAGATTAGACTCTTACCATATCCGGTCGGCAAAACAGCAAAAACGTCCTTCTTGCAAAGGAACGATTCGAGTGGCGTCTTCTGTTCCTCTTTTAGATAAAAAGCCAAGTCTAACTCGTTCATTGTAGCGGCCAAAGCCGTTTCAAACAACTGGTGTTCATCCATAGCCGTCTTGCAATGTTTACTAATGACTTCGACGTCACAGCGCTGTCGTCATCTGTTTAGCTCGCCTCTGGCCCGCCTATATCAGATAACCCGATGTGATTGGTGCAGCTCAGATCGAGGGGCATATTTAATGAGCATCATTACTCGACACCAGAGTAACTCGCTGAGCAAATTCAACTTGTGCTCTCGCGAGAACTCTGGATTACCAGGGTACAATTGTAATGCAATGCATTATATATTTTGACACAACTGATAGTTATTTGCATTTTATGTGCATGTCATCTTACTTTATCTTACTTCATCTTACTTACGCTATATACAGTAAATAATAACATCTGCACCAACATCTGAAAAACTTTTGCTCAGTTTGCAAAGATTTTTTATTTCTATTTTTTATTTCATATGGCTTTAGTTTACAGGGTTAAGAGCTGCAATGCCTGACAACCAGGGTGTTGCCATTTGGTTGCTAGGGTGTTCTAGGTTGTTGCTAGGTGGTGTTTTCTATGTGGTCGCTTACCGGCCCACCTCAAAAGATCCCACCTCCAAGTTTCAATGATATTCGAGTCTGTCTAGAGTGTTGAATAACCCATGACATTGTGACGTTCATAGACTTAACCTTCCCAGCACAGGTGTTGTGATGACAAAAGAGCACGTTCTGGGAACAAATGCACAAAACCACAACAGCAGAACACCTCCTATAATTATGGCTCCCAGGAGGAGGTGTGATTGAAGTGTAATGTGAGGAAGATCTGAGAAATACTGATTGTGCCTGCCTGGAAGCCTGCTGTTCTCCACATCCTCTGAAGATTCCGGCAGAATGACCATCATTTATGTGTTAGTGTGTTTGTGTCAGACATCCTCTCCATTAGGACCTGTGTGATAGCAATCCGACCTTCCATTCACACTGTGGTTCACGAATGACGTAAGAGTCTCTGCTCTGCCATTTGTCTTGACTTAACATTTTGTTTTTCTGTTATATAAAAAAATACAGTAGCCTACGTCAAGATAAGGGTTTTACTGTCTCAAGAGAAACAAGGGCTGATTTACATTCTGTATTCTTTATCTTAATATGCTTAGAAATGCATTTATGAGTGTGGATATTTCGCAATTAAATACTGGTATTTATTTATGAATATTTGCACTTTATTAATCAAATTGCTTGCCCATAGTTGGCCATATATTAATTTAACTAGACAGTAGAGTAATCATTTTGAAAGGTATTTCAATTAGTTTAGAGGTAATTTTGCATTGGCCACAGGGGGTATTATATGAGCTCAATCTATCCCTAAATAACCCAGTCCTGGGTGATATAATAATGTCTTTCATTGCTTTTCATTCAGATTCAGAATTTCCTCCTGATTATGAATGTCTCCTCGGGAAAACATTTCTATTATTCTAATTTCATATTTGAGAGGAAGCATTGCATATTTATGAGGCGTTTGCATCCTATATAAATGTTCCTGCCTTTTATTCCGTTTTGGTGCTGGGTTGTTTTGAAAAGGGTAAAAAAACTTCTTTTTTTTTTAAAGGAAAATACTATCATCATTGATTTACCTATCATGTATGATTTTCTTCTGTGGACCACAAAAGGAGATATTTCGTAGAATGCCTGAGGTGCATCTATCTTCTAAACTGTGAAAGTGAATGGTGACCTGGAGCTTCCCTGCCCTAAAAAAAATAAAACAATCCTCACAAACAATGAACCATGATCTTGAAATTGTTGTTATTCACTGAAACCTTGAGAACCTTGCTTTACAGCCATCATGGTCACTACTCATTTTTTATTGTGGAAAAGAGCAACTTGGACATTCCTATATTGGAATAACTCATTTTGTGGAAGAAAGAACATCATACGGGGTTTAAAAGACATGAGGATGAGTAATTGATGACAATGTTAATGTGAGGTACAATTACTGTTTGTGTGCGTGGGTCGGTGGATTTAATTATAGATTTGTCCCCAGAAGTTAACTGAATCTGACAAAACCTTCCTTTGGCGAATCTGGGATGTCTTCAATTGGCAAAACAATAAAATCAAGAATAGAATGTTATCTGCTATTCTAAAAATGTAAATGTTTTTGTTTTGGGGTAGAGTTAAAGGGAGAGTTCAACCAAAAATCTAAATTCTGTCATCATCTACTCACCCTCATGTCGTTTTAAATCCCATGTTTTTCCAAAAATTTAAATATTTTTAATAAAACCCGAGAAACTGTTCATCATATAAAGCAATCTTCACAAGAGTTGGATTAAACTGCTCGATTCATATGGATTAATGCCTGTATGATTTTATTGGATCTAAAATTTTTGGTACCTGGACTTTCAATGGAGGAAAAAGAAACCTCTCAGGTTTCATTAAAAAAAAATTCTTAATTTATGTGTTTGGAACAACATGAGGGTGAGTAAATTATGACAGAATTTTCATTTTCGGAAAAAAATATCCCTTTTAGGTTAGTCTTATTACATCTTTATCTTTTTATATAAAATAATATTTACATGGTACACTGTTAAATGTGCTTTCTTCAGTTGTTACCTTGAGCTATTTCTATTAACTCATAAAAATAGTTTTGTTGGTATAAATTAATGTATTTACGTTGATTCTGTGATGTTAATAACATCTTTGACTTGAGTAAAACCAGTCAATGTAGATGTTTCCATTTTGAAATGAATTTAAGTGTGTGTGATGTCTCAGCCATTCAAGCAACTAAAATGGAAGTTCATAAGTTCAGTGGAAAGGAGAGAGCCAGGAGAGGGAGAAGAAAAAGAGAAGGGTGAAATGCAGGTGGATGAATCAGCAGGCTGTTCTGGGGTCAGCAGCAATTTCTGGAATAACTCCAGGAGCAGGACTGGTACAATATCAACAAACAAACCCAAATACTTTGTTCTCTGCCAGTGTAAGCATTAAATACACTTTGTATAAAGTTCACTGAAATAACATGCTGGAGAAAGAACAATTGAGTGTAGCAAGGGACATATGATATTGTGTTTACAACAATTTGGAATCTTAATCTTGAGAACTTTCAAATTAGATCTGGGAGATGAAGGGGCCGGTCTTGACTCCATTGCTGTTGTATAGTACATTGTTGTGAATGTGTTGGTAGGTGATGGTTGTGAATGTGATGAGAATGCATATGCACAGCACAGATAATATGACTGTCATATTTGAGTGATGAGACTTAGGTCTTGGATTGTGGTTAATACAGTAATGTATGCACAGTCAGAATATAACTGCTCCAGTGGGCTCGAGAAACATGATAGGATTATGTAATTACCATATAAATTCCAACTTGTTTGTGCATGTGTGTGCATCTACCCGTGCCGTTGTGCTGGTTGTGCAGTGATGGATGTGTTTTGTGTAGCTTTCCGCAGGACGGTTTCTTTTAAGCGACGGATCATTACAACGGCATCAATGCCCCATTCCTGGAAAATGTCACAATGAAGCACTTGCTCTTTCCGTAATTTGCTCCCGCACATGGTTACATAACTCCCCTCAGCATGTCTCCGGCTATGCTAACACAATCTCTTGGGTAACCTAAATGAATTGGCCCCACAATCTCTCATATATACTCACGCATGTACTGATCTTCCACTGGACTGAATTTACATACTCATGAAGGTCAAGATCTATGCGGTGAGAGTGGTGGGATGCAGCTGTGATTATGTAAATCACGCTATGCGTCTTCATAATGCGTCACACGCTTCTATATTTAGCTCGAGAGCTTGTGACACAGCAAAAAAACTGATGGTGGCTATTTTTAGGAATTGTCTCATAGTACAGGTTGTTTGTGTTCCCTAAGGAACCTACGCAGACAACTTAAGAAACTGACGCAGACATGATGACAGCAGTCAGTCATAGGCTTCTTTTTACCCCTACAGCTGTCAGAATAACGAAAAGAGAGATTTTAGTGTGTATACACATGAAAGCAATAAGTAAGTGTGACTGGCTGAAGAAGGACCTGGAAATGTTAACTTATGAGTAATGCTGTCATGCCCAGTGTTGGGGTAACGCATTACAAGTAATGTGAGTTACGTAATCAGATTACTTCCATAATCTGCATCTCTACCACAGTGAAGCATGGAGGAAGATGTGTCATTGTGTGGGGAGCCTTTTTAGCTGCTGGTATTGGTGAGATTCTTCAATGTGAAAAGTCATTTATTGCTTTGAAGTACAGGAGAATATTGCAGAATGGATTGCTTCCCAAAAATGAAAAGTTGTTATAAAGAGGAAAGGGCAGATGTTATTTGTTTTAAACAAGACAATGCTCCTGACAAAATTGCAAAGACAGCCAAGAAGTGGCTTGAGAAGTCCATCAGACTCATGTTTTGGCCTGGCCAGAGTCCAGATTGAAATATAAAAATATTTGCTGCCTTAAATGTTTAAGTACAATCAACTTGGATGTTTCAGTTATTTCAACTTAAATTACATTAAACTGACTTAAATTAGTTAAATCTTGTATAACTTTAAAAAAGTAGAAAATTGCTTAATTTATTTTGAGTTAAAGCAATGTAAAAAAACGTCTCGGTTACGTGTGTAACCCTCGTTCCCTACTCGTTACGTCAGTGACGACGAATGGGGTTTCGCTTAGAAAGCCTATCACCTTCGAGTATATAAAACGAGCCAATGGCAAAGAAATGCCATGGGTCTGCGGAATTTGCATAGTGTAACTCCGCCCCACCTCGTGGGTATATAAGGAAGTACGCCGGCAACATGCAGATATGTCTTCGCTGAGGAGCCGAGACTGAACTCAGGCGTTCCAGCGTTCCAGCGGAAGTGGCAGGGAGAAGTAACATCTCCGTTCCCTACTTAGGGAACGAGGGTTACATACGTAACCAAGACGTTCCCTTTCGTGGTCACTACGAGTTACGTCAGTGACGACGAATGGGGTTCCCAGTCTAATCACGCCACCTCAGCTGTCTTCCAGTGCCCTGCATAAGTCTGAGATCCCTGTCGTGAGGCTAGCATGGACGAAGGACTCCTACTTAACACAAAAATACCAAGGTACACTGGGAAGCATATCTCAGCGGAAATATGCAATCAGTGCCAGACCGAAGAGGGGGGGGGGGGGGGACTTAAGAATACACATATGACCCGGAGGGGGCTGCATATGGAGAATCACTGGGGTGTCCAGCCGCAGGTGGAATATTTCAACCCCAGGGGTGGCAAGGTGGCTGGCCAAGGGAAAGACACATGCTCAGAGAGGCTTACAGTGGAAATACACATGTGGGGGTCGCCCAGAGGGGGAACCATGCACATGGAGGCACCTAGCCAAGCGCGAAAGCTGCCGGTGGCATAACTCTGCCGTTGACGTCGACAGTGCTGGGGGGACTCAGGGGAGGCTCAACTGTGGAGAATATTGCACGTATCCCGTCCGTGGAGAGGAATGGCGAGCAAGCGAAGACACCTGAGCAGAGTCTAGTTGAGTCGCTGGTTGAAGCGAGTACATGAGAAGAAACTGGCTCCACTCGGAGATTGTAGAATCTCGCGAATGTGTTAGGTGTCGCCCAGCTTGCAGCTCTGCAGATGTCTGTTAGCGAGGCACCATGCACTAGAGCCCAAGAGGAGGCCACACTCCGTATGGAGTGGGCTTTCACACCAAGGGGGCGCGGTTGACCTTACTGCTGGTATGCCAAAGCAATGGCGTCCACTATCCAGTGAGACAACCTTTGCTTGGAGAGAGCCTTTCCTTTCAGCTTCCCACCATAACAGACAAAGAGCTGGTCTGAGGTCCTGAAACACTGCGTTCTGTCTACGTAAGCACGGAGGGCGCGTACTGGACAGAGCAGTGCCAGGCCGGGGTCTCAGGATCACGTGAGAGTTAGCTGGCCTGAACTCCAGGCACGCTTCGTCAACCGAAAATGCCTGCAGGTCCCCTACCCTCTTGATGGAGGCCAATGCAACCAGGAGCGCTGTCTTAATTGACAGGAACTTAAGCTCCACTGATTGCCTGATGATCAGGTCGTGCTTTCCCAGAGACTTACCTTCGACTGCATCATGATGTGCGGCAATGGCGGCAACATACACTTTCAGGGTAGAGGGAGACAGCCTTTGCTCCAACCCTTCTTGCAGGAAGGAAAGCACGACACTGATTGGGCATTTCTTGGGGTCTTCATGACGGGAAGAACACCAGTTGACGAAGGGTCTGCGCAAGAAGACTCACTGGGGGAAACACATACTTGCGGAGGCCCCGCAGCCAGCTGTGCCCCAGTGCATCCATGCCGAGCGAGCCCTCGGTTAGGGAATAAAACAGGTAGCAATGGGACGAGTCGTGGGAGGCAAACAGGTCTACCTGTGCGTCCCCGAACTGATCCCAAATCAGCTGAACCGTCTGGGGATGGAGTCTCCATTCTCCAGGGAGAGGCCGAAGCCGAGACAGCTTGTCGGCTGCACGGTTCAGGTATCTCGTGACCCAGCGGGACAGTCTGGGAAGCTCTAGCCAGGCTCCCAAGAACTGTACCAGCGGGGTCATGCGAACCACAGACGTACCCTCTGTGGTGCAGCGAGGCGGAATGACCAGCCCAGACGTGGGTGGCATAGCGGCCCGGTGTGGGTGCACGGTCATTAGCCGCATCCTGCCAGAGGAGGCCAGGGAAGGACCAGCGTTCCACGGGGGCGTGCTCTGGCGACAGAGGGGGACGAGAGTGGCGAAGCTCGTGAGCGGCGAGAACTCTGTGTGCTCAGAGATGGGTGTGTCAGTTCTTTCTTTGACCAAATTAGAGTGCTGCTCGTCGTGGGACGAGCAGCGGGGTCGGGAAAACCAAGGATTCTCCCCCGGCCCTCCACCGGGGGAAAGAGTGGCCCTGCTACCATCTCCTGGAAAGAACTGATCGCCATCTCTGAGCAGCCCTTCTCAGGAGCGCCGCTTAGCCTGGCGTTTAGCGGGGCGCGGGGCGGGAGAGGGCTGTGGCACCTTCCTGCGGCTTCCTCCACGACGCGACCCGGGTGAAGGCTGCTGCTGGGGCCGTGCGGGAGGGGCAGGAGCTGCGGGAGGGCACCCTCGGCAGCGAGCGGACTGAGGCACCTGTGCCGACGGCTGGGTGGAAGCAGCAGCGGGCCGTCTGGGCAGGACATGTTTTAAAGCCTCAGGGCCCTATTTTAACGATCTGAAACGCAAGTATCAAGCGCAAAACGCAAGTAACTTTGTGGGCGGGTCTTGGACGCTGTTGCTATTATACCGGCGGGATAAATGACTCTTGCGCCCGACGCAAATCTAAAATGGTTTGGTCTGAAGTAGCTTCATTATTCATAGGTGTGGTTTGGGCGTAATGTGAAATAAACCAATCAGAGCGACATCTCACATTCCCTTTAAGAGCTGGCGCGCTTGTTCTATGGCGGCTTGCTATTATAACGGCGGATTTGCCAGGCGCACGCCAGGAGCGGTTCACAGCCGAGGAGACCGACGTTCTCGCCAGGGCCGTAAAAGACAGAGAAGTGACATTGTATGGGGGATGGGAGAAACCCACCCAAATTAGCTTCGGTTAAACAGGCGTATAATAATTTGGGTAAATGTGTAAGCTAGATGTATGCCTATTTTTTCACATCTTCATGGACACAACAATGATTTCCCTCGTGTGTTAATATTGGTCCTTGTAATAATGTATGGTTTTCTAAAAATGAGAACTGCTGCGTCTGTGTGTAGATGAGATAAGCAAAGTGCATGCGCGTTGTGCACACGCTACATTGATTATGGCCAAGCATGCGCCCTTAAAATAGCATATGAATAATATGCACATGCGCCACTGACTTTAGACTAGGTTTTTCCTGATCAGTGGCGGAATTGTTTTGTAAACCTGCAAAATAGCACCTGGGGACCTTTGCGCTGGAACACGCCTCCTCTTTGCGCTGAACCGCCCCGGGGAGTGCAAATTCATTTCCTAATTTACCGACGTGCGTCTGTGGAGGGAAAAGTCCGCTGTGCACGGGTGCAAAATAGGAATGATACATGCGTCGGTGTATAAAGTCAATTGCGCTGGGTGCAAGATAGAGGCCAGCCTGGGATATGGGGGTGTCGAGGAAAAGGGTTCGCTCGGCCTCCCGCATATCGGCCAGGTTTAGCCACAGGTGTCTCTCCTGGACCACACATGTGGACATCACCTGACCCAGGGAGCATTCGGTCACCTTCGTCGCTCGGAGAGCAAGGTCGGTGGCGGCACGCAGCTCATCAAAGAGCCCTGGGTCAGTCCTCCCCTCGTGCATGTCCCTGAGCATCTGGGCCTGGTAGACCTGCAGAGTGGCCATGGCATGCAGTGAGGCATCTGCCTGCCCCGCGGCTCTATAGGCCTTCGCCACGAGAGTGGAGGAGAACCTACAGGCTTTGGAGGGGTGCTTTGGGTCGCCGCGGGAAGAAGCACTCTGTGGACACAGTTGCATCGCAACAGAGCGTTCAACCTGGGGAACCCCAGTGTACCCTTTGGCAGCTGCCTGATCGAGAGGAGGAAAGGCGGAGGAGGACGATGAGCGATCACGGGAAGACGGGAGTCTTCCAGGACCTTGTGACCTCCTCATGCACGTCCGGGAAGAAAGGTATACACCCAAAAACCAATCGTCCAGCCGCGAGCGCACAGGGCCGGGTGGTGGGGACCACTCAAGCCCGATGGCCGCGGCTGCCCGGGAAAGCATGGCCGTCAGCTCGGGATCAGACTCGGGCAATGCTGGCACGCCAGAAGGCGGCAGCACAGCCGAGTCTTCATCTCCCAAGGACTCCTGCCCACCTTGTGATGAGGCAATCGACATCGTATCGTCCTCTGGAGCGCCAAAGGAGACCCGCGGCACACTGAAAGACGATGCCGCGGGCTCAATCGGGACGCTCTCAGGTTGCACTGCTTGAGAGGGTGGTGTGGAGAGTGTAATAGTCGGCGCTTTATTCCACACCGTCACCCTCAGGTCACCCTGGCCACCAGCCGAAGTACCAGCTCTCGTGGAGGAGGTAGATCGGGGTGTGGATGAGGGGACTCTCCCTCGAACGAGATCATTGAGTTTAGACCGAAGCAATGCGATGATCATGTTCCCGCAATGGGAACATGACTCATCCACAAACGCTGCCTTAGCATGGTCAATGCCCAGACACGCAAGACAGCGATTGTGCCTATCAGAGTCGGATACAACGCGACCGCAACCAGAAGTGCACGGGCGAGGCATCTTTAAAAAGACGTGCTGCGTGCAAGCTCTTTTGTGAGAGAAAAAAGTCTCTGCAGAGTGTTGAAGCGACCAGGGAGATGAACACACAAACACTGGCAGATCACTGCAAAGATCAGCAGGGAATGTGCACTCGCTGGAACTCGCCGTCACACCAACACCTGGAGAGAAGCTCGTCTCGAAGAGTGGAGAATGAAGATCTCAGATTTGGCTTGTGGAGTGAAGTGAAAACATGTTGCCGGCATACTTTTTACGCTAGTTACTAGTTACGCTATGCAAATTCCGTAGACCCATGGCATTTCTTTGCCATTGGCTCGTTTTATATACTCGAAGGTGATAGGCTTTCTAAGCGAAACCCCATTCATCATCACTGACGTAACTCGTAGTGACCACGAAAGGGAACATATGTTGTCATAACTTACTGATTTTACAGTAAAGGCAGTAAACAGAGAAGGCAATAGGTAACAATGCAGTAGTCAAACAGGCAGAGATCAGTAACTGGAAATCAATAATCAATCCAGAGAGACAGCAAACAGTCCATAGATACACAGGCAGAGGTCGGCAACAGGAAGGCAATACAAATGTAATCCAAAGCACAAACAGTGGTCAAAAGCAGCCAAACAGATCAAAACCAGGCAGACAATCCAAGAGAATAGGAAACACTTAGAAATGGTAGCAGTAGCAAACAAGATGCAACAAATGAAAGAGCAGAGGAAGTTTCATCAAAGAGTTTTGATCATATTCCACCCATGGTAAGTACCGGGTCCACTCAATATTGTTCTCTGAGCCGTATGTGCATAGAAATCTGATCAAATCCTGGTTCAAGTGCTTCGTCTGGGAAAATAAATTCCAAGTAACCAAGAGGTTCAATATTCGGGTGATAAGAAGACTGAAGATACAGGAGGCTCAGCTCAATTTAATCATACATACATCTTTTTCTGTCATCTAACGCTCATTTAACGTTAATCTTTGAAAACAACCACTACTGTTAAATGTAAATTTTAGCACAACTGAAAACAAACATGATTGGGTTTCACTTTATTTTGATGGTCCCTGTAACCCATTCTGTTGGCTATAAGTAACGTTGCACCTACATGTCTACTAATTTCATTTCATATCGCTGCATCCCTTTAAAAGAGAATGTTTGTCATCGACTTTGTACATTCACCTGAGTGCCACCATGTTCACATGGGATCAAGTGTTTGATTTTACATGCATGTGCAATCTGAGATTTAGTTTTTTTTACCTAAGTTTCCCGGTAGTTGCATGCTGTCCTTTTTCCAAGTAGGACAATGGGTATTCCGACATTTCTGAGTTGAATGCACGCAGCATTATTCCACACCTTTCCCAGAAGCCTTTATTGATGGCTTCCTTTAGACAGAGCAATTCTAGCCTATAGCAGATTTGCTGACATTTTGCTAAATGGTCGTAATGGTCTGTCTGAGGTGCTAATGGTGGCCACAACTGGTTGGTGGTGATAATAGAGTATTGTAGCCCTGCAGCAGTGTTCAGGGACGTCTCATTTATACATCATAAGATCATTATCTGAGCTGTCCTCCCTCAGAGCAACAGGACTCGCAGAGACGTGCTAATTTCAGAAAGTAAGAGGTGGTTGGAAGTGGAGAGCCTTACACTGACCTAAATGTTGAAAGATTCTTTTGATGTTCGGCTTTTCATATTGCTTTGTAAAGAGTCCTCTATTTCTGTCTATGATTCATGTAGTGGTTCATGTCAGTGAGGGCTGGGGGCATCCATTGTGTGTGTGTGTGTGTGTGTGTGTGTGTGTGTGTGTGTGTGTGTGTGTGTGTGTGTGTGTCATCAGTCTTTCATCATGCACCACATTTCCCCCAAATACATGAAAGCAGTGGCACATAAAGCCAATTTCTTTTAATTTGCATTCCAGATCCGTTTTTGTTCCCCCAAAGGTCACTAGTTGTGTGGTTAGAAAGTAAACATTGAGAAATAAAAGAGCTTATCTGTTCGAGATCACCTGCAGGGGAGACCTGGGATAGTTCAAAGGGCTGTATCTCAGAAACTACACTCCTGGGGGCCAAATGTGTGGGCCAAGCCCAAAAAGGCCAAAAATTATAAGCTTTTAATGGTCTTAACCACAAATATTGGTCAGGAAACTAACAAGATTTAAGCAAATACTACTTAAAAAGCCATTGCTGTCTTAGAAAAACATCAAAGACAGAATGAAGTTTTTGGCAGAAAATGGGAAGTTGTGTGGGGAGCTATGAAAGCCATGAAACACGAGTTGCATGGTAATAAATGCCTGGTAATAAATATAAATATAAATATAAATATAGATATAAATATAAATATAAATATAAATATAAATATAAATAAATATAATAATAAATGCATCTCTACCACAGTGAAGCATGGAGGAAGATGTGTCATTGTGTGGGGAGCCTTTTTAGCTGCTGGTATTGGTGAGATTCTTCAATGTGAAAAGTCATTTATTGCTTTGAAGTACAGGAGAATATTGCAGAATGGATTGCTTCCCAAAAATGAAAAGTTGTGATAAAGAGGAATGGTCAGATGTTATTTGTTTTAAACAAGACAATGCTCCTGACAAAATTGCAAAGACAGCCAAGAAGTAGCTTGAAAAGTCCATCAGACTCCTGTTTTGGCCTGGTCAGAGTCCAGATTTGAACCCTATAGTGAATATTTGTCTCACATTAAACTCAAAATGAACTGGGAGACATTCATAAACTGTTTGAAGCCATTAACATTAAGTGGAACAACACTGACTCTTCTTTTTTTGTAAAAAGCTGCCTGCAAACTGGGAAAGGCTATTCCGTGTTAAGCTACTTTATCTAAAGCATTTCCTGTTAATTTCCTGACCAGTGATTTGAGATTAAAATGGCCATTGAAAGAGCCCTACATTTTTGCCATTTTTGTTTTGTTGATTTGGCCAGGAGTAAATTTGGATTTTTGTCAAAAGCCCAATTACATAAATATATGTTTTCTCCAGCAGTTTTTTAAAATGCTGATTTCAGACACAAGTTCAATACAGTAGCTGCTGAGAAACAACCGAACACAGTAAAACCACACTGACAAGAGTCAACTATTTAATGACTTAGACTAAAAGGTTAATTTAAACTGTATGTCAGACTGAGACAAAATATGTTTATTAATAGCTATATTTGAACACTACCATTCAAAGTTTGGGATCAGTAATATATATATATATAATTTCTTTTAAATGCTTAATAATTTTATTCAGCAAGGATGCAATAAATTGATTAAAAGTGACTCTAAATACATTTATAATGTTACATAAATACATGTTTATAATGCTTTTCTTGCTGTTCTTTTGAACTTTCTATTCATCAAAGAAACCCAAAATATATATTTTTTTATCATAGTTTCCACAAAAATATGAAGCAGCACGGCATTGATTATAATGAGAAATGTTTCTTGAGCAAATTATAATTTTTAGAATGATTTCTGAAGGATCATGTGACACTGAAGACTGGAGTAATGATGCTGAAAATTCTGCTTTGCCATCACAGGAATAAATTACATTTGAAAATATATTCAAATAGAAAACAGTTCTTTTAAATTGTAATAATATTTCATAATATTTGTAGTGTATTTTTGATCAAATAAATGCAGCTTCTATGCGCATAAGAGACTTCTTTCATAAAAACTTATAAAAACTCCAACGGTAGTGTTCTGTTGTGTAGGTTTTGTTCAGTTGCAGATTTTAACTCAATCTTCTTTGTAAAAAGGTTGTGTGAGATTGAGTTACATCTCACCTGGTGTTCAGTGTCTCATGCACTCTTTCCAAACCTATAACCGCATTACCTTTCGCCTCAGTCATTTGGCAATTTCTTTCAAACTCCTGCATGAGCAAGTGAAATATAAAACTCACACCTGCACACAAAACTCCCGCAAGTGCTGTTTAAAATATTTAGCAATAAGCATTCCTCCTGTGGACGTTTTCTTTTTCTATCTTTTGCTGTTGATAATGAGACAGTGTTGAAAGGTCACATTGATTGAACTGTGAAGGCCCCCGACATGACCTGAGTGACCCCTATGATTCAGACAGTGACAGGTCAGAGCTGGGTGAAGCATATCGAACAGATGTGTGAATCCATAAAAATGAAACTGGCATGGCAGGGAAGCTGCCACATTTTTATTTGTTTAGTGAAGTTGAGATCTCCTATACCAAAGTTGTTTGCTCTTATTTGAAGAAGAATTAACTTAATTTAATTAAATTTTAAGATGAATCTTAAAATTAAATAAATTATCAAATATAATGTATTTAATTATAAATATGAAATGTGGAAAAAAAGTAAGTAAAAAACAACCGTAATTGGCCATTTTGTATGTGCTTGGCTTAGTAAGCACCACTAATGAATTAAAAATATACATTTTATATGACTGTGTGTCTATTTAAAGTGACAAAATCATATTTACACACGACTATTCTTTAGGTAATAAAAATACAGATGTTCATTGTTTGCTCATGCTAGTTAAAGGAGAACTTGGTAACTTTTTTAACTTAATAAAACTGTCTAGAAATCATTTGGATGGTTAAACAACCTGTTCTGGTGATATTGGTGACTTTCCCCGCTCCCCCCAGCGTTCCCAGGCGGAAAACCAACCTTGCAACTTGCAACACTACCGTCCCGGCAAGTTAGAAATTGGAAGTCTCGTGATAAGCGAGAACTAGAACGAGAACGAGCGCGAAACACAAATTGCTTTACGGCAATTCGACATAAACACACACGCATGTATGATGTATTACCAGATTACCCACCTCGGTAGACATAGCTCCACGCGATACAGTTGGCTTGCTCCGATCAAAACAAACGCACATGAGCAGCGGTAGAGAGGGGGAGGAGGCATAGACAGTATATAAACTGGACACAGCGACCCCATAGGTTTCAACGGAGAAAAGTGAAGCAAATTAGAAGCACTCATTTCCTGATTGCCGAGCGAACTGCGCAGACTCAAACTGAGCTTGACGACGTGGATGTGACGTGAGCAGCCTGTCTGACAGTTGTAAGTCTTCTAGTAGCTGTGCCAAGAGAAATCTGAATCATTCCCTTCCGAAACTTGCAGAAACGGAGAGCGTGAGTAGGAGCTGTCCATGAGCTAGGAGCAGGAGAAACTTTACGATTCTCTATGGGCTTCTCCCTTGACTTTATCAGACTTTATGCCTCCACGTCCCCCCGATTGACTGCGAGCTTCTCCTCCTGTCTCTACGGTAATTTCCAGAGAGTCGCGTGGTTATGACGCAATCGTTAGCCTGTTTTTACAAAAACTGCTTCTACGGGGCCATAACGTAAGATACAAGGTAATGGAGCATTTTATACATTGTCGTGTTTCTTTAGAAATAAATAATGGACAAATGGAGCCTTTAAACGCCTCAGATGTAAAGTTATTCGCTGTCAAAGTGACGCCAAAATGAATGGGAGTCAATGGGATGCTAACAGCAGGTGAAGGCTTGTTAGCCAATGGCGGCCGCCGGGGGTGGTACGGAAATCGAGCACTCGATTACCCCCCTGGGAGGAGGCCGCCGCAAATGAGTTTTTTACGACTGTGTTGTGAAATATACACCCCCCCACAGCTGTAGGGGGAGCTCGTGGGGAAAACATGCGACAACAAAAGGGAAAATCAGTGAAGAAGTGACAAGAGTTCGCTAGAGTTACCGAGTTCTCCTTTAAAGGTGCATTAATTAATAAACGACTTTTGATCTTAAAAATGTTTTATTAAATGTTGAGATGAACATTAACTAAGATTAGTAAATGCTGTACAAATATTGTTCATGTTTACTATTATAGTTAACTAATGTTAACAAATTAAACGTTTCTGTAAAGTGCTACCAAAATATTAAGCAGCACAACTGTTTTCAACATTGATATTAATAAGAAATGTTTCTTCTTAAGCACCAAATCAGCATATTAGAATAATTTCTGAGGGATCATGTGACAGTAAAGATTAAAAAATATAGCTTTGCCATTACAGGAATAAATTGTGGTTTTTTAAAAAATATTTAAAAATAGAAAACTGTAATAATATTTCACAATATTACTGTATTTATTGTATTTAAAAAATGAAAAAATAAACACAGCCTTGGTGAGCATAAGAGACTTCTTCCAAAAACAATAAAGAAAATCTAACCAACCTCAAACTTTTGAACAGCAATGTACGTATTTTTTTAATATTATAATTAACCATCAAAAAGTTCAATGTCAAATCGTTCCTTCTACCTCCCACATTTTTTCCTTCAACACTGTAAAAAAAATTCCGTTAAATTTACAGTTAAAAAACGGCAGCTGTGGTTGCCAGATATTTACCGTAAAAAATACAGTAGCAACATTTTAGGTTTTACAGACTTAAAAAAGTGTATTTCATTAACTGATATATTGTTAATTTACCCATTGAAGTACTAATATCTGTTTTTTACCATTGTAATACACTGACAACTACCAATCACAGTGGTGATGAGAGTCACATGATGATCAAAGCTAATCACAAGCAGCTTTTCCACAAGAAAGTTAATATTGATATACAGAAGCTGCACAGTGTCATTCACAAAAACACTAAATACCATCATAGTAACACACATGAAATTTAAAAAATGCAATAAATATTAATTTAACAACATTAAATGTAACATAAAACCCTAATGTACATAACTGATTAGAAAAAACTAAGAAAACTACAGTTATACATAGTACTATGTATGTATAACTAGTTATTTCAACAAAAATAAATAAAATGTAAATTACACAATGACTTGTTCTTTTTCACTCCCAAAAACTGTAAATTTAGTTTACTGCAAAAAATGCAGTTAGATCTATCACAGTTATTCACCGTGTACGCAAACTTTCTGTTAACCAATTAACAATGGTCTTTTACAGTTAAAATCACAATAATTTTTTTACAGTGTAATGAAACAATTTTATACTCTTCTACTTTTACTCCATTGTAACTTATTGTCCTGACTTTGTGAGTGAGTGAGAGAGAGAGAGAGAGAGAGAGAGAGAGCGAGAGAGAGAGAGAGGGGCAGTGACATGTTGAGTCTGGGGAACCGGCCGACAAACAGAGGCTCATTCCTGAGTAATTGGCTGTCATAAAAAAGTGTGCATGTGGCTCACCTGACAGGTGGCCCTGGGGAGTAGAGAAACACTGTAATCAAATGGATAAATGCACACAACATAATGGTCTTCTTTAAGGTGAGGAAGGACGATAACTTGGGAGAAATCTGGTTGAGTAAAGATTCAGATGCTCAGAATGAGCAAATTGATCAAAAGTATTGACATTTATAATATTTCAAAAGATTTCTATTGGTAATAAATGCTGTTCTTTACTTTCTGTACATCAAATAATCCTGAAAAATACCATTGGGGAGGTAATGATAATGGAGGTTTTTATAATATCAGGTGATTTTCATTCTGAAATCAACAGCTTGTGCTTTTATGCTTGGTAACTGCGTGTTCTATTGGATGGAAAATAATATGGATCACTGTGAATAACTGCCATTACACAATTACTGCATTTAGTATATGTGTTGTATAATTTCTGATGGGCCAGAGACAATAAATGTGCTTGTTATTATATGATCCTGATGTTACAAACCAATTCTTTGAAATGCTGGCAGAGTTTTATGTCTTCTTACCCAAAAATTCAATCTAAAGTTTTGGAGTGAGAAAAGTTGTTTAGTTTCTCTACGGATGGAGGAAGACATCTGTGGAGATTTACTGCGGATCCATCTTTAGTGATGCAGTATGTTTGGTTGGACTTGTCTCTATAGCTTTTCTCACTTCACTGTGATGAAGACTGAATCAATCTCTCTCTCTCTCTCTGTCCCTCCTGACTGAGAACACACTTTTAGGTAGTCAATAATTAATTTATATAGTCTGATAAAGGGGAAAGAAAAGTGCTAGAAATCTCCAGGCTAGTTTATTTGATGCAATAGGCATCACAGCAATAGTTTCCCAGACATCCTGCTGAATTTTGATCTGATTGTTCCATTATAAAGAAGGTCTGTGTATGTGGCGAACCAACAAAGTTTGTTCTTTTGAAATAGAAGGGATAAAAAAATTATAAAAAAAACTCAAGTGAAAGAAAGAAATGTATGCAGTTATGGTCACATGAGGTCCATTTAAGATAATTTAAAGTTAAACATTGATCATTTATTTTGATAATCCACTTTAGTTTAGTTTAATCTACATGTCAGCTAACTCTCATTAGAGTATCAGTAGACTGTTAGGTTAGGGTTTCGGGTAAGTAGAATAAGTTGACATGTAGTTGCAAAGTATATAGTTAGTAGAATGTCTGTGGACCATCAAAATAATGGGTAATAATAATAATAATAATAATAAATAATAAAAAAAGAAAATAATATACATTTATATTTATGTATATTATACATATATTTATACATATATTTTCAACATTGAAAATAATAATAAATGATTCTTGAGCAGCAAATCAGCATATCAGGATGATTGCAGTAGGACCATGTGACACTGAAGACTGGAGTAATGATGCTGAAAATGTAGCTTTGCCATCACAAATCAATTACATATTATTATTTATTATTATTATTATTATTATTATTAATAGAATTAAAAAATATTTCACAAGATGACTGTTTTACTGTATTTTTGATCAAATAAATGCAGCCTTGCTGAACACAAGAGACTTATTTAAAAAAATAAAAATAATCAAATGTAATTCATGTTTTAAATATGTAATTATAAATAGAGAAACAAACATAAAAAAAAAAAAAAACATGCGCACATTTTGGGGGAAATTTAGAGGAAAATGGACTATAAATCCTTGCTAATAATTTTTTAACATTTGCTGTTATTTGATCATCTTCAGTTGTGCACCGAAATCTGTATATCTTCTTTGTCTGCTTCCACATATACTGCAAAGCGTCACATGTATATAGAGTACAAAAGTTCAAGTTTGCTCCGTGCAGCAGGTCACAGGGATGAGATCTGACTGGAGAGACAGACAGAGATTCTTCAGTGAAAATGATGTACATCTCTCAAGTCAATAACATGAGATTCAAGCCTTCAGCTCTGCTTAGGTCAAAGCCCTCACTTGAGAAGCAGGACCAGAGCAGTTAGCCCGCTCAACAATTCCAGACTTGGTTGTAACGTCTTTTTTTTTTTTTTTTGCAGATAAACTTTTAAAAAGGCTTGTCTTGGGTATTGAATATTTTACTTCTATTGTTTCATGTCACACATCAAAAGAAAACATTTTATCTAATATCTATATATATCTATATGTGTTTGTTGAACATGAATATTGAATATGCCTGCGTGCTGGGGAACGCATGGATATAAATATAGCTACTGACTGATATATAGACTCATAGAACCTGCTTTTGTTGAAATATCTATGTTCTCCCTCCACTGTGAGAAGAAGATGAGTTATATATAATGTATTATTAAGCTGGTATGGAGTGAATCTTTTATGCCCTCTGAGGGAAAAAATGGCCCTTGGTTCATTTTCAAGTCTGGCTGAAAGCTCAGAAATCCTTCAATTCCCAAATATGTTCTTCCGCTTGGCATCTCAATGTGCGAAACCGAAAATATCTCATACTTGATGGATCAGTAAGATAATCGGAATAATCTTTCTCTTCCTCCATAGACTCCTCATCTTTCCCCCTTCAGATACGGTCTTTTATTGCCATTATAGCAATAACAGTACTGACACTGGATCTGTCCCCTCTATAAAGAAGAGCTGACGTCATGCGTGGATTCAGGTGCTTATTCAACCTCTCAATCCAGGCGAGAAAGAAAGGCTTTGTGTCCAAAACCACTTAAATGTTCGCTTTTAAATCGTTGGATGCTTTGTAACTTAATGTTCCAATCATCCAAGGACAGAGGTCATGAAGGTATTAACAGACTCTTGATGAAGCGGTGTCGTACATTTTGTGCCGTACAGACTTTTAAAAAAACCACACACTCTATTGAAATGACTTCCTCCTACACTGTAAAATCAACGCTTAATTGCTGCATCAAGCATCAGCGAGTCTTCCAGTGTTTTGACAGCGACTCTAATGAATGTGTCATTTATTATGTTAGCATTTGTCAGTGGATGAACCCAGTGGGTCCTTGAACTGTGGTGTGAGTGATATTTGCATCAAATCAGAATTTCATGAAATATTTATATTTGTTGATAACCTTGGGAGATAAAGCCACAACATACCTCATTCAGGACTTAAAACGACGAGGGTTTGAATGTGCTGCATATATCTCTTTGAATTAAACCCACATTGAAATTAAATTGAATGTTTTTTGTATCTTTTTGCACTGCCCTCTGGCATTGATAGTGGATATTCCGTCACCCTCCACAAAAAAAAAACAAAAAAAAAAAAAATATATATATATATATATATATATATATATAAATATATAAATAAAATGATTTTTTATTTATTATTAATGCTTTTGAGAAGCTAGACTGAAAAGCTGGAGTAAAAAGATATGCTCAAGATTCTCAGCTATCCCCAAATTAGACTAATGATGTAATTATGACAAAATATTTCATGATGCTCTTTTAAATGGTATATGATAAATTGGATAATATATACTATTATACTATTATATATATTGTTTACATACAAATACACATAATTTGTATTAAATTTACTGTTGAGTGAGATGTTTGGTATACATGAATTATAAATTATGACACACACACTCACTCACATCGAGATATTGTGGTAATTAATGCTTTCAGATGTGTAATCAGCCATTTTCAACATACGAGTCTCTCCTGAGAGGCAGTGATTGTGAATTATAACACTTCTCTCTCAAGTATATTAAATCTATATTACATTTAAAAACTACTTATTAAGGGTTTTATTTTATTTGTCTAATTTGTTTTACAAGTTGTATCAGCCTTAAATTTTTGATCATATGTGCCCATAATAATAACAATGAATTTTAATTCAGAAATGAAAAAAACATGCTCATCATAGAAAAGGTGTTTTCAAATGACTGTGTGAGTAAATTGCAATTTTTATGTATTTTTAAACAAGACAAACCCCCCCCCCCCCCCCCCCCAAAAAAAGAGAGAAAAAGTCCAGATTTTTCAATGTGGTTTCTCACTTTTAAACCCGCCGTATTTTTCAAGACATATCAATCGCATTCTTTCAGTGTTCGAATTACACATTGCAACCATAAAGACAATTTTTTAGTATAGAAACGCAATCAGACATGCTGATAATTTCAAGATATATTGCCGAAGAAGAGAACGAAAGGATAAATCAATGAGGTCTGTTCTGGGCAATGTAAGAAATGTGCACGGAGCTGCAACAAACATCTGCCATTTTCGAAGCAAATCATGTCTTCATTACACTATCCGTCCCTGCCACCTACACTACCTATTTTTACATAATCAGGAGAAACCGAAAGGTCAGGAAATACTAAAATAGCCCCTGTCTTATTCTGTTTCATTCTTCCAATCTCTCCCTCTACCATCCTCCTTCCCACAATCCCCTGAGATACATCCTGTTGCTATGGCTGTGCATTGTAGGGTAAGGAACTGGCGTCAAGCCGCTGCCAGCGAGAGCTGAGAGAATTCAATAAAGTGAGATGACACGTGGGTGATGCATCCAAAAACCTGAAAAAAAGAGGAAGTATCTAGTAGACAAAGGAAGAGTAGCTTAGTGGCTAAGCAGCAATAAGCAGTATAAAAGCCCGCTGCTTCTGCCAAGGTTTGTGTAAACACTGTGAGATGTTGATTTAGTTATGATGAGAAAAGCTTTACGTTTTTCTTAGAGTTCCCTACCTAGACAGCATTTTTAGTCATACTCCTGATATGAAGACCTTTCCAAACGTTTGGCAGAAACAAAATAGTGGGCAAAATTTAAAGGCACCATCACAATATCCTTCTTGGCGATCAATCCCAGAATGAGTTCAGTAAACAAAAATCATTCAAAATGGCAAAGAGTCAGTCAAGTCAGATATGAAAACACTTATATTTCTTTCAGTACTGCAGATTTTCAGTTTAACCTAATTAAAAACTGACAAGTTTACTCATTCAATGTGTGTGCACATGTTTCTTATTAAAGTATCATGGCATTAGCTTAGCAACATGCTAATATCAAACTAGTTGAGTATGCTTCAAAACATATATATATATATATATATATATATATATATATATATATATATATATATATATATAATATAACAACACATTCTCACCCCCAAATCGTCACTTTTTCGTCACTTTCAACCATGCTTCAATATCCGACGCACAAAGCACCCTTTAGCGTCCATATGTGACGCTTCGGTTATGGGTAGGTTTTGGCGTCATGTAACTGACGCTTTCGAAAGTTCGTCAATATCCGACGCACAAAGCACCCTTTAGCGTCCATATGTGACACTTCGGTTATGGGTAGGTTTAGGTATGTGGTAGGGTTATGCGTCTCATATGGACGCTAAAGGGTGCTTTGTGCGTCGGATATTGAAGCATGGTTGAAAGTGACGAAAAAGTGACGATTTGGGTATGAGAACGGGCTGAATATAAGTGCACCTTTTTATGAAAGTATACTCTCTTTAAAGGTGCTCTAAGCAATGTCATGCGTTTTTTAGGCCCAAACTATTTTTGTTACATACAGCAATCATCTCCTCACCATCTGCTAGCTGCCTGTCCCCTGAACACACTGTAAAAAAAACGCGGTCTCTGTAGACAGCCCAGGCTCCACAAACGGCAAGAAAAACAAACTGGCCCAGCCTGGACCACGAAACATAACAAACAGTGTACCAGCCAATAACCGACAAGAATGATTTGGGGGAGGGGACGGGATGAGGAGGAGGGAGGGTCGAGCTAGCCTCCGTTTTGTTTGACAATAGGCCTACTTTGAACGTCAACAAGAAGTGACGTCACCCAACATCGCACCTTTAAGTGCACTTAAGTGGCCTTTTATTTCATTAATATAATATTGTCTGCAAGTTGTGTTTTTTTTTTCAAAAACATGATTTGAAGATTTGAAGTAATAGTTCACCACAACTGCACATTCATAAGCACACTTCTTTATCACAAGGGTATGGGGATGCTCAGTGAATTTTAAACAGATCTTTGGTTTCTGGCTTGGACAGAAGAATGAATCTCAAGGCTTTCTTGTGCTAGTCAAGAACCATCATCCAAACCACAACATATGCTAGTCTTTTCAACAGGACTATCAGCATGTTCTGTCAGGTTCAGTCAGTCCCAACACCTCTGTATGAGGTCTGCAGTGAGAGAGAGCCAGGCGACCACACAAAGAGCCAGAAATCGATCAGCGAGAGGGTGAGGTGGTGTGTGACAGTCTGAGTGAAATGAGCCATGGAGACAGAGTGGCTGAGTCAGTGGAGGTGGACTAGAGGGACATAACAGGGTCTACAGAGAAAACAACTGGTCTTGGTATACAGAAATGAGGAAAAACTCAAGAGGCAGAGAAAATTGGCTTGGGAAACTCCACCACTCTTCATGGTGCCTATTTATCTGCCATATTCCTGGTGCCAGCCATATGTTGCAAACCCATTTGAACACTTTTGAAACTGTCCTCCTTATATTCTGCATTTGTACAAAATCTCAAAAACACATTAGATTTGTGCATAAATTTGCACAAATCTTACAAAAAGTGTTGCCACAGTATGTGCTTGCTTGGTGGATGATTACTAATCCATGTCAAAATAGTCCACCCCCAAAGATTCTGGGCCCGTATTTATCAGGCCTCTGAGAATTACTCACAAGAACACTGCTAAGAATTGACTTAAGAGTATAAAAAAATGCTTGGCTCAAAGCTAACCAATCACTGAATAGATTTCATTGTTTAAGAATATTCTCAGATAAATTCACATTGAATGGTGAAATTCCTAAGAGAGTTTACACACATCTGACAATAAATAATTTTTTCAAGAGAATACATGATACCAACCCGATCTCATGAAATGCGTCTCTATAGCACGCATTGGGTTAATCACGCAATTTATATGCGAAAATTTGTTTTTACGTTCATATGATACGTACTGAAAACCCCTTGGGTAGGATTAGTGGTGTGGGGTACGTGGGTATTATACGTTTGGGTAGGATTATTGGTGAGGGGTACGTGGGTATTACACGCCATAAAGTGCGTTTCACATTTTCTCAAATAAATTGCACGATATATAAACAATACCATTTGATTAACTGCTCGTCGTCAAACGTTCAAAACATTCTTCCTCTCCTGAAAGATTCACACGTCTCTGTCTCCTCAGTGCCATCACAAGCCCATACTGGCAACTCCTAACCACTTGAGAGACCTCTCGCGCTGTCTTAACTGGGAGAGTAAGAGTGATTCTTAGCTTTAAGAAATTTGATAACTTGCTTTTATACTTAAGTTTGAAAGTAGGAGTACATTTCGTGAATTCTCAGCACTTAAGAATAAAATGGCACTTTGAGAAGCTTGATAAATACGGGCCCAGGTCTTTATAATGCTCAAGTCATTTCTTTAATGTAAGTCTGTAGGTTTCTTTCACCCATTTTATCTTCCAACCTGCAAAATCGTAAGGCTGATCACTAAGAGTGGCATTCCTCAAAGGTATAATTAATGTCTGCGACACAAATGGTGTGGGACGAGTTACAAACCAAATTATCCCTGAACAGTAACAGCTGTAATAGTGAAGTGTTCCTTGACTAACACTGATATTTGTGCACCACAGTTATATCAGTATTTCATACAGCATTAAAACAACACACACACACATACAATTACACACAAACGGTCTAGGAGGCCAGGTGTGCACCTGCTGTGTGTTCATCTGACATCTGGATGTGAGTGTTTTGATGTAAACCCAGTGGGATATGTGGAGTGGCCCACAGGTGCTGGTCAGATACATGCACGTCAATAAAATGACAGTCAATGCAGAAAAAAAACAGAAACACAAGAAAACAAGTATATCAGAGGTGTAGTCAAGCCTGACTGCAGAGATTGCACTGACAGACAGCAAACATACGCAGAGAAACCTAGCAAGAATACATAATAAAAACTGGATTAATCCCAACTCAAAACATTTGAGGGCAGTATCAGAAGCATCATATACCCATGCCAGACTTTTAGAGTTAAGTGGAATTTTAAATGGACAAAGAATTCTCAATACAAATTAATTTAGCTTGATTAAAATAAATATAAATGAAAAATAATAAAAAACATTATATTATATTATATTATATTATATTATATTATACAAAGACAGGGGAAAACATAGCAAAAAATAAATAAATGAAACATCTAGCGTAAGTTCACAGAAAAAATGAGAACAACAAGACAAAGATGAAAACTCGAGGTAGAAGAAAGACAGAAAGAGGGAAGGTAGGCGCTGTTCTTTCACTCTGTACGATCATATATCACCCTGACCCATTTTGCTGGGATAGCAGATGAGATGTATTCAGATGAACACAATGAGCAATGTGTGACCATCTAAAATCAGCACAAAGAATATATCACAACATCCTCTCATCTCACCATCTACTGAAGAGAAAGAACCAAAACGGAATAAAGGGATGTGCAAAAGTAAATTAAAGGGATAGTTCATCCACAAATGAACATTATTACTTTCTTTCTTGCATGGAATACAATTTTTTCCCCAGTTTTTATAGAAGAAAAGTCTGTTATAGTCACAATCCTTCCATGAATTCATAAATTCTGTCATCATTTGTATTCAGTGCTTTTTACTGAACCACTTCTATTGATCATGTTAGATTGGATCTGTCATGCAGTGAACACGAGAACATCCCTCACTCACTGAATCCGTGCTTCATAATAGCACTCATAGTTGTCAATGTTCAAGGCTAAAGGATGTTTAAAAGCACCAGTAAATTTCAGATATTTGTGGATTGCTAATTGTGAAATATGCATATTTATTATGTGTTTGTTATTTGTGTGTGCATATAACTGAATCTCTTTCAAATGTGTGTGTGAGTGTGTGTTTGTTAGCAGAGGCCAAGGCTGCTGGAGACTCATGACACCTCATTATTCTTCTGCCCAGCCGCCATGTTCCAACGGTAACCATAGCGATGCAGATAACAGACTGCTTATCTGCGCTGTAGAACATTACAAGAACAACACAGTGCACATCTTCACAGCGACAACTGTAATTTGTTAACATAACGTTGATATAATAATGCATCATACTAAATCCTTCTTGTTTTTCTCTTATTTCTTCTTATTCCGTGTTCTAGACTGCAGTGAGCAGCGAACTGTACATTCACAGTATGCGTACATCCTTTAATAATTCAATTGGTCAGTACATTCCCATTTTTCCCCAAGTAATTTTCTCTATACGGCTTGCATTAGATCCCTGCAGCTGCGTGAAAGCGTTATACCGCTTGTCTTGTTTAAGATAAATGGGCTGATCTAAAGATGAGGAGGAGGATTAATGGAACATACATCACACACTTGACACCTGCTTTAATTACCCATTCTGTACGTTACCTGGTCTGGTTCTGAACCACAGAGACGCGCCGCAATCCCAGTCGCAGGTGAACCAAACCATCAATTACCAGCGCAGATTAAAAACACATCATTCCCATGGTCTCCACTGAGATTCATTTTTGAGATTCCACAGAGAAATATGAAGCAATCTCACTGGAGTGAGCTTCATGTTTGCTAAACAGGCCCCATGAATCATTGCTGTTTTTTTTCGGACAATTTGCTTTTTTTTTTTTTTTTTGATTTGTTACAGAGATGATTGCATGCCAAATGGACCCTACATTTATAATGCATGATTTTGCACAATGTTTAAGGCTGACTGCGCTCTGTTTTGTGTGGTTATTTTGCATCCTAACGCATACTATTTGACAAATACACTAACTATAGACCTTATGTAGCCCCGCCCCTTTTCAGCGCTGCGCTCATTGTCTTTTGTCTTCCGGTCTGTATTTTCACTGCGATCTTGCGTATTTATGAATGAATGGCTCGTTTTAAAATCTTCCCGGTCTACTGACATTTGTTAAGACATCTACTCTAAACATTACAATCCTCATGATAACTTTCATTAACTTTACATTAAGTAAATCCACTTCAATTGCTAATTACTCTTGGACAGCGATGCCATAGAAATACAGAGCGACCGCAAAAACGGAAGTTCAAAGACAATATTCTAAAGATGGCTGCACCCTTGTTTCTCTGGCGCATAAGGTCTATATGATCAGTAAGTTATGACAACATTTTTACATTGCTTTATCTCATCTAAATAAGTTAAGCAATATACCATTTTTAAAGTCAGTTTTTAAGTTTAAATGACTTAAACACCCAGGTGATTGTACCTAAAAATTTTACCAAGTTTTTGTTTTTTCAGTGTAGGTGTTATAAAACAGATAGACAGTCCAGGATGCTGATTGGTTAATACAGCATTTCAGCTACAATAACAAAATATAGTAGCATCTCCTTCATTGTATTAACTAAAATGTTTTATTCCAATGAACTAGGCAACCAGGCAACTTACTTTTTAAGTTAAACCAACAATATTTGTTTACAGCAATCGCCTAGAAAACAATATTACTTAATTGGAAAAATAAATACCAAATATCAACTACACAATGAGTACATCTCTTAAGAGACCATATCATTAAATACATTCATCAATAATCAGTAATACAAATTTAATACAATCATCAGTCTTGTATGACTGATGATTGAAAATGCATTTTGGATGTCATTTTAGTTTTCTTCTTTGAGCTTTTTTATCGTGCCTCATGTTTCACAGGATTCGTATATCCGTATATTCAAATGTCAAAATGTTTTTGTTTACAAATAATGCAGTATGGTAATTGTTATGAGGTCATGATGACATAGTATTGTGCGACAAAACACGCAAAAATATTTTTTTCTTTATTAATCAATAATTTTCCCTAAAAATCTGAATTTGGATGAAAAGGAATAAAAGTTGTTGCTGTTTCACCACCAGTGTTTATTTGAGTTGGAAACTGCAGTGAATTGTATTTATTGGTTCGAGGAGTTTTGCAAAAATGTAGGTGAAGGAATATTTTTTCCAATTAATGAGCCTATGTTGCAAATCATATTTTTACATTTATAGTAAAATGACATGTATTGTCCTGTTTAATCTTTTCTTTTTTTGATAGTGTACAACTCAGGGGTATACAATAAGGGATTTTCTCTTTATTTGAACTTGTGATTTCTGATTGGCTCGCTGTCTCACTCTCCCCTGACCTCATGATGACCACAGAATTAGTTGCTGCAGAGCAGAAAAAAATCACACACACACACACACACACACACACACACACACACACACACACACACACACACACACACACACACACACACACACACACACACACACACACACACACACACACACACACACACACACACACACACACACACACACACACACACACCCTCTTCTGTATCTCAATGCCCTTTACTTCTCCCCGGTTCTTTCTTTGTCATCATGTGATCAGCAAATATAACTGATTTATTTATTTACACTCCCCTTCTTATTGCACTTTCTCGCTTTTGCCTTGTATCATTAGTTTGTTTAGCCTTCTCTCTACCTCGCTTACCTTTTCTGTCTTCCTCCCCTCGTCCTCTCTTATGTCGTTCATTAGTGGACAGTTAAGTACAAAATACAAAAGAGACAGAGACAGAATTATGCGGGTATGAGAGGGAATCATTAGTGTATGAAGAGGGCTGAATCACCGCCTTAATGCTCTCCGGCCTTGATTTGCGTTAGATAACACCATTAACCACAGCAGCATCAGAGGGATTGTGGGATACTGACTAATGCTGTACTCACACAGCCACGCACACACACACTCTACTACAGCAAATTGACTTTGTAGTACAAAGCGAAGAAATCAGTTTCCATTTACCTTAACAAGCAATCCATCACTCTTATGCCTCATTTTATTCATCTGTCTGACCCGACTCTCTGTTGACATACGAGTGATTTGTTAGGGGTCTGCAGTGGACGTGGTGGCAATGATTGGACTGAGATTATGATGGGACTTTTTTAAGGAAAAATGGGGGGGTTGTAATAAAAATGATGTCACTAGTTTTTAAAAGCGGGCATGAAACGGAAGCTGTGATATTCTTTTCCTATTATATATATCCAAATGAAACAGCTTCTTGAACAAGAAAAAATGTTGGGCGAGACTTGATTTTGTCCATTGGGAAGTGATTGGATTTTTGAGGTTTGCTTTTGCTGTGATGTCATGTGATTGACAGGTTGTCCCGCCCTCACACCAGTGAACACATCATCAGAGAAGAGATGGCATTGAAAGATAGAGGGACAGTTATTTTGATGAAAGATTATGAGGACACAGGAAGTAAAAAAAAAATAGTAATGATGTGCACATGCAGATAAATTATTCATAATAAACACTGTAATGTTCCATAAAAAAATAAGAACTGTCCCTTTTGATTTCATGGTGGCCTTAACACCCCCTTAAGTGTCACCGGCCCACCAGTGGGCCCACAGCCATTACATATTTAAAACAGTAATATCCAATACTAAACCTAAACTAATCTTGACAAACTATATATAATTGAAAGCATTTTTTTGAGATATCAACCTAAAATTTGAAACACAATTTGTTCAGATTTTTGGCTTTGACTTTCTTGCAGTTCTTGAGTCCAACATGTTTTGAAAATATATATTTTATATAAAATATGAATAATTACATTTTTACATTGTACATTTTCATAAACTCAAACTTCTATAACTTTTTTTTCTGTTTCAATTTCTTAATTTATTTCACTTTTACAAAAATCTGCCAAATGTCTTCTTTAAAACAAGACAAATCACATCTATATTCCAAAGCATTGTTAAATTACAAAAATTTAAGTTCGGAATGTGCATTTTCATATCTATTAAAAATGTGTTTTTTTTTTGTTGTTGGTGGTTTTTTAAAGTCAAGTCAGTCTTATTTGTATAGCATTTTTCACAATACATATTGTTTCCAAACAGATTTTGAAACCTCCACCTTAAAGCCCATATTGCAAAAAAAACAACAAAAAAAACCAACAAACAACATCAAAAACTTAAAGAGAAAATTTAAATTCTGTCATCATTTACTCACCCTCAAGATGTTCCAAACCTGTATGTTTTTCTCTCTTCTGCTGAAGAAGATATTTTGATTGTGGGTAACCAAACAGTTGACGGTTGCCATATGGAAAAAAAAATACTATGGAAGTCAATGGCTACCGTTAGCTGTTTGGTTGCCAACATTCTTGAGAGGAATCAGACCCCTTTCACACAGAGATTCCGGAAAATACACGGATAAAGTGACCCGGGATTTGACCCGGGTTCGTTTGATTTTGGTTCATTCACACTGCCAGTGATTTTCCGGAATCAGAGAGTGCGTTCACACACAACCCGTAAAAATCCCGTAAAGACATGTGACATCGATGTGACTTTAATGTCTCAGCAGCGTCTTAAGTTTGCTTATGAGCTGCGATTTCTCTCTCGAGAAACCACGCTTGTGCATTTTTTTCTCTGATTCGATCATAAACTTGCGCTTTACATACCGTTTCACAGCTGGCGAACGATCCCGGCTTCAGCGTCATCACTACGACACGGCATTATTACGGTTTTTGTTCACACAGCGCGCGTTCCGGGACTGAACACGGCAATGTTACTAGGTCCCCAACACGGCATCGATCCCGGCATAAATCCCGGGTCGTGTTTGCGTTCACACAGAAGGCGCTCTGGCAATTTGCCGGCAATTTCCCGGGTTCAAAGCGCTGTGTGAAGCCCCTTTCACACAGAGATTCCGGAAAATACACGGATAAAGTGACCCGGGATTTGACCCGGGTTCGTTTGATTTTGGTTCATTCACACTGCCAGTGATTTTCCGGAATCAGAGAGTGCGTTCACACACAACCCGTAAAAATGCCGTAAAGACACGTGACATCGATGTGACTTGTAATCTCAGCAGCGTCTTAAGTTTGCTTATGAGCTGCGATCTCTCTCTCGAGAAACCACGCTTGTGCATTTTTTTCTCTGATTCGATCATAAACTTGCGCTTTACGTACCGTTTCACAGCTGGCGAACGATCCCGCGCTTCAGCGTCATCACTACGACACGGCATTATTACGGCTTTTGTTCACACAGCGCGCGTTCCGGGACTGAACACGGCAATGTTACTAGGTCCCGACCCGGCATCGATCCCGGCATAAATCCCGGGTCGAGTTTGCGTTCACACAGAAGGCGCTCTGGCAATTTGCCGGCAATTTGCCGGGTTCAAAGCGCTGTGTGAAAGGGGCTTGAAAGGGGCTCTAGAGTCCTCTGGCAAGGCACATATTACAATAAATGAACCCACCATAAGCCCACTGGACCTATACATTTATCATGCACTCATTTACACACCCACTGCTTCAATCATCTCTACCCAACTGCTGATGTAAGCAGATGTTATGATGTCACTGTGCAGTGAACAGGTTTCGCATTGGACCCAATATGGTACCAAATATTTGTATTGTAAAAAGTAACTGACCTAAAATCAAACTTTGAAATGTATTAGTGACCTACCTTAAGTGCATATCACCTTGTGCTCTCTTGTTTCATTCAAACTCAGTTGTGGAATGTAAAGACAATGACCTTGTGTCGTTGTCCTGATCACCCTCTCTCTCTCTCTCTCTCTCTCTCTCATTGCAATAATTACCCGCTGACTGTACGTAATTCCTTACTAAACAACAGCAGAAGCGTGATTTACCCATGCACAGACCTTTATTTAATGTTTAATGGTTCCTATTTTATTTTATCTTATGTGTTTATGTTCATGGTTTTTGAGGATGAAGGCATGTCATTCAACCTGTCCATGTTGCCATCTGTCTCGTTTGACTAGCTTCTACAAAGTAACAGATATATTACCATAAAGTTTTTGACCTATTATTAGGTCATGAAACACCAATTTTAGATTATGTAAAACAAATGATTCAATAATTATGCATAGCTTATTTAGCATAAAACAAGATTTAATAAATATGGAATATGCTCATCTCAAGATGTGGGTGTTTGTATAAAGAAGAGTCATCCAACCATAATGCATGACATCAACATGTAAGTGGGTGGCTGTAGGGAATGCTGTGACAACGAGAATACATAAAAAGCATTGATGACCACATATACTGCGATCACGTCATAAAAGCGTATAAGAACATATGGACCGCAGGCCAGAAGGACACACTCCAGTGATGTCATGCATTTAGGCATGACTGGGACCCCTTCTGTTGTCCATCATTCGCTGACAGCTGTCAGGGGTGGGACTCTGATAGTGGGCAGCAGATGAGGGGTATGTGTGTCAGCCATAGGGGTTGAAGATTAACCCTGTCTGTATCCACCTGGCAGTCAAATATGGAAAAAGTACCCAAGACTTTAACTGGTGCCAAAGCACTTTGACAGAAACTTACTCAGGCAAAAATAGCTTATGTGAATTAAAGTTACTCATGTAGAAAAGGAACCATTTAGAAATGTCAAGCAAAAATGAGCTTATATGAATTAAAATCACTCATGTGGAAATGTGTAAATTGGGAAATATCAAATTTAGAATTATCATTACATTTAAAAAAAAAAATAGCTGGATTATTTGACTTTTATGAAAGGGTACATATCTTAATGTTGCCTTAAGTGAAAGTAAATACAGTCATGATTTTTTTTTTTTTCATATTTCATTGTGCACTCTTATCATGATTAGTTGCAAGAAAAATCTGAATCAGGTGACAGGACAGTGACATTAAGTCAACTAAAGATGATTTCATTAATCATAATCATACAAAATTATATCACAATGGTGTCATGATCCAGGACTTTTGTTTTTGTAAATAAAAATATGTTCAGAATCTTAAAATTTACAATGTTTGTTACCAAAAGTCTCTACTATCTACTTACAATACCGCAAAATGCAGCCCTGATCATTTAAATAAAATATAAAATATAACACACTCATTTATGTAATAGATAGTAAGATAAGAAGAATTAAAATGATGAATGATATTAAAATATGAAAAGCTTAATAGCATTTGATGTTTTGAGAGTTGTTGGGAGTCATTGAAGAGAATGTCCACTCTCAGTGTACATAGGCCTGTTTTACTTGACAACACTTCATTTGTCTTTGAGGTTACACTTTATTTTACAGTACATATTTTACAGTACATGTAATAACAGTGTACTTACCCACGAAAGTACTGGTAATATAAGGTAACCACATGGGTTAAGCTTAGGTTTAGGGGAAGGTTCAGGGTTAGTACCTAGTTATTACCCAGTTACTGTAATATAATAAGTACATAGTATGTACATGCGGAACAGGACTGTAAAATTTCATTTCATTTCATTCCATTTCATTCATCACAATTTCATGACTACAGGAAAACATACACGACACGCTGCTGTGAGCAAGTAAGACATGCTGCTGCTGTACAATATAGCGTACATTAACTACCCGTAGCAGAGCTAAACAGGTGGAGCTGGGGAGAGTGGAGGGTTTCTGAAAGCATGCTGCAACTGCTACAGCAAACGCTGACAAAGTATTTGAAGGTTGAACAGCGAGCTCATTGGCTACTGATACAGCAGGAACCAATTAGCTGTGCCCTATAGAGAATGATGTGATTGCAAGCAGATTTAGTTAAGGACCTATCAACCTGCACCATCTAGAGTTTCATGACAGAACTTTGTATAACCTTTTAAGTAACACATTTTCTGCCACTGTTACACTCTGCCGCATCGTTTCACACTGTGTGCCTCCAGAGTAGGGCTTCATGACCCAAGGTTAAAAGCAGTGCGAAACCCCTTTCAAATTTAGAAATTGGTCAAATCTGGGGTTAACAACAGATTTAAAAAGGCGACAACCCAGGGTTAAGTTCAGTGAGAAAAGGCAAATAATGTAGGCTGGCTAGATAATCACACAAAGTGACACAGACCCCCATTTCTGCAGGGATTTATACATTACTGTTTTTATTTCTAAACATGAAGACAGAGGCTTCAGGTTGAGGTGATCTCGTGAATAATGCTGTAAAAGAATATGAATAAAGGAGGCAGTCACTTAAAATGCAGTTGTTTGCAATGGTTTCTTCCACGTTTGATTTTCAGCCAAGTCAATCTTTAACATTAGTATTTTATTTTATTTTATTTTATTTTATTTTATTTTATTTTATTTTATTTTATTTTATTTTATTTTATTTTATTTTATTTTATTTTATTTTATTTTATTTTAGCCACAGCTCACTTCCTCCCAACAGAAAAAGGCAAAACTCCAAGAAAATGTATACGAGACATCTGGACACATCTGATTTATCATTTACTATTTGCATCAGCACAAAAAGTGACTGAAATTTTCACAGCTATACAAAACATGTACTGACTGGTCACCAGCTGTGCTTCAATGCATGAAAGCGATCAATCTTTTTGTTCAAATGTGCTTTAGGTGTAATTGGTTAAGAAAAGCACCAGTGAATGACTATAAATGTATACTAAGGGTCCTTGTTCTGAAATTGTTAGGACTGAAAATGTAAGTGGAGGGTCATTATTCTCAGATAGGGTTAGAGTTTGAGCGCAGAGTGCCGGGATATCGGTGAAGCACAAAGCCTTGAAATTGCTTTCAAGAAAAGTGCTCAAGCTTATTTTCACTGTTACCTACCGCCACTCAGGGAAGTGTGTCTGTGTGAGTGTCTGCATAGACAGAGTTTTTCAACATCACAGTGATGTGTTGAGGAGGAGGGGAGGGGGTCCATTGATCTTTTCATCAACCTACCTCTCACCCTTTAAGTTGAGAAACAATGCAGTTGTATAGAGACATGCTTGTCAGCAGACCTCTACCCTAGGAGATATCCATGCTCTCTGAGTTGTGCGTCATAGCTCTGTGAGAATCCATTCATTTGAGATTTTCTTTTTAACGTTTGTCTAAAGGGAGATGAGTGTTTGTGGCAGCTGATGCAATGTGATGATGCTCTGTGCGTACTTTGCATATAGGAGGGACAGGCACTGTAATTCCACAGCAACCCCGAACCACCAGGGGGCCCCCTTGCAATCAAAGAGGGTTTAATGCCTAGGGCTGTGTGATCAATATCATTTTAATTTCGTTTTTGTTTAGGCTTCCACCGATTATGAAAACACGATGCCTCATTCCATTCCTTTCCTTTAGAGCAGTGCGCTGTCGCCCTTCCTACGTAACATCCAAGTCAGTCAAATCATGTAAACGTGACTGTTAAAATATATAAGCTGCGTCCCAATTCAGAGGCTTCATCCTTTGAAGGCTGCATTCGAAGGCCGCGGCGCGATGAAGGCTGTTCCAATTCGAAGGCTCCTTCAAATGCAGCCTTGAAATGCATCCTTTGTTTCGCGGGCAACACTCTACGCAGCCTTCGAAAGCATGGCCTTTGAAGACAGAGTCCTTCGAAGGACGCAAGCAGCCTTTGAATTGTTACGCAGCTACAGTCTCCTGCCGATCTTGCTCAATGCTAAAAACAGAGTTAAAAGCGTATTGAGCTGCGATGGCGGCTACTTTAGGCTTCGGGTGTGTGCTTAAACTAACAAATACACACAAAAATATGTCAGAATGTCAGTATATTAGTTCTGTCAGGACCACTATCGTCAAATACGATTGACAGTTAGCATACAGTTCGGATTGGCGGTATGCTTCCGTTCTGGGCGAGAACTCCCTGCGCATCCATGCAGCCTAGCATGCACAAGAGTAGGGAGAGCAGCAATAACCCCCCAGAACAGAACCAGCATGAATGTATGCAGATGTCATTAATTCAATATTTTAAAGTATGCCTACATAATTCGAGAATTTATTCTGATTTAAGGGGAATCAGAATGCCAAATCCTGACTGACGAGAGGAGGAGCTGGGGATGGAGGAGGGTAATTAGCTCCTGAGAAACGCGATAGCTGCTGATAATACTGAAGGAGCTTATATATGTATACAGTGATAGGCATCATATTCCTATAGGTAGACGTGTATCAGGTGATGCGAGCTTGACTAACGTGACCTGCCAGAACTGACACTATACGCTTGATATCTGTGCATTTAGTCTTAAAGTGACAGCAGCATAATTAACCTTCTGCTCTCTCTGTCATTTAATGTAATGTTAATGCAACAAAAGAAAACAAGAGAATCACTCACTGAATAGCTTTTGTAAATTTAATAAGAATCAATTCATATTTAATTCACACAGTGAAGACTAACAGTGTTTTATTTTTACATTTGATTACTTTATACCATTTCTGTGTAGTAGGCTATACATTTGTTTGTAGGCTAAATAGTTTATTTATTTTGAATCTTTTTTTCTATTGTATTTGTCCTTTTGTTTGTAATTTTCTTCTTTTTTATGTATTACTGTTTCAACTCACTGTTGTTTGTTGACAGTAAAACTGCTCTGAAAAAAACAAAAAACAGATTAAGGGGTTGGGGGTCATTTAGGTTTTTTTATTAACACACTGACAGTGTCCCCTTACAAGTTTTTTTTTTTGGCGCCCACAGAAGTTTAGGACCGGTACTGGCTCAATGTAAGGTACAGACTTTCTGGTCATTGCATCATGAAACAAGCAAAAGCATTTTTTTTTTTTTGACTTTTTCTCAAGGGTAAAGAGCACTTTAAAGCAAAAGTGGCTCCTTAAAGTGGCTCCAGGCTTTGATGAAGAGCTCTCAGGAGGGCAGGAGGCTGTTACTGATTGCGCAACAATCAATAAAGTCAATTTTTTATTTCCCAAAAAAAAAAAAAAAAAAAAAACGTAAGTGGAGCATTATAAATTAATTTCATAACCCCGAAACATGCACTTTATATACTAGTGAGGCCACAAAGCAAAGAGAATGTTTTTCAATAGTCTTGTTTATCTTCCAGAGGGCTGGGGTTTTTTGTGTTGGTTGTTTTTCGTTTTTTTTCAAGTGCTACTCTAGCCACCACTGACTGCACACTTGGTGTCCCTGTTTCCATAGTAACTGTGCCAATACAGGGCAAAAAAAAAAAAAAAAAAAATCAAGCTAATGTGGTGTATGAGAACACGTCCCCTCCATGGTATTTCTTAGCATAAGGTGCTTCTAAGAAAAAACACTTTAGCTTTCCATAAAAAAAGAACTGCAGTTGTTTCCATGAAGATCAGCTTTCTGGTGAAAAGGCGAGAGGGTGAAGAAATTATTCAACCTATTTAAAAATTCGAATTATTATTATTGAAATGATTTTAATGACAGTTAAGCATAATTCAATGCCCCTCACCCTTTATTAGAACAATGTTAACTGTATTATAAATCTCATTATGGTAATATGAAAAAGTAAAACAAGTCAATTGTTTAATTGTCATTAGTGAAAATTTAAAGTAAGGTAAGCTTAATTTTCTTAATATATTTCCTTAATGTTTTCTTTTAGCTTTAAGGTAAAATCCAGAATTTTTTGTGATATGATGTTTGATCATTTTAAGCACTATGTAATAATTTAAAACTGTAAATCATTTTTAAATAATTATATTACAGTTTGCTTTAAATGCAGCTTTTGAAAATACTTTGATTAAATATAGTCTGTATAATTGTATGCATGTTTTTGTCTATGAGATGGCCTCTGTGAGCGTAACATGGGCATGGCCTTAATGGCAGGAATGGAATCTATAGACAAAACATGACTGGGAGGAACAATCTCTGTGGGCATGACGTGACCAACAGGCATGACTTCAGTGGGCACAATAGGAAGGGCAGGTAGACACGTTCTCTATAACTAGGGCAGAATAAACTAGTCGATGGCTTAGGGAGTGGCTTGCCCAGACTTGAGCCCTCCAGAATCACCAGACTTGGAACCTCAGAGGGTAGTCCAAAAAGTTGAGAGACATAAACCCTCCTCCTCCGCTTCCGAGGACGTGACGAAGTGTGATCGGTCACCTCCAGGGTAACCACAGCTAACTTGGATGACTCTGGGGTGACTGGAACCTGGTTTAGGAAAGACTGGAACTGACTCGGTGGAGACAGAGACTGATGCAGCAGTCCGAGCAGCCCTCTTCCTTCTCAACCTTCATTTTTCAGTTGGATTTCCAAAGAGGGAGAGGTGTTCAATACAGACTGGCTCTGGGGGTGTCAGGATCTGCCAATCCTTGCAGTGATGCAGGCAATTCGAGAAGTTCCAGAAGTCCAGGACCCTTAGTTGTTCCATTTCCCATTGAGGAAGGGGATCATCCAGACAGAAGTTGAAGATGTCCTTTAGGGCCAGGTCCTGATAATCAAGGCCCCTGGCTATTGTCCTAAACATCTGGGCAAAGGCCCTCACATCCAGCCCCTGCTGATGAAGTGCTGCCAGCCCCAGCTGGCGGGACAGTCTCTCCTGAGCATTGGCGGGTGGCAAAATCATGATGCTCATTCTGCTGGGTCTGGTTTTGGCTGGATCGTTCCATCAAGGTTTCTGAAAGGGAGGACCCAGATGCAGAATGAGTGGGAGGGTGATGTTTATTAACAGTCCAAACAGAAGGGCATACGGGAAACAGTGATAGGACAGCTTAGGGTGACTGCTGGAACCAACTCCGGAGGACAACAGGTTGAAGAACTGCTGAGGACGTGACCGGACCAGGTAGATGTTTTGTGGTGAAGACAGGGCAAGGCACAATGATACAGAGATCTGTTAGTTGCTGCACACAGACTCTGAACCAGTCTAGCTGCCAGGCAGAAGGAAGCAGCAGGCGGGGAATCTCAGGGAGCAGGCAGGAACCAACACACAAGACTCAAGGCAAGACAACAAGAGATCACAAAAAATATAAACAAGAGTAAAATAAAAACTGGCAAAACTATAACACCAGAAAAAAAACTAAAACAAAAAAACTAAATTATAACTGGAACTAGCAACGTAAAAAAGAATAAACAGAAGAAATTTAACAAGACTGCTACCTTGCAGAGAACTAAAAAGAAAAGAAATAAGCAATGAAATCCAAATCAAATGACAAAACCAAAATAGTCTAGAGAAAAAGACTAGAACTAGACTAGAATAAAAAACATGAATAAAGGGGAACAAAATCTAAAGAAACCAAATGCAAAGCTAGGGCTGAACAGGGATCACCAAATGTAGCACTGACTAACAAGCAAGAGATCTTCACACACAATGAACATGTATAACAGATGCAACAGACCAGCAAAGGCATGAGGGAATGAGCACAATATAAAGGGAGCAGAACACATGACGAACAGGTGAACACAATTAGGTCAATGAGGACCAGACAACGGCTGCATCCGAAAACTGATAAATGCTGCCTTCGGAGGACGCATTCAAAGGTCGAAAGACATCACGGCACGGCCGAATGCAATGTTAGTTTCACTTGCATCATAGATGTATCCTTTGCTGCCTTTGATATCCCACAATCCTGTGCTTTCCATCCTGTGACAGTTGAGATAGAAAAACAAAGATGGCGTCTGAAAGTTGCGTCTGGTCGTCAGTTTGTGTGTAAATGTACATTTTTGATCAACGTTTTCCACTTATGTCATTTCTAGCGAGAAATTACTATTGTAGCCATTAAATATTTATTTATTTTTCACCAAAGCTCGCTCTATTTTTCTGTAGATCATTAAACCGTTACGCTGAATCAGAAGTCTGTCGGAAATCAGTTTTGTGAGGCACCTTCGTGTGCAGACGCTGCCTGCAAAGTCATTGCCTGAAAGGGCAGCGAGGCAACAAGTCAACTGCCTACGTTTTCGGACGCAGCCAAGGACTAAACAAGGGGGTGTGGTAACAGGAAACAATGAGGTGGGATGAGAGGAGCACATGGCCAACACAAACAAAGACAAACAAAACACAAGACAAACAAGGAAACATTGAACAAAGACAGGGCAGGACCCTGATATTATCCAGTAATTTTACGGACATTTCCGTTAATCCTAAAACCCAACGCAATGAAGTGCAAAATTCTAAATACAGGTAAAAAACGCAAATTTCCGTTAAATTAATACAGTACACTGTGCCCTATTTTTACGGATTATTTTTATAGTGTGGTTATGGATCATAAACCTTTGTGGAGTTGTTTTATAAGATAATTGTCACTTGTGTATCATCCTGGTAAATCTCATCTCAATCTCACACATTCAGAGAGACAACGTGAGGCTTTATGGTCCAGTGGTCTTTGGGGTACAACCATCTGTCTGTGTGTGACTTCAGTCCAGCACCAGATGATCATATAGACAGTTCTCACAGGACGTCTCACCCTTTGACCTTGCTGCTGTCCTGCAGATCCCCACCAAAGCCAAACACCCTCTGGATGACCACCAAGCCACTGAACAACTGACTGTCATCCATTGACTCACCCACCATATCGGCTTGTTTGTTTTAGAGAAAAATGTGTGAGAGAGACAGAGAGAGACGTTGCGATAACAACAGACGTGCTCTTTGAGGAAAACAAAGATCCATTATTAACAGCAGGCGGCAGACAACGGTAGAGGCGAATCAAAGCCTTTGATTTGCTCTGCGAGCCTAATTTGTGTGTATGGTCACAGATTACAGCTAAAACACATCAGAGAAAACCTTGAAGAAATGAAAGAGAAGGAGACAGACGGAGAGATTGTGAGTGGTATTCAAAGTCTATTTGGCAAGATTTGCTGACAGAGTAAACCTTCTTTATTGATGGTAAATCAAAAGAGCAGCAAGGCAAGAAAAAAAAAAGTAAAAGGCCTTTTATTGTAAAAACATTTCTCTTCAGGTTTTGGTACAGGTTTTCTCACAGATTTTGTCTTTTTGCTGTTAAATCGTTAAGGATTTTTATAAGGTAAACGTGATACATTAGGCTTTTGAGGAACGGTTTATTTTATATGTCTTATATGTTTAAACATCTCTCAATCAGCATTGTATTGCATTGCATTATATGCTTTGCCTCTCACCATAAAAACTACAGAGCTTTGATCATATTAAATATCATCTTACTAAGACATATTATTGGAAGATATAGAGTGTCAAATTATATTTATATGCATTTTATGTAAGTAGTCTGCTGTACTATTATAAAGATCTAATTGATTTACAGCTTACTTTTTAGCCATATATATTTTTGCTCAATTTAGTTGAGTTGTTTTTCTCCTCCTCGAGTATGAATTCCACATTCTCTTATTATATCATACTACTGTATATGAGCCATAAAAGCCTGCATCAAATATGATACTCAGCAAAGAAACATGTATGCTTTTTAAAAAGATTTTTTTAAAAGACTAAATATTAGTCTAAAGGTTCAATCACCTCTTTTATTTAATACGATTTTATTTATTTTTCTCACTATTATTTAATATGTCATTCTTAGGTACATATCTGTCACACGTATTCACACGTGTTGGTTCTTATTTTGTTTTCATGGACTTTTTGTTTGTATTCATTAGTGTGTTCCTTTGTCTTATAGTTTACCGCCACTTATCTGTTTCCATAGAGACTTAGTGGGACGAGTTACATGCCAAAATCTTAATGTTTAGTGTTATGGCTTTATTTCCATCAAATTTAAAGTATGAGACTTTGTTTCTTAAAAGCTTCTTCGAGGTATAGATATCTAATTCTTAATCGAGGTATAGATTAAATGTAAGCAGTATTATTGATTGATCCACAATGATTGCTGGTGTCTGTGTGAGGTCAAAGCCAGAAAGTGCATGTTTCTAGACGTTACATCATACAGAAGAGAGAAAGAAGAAATGGTCCCAGGTGAGAACTGAAAAGAGTATTGACTGAAAACAAACAGGCCTTAATTGATACATGGAAGTTGGTTTATTCTGTACATCCTTCATTTTAGCTGTCTCTGTTTCTGCTGTTGATTTAGTTCTTCAGTTGAAATAGATTCTGAAAGGATGAAGAGGCATGTAAATATGGGTGTCAAGTGTTCCATCCATTAATTTTCTAACATGCTCCCAGAGAAACACACTAATGCTTTACTAACCTCCTGCTTACATAAGACTATACTATAATTTAAATGACAATATTTTTCTCATTTATCCTTTTTGTGATGACAGTCTGAGTGAAGAGGCTATAGAATGTATTTTAATTTGATTTATATTTTTGTGCCATTGGTTTATAATCACTAGGATTAAATATACAACTTTGAGACAATTTAAAGTTTTGAATGTTAAAGGTGGACAAAGAGATTTCTGAGAAACACTGTTGATATTTGAATCAATATCAATTGTACAGGCTCCAAAAAAATTGTAAATTGTATCGCATAATGTTTTCTAAACTATTGTGATTATTTGTGAATCATCTATGATTATATAGCCTACATTGTTGTGTTTGATTGTGACTAGACATTTTGAAGAACCTGGTAAGAAAGAATAATTAAATACATAGTTAAAAATGAATTTGCTGTATCTGGAATTGTTATTTCTAGAAAATATTCACATCATTAAAATTGCACTGCAATGTCACTCTTTACATGGTCGTCTTCTGGCCTTGGCGCTGACTAGGCAGAGCTTCGGATTGTAACACACAACACAACCATTCACAACCATGAATGTGACCATTCAGCACATAGTTATAGGCCTCTAAAGATTTATGTGCCCTCAGTTTCTCTTTATGCTTGATTTCTCTATCAGGTAGGTGTAGATGTCAGGCCACTCAACCGAGGTAGTGTTAACGTTAATCCTGTCAGATCGACCATCCATTGAGTGAGCATGTTCGGATCGGCCAGTCTGGTTCCATCTGTTAAAATGAACTTTTGCAAATAACAATCGCAATCCTGGACAGTGAGTGACCTTACACATTAAGATAAAATCTGATTTTCTCCGGTCATTGTTAAAAAACAAGCTAACAAAACGAAGCGGCCAGGGGAATCGTTCTGCCTCCACCTAAGCTCCGCCCACAAAAAACGTTACCATGTTTACTAACTGAAAAGGGGTCTATATACAAGCACGAATTGGGTGTTAGTCACAAGCTGCACACCAGCTCCAGACAAACAATGACACTCAAAACTGTCCTGTTTCTATTGCTAACTTTACAACAACAGCATATCTTGCAAAACCAGTTTTACTCAGGTATGGAACAGAAACAACGCAACCACCACAATGTCCATTTTTCAGGCCTTCCCGCTTAGGTCTCTCCAGCGCTGGAAAGCTTTTCTAATTTTAATGTGGATCCTAAAACTCTTGCATGATCATAACCCTTCTTTTTTTTCAGTCATATTCCTCTGACCTTTTCTCTTTTGTAATGTCTCTTAGCCATCTCTCTTTCTTTCTTCAAGTCTCCCTCTTGCTCACTCTCTCTCCTCCCCATCATGAGCATTAGCCTACTGGTGATTGGCTACAAGTATGTTTTGCCGCTCAGTCCGATCCACTTTCAACAACGTTTCTCAGAAATTGCTTACTGCACCTTTAATTTGAAAGAAGAATCTTTTTATACATTTAAAAAAATCTGACAAATAATCTTATTACATTTTCTCAATTTTTTAATTCACCAACCTTAACCACTCAAATGTACCTAATGTATAGGAATGTATTTTACTATACAATTTATTTGATGGTTATTTAACTATTTAATTTTAAATAAAAAAAATATCACACTAATAAGGGTTGTATTAGATGTATTTTTGGTAAAATACCTCATTTAAAATGAATAGAATATAAAACCGCTCATACTATTCAGACCTCTTGAGGTGATCAACATTCGCTCTAGGCTAAGCACATCCTTTCACTGACTATTTTTTGTTTTTGTTTTGTTTGTTTTTTGAAAAAAGATATTTAGTTAGTGTTTCAGACCCTATTTTGCACCGTTTATAGAAAGTGCCTCTGGCTGTCGAGACGGGAATAAAGTCTGCTGTGTGGGATGATAAACATTCTGTTATACTCTGTTTGATGTTGTTCACCCAGTGTTTGTAGTGAAATTAAAATTGCCCCAAAATCCATCTGTCCTTTGTCAATGTCTTATGTAAGACACAATATGTTATGTAATTTTTCGGATAGAATTATGTGGCGCATTGAAGAACAAAGCTTGTCAAAGCAGCCTCGACTATCATAATACCATGATATATAATGCTACATATAATATGACCTGTCATGAATTATGCAATGCATGTTTAACTCTATTACTCTTGACAATATCCATTAAATAATAGAAATAGCCACATTTAGAGTTATTATGGCGCATTTACTCCATATTACTCTCCTTATATTTCTCTTCAGACAGCCTATTATGTTTGTTACTTGATCAGAAAGGGTAACTGTGGCAACACCACGTAGGCTACCTGTTTTTCAAGGAAGCCATCACTTTTCAGTGTCCTTGTGCCCACAAACACACACACTGACTGTCAAGAAACACTCCTGTTGTCCCTTTCCATGAAATGTTGATGCTTCTCTCTCAATAGTGGCTGTATTAGTTCCCAAGAAGGTCTGGAGTGCATATCCATTTGGCTTTAGGCGTCATGGGTATATTAATATTTCCACACTTACAGTATAATACCTCGGCCCATCCCTCCTACTCTAATCATTATTTCAAAAGACATTATTCCAGTGATGGGAGGCTATTTGAAGCAACATGCTCTCAAACTAAACGTACAGAAGGCTTAGACCCTTTCCATTACTGACATAAATTTACCCTTGTGTTCCTTGGGTTGCAGCAGCTTGAGAGTGTGCTAAGGGAGCATATGAACTCCCTGAAAGGGCCCAGATTACCAGAGCCACGTCAAGCTGAGTTTATCACATTGGTCTCAAGAGTACCAGCAGTGCAGTACAAGAGAGATTTACTGGAGGTCGGTCCCACGAGGTTCTTGTGTACTGAGTTTTTATGTACACCATGAGCTCAGTGTGATGGTACGGTGTTGAAAGGAAATTAAATGAATAGTTTGTATCAATGTTCAAGAACAAACCATAAAGACATAAAGATGATTTATGGTAAAAATTACATGGTTATGAATTGATTCTGAAAATATTGTAGGAAAGACAAAACATAAAAAGAATACTATAAAGTGTGCTTAAATGTAATGTGTGCACATACAGTATATATATATATATATATATATATATATATATATACACACACACACACACACACACACACACACACACACACACAACGCAAACTGTCCTTAACCGTGTTTCTGTGTACTGTGAAGGAAGACATAATCCTAAATTACAAAAGTAAGGAAGAAATAAACATCAGACATGCCAAACAGGCAACTGACCTATACTGTAGTTACAGTAGTAGGTTGCATTTACATGGAATGGCCCTTTTTTCACTTTCTAAATCACTTTCTAAATCACTTGTGATTCCTTTGAGGGACCCTGTGACCTCAGAAACAGGTGGACATGACCTTATGTGCACAGAAAAGGTCTTTCAGGTGAGGTTATTTTGACATTCTGATTGTATCAAACCCTTAAGGGCCCAATACTACTTTCGAGCTCAAACCAATTAAACCTGCACAGTGGAAACAAGCTGACCCAGGATCAGGTTTTCTCAACCCAATTAAAGGTGTCTGTCCTGTCCTTAACCACAGAGGTGCACAATAAAGCAAAAAGCAGCAGTTTGTTTGAGCAATCATGACATGTCAACTTCTGACTTAATGATGTGAGTTTGGGTTGAGACTTGAGATTTGTCCAAGCAATAGAAGACAGAGGACGGGAGGGGACAGTCATTATTTTTTCTATTCCAATTGGTGCAGCATTCATTTTTTTATTAATGAATCATTGGAATATGAGCTAATATGAATTAGACATAATAGTAGTAGCAGCTGAAATATATTTGTTAAAAAAAGTAACTAATTACGGAGCCACGCACATTACATGCAGGAGAAAAAAATTCATTGATTGTTTATGAACTGAGTTTTAAATCCAATTTCTAATTAATTCACATTGTCGGTTTTTGATTGAAATATACTTCGAAAATATTCCTGTTATTACAATAAATCTAAAGTTTAGAACAATATACAATCATACAAGTACAATAACAGTAAAAAACAAAAAAACAAAAACAGTGCCTCACATTTAGAACTCAAATGATGTGATTATTTCCTTAATTACTTTGTTTTGATAACTGACTGATGATGTGTCTCAAAGATAATTATGATCAATTATTGAAAAATAACTCTTCTTGTATTTTATGAACATTGAGCGGGTAATATTGATATTCATTTAGTAAATAATGCATACAATTCTTTTTTTTGTTCTTTTTTTTTTGTAAACATTAGAAATTGCAGTTTGAAGCGTTCTTCGACATGCATCAGGGGTTTTATTAGCTCATTTTTTCTTTGGATGAAAATTCTCATTTAGTCATTTATTCAGACTCTCAGCTGAATTTATAAATTATAACAATTAGCATCATCGTTTGCAGAGGTGCTTAATTGTTGCTTAATTAACCCTTGGTGACAGAGACGTGTGTAGAATCAAAAGCACTGGCCCAGGGCAGCAGGAGCTGTGTGGGCCAGCAAACCAGCTGCCGTCTCTGAACGCTTGCCAACAGATCCCAGACTAAGTTCACACCCGTGTGAATTAAAATTCATGTAAAAAAAAAAAAAAAAATTCTGTACAGTCAGGTGTTTTAAATGTATATTATATTAATATTGCTTAAGCATTTGCAGGCATATTTGTCCTTTGGGGGGCCAGGTCCTGTACTAGGACGTGAACATTTTGTCTGTTGTCTTGTGAGCAGATCTTCTGTGTGTGGGTGTGAAATAGCGAGAGAGAGAGAGAGAGAGAGAGAGAGAGAGGGGGGGGGGGGGGGATGTTTGCATGAGTACTGAATGTTTGCATGAGTACATGTGAGATCTCCACACACCAGTCAAACTCTATCACATCAGTCGGGTTCCTCTGCACTACAGAGCTAATTTGATATGAGTAATATTTACCAAGCACACTGCTCTCTCCAGTCCTCTCTCTCTGCTCCCTGCCCGGCTGTACCGCTGGGTGCCCATCTGCAGATAGGGTAAGAGGATAAATACACCCTGGATGCACTCCAGTCACACCCTGCATGCTTTACTAAGAACAGATTTGGGACCAGGGCTGTAATGTCTGTGTATAAAACTGAGAACTGCAGTATAATGCTATCTATGGCTGTTTGGCTGTTTCTTATTTACAATTGTGTTGAGTGTGCTGTAGTTTCCATGTGATACAAATAAATGAAATTCTTATGATGTCATACACTAAATCTTCAAATAATAAGGTCTTAGCCTTGTGTTGGAGTGTATGTGCCAATTAGGGTGAGTAAATATTTTCTTTTCTATATAAAAAAGACAATAATAGGTACAAATATGAATACACAGAAAATATAGTAACCCATACTTGGAATTTGACCTCTGCATTTAACCCATCCAAGTTAATGCACACACATTAGGAGCAGAGTAGTGAGTGGTTAACACACACACACTGCAAACGTGGATACACAAACCCAGAGCAGCGGGCAGCCTTTGTGTGGCGCCCGGGGAGCGATAAGGGGTTAGGTGCCTTGCTCAAGGGCACCTCAGTCATTTCCCACCGGTTCTGGAATCGAACCAGCAACCTTTGGGTTACCAGTTTAACTCCCTAACCACTAGGCCATGACTGCCCCAGTTGGTTTAATCCAACCAACTCAAAAACATTTTGAGCTGTATGTATTTTTCTTATTGTTCGTATTTGTAAAAAAAGAAAAAAAAAAAGAAAAAAAAAGATTTGTTCTGCATGAATACAAAACAGCATTTAACTCCTGTTCTTTTTTATTAAATCTGTTTTTTACCTGTTTACAGATAACTACTTTGAATGGAGCTAAATAAATATAATAATATATATCATAAACATTTTAATGGTGTTTTTATTATGTAACTAACAACTATAGATGACAATAACAAAGTACAGAAACAACATGTTTATTTTGGGACGGTTGACATTCACTTTAGGACGGTTCAAATCGTTTTTCAGGACGGTTCCAGGACGGAGGTGAAAAAAGTTAGTCTGGAGCCCTGAAAAAGTGGCTCAGAAATATTGTTTGAAGCCTTAACAATATAAACTAAAAGTGATGGGTATGGTTAGGGTAAGATAGATTGCATTGTGTCAATAAATGTCCTCACAAGGATATACAAGAAGAATATGTGTGTATGTATGTGTGTGTGTGTGTGTGTGTGTGTGTGTGTTTCATGGCTTAGTGATGTCTAAGAAATGCATTAGTGTCCTGTCACCTCCTCTTCTCTCAGGCATGAAAACGGGTCAGGGGTAAAAAAGGTGAGAAGGATGCGGCAGCAAAAAATCCAATCCAATCAACATTTATTTATATTAGTTTTGTACTAATTTCTATACTTGAAAGAGTATATTTCTATACTTCACATTAAAGATGTGATTGGGCTAGCCCAGTGTCAATCAAGAAAAGAACCAATGGGCCGCTGATCTACGTGTTTCATGGGGTGTCAGAAAGAAAACTAACGCTGACTTTTTTTTTTACCAATGCATTACATACTAAATACGCACTAACCCAGCGCCGCCAATTAAGCAAAACAAAACGAATGGGCCGCCGATGTACGAGTTTTATGGGCCGTTAAGACAAAAAACAAAACAAAAAAGTATGAGATGTATCGGCCCAAAAAGCACGTCGGCCCACCGGGAATCTCCCGGTAGTCTCTCCAGTAGCACCTCAATGCAGTACACGAGATCCGGGGGGCGGAGTTGGATCCAGATATAAGGGGTGGAGATTGGTAGGTTTAGGGGTGGGTTTAGGGATTAAGGGGTGGAGATGGGTAGGTTTAGGGATCAGGGGGTGGAGATGGGTAGGTTTAGGTATATGTAAGGTGGGAGGAGTTGGATCTAGATCCGACTCCTCCCCGTGGATTCTCAGTCCCGATGGCACTAGCCTAACGTTACGTGCCAGGACGTCACACAAAACAAAATCCTACCTGTAGCCTTTCACCATCCACTTATTTAGCTGCTGTCGCATCAATTGACATGCCATCTCCTTTCCCCTCTTTCTTTTTCTATGTTTAGCCCCCGACAGCTTTTTTGAGTTATCCATCTTTTTCGACGACAACTCGCTACTCGCTCCTGCTCGCTCAGCGCTCACGGCGCCCGCGCCCGCTCGCGATATTATCCCGCCCTCTTCTATGTCAAAATAATGACATTGGCAACATGGCTGTCTGTATCTGACAGGACAGTTAACATTGTAAGCTAACTTACCTCAGGCTTGCTTTCCAACGTGTGGTTCTTTGTTCGGCAGTGTGTCCAGTTGTCAAACTCGCGGTGTAAAAGACTTTGAAAACAATTCTGCCCTACTCTGACTCGGATTGGCTGTTTTGGCATTAGGAATGATGACTGTTGTTTTTTTTAAAGCTGCAAAGATTATGGTAACTATAGAGATATAGCAGGTAAATGCTGGCCACGACCATGACGACGACCCCCCACCCCTAAATATTTTCTCATCGGATCTGTACAAATCACGTAGGTGACCCATTTTGGTTTTAAAACCAAGGTGAGGAGTTTTCATGCCTGTTCTCTCCATTTTGCCTCAAAATATCTTCTTTGAGTCTTTACCGTCTTTGACGCGTTTTATGATGGGCAGTCAAGGCGAAAGCACCAAATCCTGTTTCATCTGCTCTTGTTTGCTAACGCAATTTTAAAGAGGAAACCGTATATCTTATTTGTTTGCATTCAATTACACGGCCTGTCACAAGCACGTCAGTGTAATGGTCCCTGAGCAAACAAACCGATGAGTTAAATTCATAGACACACACGGAAATAAAATAAAGAATGCGATTATCTGAGTGTACCTACTGCTGAGTGCACAAGGACTTGATGACTGTGTATACTTGCACAGACAAATCATTAGTGCCTATTCACAAGCTGAATGTTTGCATGAGTACATGTGAGATCTCCACACACCAGTCAAACTCTATCACATCAGTCGGGTTCCTCTGCACTACAGAGCTAATTTGATATGAGTAATATTTACCAAGCACACTGCTCTCTCCAGTCCTCTCTCTCTGCTCCCTGCCCGGCTGTACCGCTGGGTGCCCATCTGCAGATAGGGTAAGAGGATAAATACACCCTGGATGCACTCCAGTCACACCCTGCATGCTTTACTAAGAACAGATTTGGGACCAGGGCTGTAATGTCTGTGTATAAAACTGAGAACTGCAGTATAATGCTATCTATGTCTGTTTGGCTGTTTCTTATTTACAATTGTGTTGAGTGTGCTGTAGTTTCCATGTGATACAAATAAATGAAATTCTTATGATGTCATACACTAAATCTTCAAATAATAAGGTCTTAGCCTTGTGTTGGAGTGTATGTGCCAATTAGGGTGAGTAAATATTTTCTTTTCTATATAAAAAAGACAATAATAGGTACAAATATGAATACACAGAAAATATAGTAACCCATACTTGGAATTTGACCTCTGCATTTAACCCATCCAAGTTAGTGTAATGGTCCCTGAGCAAACAAACCGATGAGTTAAATTCATAGACACACACGGAAATAAAATAAAGAATGCGATTATCTGAGTGTACCTACTGCTGAGTGCACAAGGACTTGATGACTGTGTATACTTGCACAGACAAATCATTAGTGCCTATCTATTGTAAATATTCCTCAGCGAAGAACAGGAAGTCCATTCTAGGCATAAATAAAATCTCAGCCTCTATTCATCATGGATTATTAGCAAAGTGAATAAAGCCTAAACAGCATAAAATCTGTGTGGGTGCAGGATCGGGAAAAACAACACATTTTGCAGGCAGTGGGTGTTGCTACGACAACCATTACTTGTGACTGTTTTTCCTTTTCTTTCAACTCTTGTTAAATCTCCTTCAGTCTTGTTCTTTCCCTTTCAGTCACCCCATCTTTTCCCTTTTCTACCGGCTTCTCTTTCAAACTGACTGCCTTTCTTTCTCTGTTCTGGTCCATTGAGTCATGTGACTTTTCGCGTTCTCCGTCGAGGCATGGAGTCTCGTGATTGGTTGGTACCGCTCCAAATCCACTCTCTACATTTATGTTGGGAACACAGATGAACAGATGGAGATAGAGAGAGAGAGGGAGAGGCAGACACAGAGAGAACATTTAGTCATTTAGCAGACGCCCTTATCCAAAGCGACTTACAAATTAGGACTAAGTTCAGCGAGTCATCATAAAGAGGCAAAAGCAACAACAACGCAGGAAGTGCTCAAAATACGAAGTTCTGGTATTATTCAGAGTAGCATAAGCCTGATAAGTGATGTTTCAAAGGGAAAGGATTTTTTTTTTTTTTTTTTTTTTTTTATAAGGTTAAGTGCTCACGGAAGAGATTGGTTTTCAGCTGTTTTTTGAATGTTGTCAGGGATTCTGCATTCCGGATGAGGGTGGGGAGAGCGTTCCACCAGCATGGAACTGTAAATGAGAATGTTCTGGAAAGTGATTTTGTGGCTTTCTGTGATGGAACCACGAGACGTCGCTCGTTGACCGATCGTAGGTGTCTGGTAGGGATGTAGACTCGTAGGAGTGAGTGAAAGTAGGAGGGAGCTGAGCCTGTGATAGTTCTGTAAGCAAGCGTCAGTGCCTTGAACTTGATGCGAGCAGCTAGAGGTAGCCAGTGCAGAGAGATGAACAGAGGAGTGACGTGGGCCCTCTTGGGCTCGTTGAAGACAAGACGAGCTGCAGCATTCTGGATCATCTGTAGGGGTTTGGTCGCACATGCTGGGAGTCCAGCCAGAAGGGCATTGCAGTAGTCAAGCCTAGAGATGACCAGGGCCTGGACGATAAGTTGTGTTGCATGCTCAGTTAGGAAAGGCCTGATCTTCCTGATGTTGTGCAGTGCAAACCTGCATGATCGAGCTGTCTTTGAAATGTGATCTGTGAAGGTCAGCTGGTCATCAAACGTTACTCCAAGATTTCTGACCGATCTTGATGGGGTGATTAATGATGACTCTAGCTGGATGGTGAAGTCGTGCTGTAGAGACGGATTGGCAGGGAGGACGAGAAGCTCAGTCTTTGCCAGGTTGAGCTGCAGGTGGTGTTCCTTCATCCATGTGGAGATGTCCGCCAGACAGCTTGAGACCCGTGCAGCTACTGTGGGATCATCTGGTTGAAAGGAGAGGAAGAGCTGTGTGTCATCAGCATAGCAGTGGTAGGAAAAACCGTGTGCCTGTATGATGTGTCCCAGTGATGTGGTGTAGATGGAGAAGAGGAGGGGACCAAGAACTGAACCCTGGGGAACCCCTGTGGTCAGCTGATGTGCTCTGGATACCTCGCCTCTCCATGCGACCTTGAAGGACCTACCTGTGAGATAGGACTCAAACCAGTGGAGTGAAGTTCCTGTGATGCCCAGTGATGAGAGGGTGGACAGAAGGATCTGATGATTCACCGTGTCGAAGGCAGCAGACAGATCCAGGAGAATGAGGACTGAAGATTTGGAAGCAGCTTTTGCGATCCGTAGGGCTTCTGTGACTGACAGTAATGCAGTCTCAGTTGAATGTCCTTTCTTGAAGCCAGATTGGTTGACATCCAGCTGGTTGTTTAGAGACAAGAAGGATGTTAGTTGGTTGAAGACAGCTCTTTCAAGTGTCTTCGCAATGAATGGTAGGAGAGAGATAGGTCTGTAATTCTCTACCAATGATGTGTTTAGCGTTGGTTTTTTGAGCAGTGGAGTAACCCGAGCCTGCTTGAATGCTGTAGGGAAGGTGCCAGTGTGGAGGGATGAGTTGATGATGTGTGTGAGTGATGGTAGAAGTGTGGGAGAGATGGCTTGTAGAAGGTGTGAGGGGATGGGGTCAAGCGTGCAGGTGGTAGGGTGACTGGAGAGGAGAAGTGTAGATACTTCTTCCTCGGTTAGCGAAGAAAAGGAGGACAGAGGGGTATTGGCTGTGGAAGGGGTCGGTCTGGGTTCCTGTGTGTGTGGAGCTGAGAACTGACTGCTGATAGCTGTTGTTTTGTTGGTGAAGAAGGTCGCAAAATCGTCAGCAGTTAAGGAGGAGGCGGGAGGTGGTGGAGGTGGACAGAGGAGAGAGTTGAATGTCTTGAAGAGTAATCGTGTGTTGGAGGAGCTGTTGATCTTGTTGTGGAAGTATGAAGATTTTGCAGCATGAACATCAACAGAAAAGGAGGAGAGGAGAGATTGATACATACTCAGGTCAGATGCGTCTTTTGATTTGTGCCATTTCCTCTCCGCTGCCCTGAGTTTGGTCCGGTGTTCCCGAAGAACCTCAGATAACCAGGGGTTAGAGGGAGTAGTGCGTGCTGGCCTGGAGGAGAGAGGGCAGATAATGTCTAGAGAAGAGATTAGAGTGGAGCATAAGGTGTCCGTTGCGGTATTCACATCCAGAGATGAGAATTGTGAGGGTGGGGGAAGAGAGGATGACACGGCAGAGGAGAGATGGGAGGGGGAAAGTGAGCGCAGGTTTCGTCTGAAAGTGACTGGTGGTGGGGGTGGGGGTGCAGGGGTAGAGAGTTGTAGACTGAAAGTAATGAGGAAATGATCTGAAACGTGGAGAGGTGTCACCAGGATGTTTTCTGTGGTGCAGTTGCGTGTGTAAACCAGGTCCAGTTGGTTGCCTGATTTGTGAGTAGCTGTGGTGATGAGTCGTTTGAGATCGAAAGAGGCTAGGAGAGAGGTGAAGTCTGTTGCATGTGGCTTTTCGAGATGAATGTTGAAGTCACCGAAGACTAGAAGTGGGGTGCCGTCCTCAGGGAAAGTGGACAGCAGCACATCCAGCTCATCTACAAAGTTACCCAGCTGACCTGGGGGGCGATAAATGACTACAATATGGATTTTAATGGGGGTTGTAAGTGTAATAGCATGATATTCAAATGAGTTGTTGTTGCATAGAGAAGAGAGCGTGGAGTATTTGCAATTGTTAGAAACGAGAAGCCCTGTACCCCCACCTCTCCCAGACTGGCGAGGGGAGTGGGAGAAGGAGAAATTGCTAGAGAGAGCAGCAGGGGTTGCTGAGTCTTCTGGACGAATCCAGGTCTCAGTCAGCCCCAAGATACTAAGAGTAGAATGAGATGCAAAGGCTGGAATGAAGTCAGCTTTATTGACTGCTGACTGACAATTCCATAGACCCACGGAAAGAGAGAGAGGAGTATGTGAGGATGTGGGGATGGGACGCAGATTGGCAGTATTGCGCTGCCTATTGCGCGTGATGAAAGGACGGTGCCGAGAGATAACAGGAATGTATTGAAAGCACATGTTGATTAAGGTGAACAATAAGGTAAGTAGAGGGAAGAGAAGATACGTAAGTGCCTTTCTGGTGTCCTTGCTCGGTGGAGTCGCGCAGGTAGAGTCGCTGGTCTTTTCCCGAGTCGGTCTTCACACGAGGAGCCTGAACACGAGAGCTGAACGCTTCCGCTGACGCTTCCGCGACAGCGCGCAAATTACACAGATATACGGATAATGCTTTCACCGCTTGAGTGAGTACAGCTGTTTCGGTCGGGCAATTAAGTGTAAATAACGCGAAAATGTGGCAATTCCAACCTGCTAGGAGCAAAGGCTTAAGTGCAAATGTAACAATAATTTTAATTTTCACTCGCGGCTGTTGTTAATTGTGCCAACGCGTCTCTCTAAAATACAGGATTATGTGAAGTTAAAAATACAAAGTAACAATAGAATCGAAGATAGGCTTACCTTGACTAAAAACAACAATGAAATAACAGGGTGAACAGAGTATTCTGGCAAAAACACTTGCGCGTTCTAGCTGTGCCTCTAGTATGCTTGTCGCTGGTCCTGCTGGAATGATCTGAAATGTCTCTATTTAAAGCTTTTCTTACAGATGCTGTTTCGGTCGGGCAATTAAGTGTAAATAACGCGAAAATGTGGCAATTCCAACCTGCTAGGAGCAAAGGCTTAAGTGCAAATGTAACAATAATTTTAATTTTCACTCGCAGCTGTTGTTAATTGTGCCAACGCGTCTCTCTAAAATACAGGATTATGTGAAGTTAAAAATACAAAGTAACAATAGAATCGAAGATAGGCTTACCTTGACTAAAAACAACAATGAAATAACAGGGTGAACAGAGTATTCTGGCAAAAACACTTGCGCGTTCTAGCTGTGCCTCTAGTATGCTTGTCGCTGGTCCATATAGAGAAGTAACTATTTATTGAGGTTGAACGCTGTACACAGCACACATCTTTTTTCTCTTATAGACTAGCCTGCTCTGCTGCACGTTTTTGGAAACACTCTACTATGGGGCGCCGTTTGTAAAGCGTCTCATGCTGAAAATAACAGCAACATTTTGTCACATTTAGCTTCAAACAATGTTGTATTTAACTGGTATGAATTTTTGACGGTCACTTTTTACCACATTTACAACAATATTTGTCAACTTAGAGATATTAAATAGTTAAATCTAAATATTAAATGTTACACCTTAATGTTAAATCTAAATGCTAAATCTAAATTTTAAATCTAAATGTTAAATTTAAATTTAAATCTAAATCTTAAATCTAAATCTAAATGTTGAATCTAAATCTAAATGTTAAATCTAAATCTAAATGTTGAATCTAAATCTAAATGTTAAATCTAAATCTAAATCTAAATGTTGAATCTAAATGTTTCGGGTGAAACTAAATATTTAACTAATATGCAAAATCAAAATGCCGGTAACCGGAAGTGCCAAAATAAAAGCTCGAGGAGATCAGTGTGTGTTTATAGCATGGTTTATAGTGTCAAATAACGAATAAAAACCACCTGAGAGTCCTGCTGTCAGACTCTCTAAAATGGAGAGTGACTCACAGGGTCGCGAGACGACGTAAAGTAGCCTACATGCATCTGATGAGTTTTATCGAGTTGATGTCAATAGCGCGCGCTCTCTATAGGCATATTCATATTTTGCCGCTATGTGAAAAAAAATCCAGCAAAATGCGTCGGCGCGTTTGTCGACCCCAGAGGATTAACTTTAGCCTAACCATAAATGATGATTAAAATATATGATCACTCACATCATGACGCCGCTGCGGTGGTGGAGTCCATGCAGGAGGAGCAGCGTTTGGCACTGCGTCGCTTTTCAGCGCGAGGCGAGCTGTACGGAGAAGCCCAGGCATTTCCACCTCTATTGCGTTGGAAAAGCAATCACGCGTAAAATGCAGGTTTCACACTCATGGTCTTCCAGGCCAAGTGCATGCAAACACTGGCTCCTAATTTCCAAGTCTGCTGGAAAGCTATGCAGTCCAGCAGTGCTGTTGCAACCAGCAACAGTACACCTACGTACCCTCCTGACCACTGTACTAAATACAGATAAATCTATGCTAGCTCATACCAAGGGCGTGGTGAGCTGGAACCTGCTTACGTCATCTGCCACCGCTTACGTCACTTGCCACCGCAAACATCCAATAGGAAAATTCGACTGCAGTAGCCACCGTTCAACCTGAAGAGGGCAGCACTCAGACGTTTTTACACCATATATTGTCAAATTAAAACACTTTATACCCAAATGTCAAAAAAGTTACTCGAATCAATGAACAGCACTAATAAAGCCCCATTCTTACAGATCATTAACTAAAAAAAGTTGGTTTAGGGTTTAGTTACCCTTTAAATATTTAGTTTCACCCGAAACATTTAGATTCAACATTTAGATTTAGATTTAGATTTAGATTTAACATTTAGATTTAGATTTAACATTTAGATTTAACATTTAGATTTAGATTTAACATTTAGATTTAACATTTAGATTTATATTTAACATTTAGATTTATATTTAATATTTATATTTAACATTTATATTTATATTTAACGTTTATATTTAACATTTATATTTATATTTAACATTTATATTTAACATTTATATTTATATTTATATTTAACATTTAGATTTATATTTAACATTTAGATTTAGCATTTAGGTGTAACATTTCATATTTAGATTTAACTATTTAAACTATCTCTAAGTTGACAAATATTGTTGTAAATGTGGTAAAAAGTGACCGTCAAAAATTCATACTAGTTTTTTAAACATTGTTTGAAGCTAAATGTGACAAAATGTTGCTGTTATTTTCAGCGTGAGCCGCTTTACAAACGGCGCCCCATACTCAACTGTTATCTGTGGCAAAAATGTCACTCTGTCCTTCGACTGCACATTAGCAGATCAAATGGCTCAGCTGGTGGCTTCCCTTTCAGGGCTTTTCATATCTTAGATGAACTGTCTGCACTTTGTCTCACCGCACTTATTCTGTTCATCCTTATGTCCTGATAATTAGGCTACATGATTAACAGGTCAATGTGCCCGCAGCTTATTATGACTTTTCCTAGAACATGAGAAAAATACTAACTCCTTATTAAAAGCATTGATGCTGTTTTCCCTGTTTAAAAGCCCAGCGACTAAAATCAGTTTCTATGCTGGTCGATGCCAGTTTATCTTAATTAGTGTTAGTCTGGTGTTGATGTAGTTGGCGAGGCATGGTGCTCACCCAAAACTAGTTTAGTCTTTCTAATAAAGCTTTTTGGCTATAGTCAAGATGGACTATAAGCCTGCCAAAAAGTTTGGGTCCATGAGTTTGCCAAGTTGTATGCTATAACTAACTATGCCAGGGGTGCAAAACTCAGTTCCTGGAGGGCCACAGCCCAGCAGAATTGAGCTTCAACCCTTAATGTTTATGTTTATGTTTAGTCATGTGACACATATTGAACCGATATTCATGTTTATACCGGTATTGTGTCTGTTATGTTACGTCTGTTACGTTTCAGTGTGGATGAGAAACTTTTGTAGAACGCTTGAAAACGCTAATGTGGATGGAGACTCACAGAGCGTTTTTAAATGAAAACTCCATTTTCAACTCTATCCGGTTTGATGTAAATGTAGCCTAAGGGAAAGTATTGTCAGGGTGGTTTCACTACAGTGGTTCAGGCTGCAGGATTGCCGAATGACTAAATGAGATGGAATAGAACTAAATTTCTTGTCTATTACCACCCACTGCTACTTATACCAACTACGGAAATAAGCGTAGTTATAAAGGGCTGTGTTTGGACGGCTATTAGACGTCTTTTAAATGCAAAATTTCTTGCTGGGTTCGTTTATCCCATCCTTGACCATGTGACTAAAACCCAGATCAAAGACATTTAAACGGGCCAGTCAGCAGATTACAACTTCCCCCACTGTGCCAAAGGTGTGACAATTAGCGTAGACACATCTTGATCACTATCAGCACCTCTTGTGCCTTCTAAATAGCCCTAGTGGTAACAGGAAAGAGAAAGTCTTTGCGAAAGTATTAATCTTAAAGAGATAGTTCACCGAAAAATTTAACATTTGTCACCATTTACTCACCCTCAGGTTGTTCCATACCTGTATGATTTTTTTTTTGTGTGTCTGCAGAACACAACAGAATATATTTTGAATAATGTTGGCAGCTTAACAGTTACCATTCACAAGTTATAGGTTTGGAAACAACATGATGGTGCGTTAATGATGATACATTTTTCGTTTCTGGACGAACTATCCCTTTAAGATCAATCAAAGTTTTTCAATGATATATTCTTAACAACACTCTCCAGTCCTGAGTATTTGGCAATGTCCTTGTATCTGTGTACAGAAGTGCATCAGACTGCTATAATGCGGTGAGTAAGTTGGTGGAGCGCCTTTTTAGTGAGCTCTGGAGACCTTGAACACTCTGGCCCCTATAGGCCTCCTTAATTGATTTCCCTCAGCACTTTTCATGCTTGAATGCTTCTTTCGGGGAGGGACCTTTTTATACTTACAGATAAATACTAGCTAACTAGAAAAAACCTGATGTCAATTTTTTACTTTCCGGGCAAGAAATGAAACGAGAAACACAGGTCATTATCAGGTCTATTTGCTGGGTGTTTATGGTTGCTAGACTGCATTTAGATAACATGATTACATTGGGTGGGATGAGATTGAATAAGACAGTCTCATAAAGTATACAACTGGTCTGCAAACAGAAATCAAATCAGTTTTTTTGTTTTTTTGCAATCACCTTCAAATCAAATAAACAAATGGCAAACACAATTAAATCTGGCATTTACATCCATTGACCATTCGCCAACTTCTCATTGCAAAAAATAAAGCCATCAATTACCGTCAGCTTGATGCGTAGCTCCATCATGAACTATCCCGTTAGATTAAATTATTTCATTAAAACCTGAGAAATTGTCAGTATAATAGATTCAGGTCATTCTCTTGTGTTCAACAGAATGTTAAATTTCGGTAAAGAAATGAATGATCATTATTATTTCGTATACTATAATGGAGCATCTCAGGGGAGTGTAAAAATCACTTCAATGCATTCATAATGAGCACATAATTAATGTTTTAATGTAATAGGTAACCAACATATGTGTAATATTCATGCTGTTTGCACTTTGTTCCTATTCATCAGCTTTTTTATATTTTTTTATAGCCTTCATATTCTAAATAGTCTTTTGTCATTTGGTTAATAATGTCAGAGCAAATGCTGAGAAATCACTGTCAGACATCACACAATAATCTAATGCTCTGCACTGTCCTCAAAATAACCTTTTACATTAATGAGGCACATACATTTTAATGGCTTTCTGGCCCCCCATGGACTAATGTCATGAAATGCAAAATTGAAAGTGCGAAGTACACATTTTTATTAGCTAGTAGGCACATACTGCTACTTCAGTCTGAAGGTGAAAAATGCTTCCAGGATACCTTGTTGATGACAGCTTGAATTAAATGGGGGTGGTGTGTGGGTTATCTAGATGAAATCTGAATCAGAGGCGATGGAGTTGAATAGAGTATGTGGTGAGATTGACAAGCCTGTGACCGTGAGGCTCTGTGTATCCACATAATATTATGTCTCACAATCAGATTTCTGGCTATGGTTGAATCACCACCGTCCTTGTCTTTCTGCTCACTCCTACACCTCACATTCCCATCCACACAGAGAGTAAACAAATAATCTGTTGTGTTTAGGGCTGTAAAATTGTCATGTTAATACGTGGCTGATAAAAATAATAAATAAAAACATAATGCTCATATGATCTTTGTTTCCTGTTTACACTTATGATCTTTGGGGTCTATATGACCCCAAACGTATAGAGCGATTGTACAAAAAATATGCATTTTAATAATAAAAATTATGTATCATTTTTTTCCGTTTAATTCTCATCTATATATTTATGCTGTGTTTTGGGGGATATGAAGTACTTTTTTACATATTTACTGCAAAATTCCTACTAAACCATTAGCATGCATATTATTTTTTTTTTTTATGAAAAAAAAAGCACATAAATGATGATCAAATTTAAATATGAGTTGTTTCTGGATATTGATCTAGGTGTTAGATGCATAATTCTGCCAAATCTGGTTAGATGTTTTTTTGTAGATAATATAGTTTTAGCCAGAAAGTGTAATTACCATATACTTCCAGCAGAGGCCACATAGAGATCCATTTATTTTCTGGATGTGACTTACTGCTCTTATAACAGCTTTTGTTATGAATATATTTATTTAAACATTTTAAAATACATTAAATCAGTATTTTGTCAAAGTTTAGAATTATTTTAGTTGTTGTCTGAGGTCTTTTGAAGTGTCTTATTGCAATAATGCTATATAAATTTGCAGTAATGCCACTATAAGAAAAGACTTGATTGCAATTACATATTATTATAATAATAGAAATGTGTAAAATGATTAACTTTAGAATAAGATTTTTTTTTAAGTAATTAAAAACAAAAAACAAACAGCTATAGGCAGATAGGAACAGGAGTTAAGAGTAAACACACCTGTGTGTCTGTGTGTGTTTGTGAGCGTGCACGTGCATGTGTGTATGTGTCATGATTATTCTACATTGCTTTTTTGCTCTAGTACCAGGCCTTCATTTATGTGTGAGAATTTTCTGATTTATTTGTCGATTTCTATAAAAAATGCTATCTATTGGAGTCACACCTGTGTGTGTGTTTGTGTGCGCGCATACATGTGTGTGCAAGTGATCATGTTCACATTGCATTTGTGCTCTAGTACCAGGACTTCATTGTGGTATGGAAAATTTCTTTTTTTGACAAATGAAAAATAAAAAACTATTTTTTTAAAATATTATTTTCCCATTCATTTCAATGTGGGGTCATACTGACCCCAAAGACCATATGTGTTTTTTTTTGTGTGTGTTTTTTTTTTATACCTTTAGAACAACCAAATCAAGCACCTTTTTTTTGTGTGTGTATAGATAGAAAATGTAGAAAAAGTGACAAAATTTTATGCAACTGAGATGAAGGGAACCATGTTTAGTTACTACGGAAACATTGATTATATAGACCCCAAATATAAAACAAATAAATGTAATTAATCATGCGCTTTGATTACCAGTACCTGATTACTCTAAGTACCACATTCATGTTAATATAGGTAAGGGATGGTTATTTTTGCTAAATACACCCCTTTATGGCACTTTACGACTTCTATTTTTTTGTAATACTGTGCTAAGATACTTGCCCCGGTTTCACAGACAAGACTTAAGCCTTGTCCCAGACTAAAATGCATGTTTGAGCTGTTTTAACTGAAAGTAACTTGCACTGACATATCTTAAAATATTTAATTGCCATTGTTTTGTCTCAAAATGCACACCAGTTATGTTTTTTTTTTTGTTTTTTTCTTTTCTTCTTTTTTTTATAAAATCTACCTAAATGTTCTAATTGAACTAAGGCTTAATCCTGGCTTAATCTAAACCATGTCTGTGAAACCGGGCCTTGTTAAACTGTGTTTTAGATTGTATATTATACAACACATACTGTTTTTTCGCCAGATATAATAAAGAGGATGCGATTTCGGATTCAGCTTTGAATTTGAGATTACGAGGGCACATGAATTAAAAAAATACATAACGATGTGCACAGATTAATCATTTACAATAAAGGCTGAAATATTCCATAAGAAATGTTAATTGTCAAATCTCAATCCATATGCAAGACTCCTCCACTTGCAAGGGTCCTGATCACCCTGTCAGGGTTTATTTTGCAATAATGACCATCTGACTTTATGTTATTCTATACTTATAAACATACAAATTCCACAAAGATCCATTTGTGGATGGTAGAGCTTGTTCTCGAATGAAGGTCATAGCAGAGGACACATAATCTGACAGGAAGACGGCGAGATGCCTCAGTGGACTGCACAGAGACAGGAAGTCACTGTCTATCACGCCTCACCCCCACCTCTGTCTCAATTAGGGTCACGGGATCAATCTGATTCTGACATTTCCCTGCTGCCACAGAAAGCATTTCTAAAATATGTGGGATGGATGAGTCTAATCCTTAAAGTATCCTTTCTAACAGTTATGTAGGGCAGCCTGTTATCTCAAAATACAAGGGACAACACTCACCATAAATCTGTTTAATTGACTGTGCCATGTAACTTTACTTGCGACAGGGTTGATGAATTGCTGTCCGCTCTTTCCTCTGCTCATTTGCTATATTTGAGTCTGAAATGGCTCGGATCCTCTGGTTCTTGCTTACCTGTCATCACAATGCTCAGTAGACAGACATTTCAGAGTCCCATTTATGTAATGGAGGCTGAGGCAAGTTGTTACACTGGGAATTTATCACAAGAGCTATATGTCTCGGGAAATATTCAGTAACACTTTACAAGAAGGTTTACTTTATTAACATTAGTTTTGTATGTTTGTGTCACAAGATGAAGACGGAGGAGGTACACAGGATCCGATTCGAAGTGATTTTAATAAAACAATAAACACAGGAACAGACAAAAGGTGTAACAGTGCGTGTGTGAAACAGAGACACACACAACACGCAAACATCGACCGACAACTGAAAGGTAACGAATAGGTGTGATGATCTGATGGGTGTCCATGACAACTGATCGCTGGCGGGAAAGTGTGACAGTTTGTATGTAATAAATGATGATGATTTATTTATTATTTTAATTGTCCTCCAAATTAAAATTCTAGCTGAATATAGCTTACAGCTTATATATATACATTTATAAATGTCATGTTGAGTCATATTTTAAAAGCAGCAAGCTGTCACATGATTTAATTGTAATTTTATACAATTTATTATATTTTTAGAATGTCAGGTATTTTTATATGTTGCATTTTATTGCTGTTTCATGAATTGTTTTTTTTTTTTCAGTCATACTTTTTTATTTGAACAATTTTTACGTTGTACAGTTTGAATATTGCTAAAAACTGTAACTGGCTATTTAAAGGCATGTTTGCATTTGTGACTTAGTTCCTTTTGGAATCACAAGTGTTCAGCTGTATCTGTAACGATCACCAGTGAGAGTGCCCGGGATAACCATCAGAGGGCACTCCAACCCGGACAATCACCACACATCCACAAACTACAGTTCCCATAATCCTTTGCCCAGACTAATCAGCCATGATCACATTCACCTGTATGTCATTTGTTTAGCTCACCCCATATAAGCCTGGTTTTCACACTCATTCCCTGCGAAGTCTTGTTTAGTGTTTGAACTGCAATTCTGAGCATGTTTGTGTCCTGTTTCTCTGCCTATTCCCGTGGGTTTCTCTCCTTGCCTCAGCCCTTTTCTGTTCTTGTTTGGATTGCTTATTTGTGTATGAACCTTGCCTGGATTTGGATTACCCTGTTCAATAAACACTGCATTTGGATCCTCAACCTTCTTGTCTCAGAGCAGTTTGTGGCAGAATCTTATTTCAAGGTCAATAACAGGGGAAATGTTCAATTGCTTCCTTGTAGCCAGGACTTTCAAAAATGAACCCATCTTGAAGAAGTGAAAAAAAAAGTATAAAACCGTCCTTGGCTTCTGCTCTATGCAAAAGCTCTAAGTAACATCTGTTCAGGGCTGTTTATGCTGGGCGATTTGTGTTTTGCCACCTCAGCTATACTGGGGGTCACAGCAACATGGGACGTTTGGGATCAGTCAACTACCCTCTGGCTAAACTCACCCCTGCCCTATACAAATCCCACAACTGCTTGTGCTACAGCAATGGCGTCGCTCCCAGACCCAATACAAACACTCACAACCTTTGCATTGCATCTCCTCAGTGTAAAAGTCAGTGTTTGCCCAGTGTAAAACATATTAACTATTGATTTTTTTTATCCATCTGTATTAAGAGGATTTCCATTTGTTAGGATAATGACAATTATAAAGTCTCTGCACATATTTGGATCTGACATTAATGACATGGAAATTTGTTTAACCTTTACTTAACAAACCAGGTCATTTAAAACTGGATTCTTAGCTACAGTGAGGTCTTGTGTGGAAAATAAATCTGTTTGAATGTATGGTTTGTAATTTCCTGTATAGGTCTTATCATGGCTGGTAATCTCTTTCTGTTTGAGTGTGTCTGACACCATCTAGTGTGCGCAAAGAACTGAGCATGGCAATGTAAATCCAGTGACATTTTGAATTTCTTACAACATGGAGATGAATGGGGCACTTGTAATTGTGGCTTCATTTTGCTCAGTATGCTATCTTAAAGTTGTATTGTTTTCACTTTATTATTTACATTCAGAATTGTTTTGCCCTTGCTGTCCGTAACCCTATCAGAACAGTAGGCTAACCAGTAGCGGCACCCGACTGTAAATTTAGGTCTGAGTCTCAGCGCTAGTTTATGATAAACATTTTGTAAGCTTTATATTCTAATCGCTGAACACATGCAGGCACACTTTTGGCGCTATAATAATGATTGACATTGTGGAATATACAGTCATTTCTATTCTCAGAACTGGGTTGAACACAACAGAATAAGGCTATATAAAGGCTATTCACTTTAAGGCATTTAAATTTGATAAAAACAGACATGCCAACTAGTTACTGACCTGATACAGTGTGACCAGTCTTGGTCTGGATCGAGGTTTACAAAAGGTAATATGAAAATAAGTGGGCCAGTAGTATTTAGGCTAAATACATACATTATGTATGTTGGGTATAAAGAATGCAACTGGTGCTACGTTTTAACTGCCAGTTGTGTACTAAAGATCTCTAAAATATCTCCTTTAACTGACAAACCAAACTAAGTTGTCAAGACTTAGATGGTTAGCATGGGCCTGTTAGCTTCTGCTAGTATGTCATATCTACACCTAAGCAACTAAGCAACTGCCATTGAGATGAATGCTAACGGATAACTTTCTCCTGGTAGACCTTCCTGTTCCAAATGCTACTGCCAGCTCACTTTAATTTCTCTCCTCCTGCATTTTAGAGAGCACCATTAGTCCCTGGTTATGTTGTATGAAAAGCCATTACAAGGATTTCATGATTATTAGTCACTGAGACTAATTTAATGTTCATGTAAATGTGGACATCATATAGCTCTCTCTGTCTAGTGACACTTCTTCTGCACTGAGCTCAGACGTCCAGCCCTTTACAGAGGAATCAGGACGCAGCTAGAATTAGATCAGTGGCCCCATGGGTAACACTGTGAGAAAGAACCCGCTGTCCTCTATTGCCTGACGCGGTCTTTCTGTGTGTCCTCTCAAAGACCTGCGTGCCAGCCGTGCTCAGAATATCGAAGTCTTTTGCTGCAGCGACTTTCTAGTGCTAAGATTCAACCTCCCCTCACAGTCATTTTAAATCAATGCTTGTAACCTCCTAAATTTGTTTCATCAGGACTTGCAGTCAGAATCAATATACATTTTTTTATTTTAAATTGATTTTGATTGTATGATTCTATTTATTTTTTTATTTATGTTTTTTCCCCCCTCTTATCTTAATGTATCTTTTCTGTCCGTCTTTGTAAAGCGCTTTGAGATGCAACTTTTAAAGGCGCTATATAAAATAAAGTTTATTATTATTAATGTTCTTTGATTCTATATAATGTTTAATTTCCTTTTTAAAGGAAATAAAGCAGGGTTTTTGCAGGAAAATTTGTACATGTGAATGTGAAATTCGCCAGTAAAAGAATAAGATTTATCTTACAAACATGGTTGTTTGTTTTTATGATTTTACAAGAGAACAAAAAATAGGCAAAATGTTTTTACATAGCAAACAACTAATTATTCTTAACAATAAAATAACAAACACCGCCAAAAAGGTAGCCTATATAGCCTACTGTAAAAATTCTTCCCCAAACTACCTTCTTTTCCCACATGACGTCACTGAGACAGCACTGGCTATTGGATAATGTTAACCAATGGCCAAATACCTATACAATGGCCCAGGGTTCCATCGATTTACCAAGCCAATTTCGGTAAGCGATTCACGAAGCGTCGACTCATTTGATCCTGCTGGCATGACTCACCCATGCCATGACCCCTAAAACTCTGCTTTTCGCCGGTACAATTTGACTGATAAATCCCTGTCTGATGAGGTAGATTACCGCACTCAGAAATATTTCATTTAATATATGTGTCCTGTATTTTCCGTTCACTGTTACGATGCACGATTCACGAGTGAATAGCTCGGTTAGGTCATTTGTTTTTGTAAAGAATCTTACAATCAAACAGATTACTCACGACACGCAATTAAACGTTTGTTGCGTGTTTTAATTTAGTAAAACAGCACGCAACACGTTAGAACTTAAAATAGCGCTGGGCGAAGTGAATATTTTCTTGAAATACAACCCATAGAAACAAACACGCATAAAGGCATCTCGTCATCGCTCGTCAGTGATAAAGAAGGACTTTACTGAATCCATCATAGATAGTATGTGAAGCTGGTTGTTGCTGAAGTTAAAGACATTAACATTTCCCAACCTAAATAGTATCAGTTCACTAACACTACTTGTTTTGACATGTATCTTAAATTATATATGTTGTATACATCTATCATTCAATTTCATGGTAGGCCATATATCAAACTAAAATCTATTACTACGATACCTCTGTACCATGGTGCTGCCAACATATAGGCTACTTTTTGGCAGGGGCGTTTCTAGGTTTTAAAAACACCAGGGGCTGAGCCCAAAACATCAGGGGCTGGGTAACAAGATAACATGCTTCGATACAGAGAATAATGTATATTTTGGGCCTATATGCAGGGGGGCAGACTGGTTAAAAAATGCAGTCCTGGCACTGCAGCCACACCATGGCATACTACCACACAGACACACACATTAAAATGTGAGGTAGTTAGGGGGGTTGGGGGGCATGCTCCCCCGAGAAAATTTGGATTTCTCAGACCTACATATGTGCATTTTAAGGTGTTTGAACTTTGAAGGCCAACATTTTTTGATAACAATAGCTTTAAAAGCATGTCATTGGGCAGTAGCATAAATTATTTGTCAAGCAGATAACAGATTCTTAAACATGAGAATGAGGATAAATGTTGAAATTAATGATCCACACTATAAAATGGAAATGCAAAATGTTTCTGCTTATTGTTGACAATACACAACCACATATTCCAAACAGGAATGGCCTTAAATGAGAAATCTTTCAAGGATTATTTTGCATAGATGTAAACTTTTTAGCATTAAAGATTGGTTTCAGCAACTTGTTTCTTTCTTGAGTTAATCAATGTTTTTGGCACTATTAAATAAGTTCAATTAAATTTCAATTGTTCACTCATAAAGACAGTCACTTGTCACCATTACTGGCCTAATGATGCAAGTTGTGCAAACACAGACAAGCGGAGTGATAGAAACTGTGAAAAGGCTGATGCTGGTGAAATATTCGAACACATTCGAGGACCTTATATATAGGCTACATATCAGAGTTAAATAGGAATACATTGTAATAATGTTAATCAAGCAGACTAAATCACACGACTGCGCAGCAATATTTAAGCACATTATACAAAGGAAATAATACAGATCTAGACAAATTGGGTTGCTTATAGTTAAAAGAATGTCATGAACGATCATTTAGGCTAGATGTAGGCCTATTTTTCACATTTTTGGTCACAAAATATTTAGTCAGTTTTGATGACTTTGCAATATTGATAAAATATTAGAATATTAATAATGAAAATTGAGTAGGGCTACGCCAAAATGTGTTTGTAGCCTATAAGGAATACAAAAGCCCCGACATAGAGTTTTGACGCAGCTTTGATCTCCCTTTTGGTTATTTCAATACTTAATTGACGACAGAACACGACGTTACATGCTAGTTTATTTTGCATGATACAGGGCACGCCGCATTTGCGCGTGATTGAAGAGTGCGCGCCGCGAGCAAACGGCTGTCACGACGTAAGTAAGTTAGTTTTTCTGAGTTTTACTGACATATAGCCTGACAACATCTGGTGTGACTGAAGACTGTGCGGCGGTGCTGACTGCGTTTTTTTTGTTTTAAACCGGTTCGGCGCGCGCGCCCCCGAACTTCATCCGTGAGAAACTTGAAACCGGTGCTTGAACTTGAATTCAGGTGACTCATTAACTCTCGCGCTACTGTCCACGCCCTGCTCTCACGGCTCGTGGACTTGTGCTGCTTGCCACTTTGCCTAATAATAATTATCAATAAATTATTTTTTTTTGAGATCCGGGGCTATACAAAAACGACGCGCCTGTGTTTAATTATGCAAATTAGGCATTATCTCATTAAATATGTACGATTTTGCATATATTTTCGGTAGATAGATGCAAAATTATTTTTTCATTTTGTTTACACACAAGAAGAAAATAAAAACTCAGAGGGATTTCAGGATATATGCTTTCATTACCTAGGAAATTAAAATATACTGTCCATAGCCTTAAAAAATCGATTTCCACCATATTTTTTTTATTAAAATGTCACATAAATCAGGCCAGGAATGATTTATTAACAAATCCCTCTGAAAATATCTTCAGATTACTGCTAAGTGTATAACTGGAAAGTTTGGTGTACATAGGTGCTACATAGGCTGAGATGTTTCTACTGGAGAATGACAAAAAACTCATTTTGAGAAAACGGCAGTTAAAGATTTAAATAGCTCTAAATGAGATTTCGTCGTTAGCTTTAAATCCCCCTTTGGACATTCACGATTGGTTACTGATAGAAAGGAAATGCCCATATTTGGGTTACATAGTGTTGTGCAGGAGACTCAGAGCTTCACAACGATCCCGGTCATGACAGACTTCAGTAAACAGACGGATCTCGGGGTGTCGCGTTGGAATGCTAACTTCTTGGTAAATTCGGGAGAAACTTGTTGCCGCAAGTAAACAAAATGTAATAAAATAAACATCTTAATGTATATTTTCAACGTTTTCTTTATAGCAGCTTGAAAGAACACATAATTGAAGGAGTAAACTAGCCCAAAATCTCAAAACTGACCACTGCATGAAAAATCGTTGTTTTTGCCTGCCGTGTCTCGCCTTAATAGTGGATTCGGGTGACTCAAAGTGCACCAGATTAATGAATTTATCTTTAAAATGTACAACATTTTCTTACGGGGGGGCATGCCCCCGGACCCCCCTAGAGGTACCAAGCTCCACCAACAGAATGAATTGTGGAAAACACATTAGGCTATATGATGATCTACAAAAAAAATACACATTTTTATTATCTTATTATTAAAATACATTATTATGATTTTACCACCTGCGCCACATTTTAAGGCAGGAAAACCCTGAAATAGGCAATAGGCTTCTTGTAAAGGTATAACTATTTGCACTTGGCGATCACGGTGGGGATTGATATGGTAGTGGACCATGATGGTCATAGAAGAAGTGAAGGAGCAGTACCCCCCAATTATGGTGGGGTAATTCGCACTCTGCCTCAGAGAACATAACATCAACCAGTTTTATGATGTGTGGCACATCGAAAAAGGTTTTATTCAATAACATAGATTTATAAGTGGGTATAATATGAAAATTAAGAAATTGTGACAGTTTATAGGCATATCACAAATATTTAGTAGTGGCAAACTGTGAACATCACTGTTTTTATTCTCAGCAGTAAAATGCTTGTCTATATTTTTATTTACAGGGATTGTGAGGAAACTTGAAAACATTTCCAAGATGAAAGACTTGTGAAAAATTACGGAAATGGCAGAGAAGCATTAAAAACCACATTTACTGGACTGCATCATCTTCAACCACTGGACCAGAAAGAGTGGCAAAATGGAAATCGATTCTGAACCATGTCAGGAACGTACACAGAGGATCCAAACTTTCCTGCTCGTCTACATCATCTAAAGGGAAGCAGAGATAGAAACAAGTGGCTTGTTGCCAGTATGATACTGTAAACAAATATTATTTTTATGCAACACGACATGTAAAAAAAAATTTTTTAAAAGGGACTGTTAATCGAAGTGTAAATAACCTCAAATTAAAGTTATTAGTTGTAATTAATGCAATTTTTGTATCATTTCTCATAGGAACTCAGGCATTCTACAAGCTGGAGAAAGTGATGACAAACACGCGGATTTTGAGGGACATCACCAAACTAAGTCCACATCACCAGACTTCATCTTTGGAGTCATTTCATAATGACATTCTACAGTTTTCCCCAAAAAATGTGGTTTTCCCATTTCTTGGAATGTTGTGCAGGTAATTTAACTGCTGTTAAAATAACTTTACATCACTATAGGCTATTTTCCTGAATTGTGTCTGTGCACTTGCAGACTAAACCTGGCTGCATTTCATTACAATGAAAATGCTGGTCGTGCACAAGCAACATCATCAACAGGATATACATTTATAAATACATTTTGTTTTATTGCACAGAGTACCTAGATGACCTGCAGGACCTAATATTTGAGCATGTTTTTGTGGACCCTGCTCCATACATGGATGAGGTACTTAAGATACCCATACTATCAGACCTTTGTGCGGAGTATGAGTGGCCAGACAAGGAGGAGGTCATCTCCACCATGGTGTCCAGATTCAATCATCAGCTGGTAGGAAACCAACATATCTGCCCTGATCATCTGGAAACTCACAGCGAACCCTCATCACCACCCAGGCTGGAATCACGACACGTACCCGACGGCCAAGGAAACCCCAGCACCAGCTCACAAAGGAGCGATATGCCAGAAACCTGTAACGACTAAAACAGGCACATGTACAGATAGTACTTTATTTTTCAGCAATGTCTTTGTTTTGTTATAGCACAGCCTATGCTTCATTTTGTGCTTTCTTATAATTCTATGAAGACTCCTGAAGTTATTTCTTACTATTGTATATAAAATGTCAAATATTCACTAGTTTGTTTACAGTATGTATTGGTTTTGTAGAATCGGCAATGTTTATTTAATTACAAGAATAAAGTAAGATCCATCCACTAATTATTTATACAATTGTATTTGCAGAGTGTATTGTGATATTAATAAATATTAAGTTTGTTCTGCCATATGTGTTGTCAATTTCATGGTTGCAATTCAGAATATAGCTAAGTTTTTACTTTTGTGCAGTCAGTATGTGTAGGTTGATTGTAGATGTAAATATATTGTTATATAGCCCTGCATTAAAATTTTCAAACTTTAATAAAATATAAAAACTTGACATAACATTTAAAAACACTATCGACACTTACTGTACAATTCCACGTAGACGCAAGGTTCCATTAGCCTGGAAATCCAGACCTAAATCTAACTCGCTGAGCAAATTCAACTTGTGCTCTCGCGAGAACTCTGGAATACCAGGGTAAGGTTCCATAGTCGGCTCGATAAATGTATGCATTCTGAAGAGAATACACGTTTAAACAAACAGGATCCAATCCAGGATGCTCAGTCATTATATATATATATAAAGATATTGGGAAGAATGTTGATAAAGCAAACCGGTTTGGTTACCATTGACTTCTACTACATGAAGGGGAAAAAACGGATTAATTTCTCATTATTATTTTTTTTTGTTTGACAGAATAAAGAAAGTAATTGAGGTCTGGAACAACATGAGTGTTTGAGTGAATGATGATGAACTATCTCTTCAAGAGGGAAAAACTTTTGGTTTGCCTTGTCAGTTTATTTATTTGTATTTCAACCCTTAAAGAAATAAGCTACACATGTCAACAACAGCAATAGGAATAAAAATGATCAATAAATTATTTTTATTAATAATATTCAAAAAGAATAATTCCACCAAGTAATATTTCATTATGTAACTGTAGACTGTTTGCTGTTGCCAGCAATTAAGCCACTATCAGTATAAACAGGCTTTTTTAATAAAGTTATCAACACTAAATTAATAAAACATCTGAGAGATTATGATAAAGTACAATTAAGACTAGTTTATGGACTTACATGAAAAGCATTTGAACTATATCTCATGACTTTACTGTCACCTTGTGTTCAGATTTGATGGAAGTATAATGTTTGGGGTTTCTTGACAGACTTTGCCATCAAGTGGACATGTGCAGGTACTGCAGGTTTCACTGGACTCTCAGAAATGAGTCTTGTATCATAGTTTCTACTTCATCAGTGAGCTTGTTATAGTCAGCCTGACATACTTTATGTGGATGATGTCCACTGTTTCCCATGCACTTCAGCAGAGCGTCATGCATCTGCTCTCGGCCTCCAATGCTGCAGAGTTTATCCAACTGCTCAACAGGATCCGGTGGGATATCTTGACACTGAAGGGCTTTTAAGACAGCCGGAGCAAACTTGCCGTGGTGTGCAGTGGAGCATATCACAAGGTGCAGTGGAGCATATCGCAGGTTTTGTCATGTATACGATCGGCGACTACTTTCCCAACCGCTGTGTGAGTGTCCATTATGAAGCCTGTTGTAGTGTGCATCTCCTGTATGGCCCTCAAACAGTCTTCTTCAGAGCACCAACCAGCTTGAAGTTCCAGATTTATCTTCTGCCGTAAAGTCTCCGACACTTTAAAGATGCACTCTCTTTCTAGATTCAAAAACAGATCTCTGACAAGACTTCCATCCCCACCGGAAGCGTGATGGATGAACCTCTCAAGGTTGGAAGACTTCAGGATATCAATGGCAGGAGAGTTTGAAACCTGCAGCTTCCGGTTGCGGAGATCATACTTGCCACTAGCGATGAAGTCGGATATGATGCAGTTATGATTGGATGCACAGATCACCTTCCGTATGGGTATTCCCATTTGTTTGGCATACAGGGCTGACATGGCATTGCCAAAGTTTCCGGTAGGGATGCACACGTCAATGGGGTCTCCGAAAGTCAGCGTGCGATTTCTAAGCAGGTCCATGTACGCCGAGCAGTGATAGACCACCTGAGGGAGCAGTCGGGCCCAGTTTATCGAGTTTGTGGTGCTGAGAACCGTGGCATATTCCACAGCTAAATGTCCGATCAAGCTCGAGTCCCCAAACATTCGTTTAATGCTCCTCTGGCAGAAGTCAAAATTGGACAGGACGCTGATGGACTTGGCATTGCCCTCCTGAAATCCTGTCATCTGTAGCTTCTGAATCTCACTCACTCCGTTCTCAGGGAAAACCACAAGCACGCCGATCCTCTACCGGTCACTGTCTTTAAGATTTCTGAAGCCGTTCAGCACCGCGCTTCCGGTATCTCCAGATGTGGCCACTAGAATCAGGTAGTTGCACATCTGTGGCAGGCAGTGGGCAAACAGCTGAGGCATCAACTGCAGTGCCAGGTCTTTAAACGAGGCAGTTGGGCCGTGAAAGAGTTCTAGAAGATACTGATGATCAGTGAGGTGCTTTAGAGGCACAACCGACTGATCGGCGAAGTTCTGGCCGTAAGCACGACACACCATTGTGCTCAATTCTACAGGGGACACATCCATAGGATGGATACAGTTTTCCAGTATGGCCACAGCTCTCGTGGCATGGCTGGATATTCTCAACCATTCTGAAGGTTCCAGTTTGGGGAAACCTTTTTTTGGTACGTAAAGCCCTCCATCTGGTGGAAGACCCTCTATGACGACGTCACTGAAGAACTTGGGGTCACTTGACATTTGGCTCCTCGTTGAAACAAACACCTCTGATTCTGAATCCTCATATCTGAGCAGAGTCCTCAGGACTTTATCAGCCACGTCCTCCACGGAGTCTCCCGTCCCACAAAGGACTCTCGCATCTAGCCATTTCTCATAAAACTGCTCCCTGTAATGTAATATCTCTCTCATAGAAACACCAGCATCCTGACCCACAATCCTGTTCACCTTCATTCGAGAGAGTCTCTGCATGATATCTTCTGTGTCCACATCCAGGTACACGGCCAGTCCAGAGCGCTTCAGGTGCCGTATGGCGTCCGAATGCAGGGGATTGGAGCCGGTCAGAGAGATGACACTTCCTGTGGCTGCAAACCTGCACACTGCTTTACCTTCTTCTTCAATAAAACCATCACCACCAATTTCAGAGAGCTTGTCTGCCACACTCATTCCCCACGTCCTTTCGAGAACATCGTCATCTATATCAATAACAGGCATACCTAGTCTGTGTCCCACAATCCGCCCTACACAGGTCTTCCCTGCTCCAGGAGGACCCATCAGGAGAATGTTTCTTTCATGCGGTTTAGAGTTTTGATTTGATAGCCGTGCTGTAGTGAAGTATGAAGGAGCAAATAGCAGGTGGGTCCTTAGCTTGCTCACTTTAGCCAACAGCTGGCCGAAACTTGCAGGGATCATCTTGGAAAAAAGATCAAATAATCTAGGAAGCAGAAATATGTTTCAGAATTAAAATCATGTCAGTAGATTACAGATAATTTGCTAAAATACAAAATGTAATGTTTAGGCCTGGTTTCACAGACAGGGCTTAGAGTAAGCCAGGATTAGGCCTTAGTTAAATTAGAGCATTTGAGTAGCTTTAATAAACGTGTCTTAGAAAAAACATGACTGGTGTGCATCTTGAAACAAAACAATGGCACTGACATATTTTAAGATATGTCAGTGCAAGATGCTTTTAGTTAAAACAGCTCAAACATACATTTTAGTCTGGGACTATCTTAAGACTTGTCTGTGAAACTGAGGGATATTGTATAGGCCTTTATCACAACACATTAGAACGCTGGAAGTAGCCGCGAAGCAGTGTACGGCGTCTTCCGGTTATTGCACTGGACTACTTCGCTCTCGCATCTGCCAAAAGTTTCTTTTTTTGTTTTGTTTTCTTGATTCCATTTTAATGGTTTGATCAAATTGTTATAACCAATTATTTAAAATGTAATGATTTAAGCCAAACTTTCTTCAAAGGTTAAACCAAACTTTTATTTTGACGGGTTGCCTTGTACACCTTTGAGTCTCTCTGTGTTTTATGATATGATCGTTTTTTCTCAAATGAAGCTAAAATGCTGCTGAAGTGACTCTCAGAGCAGCTGTGTTGATAAAGTGCATTAATGTTAAGACGTTAGGCTGAAAACATGCGTGCCTCAGTGTGTGTGTGGTAAATGAAACCATTCATTCACAGAGATACACAGAACATGCATGATTCCTATTTAAATGGTCTTTATGTGGTTTAATATTGACAGACACTGGTCTATATCGCGATTTTATTTAAGTTTACTGACCAACTTTTCATCTAAAGGTGTAACTACTTAACAACCGGAAGTGCGAGTACACTGCTTGGTGATTTCGAACGTTCCAAAACCAGGAAATGAGATAAAGGCCTATTGGTTTAATCTATGTAAAGATTTGTTTTAATAAAGACACAGCCCGTCCCAATGGAACCCTAGGCCTTCGACGTCTTTCTCCAGTTCCACGCTTTCATGACATAACGCTGCTTTGTCTGTCGGGTGTAAGTCTGCTTCCTTCTGAAACCTAAAATGACAAATGGGACACCCTGCCGTCTTGTGGAACACCACAGATGCACATGAAGTGTGCCGTTTAGAACAGGGCCTTAAAAGTCACAATGAAACGGAAGTATAGACAGATCTTTTCTTCTGCATTGTGATATCTTAATGTAACAAATTATTGAAATGAATAATAGTAGGACTTTCTTCACGCCCAGACGAAACTTACCAATTCACAAAATTAACGGAATGCATACCTGATATAAAAAATTGGATGACTAGTAATTTCCTACTACTTAATTCTGAAAAAACAGAGATTCTAATTATTGGACAAAAAACTCCCTCACGTAATAACCTGGAATACTGTCTAACACTTGATGGCTGCTCTATTAAGTCTTCATCGTTGGTTAGGAACCTGGGTGTGCTCTTTGATACCAATCTTTCATTTGAAAGTCACGTGTCTAGTATCTGTAAAACCGCATTTTTCCATCTTAAAAATATATCTAAATTACGTCATATGCTCTCAATGACAAATGCGGAACAATTAGTTCATGCGTTCATGACATCAAGGCTAGATTATTGTAATGCTCTACTGGGTGGTTGCCCTGCACGCTTAATAAACAAATTACAGCTAGTTCAAAACGCAGCAGCTCGAGTTCTTACCAGAACCAGGAAGTATGACCATATTAGCCCGGTTCTGTCAACACTGCATTGGCTCCCTATTAAACATCGTATACATTTTAAAATACTGCTGATTACTTACAAAGCACTAAATGGTTTAGCTCCGCAGTACTTGAGCGAGCTCTTAACGCATTATAGTCCTTCACGTCTATTGCGATCTCAAAATTCCGGCCAGTTAATACAGGGTGTCTACAGATAACAAGTTAAATTTAAGACTTTTTAAGACCTTTTTAATGCCACTTTGAATTAAATTTAAGACCAAACCTGTGATGGAAATACACATTATATTGCATATGTATATGTAATATTTAACCGAAGTAATTGAAATAATTTAATATTAACTACTTGTTTATTGAACTAAAATCAATGTAACATTTGCAATCGTGAGAATATTCAGCAAAATAGCTCCCGTCATGTTATGTTACTTAACTATATCACATGTTATAAATAAATAAAAAAAATCAACATTTAGAATTTTTACCTCAGTATGTTTCTTCTGTGAGTTTTTTTATGTGTGCCGTTATGCTCATTTGTTTTGATTTCTTACTATAAAATCTATCACAGAGACAAGCAGAGCGAGCCTCAACAGCGTTACCAGAAAAAGCCTACATTATCATTATCAATAGCTGTTTAAGTAATCAAATCTGAATCATTCTCGCGATTCGATGCTTCACTGGTTATTTGACGGACATTAGGTCCGTCAGACTGGAGAAATTTTAGCGGTAATGTGACCAGAAATATTTAAGACCTATCGAATCTGAATTTAAAACATTTTAATACTTTTTAAGGCCTTTTATTAGGAACATTTTATTTAAGACTTTTTAAGGACCCGCGGCCACCCTGAATAACCAAAATACAATAAAATATATCTGATAAAATATATATTTTAAAGTTAAATAACCAAAATACTATGTTTGATAGTTATACTTATAATTTTGTTTCTATTACATGCAGTTCTAACTTGAGCTCTTAGCTCTCCGGTTAGAATATTGGCTTCTTACTGACCCTTTAAAGGGATACTCCACCGAAAAATGAAAATTCTGTCATCATATACTCACCCTCATGTTGTTTCAAACCTGTAGGAATTTCTTTCTTTTGCTGAACAGAAAGGAAGATATCTAGAAGAATGTCAGTAACCAGACAGTTTTAGATACCATTGACTTCCATAGTATATATTTTTTTCCTACTATGGAAGTCAATGGTATCTAAAACTGTCTGGTTACTCACATTCTTCTAGATATCTTCCTTTCTGTTCAGCAAAAGAAAGAAATTCCTACAGGTTTGAAACAACATGAGGGTGAGTATATAATGACAGAATTTTCAGTTTTCGGTGGAGTATCCCTTTAAGAAACACAGAACTCACTCTTGCACTCACACTTACAATCTCACACACACACACACACACACACACACTCTCAGATATGTGGTTTATGAGGACTCTCCATAGGCGTAATGGTTTTTCTAATGTACAAACTGTATAATCTATCCCCCTACACTAACCCTACCAATCACAGATTTAGTATGTTTTTTAAGCCGTTTGGTTTAGAAGGACACATATGTCCTCATAAACCATGTTTACGTTGTAATACCCATGTCATTATACACATGTGTCCTCATAAACCATATACAAGAACACACACACACACACACACACACACACACACACACACACACACACACACACACACACACACACACACACACACACACACACACACACACACACACACACACACACACACACACACACACACACACACACACAATAACAATATGCTCTGACAGGAGGAGTAAAGGTACACAGCCCCGGGTCTAGCCGGACAGCCTGTGTGGGTGTGGGTGTGGGTGTGTGTGTGTGTGGTCATTGAAAATGTGTTCAGATATATATTCTTCACAGAAAATGAGCCAAGGCCAATGAGTCTGAGTTTGAAAAAATAATTAATCGTATAATTTTTCTCTTGATAAAAATGAAACCGGGTCCTACAGACCCGAACACCATACAAGGGTTAAAACGACACTAACGAGACGCTTAACAACACAGCGTACAAAACAAACATTTTATATAGATATCATATTCTAATTAAATGAATACTTACAATCACAGAAATAATGTCCTTGGCGATGGTCAATTTGCTGCCGCCGCAGCTGCTGCTCGTATCCGAAAGCTGAATCATACGTGTAACAGCTGTTGTGAATAAGCTACATCTGATTGGTTAATAATAATCCTATTTCAGTATCTTGCCGCACTATTGGCTCGACTGATATAGTAGGCAACCGCGTTTGCCTGCATATTTACGTGTCGTGCAATATAATTTCGGGGGAACATGTGCAATAAATGGGAGTGGCAACACTTTTCATATCGTTGAGAATAAAACAACCGTCCCAACGTCCCAAATCCAGGTTCTCCCTCCATGGGGATCATCCATTTCGAAAAGTAAAGCAGAAACGGAACCTCGGCCCACGCGAGATGCAACGCGATTGGTTGCTGGACCAGCCAATGGAATAAATATGTGTAATTCATATTTAAAATTGCCTAGTCATTAGATTTGTGAATTCTTTTTCTGAAAAACAAAATTATATCATTAATCTTTTAATTATTTTGGTGAAGTTTTATATCCATAAGACAAAAATAACTAAAAAGAAACCCTCCTATATTACCTTTTATAACACTGATCTCACAATATACTTAGAATATCTTTTAAACATGAGATCACAAAACAAAAAGCTTATAAAAACAATACAAATTTTAAAGCTTTTCAAATACATATAACTGCCCTGATATTATAAACTTTAATTTCTGTATTTATTATTAATTTTTAATTTTATTATTATTATGTACATTTATACTTTAGTTGTTGTTGTTATTCTTTGGTTTATACATTTTGAATTGTATTTACAGTGCCTTGCATTCATTTAGTTTTTTGTTGCATTGTAGGCTACTTGAAATGTTTGTAATTTAAATAAATAAATAAAAAGCACAATATGTTATGTATACCATACATAAAAAGATGTATTTCTAAAATCAATACTTTCAATATTATAATATTATATATTATATGACGTTACTGTCACAAAAATAGCTTTAATGGTTCTGTTTTTTTGTTTTTTTTTTAAGCAAGTCTGGAGGCTAATGAAATGAAACAGATGAGAATCATTTTCCCATCTAAATACAGTTGATTTTATTGTAATGTGATGATTCTGATGAATCAGAAAAATAAACAAATATAACATTCGCTTAGGCTGTTTTTTAAATGGACCAAAACAAAGTGAAACCAACGTAACAATTTGAAGTGACCAGGGGCCTGTTTCAATAAGGAGGTTCAACCAACTCTGAGTTAAAACTTGAACTCTGAGTTGACTTACTCTGAGATGGGAAACTCTGAGTTTTCGGTTACAGAACAGCTGAAATGAGTTAGTTCAATCAACTCTGAGTTGACTGACTCTGAGTTAAGCGCGTGCACCACAACTATAAAAAGCCATTATCAATGGAGCGCAGATATTATGAGTCACCATGGCAACAGCGCCAGACAAAAAGAGGTCTTCATATTTTTCACCAGCAGAACTGGATGTGCTTATGCAAGCATATGGAGAGTACGAACATATATTTAAAAAAAAAAAGCAACACGGCTGCAGCGGCGAAGGACAGAGAGTTAGCTTGGGAGAAAATAGCTGCTCGAGTCAATGCGTAAGTTTACATTTGAATTACTGTTATACAGTGTTGTGTGTAATTTAATTTCTATGTAATCTAAAAACTGTAATTTAATTTACTCCGTAATTTAAAGTAAAATCTGATGTAATTGCATTAAATGCTGCATAAACTATAAAGCAATTCTGTATAAAACAATAGTGGATTTAACATCAAATTTTAAAAGATATATTTTTTCAAGAATAATTCATGCAATTGTATAATGTTTATTTGAAAGCATTAAAAGTGCAGTTTCTTGTCTCTCCTTGTATTGTTCAAGTGGTTGAGGTTGATATGGGATTTAAAAAGTAATTAGTAGGCTAATAAGTAGACCAATACTTCCTAGAGATAGTCATTATTACATTAATCTAATTACACTGTTGAAGATGTCATTTGTAGTTAGTAATACAAGTAACTTACCCAACTGTTATAATATCAGAGGTGAAAGAACAGTAGCCTATGTTATTCAACCTAATTTTAATTTTCATGTAGGTGCAATCCTGCAGGCATTAAAAGAACATGGCAGCAGCTGAAAATGAAATATAAAAACATAATTCAATCAGGTAAGGCTTGAACATATCATGGTTGTAGTCTACCTGACTTTACAAACATTTGACATATAAATAACTAAATAGCATCCAGTGTCTAGCAGTGCAGCAGCATTTTTGACATGGGTCTAAATGTTCATTCTCATTTGACTACTCAGCCAACAGAAAGAAGGCAGAGGCTCGCAAAACGGGGGGAGGACCTGCACCACCACCTCTGACAAATGCAGAGGAGATGGCCCTGAGCCTGAATGCTGGAAGGCCAATGGCTGAGGGAATTCCTGGAGGGACTTCATCAGAGCCAGTCACTCCAGAAGATTTAAGTGCCTTCATAAAATGTAAGAGGTCTACCTATGTGTTGTGTTTTTATATAGGCTATTTGTGATATTTCCATTTATTTTACTTTGGGGTGGGTTTTTCGTTGGTACCAACAGATTCTGATGGTAATATCTGTCTTTTGGAGCCTCCTGTCCCAACAGAACCACAGGCAGTTGTAAGTCGCCTACTCAATACACCAGAAATTATTACAAATAGTGTTATAAAGTGTACTCAAATGCTCATCTTCACAGGATGATGGGGATGAAGAAACAGTTTCTGCTGCCACAGAGAGGCCTACAGAGGTAATGTTAATATTATGTGTCTATCAAACAATCTACACATTCACATTTCTTCACCTTTTTTTATGTGGAGTAGCCTATAGAATCTAAGTTTAAATCTAAGTATAAACATGTATTTTTATCTCTCCCCAGAGTGTGGAAGAACAGCAAGAGGATGGTCCATCAACTTCTGATGCACAGATGAACACAGTTCAGTGATTTTCAGTAAATGCCACAGTTTAATATTGTAGAATTTTAGAACTACATTATGTAACTGTAATCTACTGTATTTTCAGTTGCCAGTTAAGGAGTTATATAGACTTCTTCTTATTAAAAAGATAGAAAAAAACAGCAAAGAACTTGTATACTTGGACCGCCAGATCCAAAAGGCAGATCTGGAAATTGAGATTCTGAAACTAAAGCTAGAGGTGAGTGCATGGTCACAGGTGAATTCTAAGTATTGAAAATATATTAAAATCTTTTTCTTTTTTTTTTAATGTGTAGGAAATAAAGAACACCATATAAATTGCTGTGATTTTGTGTTTATTCATTTTTATTTAATTTTGTGGTTGGTTGGTTGTGGTGGTGGATATAATGTGTATTAATCTGTGAAGACATTTCGGCATATCATATCCCGGACTACCCTTCCCTCCTGGAAATCTGCCGGGTTGATGGGGTCTTCCTCTGGGTCTTGTATTTGTAGGGCAGGGTGTTGCTCCCCTCTAATTATGGCAATATTATGGAGAACAACACAGGCCACAATAATGTCGCAGGCCCTTTCAGGGGTTACCCTGAGGTGACGTAGGCACTGGAAACGTGCTTTCAACAGGCCTATGGTCATCTCCACCCGGGCTCTCGTCCTGCAGTGTGCCACATTGAAGCGGCGCTGGGGGCCTGGTTCAGGTTCTGGGTAAGGGGTAATTAGTGTTGGTCGGCATGGGTAACCCCTATCTCCCAGCAGAAAGCCATCAATCTCTCCTGTAAGAAAGTTCACATTGCTTTAGAGCTGCATAGAAGTTCCCCAGTAAGTGTGTAGTGCAGACATTGAAATACATGCATTTACTTACCCCTTTCCAGTCTGTTGCTCAGCGTTGACTCACGATACATTCGTGAGTCATGAACAGAACCGGGCCACTTGGCCTCCACATTTGTAATGAGATGTGCAGCATCACATATGATCTTGACAATGCAAAGAATGAGACATGTTATAGTATTGTGATGTAGTCTTTAACCATTAGAAACAACAGGCTGTCAGTGTACCTGCACATTAATACTGTGGATGGACCTCCTGTTGACATAGTCCGCTTCATTTTCGGAAGGTGCAATGATGGGAATATGTGTGCCATCAATGCATCCAACCACATTCGGAAATCCTAAAATGAATTCTAATTATTAGTTTACTTCCAGGGGTCGCAGCAATATGCTCTTAACTGAACGTCATTTATCAGGTTAGCCTCATTTAAACCGATTTATACATCACTGACCTGCAATCCTGTGAAACTCCTCTTTGATGGCTCTCACGGGTTTGTGCCCAGGAAACAGCACAAAAATTCGGAGAAAGCGCTTAAGAGCGAGGCACACTTTCCTTACAACTCTGCAAACAGTAGCCTTACTGATATGTTCTGCATCCCCAATGTTATACAGAAAACTACCATTTGCAAAGAAACGTAATGCAACGCAAAGCATCTGCTCGGATGTTAGAGCACGGCCGCGATGGCTGATGTTTCTGATGTAAGGATGGATGAGATTATGGATGTATCTTATTGACTGTAAAGAAAAACGGTACCGCTCAAATAAAAATGAATATGGATATGACAAAAAATCCACTCTGGGTCTCAAAATCCTCTCCCGACGTAAATGCAACTCCCTACGGATTAATGCAGCCTCTTCATCCACAGGATCGTCCATGAAAGGACATGCCATTTCATTCACTTAATTTGATGCGCTCTGCGTGACTGAAATGTGCGCAATGAATGAATACAGAAAGAATGAATGAGGTGTTTAAATACCACTTCCTCTTTAAAAAAGGGGAGGAGACCGAAAGAAACTCTGGGTTTCCCGAAGAAAACCTGCTCCCGACCAGGTTAGGTTCACAGAGTAAGTTGCCATGGTAACTGACTCTGAGTATAAGTTACCTCTCTTTCTGAAACAGGCTTGACTTACTCTGCTTTCTCAGGTTTAACCTACCTCCTATTCTGAAACAGAAAACTCAGAGTTTCCCTCATTTCAGGGTTAACATACTCAGAGTTTTCACTTAACCTCCTTTCTGAAACAGGCCCCAGACCACTGACATTGATAATAAATATTATTAAAAAATATATATAAGATTGCACCACAAGACGACGTTCACTTGCAGAGCAAATTTAGCACGTTTATAGTTAACTCAACTGGGTAGCAATTGTGAACAATTTTAATAGAGGATTCAAAAATAATTTGGATTTCTTCACCACTACTACTAACCGGTTGGATGGTGTATTAGTGATATTGAAAGCTGATTGGCCTTGATATATATGCGGAAAAGTTATTTATATGATGTCCGATTTATTCTCTCTTGTGCCTTTTTGCGCGCATTTTCCACGGGTTTTAATAATAAAACTGGTCTGAAAGAATGAAAATCATATTAAAGAAAACGTCAACATTAAGGTTGCAATTATTTAATAAATCAGAGTCGATGTGCGCGTGCATGCGTGGTTCGAATTTTAGTTGCTATGTAGGTTATGAATTCTGACTGCAAATATATTTACACTCGAACCGGTCCTGTCTGGGCGTGCGTGCATGTTATGATTCGAATGTTAGTTGCTATGGCGACGCGTTTTATGAATTCTGCGATCTGCATGTATCTCTCTGCTCAACGATCGACCGCTGTCTGTTGGTTGAGAGACGAGGCGAATTAACAGACTGACTTTTGCGGAGAATTTTCTGGCCGAAACTTGCTACTTTGAAGCTTTTCTGGATTGCTGAGAGGACACTTATATTCTTGAAGGACATCGGAGGATATATACTTTTTGAAAAAGGATATATAATTTAATTATATTATATAATTCATATAATTTCTGATAATACTTTTGTTTGATATTTTTTTTCAGGGGAGTAACGTTATTTCTGAGGAGATTTCTACTGTATTGTATTGTATTGTATTGTATTGTATTGTCTTGTCTTGTATTTAGTTTGTACCGATTTTATTGCAGTTTGGAGGAGGTTGGCGATGGCTCGTAATTTCATGATGGGCGAAAGAGGAAGTGAGTGCTTTAATTTTTAATTTATTTGTTATGGTGTGTTGTACAATGACTGACTGATCCCATTTGATCCCATTTATTTGATTCATTGCATGTGAAATAAACTTGAATTGAATTTGAGTAACTTAACTGAAGTAAAAATCTGTAATTGACCACAGACATTGATTAACGTTATTGATTATGATTAAACTAACGTTATGTGATATGTGAAATATTCCATCCTTAGAGCACTCCAGATCCAGGAGAGCTGCTTTCGGTCAGACGGCTGGTCGGGAGGTTTGGAGGCCCGATTCTGATGACCGTGATCAGGATCCGCTGCCCAGAGATGGACAAAGTAAGTTACACAATTTCCTTACTTGAGTGAAAGTAAGTTACAGATACTTCTGGTGAAATATTACTCAGTTACAAGTAAAAGTTGAAAAGACTGATTTTTACTTGAGTAAAAGTACAGATTGTACTTGTTTTTAAAAGTACTTAAGTATGAAAAGTAAAAAGTAAATGTCAATGCATTGTTTTATTATTGTTTGTAATACTTACAGTACATTATGCCTCTGAATCTATGCCTGCCTACCTACCCACCCTCATATCAATATATAATTTATTTCTAGAACACAGTTCCTGTAGTGGGATTGAATGTGAGATTGAATAAGTGCTCTCAATAACGTCCACAATAGTTTCTGGTTGTTCCCTCAAATAGTGCCCTATTTAAAGATTTTTGGCTTTTAGGATGAATATGTCAGCCACTGTTATAAGCTAGTGTGCTCCAAAACAATGACAAAATGAGCATTTAAAAGACCAAACCCAACATTGAAAATGAAAGTCAGATTGATGTCAGAATCCAACTACTTTCTACTCAAGGACCTTGACAGAAATGTAACGTTAGTGGAGTAAAAAGTATGATGTCTTTCAAATGTAGTGAAGTTAAAGTAAAATGTTTCCAGAAAAAATAGTACTCAAGTAAAGTACAGATACTCAAAAAGTGTACTTAAGTACAGTACTCAAATAAATGTACTTTGTTACTGTCCACCTCTGCCGCTGCCAGACCCGACCCAGAGCCAGGATCGTCCTGGATATTTACCATCTCTGTCTTCTGAGTTTTCTGTTTCTGTGTCCACAGGTCAGGCTCACGGGACGAGGGCGAAGCAGAACCCAGATGTTGGACGTCCGTCCACTTCATCTAACCACTCTCGCAGAGGTCCGAAAAGGGTTTTAATAAAGATGTAATGGCTTAGTTTCTATTTCTATTTTCAATGGCTGATTTGTCAACTAAACCAACTAAAGTAACGATAACACTTTATTTTGATGGTCCCTTTTGAACATTCTGTCGACTATACGTAACTTTGCAACTACATGTCGACTAACTCTCATTAGAGCATCAGTAGACACTTGTACTGACAACAAGTAACTTTTCAACTACATGTCAACTTATTTTAACCCTACCAGTCTACTAATACTCTACTAATACAGGGTCCCCGCGGATCCTTAAAAAGTCTTAAAAGGTCTTAAATTCGATTTTTTTAATTTAAGGCCATAAAAAGTCTTAAGTCTTATTTTTACTTATGAAAGGTCTTAAATTTTAGATGACACTTTGACTTAGACTTATCTAAATGCTTTCGAAATTAAAACTATCTAATTAGCATAGGCCTACGTAGGGGAGCGCGGGGCACAACCTAACGCGGGGCTAGTTGTAACACGCTTGTTTTAAATACTTCCGCACATGCATGGATGACGAAACTTTGTGTATTTACTAGTTGCCATATCAACACTATATAGAAAAAAAAATTCCGCCCAAATTATTATTTTTTTGGGAAGATATCCATAGACATTTATTAAACCATAGCAAAAGTAAATTTCTTACTTAAGTAAATTTTTCATCTCTATTTTTTGTGTTTATTTAAAATAAGACAAATCTGATATTATTTTAGTCTCCAAGATGTTATTTAACAGTTGAGATAGTTATTTAATGCTTCGCTAACTAGCAGAAGACACTAGCAGGGTTTAAATCCCAGTTGTGCAGGCGGGGGCATGGTTGTAACACTGCGTTACAATGTGCCCCTATTAGAAATATGCTATTATATTCTATACTTTTATTAATTTTATTGGGAAAACTTGAGAAAAAGGTGAATAAAGACTGAGAGTCAATGTTCAGAAATGACTAATTATTTATTTGTTTTGAACTATGTTGTATAGCTGTGTTTTCCTGTGTTCGTAGTCAAAACTCAAAAAATTGTTTATAGGCCTATTTAATTATTAAAAATTGCCATTATTTTATATGAAAAGGTTTTTTAATTGTATTTTATTTAGAAAATATTTTAGTTTGTTTTGTATATATTTTTTATTAGATCAGATAACATTTGAAGCTGTCATATGTTATGTTACAATGTGCCCCTCACATGTTACAATGTTCCCCACCTATGGGGCATGTTGTCACATTTCACTTCCATTCTTTCGGGGTATGTCAAGAAAAAAGTATATACTGTATTAATAAAACAAAAACACATAATTGTACTAGACATGTGGGAAAAAATAAATACTCTGAACCATAAGTAGATTTACACAAACTGAGAAAGTCAAAAAGCGTTAGGTTGTGCCCCGCTCTCCCCTATTATTATTTTTACTTTGTGGATTTGTCACTTACGGCGTCTGTCTCCTGCACGCGAGAGGAGAGAAGAAAACGAGTAAATGTCAGTTCGATTGTAAGTTCATTCTTTATGTGCTTAGGAGTGTGCAATATTGTCTATGAACTATGATGATATTTTAATCATTGTTTTAACTATGTACGAGGCACTGCGAGTGCGAGCTGACATCGCGTTTGTCTCTCAGGCTTGCTTTCACTGCGTGATGTGTCAGTGCAGTTATAGATGTCCCCAAATTAGTTTTTGTCTTATATTTATATCATATTATGTTGTTATATTAGAATATCACATGATCAAGAGTGCCGTTTTCCTTTGCACAATTGCAAATGTGCTATTTATTTTATACAACAGTTAAATTAACAATAAAGTTAACATTGTGAGTTACTTCTTGGACACAATATTGTCAATTTTCACTTTATATCGCCGACGAGAATTTCATAATGAAGCCGTAGTCCAACAGACAGATTTGTTTTTTACTGAAATCCGCGTTTTGAACGAATCATTTTAACGATTCAATGAACAATCACTTGTTTTCTGAACGAATCAGCCGTTTGAACCATAGACTTCATATAGATAGACGCTCTATCGACCGCTACTGCCTACTGGCGCGGATGAGCCGTGGGGCTGCCATCTTAGACCGGTCACCCGCTCCACTCAGTGTAATCTGTATGGCAGGTGCAATGAGCTGTCAGCGCATTTAATTAATCATACCTCACTGAATACCGAACAGATTTTCACGCGGGTTTGTTTGCTGCAAAGGTCATTCATGTAGCTATTATACAGGACACATGGTTCGGCGTATTTTAATATTCATAGTTGGCTTAACAGTAATATAATATTCTGATATAAAATATGTGATGTAGGATATAAGCTATTTTATAAATCACACACTATAAATATGATAAAGAAGCAGAAACAGATAGTTGCAGTAAAGTAAGATATTTTAATAAGTTGAAGAAACGTGTGTTTTACATTTACATTGCTTCCTGATATCACGTGCGCAAACACAAATAACCTATATTTATATATATATAAAACAGTTATGTCCGGTCGAACAATGTATGAATTAACTTAAGATTGGATTGCGGTAAAAGTAAGTTTCGTGCCTCTTACAAGTGCTTTCGAACTTCTTTCTGATCTGAATGGTATGTGGAAAACACTTGAGTTGACGGAGGGAGAAAACACGCAACTGAATGCCTTTTCAAGCGTCTCAATACTTGAAAAACCACAGGAAACTACTTTTAAACACGAAATTACTTGATTTACAGAGGGTCTATTCGCACGTTTATAAACGTTAACGTTACCTGAGGTAATTTTCCTGGACCTTTTTACAGAAGGTAAAAGTCGCTGTAATCTTTACTGACATTGTCCGAAATGATTACTGAGATGGCACATTCGGACGGGACTAAAATAACCGAGAAGCTCTTGTAATTATTACTTTACCCCACCTCTCCATGTCAGGTGAACACCGGCTGGTGCAGTAAACATTGCCTAGCTAACGTTAGCTGGCTACGATATCAGTACAGTAATATCAAAGATCCTTGCTCCTTCTCAATTATCTGGTAATATTCTATTCACAAAATACAACCAATAGTACGGTAATGTTAAAAGTAATCCCCCGGGCCCTATTTGCGATGGTCCGTCGATTAGAACAGGAAAATACTCCACAGTGCTCTAGCATCTTAACTGCTGCCACGCAACGAAACTAGGAACACGACCGGTTTAAGATGGCGGCCGCATTTCTCAGTGCCCAGCGGCCAATAGGGCATCTAGTCTCTATATAATATCTATGGTTTGAACAAATCGGTTGAATAAATGACTCCAACAACTCGCTTATTAAGACAGTGACTTGCCGCCACCTACTGGTGGTTTTAGTTTCATATTTAAAGTATTCTTTAATTAAAACATAAAAAAACTGTACAGTAAATCATTAAATAATTTAAAAATATCATCTAATTATTATCGACAAAACGTTGAAAATATCGAGACATATTTTTGTCAATATTGCGCACCCCTAATGTACGGTATTCATTTTGATTTCTTCAGGTCTTAAAAAGGTCTTAAAAAGCCTTAAATTTGACTTTAAAATATGTGCAGGTACCCTGTAATACTCTAATGAGAGTTAGTAGACATGTAGGTGCAATTTTACTTGTAGACAACTGAATGTCTGTTGGGAGGAGCATTTTACTATTAAGATTTGAATAGTAAAATGTAAGTTATATCATTATGTCATTGCTTAATTTGATGTCAGAGATGGGTCTAATAGTTGTTTTCATTAGTTTTTTCTTCATTTCAGAAAAAGCTCCAGAACGTCTTTGGCTCAGGATCTGGAAGGCTACGAAGGGACTTTTCAGCTGCTGTTCCGGTAGTGCTGTGACTGTTGTGGAGCGTTTTATTCCTGAACCATCATCGTCACCTTCTCCAGATCACTCCGGCGTCAAGCCAAATAATGGTAAATCATTATTTCTCCAACATTATTTTAAACAGTATTATCTTGTTTTCCACTCAAAATAAGGCTTGTTTTTACAGAATATTAAAATTATTTCCCCCATTATAATATTATTTTCTCGACCAGCGCTGACATTTTTTAAATAAAACAATGGATCTAGCAACAGACACTCTACTGATTATAAGTAACTTTTCAACTACATGTCAACTTATTCTAACCCTAACGGTCAACTAATACTCTACTAATACTCTAATGAGAGTTAGTAGACATGTGCAGTGTTACTTATAGACCAATTATAGGTTTGTAAACATCCAGGATGTGTGCGCATCGTGGTTGCAGAAAGACCCGTTTAACAGCTGATCCTTACACGGATAAGAATAATACTAATAGCTCGATTTAAAACATTTTATATGTAATTTTCGTAATGTTCTCCGCATATTTTTTTGACCACTTTTGGTCCCGACATGCGCAGTAGAACCTGCGTGACGCCGTGTGACGTAGGGTGATAATTCTCCTATAGACTTATAGAATGTCTTAAAGGGATACTTCACCGTTTTTTCATATTAAACTATGTTATTCCCTTAACTAAGACGAGTTGATACATACCTCTATCGTCTCAGTGCGTGCACTAAATCCCTCTGTCTTGCGGCGAAACTTTGTTAGCCCAGTTCATTTAATATGGGCCAAGCAGAGAAGCTACCAAACACCTCCACGTTTTCCCTATTTAAATACAGTTACTCGCGAAGTGTAACTCGACCTAGGACGGTGACACAAAACAAAACATTGCGCTTTTCTAAGCGTGTAAAATGGATAACTATTTTGTATGGCGGAATACCATAGCAAGTGCTTGTAAGCACTTCGACTTGGCGTAGTAATATCTTCACTCGTGAAAAATCCTCTCACCGGCCCCCGCTCCCTCTAGTGAAGATATTACTGCGCCAAGTCGAAGTGCTTACAAGCACTTGCTATGGTATTCCGCCATACAAAATAGTTATCCATTTTACACGCTTAGAAAAGCGCAACGTTTTGTTTTGTGTCACCGTCCTAGGTCGAGTTACACTTCACGAGTAACTGTATTTAAATAGGGAAAACGTGGAGGTGTTTGGTATCTTCTCTGCTTGGCCCATATTAAATGAACTGGGCTAACAAAGTTTCGCCGCAAGACAGGGGGATTTAGTGCACGCACTGAGACGATAGAGGTATGTATCAACTCGTCTTAGTTAAGGGAATAACATAGTTTAATATGAAAAAACGGTGAAGTATCCCTTTAAAGGGACCAAAATAAAGTGAAACCAATTTTTTCCAACATTCATCTGACATTTTCGGAACATTCCGAGGACATTCAAAAGTAACGTTCCCATAATGAAAAATTATAAAATAGAATGTTCCTTTAACCAAGATAAAACATTTTTGAAACGTTGAAAAAACTGGACGTTTTGAACGTTCAGGGAACATTTAGAAATAATGTTTTCTTAATTGAATGGGAATGTTAGCAAAACGTTCTCAATAAGGCATGAGCTCGATGGCTGTCTGACACACACCAGAAACACACGCAGAGAAAGCCGCTTCACAGACTGCATACGATCCAGAAAAGAATTCAATTTCACCACTTATTTCTCTTGAATTGTCAAAAACATGCAAAATTGTCAAAATGGCTGTCGTGCCGAGTATTACAGAGTCGGTTATGTCATAAATAAGACATTGCTATGCATTTAATAAATGTGTTTAATAAAATATATCTATATTTAGATATGGCCCATATGATCTTTACCATTACAAGAACTGAGCCACATGTGCCAGAGTTGGCCAAATGAAGCCTGGAAATGTATGTTTTCTTTTTAATTAAAGGTCAGATAAAATAAGAAAAATAACTGTAGCGTTGAATCGGAATCACCTCGTAATCGTGATAATAGTGAAATAAAATTACTATTAATATTGTGAAATAATATGTTGGGACATTTATGCAGGCATTAAGCAGAAGTCAGGTGGATAGCGTGAACAATTCCCATTACTTTAGATTTGTAACTTTACAGATAAGATTTGAATAGTAAAATGTAAGTTATATCATTATGTCATTGCTTAATTTGACGTCAGAGATGGGTTTAATAGTTGTTTTCATTAGTTTTTTCTTCATTTCAGAAAAAGCTTCAGAACGTATGAAGAAACCTGGTCGTTTCCGTAAGCGCTGGAAGGGTTTTTTCAGCAGCTCAAGAAATGTTGTGGAGCCTTTTATTCCTCCAGCAGATCCTGTTCCTGAACCATCATCGTCACCTGCTTCAGATCACTCCGGCGTCAAGCCAAATAATGGTAAATCATTAATTCTCCATCATTATTTTAAACAGTATTATCTTGTTTTCCACTCAAAATAAGGCTTGTTTTTACAGAATATTAAAATTATTTCCCCCATTATAAAATTATTTTCTCGACCAGCGCTGACATTTTTTAAATAAAACAATGGATCTAGCAACAGACACTCTACTGACTATAAGTCTACTAATACTCTACTAATACTCTAATGAGAGTTAGTAGACATGTAGGTGCAATGTTACTGATAGACTTATAGAATGTCTTAAAGGGACCAAAATAAAGTGAAACCAAAGTAACAATTTGATGTGACCACTGACATTGATAATTAATATAATAAAAAAATAATAATAGGCTCGGACAGCGTCGAGGGGAGCTGGAGTAGCGATGGATTGGAGAGCCCAAGCGAAAGGGGTTTGTCCAGGTCCAACAGCTTCGAAGGGTTTCTGTGTCCTCCGCTGCCGGGTCAAGTTCCTGTCGAGCCAACAGAGACATCAACTGGCCGAACTGCTCGGCGTGCCGTGAGGGCTTCTCCTGTGAACGAGAGCTTAACAGGTGAGACTGAAATAAGGCTGGGCAGTGCAAAGTCTACAGATAGAGATTTAGCTATTTCATGCATAACTGAGTCAAGTTTTTAACACGTCCGATCACATTTACTGTTGCTCGACCAGCACTGATATTTTTTAAATAAAACAATGGATCTAGCAAGCTAATAATTGTCTCATATTTTTCTGTTTGTTTTTCAGAGTCCTTTGAGTCTCTCTATAACGTGGAAAAGTTAATTGGATCCGGAGTATTTGGCAGGGTTTTCCTGGGAACACGCAAATTTGATGGCAAAAAGGTAAATCTTACTGAATTGTACAAACATTTTGCTCTTGCATGCATCAAAACACATTTAAAACAATTTACAGATGGTTTAATACTTAATACAAGGCCAGGTGCTTGACAACTGTTACTGTTATTGAAACTGTTTTTTTGTTGTTTTTTTGTGCAGGTTGCCATCAAGCGGATACGCAAGATTGACAATGATCGTTATCTTTATATTGTAAGTTGGCCAAAACCTGAATGTGTATGGAGTTGTTTAAGTGCAGATTACTGTAGTTAATACACCTGTAGGAAGCATTAGGTATAAATGTGATCAACAAATAAGCCTAGAGGCACCAAATAACTTTGAGCTAAAAAGGCTCTTTTGAACGCATCTAAAAAGATCAAAGAGTAGTACATTTCAAAATGATGTTTTTTTCAGATTTTTACCCAGCTAACCTTCTGTCTGCTTCTTCTCTCTAGCCTGGGAATCCCAAACCTCTCGTTACAGAAGTGGCGCTGCTGATGATGATGAGGCGAGAACCCATAAGCCCCTTCGTCATACAACCGTACGAGTGGTTTGAACATCCTAAAGAATTCACTCTGGTTATGGAGTATCCGGAGGCCTACGAGACCTTGTATGACATAATCACTCGTCAACCTTGGAGTGACTGGTTCTCACGGGTCGTCATGAGACAGGCTGTGCGGGCAGTGCTACACTGCATCCATCATGGTGTTTTCCATAATGACATTCATTTGGAGAATTTCCTGTTTGAGAAAGACACGCTAGATCTCAAGCTGATAGACTTTGGCTGCGGTCAGCTATTTAGTAGTGAAGGCTACGAGAGCAACATATACAGGGGTGAGCATTTTGGGAGTGTGGAAACCTGAAGGTAGTGACTTACAAATTTTTTGATGATGCTTTAAAAAAAAAGCTCAACAATGTGCAAATGTCTTCCTTACAGGATTTCGGGAATACTGCCCACCTGAAGTCATTACAGAACCTCGATTCCACGCCGTCCCAGCAAATGTCTGGTCTCTAGGAGTGTTGCTGTACGAGTTGTCGAACTTTTGTCTTCCTTTTCGTAATAGAACGGAAATCACACAAGCCGAAGTTACATTTCAGAACCCCAACTTATCCAAACGTGAGTGAATAATGATGATAACATTGATAAACACACATAAAGCAAACGAGTTGTACAGAAAGTTAAAGGTTGTAGTGTGTCAGAATTTTTATATATACTGTAGCTCAACGTACACCGAGAGCATCGCTGTTTTCAAAAATGCCAGGTCACATGGTCATGACTAACCAGCTCTCTCCTTATTAAAATGTGTACAGACTGCAGGGATTTGATTGGACAGTGTCTAGCTCGGGATCCAGCTGAACGCCCCAGCTTAGAGCAGATGTTACAACATCCATGGTTTGTTCGTACACTACGCTAGATTGGAGAAGCTGAGGAGATTCACTCGATCAGTTTCAGGTGTGTGGAAGTGTAACAAGCAGAGTAGGATTATTATCTTTTGTCTTAAATTCTGGATTATTTGTAGTGAGATTTTCAAATTTGTGTTCATTGTAATGTTCTTGTTATAGTCAAATCACCTTCATTTATATAACGCTTGATACTATATAATAATGGTAAATCATTATTTCTCCAACATTATTTTAAAAAGTATTATCTTGTTTTCCACAAAAAAATAAGGCTTGTTTTTACAGAATATTAAAATTATTTCCCCCATTATAATATTATTTTCTCGACCAGCGCTGACATTTTTTAAATAAAACAATGGATCTAGCAACAGACACTCTACTGACTTAAAGGGACCAAAATAAAGTGAAACCAAAGTAACAATTTGATGTGACCACTGACATTGATCATTAATATTATAAAAAATAAAAATAAAACAAAAACAGTTTTTGATATCTGAAATGTTCCATCCTCAGGCAGCTCCAGATCCTGGAAAACTGCTTCCACAGATTTTTCTCCGGGCATCACATCCGCCATCGCTGCACTGACGAGAATGTCTCCCAAGCGTTGGGCTGGATGTAATAATCCACATAGCCTCTCTCTATTTACTCCCGAAATCTGAACCGCTGAAGACGAGGTGGATTAAGTTTGTTTTTGAAGAAAATGCTCCCTCAACTCTACCAAAATTCGTTTATGTCTGCTCGAATCATTTTACACCGGACAGCTTTTTGAATGAGGCTCAGTATAAAGCAGGTTTTGCAAAAAAATGGCTCCTGAAGGATGTAGCAGTGCCAACTGTTCGTGATCCAGCTACACATCTAGAAGTATGTATTACGCGTTGGTTTTCCAAATTGCCTTTGAATTTGTCAAGTTCATAATAACATGTTAGACTTATAAAGTTTGAGATAGCATGTGATAGCACCATGAGTCCAGCTATGTTGTTATTTTTTTATCGCGCTGATAGTGGAATCTTTATTTGTTAAGGACAGCACATCAGAACAGAGCAGCCAAACCAGAGATGTTGCTTGCCAGACAGACGCAAAACCGCTGACCAAGTCTGTTGGTACTCAGTCATCAATGAAGACGTTTCATGTTCGCTACAGGAGTTCAGGTATGTTTATGTATTACATGATACTGCTTATACAGAGGACCTATAACTAGTCTTGTTACACAATAAGTGTCACATAACAGTAACACACAACTACTTTGTATATTACAGGTGTCCAGACGACAGATACAGTTTCGGACATTGACAGTTTGTCACCAGCAGCTGGTTTAATATTTAGGACCTCTACACCTATAAAGTGGCCATCAAAGAGACCTCGTGTGGAACTGGAGGAAGAGGATGACGAAGAAACCCTAATGGACACATCATCTGTAGTAGCACCTGAAGAGCAAGATTATACATTTGATCCAGCAGAGACGGACACAACTTTAACGGAGACAGCAGACATGTCGTAAGTTTCAAAACTGTGCATTTGTTTTAGAACAGGGGTGTCAAACTGAGTTCCTTGTTGGCCACAGCACTGCAGAGTTTACCTCTAATCATTATTAAACACACCTGAGGCAGCTAATCAACTCTCTAAGGCTCATTAAAAAAGTTCAAGTATGCCTGTTGATCCTTCTGGAACTGAGTTTAACACCCCTGGTTCAGAATTGTATTATTTTTATTATTATTATATTTTGTTACTTTTGTATTTAATATTTGTTAACCAGTACGAGTTTTTGTTTCTTAGTGCTCAAGCAAAATGGCAAAATGAGACGCTAGATCGCCTGAGTGAAAGGGAAAGGGTCATCGTTGGAGGTGACATGAGGGCTGACTCACCAGGTACATAGTTGTAAATAAGAAGGATGCATGGATGCTCGGGTATTTTCCGGATCATGAAGCATAACATGCATAGGTAGTATCTAACTGAATTCAATGCACTCGTGGTAATAATGCTTTGTGTAATATTACTTTCAAAGGCAACTCTGCAAAGTTTGGAAGCTATACATTGATGGACCTTCAGACCAACACCGTTGTGGACACACCAGAGCTGGTTCAGGTGGGAGAGAAGAAATATCAGTATTTAAAAAAATTACATTTTGAGAAGTTTAAAACTTCTGGTTTGTCTAGGATGATTGTTTCGTTCCCTATTCTTGTCTATTTCAGAGTAACGAAGTGGGAGGAAGCTACCACATGGAAAAAGGATTACATAGGAGCTTTGCCCTGTTGGAAGCTCGTGGTGTTAAGGCCAATTTATACTTCTGCGTCGGGTTCGCGTAGAAGGTACGGCGTAGCATACGCATTGACGTGTACCATACGTCGTACCCTTCGCCGTACCCTGACGCGCACCTCCTCAAAAATGTAACTACGCGTCGCGGCGACGCGGACCGCAAGATCTGTGATTGGTCGGCTGGATAGCATCGCGTTTCCTCCTACGCATTTCCGGAATGATCTTCTGCACTCTGCACCGCCCGCCCGCCATTTTTAAATTCCGAAGATCAGTGAAGAGCCATGGAAATAGACCAAGTGACCGAGAGATTGCTTGAAGAAGTGCGGAAATACAGCCATCTGTATGACTCCTTCAGTCGCCATTGCTCGTAGAAACCTAAACTCAAAACAGCCGCGAGGAATGTAAACACAGTGGAACTGGAACATTAAAACCCACCCGCGCCAACTAGCGTTTCGGCGGTGTAACTGCAGAGCAACACAGACATTCGCAGAAGTATAAATGCTCACGACGGCGTCGCCTACGTGCGTATCCTACGACGTACACTACGGCGTACACTCGACGCAGAAGTATAAATTGGCCTTTACTCTGGAGTGTATTGTAACTGACCGCCACCCACAAATACAAAAGTACCTCAGAGCATAGTTCGAATTACAGGGGGTACTGGGGGGTACTATACCCCCCAATGAAGACCCAGTAGGGGACAGAAATATCAGTTTCGGGGGGGTCAGATAATTTTTCTGATATTGTGAAAAAATATAATTACAGTTACAATACAAGTCAACTCCTATTTTCACTGTAGGAACATTTTAATGTAAAGCGATTTCAGACACCCCTATTGTGGACCGTACCATTTTTAACCACCGTGGCTAGAAGCAACGGAGATAGAGAACGACTTCAACTTCTCAAGCAAGTGTCAACGTTGAATGACAAAACGCTAGTTTCATAAAGTATCATTTTTTTCAACATTCCTTATTTGTATATTCAAAAATATTTAAAATAATCTAATTTAATAGTTATAATTTTTCAATGTAAATGATTTAATTTTATTGGTAACAGCCTAGTTGTTACGGCATCCAGTCTCCGTGATTCTCCCTGTACTCAATCTCGAGCGCCCTCTCCAGAATACTAAGAGCATTGCATACTTCTCCTAGTATGGATCATTTATGATTATGCTGCACCTGTTCTGAATGATCACTGATTACTGATACTATATCTTACTCACTCACTCAGCGTCCTGTGCGAAGTATTGTTTCACCCTGTGTTGCATGTCTGAGCGTTTTCCTGAATTATCCTTGCCTTACTTGTTTCCTCGATTGTCTGCAGCCTGACTTCTGACCCAAGCCTGTTCCCCGGACTCTGATTCTCGCTGCCTGCCCTGAACTTCTGCCCGTCTCTTCATTCCGTCGTCTGCCGCCTGCCCCGACCCCTGCCCGTTCCTGGATTACGAGTTCACGCCGTTATTCTGGCCATTCGGCTTATTCGTTTTGCCTGGCTTAACTGGTCAATAAACATTGTTGCATATGGATCTGTCTCTGCCTCCTGAATCGCAACATGTCTAATTATTTTAATTGAATATATTTATCAAATTTAAGAATTTGAAATGAAAGATGGAGCATACATTTAATAAAATTAGGGAAAAATGCCCTTTATAAAGGTACAAAAAATGATTCTGAGTGTTTTCAAACAGTGATGTAATGAAACATTGACAATTTAAGCTTGAAGGGAGTAAAGCCTCTGTTTAGGCTATTAAGGGAATGTAATTTTGCCAAAAGAAGAACTTTTATTTTAAATAAATGTTCATTTTAAATCAGCCTACTTCAGTGTGATGTTACCATATTATCATGCTTAACACTAAGAATTTGAATAATTGTAATGTGATGATCAGATGCAGATATCTAAATCAAAGAATATAGGCGGTTTGCGGGTGGATTTTTTATTTTTAAGGCGAGACACTACAGGTGAATAGGGTAAAATGTTTAAATAATAGATATCACCATGAAACTTCCTCAGTTGATTACTTACACAAGTATATAAAAACAAATGTATTACAAGTTTTAGAAATGTAGTTTTTGGAAAGGTATTTTTTTGAGAAACTTCAATTATTTCGCTATGCAAATATACTTTGTAGCCTGTAGTTACATTGATGCTGCTTACACAATAGCCTACCAAAGAATAAAATATTACAATTATGCTTCCAGAGTCACCAGACCCGTGGAACGTTTCTTTGCAAATAAGCTACATATCTTAATAAGGGTCACCACAATTTATTATTCTTTTTTTCTTAATGAAGGTATATACCCAAGTAATCCATCTTTGTGGAAGGAAGGGAAAATTATCCCATTAATAAAAGACAATCGATTAACTTTTAATGGGCATAACTGTAGACCTATAAGTATTTTGCCTGCGCTCAGTAAAGTCCTGGAAAAGATTATTCATACACAAATTTGTAATTATTTCCAGAATAATAATTTGATGACTATGTTTCAGCATGCAGAAAGGCACATTCTACCAGTACAGCTCTTACACAAATGACTGATGGATGGCTTAGAAGTATGGATAATTCGGAATTAGTTGGTGTGGTCATGTTGGACTTTAGTGCTGCTTTTGATGTAATAGACCATCAAATTTTAATTGAGAAATTACAGAGTTACGGATTTTCTCCTTCTGCTGTTACATTAATGAAAAGTTATCTTTCATATAGAATGCAACGGGTTTTTTATAACGGTTCCTTATCTAATTATAAAAGTTTAGTTTGTGGTTTACCACAAGGTAGTTGTTTAGGCAAATGCTAAGGGCGCCACTCATCCATAGGGGCGCCAGAATGAGTGAACGAGTGCATTTTTTTTTTTTTTTTTTTATATAATAGGCTACTATTTTAAAACCATTAATTCGAAATACTACCAAATAAAAAAATAAATAAAAAAAAAGTCCGGCTCTTCAATCTTCCCCCGCCCATCGAGTGCTTGAAGTGCGTCAGAAACAGAGCGCGCGCGCGATCAGTTGTTGGTAATTTGTTGTGTAGCGTGCGCGACTCCGCATCCAATGTAGACAGCACTGCTTTTGTTAACACACAGCTCGTAGAAACGGGCCTGGCAGCTCGCGCCAGTTCTAGACGCGGTGAAAGTTTCCTGATTGTGACGGAAGGGCGAATTTACATGACATATTATAAATGAGCATAGTCTGCGATAGATACAGTGCCAAAAAGAAGAGAAGAGGATAAAGACAGAGGTAAAGTGATGTAGTGAATGATCAATTTATTGCATAGGAGTAAGATACTATAATTTCATGGCAGTTATTTTTACCTTAAACTTTATGTTAGCAGTTGTTCTGAGTTCTGAGTCCCCAGACTGTGATTTTGTACAATCATGTCAGTTTTAAGACGCATTTTTTATTATCACTTTTTTATTAATGTTTTACTCTACAGTTGTGCAGTTTTTGGGGGATACAGTACAGGCCAAAAGTTTGGACACATTACTATTTTTAATGTTTTTGAAAGAAGTTTCTTCTGCTCATCAAGCCTGCATTTATTTGATCAACAATACAGAAAAAAATGTAATATTGTGATATATTATTACAATTTAAAATAATTTGTTTTCAATTTATTATACTTTAAATTATCATTTATTTCTGTGATGCAAAGCTGAATTTTCAGCATCATTACTCCATTCTTCAGTGTCACATGTGACATCCGGTCTATCACATGATCCTTTAGAAATCATACTAATATGATGATTTATTATGAGTGTTGGAAACAGTTCTGCTGTAATGTGTGTGTGTGTGTGTATATATATATATATATATATATATATATATATATATATATATATATATATATATATATATATATATATATGCTAAATCATGAACACAATGACAGGGTGAAATGGGCTGTGATGCATGGGGCGCCAGGTAAAATCTTGCCTAGGGCAGCAAATTGGTCAGGGCCGGCCCTGTGTTTAGGTCCTCTTCTGTTTTCGGTTTTTATCAATGATTTGCCCTTAACAGTCAAAACAGCGTCAATGACAATGTTTGCTGATGACTCAACTGTTTACTATGCTTCAGATTCATGTGACAAACTCAATCAGGTTCTGTCTAGAGAATTAGATTCAGTGTATAAGTGGGTTAGTGGAAACAAATTAGTATTAAATATATCCAAAACTAAAAGCATGATCATTGGATCAAAACAAAAATTGATGCTTAAACCAAAATTAAAGTTACATTTAGCCGGGCAAAGAATACAAACAGTAGAAAAGGCTAAACTGTTGGGTTTGGTTATTGATAGTAGTCTTTCATGGACAGAACACATAAATACTATTGTTAACAGAATAGGATGCGGCATTGCAGTAACAAAAAAATGCTGTCAGTATGTGAATCAGAAAACTTTAAAAATAGTAACAGAGTCATTAATATTGTGTCACTTGTCGTATTGCACTGAGGTGTGGTCCTCAGCATCAAAAAAGGACTTGACAAAAATTCAGGTTGCACAAAATAAAGCAGCAAGACTTGTTCTGGGCTGCTCAATTGAAACAAGTAGAGATCAGATGTATTCTACTCTTTCATGGCTTACTTTAAACCAAAGAATAACAGTTACTTTAAGTACTATGATATATAACACATTGAAAATGAAAATGCCTATTACTCTGTTTAATCAAATAGTATATTGTAATTCCGTGCATAACCATGACACCAGAAAGGCAAATAATGGTCATATAACGACCCCCTATCCAAAAACTAATTTTATGAAGAAAACATTATTGTATAGAGCTATTGTCATTTGGAATAACATTCCCATTCAAGTGCGTCAGCTTTGTAATAAGCTTTCATTTAAAAAAGGTGTTAGGTGTTTTTTATTGATGTAGGTTTTGTTATTTTGATTTTAAGTAAGGTTATTATAATAATGTTATATTTATTCGGATTATAAATTGAAATTAAATTGTATGTATGAGTATGTGTTTGTTTGTGTATGTAGGTATTGATATGAAATATGTATGTGTTAATTGTTATGACGAAATGTTTTTGTTGTTATGTAATAATGTACATTTTTAGAGCGGACCCCAGGAAGACTAGCTAACTGCATAGACTTTCAGCTAATGGGATCCTAAATAATAAACAAAAATAATGATAAAACTAAAAACGTTCTTGATATGTTTAACATATAGTCTAAATGGTTCTTATGCTTTGCGTGTTCTTCGTTGTTTATTAGTTTTATTTAATTTAATTAAATGTCATTTTACCTGAGAAGTATGAAAAAAAAATCTCTGCGTTTCCCTTAAAGGGAAAGTTCACCCAAAAATGAAAATTTTGTCATTACTTATAACCTCAAGTTGTTCCAAACTTGTGTGAGTTTCTTTCTTCTGTTGAACACAAAAGAAGATATTTTAAAGAATGCTGGTAATCAAACAGTTGACGGTTGCCATTGACTTCCATATTTTTTTTCTAATGGAAGTCAATGGCTACCTGTTTGATTACCAGCATTCTTTAAAATATCTTTTGTGAGTAAATGATGACAGAATTTTCAGTTTTGGGTGAACTATCCCTTTAACAACCTGCTGACAATCACATAACTTCACGGCACAAGCTGATTGCTCCCCATTGCATCTGTAGCCAATGAGCTTGCTGCTCAACATTTAAATAGTTGGTCAATGTTTGCATGTCATTATCATTACATGATAAAATCTTTCGAAAGTTGTCATGATAGAAATACCTTTAAAATTTCATGCATGGATTGCTTCCATCAGTAAAAATCCAGAGGCTGTGAACGGAACACCCTTAACATCTCAAGAAATGGAAAGTATCTGATATTTACACATAAGTGGTAACTCTACTATAAAAAAAACATACTAAAAGTTGTATACCTCAGCTCCCAAATATAACATTTTTGTTCATGTTGTCATTTCTCCACACACCCCTTAACGTATAACCCCTTGCAAATAAAGACACGCTGAGGTAATCTGGTTTGGTGGTGGATGTAAATTGCAATGGTCAGTTGTTTCAGATCAATGCTAATTGAGGATAGGTTCTAGGTCAGAAGAACAACATGTTCTCATGATGTAAAGATGACTTTAGTTGTGCTTCCACTTCCCCTGAATGTAGATTTTATTTGTTAGAAAAGACTGAATACTTTTTTTTTGCTTTTTTTTTATTGAAGTGTTACAGTGTGATACAATCACACTAGCTCTACAGGCCAGAGAGGATTTCTCTGTGCTCTGTGTGAGAATTATAGTTAAGCATTTGCTGCCCTCTTCAGCTCAGACTGGATCATTGCAGATCAAATAGGCCTATGTATAACTGAAGATTAATGTGTAAACATGTAATGATCTTGCAGAAAGTAATGTAATCTGTCACAACTATGGTACTTAATACTTGTGAAAAGGCATCTCTTTGGTCTCCACAACATAGAATATTTGTTATTTAACATACTATATAGAGTGTGAATTTGTCTGTGAATTTATAGTGCGAATACGGTTAAATTCAGTAACCATAAAATATCTATAACTATAAAATCTATAACTATAATATCAGCTGTCTTCTGGTGAATTTAACATTCACTGTAAGAAAAAGATCATGTTTTTTTCAAGGACATCAAGGACTTTTACAGACCTTTCCCTTCAACATTTAAACACTATGCAATGCGTAATTCAAAATACTGGTAAAATACCTGTGAAAAATCAATACATAAATTCCTTCATATGAACACTGTACATTGCAGCATATTTTTACAGACTTTTCTTAGAGTAAAAAATTGTTTCCAGATGTATGATTCAGTTTAACATCTGGTGTTTCTTAAAACCTCCTCAGGATATTGTTAAAATTGTGATTAAACGGAATGTTTTGCACAGTTTTTTACATTCGATTAATTGGTAAATTTGAGCTGAACACTGCAAGGACATACTCTAGATAGAATCAGGAAGGTAAATGGAAACCCTGCAATTTGATTTATTGTTTTTAACCCTTAAACACATACCTTGGGTCTTTAGTGACCGAGACATCATTCACTACCCTCCTCCTCATTCATTTTTTTTTAAGTTAGACATCAACCTTCTTAATATTCCTCAGTCAACTCATTATTAACAAGAAAAAAATGATAAAAGTATAAAAGATTATCTGATTTTTTTTTTTGTAAAAATTGTATAGGGTCGCTAACGAACCGAGGTGTGAAACTGTGGGAGAATTTTTTTTCTGCACAACAATATCAAATCTCTGATGACTGAATAAGTGCAGAGGTGGCAATGTCTGATACATGACATAGTTACTGCAGGCAGAAAACAAAAGAATAGGAAGTATCATCAGAAAACATGAAATGGCGCCGTGATTTACTGCAGAGCAAGTACTAAACGCAATAAAATATATGTGTCACTGTCACTTGATGGTAGATATGGTGAAGAAGCTGTCAGCGATCAAAATATTGATTTTGAAGATGTTGAAAATTATAGTTTTGAGAATGTTTGAGATGGTGAATATGAGCCAGATGCTGAATGAACTGGGAAATGAGCTCTGATGAGGACAGTGATGATGGTATAAAATATCTGCTAAAACTGAACCCTTCCAAGCTCCAAAAGGTGACAAAATATGCTTTATTTTATTCTTCTGTAATTGTTACTCTAATATCAGGAGAGTTTTATATGATCGAGATGGGTAGAGATCCATCCGTTGTAGATATAGACCCGGGTCGCTAGAGACCCGAATATGTAATAATGATTGGCGAAACATTCATGCATTTAAGGGTTCATTTTTACCAGAGCCCTATGGGTGGTTTGGGAAGAAACACGCTCTCCTGATAAACTAATATGTCTCTACTAGGTTCTGCAGGGATACAGCTGTTGGAACATAGCTGCACTTCACACCACTGCAGGTTCTCAACTTCTAGACGAGAAGACAAGAGAGGAAGTGATGATGTTACAGAAGGTATTTATAGAAAGACATGTCATTAATGTCACAAGGTGACAGTTTTTATATTCTCAACTTGAAAGACCGGAAGGTATTCCACTTAGTTATACCCTCTGGCGGTCTACCCAATGAAATTGAACAGCTTTTACAAAACCACTGCAAATGTTTTATCGAAAGTATATTAACTGCAATGAACTAATCATCTAATACCATTAAGTATTAGCCTAACCCCCGATTTCACAAATAAGGTTTAAGCCTAGTCCCTGTTTGAGCTGTTTTAACTGAAAGCAACTTGCTCTAACATATCTTAAAAATATGTCATTGCCATTGTTTTGTCTCAAGATGCAAGCCAGTAATGTTTTTTTTTCTACGGCACGTTTATAAAATCTACCTAATTTAACTAAGGCCTAAGCCTGACTTAATCTAAGCCTTGTCTGTGAAACCGGGCTGTTACTAATCACATTAAAATGAATCATTTGATACAATGTACTCATTGTGTGCATATATGTTTTAATGTTGTACTTAAAATACCAGCATATTACAACTGTAATTAATTCCTGTAGGCTTATTACACCTATAATCTGTTGACCCTACCTTTTAACCCTTTTAACAGTGATGTTTTTTCTAAGGCACTTTAAAAAAAACTTTTCTAAGGCCTAATCCTGGCTTAATCTAAGCCCTGTCTATGAACCAGGCCTAAGTGTCTGTATAATACTGTATGTGTGCTTTTTATACAATTTTCAATCAAGTTTTGTTTGTTCAATGGATGTTTCCGCTAAACGGGCCAATATAAGAGACTAATCACTATATTATTCATTTTAATTATACAGATGTCTCATTAAAGCATTGACAAATGTATAAAAACCATAGAGACTCGTTCAATGGTTCACCGCTGAGGGGTGTTCGCAGTAAATTTGCATGATTCTTGGTTTCGTAGATATCGCCCCCAAGCAGAGACAGTTAGAGCTGCAGGTCGAGTATTTGGGCGTGCCGAAAGGTAACGCCTTCAACAGAAATTGACCCCTGACCCCTAACCCTCTACCTTTCGTCACGCCCATTACTCCAACTAAAATTTCAAAACAGTGATGACGAATTAAAGCCACTTTTACTGAAATCAAGTGACTTTGGCAGTTTGATACACGCTCCAAACCACTGATTCAAAAAAATTTTTTTTGTCTTTTTTATTTTACATCTAAGTGGTCTTAAAAAAAAAAACAAAAAAAAAAAACCTTTGCTGGCAGGAGTTCCTGCTCAGATCACAAGGTGGCAGCAAAAGATAGTGATAGAATGAAGGTAGGCTTAATTAAAATGGCACTATAAATACAAGAATGTAGATATTTCAACAAACTAATAATACACATAATCACCATAATAATTTGTTGTACAGGTAATAGCTATAGGCACAGTATGGGCGACTAGAGATGTTATAACGTATAGTGATTGTTGAGCAGCTATTGGTTGGGAGGCAGTTTTTGTTTGACAGAAGAAAACATAGGCCTTCATCTGAAGTTAAACTCAACAATGCTTTCAACAAATACAATGCACTTTACACTTGACGGATCTTTGAATGGATCTTTAAGTGTTCAGATGAAATGCCTTTGCATTTGTTTGCAAGTGTGTGAAGCGTGTGATAGATGTTCACTTGGGTCATTCTCACGAAATGCCATTTGTGTGCTATGAATCACCACTGATAGAATCAACAACAGCATGCTGAACTTAGTCACTTTATTTGACTGTTTAATGTGTAATGCAAAAGAAATTTTAAAATATTTATAATATATTTTACAATATTTTACAATGTTTGTTTTTCATCAGAATCAGCCAATTTAGACGTGTCCATCACAATTAGGCTACATTTCAATGGGTTTATTTATTTGACCCAAACATGGGTTGGAAGTTAAAACAACCAATTTTTATAAAAACCTTTAGTGCTAAAGTGCTAAAATGCTTTATCCATTTTCTCAGAAAAAGCAGTATTTGTTTTATGTTTAACTCTGTTAAGCTGTGCCATTTCCCATTTTTAAAAATTGGTTTGATATTTCTTACATCATACTGACCTTAAAGAGTTCAGAAAAGAGAAAAGGCATGTTTTTTTGTTTGTTTGTTTATTTTTTAAAGAATAAGCCCATTTCCACCACTTAAGGGGGAAAAACATGCTTAATTATGATATAAAAAGTCATTGTGATTATTAGATACAAAGTCAATTATTACAAAAAGTCAAAAGTATGAGATAAAAAGTCAAACTTATGACTCAATTATGACAGTCATAATTGATTGTCTTTTATGTCATTATGACTTTGTCTTATTTCGACTTTCAAAAATTATAACCTGCAGCAGTATCTCAATTTTGTTATATTTCTGACGTATCGCCCATTTTCGTCTTTTGAATAGATTTTTTATCCCATAAATACTAGTATTCCTATTTAGATTTTTATCTCATAATTTTGACTTTATCTATGTATAAGACTTAACCTATATGTTTTATTTTATAAATAAGTATACAGACTTTTTATGACTTGCAGTATCTCATAATTTGGGGTTTCCCACCCATATTCTTTTCTATATAACACCCTAAAAAAAGTTGCTGCCTTAAATGGAGTACAATCAACTTGGATGTTTAAGTAATCTCAACTTAAATTACATTAAATTGAATTAAACAAATGAGCTGAATCTTATATAACTTATAAAAAAAGTTGGAAATTGCTTAACTTATTTTCGATGAGTTAAAGCGATGTAAAAACATATGTTGTCATAACTTATTGATCATCAATATTTTTTACAGTAAGAATGTTATTTATTGTGAGAACGTTCTCATTTAATGAATAACATGTGTCAAATAAACAGGTCTCAGATGCAGTCAAAACATCCTTGTTTTTCCATTTAAGGAGTAAATCCATATTTTGACTGTCCTCACTTTTTTCTCTGATCACTTTACATCTGAGTGTAAATGAGAGGCAATATGATAGTATTGTAGTATGAGGAATCAGGGTAGGCAGGGAATTCGCTTACATAACAGGATTGTTTATTATTTTAAGACTTGCCAATGCTCAGAGCTTATTTAAAGGGGTCGGGGAGTGCGTTTTACGCCTCATCTACCCAACTAGTCAACAAACAGATAATACAAACAAAAACATAAAAATAAAACAGATCAACTCAAATAAGCAGTCTAAATAATTAAATTAGACACCATATGTTCAACCCATAGAATAAAATCTGGCAGTACATTAGAATTCTGATACATCTTGTAAAAGGGTTGTAAGTTGTTCTAATCAATCAAGGAATCAAACAAAACAGACGAAAAAAAAAAAAGGCATTAATGTCTAAGCATGTATGATTTTCTTTTTTCCAGAATGAAAGTAAAAAGCATGAACATCTGCTGCCATTTTGTGAAATAGTTGAATAGTGCACATGACAGCAGCTTTATTGTAAGTTGAGATCTTTTGCAGCGAGTCAAGATCATTTCAAAAGCCTGACAGTGTGTCATGCATTATGTTGGCTCCTCTTGATTTGCTTCATAATAATTGTGGTCAGTACAGACCATTTGTGGTTACAATGTGTCTGACTTTACTAAAATGACATTAGTATGCATTGTGTACAGCTTATGTGACCTCCAAAGCCTTCTGACTTTATTGAAATCATTCTGATGTGATTAAAATTGTTGTCATATGGACTCATTTTATGGGTGTCTGCCAAAATGATTTCTAAGTGTCAGCTATGAATATTATACTTCACTATGAAGCAGTTTACACGATATTAAAGGGACAGTTCACCCAAAAAGTCCTGTCATCAATTACTCACCCTCGTGTCCTTTAGAACCCGTATGGACACACACACACACACACACACACACACACACACACACACACACACACACACACACACACACACACACACACACACACACACACACACACACACACACAAAGATATTTTGAAGAATGGTACATCTGCGTTCGTCAATTCAATGAAAACCAATGGGGTCCAGAACAACATTGACTTTCAATGTATAGACGGAAAAACGAAGAGACATTTTTGAAAGTATCTTCTTTTATGTTCCACATGGAGAAGAATAAAAAAAGAAAAACTTTTTCTTGTTGTATTTGTATTTGTATATGTGCACTGGAAGCTTCAGTACCAAGAAAAATTCCTTGTGGGTGCAAGCACACTTGGCAATAAAACTCTTTCTGATTCTGATTCTGATTCTGAATAAAAGTCATGCAGATTTGTAACTATGTGAGGGTGAGGAAATGACAACATAATATACATTTTTGGGTGAACTCTTCCTGTAAACCAACTCTAATCCGAAGCGGTGCTTTTCTGGTTCTTACGGAAGCTTGTTTTTTTCTATATAAAAAGTAAAGTTAATTGTGACTATATCTCACAATTCGGACTTTTTTTTTTCTTGCAAGTTTATACAGTATCTCACAATTTGGATTTTATTTCTCGCTATTCTGAGTTTATAACTCGTAATTCTGACTTTTTTGCAATTGCGAATGGCAAAACATAAACTCGCATTTATTTGCAGCAATTTGGTTTTATTTCTCAGAATTGTGAGATATAAACTAGCAATTAAAAAGGGAATTGCAAATTGTTCTCACAATTCTGTCTTTTTTTTCTCTCAATTGCAAGAAATAAACTCAGAATTGTGAGATATAAACTTGCCATTGTGAGAAAAAAAAAAAAGTTATTACCATTTTTATTTTTATTCTGTGGCAGAAACCAGCTTAGTTTCTTTAGCAAGCCTCCCATTTAACTTCAGTTTGCTCTAGGGGATTGGTCTTGTGGAAGTGTACTGTAACAAAAGTGCTAAAATGACTACTTAGTAGTGTGTGTTTGTGTATGAGCAGTGCATATGGTTTGTGTGTGTGTGAGAAAGAGAGAGTTTGGGTATTAGTTTGTCAGTCTTTCAGAAGAGCATGTCTCCTTCACAGAGCTCTAGCTGAAGGACTGTAAGATCTCAGTCTCACTTTGCAGTGCATCTGCCCAGACTGTTTGGGTTGGTATGACGTTTATTTAACAGGATTACAGATAACAGCACATGTGGTGATGGGGCTTGGACACTCTTCTCTTACACTTGGATATTAATCCTCTAAATGCTTTGGGAAACTGATTGCATCAGATAGTCCTGCAGAGCTTTGGTCTGTCAGGGTAACCTCAGGTTAGACCTGTAGTTATAGTGCAATCGTTACCTTGAACCGTTTTCTATTTTTGAAACTAATTCCAAATGCAAAGTCAGATGTCTCTCATGTTTTTTTCATGAGAGAAACCTATCCCTCTTTTAAACATTTGAACGCTCTCCCCACCTCGCTTTCTGCTTATTTTATTCAGTTATTCATTTTTTTTGTACCTTCCTCCATCTCTTCGTCCTTCACACCTTCTTGGTTTAATATATTCATTTCATGAAGCCTTAACCTAGTCTTTCAAACAGGCAGCCATTTTATGTCTTATCACGGGTGGGCCACAAAGGCCCAGGCAGGACTAGCACCATTAGCATTAGCATAGCACAGAAATGCCTTAACATGACTGACATCTTCTCTAGCATCATTGCTTTGATTGACACATCACCTGACCAGGTGGACCCAAAGATAGTAATATTCCTTGTGGCAGTCTTGCATGAAAATGCAAAAATGCCTCATGAAAAGACCGTAATATGCAGGGCTTGCTGTTTGAAGACCCATTTCACTGAAGATTCCTAGTGCGTTATTACTTTTACTTTAATCTATATATCTGTTATGTAGCCAGAATAATTGTAAATAAATCTCTTATTTTGTCTGTCTTCTATTTAGTGTGTTTTTCAGTTGTGGAATATTTCTGTTCATTAAATTAATAATTTATCTGTTTGTTTTAATAGTTAATCGTTTTAGTCTATTTTTATTGCCAGAAAATTCATTAACCCAAGGTGCAATGACAAAAAAATATACTGGGAACACTTTACAGTAAGGTCTCATTTGTTAACTTTATGCAACATGAACTAACATAGCATTAATTAACCTTTGTTAATGTTGGTTAATAGAAATGTTTGTTATTTAAACTGCACAGTGCATTAACTGATCTTAAAAATGTATTAAATGCTGAGACATTATGCCATTAACTAAGATTAATAAATGTCGTCAAAGTATTGGTTAACTGATGTAGTTAACTAGTGTTAACAAATTAAACCTTATTGTAAAGTGTTATCAATATTTATATCAGGAAATGAAAATAAATAAATTGATCATACCGGGAAACTGAACAATAGCCCTTGACAAATGTGTATAAAAAAATTATAAAAATAAATAAATCCTTTTGCCTTTTTATAAAACATTATACAATATACAGTATATTGAAGTATGTTTATTTAACAGATAGAATATTTTGTAATCAATTGCATTATGCTATCTTATAGTCTTATAGTGATTTTTAAGTTCCACCAATAGCATTTTATTCCATTGTTCATTAGAAAATCACATATTGCTGTTTCCAAGGAAGATATAGAATACGGAAAACAAATGATATAATCAATAAGTTATGACAACATATGTTTTTACATTGCTTTAACTTATCAAAGTAAGTTGAGCGATTTTTCTTTTTTTTATAAGTTATACTAAGATTCAACTAATTATTTTTTACAGTCAGTTTAATAATGTACGTTTTAATGACTTAAACATCCAAGTTGATTGTACTTAATAAGAATTTAAGGCAGCAACTTTTGTGAGTTAAATCACTTTTTTTTTCAATATTCAGAAATATACAAAAAAAACTTGTAACCTCCTTATGCAGTAAAAAAAAAAAAAAAAAAAAAAAATACATGACAAGAAATGTCTTTGCTGAATCGTGCTGAAAATAACCATTAAGAACCTTATAAGTTTAGGTCTGGATCCAAAAACAAAATAAGTCATAGATTAATAATAATAAAAAAAAATTACAGTTGAGGTACTTGCTTCGTCAGGTATCACCACATATTTATTCTTGGAGTGATTCATTTTCATATCAAGCAAAAAATATAAATAATTTTCAAACAACAGTCAGTGATTTAATGGATCTGGTTTATTTCCCACATCACACACTCTCCAAGTGCTGCGTGTTCTTGGCCCCAGTCTGACCTTTGGGTTTGAACCTCGGTCAACAACAACAACAACAACAAAAAAATTATATGTTTCACGAACTTCTCGCTGAGCACCGCGTTTTCAGGAATGTGTGGTTTTGCTGACGTCTTGTATCACGAAAAGCTTTTCAGAATGTCTCTTTACTGATTTGGGATCATGTGTTTGATTAGGACATCCATAAATCAGTCTATTTGTCACACAGTAAGAATGTGACCCGATCCAGATGTGCCTCTGTCACTAACTTTCCCAGTTCCCCTCTCTCTAAAACACTTTCTTTACTGCAGCATCTGCGACAGAGCAAACAGAATATAAACACACTTCCAAACACTGGAAATGAATTCACGTCTTCACATAAACCTTTGTTGGCCTGGGTGGCGGTTTATTTTCTCTGAAGGTTTGCGAGGTCGTCGCTTCAGAGGTCCCGCGAGAGGTCCCTGTTTTTCACGCGTGAATAGGCCTATAGGCTATGTAACAATTTATATTAAGCAGCTTCATAAATAACATTATAAAACATACGGCTATAATGCTTAACAGAACATTAGTGTAGCCTGTATTATGTAGGTTATGGCTATATATTTTAATGTATGAATGTATAGCCATATACCAGTTATGTTATTTAATATTTGTTCATGCCTTAATAAAAGTCGACGTTGTAAAGCGCTCCCCTCATGTTATGAAATCATATTTCTATGTTGTCAGCAGTTAGAATTCTGCTACTTGTTGGTACACAAATCTTTTTTTTAATTTTTTTAAATTAAATATATGCCTATAAAACACTTGAGTGAATGGCCCCTTTTCCTTGTGTTGAGACACCACAGAGCTCCGATAGTTCAGGTATAGATCAGTCTCCTTTCTTAGGCTTTATATAGTACTTATCACTGACATAATCTCCATGCACACCCCACTCTCCTCCGAGTATAACACACGCGCTGGCATTTGAACAGCTGCGATCCATATTCCTCTGTCTCCATATTTCAGTCAGCTGTCGGGGTTGTGTAAGGAGAGCTTTCGCCTTCTGTTGAAACCGCGTTATGAACTCTCATAAACAATTTAATCGTGCATAACTAGTCATTTGGTTGAATCTCAGCTCAAAAGTATGCATCCCCTCACCTTATTTTTTTTTAACAGCTTTGAAACCTAGGCTACTTTAAGAACTTTCTATGTCATATTCTGTGATTTCTTACAGTTGTTTAGGTCACAGGAAAAACAAACGATGTTGCAGTGATCGATTCTATTGTCTTTTTAAATAGTCTCTTAATTAACATAACATTTACATTATTTTGAATTTAAATAATTTCGCATTCCGAACATACATTTGAAAAAGTTGCCAATAGATGTCGCCGTTGCCTATTCAAAGCGGGAACTTAGAATAAATGTTAATAAATAGAATAAATGTACAGTGACAACTTTAGTCATTATTAATCAATTCAAAATAAGTTAAGCATTTTTTTTAAAACCTTTTTAATAAGTTATTCAAGATTCAATCCTTTTTATAAAGTCAGTTTATTGTAATTTAAGTTGAAATGACTTAAACATCCAAGTTGATTGTATACCTAAAAATTAAGGCAGCAACCTTTTTACTGTCCTATTATTATTATTATTTAATGTCGGTACAATCATATGCTTGTTTGCAATTGACTGGTTTTGATGCATTATTTTTTGAAAATCAACAGCTTACTAGGACATAATTACCTAATGTGGACACGTTCATATGTCGGATTATCAAAGTTTTAAAAAAAATATCATTTCACCTTTTACATTAATAGAATTGTACATTTTTATAACATTCTGATTCCCTTACAATTAGAAAAAAATCACTGTAACGAAACTGCTCAAAATCACGTGTCTTAAATCAGTCGTGGATTTCGAACAAATATCTCACAATTAATTAACTTATGATTATGGATTTCAGTAACACAATTCATCTCATTTTCTTTATTACACAAAAATATATCATTTTCACAATTTTCTGACAAATAACTCTTATTAACTCTGTAAAAGAAATGCAGGCGAGCTACACGGTAAACTCAAACATGCTGAAATGATATTAAATGACAATACAAAAATGATATTGCAGGATGGGAGCGTATTAAGAAATACAAAAATTATTTTGGTCTATCTGATGACGCTATATGATGTTATTGTATTGTCACATTTTAGTTTTTCCTTAAATAATTTAGAGGTTTCTGATAAGTTCTGTGTTCATGAAATAGTCTTCAGAGCGCGTTGTGATGTTTCATGATGAGACCTGTATGAGTAGAGAAAGGGCAGAAATTAGCAAAATGAGTCAAAATGTACTTCAACAAATGACAGCATCAGTAGAGTTATGTGTATCGATGCAAATGACTTCGGTTAGACGTTAAATAACTTTAATTGGCTAAGCCAACAAGCCACAGTATTTAGGATTATTAATTAATAAAGTGTGAATCAAAGTTTCACATGCTATCTAAATGTAAATGAAAAAGTGTCTAATTATTTGAAAGCATTAGCCTAAATAATGATGAACTAATGGTGATCTTTACAAAATGTTAAGAACATTGACTTGTGTGTGAAGTGAAACTGTGTTTTCGTAATTATTAAAGCTAATCAAAGTTTGACGTGATCAAAACCTTGAAAAAAAACCGATGTGTGCATGTATAATTTTACCTGTCATGGATGACTGGAAACGGTGATCTGGACGCAAGTGTTGGAGATTCAATTCTCTGAACGTTTTCTTGATCTAAATCAAATTCAAAGGATAAATAAATGAAAAACCGTGCTCTCTGAAACAAACTTGCATTCAACTGCAACAGCAGCGACCAAAATGTTGTTGATCTCGAAAATTATTTTGCATATTGAATACTAACCATTATGTTTGAGGCTGAAACTGTCGGACGAGTTGTCGCTGTCTAGACATGGAGACCCAGAGGCAGACGAGGGTTTCTTCTCGGGGTTCGTAACGGGGCTGTGGTTTGGGAAGTTACTGTTTTGACTTAAAAGTGAGCGCACACCCATCAGAGAATTTGCGCTGAGGAAAGCTGCGCTCGCCCAGTTGTGTAGTTTCCCAATCTGGCAAGTATAAATTCCGTTAGTGGAGAGGAAAGCTGGATGGGTCGAGGGTGAGGCCCTGAGGCCTGCGGGCGTCGAGGGTACATTGAGTTTCTGCGTGTTATCGGGACTTGTCGCCGTCTCCGCCAAAGACCAGATTTTGGGTTTGCTGTTGCCAGGCCTCTGACACACTGGTCCACCAGGAGACACCTCACCAACGCTTTTGACCACACTCTGTTCTTTATTACTACTCGACAAAGGGCTGTCCATTTTAAGTGCTGGTGAGGATAATATCCGCGGTGTTTCCACGGTTTCTCTCTCAGGCTGATTATCCGAGGTTTCCTGATTCTGATCTTCCCTGGGCTCCTCAGACTTGTCAATATCGATGGTCTCCAGATCGATTTCTTCATCGTCGTCATTTTTGTCCGCGTCGTCGTCATTGTCGCTGTCGAAAATCCGTCCGTCTCTGTCCTCGGCACTGCGACCCCAGGTCACTTTATTCTCTTTCTTGAGTCTCCGGCGCGCGTTGGCGAACCAGGTGGAAACCTGCGTAAGGGTCATCTTAGTGATGATGGCCAGCATGATCTTCTCACCCTTGGTGGGGTACGGGTTCTTTTTATGTTCCTGCAGCCATGCTTTCAGTGTGCTGGTGGTCTCTCTGGTAGCGCTCTTGGCCCGGGCCGGGTCACCGTACTGGTACTGGCCGTATGGGTAGAAACCGGGCGCTGTGTGGACTGCAAATCCTGGTGGGTGAGCCCCGTGGTTATCCTTCAACTCATACTGCGACCCCTGGGGATTGCCAAAATGAACTATCAGTAAAAGTTTTTGAAACCATCAGAAATATGCATGAGGAAGACAAGAAAGGTGTGTAAAGCCTCATTCCTTGTTTTCTTTTCTTTTAATTTAGAAAAAGAGAATTAGTGAACTATTTCAACTGGGGGGAGAACATGGCAGCAAACAGCAGTTCACTTTAAAACAAACAAGTAAAAACAAATGTAAATTACGAAGAACTATAATTTCAAAATAGTAATTGTTTTCAAAAGAGTAGCCTATATTAGTTAAATAAGACAAGCTAAATAAACGTCTTTCTTAAAAACTAGTGATGCAGTAACTGACTCGTGATTTATCTAAAATGTTATCATTTTGTGCGAGTAATTTTCTTTTTTACAAATTACAATTATAATTAGTTATTTATAACTAGGCATTTATGGATAATTAAAAAAACTATATGGACTTCATGCAACTCTGAACATTTGGTAAAGTTGTCCTTTTTTATCTTTTCGAAGCGTTGCCAATTATTAAGATTTAGCCCTGACAGTCATAATATTTCATTCATCAATTCAAAACATTGTACAAATATTTATCCGCGGGAATGAACCGTAAAATGCTTTTTTTTTTTAAGTCTAAAAGTATCTTACCATTTGAGAGAGCAGGGCCAGCTCGGCACTGTTGTAAGGTAAAAAGGCGCTATAGTTTTGCACGGTCCACGGATTCGCGTACATGCCGAGCATTGGCGTGATAGCAGCCGCTGCAGTCGCGGGATTTGCGCCGTTCTCCGAGCTTCCCTCGCGTGGAGAGGACGGCATGACACCCGCGCGCTCAGCTCCGTACACCTCTTGGGAAGCGTTTAGGAACTGTGGGTAACCCAGCTGGGGGAACGACATGTCCAACTCCCGAGGAACTCTGACGGAGATTTACAGGAGAGAAGGGCAATCCACTTTCAATCACAGCAATAACTCTCGCTTGGTGCAGAAGCGCAGTCTCGTCAGGAGGAACGTCTACTGATGCGTCTACCCTCTGGACCTCTCACAATTTGAAGTTGACGGCTTGATTGGCATGCTACTTAAGCGCGAGGCCCCTCCTATCCGAGGCCACGCGATAAGTAGGCTGCAGTGTGTGTTAGTGTGTGTTTGTGTGGCAGTGTAAACGAAGTACTTTAGTTAGCCTACATACGTCTTGTTTGCGTAAAGGTGTTGAATATGACAACAAACATCGAAATCTTTAAAAAATACAATAAGAAAATACAAATTAAAACAATATTAAAATCAGTATAGTTTTTTGACGTCCTCCTGAACCCATTTTAAACTGATGTTCAAAATAATTATTGTAGAAAAAGACTAACTATTCTTTGAAATTGTTGATTTGAACGGATAAATAATAAAAAAGTTTTACAGTAAAAATGGATTGCTAGTTGATTGGTTAACGAAGTTGTCTTAGATAATATTTTAAAAGACAATGTATATTTATTGTTCAAATTAAATATGGATTTTTATAAAAGTATAGAGTATAGGCTACGATAAATACATCATTTTTATTATTGTTGACATTGTTTTATTAAAAGTTATGTTTTAGGTAAAAGTACCATATTCCTAGAACTATGGAGAGGCTATTAACTTAGTCATCATGAAATCTTCCATTGTGACATATTTATATTGCAAATATTACAAATGTTCCATATCTTAATACGATTGTTTTCTCCAGCTGCCTACTTTAGAAACTGACTGGATTTAGTAAAGCAAATGCCATGTTGCCAGTTATTAAATTAACACTTTTCCCAGGTTTTGTGTGTACTAAGCGTGTGTTGCCACTATCCATCCATGATTAAATGCATTTGACCATTCATTGATCGTGCAATGCAATATAGCATGTCCAGTCAATATTTAATGTTTTATTAAGCATTTTCCACTCGCGCATTCTGCTCAGGAGTTTGAGTTTGTTAGTAGAAGTGGCTTCTACGTCTGGTGTGGAATTTTGAAGAAAGTAATAAGAGCGTAATAGTGATTTGATGGAGCGGAGAGAATCATCATCATCACTCCCCTCCCTCTCACAGCGCGCGCGCGCGAACACACACACACACACACACACACACACACACACACACACACACACACACGCAGCGTGCCAGAGAGGGTCTCAGTAATGTCCAACAGGGAAACAAACGATCCCGTTTATGGTAATTTGCACATTAGCATCACACAGGTTGTCCCGTGATAAGGTGACAGGTTAATGAAATGCTCCATTCAGAGGAGCCATTTGATCCCTCTGAGAGGTTGTGATAAGGAGCCAACCAGAGAAGCCTGCAATTAAAATCACAGCCTATCTCTCCATCCCAGTATATTTTCTCTCTCCTCCTCTCATCCACTGCTGGTAATGAGGGCTAACACTCCTGTCTGCGCTAATCCTCCCCCTGGGTGCACCTTGCTATCAGATGTTAGCTTTGTAATTATTTATCCAAAAAAGTCATAATTTCATGCTCGAGTAGCAAATGAGTTTGGCGAGCTGGTTAGGCGATTCTCTTCGTGTCCTGCGAAGCGGAGAGTGAGATTTAATGATTTAATTACAGCAGTTAGTCCTCCATTTGGCAGTAAGTAGTTTTACGTTTTAAAATGGCAATGGAATCACATGACAGTGACGTTCTCAGGTGAATCCAAACACGTTTTCACTAATACTAAGATTATCAGTCTATCATTAAGGGCAGACTTCACCTTTATTTACACACTCTCAAAAAAAAAAAAAAAAACCTGTCCCTGGGGCAGTACCCTTTCGTACCTAAAGAGAGCATATTATTACCTTAAAGATACATATTGGTACCAAATATTAGTAGCTACCTAAATAGTACATATTAGAACCCTTTTAAAGTGTACCATCCCAATGATAGCTTTTGTGCCAATTTTTTTTTCTGAGATTGCACAAACCACATTTGGTTACACCTTTTATTTTAAGCAGTATCCACTACAGTTCATGACACTGGAAAGAATGCTGTTATACATTTTGGTCCCACTCTATTCTATTCTATTCTATTCTATTCTATTCTATTCTATTCTATTCTATTCTAGGTGCTCTTAATTACTATGAACTTACACAAGAAAAATAGTGGTTGTTATAATGTAGCTTATTGTGTTCATGTTGTATTGCTGCTATATTGAGGTAAGGTTAGGAGTTTGCTGGTATGGATAGGTTTAAGCATGGGTTAAAAGGTAGGGTCAACAGATTATAGGTGTAATAAGCCTACAGGAATTAATTACAGTTGTAATATGCTGGTATTTTAAGTACAACATTAAAACATATATGCACACAATGAGTACATTGTATCAAATTATTTATTTTAATGTGATTAGTAACAGCCCGGTTTCACAGACAAGGCTTAGATTAAGTCAGGCTTAGGCCTTAGTTAAATTAGGTTGATTTTATAAACGTGCCTTAGAAAAAAAAAACATTACTGGCTTGCATCTTGAGACAAAACAATGGCAATGACATATTTTAAGATGTGTTAGAGCAAGTTTCTTTCAGTTAAAACAGCTCAAACATGCATTTTAGTCTGGGACTAGGCTTAAACCTTGTCCGGGAAACCGGCCAAAAGACACTAAAGTGGGTCCAACTCCAGTATACAATGCCCACTTTTAATGTTAATAGATAACATTAAGTTCTGCCCCACATCTTTTAGCTCATTCAATAAGCTGTTTCTCTCAAGAATAATTCACAATACGGAAATAAAGTCTGTCGCAACGCTGTTGTGCAAAGACTGCCAAATATTTGCTATTTTTTTTATTTGCTATTGCTACTTTTTCTTCATTTGCATCTCCTGCCTTTACTTGCACTGGGATAATAATTGAAGGTTAGTCTCAGTTTACAGGCCACAAAGAAGATCAAAATGAGTCGACTCCTCGTGTACATAGATGTTCTGAAGTGTGAATTTCATGAAACGCCAAAGAAGGAGAAAATTACTTTAGGTGGCGAATCAGAAGATCTAAACCGAACGCCAGTACTGCTTTACCTTGATCAGTTTTCTGCTGACACAGAATCAAAGCATCTTTGAAGCTGGTGTTTTTAATTTTTTCCTGTGAGCACGTTAAGCTTTTTTTTCTAATCCTATTGCATACTGTGAGTGAAACGAACTCATCCTGTACCTCCGCCTCCAACTGTGAACGTTGAAACAGCACGGTTTTAATATGAAGGGTCTGACCCTGATTGTCATCTTTCACTCCATCTCCATCTGCCTCTGTATCTGATTTGATGACACGGGGGACCGGGGCTCATTTTGCAGTCCATTAACAGAGGGCAGGACTCCAGTTCCCATGGGTCCTGGTTATCCCCCCTTCCTCACCCAGCTATACCCTCATCTGGTGAATCTCCTCACCTCTCTAACCTCCCCCCTCAGTTGCTGACCTTTCTAACACTGTTGGCTAAACATTGCCTCCCTCTGTAATGAGCCATTAAACTGAATGCATTAATGACCATTTACTGTGTGTGTGTGTGTGTGTGTGTGTGTGTGTGTCACTGCACTGTGAATCTGACTGCAAGGGATTTTACTGCAATAGATCAAGGGTTTTGTTTTCAATGCTTATACGATGAATGCCATCATATCTGTTGTCCTTGGATTGTTGAAGCGCTTTATTGTGTTATAATATCCAGACATTTTTAAATCCCTCAAGAAAAAAAGAAAAAAAAGGTAATCCTAATGAAGAGGAGATTAATTACCCCCATTTGTGTGAATGTGTGTGTCAGAATCTGGCATAAGAATGAAGTGTGTGTGTGTGTGTGTGTGTCTCCTTTAGTTGACAGTACAGGAGGAAGTGTGTGCCAACATTTCCTTTCCTCCCGGATGTCCTCTAACATACCTGCTCTCACAGACCATGTGTCGTTTAACTCTTTACACACACACACACACACACACACACACACACACACACACACACACACACACACACACACACACACACACACACACACACACACACACACACACACGACAAATATTTCATAGATCACATGGAATTAGTGGTCTTAGTGTCATTTATTTACCTTAATCCTAATCTTTCTCTGGTTTATAACCAGACTAAATGTAACTATATAAACTAATAAATACCATCTTGACGAATTTGCTCAGTTAGCAAATTCAGAAAATAAATCTGTAGATTTGAATTATCTAGTGATGAAGGTACTCCACTAACACTTGTTGATGGGAAAAATTCTTTTAAACCAAACCAGGTCATTTTGAACAACAACTTAAAATGCAAACAGTAGCAAAATTCAGCCGATGAAATAGTCCATAAACTGTCAACAACCAATTAGAACACAGCAGTTCCAATTCCACCATTTCAAAAAATACAATAGAAGAGGAGCATGAATTGCTTGGTTTATCCATCAGTTGCTTTGGATGAAAGCGTCAGCTAAATGAATAAATGTAAATGTCATTCAATTCAAAAACTCATCAATTAATATCAAAACAAATTAAATATCAAATAAATCCAGCGAATATAATATATTTGAACAATTCTGTAGAACCTTCACCCCTACAGCACTGTAAAAAAAATATTTTATGATTAATCACAACATTTTTTTCAATTTATGTGGTTCAGATAACATTATATTTTGAGTTTCTGTTGATTAAACCAATCTCCTTTATTATTTTAAATCAATTATTTTATTTCTATGAACTTACAATTTTAAGGCAACCTGGATACTTAATTTTAATTTAAACCACCAATCATTTTTACAGTGAGGAAATAATTTTCTTAGATAAAATATGGAAATCACACTAAAAATAAGCCTAATTAGTCTCCATAACAATAAGATAAAACTCCCTGGAAATCAGTACAATATCAAATTGTCTTAACCTTTCAGGATTTCCTGATACCTCTGCACACATTGTCCTGCACCAATGAGCCAATTACCCCTGGAGTGTGTATTAAGAGATGACCAGATGACTGTGCAGTGGAGCTTTTGTAAGTGACAAAGACTCCGTGATAATGAGTGTAGGATCCATTGATGAACAGCAGTTTGAAGCCATCACAGCTTCATTTCCCTTCTAAAAAAAAAAAATAAAAAAAAAAAGTGACGAAAGAAAAGAGCAGAGATGGAGAGATTTTAACACTGATGTCCCTTTTAGTGTGATGCTCTGATTTGCGGTCCTGAAAGATTTAATTGACATAACATTTAAGGAAAATGAGCTGTTAGTTTAAACACGTGGTTTTCACTTGGTTTTGCTTCAGGACCCAGACTGAATATTGACCCTCAGTACCAAACTGATTATCGTACAAAAGTAACAAAATGATAAAATAAATATGTTGTTTGCACCACATGATTTTGTTGGTTGCACCACATGTGATTTGGTAGAATCATTTATTTTTTTACATTAATAAATTAGGTAAAATAAATGAAATCGTTTGGTAACACTTTATTTTAAGGTGACTTAGTAACAAGTTACTACAATAGTAATAACAGTAAATTAGGCATAATTACAAGTAACTAAACCAAACCCTAACCGTATGTCTACATGTAGTTAATATTAATAAGCACAACGTAACTACGTCACCTTAAAATAAAGTGTAATCAACAATTTTTGAGTGAAAACATGCTCATTATAGTATGCATGTACTTTTAATAAAATAACATTAGCATCATGTAATTGACCCAATCTGTAGTTTAAAGCACACTATGGCAGTAAGGTCTTCATTAGGATTTGATAATGGTTATATGTTTGATTAAATTCTTCTGAGCCATGGTCCACAGCCCGAGGGAAAATGCTTCAGCTAATACCTCCTCATTATCAATTAGCGGGTGGGTTAAAGTTAGTATGTAATCGGTTCTTAAGAGAGTCAATAGGTGTCATTAAACGTCAGAGATCCTCTGATAACGCGAACTCATCCCAGGAAAGGTCAACCGCCTGTGGCCTAATACAGTAGATCATTGTCCAGACCTAAGCGTGGCTTGGCCGGTTCAGTTTCATCGGTTCACCAATTAACCACTTCTAATCCACGCTGTTTGCTGTTAAACTCAGCTCCATCATTTCCAACAGAGTTTCTGGATTTAACAGATGTTTTACACGATTGCTGACTACATCGGCAAGCCCCTCCGCCCACTTTCGCGAGGGCAACAAAAAGCTTTCAAGCAGGCCCATCTCAGAAGGCCTGCATTTGAATCCGTTTCACAGTTTATTTATTCCTTTGTTTCAGTGCTAGTCAGTTTAATGCTTAGCATGCACTATTAGCAATTAGCATTGCTTTCAGGCTCACTAGGTTGCTGATCTTAGAAGCTTAAAGCTCTGCCCGCTGCTTTGTTGTGGTCATTGATGCTCAGAGGGGGTTCTTGGGGTTAACACAATAGATGAGGGGGCAGGAGAGGTTGTTGGCTAGGTGGTGGGATGGTTGGAAAAGGTACCCTGAAGTGGGGCCTTGTTGATTTGGTCCATTCAGCGACATGCCTGGGATAAGCTTACATGCAAATGCATCTGATAGCTGTGATGTCATTGTTTTGGAACTATCATTATCATAATTTCATTCAAGCAACAGTCATTATAGAATGTTTAAAGAGATAGTTTACCCAAAAATTAAGAATCTGTCATTTACTCACCTCATGTCATTCCAAACCTGTATGACTTTCTTTCATCTGTGGATCTATAAAGGAGATATTTTGAAGAACTTTTTTGGCCATGCAATGAAAGTCATTGGGGTCCGATATAGTCCCCAATGGACCCAATTGACTAAAGTTTGGTCCAAAATGACGAACTATGCACTTATAGTATGCACTATGTACTCAACCTTCTACTTTATGAATTTGAGGTTATTTTGTGATCCAACATCAGAGTATGACAGCCATTCCCCCTCCTCTACGTAAGGAAATCTGCAACAGTTGACTTTGTTGAAATTGGGACGCACCTTGAGAAATTTCTCTAAATATCTTCTTTAGTGTCCTACAGATACAAATACTCAGGTTTGGAACGACATGCACGTGGGGTGTGGGGGGTGGGGGGTGAACTTTTAATTTCTCTTTAATTGATTCTATTCCCAGATTTGGTTTATGCTAAATAAAATCTGTTTATCTCAATGAATTGCATTAATTCTATTGATTCTGTGATTTTTCTTGCCATCTGCCAAATCATCTCACCATGGACCTACCCAAAGGAACAGTCTGTTACATTCATTGCTAAAATCCGGTCCATGTGCGAGCGTGTTTTGGTTCGCCGAACCTCGGGGACTGGCTGGCTCCCCCAGGACTGAGCGCCCCTCATGGGGTGGGATAAAGAGGGTATCCTTTACAGAGCAGGCCTTCATCCACTCACCAACCCCCATAGAGCACAGGCTACATCAATCGACACCACCAAGCCTATTGTCTGCACCGGGATTTAATCAGGTATTAGTTACCCAAACTGCAAGAGAAAGCCTAAAGACGGTAAGCTTAAGTGATCTCCATAGTTACCTTACAGCTCATAGCCTTGAGTATTATTAGATTAAAGACGGCAAACTGCTGGAGCAATAGGACAGAGAGAATAGCTAAATCCTATAAAAGCCTATACAGCCTTTAGCATTAAACAGGCTATACAGGGAAACTTTTTGTTGGTAGTCCAGGTAATCAGGTTGGACATATCAGACACCTACATCTGGCATCTCATCTGATGAACTCTGAAAGTCACCGAGAGGTTATGAGAGCTCCTCCGGCCCCTAATGCAGTGCTGCATACCAGGATTTCCCTAAGATGCACACGGATTCCAGGACTGTATCAAATTAGAGGTGCTGGTAGAAAGACAAACATATGTCAGGCAGGAGCAGATCGAGTATTTTAGGAGGAGCTTTAGTCTTTTCATCTAAGGAACGTGGCATGGTTTGTGTGTGTGTGTGTGTGTGTGTGTGTGTGTGTGGAGGCCTCTATAATATTCTCAAGAATGTCGGCATTACCTGGAGTGTGGCCCATATGTTTCTACTTCCTGTCTAAAAATATTCAAAACTTCCTGAGATGATCTCCAGCCTCAACCTGAGGAAATTTCAGCCCTGGTGTCAAAATCCGTATCCCACCCATACCGAAGGGTTTGTAATTACAAGAACAATATGTGGTGTGTGTGTGTGTGTGTGTGTGTGCAGTATATTCGGTCAGAACAGAGACAATGTTGTCATGAGATTTTGCAAGGGTTCAAGAGGCGGGCGATTCGGCCTGCTCCGAAGGGAGGTGATGATCACTGTACAGACGCCAGACTGTCATTAAGTACTCAGTGGCCTAATTATAGATTTAAACGTGGCTTATGTTAAAAGAGAATATATAATTAATTTCAGACCGTGACAACCTCATGTCATATTGCTACATTTATTAATCATGGGATATCAATTATTTATGTTTAAACAGAATCCAACTGAGTATATAATATCTTTCAACATATCCCGCTGAAGAAATATTAAAAAAGCCAGTTGATTAAACTGGTCAGGGTAACACTTTACAATAAGGTTCCATTTGTTCACATTAATTAACTACATTAGTTATTATGACTAACAATGAAAAATACGTCTAAAGAATTTATTAATCTTAGTTAATGTTGATTTCAACATTTAGTAACACATTGTTGAAATCAAAAGTCACATCTGTTAATATTATTTAATGGACCTGAGCTGACACAAACTAACAATGAACAGTTGTATTTTTTATTAACTAACATTAACAAAGATGAATAAATACTACAAATGTATTGCTCATTAGTTAATGCATTGTTAACCAATGGGACCTCATTGTAAAGTGTTACCCTGGACTGTTTGGATAAAGGAGATATATTTTTAAATAGCATATTTTGGACTTAACATTTTTAGCATCATCAAAACCACCAAAGCACCCTGCTCTCCTCATTAAATTCTAGCAGGGATTGGAATGAAACTCTCTTGTGAACCACAAATACAGAAACCAATTAGCAAGTCTGTGATTTCTTTTCCTAGTTAATGATGCTATTAACTTTTGATAGCCCTCGTGTTGTTTGCTTTATCACTTGCTTCCCTAAATAGTCCCAGTTGCTGCTCTAGTACTCTTTTCTCAGCCTGGTGTAAGTTGCCGGGTGTTTGCCGGGCTGTTTTCTGTGCCATGTGGCTCTTAACTAATCAGGGAAAGACCAGTGTCAGTAAACACACAACACAACAGTGCTAGACTGAGACGGGAACTTCCGTTCCTGACATATATACAAGTTTACCTTGCTTTCGCTATCTAAATCAGGACATACCACAGACTTGCATGTCAATGGCAAAGTGTCCATGATAAAGAATTTTTTTTTTTTAAATCAAGTCTACACACTTAAATTTCTAAAACATTTTTTTTTTAAGTAAAAAGTATTTTATGATTATTTACAAATATATTTCAATGTTAATTGATATCATGAAGATTTTGTGAAGTCGCACTACATGACATTTTT